>NC_059472.1:165663288-166982105 GCF_018139145.2 Gymnogyps californianus
CTTCCCTCATCCAGACTTCTCTTCTGTGAAAAAGACCAGCCCACAGCTTTGAGAGTGTGAATCATATAAAAATAATAATTAAAAAAATGCCAAGAGTGTCAGTGACTCATGCTTCTCCTCTTTAGTTTATTGATAATTTCGAGAAAGTGGGAGATGAAAGTGAGTCAAAAGACTGAGTCTATTCTCTTTCAGAGAAATGATGCATTTTGTTTCAGCACAAATAAGATGTTTGGATTTGAATACTTCTAAATGAATCCCTTTTTTAAAAATAACCACAAGTATGCCAAAATTAAAAACGGATTTTGAAATTAACCTCCACTTTCTCAACAGTTTTAGTTAAAAAATGTCAATGTAACCTGGCTTTCCTTTTCATTTCTACTAGTAGACTTTAATGAGCAGTTTGGTGAAAACAATATGAATTCATAACCTATTTCAGTGTTGCCAAATATGCTTTTTTTCACTAAGAAGAATTATTTGCCAAAGAAATGTCACCCTGTGACACTGATGACTGTGTCTGTGACAAAAAGCAAGAGGGGCTCATTCTTCTCATTTATGCAGTCATTTCAGTATAGATGGGTGTGAAGCATCTGTAGGAAAAATGTCTACCAGTTGCAAAAGTTTTGCAAAAGTCTGTAGAATTGCTCATCCTATAAACGTCTTTCATTTTTTCTTGGTATTTTCTGAATGTGTAGTGTATTTCAGACTGGAAGGATCCATTTAGGAAGAAAGTGAACAATCTGTTCTCTGTTTCTATCAGAGTGAGGATAAAAAGTAATGAAATTAAACTAAAGTAAGAAAGATACAGGATACTTGGGGCAAAAATCTCAATGCAAAGCATCCCCCTCCCCCCCCCCCCAAAAAATCAAACCAAACCAATCCTCGAACAAAAAATCTCCAAGAAGAATGAAGTCTTACAGATGATTTCTGAAAAAAGGGTTGGAGTTTCCTTCACTGAGTTTTTTAAGAAGAGCTTAGACAAACATGTCGCAGAAATGGTGTAGGTTGAGTTGATTTTTCCTTGGAGAAAAGACAGGGTGGTGTTTTTGTCCTTTAGGCTAGGTTTAAAATTCCAAGATTAGAGCTTGCTTTATTGCTTAATGCAGGCTGAATAATTTTGTCTTTCACAGGGATCAGTATATTTTTCCAGGTAGATGCTTCATAGAGATGCTTTATCGAGATTCGTTTGGTTAGCAAGCTGTCCTTTTCTGACTCAAATTAATATGAGCAAAACCAGATTTTAAGAAACTGATTTTAAAAATCAGTGTACAATTTTGTATGAAAGCCACACAGAAAATAAAACGGAAAGATTTATGCTAAAAGTTCAATGAAATCTGGGAACTAGCATTGTGGTGTCACTTGGAGATTTCTGAAATGGAAGTAACTTTTGTTTGATGTAACTGGGGATTCCTTATTTTTATGCACTTTCCTCCAAATAGTCACTAGGAACCAATGACTATTGCTTCTTTCAGAACAAGCAGAGTTTCTTCCATTTTTAGATCCCAAGAAACGACAAAAAAAATCTTGCTCAGCTACTAGTAATAATCAAAAAGTAACGACAGGAAAAGCAATGCATAAACCCATTTCTGTCTTCAAGTTAACAGGGCTTTTAGCACATGTTGTAGTGACTTATGGATCCAGTGATCTGTAAAAGGATTTGTATAGTTAAAGATGGTAAATTATAGACATCGAGATCAATGAAACTTGCAGATGAATGGCACATGTAGGTTGGTCCTTAGAAGAAATATGAGCGAGTTAGCTGGCTATAAAAGCTCTGTGGCTGTGGTTTCCTGAGCAGCTGAAATAATTTAATGATTTATTGCCACCCAAAGCAAGAGGTCCTTCTCTCACCCATGTCCTCCCCTGAGCTCGCTCTGGTGGTCATTGGATCCTTCTGTGGACCAATTTGGTACACTGGCACAGAAAAAAAGGTCGTCCCTACCTCTTTTTTTGCAGGGTTAATTTTCTATGGGATTAGTGAGTTGTGTTGGTTCATGGGAGAGAGGAGGGTATACCATGAGTGCTACAGGGGGGATTTCCTTTCCCCTTTCTGCAGCTGTGAGCTTTCAAATGTTCATTCTTGAAAACACAAGCCTGAAGGATCATAACAAAAACCTGAAACTGTAATAGTAAGGGCAAGTACAACTGGCTGACAGTGGTCCCTTTTTTTTCACCCCTGAACTGCATGGCACAGTAGCAAAAAGTTTATATATCTAAGACTTTCATATTTTTCTTCTTTTTTTCTTGGTAATTCATAGAGGAACCCCATTGAAATTGGACTATTCCTGTGTTCAATGCTGTGCAAAGACACCAGCAGACAAGGGAAGATGCTCCATGTCTTGTAGCCTTGGGATTGGTTACATGGCTGTCCTGGTTTCAGCTGGGACAGAGTTAACTCTCTTCTTAGTAGCTGGTACAGTGCTGTGTTTTGGATTTAGTGTGAGAATGATGTTGATAACACGCTGATGTTTTAGTTGTTGCTAAGTAGCGCTTATCTTAAGCCAAGGACTTTTCAGTTTCCCATGCTCTGCCAGCAAGCAGGTGTGCAAGAAACTGGGAGGGAGCAGAGCCGGGGCAGCTGACCTGAACTAGCCAAAGGGGTATTCCATACCATGGGACGTCATGCCCAGTATATAAACTGGGGGGAGTTGGCCGGGCGGCGCGGATCGTGGCTTGGGCATCGGTCAGCGGGTGGTGAGCAATTGCATTGTGCATCACTTGTCTTTTCTTGGGTGCTGTTTTTTTGTTGTTTTTGTTGTATTCCTTTTCATTACAATTATTATTATTCTTAGTTAGTAGTGTATTTTATTTTATTTTTAGTTATTAAACTGTTCCTATCTCAACCTACGAATTTTACTTTTTTTCTTTCCTCCTCCCCACCCCAGTGGGAGGGGGGAGGGGGAAACGGCTGCGTGGTGCTTAGTTGCTGGCTGGGGTTAAACCATGACAATGGCCAACACCCCAGACCAATTTCTGGCAGAGCTGTTACTAAGACCACAGTTTTTGTAGGCCAGCTTGAGTGTTTCACATATTTGTACATATCACTTAAAT
Organism: Gymnogyps californianus; assembly: GCF_018139145.2. Taxonomy (NCBI): domain Eukaryota; kingdom Metazoa; phylum Chordata; class Aves; order Accipitriformes; family Cathartidae; genus Gymnogyps; species Gymnogyps californianus. The sequence continues at coordinate 165,666,337 of NC_059472.1, forward strand.
AAGAAAAATAAAAATTCACCCCCCCTCCAGCCCTTTTGCTGGCCCCCTCAGCAGAAATCTCATTCCCAGCTGCCTTAGCCTTTCTCCAAAGAGATGACAGCTATTTTTCACTGTGATGGGGCAGACACAAACATGCTCCAATGGTAAAAGCCGTCTGCAGACCATTTTCCCTCCTGTGATGGGAAGGGAGTTGGGAGAGATGTAGGGATTAACCAAATAGATCCAACAAATCACAGCCACTCCAGGAAACAGGATTCATACAGAAAAGCATAATTTGATTTTGAACAAGTCTTGCACAAGTTAAAATTGTTCAGTGAGTACAGTGTGATGGGGCAGATTGAGTTTTATTCTAAACTGAGTGGGGAGGTGGGACAGAGGTGTCCTACAAGGACACTTGAACAGGCCAGTGTCAGATAGGAGTGCAGCAGATGTCCTTCTGTCTCTTTCAGCACCCCCTGGTTGGATAAATGTTTGTCTGCGTCCTGTATTTCACATGAAATCTGAGCCTCATGCTCACTGACTTCCAAGGTTTCTTTTTCTATATGATTTGATGGCAGCTGCAATAAACCTACTGGAGAAAGCAACATGAAAATCCCATACCTCATCCTGAGACGTAACATTTGCATGGTATGAATGTTCCCAAGAGAGGAAAGTACTCAAGCTAGAGGAGGAAAAAGATGCTGGATGTTCGCTCCCTGAATGCAGACAGCGTTTTCTCGTGCTGTAGCCAGCTAGGACCTTCCCATGCCCGTCTTGTTATTGTTCTTGGCGGGCAGGTCACATTTCCACAAGACAGTGGAAACGGTCTGTCAGAGCAAAAGGGCAGCCGAATGCGTGCGTGTGTGTCTGCAGCTCTTGTCTCCTGAAAGCACATCTCTGATCCACCAGGGAAGCAGAGGAGTGAAAGAGGGATCAGGAATTTGCTCTGGCTATGGTTGATGTGGGTCTGGTCCATGCAAGGGAGAAAAGCACCTGTGGTTGCCTTGGAAGAGACACCAGTCCCCATGCAGGGAACAGAGGGGAGTTACCATTAAGTTACCATTAGATCCAAGCCTCCAGGAAGGAAAAGATATAGAATCTGTTATTTCTCTGAGTGAAGCTTTTCCTTTTTTTTGCATTCTTTATGCTTTCTTCTCCCTTCTTCCCTCACCCTATGGCATATGAGCAATCTCTCCCTCTTCTGCTTTTCATTTCTTTTGAAAGAAATATCAGGCTGAGTCTAATTTCTGTGTGAACAGACAAGATTTTGAGAGAGGTGTCATACACTCCTCCCTCTTTTCCACCCACAGGAGAAAAGGGCCAGATTCCCAACAGCTAGGTTCTGATGTCTGCTGAGGTCTTTTTGCATCACAGAGACGTAGCATCCTGTGCAGAACAGCACTGGGAGCAAGGTCTGGCACCCAGGTGTCCTCTGTCACGCACTGCAATATCAGTCTCCTTTTCACTTGCTCTCTTTCTGGCCCTGTGAGTCCTGGATCCCTGTTTACACGTTGTGCCAGCACAGATGGATTTGGATCCTTCTGCAAGAGAAGCGGAGCACAGTCCTATCCCAGTCCATTGTTTGATGATTATGTTCTCCTAGGAAATAAGGCATGGAAATGCTTCAATTAGGAAAATGATAAACTTAGCCTCATATCAATGGAGCTAGAAACGATTCAACCCATCAGATGTCTAATTTGTCCCCTGGAGGTAACTATTGAATGGAGAAGACAAAGGGGTAATTTTGCTGCCAGTTAAGGGCTAAACTGGATCAAACAGACAGAGTTGACCTAGTGGCTCATGGTTACCAAAATGGGTGACCCTGCAGGCCTACTTTGCTCCACTATGCAAAACGTAGGTGCCTCTGCACATGGAGATGGGGAATAGAGGCCCCAATACCTCTTCAAGGTCCAGCTCCAGAATTGAGACCCAGCCTAACTGGGAGAGTGGGAAGCCCCCACACTTGTTGGTGTTCCTGGAGGCCAGTGGACACCTCATGGTCTAAAGGCCTTGGCGTGCTGTGCCACTAGTGGAGACAAACACCACTGGAAGTCCCAAAGGATTTTTGCCATCTAATCTTAATGATGAATCACTCCCTGGCGGCACTGATTTTTCTCCACCAAATGCAATGGAGGCTGGAGTTTACTAATCCACATACAGTTTGCAGACCCCCAGAGCAACCTGTCTACTTTCTTTTTCTACAGTGATGTCAGAAATCAGCTCTCCTGGCCTAAGGCAAAGCAGACACGTAAGTTTTGGACATTCATTCTGGACAGAGTTCGGTGATAGCTGCCAGCTGCACACACACTGATGGAAATATCACAGAAGAGATGCTGTTTCATTACATCCTGCTGGAGAAAAGCAGTTCTTCACTGGGTCTGCACGCAGCCAGTATTTGTAATTTAATGGTTTTATATCTAATTGTCGGCTCTCAAGCAGCATGACCTTCCCTGCTTCCAAGGGGGGGACCTCAAAGCCATTCTCTATCTTACACAGCCTGTTGCAAACTGGTCTGCTGAATGCAGAAGACATGACTTCTAGAAACCATGCCAATAACTAGTGTCCTCAGGAAACATTTGTGAATGTCCCAACGAGATCTGCTCTTTGCATATATGCTGCTGTACCTTGCTAGATAATTCCAGGGCCTGTTCCAAAAACATGTTTCGCTCTGGAAACAATTAACAGTCACTCTTCCTCCAAAAAAAAGTCAGGGATTCCTTGTACCTTACCATGAAACTGAGAGAGAAAAATATTTCCTGTCTTTATAACAGCTGGTCACACTACTCCAGAGCATCCAGTGAAGCAAGGCCGCCACAATTTACTTTCCTCAACATGCAGTTGCTAGAGGTTTAAGCAGGGCTTAAACTCCATCCCCCTTCAGATGGAAGCTGATTAATTTAGCTAGGCAAGACCTGTATGGATACAGTCTTTCAATAATCTTTTATTAATTAAGTCAGTGACAGAGCTAGGAGAACAGACAAGCTTAGAGGCAGGCAAACCCTTCCGCAGGTCTGAAACAGAAGCAGTACACTTCAAGCTAAGAACATGTTGGGAACAATTGCTCTGAGTGTAACTTAATTATGTTAACCACCTGCAGAATGGATATATGAGGAGCAGGAGGATGTGTTAGCAAGGAAGAGGTGATAAGGTCATTAGTCCCTTAGGGACAGGGAAGGAATGATATGGATAATTATCCCTTGTGAAACAGTGAAAGGTTAGTACAGGGTCAAGAGTGAGGAAAATCGTGCTGTGCTATAAAATCAGTATTGAGAATCTATGATTTTTAGCAGGCAGTGGAGCAATGAATTATACTTACCAGGCTCATCACTGAATATCCTGGTAGATAATTTTTAAAGACTGGGACAGAGCTAGAGGGAATGTTTGATGGAAAAATTTCTCCCCAATAAATAAAATGTTTCTGACTTTCCCTACTTTCTGCAATAGCAGAACACTTTCCACTGCCTCATGGGCCTTAGTGAATCTCTGGTTTGCACAAGTTGGTGTCTAACTTCTGCCTCTGAGTCCTATGAAAGCTGCTTTCTCCTCTTGGCACTGTCCTAAGAACGTGTCTAAGTCACTTCAGTCATCTGTGCTTGACTCACCCACAGTGGAAAAATGAGATACAAAATGATTAATCTCCTTCCTAGGAGCATCGGGATGATGTATGGAAAGGGAAAAGCATGTGTGGTTAAGGTAGAAGCGCGGCATGAAGGATGTCAGGATTCTGTTCTCATTTCTGCACCTAATACAGCTTGTGAGTCTGGGACATGTCCTGCTGCCTTATGCCTGGCTGTAGTGTAAGCTTTTCTGGGTTACATCTGCATTGGAAATCATGACTGCTGTTGAGTCACCTAAGCAGCACAATAATACTAAGCCACTTTATGAAATACTTTGATATCCTACGGTAGAAAAGGGCTTCCACTTCAAATAGCTAAGCATCAAAAATGAATTGAATCTAGTCCTGTGGTTGCATTTTTTTAAGGGGTTGCACTCAGAGCGTAAGAAACCCCAGTGCAAGAGTCTGCTAATGTAGCTCTTGGCTTTTAGAACATATTCCACTGACAAAGCTGAGTGCATAGTGGGAGAGTCTGTCTTGAGTAGGGAGCAGAGTCTAACAGTCTGCATATTCACGGAGATCCAGGCTATCCTATTTTCGTTTGCATAGGCATTGGCCTCATGCTTCATTGGAGCCAGTTTCTCTACGTTGATTATAAAGGCAGCCTACGGCAATTAGTTCAGACTCAGCTAAGCTTTAGTTAGTTAACTTTGGGCAAATGCAGCTTGTAGTTATTTAGGCTGAGGAAGCAATCTTTTAGTTCTTTTTTCTAAATATATGTGCTATGTCATGGTTGCTCCCTTAAACAGCACACCTAATATCTGTGGTATATCTGCTTTTTTCCATGGTATTATCAAGTGTCCACCCCATATGGGCATTTGAAATGATCTTCACACTGTACCATTAGGAAGTGGAAGGGCAGCATGTTATGATGTCCAGCCCTCACAGAGCAGCCAGTGTCATAGATCGCACCAGGGGTATCACATATTTTGGACATCTACAGTACAGACATGTGGAGCTGGTCTGGTCATCACAGGCCCTGTTTATAAAAATGGGCCCTTTTAAAGGTTTATATAAGGATAAAAGACATCCTGCCCTAGACTCCATAGATGATGCAAGTGACGTAACTTGCACGTTGTCCAGGATTGGCCCCTAACTGTTCGGTCTAGCTATGTTATTCTAAGGGAGAACTGTTCATTTCTGAAGTAGCTTAGCTGAGCTGTCTTTCTTGGAGAGGAGTTGTGTAGACATATGCAAATCAAGGGGAAACCTTTATGGAACATGCCAGGATACACAGCAACTAATTTCTATCACTTTCTCAGATTAAACTTGCTGTAGGTTCGGCTGCACTGAAAAAAAGAAAAGAAAAAGAAAAAAAAAAAGAAAATGAGGCATTCCACATTAGCAAAACAAGTTTCTCTGGCTAAATGTAAAAATATGGTTCCCTAGAGCAACTTGCAGGTCTGGGTCTTATGATCCCTAAGCGGTACACTTTCTAAAGCCGTATGCAGACATTCAGTGCTGCTGTATTGCACATCCAGTAAAAAACCCCGATGGTTCTCAAAATGCAGTCCTAGCAGCATTATTTTTCTCCTGCTGTGTGGTGGGTAATCCTTCAGATTATTAAAACTGAAGGAAGAATGTGGTTTCCACTTTTGGAGGTATTCATCGTTACCTGTTCCTCCACTGTATTTTGGCCCCTGTGAAAGCCTCTGTGAAATCAGTCCTAATTCTGGCAACCATCTTCATCCGCTGCAAGTATGTGCTGTATGATGTATTTCCAATAGTAAGGAGGGGCATTATTTTGGTCACAAAGAAACCTCCATTTTACTCCTTTTACCCAAATCAAGAACCACGGGAATCCAAACAGTCCTACAGAGGATCTCAAAGACACTGCATCATCGATGTATGGCACCGGGATCTGAGTAGTGCTTACCAAGTTGCACTTCTGACATTCATATTCAGGGTGAGGAATGATGCAAAAACAGGTAAAATGGGTAACTTTAAATTACCACACCAAGCTGTTTGGCTGGCTGGTTCTGTGAAATGCATGGTGGGTCACCAGATGTCAAGGGGAAGTGTTCTTACTTTTTCAGCTGGAAAATGCGACTTCATAAAGCAGAAGGAGAAACGATCAGTAGGCCCTTGTTAGCACTAATCCCCATGAAAAAATGCGAATTATATTTAAAAAACCCCAGCATGTGCTGAAGAATTACAGACATGTCTGTGGGAGAGCCAGGAAAAGCCTGGATGTAGCTGTATCCAGTTCTCATATAACTGCAGACAGTTTGGAAAGAGAAGAATGCACCTGCTCTGTTATTAGGTCCAGGAAGATAATCGAGTTCCAGTACCAGGCCCAACCCCTGTTCAATTTATTAATACGGATGTAACCAAAGCCTCCTGTTTCAGCACTGGGGTGGAATGGACATAGCTCCTCTTAACGCTCAGTTTTTTGCAGCTAAGAGCTTTGGATCTGGAGGTTGAGTATGAGAATGGAAAATGGATTGTGTGTATGTATATGTGTATATATATAAATAAACATATATGCATGTATGTGTTAAGCAGGCATAAGGAAAGAGGAAGTCCTGTAGTGTGTTAAATCTTGGAATATTTTTCCCCACTGTGATATTTTCTACTTTATTTAAATACCTGGAATGTTCTGAAATATAGGATAATTTTACGTCAGAAGGTGCTTAGCCAAGGAGTCAAGTCAAATCTCTCCTGCTCCTCTGTCATACTTTCTCTCAAACAGTCTTTATCGACACACCCGTGGCAGCTCTTCTTGAGGGTCAGAGCTGGATCAAAGCTTTTGATTTGACCTAGAGTTAAAAATGAACACTCTACATTTGTGGACCTGCAGCAAACAGAGCTTCACAAGCACCAAAGAAATCAATTTCACAAGAGACAAAGGTGGGAGCAAAAGCTGTTCTCAGTCAGGTGGAGGAGTATATCCAAATATCCACAGCAGACCTTTGACTTCGAAGGAGATACGCCAGTTCAGTCCAGACATAGACCTAGTCCAGGGACAAACAGCATCCTCCTAACACCTCTCCCATGACAACCTTCCTCCCCCAGTAATCACGCCTGATTCAGCCCACGGATACGTTCATACGCATATATATAAACCTATAGAAACAGTTCATAGCCCTTTCCTGTCACTGGTGCTATGGTTTTGGGATGTAGTAGTGGGGGGCACAGGGGATGCAATGGACCCACAGCATGGACCAAAAGGAGTTGCTTTTCATTTATTGTCCACCTTACGTAGTCATCTGCATGTGTGCAAAGGACTCATGAAAAGTCACCCTTTATGAGAAGAGAGGCTTTTACACCATCTTTTTATTCCTGGTTAAACTTAAGGTAAAGCAATCTGCTGCCAGGCATCAGGATTTTATCCAGGCAAGCTGACCTTTTTCAGGAGGAACATTTTACCAAGTGGAAAACATTGCCAATTAGTAGTATTAAATTAGTGTGCAGACAATAATTGTCCTTTAATTTCTTGATTTTTTGCCCTTAAACCTGTCTCTGAAATTAGCTGTTATCTTTCTGAAACCAGAGGTGTGACCTCTCTCTTCTTTTCTTTCCATAGCCTAGAGGAATAAAATAATAATAATAAAAACCTCATCAAATCATCTGTTTAGTCTCATCTCCTTGGTTTTGTTGCTGGTCAGTCTGGTGAAGTACTGAGCTGGGAATGTGAGTCTGTAGTGTCAGTGTTCATTAACGTAAATACAAGGAAATGGAAAAACATTCCAAGAGCTGGATTCACACTTAAACTAAGGTCCCTTTTTACTGCTTTGGCAGTGGAAAAAGACCAAGAAGTGGGTGGGCATGTCATTTAGTAGTATGTTCCCATGTTTACAGCACAAGTACTTTCTCACCTTTCAACAGCTCTACTTAAATTTGCTAAGATGGACCACTGGAGCTATTGCTGCAAAACTTCATTCATCAAATGGTTCCTACTTTGTTGAGTAGCCATATTTAAATACCCACCAGTAGCAGAGGAGCAACTGAACTCATGCAAATAGGGAAATCTTGGGTCATGCACTACTTAATGGTCTCCAAATGAAGACCAGAGCTGGGGTTCCTTTCATGTAACTTTAGATGCTGTAGCATCTTTTTCAGAGTTGGCTTCTCCTTTCAAAATCAGCGGAGGTGTAGTGAACCCACTCAGTGGAGATCATCATCTCTTCCTAAAATACGTGGTAGAATAGGTCAGACAGTCTGTGCCCGAGAAGTTTATTTCTCTCCATTGAGAACATGGGGATCCAAGTGTGACTGGGTCACTTCCAGCCAGATGAGATGACTCACCACCACCCATTGGATTTCCCTGAAGTTTGACTAATAAAACCATATTACTCAATATGTCAATTGCTGAGGGAGAGGAAGCTCAATCCATCCCACTCCTACCAGTTTGATGCCAGTGCCAGCAATAGATGCCTACAGTCTGTAGAGGGATCACCAGTCAGTGGGAGAGCACCTGAAGAGCAGCACAAAGGAATTCCAGCCACTCCAGCCAGTAAGTCAACTTCATCGGGCGCTCAACTTAAATGCCTCTCTGCAAACGCACGTAGCATGGGGAATAAACAAGAGGAGTTAGAGACATGCGCATGCCTGCAGGGCTATGATCTTATTGGCATCACAGAGACGTGGTGGGATGGCTCCTATGACTGGAGTGTTGGAAGGGAAGGATACAGGCTCTTTAGGAAGGACAGGCAGGGGAGACGAGGAGTCAGTGTCGCCCTCTATGTCAATGACCAGCTGGAGAGCATGGAGCTCCACCTGGGGATGGATGAGGAGCTGACTGAGAGCTTATGGGTCAGATTTAAAAGGAGGGCAGGGAAAGGGGACATTATAGTGGGGTCTGCTACAGGCCACACAACCAGGAAGACCGAGTGGATGAGGCCCTCTGTAGACAGATAGGAGCAGCCTCACGTTCACAAGCCCTGGCTCAACCGATATCTGTTGGAGGGACAACACAGCAGGGCATAAGCAATCCAGGAGGTTCCTGGAATGCGTTGATGACAACTTCCTTCTCCAAGTGATAGAGGAGCCAACAAGGAGAGGTGCTGTGCTGGACCTTGTTCTCACTAACAAGGAGGGACTAGTGGGGAATGTGAAGCTCAAGGGCAGCCTTGGCTGCAGTGACCATGAAATGGTGGAGTTCAAGACCCTTAGGGCAGTAAGGAGGGTGCACAGCAAGCGCACTACCCTGGACTTCAGGAGAGCAGACTTTGGCCTCTTCAGGGATCTGCTTGGTAGAGTACCACAGGATAAAGCCCTGGAGTGAAAAAAGGCCCAAGAAAGCTGGTTAATATTCAAGGATCACCTCCTCCAAGCTCAGGAGTGATGCGTCCCAACAAAGAGGAAGTCAGGCCAAAACGCCAGGAGGCCTGCATGGATGAACAAGGAGCTCCTGGACAAACTCAAACACAAAAAGGAAGCCTACAGAGGGTGGAAGCAAGGACAGGTGGCCTGGGAGGAATACAGAGAAATTGTCTGAGCAGCCAGGGATCAGGTTAGGAAAGCCAAAGCCCTGACAGAATTAAATCTGGCCAGGGATGTCAAGGGCAACAAGAAAAGCTTCTATAGGTACATTGGTGATAAAAGGAAGACTAGGGAAAATGTGGGCCCTCTCTGGAAGGAAACGGGAGACCTGGTTACCCGGGATATGGAGAAGGCTGAGGTCCTCAGCAACTTTTTTGCCTCTGGCTTCACCGGCAAGAGCTCCAGCTATACCGCCCAAGTCACAGAAGGCAAAGGCAGGGACTGGGAGAATGAAGAACTGCTACTGTAGGAGAAGATGAGATTTGAGACTATCTAAGGAACATGAAGGTGCACAAGTCTATGGGACCTGATGAGATGCATCCACGGGTCCTGAGGGAAATGGTGGATGAAGTGGCTAAGCCACTATCCCTCATAGTTGAGAAGTTGTGGTAGTCTGGGGAAGTTCCCACTGACTGGATGTCCTGGTTTCAGCTGGGACAGAGTTAACTCTCTTCTTAGTAGCTGGTACAGTGCTGTGTTTTGGACTTAGTGTGAGAATAATGCTGATAACACGCTGATATTTTAGTTGTTGCTAAGTAGCGCTTATCCTAAGTTAAGGATTTTTTCAGTTTCCCATGCTCTGCCAGCGAGGAGGTGTACAGGAAGCTGGGAGGGAGCATAGTCAGGACAGCTGACCCGAACTAGCCAAAGGGATATTCCGTACCACAGAACATCATGCCCAGTATATAAACTGGGGGGAGTTGGCTGGGAGGGGCGGATCACTGCTGGGGCATTGGTCAGCAGGTGGTGAGCAATTGCATTGTGCATCACTGGTTTTTGTTTTCTTTTTTTTTCCTCTGCTCTTTTTTTGTTATATTCATTTTCATTACAACTATTATTATTGTATTTCACTATTATTATTGTTAGTATTATGTTTTACTTTAGTTATTAAACTGTTCTTATCTCAACCCATGAGTTTTACCTTCTTTCCCGATTCTCCTTCCCATCCCACTGGGACCAAGGGGGGAGTGGGAGTGAGGGAGCAGCTGCGTGGTGCTTAGCTGCTGGCTGGGGTTAAACCACGACACTGGAAAAGGGGAAACACAACCCCCATTTTTAAAAAGGGAAAAAGGAAGACCAGGGGAACTACAGGCCAGTTGGTCTCAACTCTGTGCCCAGTAAGATCATGGAGCAGATCCTCCTGGAAACTGTGCTAGGGCACATGGAAAATAAGAGGTGATTGGTGACAGCCAACATGGTTTCACTAAGGGCAAATCGTGCCTGACAAATTTGGTGGCCTTCTACGGCGGGGTTATGGCATTGGTGGATAAGGGAAGAGCAATGGACATCATCTACCTGGATTTGTGCAAAGCATTTGACACTGTCCCGTACGACATCCTTGTCCCTAAATTGGAGAGATGTGGATTTGATAGATGGACTGCTTGGTGGATAAGGAATTGGCTGGATGGTCGCACTCAAAGAGTTGTGGTCAACAGCTCAATGTCCGAGTGGAGAGCAGTGATGAGTGGCGTTCCTCAGGGGTTGGTATTGGGATGGGCGCTGTTTAACATCTTTGTCAGCGACATGGACAGTGGGATTGAGTGCACCCTCAGCAAGTTTGCCGACGACACCAAGCTGTGTGGTGCAGACGACACGCTGGAGGGAAGGGGTGCCATCCAGAGGGAACTTGACAGGCTTGAGAGGTGGACCTGTGTGAACCTCTTGAAGTTCAACAAGGCCAAGTGCAAGGTCCTGCACATGGGTTGGGGCAATCCCAAGCACAAATACAGGCTGGGCAATGAGTGGGTTGAGAGCAGCCCTGCCAAGAAGGACTTGGGGGTGTTGGTTGACGAGAAGCTCAACATGACCCAGCAATGTGTGTTTGCAGCCCAGAAAGCCAACCGTATCCTGGGCTGCATCAAAAGAAGCGTAACCAGCAGGTCGAGGGAGGTGATTGTGCCCCTCTGCTCCACTCTTATGAGACCCCACCTGGAGTACTGCGTTCTGCTCTGGGGCCCCCAACATAAGAAGGACATGGACCTGTTGGAGTGAGTCCAGAGGAGAGCCACGAAGATGATCAGAGGGCTGGAGCACCTCTCCTATGAAGACAGGCTGAGAGAGTTGGGGTTGTTCAGCCTGGAGAAGAGAAGGCTCCAGGGAGACCTTATAGCAGCCTGCCAGTACCTAGAGGGGGCCTACAAGAAAGCTGGAGAGAGACATTTTACAAGGGCATGTAGTGATAGGACAAGGGGTAATGGCTTTAAACTGAAAGAGGGTAGATTTAGATTAGATATCAGGAAGTTCTTTACTGTGAGGGTGGTGAGGCACTGGAACAGGTTGCCCAGAGAGGTTGTGGATGCCCCATCCCTGGAAGTGTTCAAGGCCAGGTTGGATGGGGCTTTGAGCAACCTGCTCTAGTGGAAGGTGTCCCTGCCCATGGCAGGGGGGTTGGAACGAGATGGTCTTTAAGGTGCCTTCCAACCCAAACCCTTCTATGATTCTATGATTCTGTAATATTGACCAGCCTTGACCAGAACTTGGGAGGTCCCCTGAAACTCTGTTGTGTCCCAGCTGGGTCTGTCCAGCAGACATGCTGCACGGCAGTTGGCTTCTCAAAAAGCAGTGAGCATGTGTTCAGCTGAACCAGGGATTGCCCTTGGAGAATATCTTTTCCAGGAAGAGTTTAAAGCTCACTGGGCTTTTCACTGGACAAGAGCAAAGGAGGAGTTTGCACACAACCAGTCACTTGTCTCAGCAGAGCGGTGACAAATGAGGGTAAGGATGAGGGGTCAGCTCCAGCATCCTCTGCTCAGGGAAGGGAAAGGTAATCTTGTGAGAAAGGCCTCTGAGAGCCAGAGTTACTGCCCGTGCTGTTGCTGGAGGGATGGAAGGATGTGCTTCAAAGACAGTCAGCCCTCAGCTTGGCCTGGCTGCTGTCTCACAGCAGACAGGCAGAGTTTCCAGTGCACTGTCATAAGCAGTGGGGTCATGTCTCTCTTGGTGTCCCCTGCAGTCTGCTGCCCAAGTGAGTGGCCTACTTTGTACCTCAAGCCAAAGCTGCTGCTGGCTCTGAGTGGTAAGCTTCCTTAGGCTCAGTATAACAAACAAATTGTGTGGTAGACCACAGGCAAGTTGGAAAAGATGAAGCTCCACTTTAGCTGTGCTGTCATCGGTGGCCCCTGGGGAATATGACTTTCCTGCAGATCTGATTCTTGGACAAAGTCCACAATTACCAATCTTCTGTGGCCAACAGAAATCTGAAATCCTTCCATGTTTGTCCAAGGCCACGAGGGACTCTTGTTATCAAGTCTGAGACCGAAAATGCCAGACAAGTCTTCCAGGGAACAGCTGTAAGGACCACCAACGCTCTGCAGCCAGGGAACAGATGCCACTCTTCCATTACAACATCACATGTCCTGTTTCATATGCAGCGTCCAGATGCTACTAGCTATGTTTTAACCATATGCAGCTCTTTCCCTTACCTGTCATCATCTCCAAGTGCTTGGCATCTTTGACACAAGCAGCTGAGCTCAGGACAGAAGGAACTGGATGGAAATCATGTGATTGGTTTACTTTGGAGATGATTCTAAATAATCTAAAAAGCCCTTGGCCTTAAAATGCAGAAATCCTCTTCTGTTTTTCCTTTCCTTGTGGCTTGCAAGAGTTCAAAGACCACACAAAGCATCTGCTAAAACACTTTGGACTGACTCTAGGCTCCAGAGCAACTGTAAATAGACCTTAATTCCAAAAATAGAGAAGGAGCAGATTGTCCCTTTTGGATGTTCTGGACAGAAATCAAATTCAGAACATCGGACAAGTAGGAGTCCTTCAGGTCCTCTAAGTCCAGTCTCCTGCCATCTCAAACTTCCAAACGGATCAGTAGAAAATCCATACTATGTATAGCACACATCACAAGCCACAAAATGCTTCCCTGCAGCCTGTCACAATCTCTGCTACAGAGACCAAAAGGCTCCTAGATTGAAAGAGAGAAGGAGGGGGAGATAACAGACAGCACTGAGGCTAGGCCCCTGCAATTGCAAAAAAATCGTTCTGAGAAATTATTATTCCCTCCTTATGTTCACACAGTTGAAGAGTAAGTTAAAGAAAAAAAGAACAAACCCCACACCAAAACCCAAAACCCAAAACCCCTCAGGAAAGCAGGATGATGTTATCATAGAGGAAACAGTGAGGAAGGGGCGCATTGATATCTCCAAGGGTCAGTTCATTGCAAAGAGCAAAGTCCTGAACTTTACATGCCTTTTATTTTCTCTATGCTTACCTTCACCGCAGTCTCGTCTCCTCCAAAACAGGAATTCCCCAGAGCCCTTGTGGGACAAGTCAGTGACTCCAAGAGGCCTCCTTTTCCATCAGAGATTTTCCATGGGTATTTGAAGATGTATTCAGATCTTCATGCATTAAAATTCTGTGTACTAAAAGATGATGCTGAGTGGAAAAAACAGTCTACCTCTTGCAGAGATGCCCTCTGTAGTGACTGTACCATGAGTTTTGCATTTTTTTTCCTCTTTTAAGTTTCATCTGCTGCAATCATGTGAGTTTCTAAATTTTAGATTATGAACTAACGCAAACCAAAACATGTTTGCTTTTTTTGTAATTATGGCCAAAAAGGTCAAGTTGCATGACAGAGGACCGACAAAAACGATCTGACTTTTATTATTTCTAAAAAGAAAATCTTCTTGATTTATAGGTCAGTCCTTTCATTCTCAGCAACCTTTGACCCATGACTTTTGAGTGCTGGGGATGCTTGATTGCTTAGCAGTGCCCAAGGTTCCCACAGCGCTTTCTGCATGGAGAAAGTCCTGTGCAAGAGTATGTATCAGAGTCCTGGTTGCAGACTGCAGACAGACAATTTCAAATTCATGTAAAATCTTATTAAACCTGCCCAAATTTCCAGAAGAAAATGAAAAGGAGGTGTTTGGGAAACAATTTCTTTTCGCTGACCTAAGTTTTTAATTACTTAAGGTTCTCCCACTCACCTATGGCATAGAAACTTGTGGCAATGCAACAGGACTCATCTCAAATCCTCATTTGAACTAGTGAGGTTTTGTGCTTACAGGACAGAGAACTGTATTGAATTAGATATGTTTTCTAATAATGATCTCATTTCTAATGTGCCCCATTTCTGAAAGGTATTTGGCTAAACATTCAGGCCCACAAAAGGTATTAACAAAAGGATTTTTAAATTTCCAAGCATTTTTTCTAGAGAAAAAAATGGAATAAATAATGCAAAAAAAGGAAAGAATGAAATCTTCTCCTTATTCTCGGGGCGGGGGGTGTGTGTGAATATATTGGCTGTTTGAGTTATCTCCGTATAGCATTTACATAGCTGGAATCACAGACAAATGTTGCAAAGCTTAGAGGGAGAAAGATTCAAAAGGGGAAGAAAGGAAAAATGAGAAGGAAAACTGAATGAAAATCTCTTAAACAATCCCTTATCATCAAGCAGCTAAATTAAATTAGCTGCAAATCAAGAATAGTCATAGGTGAAAGAGTAGAAAATGTACAGGTGCTACAAAATCAGTTGAAAAAGTAAAATTATGTCTTTTCTTGCTGCAATACTAATTATCTTATGGCATTTATTAGCTATAGGAGATATTTTATTTCAAATGCTTGGAATTATTTTGTTTTCTTTTCTTTTCTTTTCAGTCAGAATGACAAGGGTACTGCAACACACAATGCCAAGAAACTCACTGTTCTTTTACTTTGAGGGTCTTCTGTTCCCGTTGGCTGTGAAGGGACAAAGTGCACTGGATGTGGTGGGGGTTTGGGATGGTGTTTATGTGTGGTACTGTGTGGTTGAGCTGGAGATGAAAGTACCACTGAGTTTGATTTCCCATTTATTTTGATCTTATTGATAAACAACTAACCAGTGTCATCTGGAAAGGAAAGAAGAAAGTGAAATGAAGCTGGAGGGGAGAGCACAGAGCAGTCCTCTAACCTGAACTACAAATAGACCCAGATTTGATACATTATGATCAGGTAGAGGCAACTGCTGGGAAGATTTTCCTTAAGGGGTTAGGATAATATAATCCAGAGCAGAATTTAGTTCTCATGCCAAAAAAGTTTTTGCTTCGGTCTTATTAGAAAAAGAATGAAGAAAAAAAAAATTCAATTCTTTCCCCTGAAATACCACAAGGGTAGAACTTTATGCAGCATTTCAGAGTCAGGACCATGAGGTTTTTATTTGGAAATGCCACAAGAAGCAATGTTTCTATGCGATACTTCCAAATGAAGAACACATGGTTGCAGGAAGTGCCTGGAATGGTATTATCCTCTATAAACACTCCCGTTAAAGACAGCTAACAGCGTGTTTCAGAGGAAGATGGCCGAGGGGAAGAACAGAGAACTGTCAGCTGATTTACATCATATGACCTGTGAGAAGTGATTATAGGTGGTTAAACATTTCCCAGGGACTTGGATGTCTGTTAAGGTTTTCATACCTTCTGCAAAATTCATAGGGTGGAAGGAAAAGAAATAAAAACCCTAAGGAAAAAAAAAAAAAAGCAGTCTGCAGTTTTGAAGATGGGTGTGACATTTTATTGGACAATTTTATTAAAGAGGGGAAAACCTGCTGAGGGCATGTTCTTTTCCTGGTTTTGTTCTGTCGCCTTTCCCAGGCCTCTGGCTGTCCTCACTCTTGTCTCTGCTCCGTTAGCAGTTACCCTGCACGTCACGCTGCAGAGGAAGCGTGCGTGAGATGCTTTCTCCACTGTTTCCCGGCTGTGACTCTCTCAGCTGGAATGAACAGATAAAGTAAATCAGAGCAGAATTTGGTGTTATTTCTCTGCAGTTACTCAGGCAATGGATTGCATCGGTTGAGCTGTGTGAGTGTACGTGGAACAGGCAGTGACCTCTCTGTTGACAGCCTAAGGGAAGACTTTGATTACATCTGTTGTTGTAAATTGAACGAGCACATTCTCCAGCACTGTGGCTGGAGTGGCCCATGCCCATACCTCTACGCTCAGGGCAGGATAGCGCCTGTCATCTGGATGTGTCCCTGGCCACACCAAATCATTCGGGAGAATTCTAGTGATTCTGGACCAAAATCATGCCAGTAACTTTGCTAACAATGCAATGTTAATGTGATAGTTTTCCAGTGATTGAGACCATTCCCTGGTGCTGCTTAATTTAGTGGAGTAGGTGTAGCCTTGAGGTCGGATCCTGATGCTGCTGTCACACAGGGTTAACTCCCCTGAACAGAAAGAGGCAGGGGTTCCTCTTTAGCAGAGCAACTCTTCTCCAGGAAGGTGCACCAGCCTTTGAGGGAGTACTTGCTGCCATAATTCATGCTGGGAGAGCATAACTAGAGCAGGTCAGATTTGGGATTAAGGGTTGTAAAAAGCTTTACTTGGGCTTTCCTCTGCTTCTCCCCAGGTGGCTGCAAAGAATGAGTATGATGGTCTTAAAGAGAACGGACTAAGACTTCTGTGGCCTGGGAAGACATTATCATCATCAGGGTAGGGGAGCCCACAGGATTACCAAAAACCAGTGAGGATGAGAGACTAACACAAAGCAGTGAAGATGAGTTGGACACACATGGGGGAAAACACATGAGAGTAGAGTTGGAAAAGGCAATTTATACAACTCCTTTGGGAATGGAAATAGTCTGAAACAAACCTCCTCACCGGCAGGTAGAAGCAGTTATGCTGACAAAGATACCAGCGTGAGCATGGACAGCAAGCAGAGCTGTGATATTGCAGGACGCTGCAGAAGCTGAACCATCATTGTGAGGTTGGGCTGGAGACCCAGAGGAGTGATGTCAGGGAGCAGAAAGGTGAGCTTCATTCACTTGATGGGCCTGGGGAGAATGCACCTGGGATGCTGCACTCACTTCTGGGCACCTCATTACCAGAAAGCTACAGATGAGCCAGAGAAGGTATTTTGGGGGAAACCCAACTTCATGATTAATTGGCTGAAGAAAACAGCCTATGAGTCATGTGCAAAGATGAATGGTTTGGCTCTGAAACCACAGCATGAGGAACCTAGTAACAGTCTACAAACATTTGAGGAGAGGTTACCAGAAAGCAAAGAGATAACTTATTTAGCATGGAGTGAGGGGCTGATATTTGGACAGGGAAATTATGAAAACCAAAATGCTGGAGCGACAGCCACTCAGTGCTGGAGCAGGTTGCTTGTGGGAATGGTGGACACAGCAGGATTTTGACTGCTGTGTCACCATTACTTGGTAAAGCTTAGAAACATGAGAAACAGTTATTTTGTGTTCTGGGAAGTGAGGGAAGACTGCTGTTTATTGGGGTCATAAACCTTAGCTGCGTGAATGAGTTGATGCAGCAGGGCTCTGGGAAGAACAAACAGGGAAGCAATACAATGACTTCCCAGATAAGAAGATCTGGGTACACACTTGAAAGACGGTGGAGAAAACCATTAGCTCTCAACAGTTTGTCCCTTTTTTGTGCTTCGTCAGAGTGGGGTGTTGCCAGATCAAAGTGCTGTAAAAAAACAGAGTGGCTTAATTCCCTTTTTGAGGAGTTACAGGGCTGTCAATGACAAAGAGTTTCCGCCATCTCAACATAGGTGATCACTAGATGACTGGCGAGTAAACATGTGCATTGGTTCTTAGAAACACTGGTTTTTATTTCTTAAAATATGTTCCCTTTTGGATGCTCCAAGTAACCAGTCTTTCACTTTCGCTTTTGGGAAGCCGTTAGTTGTTAAATGTTAGTTATAATTTAGAGTGTCACCACAAAGAGAGCAGGAAGGTTGGCTCTGAGACAAGCTGAGACAATTTTGTTTGTTATCATCAGGCAGGTGAGATAGCTTGATGGAAGAAAACAGCACCATTTACCACTGGAGCCAGAGGGCAGGTGGAAGCCTGGGAGTATGGTTGTGTATGAAGAAGTCCCTTGGTCGGTCTTTGGAAATCCTGGAGTAACTGTAGCTGAGTGTCAGTAGTGTGGAAGCCCCAGTATGGGAGCCATTTGAAACCAACACCAGAAGACAGCCTGTAAGTAGTATGATGGACAAAATATATAGGTCATGTGCTGTAGATGTTGGGTATCTTTATTCCTAATAGCAACACATTTATCAAATTGGGTACTGAGGGCTCTGAGCTACTGGGCCGAATGTTAACAGTGTTTGAGCTCTCATTGGAGCTCCTGCTAAGCTCCATCAGCTCCTATTGATGTCAACGCTGTGAATATGGAGATTTTTTATTTTAAGGGCAGCCGATATAACTCTCAGCAAGACTTTAACCCCAATGTGTTATGCACTCCGCACACATGCACGAAGCAAGAGTCAGCCCTTGCCGTGGAGAGCTGACTTAACATTGCTGAAACAAAAGACTCTGTTGCTACTGGGCAGAAAAAGTCACTGCTTAAGTGACTTTCTAAGGTTACAAAAATTTGTCTGTGGCAAAACCATGTACCATAAGGTGTGTGTCTCTTCTTTTACAAACGTTAATGCATGCTGAACAGGTATTGCTGAGATGGGAACCCATGCCCAGCCCAACTTTCATTCACGCACAGAGAAGTCACTTTGGGAGAAGGTCTGTGAAGCAGTTAGGACTCTAGGATAACCATCTTTGAAGCCTACACCTCTAGCCATTTCAAAAAGATCTTCCTTGGAGCTCTGTTGAGCAAGCTCTTAGAGACCCTGGGTATGTGACTATCAGAGGAGGAGCAACAAAGGACAAAGCACACCAAAGTGTCCTTTCGTGGATATACCTGGGTGATTGAAGTTGGCTTCACTCTTCATTTCTGTTCCTTTGCTGCTACACTTTCATTGACACAGCTGATGATACAGGCTCCACTGTGAAAGTAATAAAGCCTGGTAAAGGGGAGCTAGTAGCGCACTAGAAAATGCTCTCGTTGCGTTGACTGCCACAGCTCTTCCAGTGAGTGTAGTTTCATGCTGTTCAAGTCAACCTCTGGGTCTAAGAGCTGTATGTGCTGAGTCCTACTGCAGATGAGCCCGTCATGTCATAGGCAGAGAAATGCAGTAACTCTGCGACTATTTCGGAGGTGATAATTTCCATAATTCTCTTTCCTGTTTGCTACATAGTGGGATTACCCTATGTTCAGAAACTTTCATCTTTCTAACTTCTTGTGCCTCTCAAACATCTCTTCAGCAATGCATATCTATGTTGCTTTCCAGGGATTAAAAAAAAAAAGAAAGAGAGAGATATGTCATTGTCAGAGTGTACGTTAGGGTTATTCGTAGGTTGAAAGGTGTGTTGAAACCTGGATGGGTCTGGACTATCACTGCAGTGTGTGAACATGTTTCTGCTTATCCGCACACATGCGTGAACATGAGGGAGGGCAGCATATGTCTGTGCGTGTATGTTTGATACCATTTGAAGCCACAGACCCTGGAATCTAACAAGGACGACTGCCAAGTAGCACTCATCACGAGTTCATAAGACCTGATCTTCCAGCTCTTTCTGATTTGGGCTGTGGGTAAGAAGCTGGCAGCCATGGGTTTCAGGAGCAAGTCTCATTCCTCTGTTATGAGAAGAGACTGCAGGGAGGATTCTTTTCACTGGTGCCACAGAGAGAAAGCAGAATAAAAATGCAGCAACAATTCCTTGAGGAAGGAGATGCTGCTTGATGTTGCTCACTGTCAACAGATCAAATAATAATAAAAAACCAGTTCAAATTAAACTGAGTTTATTAACACCCATTGCTCCAGATTATACGTAATGGAGATGCGGGAAGGGGATAGAGTGGGATGAATGAGCAAACTCTCAGGTCAGGGCTGCAATGCTGGAAAAAAGAGATTCAAATTCCCTCAAGTGAATTTGATGATTGTGGAGTTCATCAAAATAAAGATGTGCCTCCTAATTTTCACAAGTAAGGAGCAAAGGTACCACCTTTAAATTTTCTGTCAGGAGAGCTCCTACAAATACAGATGAGAATGTTGCAGGGGGAAGACTTTTTTCCTTTTTCCATTATAAAAGACCAGAGGCTGTTTTCATCAATACTTAAGCCCCAGAAAAAGTTTAAAAGAAATATATTAGTTTCCTTTGATTTTTAGCTGGAAATTTCTAAGTATTTCCTGAGTGGTTCTTCCTGTTGTTTGAGTATTATTGAGATCCAGACTGAAGGGAAAAAAATACCCCTCAAACCCCCCCGCCCCCTTCTCTCTTTCCAAGTTCACAGTCAATCTTATTAGGAGTTTAAAAGAAGAGAAATGGAGATAGGATGAAAATCTGACTTCCAGTAATTGTTAGAGCTTCTGGTGTTACAGAATTTTTCTCTCTGATTTGGACTGAGGCAAGAATACGTAAACAAGTAAATATACGAACATGTGTAAATAAGTCTAAAGTTTGATGAAAAACTTGTTCTTAAGTATGGATTACACATGGCAGAAGATTGTATCTAGTGCTAAAGTTGGTTGAGAAATTGCAATGAAAAAATATTATGTCAAAATATGGAGTTGCACTTAAACTGAAAGACTTCAGAGAAAATTATTGATTCTTAAATTCCTCAGTACAATTGGGGTGGTGGTGGGGGAATAGAGAGAAATAGGTAATGGCTAATGCGGTCACTTGAGAACTAATAAACTCAGTTCAAATCCATAGTGTGCCTGTGGGTTTCTCACATTTGTGATGAATGCCATCAACTGGGATGCTACAGGTTATCCTGACCTACCTTGCTCTTTTTTTAATGGAAAGTGTTTGCTAGGTGTTGTTCCATTCCATGTCAGAATGAAAGTGCATTTGGTAACCCCACATGCTCTTCTGAGGTAAAAGAGCTGCTTTGCTCAGCAGTTCCCAGGGTTGAGCTCCAAAGCAATATTTGCTATGTTCAGAGATTATATATGAAGATCCTGCCTCTGACTGCGGCAAAACCAGTGCCAGAGCCTTTTGCACATACGTTACATCCATGCTGGTAAATTAGGCTGTGCCAGGACCCATATTCTGGCATTACGGTGAATTGTCACAGTTTTTAATCTCTTGTATCCTCCAGAACTGGGTGGCTGGATCTTTGCTGCTTGTTGAGAATGCTCCTTGGCTAATAGTATTAGTCAGGAACCATACAGGAGTGCTTTGGGATCCTCCCAGCTTCTGTGGGCCAAAATCATGCAAGGGAACATTTTAGCAATTTAGCAGTATCACAACTAAATCCTAGTGCTATTAAATTACCAGTGGAGATGCCCACCGGAGCTAAAGGCCAACATACTCTTCTAAATATTTAAATTCAAAGTGATTTCCAACTGGAAGGGTAAAATTAATCGCATATAAAGCTGTTTATTTGGCTGAAAGTTGAAGACCCAATGCAACCAAACAAGCTCCTTCTAGCCCGTCTCTGGCTATGGGGAGGGACTGAGCCCTTCAAAGGACAGACTCACTCTGGACTATGTGTGTCCACCCCAGTAGACTATGGAGATGTCTATGTCTCTTCAATGGCCTAGAGAAGAGTCCCACCTCCCAGCTGAGATTTAGCATCAATCTTTGAGAGTGAAGCTGAGTGGGACTATTCACACCCTTTCTTCCATAAACACATCCTTAAAAGTATCAAAATTGCTCAGCTAAGGAAGGAAGCTCATGATTTCCCTCATACCTTCACATCACCTGTAAAAGGACCATTAACAAAATGCAACATCCAGTTTTCATTTCCAACCCCAACACTTCCCCTAAGTAATGTATTTCTCTCCATATCAAAGTGATGCTCAAAACAAAAAACCTTACAATGATCTTAAAAGCTGTTCTAGAAATTACGTCAACCCATCTGATTCATACCTGCTCTTTGCTAAGAAAATTACTGTTCAATTTTACATTGTAAGGGAAATTTTACTCTTAAAGTATATTAATATAATTTAAAAGTAAGGACACTGAAAAAATAAAGAAGTTCTCAGGTAATCAAGTTATTTTTCATGATTCATTGTTTAGAAGATAATTTTTTTTTTCTTAATGTTGCATTGCAGTCATTTACAATAGCAAACGTTTCCATCATTCAGTTATTTTGTTATCACAATGTAAGAATATAAGTGGGGAAGAGTTTGTAAGTGAGAGATCAAGGTGAGATCTTTTACTACAGATTTCGGTCGAGTTATGAACTTTGAGGAACACAAGCTCTTTTTTTAATTAAGGCCAGGAGAGATTTCCGAAAATATTTCTAAGTATTTGTTCTTAGCAAATTTTAACTTGAAAAAAATCTCCTTGAAATAAATCCTTTCAAATCTCTCACTCTGACTTTGTAATTTCATTATTATGAATTTTACATTTAGTGTCATATACATTTAACTAACATTGTGCTATAGTATGTCAAACAGAGAAAGTAGAAATAAAACATTTTTCTTGATTGAAACAAGGTTGTTTTTCTTTTAATAAATATTTTGTTCTGGCAATGTCAAAATGTGACAATTCCACATTAATGAAATGAAATATTTCTCTGGCCCTGAACAGTATTTTCCCTAAATTAATATTGTTTTCATATGACATCTTGGAATTCTCGTGTTCATTGCTGGTTTAATAACAGCTCTTGGGACTTATGTGAGACTCATCTCACCTGATGAGGACATCTGCTCTCTGGAGACCTGGTCTGTGTAGTCAATAAAGTCTAAATTCCCCAGTTGAATTCAGCTAATCCTAAAGATTATAATTCTAACATGTCAAGTAAATCTAATCTAAAACTACCTATTTCTATCCATCAGTAATTTTTATTATTGATAGATAGATATTGAAATCAGATGCATCTGGTATGATCTACTTTAGGTAAACTTACATTCAGTTTTATATCTGGCTTGTTTTTGTCATTGTCTCTTTAATGATGTCTTTTTGAAAAATCTTCTGGAGTGTTAGATACTACTGAATTGAAACTCAGTGGTCGTTATTTACTCACTGAATATAAGCTTTTCTTAAACCATCTCGCACTAACCCAATTTTGAGGAACTCACTAGCAAATAAACATGTTCATAGACATGGTATTTCTGTCTGGAATAGAGACAGCCTTGTTTTCCCTTCACAGAGGTTTAAGCTAACTCATTTTACCATGTGATTGGAGTGGACTAAAAGAATGTAGGGGGACAATTAAAGAGCAACCGTTGACCAGTTGTAAACCCAAGAGTTGCCAGAATTTAACTGCATTTGATTTTGTGCCCATAGCACAATTTTTCTACGTAAATGAGCCCATGCTCAGTAAAAGGTGGAAGACTCATTTTCTTCCTTGACCTCCCCACTGCAAACAGCATAACATAGTCATGATGGGTCTGATTCACGTGCTCTGAAATCTTTCTATGGATTTCAACAGGCTTTTGACCCAGCCTGAAATGGCTCCCATATGTGATGGGAATCAGAGCTGAACACAGCTCTCCTCCGTTGCAGCTCAGTACCTTACCCAAGACCTCCTTTTCTCTCCTATTGTCTGAAGAAGGGTTTCAAACAATCATTTGAAGAGTCTCCTCAGACCACTGGAAACAATAAATAATAATAAAAAAAAGCTTCTTGTGAAACAGGCCTCCCAGCTGAACCGAGGGAGATGGCCCAAAATGCAGGAGTTTCCTACGCGATACAGGAGATTTGGCAGCAGGAGTGGAATTATATCTCATTCCAGACAGTGAAAATAACCAAAACCATGAGGTTTTTCATGGAACAAATGGAAACCATGTGACCCGTCACAATGGAAAAAGTGTAGCTGCTTTCAGCTCCCTAAGCCCTGACACTTCTTTTTGATTTAACCACAATAATCTAAGTGGAAAATGAATAAATGTCAAGGTTTTTTTCAATAAATCTGTGCACGAGTGAGAATAGGAACCAGAATAAAAGCTTTTCATGACATAAAGTTCATATGTTTGGATCCCTGACAACATTTTCTTTCTCTTATTTTTTATTATTATTATTAGGCCTGGTTGTACCATTTATTTCAAAAAACAAAATATTGTAAGACAGGGAAACTGCTAGCAGTTGCTAAGCCTGGAGTGAAAGCCCAATTCATAACAAGATGACCTGAATCAAGATACATCTATCTATTTTTATGAGTTTAAAAATAATATGTTAGAAATAAGTATGAGATTTGCCCAGTGCTCGCTTGGGCAAGATTTCTGCATGTTGAAATGAGATTGGTTGAGCACAAAATCTCAAACATATGCTAGCACAAGAAATTAAATGGGCAAAGACAGTATGTCATACTTGTCTTTTGGGGGGAAATTAATGTTACATTGTCTAGAGTCAGGAATAACACATGCATCCTTGTATACAACTAACAGTCTAAGCGTGCAAGCAGTGGCTCAAGTACCCAACCTTAGCAGATTGCCTTCACTGTGCTTTATGTTTCCACTTGAAACAGGTAAAAAATAAACTTGCCATGAGTAATCCACACCTGAGATGACCTCGGTCTGAAGTAATGAGGTAGTTCCTGATTGGGTGAATGTACTCCCCAGGGGTCAGAATTAGACCGATTTGCCCAGCATCACATACAGGATGAAAAGACAAAAGCGTTGGAGTCTTCATCTGATGCCATGATGAGGTCCATGTGGTTACTCTGTAAATAAATGTGTCATGTTCTTATGTACCTGACTGAATCAAAGCCTCAAGGAAGAATTAGATCACTTCATCTGACAATGATGTTGAGTGAATGTTATCTTTTAGATAATCTCTCCTTAGACAAGCAAGAGTAATTTCTGGAACACTGACACTTAAAGCAGGGACTAATGACAAATTGTGACTTTCTAATTATATGGGAAAGAGACCTTTCTCTGAGGCCCTGTTTCTAGAGAGAAGATACTGTCTGATGTATTTCTAGGGAGGGATAATATTCAGATAGTGTAACAAAATACATTTACCACTACAAATCTTACCTTGCTTATGACCTTAACCTATCAAAGCTATAAAAACACTACTGTTATATAATATCTATTTTACCTCCCAATGCTAGCTTATTTCTTAATTCTGATTGGCTTTGCTGAGCTGTGAATAGCCCTCCAAAGACTTATATAGGTTTTCTTCTGATGGTACGTGCAAAATAATCCCACATGCACAAGTACAAAGCCACATAAATTAAAATGCTGTAACAGACACATTCTCCTTGAGGTGGAGGAGAAAGCTCTGAAGTTCAGCATACTCCAGCCTCCACTCACTGCCAAACACTAAGCTACCTTTACTGGAAAGGATCCCCGCCAGGTTCCCACTAGCAGCACTGCTGCTAAAAATGCTGCAGTCCAGGGTCTTTGTTGCATGGGTAATATCCAGTATTTTCAGTCAGAGTTGCATGGTACAACCTGTTCTGACCTTTCTAGTGTCTTCTACAGGTGGACAGTCAGTTCAAGAGAACCCATTGCTGATGTGGGAAATGTGAAGCTCAGAGGGTCCAGATGAAACTAATGCATAGAAGCAACAGTGATCAGAAACAGGAAGGCAGATGATCAGCTGAAGCCTGATACATGTAGGATCTAATGCTTTGCTGATCATTTTTATAGTTATCCAATCACCTCACTTGACTAGCTACCAACTCATACCAATATCCCTTCTCCATTGCATTTTTACACAGGTGTTTTTTGTTTGTTTTTTGAGCCTTTCTTCCCCAGGCCAGTCAACTTTTTTTCTTGCTTCATCTACTACAGTCTTGTAATATTACCTGCTGACTAGTGAATCAAGGAAGTCTGGTCCAGCATTTTTCAGAAAGACTGCTATGATGTCCCACTCTCCTGAGAATAGTCCAAATGGTTTTGCTGTGTACCTGTAACTAGAAAAAAAACAGACACTTGCAGGGAAATTATTTCACTGCAAGCACAGCAGTGTAGTAGTTTGATAATAACCTCTTGACCAATATATGACCAAACATTAGCACCCAAACATGGCACCATGTTATGTCACTAGTCTTGCAGGAACTGTAATGACATAATTAACTTCAGCAGAGAGAAATTCTGCTTTCTTTGGTTATCAACCAGCCATTAAGGGAGTTTTAGTTGCTAGCAACAGGGACCAAGAAAAAAGATGAGGGCTGAACTTGAGGAAAAAACTCTAGGTTTGCATAAAGAAGAGGTGCTGGTGGGGTTGTTAATTTTCTCAGACTGGGAAAAACTGGGAAGAGAAAGAATCCTCCACAAGAGAAAGCAATTTTAGACAAAATATTTTCCCCATCACCTGGAGGACAATAAAACATCTGGAAAGTGTTACCAGCCAATTCGTGCAGGAACCCAGCACAGGAATGAGATTTGGAGACCAGTCAAGGGCTCTGGGAAGTGACGGAGGAGTGATGAATAGGTAAATCAAGGTGAGATAAGTGACAAGGAGAAGCATACCAAGCAGAAAGCACATTGCCTCATTCTCCTCCCTATATGTCAGTGGTGGGTTGGAATGACTTTTTCCCTCACCTTGCTTCGCCAGGTCCTGTTTGCTGCTAAAGGCCAACGGCATTCTCTTCAGGGGATGTTGCTGTAGGGTATAAAAGAGATTTATAGCCTTTATCAGTTTGCAGACATTCTAACATTTTGCTGTGGAGGTGTAGATCCCTGTATAGCACATTTACACTAAATGACAGCAGACTTGGTCTCTTCTGGCTATCTGTCATAGATGCCTCAGCAGCACTCTGTAGACCTCCCTCAACCTCATAGGAGTTTGCAGATCAGAGGCTGGAAAAAAGATATGCACACACTAGAGATAGTAGAGCTAGGAAACACCTTGTACATATATACATGCATCTTCTGAGATCTTAGCCAACAGAAATAAAATTGATGTAAACCAGGAGAGTTTCCTTGGCTTCATGGACTGGGGTGAAGTGGGGGGTTGCAGTCTAAGGCAGTTGAGATGTACGTTCTGATATTTCAGTGGAATAATTCTCACTTAAAAAACAGAAGATTTCTCTTAGATTAGTTCCATAGAATACTCCCATTTACATAAATTGAAAACAGACTTAAGACAATTTAGAGGGGGACTAACCTTTCGTCACTGCCTGTCAATGTGGCCTATTCTCCAACAACCATAATCAGTCTAATTATCAGCCCTGGAGTTTGCTCTTCAAATGCTTTACTATTGAAGCTGATGGTTCTTGGAAGAAGGAAGACTTTTCCTTAACAATGAGATACCCAGATTTTATTCCAGATGCCAAGGTTTGTCATAACTCCTAACAGTAGGTAATGGAGTAAAGAAGCTTTGACTCCTGGCCCTCATTTGTCCCCTGAGCCATGCTGTTTGTCCCTGAAGGGTGTTCTTGTGGAAAAAGGTGCATTTCCCATCGTCACAGCCACTGTCCATTTGGATCTTTTGTTGTGCAGTCCAAAGCCCAGCTGTAAATTCAAGAGAGTTTAAGACCAAAGACCCAAATCTGTTGCATGCACCAGCCACTACAATGCATTATAGTTGGGGCTGGGTCACTTAATGGAACTCCAAAGTAGCAGAAGTAGCTTTTTTGTTTGTTTGTCTCGCTCCAAAGGCAAACCAAATAGCTCATAATTACTTATGTCAGAGGTGAATTTTGGTTAATACTGGGCAAACCAAGATCTGTTCTGTCCCTCGAACAGCAGTTTCACAAAACCTGTAGTATCATCTGAGCTGTCCAATAGGTACAGGGGAAGATCCAGCTCCTTGTAAGTTAAGACAGAGTTGCATATCCTAACTTTGCTCATTGTAAAACTTCAAGAGAAAACTAGGAGAGAAAAGCAAGTAGCAAGCTGCTCTCCCTGCTCTGGGAAGAGGGGAATGCAGCAGCCAAGTTCAGCCTTAAAGTGTCACAAATATATATATATAGATTGTATTCAATAGCCTGTCTTCTGCTTATACCAGGTCCAGCTTTTTGCCATGTTTTCAGAAAAGTTAATGGGAAAGAAAATTCCCATTGACTGGACTGGCAAGATAAAATGTCATATTAGTTTCTAAATGCTTATTTTTTACCATTATATCAAATGAAGCTTTATTTCTGCCATACTACTCTCCATGTAATTTGTACTTCATTCACATAAAGATTAGGAAGAGTTCAGCATGAACTTTTAATATAAACCCAGTGTCTGGGTGGGGGACAGAAATTTATGTAGAATGTGCTGGCCTAAATTGCTTCCTAAGTGTCCTCAGAATTGTCAGACTGGATCAGACCTGGTCCACTTGGCCGATACTTGTCTGCAACATAGGCGCTACTGGATTCAGAGGAAAGTTCAAGCCTAAATTTTTTTGGTTGGTCTATGTGATATCTCTTCCTTTATGACTGGTTTATGAAAAATACTTATTTGACAGAACACCTGTTAGAAATTTTCCTCATTTTAGCTCAGGTTGTAGCAAATAATTGTCTCTAATTTAAGGGAGTTCTTAGCTGAATATATGTGGAATTGACCAAGATGGCAGTCATCAGATGGACAGGCAAATGTGACCTAAACCACTGTCCCTGAAAATCTTATCCTAATGACTAATAGAAGCTGGCTTCAATTTATGTTCTCAAATGGCTTCATCAAGCTTGGATCAGCAGCTATCTCCTGGAGAGCATATTGTAGCCTGGTCCCACACATGGGGACTCAACAAAAATGTCCATCCTACCATACAGTAACTGTTTGTGGCCACAGCCACTGCAGGCACAGAGACTCACGTGGCTCCAGTGCAGAACTAGTGCATTCCCCAGGGCCGTTAACATGTGCCTGACTTGTGGAGAAGTGACACAAAGTGTAAACAGCAGCCTTCATCAAGGCAAAATGAAAAACGAATGTGTTTCCCAGTGTGCCCTTCACATCAAAGAGCCAAGACTTGAAGACTACCAGACTCCAGGACAGCGTGCATTAAACTCCAGCATAAAAACATAATTAGCACGTTAAACTGTTGCATAAACATGTTTCCATTGTTATTTACTAAGTATCACAGGAATGCTTTGTAATAGTTAATCAACTCAAGGGGGTGAAGAGAGGGAGGAAATGGCTTTGCAGGGAATAATGAAAGACAAAGATTCCAGATCAAACTTATTAGAATGGAAAAAAAAAAGAACAAAAAACCTCTCAGAAACAACAATCAAAAAAATCCCTCCAAAAACACATACAAAAAAAATGCAACCCCAAAATAACTGTCTAGAAATGAAACTTGACAAACTTGTAATTCCTGTATATCACTTCTTTGGAATTACATCTACATTTTAATTGTTACATTTTAATTATTATTTGAAGGAAGAAATCACCAAGCTCATGTTTTCAGGTCAGAAATGTGAATCACCAAGGGGCCTGGAGTTTCAGGCAGAAAACATATCATATAGAGGTCTGAAAAGAAATTTCGTTGTCAGGACTTTTCATTGGAATGCTGTAAAATTCCTGACAGTAAAGACAATATAAAATCATGGGTTATACCAATGTGAAAGAGTATTTGGGCATGATTCTGAAAGTAAGGAGAAGAAATTAGTATTATTTTGCAAAAAGAGATTTGTTCGTATAATTATGAGCAGATGACAGGCAAGACCCTTGAATAACATGTCATTCAAAGCCTGCATGAGCTGTTTTCATTTAGAGGAGGAAAAATACTAGCACAAGGCTCTTTTCAATCAAATTTAATATAAACTTTTTTAAACACTTATTTTAGAGCAAGGTGAAGTTTCAAAGATGGCTGTCTCCACAATACTCTGTGGCTGAGAACTAAGGTGAGGTGAGATTAATCCCAACTGCGGTGTCTCCATGAACCTCCTATCATCTCCTCAAGGTCATGCCACAATTTCTGTCCTCAGCAGCTGTTCCTGGAAGCACAGAGGGACACTCCATAGCTTGAAGGAAATGACCTTAGAAAATATCTTTTTTCTGGTTCACCTGTAGAAGACACAGTGGTGGCCATATGCCTCCACTTCCAGTCAGGACCAGTTCTTTTCCATTGCAGTCCAGCACAGAGCATTCAGAGGGTCAGGGAAGTGAGGAGATTTGAGCAAAAAAGATTATTTTGGCAGGTAGATCTTGTCGTGAGAAACAACGCCTTATCCTTGTATCTGACAGTGCTTGGCAACCTGCTTTGAACCTCTCTCTTAACCTACCTGCTCTCTTTCAACACATCATGGAGCAGATGTGCCTTACCATGGTGTTATATGGCTAGGATGGCTGAACTCCTGGTGAAGTACTGAACTGCAGTAGAAGAAATACATCAGCTTAAAACTGAGATTAATGTGATCCTTTCACATGGTTTCTGCCCCTGGAAAGACTGGAGAGATTCACCTAGTAATTCTGCACTGGCCTAGAAAGGAGGCAGAGATAGGATAAATGTCTACCTCTGGTTTGTCATGAAGACCTGGGACAGCGTCAGAGATGGGCTGACCCAGAACACAGCCCTGCAGGTAGGATATAGACATCAGTCCTCATGCAGGACTATGGAAGCGTCTCCTTTGCTGTAGTTTCCTATGTGTTTCAGAGACATTGAGACTTAGTGCAGTCTGCACTGCATCATGAAGACTACCGTAAACCTGTCCTCAAAACTATGTTTTGCCTGAGGAGAGAGTCAGCTTGGCCACAGTAAGGTCAGAGACCACCTTTTGGACCTTATGAGAACCATATGCCCGAACAGGTAAGGTACATTAACATGTCCAGTCTGAGAGCTATCGAGAAGAAGAAGGATTGCCAAGTTCTGCTTCTAGAATACTTAATGGACCAAGACATTTTGTTCCTTGCATTTGTTTTGGGAATGTACCCCCTTCCTTCCTTCCATGGAGTTTAGGATTTGGAGCCACTATATTTCTTCCTCATCGGTCAGACAGAGCAAGCGGTTGCGTTTGCAGACATAAGGGAAAAAGAACCTCCATCTCCCCTCTCAGCAGTCTCCTTTTGTGTGAGAGCTGGTAAGGGTCAACAACTTTGCTGTTAAATCAAAGAATCTGTTGAACAGCATCCCCACTGCAACCAAAAGCTTTTAAACCTCATTTAATTATTTGCTTGGCTTCCTGTTTTCTTACCCAAAGCAACAGGTGCTCGGATTTGACCAAGACTTAAAAGGTAACTGTGAATTTATTCCCACCCAACAGACTTGATTCAGTTACTAAGGAGTTGACACAGGGTATCCCGCTTGACTGCTCCAGAAAGGCACAGATTTCCCGTAGGTCCTGTGATGTGTCTGCCTATCCCGTTTGGATGTCCCAGATATCCATGGGCATCTCCCGTTAGCAGGTTTATGTTTAGGCAATTGAATCTTAGCTGAGCTGTCAGTTGAGCTGTTGTACCTTTCTGTCTGTGCACCATCCTCTTGGCCCATTTAAGATAGTTCAGACTGGTTTATTTGGCATTAAAAGTGGGTCAGGCTAAGGCAGATTCCTTTGCATTTGCAGGGAGACAGAGCACACCTATGGACAATAACCCCATTTTGGCTGATCTGCCAAGCTGTGGTGAGTCGAAGCTTTTTGAGGGAAGGTCAGGCACAGCATCTGAAAAAACAAATTTCTATTCCCTTCTCTCAACACTTCTGTGATTCAAGCTGGGGCTAAGCTCTAAAGGAAGGTATCATGAGCAGCCGTGGCTAAGAATGTTATCTGCAACCTAATGTTCACCAAACTGCACATAAATTAATTATTGGTTCAAAAAAGGTCCCATTATCTTTCTTGTTTTGCTCTAGGTGTTTCTTTGGCATTGTGCCTCTTTGCTTAAGTTATGACCAGGACACAGTAGATTATGATTCTCTGGGACTAAGCTTCATATTGTATAAATCAGTATTCACTGGAAGTCAGAAAAGCGACTTATATTTACATCAGCTGTGAAATCATTGTGATACACGTAAACAAGCAAAAATAAAGGCAGATTGCAGAAGTGAGACTGTTCTCTTAAGGCTTTGAAAACACTAAGGTGTGAAAAGACTGAGGTAAGTTTACAGTTGCTTCTGTGGTATGAATGCATTGACATGGGTAGCTGCAATTGCGGAAAACAGATCCTTTTGTCCTTTAAATCTGTGTACGGTCAATCTTCTATTCTGGATACAGAGAATAATTTTTCTATGAAAGATATGCAACTCAGAAGTGGAAATTACATTCGTATTTGACTAAAAAGAACTTTCACATGCCCTTTTCAGAGCACAGATAGCAAGAATTTAGCAAAGTCCTCTCATACAATGAGCGTATACACACACACGCATTTGTATGTTCATATATGTATAATCCCAGGAAGCAAGTCGCTTCCAACTGAACATGTCCAAAGATCTTCAGAAGCTGACAAAGCCTATGACCAGATTCTTGGCTGGGCTTTTTGGACTGACACCACTGGAGGATCTACGCTTAACTATCACAGCAAGACTAGTGTGCCTTTCACAGATAGCTCAGGTCTGGAGAGTTGCCCATTGCCATAGACAGAGTTGAGCTTTTAAGCCCAGAGTCTGGTCACCTCATTTTCCTGTGTGGGAATTGTCCTGCTCTGCCTTTGTCCTCGCCCCCAGATGAAAAGTCAGTAGGTATGAAAACTTGTCCTCCTTCCACCCACGTTTGCTGCTGGTCACCCAAGTGACCATTCGTCCTTCTGTCCATACATCTGATAGCAATCTAAGCCCAGAGCGGTTACAATAACACAACGTCCTCCAAACACACACGTACACACACATGCATGTACAGATGTCTTTGAAGTCCTCTAGGCTTGACACAGAGCATGAGGCTGATTTCTTCTGTGTGTTTTGGTTTGGTTTTGCTGCTACTATTTTGTTTAAACATACCTTTTCTAGGGACTATGTTCTGTTATTCCTGTGGGGAGGGACAGTTGCTTTTTTACCCCTTCCTTGGCATTTTTTTTTTCCCAGACACTCCCCTGATATGGAACTTGCACATGTTCAAAGCAGAAATAAATTATTAACATTTTTTTTCTTCTCCCTTTTTTTTCCCCCTTTCTTGGAGCTGGATGAAGGCAAGTCTGTAAGACACGGCATGCTTTCCTACAGCAATCATGTGAAAGCCATTACAGAGCTGCCCTTAACTTGTACCATATCCCCAGTCAGCCCTAATAAAAAAGACACAAGAAATATGTACGTGTCACTAGATTCTTGTATGGAATCAATCCCTCCTGTGTTGTTAAAACAATGAAGGAAATTTGGTGTTGAAGGAATGTGCATTTTGAAAAAAGGCCACTAGATAGATCAGGGGCCTAACACCAGCAAAAAGACAAACTTACTCTAGATAAAAGCCTGGCTTTTCAGAAGTGCTGTCCCTATTTTATAGAGTTGTTGGTCTTTACAGTAGTATGTGAAGATCTCAGCTAACTCCAAGTTTGACAATGGTAGATGCTTTAAATAAATATTCATTAAAAGGGGTCCTTGACCTGGAAACCTTGGAGCCTGAATGGACAAGCTGCCCAAAAGAAGGAGTAAGCTCAGTTTCAAGATGAGGAGCTGGGGTACTGTGAAATGAAGGGTAGGACTGATTTCAGCTCACTTTATCCGCGTGGAAGTTATGTGCCAAATTTATCGGTGTAGCTGCCCCCTAAAATCATTGTAGAGGAATAAATACATACAGAAAGAGATCCATTCTCCCTCTCTTAGTTACTCCTCTCAGGATGGGAGATAATCTGTCTCTCTCTCCGACTCCAAAGTCAAGCTGAATGATTGAAGTTTAAATAGCTGAAATCAGATGAAAACAATTGCTTACTTATAGATATCTCTGATGTTACAGAGCCCATGCAACAGAGCCAAGATCTATTCCTAGGCTTTTTGAGGTCCTGCTCAGTACCATAACCATGATGCCATCTTTTCTCAGTCAAAGCTCAGAGGATCTGCAAACACTCAGTATCTCTGGAAATCTTCATGTTAACATTGAACAAAAATTATTAATATTATTTTAAATCCTAAAACTCAATCTATAGAGCGAAATTAAAAAGTTTATCCTTGCTGACTTACCAAGGATTTAATTTATTTGCATAATTTCTATCTTTTCAGAATATATTTCCATGAAAACTTTCAGGGTTTGCCCAGAACCACAGTGGTCTTCCCTGAGATTTACTTTTTCTTGTTAATTTTTTTCATTTAGGGTATGACTTTCTGATAATTTAGTGGTGGTGTATCATAGAATCATAGAATGGTTTGGGTTGGAAGGGACCTTTAAAGGCCATCTAGTCCAACGCCCCTGCAATAAGCAGGGACATCTTCAACTTGATGAGGTCACTTAGAGCCCCATCCAACCTGACCTTGAATGTTTCCAGGGATGGGGCATCCACCACCTCTCTGGGCAACCTCTGCCAGTGTTTCACCACCCTCATTGTAAAAAATGTCTTCCTTATATCTAGTCTGAATCTCCCCTCTTTCAGTTTAAAACCATTACCCCTTGTCCTATCGCTACAGGCCCTACCAAAAAGTCTGTCCCCATCTTTCTTTTAAGCCCCTTTTAAGTATTGAAAGGTCACAATAAGGTCTCCCCGGAGCCTTCTCTTCTCCAGGCTGAACAACCCCAACTCTCTCAGCCTTTCCTCATAGGAGAGGTGCTCCAGCCCTCTGATCATTTTTGTGGCCCTCCTCTGGACCCGCTCCGACAAGTCCGTGTGTTTCTTCTACTGAGGACTCCAGAGCTGGATGCAGTACTGCAGGTGGGGTCTCACCAGAGCAGAGTACAGGGACAGAATCCCCTCCCTCGACCTGCTGGCCACGTTTCTTTTGATGCATCCCAGGATATGGTTGGCTTTCTGGGCTGTGAGCACACTTTGCCAGCTCATCTCCAGCTTTTCATCCACCAGTACCCCCAAGTCTTTCTCACAGTCCTTTGCAGTATAAACTGATCTTTTTGACTCTCGGCAATTTTTGACTCAGTAGTGACTATTTACATCACTTGAAAGCGCACTGCAAAAATTACAGATAGCAACAACGGACGAACTGAAAGGGATATTTCTGTGAAAGGAGTCACTGAGCGGGGAAGAAGGAGTCACAGGACACCTCAGAATTAAAAGTGGTTGCATGACTATACAACAAGCTTTTTAGGAAGAATATCCCAGAGATGTACCATAGGATGCATCTGAGATGTTAGATCATGTGGGAAGCTGAGTGAGACATTAGTCGTGACATTTAGTTTTGGAGAAGAGACGATGTTCCAGCACTGGCTGACTGTCAACAGAATATTTCGTAACCATTCCTGTTCAGTCAACCCTGCTTTCCCATCCCAGAACAGGAGGCTATCTGAAATATATACAGAAAAAAGAAGCTGTAATAAGGTATGGGACCATTGCATTTTTCTTTTTTCTCCTTTCTAACCTAACTGGCAAAATGGTTTTCTAAGATCTGTCAATCACATCTTTCTGGTTAACTACATCTCTGGTGGCTCCTGAGATGAGAGGGAACAGAAATTCCCAGTTGGATCTAAGAAAGTTTCCAACTGGAACTTTGAGTTGAAATGGACCATTCCTTTTGCATTTTTTGGGGGGTAGAGATGGGTATTTTAGATAAACTGTTGTTTTCCAGAAGCATTACTAGTATCACTGACTTGTTGATTGAAGATTGTTGAAAAGACTGGAGAGAATAGGCCACGGTGGACATCAAAGAACTCAATTCTTGTATAACCTCCATTTGGTGATACATTCACATATATTTGTAAATTTCTGGTGGTCAGAATTCTCATCTTCCCAAAACTACAGAAAGAGGAATATACACAAAATTCCTTACTGAAGAAACCTACTTCAGTCTGGAGCTCCTTTTTTTTCAGGGTAAACAACTGTCTTTGCCAGTCTGGCTCTCCTGATTAGTCTGTTTCAGCTGTAAACAATTTCAGCCACATAATGGAGAGGAGACTAAATGTGCAAAGCAAAAAGTCACTTGTGGACTAAAACTGAGTGACATTCCCTTCAAATTAGTGGTCTTGGAGAACGATGCTCCTAGTTTACGATGATACGAAAGACTTTCAGTTCCATGCTCACACACTGTAGCAATGAAGAACAAAGAAAAGTAGACAGCACAGTTTATACGAGAACAGTATTTTTCGTAAGTAAAATGGATTTCAGATTTTCTCTGGAAGGTGTCACAAAATATATATATATATATATTTTAATGGTTGAGATTAAAGATTTGAAACCCTGAAGGCAGATATGGTGAGGTTTTCTCACTCACTGTGCTATGCTTCTGCCTTTTTGTCCTGCACAGCTTCATTCTCATCAACATCTGGTAACAACATTGTTCCTGGAATCCAGGCTTGTGCATATTCTTCCTTCTAGTTCAAACATTCTGACTTTTGATAGTAAAATTAACACCAAATTTCTTCATGTGTTCCTAAAGGGAAAACATCCCTTAATCAGCCAGTCAAATTGCTTTCATGTAATCAAAATGAATTGTTTTTGGAATGTTTTTCAAATAAATAGTTTATTCAAGAGAAAAGGCAAATAAAAGCAGACAGAGAGGGAAAGATAGAGGACAAGGATGGAGAATTGCTCTTTCTTGAAGTGAGTTATTTTTGTCAAGACCTGAAGCCATCGAAGTATGGCTAATGAGTCAGTTTTGACAGCTGGGATAAGGAACAAAGTCACTGAAGAGGGTATGGGAGCAGACTCAGCAGCAGATTTTAGCTCATTGCTGCAGAGCATGAAAGACTGGGCATGTATGGATGATGCTAGGAAAGCTCAGCTGAACTAGAGTTGAGACTTTCAAGGGGTGTCAAGGGTAAGTAGAGCTTTTCATTCCACATTAATAATAAAAGGATGACCAAGGAAAATTTGTGCCTCTTTCTGGGTGGGATGGGTAATTTAGTGACAGCAGACACAGATAAGGCTGAGATACTCAACGTCTTCCTTGCCTTATTCTTCCAACAGGTCTCCCAGGCCTCTATGACTAGTGGTGGGATTCAATGAGAACTACCAACAGTGGATCAGGGTCAAGTCAGGGATTACTTGAAGGAACTTCCTATACAAGTCCATGGGCTGCCTCATAGGGTGCTGAGAGAACTTACGTCCTTGAAAGCATGTTATCATCTCTGAAAGGTCATGGCAAACCCCTTGGAGGTGAGGTCCCTGACACCTGGAGAAAGGCAAATGTGGCACCCATCTTCCAACTAGGCCAAAAGGATGATCTGAGAAACCCCAGGCCAGTCAGCCTCACTTTGGTCCCAGGAAAAATCATGGAGCAAGTCCTCTTATAAGATTTCTGGGCACATGGAGGAGAAGGGGACTGGGAACAGTCAGAATGGATTTACCAAAGGTAAATCATGACCAACCTCATTGCCTTCTAAGATTAAATGACTGGATTTCTGGCTAAGGGGAGAGCAGGGGATGACATTTATTTCAGCTTTAGCAACACTTTCAATATGGTATCCCACAAGAAAGAAGCTAGATCCATGTTCTTCACAATGGTGTATGACTGGAGGATGAGAGGCAACAGGATAGTTGAAAGAAGAGCTATTCAGACTGGAGATAAGGAGAAACTTCTTCCCAATGACAACAGTCAAGTATTGGAGTAGGTTGCCCAGGCAGGTTATGCAATGTCCATCCTTGGAGGTTTTCAAGACCTGGACAAAGGAAGACAAAGCCCTGAGCATCTTGGTCTGACAGCATTGCAGACCCACTTGAGCAGGAGGTAGGGCTAGATACCTCCTGAGGTCCATTCCAACCTGCAGTATCCTATGATACTACACGGCCATGAACTGGAATTATTCTGATGGAACCAAGTTTCATTGGAAAATGTCAGTCTGTTAAATCTGCCAGAAAAGCAAGCATGAAGCAAGCAAATAAGAAAAAATCTCTAGTGAACAAAAACCTGGATTTGTCTACCTGTAGCAAATTATTGTTGTAGAAAAAAACAGCAGGCTTGCATTCATTATTACTTTGGAGATTCATTATGAACTTCGTAAGTCCCTCAGAAATGCAAGTCCTGTTGTGCTTGGTTCTGTACAACTGTAAATTTTATGTCTGACAGATCTTGTTTTCTAATTCAACAGGAGCAACAAAGGATGAGGCAGAGGAGACAGATAATTTTCCCAGGGCCATGCAGTCAAGCAATATTAGAGATACTATCCCAAATGACTTCATCCCACACAGTTTTCAAAAAAAGGCTTGATTAAATGGGTTTAAAGCATTAACCAGCTGACTCCTGACATATACCTAAAGAGGTGGCCCCTTTAGCTTTAAAGTTAATGGAAACCTATGGAAAGATTAGGTTTGCCTTAGGACCTCAGTAGCATGGAGTTAAAGAACCTTTCACAGATAACTGGCCTGCTTGAGCAAGGGTGTTTGACCAGATGACCTCCAGAAGTCCCTTCCAACCTCAACCTTTCTGTGATTCCGTGATAACATGAAAGAGTTTAGCCTCTTGATTGCTTTTGTTACACAGAGTTGGTTTTGATTGTTCTGTAAATACTACGCAAACAGCTGTTTCTTGCTGTAGTAATGGCCACTGTGCTTTGATCCTGGAACAAACCAGAAACCACAGAGAAGGGAAGAAAAACATTAAGTGTTCTGATTAAGATTTGGGACAAGGAAAGATTTATTTATTTTTTTTTATTTCTAAACATATGTATTTCCTTACTGCATGAGTCATGGAACCTAGGCCTGGGACCCTCAGTTTGAATAGCCAGGATGCTGGGCAGCTCTTCTATAGAGAAATTGAGTCCTTTCTCATGTGTGTGTGCTATAGATTTGCACAGGGGTATATAGCACTTGGTCTGCAGAATGTTAAACCAGTGTTAACAGAGTCATCTTCAGCCCCATCAGATCTCTCAGTGCTTGTACACAACATTGCAAATTTAAGCATAGAGGAAGATTTTCTTGGTTTACAACTGACCCTCAGTAAACAAAAATTGTCTATGCACTGCACATATAAGCAACCTACCTCAAGAAACCACTGGGAATGCTATCCATACCCTCAAACCAGGCTCATGTTGCCTCTCCTAGCAGCAACGTGCATCCTTCTGATCAGTTCCTAATCCATTGCAATCCAGATGTTCTTAAATAGTTTGCATAATGTGGATCATTGTGAATGATGAGGATCTGAAAGTACTCAGCTTCAGTTGAGCTTGCTGGTCAGGAGGTGGTGGTCATCTTTAGAAGGGGAAGCTGATACTAATGGTGACATTTGCTCCTAGGGCAAACGGATCCAGAAGACAATGCGTGAGCAAAGTCCCAGTCTTTTGGTCTGACTGAGGTGTTCAGGACCACCAGCAGTTTACTGGGAGAACAACATTTAATGTTACACAGCGGTGTGAAAGAAGTTACTTGCACCATCTGAAACAGGTCTTCAGCTGGACTGCAAGTTATAATCTGGGTTGGTGTTACAATTTGTTGAGTTTCACCCTGCATGATCTCACTGTATAAGCTGTGATTTATCTTCTAAAATTCATAGCTCCTCTGCTGCCACAACATACTGCAAACATATCGCAAACATATCTAATTAGTTTGCTGCTGTTACTCAACTTTCAAGATTTCTTTTTGGCATTGCAGAAGTGTATTTTGGACGGGAGCTGAGTGACATTTTTGATGAGCAATAAATCTGCTAAAATTCAGCATCTGAGATGTGTAGGAGGGGCCAAAATATATTTATGAAATTAATTTCAAATTTGGCAAAATGTTTCAGCCCAGAAAAAAAGTGGAGACATTGCAAAACTGTTCACTTTCATATTTTCAGAAGAAAACTTTTAGATTTTACGTAGTGCCTGGCATCCAGTCTATAAAATGTCTTTAATCTTAGATTGGTAAAAATAGTTAAACCAAAAGTGTGTGTGTAAGCCCCAAACAAATCCCAGTGTTTAGTTTTTAATCCTCCTACTTGAAAACCTGTAATAATTTTGCCTTGATTCCGCAAAAAAACCTTTTTAACTTTTTGAGTGTCCTGGTTTCGGCTGGGATAGAGTTAATTTTCTTCCTAGTAGCTGGTACAATGTTCTTTGGATTTAGTGTGAGAATAATGTTGATAACACGCTGATGTTCTAGCTGTTGCTAAGTAGCGCTTATCGTAAGTTAAGGATTTTTCAGTTTCCCATGCTCTGCCAGCAAGCAGGTGTGCAAGAAGCTGGGAGGGAGCACGGCCAGGACAGCTGACCCGAACTAGCCAAAGGGATGTTCCATACCATAGAATGTCATGCCCAGTATATAAACTGGGGGGAGTTGGCCGGCAGGGGCAGATTGCTGCTCAGGCATTGGTCAGCAGGTGGTGAGCAATTGCATTGTGCATCACTGGTTTTTTCTTCGGTTTTCTTTTTTTTTCTTTTTTCTTTTTTTTTGTTATATTCCTTTTCATTATTATTATTATTATATTTTTTATTATTATTGTTAGTATTATATTTTATTTTACTTTAGCTATTAAACTGTTCTTATCTCAACCCACGAGTTTTACTTTTTTTCGTTTCTCTTCCTCATCCCACTAGGAGGGGGGAGGAGTGAGGGAGCGGCTGCGTGGTGCTTAGTTGCTGCCTGGGGTTAAACCACGACATTAGGTAACCTATTTAGCTTCAGTTCTGATATTCTCTCCTTTGCAAGGGCTGGTGGTCTAAAATAAATCTAATTAGGGTGGGGGGTTCTTTTCTTTTTGTTCTTTTTTTTTTCTTTTTTCTTTTTTTTTTTTTCCCTTCAGCTCTGTGGGGTATTTGCCTCAAACTATGCACTAACCTGAGCAAGACCTCTGTCTTGATCCAGACTTCCTTCTTCAGCTCACAGTTGTGCAGAAACACCAGCCTGGTCCTGGTAGCAGCAGAGCTATGTCAGCACAGGGATCCCTGGGGAGCACAGACCTCTCCTGAAAGGAGTATGGTGTCGTTTCCCAAGGTGGCTCATTGCACCCTCACTACTCACTGCAGCTTTGTCAGGTCTGCTGGGGCCCATTGTTTTTTCCTTACAGCTTGGGTAAGCTTTTAAGAGTCAACCATGTTTATATTTAGGATGCTGTTAAATGAAATGGCTGAGAAAACCTAACAGCTCACCACCACCTCTCTCTTCTGTTCCTTCCCCTGCACAGACCTTTTTCTTTCTCAGCCATACACTCTTCCTTCCTCTTTTTCATTGGCTCTGACATTCACCTGATGCCTCTGCAAGCTAATGGAGTTCACTGATACATTTGAAAACCATCTTTTTTTATTTTTCTTTTTTTTTCCCCTTGTTGATTCAGATTTTGGCCCATTCTGTAAGCTTAATCTGCTTGCTGAGGGGTTAAATCAGCACCAAAGTTAGCATAAAGGAGGGATGAGTCCAAATGGCCAGAGTGGCAAAGTAGTAGGAGGAATCAGGGAGAAAGGAATGGCAGGAAGGGTTTGGTCACAGTGTGCTGTTAAGTAATCTCAATAGCTGTGTCTAACTCATTCTTAACCTTCATTAGGGTTCAGAGTTAACATCTCATTAACAAATCTCTATATATCATCTGATCAATGGAATCACTATGCTATATCTGTTGTGTTTTCAGCCTTACATTATGCATTTGCATCTCCACCCCACTCGACTAATGATTTTCTCTTGGAGCTGAAAAGATATGAGGCTAGTGTTATACTTCATGAGTTGAAGAACAAACAAATTAAGAGAGTCAATAAATGCTTTTACATCTTTCTAAAACATTTCTTAAGTAGTATTTTTTTGAGGTAAAAATGTGCAGTACATCACTTAGTGCCGCTATAAGAAAGCATAAAGGGTTTATTGGCATGTCTTCATGCATGACTAATGCTACCAGACAGAATTCATCCAGATAATGATGAAACCATCTGTATCACCCTGTCTTGTTGCCCTTACATCAGCATTGGTTAGAAGAATGAGTCGTAGGTTTAGGATCCACAAGCCAGATCTTCCTTATTCTGTGGCATCGTCTTCATTGCTGTTAATATCATGTGTGCCTCTGTTGTCATGGTTTAACCCCAGCCGGCAACTAAGCACTATGCAGCCGCTCGCTCACTCCTCCCACCCCTGGTAGGATGGGCAGGAGAATCAGAAAAAAGATGAAACTTGTGGGTTGAGATAAGAACAGTTTAATAATTGAATTGAAATAAAACAAAATATAATAATAATAATTATAATAATTATAATGAAAAGGGAGATAACAAAAAAAGAGAGAAATAAAACCCAAGAAAGGCAAGTGATGCACAGTGCGATTGCTCACCACCTGCTGACCGATGCCCAGGTAGTCCCTGAGCAGCAATTGCCTCCCCCATGGCCAGCTCCCCCCAGTTTATATACTGGGCATGACGTTCTATGGTATGGAATATCCCTTTGGCTAGTTCAGGTAAGCTGTCCTGGTTATGTTCCCTCCCAGCTTCTTGTGCACCTGCTTGCTGGCAGAGCATGGGAAACTGAAAAATTCTTAACTTAGGATAAGCGCTACTTAGCAACAACTAAAACA
The DNA here is from genome assembly GCF_018139145.2 of Gymnogyps californianus. Classification (NCBI taxonomy): domain Eukaryota; kingdom Metazoa; phylum Chordata; class Aves; order Accipitriformes; family Cathartidae; genus Gymnogyps; species Gymnogyps californianus. The sequence goes on from NC_059472.1 coordinate 165,708,447, forward strand.
TCAGTGTGCTATCAACATTATTCTCATACTAAATCCAAAACACAGCACTGTACCAGCTACTAGGAAGAAAATTAACTCTATCCCAGCTGAAACCAGGATACTCTGTACATGCTGAGCTCCAGGTTGATCAAGGAACGTAGAATCCCTGTGTCTCATTATAGTATCATATACCAGTTTAGACCCATATGGGTTAATGTTGCATTTCTTGCAGATTGTGACACCCACACAGGCTGCTGATAGAAAGAGATCTGTTTAAAGAGAAGAGCTGGAGAATTCAAGACCTGATGCCCTGGGTCTGCACTTTGGAAGATGACTGCTTTATGGATTTTGCAAGTCTCCCACAACAAGTTTCCATGTCCTGTTCCTTACCATCTCCCGTCTCTCCAATTGGGTCTGTACCATCACCATTTATAAATTGATGTCATAACTTAATGGATCTCTTTTTGGTTCTGGGTACCATGTGTTGGACATGGCTCGTTATCCTATTTTGGGATTTGCTGCAGTGGGGATTACAGAGGGAAGAAGGGTCGTGCTACCTCATGCCTTCTGCTGAAAGGAAAGTCAGAGTCTTCCATTTGGCTTAGTGCTGTGGCCTCCTTCTACCTGCTAATTAATCTGTCTGGGCTGTGACACCCTCATCCCATGGCATCCCCACCCACTGGGAGAACAGGAAGTTGAGTGGTTCATTCCAACCTGCAGAGATCCTCTCTGAAGGGAACATGGTTTCACATAAGCCTTAGTGCTGGTGCTGGGGTAATGCTTAGGACCTCCCAGGTCAACAGGAGGGAGGGATAAAGGCAGCCAAAGAGAACAGCCATAGGAGAAGGAGCACCATGTTTGTACACAGACGAAGCATATGATTTATTGTGGGTCTACAGCACCCTAGTGACTCTCTGGTAGAACCATCTCGTTGAGGGCTGTAGACCAAGCCTATCATTAAAGTATTTGTGCAATTTATACAAGAAAACTAAAGCTCTCAGGCCTTGCATGTAAAAAAATTAATCACACAAATCTCAGTGGGATGGTCCAGTCAGGTTGTTGTATTGGGATGCTGGCTTCTGGTAGATAATGATCCCTCCTAGTGTGTAGCCCTTGAGAGACACTAGAAGACCTGGCATGTGCAACTGAAAAGAGAGACTACAATATATGGGCTGGATGTGTTACAGAAGGGTCAGTGAGGGTCCCTCATCTCATTTCGTCCTGCCCCTGTACATCCATACATCTTCCCCTTACCCTCTTTCACAGTCAGTTTTACTATAGAAATTATTAGTGTTACTTGAGCCAACCTGTGAACAAGATCATGAACTCCCCAGATATTCTCCAGAATATCCCATGTCTCAGGCTGCCATTGCTTGACATGGTAAAATAAGGAAGATGTGCCTTTATGGAAGGGGAAGGCAGGAGGAGGCTGTTGTGGGGGAAAGGGTAAAGGGTAGAAAGAGAGGATGTTAGGAAAGCACTTGTTAGGAGATGCACCGCACGCTTCAGCCACCCATGCAGCCCTGGGGCATCCTTTCCTGCTGGTGAGTTACAAGACTGGGGATGGATTGAGAGAGAGAGAGAGAGAGAGAGAGAGATCCCATCTAGAGATCACCTCAGGAGACAAAGCACTAAGGAAAGATTTTGAAAGAGAATGGGAAGAAAAAGGGAGGAGGGGGCTATAATCTTTTCCTTGAAAAGTCCAGCCCAGTATTCCCAAAATCAGATTGCCATTTTGATGAATGAAGTAGAAGAGGAGACACTCAAAACCTCAGCTATCACCAGAGCCTTCAGCTTACCCACCCCCAAGATGTGTTTTGTAGGGCAACATAGAAATGCTCAGCATTAAAAGGCTGTGCTGGAGATGATGACAAAAGGAGGCACTTCACAGAATCACAAGACAGGGTCATAAACTGTCACTTAACTCCATTACCTCAGTTTCCCCATTTGTGAAGTGGAGGCCATCATCCTGCAAAGCTCATTTTCCCAAAAGAGACTGGGACAGACTTAGGGCTGGTATCTTCTGGGCCTAGAAAGGAGAAAGAGCTTTTAATATTCAGAAGTAGGCAGCACCCAGGCAGCATCCTTGTGTAATGCACAGTGTGCATTCCCAGTCTGTCCCTCCACCTGGCCTAAGAAAGAGGCACATCTGTAGTTTCACCTTGGAAGACAGAGCTCAGATTTCACTTGCACCTTTAGTACAAGACATAGTATCATAGAATCATAGAATCATTTAGCTTGGAAAAGACCTTTAAGAACATCGAGTCCAACCATAAGCCTAATACTGCCAAGTCCACCAGATTCCTTCTTTGGTTAGTCTATAGGATGGCTGGTTACAGAGAAAACACAAGCTCCTAGCAAGAAGATGACTAAAAAGGGTTTGAGATGGCTGAGCTGAGCTGAGCTGAGCTACCTGCTGTGGCAGCTGAGAGTAAGTGTCCATTATCTACCAGAGTGCCAGCAGCAGACAGGTTGAGAAGGATTTTCTGAAGCTAGACAGCTCTCTGAGAATGAGTTTCCTTTACTCTCACCTTTCATACCTGTGTAGTGATGCTATATTCACTGATGTCATGAAAGAAGAATATAGATCCCTTCCATTATTAAGCACTTTCAGATTTAAAAATAAGATGAGGTATCCCATAGGAATTTTGGTTCCTAAATATATTTGAAGCCAAATGCCTTTATTCTAATAAACAAAAGTGATATACTTAAATCCTATGATACTGGGTAACGAGTGATGAGACATCCCACAACAAGGTATTGAAAGCAATGCAACACAGAGACTATGAGCAGGGCAGAGTTAAAGTTCATTGGTTACCAAAGATTTCATTTCATAGCTGCCATATAATTGCACAGGTGCTTTAGACACATTTATTTCCCTGCTTTCCATACAGGTGGCAAAGATGAAGAAGCTGAGGAAGGGCCTAATGGTGCCATGAAGGCTTAAGACAGAAACCCCCTTAAAATCATTGCTTGATTAAGCTTCTATAAGTCCTGAAAGCTGCAGAACTTAATGAATCAGAATGAATGAATAGCTGACTGCTGAGGAACTCAGGTACGAGGTGAGACAGGTACCTGAGGAGTCTTCAGCTGGGACAGAAACCAAATCCACAGCACCGTGGAGACAGAGGAAATCTTTAACTTGCTTTGCTTATCTTAATTGCCAGCACTTCTCTGATACAAGGACCTAAGTCTCCCTAACTGCTTCTGAACTATTTTCTTAAGCCACATTACTTTCTTTTTTTTCTTTACCACCCCCAAACAACTCCCTCTAAAAGACAGACAAACCCCCAGAGGAAAGCTGGACCCTAGACCTAGGGAGATATGTGGAGGTAGGTGGAGACAAGTGGTAAGTCACAACCTTTTCCAAAATCAGTAATTCCCACTCCACACAGGCAAGCCACCTGGAGGGAGTGTGGATATTTGGTGCTCTCTAGTGACTGCTCTACAAAGACATTTGCCGCTCCTGTATGGCTGCTAGCGATAAGGGTTAAGCTCTTTGATTTCATTAGTTTTATTTCAGCTGAAAACCATGAAAAGCCCTCTGTTCAATACTTGTGATTAGCACAAGTTTACCTGGTCAAGCAGGTTCTGATGATGTTAGTAAATTGACCTTTTCATTTGTTTTCATTTTTTTCCCTTCAAATATAGGTTCCAGGCTGCTCTTGCGTAGCAAATAGGTTGTCTTGGGATTCAGCCACCTTAGGGAGATCTCTCCTATTCTCTTACAAGGTAGCATGATAATCCACCATACACAGGCAAGAAAGCATAACAATCCACCATGGTTTTGTTTACCGTTAAGCATCACTCTCTTGCAGTTCAAAAGCAGCCAGGAGGATTTGTGTGAGATTTTCTAGCGTGAGAAGACCATGATCAAGCAAAGAATATTTGAGCCTAAGGGGCTGCTCCGTGGCAACATGATCAAAACTGCTCCAAAAGCTGAAGGTGTTCTGCTGTGAGTATTGGTGGTGTGTCATTCCCTGGAGAGGGTTATGGTCTTCTGGAAGTTATAATACTAGGTGTCTATTGCAGTCAATAGAAATGTCAAGTTCAAAACAAGACTAGTAGACACTGGAGCCAAAACAAAGATGGAAAATGGTTTTAGTGAAGGAAGAGAGTCTGCGAGTAGAAGAAAAACCCAGTAAATGTAATCAGGGTTTCCCTGTGCCAAGGAGCGGATGAGCTCACCTTGTCTCTCTTCCCTTACTCTCTTCTATCCCTCCCAGCTTCTTAGTTCTGCAGTAATTTCATCCAAATTTGACAGATGGGTAGAGGTCAGAAACACATATTTCGTAAGCACAGGCCAAGAACGCAATCCCATGAGACATGAGAGAGGCCAAACAGGAGCACCACTGTTACAAAACCCCTAACCTTCAGGGAGGAATCTGGGCACAGAGGATCCAGGCATGACACAAACCCACAGGAAAGAAGGAGTCACCATTTCTGCCATTCATGGAACAATACCCAGAAAGACCATTGTCTCACCACAGTGAGTACGCTAACAATGTGCATGACCACCTTGACTTTTCTCTGTCTTGCCATTTCTCCTCTCAGTTTATTTGAACTCTTAGTGACACATCAGTCTGATCCTTGAGGGTGGGAAGAGTTCTCCAGTGACAAGTGAAGTTCAAATTATGTTCTCCCAATGGAGCTGACCTTGACTCAAGAAAACTATTTCATCTTTGCCCATGACTTAGGAAAAGGTCTTGATCCAAGTGGCAGTCTTTCTAGCTGGCCCACTGCTGTGAGCATCGTAGTGGAGAAAGCCTGACTGCCTCCAGAGCCATGTCCCAATGCTTTGGTGCTTAAGAAGGCACATGATTTTGTGCAGCTCTTCTCTGAAGAAAGGCATTTTTCTGTACCTGTGAAGAGGTGCAGCTTTTCCTTCTAATAGCAATCTGCTATCCAAACAGTTCTTTTCATCCAAACTGCAGGACCTTAATTTCCTGAGGTCCTTAGGTCCTGAAGACCTAAGATCCACATATCTCAGATGTCTGTCAAATTTGGTTCAAATTGGTTTTAGGATTAAAAAGAGGCCTAAATGTAGGCGCACTACTTGATTGCATAAGCTTCATTTCCTTAGAAAAACAGACCAGAAACCTCTCTCCTGATATGCTTTCTGTAAAATCTGGAGGGGAAAGGAGAGGAAGCAGAGACCCATCTCCCTTTTGGGTCAGATGTTGATTCTTGTTCTTACTGGCACCTGCATTTAAACAGAATGCAGTCTTTTTCTTTTTTTCCCTCTTATCCCTCTTATTTTTTCTTTTTTTTTTTTTTTTTTTTTTTTAATTTATTTTGGCCAGATGTTAATTGCTTTAATGTAAGGGAAGAAACAAAAATTCAGCAGTGATGATCTGGCCTGAGCCCTCTGCTTGGAAGATTTATGGGAGATGTAGGCTTCAAATATCTGAGCCTGGAAATATTCCTTCCTTTTTGGCCCCCTCCCTCTTTCCCATCACCCCCTCGCCCCTGGGTCGCATATGCTTGTGTGTGCATAAAAGAGCTTCTCACACATCTGTCTTTATTATTGATAGACATGCTGGCATCTGATAGCGTTTAGATTTATTGCTGTGCGAGCCATGGGCTTTTTAAAGTGCTAATATTTTACCATCTTTCATGCTGAAAGAATGCCAATTTCTAAGAGGCCCAGTAGCCTTCAGGATAAACCTCTGGCTACTCACCTCTGCAGCCTGAGACGGCAGCTCCTTGGAGACCATCCTTCTTGCCTGAGCTGCCAAGAAATGAAATCTGGGGTCTCTCAATCTTTAAGCATCAGCAGTCTTCAGAGTACACTGGAACTTTGCCGAGCTTGTGTACTTTTTTTTCCCCCCTCCTCTTTCTTTCTCTTTCCCCCTGTGATCCAGCTGTTTATTTTAAATTTACAAGTTTAAAATGGGCTAGGCTCCCCCTCCACCCAGCTATTCCACCCTCCTCCTTTCCATGTCCACAATGGCAAGTTATTGTTGCTGGCTTAGAGCTGAATTTTCTCCCTGTATCACTGAAAAACAACAAAAAATTCTAATAAAATTAGGAAACCACACATGACTCCAGACCAAACTTTCCACTGGTGTAAATCAGCATCGTGCCATTGAAATCAACGTCAGTAAAGGCACTTGGCCTTGTAACCAGGAGACAAAAGGGGCAGTTGCAACAAAAATGTTAACTTCGCAGCCCTGGGATCTCACTCTGATCAGCTGTTCGTTAGCTCAGGAAGCATCATCAGCCAGGTTAGTTTCTACCTTTCTCAGCAGGGTGATAAAGATATTTATTCCCTTGCCTCTTGTTTCCACCCACTCCCAAGCAGCAGTTTCTCTGCTTTGGAAAACATCAGCAAGTGAACATACTTGCTTGCGAAAGCAAGACGCCAATTATGCTGGCGTCAGCCAGGCAAAGCATGAGACAAGTTTTATTTGCAAACCATCACAGAGTACAAACTCACCTATCATAGCAAAATACAAAAGCTTCCTGATAACAAGGGTGGTCGGAGCAGTCTCTTTAAGTGCATATGTAAAAACATGCACACGCGTGTGTGTGTGTATATATATGTGTGTGCATATATAGAAATATACTGATTTTCTTAGGAACTCTGTTTCCTAGTTACAAGCCTGCACATCTATGTCTGAAACAAATAGTAGATTAATCTCCTATTACTTGCCAAGCAAGCGTTGCCCAGAAGAATTGTGTTATATGTTGTATCTTTGGAAAACATGTCAATCTGCAGAAAAAGCAAGCAGTCATTTGTAACGGCTCCTTATCTGCCTGGTTTGTAAATACAGCCTTGTGAAGCAGGACAGCATCAGGTCTAGCAGAGTGCTGGTGCTCAAGAGGTTTTGGGGTGGCTTGGAACATTTCCACATGCTCAATTCCTCATCCCAGAAGGTCTCCAAATGCAGCCAGACCTCTCTGGTCTGGAGGAGCTAGGGCAGGAAACCTCAGAAAATCAGGCTTCCTCAGCTTCTTGCACTTCCTGTGCGCGGCATATAAATACCATAAGGACAAGTTTTTTGATATTTCTTGCCTTACTTGTAATATCAGGCGGAGATGCTACTACTGTGCATAGAGATGGGGTCTCATGGTCTATTCCAATAAGGCTTTTACTGTTGCCATATGACAGAAGAGAAATTTCATCAGTCTGCATTGGGGAAAGCCACTTTGAGTTTATATCTGCCTCTGTGTGTGCAGGGAAAGTGGTCATTTTAACTAGTTGCATGAGTGATGTGATTGATATTGCAATGCTTCATGTGTTCTATAGACCTTTAAGCATTCCTTATGTCACGGTTTTTGAGACGTGACACCACCTCTTAGTTTCTGGGAAGACAGTGGGATGCTTAACTTACCACTTTCTGTCCATATTTTGGCCGATCTTGTTGGGTCAGCAGAACCACAGTCATCTTTACTTCTGTTCTCAGTATGATGAGGGCTGTGCTTTTATATGTAGCCTTGAAGATACACATGGAAGAGCGAGAAAGGCAGCACGATGTTGTTCAGACCCCTGTCTTGACTCTGTTCTGGATCCAGCTGGGGCAGATGCATCTCATCTCCCTTGTGAGTCGTTGATTTGTCCTGTTGTACTAAAGATTCACTGTACCTCCTCTGCATTCAAAACAGGGCACTGTTTTTAACCAGGCACCGTTGTGCAGGGGTCCAATGTCACAAGCCAGGGACCTGTGTTTCCAGAGTGAGCGCACTGAGACTCCAGCCATCCTGCTGAAGATGGGTGTTGGTGCTTACACACCCTGTGTGCCCAGGTTCATGCTTTTGAAGTTATCTTCTCCTCTCTGTCCATTCTGGTGCAATGGCTGTTCCTTCCAACACCCCAGAGGGGTCCATGCAGAGGTAAGAATGGGTAAGGCTGCAGTTTCTTCAGGCATCAATTCAGCCAGTCTTAAAAGAAGGGAAACCTACTTCATGAAACACCAGTGGCTCCTGGCAGAAGACAGGAGTCTGAGCTCAGTTCAGCCAACGTGGTGCTTCATGTAATATCTCAAAACAGTGCTTAGGTGCCTAATGGAGGAGTAAGGGTGTCTGTCACAAGCCAACACCTCTGAAATCGAGCAGAGGTTGAGTGGGTCTATTGAGAAGCTCCCCTCTGGGCTGAGGTGGGATTTGGGAGACCATGACCCATTTTAGTGCACCAAAGGCTTGCTGGGAGTATGAGACTGCAGGACATTAGCAAACCTTCCTCAAGTGCAGAGGCAGAAGAATGCACACCCAGATGTAACCACAAGGCCATTACGCTAGATGGTCCCCGTAACCATCTTCTTGGTTATCTCACTCTCAGGAATCCAGAGTAATGAAGTCCAGATCCTGCTCTGAGGTTTCTGAGCTCTGTGGTCATGGCTGGTTTTCTCTGGATGCATACAGGATTCAGTGTGTAGATATCAGAGCCCTTGCCTCATACTATATTTGCTGATAAGAAAAAAAATAAATATGCACCCAGCAAAACCTGAAAACAGTATTTCAAATAAATGAATGGCAAGGACTGTGAATTAAAAGCCAGACAACATAAATGAAACTCTTAAGCTTGGAGGAACTGATTGAAAATCTTCTATTGGTCACAATTTTTGCTTTGTCAGCTTCTCTGGCCCTGAATTTTGTCATGGAATTACTCTATTGCTTTAGGCTCCAAAACAAGGCAAACAATCGTAGAGGAAAGGAAAGCTCAGCTGCCTTCCTGACCCACACTCAGTTCTGCTCAGCAAATACAGGCAATTTTGGGTTTGCAGCTTCAGCTGTGTGAGAAAGAGAGTGTCCCTGACTTAACTCATTGCTCTCTCTGGGTCTCATCCAAAGCACACGGAAATCAAAAGGTCTTTTCCTGGTGACTTCAATGGCCTTTGGAACATACCTAACGTGTCCCCTTACTAAAAGTCATTGCACTTTAAGGGTGATTGGGCTGCTATCAGGCTGCTCTTAATGCACAGACAGTCTCTGCTCTCTCACAAGCCCTGATGTTGCATCAGCTGTAATTGTTCACGGAGTCAGAGCCCCCTCATGCCTTCTCCGTTGCCCCAGCAAACACAGGTTTCAGCAGTGGCTGAGGGGGTTTGAGAGAAGAGGATGTCCAGGGAGGGGTGGCAGGGCTCTGGGTAGCTGCAGGAGGCAAGGAGCAAGGCAGGGAGTTTTCAGGGATGCTGGGTGGTGGCAGTGGTCTGGGGGTGAATTTCACCTGGGTGGTGGGGGTAAGAGTTAGAAAGGACCAGGCTACCATCCCTCTTTCAGTAGCAGCAATAGAGACCTATGCTGGAAAGAGGTGGGAGTGGGTGTCTCAGCTAGAATTCACCTTCTCTTCCCCTTCAGCATAGGCAAAGGAGGCAGTTTGTCACCCCTTAGACAATGGTCCTTTCCCTGGGCCTTCAGATGGTTCTCTGTTCATTGAAGGCTGTGACATTGCCCTGAGGACTCTCCTTTTATTTCTAATCCTGTGTAGTCCAAGCTGGATCAGATGAGAGACCTCAGCAACTCCTGGTTTGAGTCTTGCCCTTACACACGGACTTTGTGTCAGCATCATTTTCTGCTCTTCACCAGCCACAGCTCTTGGTTCACACTGTCAGTTAGATCTGCCTTAAGGTGCTTTGAATCAACCCACAGAACAGAGGAGATCCCTGAATGGCAGAACTAATCAAAAGGGAGATGGTGATGGGGCGAGCTGATGGCAGAAACTGATTCTATATGTTTGCTTTTTAATAATTTGAAATATCAAAGGCAACATTTTCTCCCATTTTCAGTAATACAAAACATTTCTACCAGTTTTCAGAGTTGAGTGCAAAGGCCAAGAAAGGCTAGGAGAGCCACTTGGGCAGTGTTCCCACATCCTTAGGGCTGTAAACCTCTGTGTCATCTCCTAATTTGTTGTTTTAAAGAGCTGACCTGCATCTTCTTTCATCCTTTCACAGGGGTACTAGCCAACTGCTGGGAAATAAAATGGCTTTCTACAGACTTGTGTAAAGAACTTTCAAATGTGCCTTTCCACACTTTTTATCTTTTTAGGTTTCAACAAATGTTTCAGTCTTCGTGTTTGGAAACATTGTTTGGTGAATAAGGAGCCTGTTTCTGGAATCAGTGTTGGTTAGGTCCCTGGCAATCTTTCTTTCATGGCACTTCTTTGGAGCCACCTAAGATGAGGAGCTGTTGCGGAGGCAAACACCTGATTTACGGCTATCATCAATAATAAAAAAAAAAAACAAAAAAACCGAACAAGATGAAGTCTCCAGATCTCATCACACTGTGAAACTGAGCTGGAGATCTCATAAAGACAAGATCTCTGATAGAATTCCCTGGACCTCGTACTTCTGCTCAGGCTGGAAATTCCCTGTCTTGGCACTTCTGCTTTCTATACTGGACAGAAAGAAAAAAATATTGATTTGTTGTGATTATATTAAAAAAAAGTAGTTTTCAGAATCTCAAGCACATTTCTCCACGATTGGATGATGTTTTCCATGAGGAGCCAGGTTGCTTCGTCTATAGATGACATGATCAGCTGTATGAATTTTGTACAATATGAATAGGATGCTGACCCCAGCAGCAATCTTCAAGAAAAAACAGAATTTGAATTAGAGAGGAACTGTAAGGTAGGAACACATAATGGGTTTCCTACTTGACCACCTAGGAAAAGCAGACAGATAGTTTGAAGAAATCATTCCTTGTGTGAGGTTAGTTACAAAAAACAGTGGGTATTTTAGCTACTTTTACTCAATGGACTAATTCTTCTTAGAGAGATTGTTAAGTCTCGTTTCTTTCTTGTCTGGTGCTTCAGCCCACACAGGGATGAGAGATTTATGGTCTTGGCGAGGAAGAATTTATTATCAGCTGGATTTGAACTGAGTTGCAAACAAGCAGGTTGAAGATAGTACGACGACATTATTGTTTTGGGAAGCAATGCAGTTCCATGCCTCTGCTCTTCCAACAGTATTTCCGTGGCACTACATAATTTGGTAACTCCATCAAGGCCAAAAAAAATTGTCAGGGGCACTTGCTGCCAGCAATTATGTAGAAACAGCTTTGTTGACAGCTTTTGTAAGTTTATCCTAACTTCTGGGACGGCAGATGGATGGCACACAAATGGGATAAAAACACGCAGTTTACAAGACCCAGACTCACAAAGGCATGTTGGGGTCTGAACTGTGCGGGATTCAATGGCAAGAAGAGGCGGGCTGAAGCTCACCTATCTTTAGTTGTATGAAAGGAAGATCATAAAGTACAAGCTAGTCATCATAGACTGCATTTACAACCAGTGAGGAAAAATACACCTGAAAAAGAAAATTAATCTGAGCTTTTTTAGATGCCTACCTTGGAATGAAATGAATTATTGTATTGAGTTTTGAAGTGATTAGAGAGGACAGTCTAGGGTGTTGCCCAGGCTTTAAGATGTAACTTTAAAATTAAGTGAGATCTATTCTTCCTGAGACATCTAAATGTCTTTTTTTGTAACAGTCATCCAGTCCTCATAATTCACACATCAATCACTATCTCATTATCATCTGGGATCTGCTTTCCCCAATGAATTATTGACAGTCATTAATTATTATTTTGTTCTAGGCTCTGAATTAATACCTTGTGGGGAAAAAAACAAGCTTATCTCAAAGTGTTTCCGAGGGTTGCATTGTGCCTGATGGGCAGTACGTTTGTCCCAGTTGGAGATAGGGTGGTGGAAGGGATGGGCTCCTTTCTTCTTCCAAGACAGCACCTCTTTTGCCTCTTCAGTAAGGGAACGCTGGCTCCGAACCTAGTGACGCCAGTGAATAATCACCCGTCAGGAAACAGATATCTGCACTCCAGTCAAAGTTCCTTCAAAAAAGATTAGACTCAGCAGTATGAGGCTGAGGAGGGGGGAGCAGGACCGTGAGTCGTCAAACCATCTGAAGCAGGCTCCATCCACAGATGCTCGCCAAGACGGAGGAACCATGAACCCCTCTAAATCGTAAGTTTGCTCTGAGTCTGCGATCCTGACCATGCTCGTAAACACAGGCCTGCCACTTAATAACACGTAACTACCATGCTGACTCGAATGGCATGTTTACGAGAGCAAACCCAGCAAGTACAGGAAACAATAAAACCTTTTGCCAGCATTGTATTCTGGCTCTTGACTCCGTAAATGACCACAGCGCCTGACAACGTCAACCTTGGCTGCATTTTAATGACCCAGCATGTATTGTTCTGCAAGCTATGGATCTAGCCCTCAGCTAAAAAAAATAAAATTGTGTACCTATATTTTCTTTCTGTTTCCCTTCCCCTTACTGCTTCCTTCTCCCTCCCTTCTTGTATAGGCAAATTCCCACAATTGCAGAGCCAAGTCCAACAGCTGTTGTGGCTAACGCTGCTGAGAGCCCTGTGGTTAAGGGGCTGGGCTAGGAGTGACTGGACTTGTTCAAATTCCAGCTATGCCACAGGTTTCCTGGGCAACCTTGAACAAGGCATCTAACCTGTCTTTGTGAGCATAAGAATATTTCCAGTCTTCTCCAAAAGGCTGGGAAGATGCAGTCCTGAATGAACGTGAGGAGAGGCAGGAAGAAAGATGAAATTGTGTTTCCATTTTAACATAATTTTGAGGGTTTTTTTTACTGTGCTGCTCCTGACCAGCTTTCAGCAGCATGGCGCTTTTTTCCTTACAAGTTAAGGTTTTTGGCCATTGTTTCCCTTCCCAGATCATACAAATTTTCAAGCTTTAAATGTTCTGCTAAGTTTGTAACCCAGTCATGAAGAGAGAAGGAGAACACAATTTTAGAAAGAAAATTTCACGTATGGATGAGGAGATACTTTCCTAACCAATCTGCCGTCTGTAAGTCCCTCTGACAATGTTTGATTATTATCAGTGTCGGGGACTCTTCCATTGTGCTGGTTTCTGTACAAAACAGAGTAAATGAAAACAGCTACTGCAGAACATTTCAGAAAGAAAACCAAGCATGAGATCTTCTCATTCTGTCACCTCTGGTGAACGGAAATATTTTTATTTAGGGCAGAAGTGAGCCTGAACTTCAGCTGTCCTAAACTATTCCGACTGTAGTTACAATCAATACAACATTACTCATTTACACCAGATGAGGAGCTGGCCCAGATGTCTATAAGGAACCACTGGAAGCCAAAATAGCCACGCAGCTCCCCAAATCAAATACGTAGTTAAGTGGTTACGTATTAAATCTGACTACAACCTATTCAGTTGGTGTGAAATTTATCTCACGCTATTTCTGCTTGTAAACTCTTACATGAGAGATGACCGGTGCAGCTACAAGACATAGGTGGAATTTGCTTTGCAGATTAAGATGCCAAGACTTATATGTGTACATATCAGTGCTTCCATGTGAGCAGGCATCCAAGCTCTCATGATAATTAGTGGCATCGATGAGGTCTGGTTGGTGGAGTTGAAAAGCGATCCAGCTGAGCAAATGTAGGTGCCTGAAGCAGGGTAAGATGAACCCCTCTCTGTAATTTGGTAGGAGTGAGAGATATTTTACTCAACATTTAATATAATTTGAGGCACAACAGGATATCTGACATCCATAGGAGGATGGCAAATACGACACAGGCTGGAGAGGAGACCTATCTGTAGTGGCACGAGACAGGATGGCCTCAGCCACCTCAAATGGCAGCAGACACCTTAGTCTGAGAAACTGAATCACAACCTTAAATTTCTGAAAAAGCGATCAAGGCTGTCCTTTGACCAGGGCTATCCTAAATTTCAGCAGAAAGACACGCATGAAGCAAAATATATAAAGTGCTAACTCCTTTCTTTGCATGCAACTTTATAGATGCTTCATTCTGGCCTGAAAAAGAAATTTATACCTAGTGTGAATTTCAGAGAAGATGCCAACTAAGTGCTTCACATGGCAGAGTTTATTTTGTTTATGCTGTTAGTTTTGCAAGGAAAAAAAAAAGTATAAATACATACACTGACCGAAAATAATGGGAAATTGTATGAAAACAGACCACAGATTCTCAAGAGACAACTTACAATTATATGGGACATGACAGAATTTAAAAAACAACACACAGAGCATGTAGAATAAACAAGAAAAAACTATCCCTCAGGTCTTACAGATTCTGAGGGGCCATAAATAAAAGATAATGATATTTAGGTAAGAGGGGGAGGTAACACATAGGCTCCCACTACTATTAATTTTCAGGCTCAATTTTTTGTGACTGGTATAATGTTGTATTTGGATGCCTTTACTTGTAAAGAAGAAAATTCAAAGGACAACAGAAACACTATATACCATATAGTTGTTGTTAGTGTGAAATTGAACTTTAGTGATCTTTAAAGAGCAACATTTTACCCTTGTTTCTGAGGTGTTAAAAAAAAAAAAGCATAGATCTACTAGGGAATAAATTGCCTTTTGAGAAGTAGAAAGTCTTCTTGTTTCTGACATAGCAGGAAAAATCTCCATTTTGAAACCACAGCAAGGAGATCCATACCTGTGAACATTAGCTTTCCTTTAGCTACAGTGGGGAGAGTCTGGGTTATTAAACTTAATTCCTGTCTATGTAGGAGTAAATAGTTGCCATATATGTACTTCCCTGCCCTCAAATATTTTGGGGGTATTGTATTCTCCTTCCCCTATCAACAAAATATCTGGATCCCACTTTTATATTGTCCTTGAAGCATCCCAAACACACAGTAAGCTTGATACCCTGCCATTGTGAAATATCCTAAAATTTTCCTTATTAGTTTACAAACCAAACATGCCTTCACTTTGAGCACAACTTTCTTTGTAAGGAAGGGATGAAGATAAACCAGTGGATGGGTAAAATTGATGCTATGAATGGGACCTCACAAAAGTCACAAGGTTGCCCAGAGCTGCAGGTGAGAGCAAACACCAATGCAGAGAAAGTGGGGTGAGAACTACGGAGTTGCAGTATGGCCTAAATCCTCCCATTCCTTGTGGGGCAGGCACAGTATACACTCAGCAGAGTTTTGTGAATCCTCTAAAAAGCAGAACCGTATACAAAAATGTACAGGGCAGACCCAAGTCAGAGGCTAGCATTACTCAATCAGGTGGAGATATTTAGAACTGAATAACAGAATCCTTGCAGCCTGAGCTAAAGCAAAACCTTCCGGGAACAGCAGCTGTAGGAGACCTTTGTCTTTGGTACCTCCATAGATTTTGGCAATTTGGGAATGAACGCCTCCTCCCTCTAGCGGGTTGGACGTACTAATTGCGCTGAAGAATGAAATTCAGCATTCAAAGCCTCCGAAATCAGCCATGTGTTGACAGGAGTCGTGAGTATGTTGGACAGGATAAAATTCAATAGGATCTTGAAACACTGGAGAAACCCTGGGGGAAAGCTTGGATGTAATTCAATGACAAATGGAGTTCTACACTGTTCAGGAGTTTTTCATTGCATCTAACTTTAGGCATATGAAAATTAGGTGTCCAGTTTAGCCATTAGCTAGGACTCTCTGGACATGGGGTGGACACTTTCCCTTGATGATACATCCCACCTATTTTTGAATGGCAGGAAGCTCTGGAGATTCTGATCTTTTTTCCATTATCCACTGAGCCAATCCAGCTGATAAATTTAAACTGGAAACTTTCTGATGGCTAAGATTAAAGGGATAATTATTAGGCAGGGATAATTAACTGCATAGATAGAGATGCTGAATGAGAGATTAGATATAAGTTCTTCAGAGACAGACCTGAGTAGATCATAAGTAAGTAAGTCACTTTGCCAGTTATGATGCACTATTACAAGGTTTAACAACATCTTGGTCTGCTGTCACTGACAGCCAGGAACAAACCTTTGTAAGGCCTCATCTGGAGAAAAGTATTCAAACTGAGATATTGCACTTCAGGAGCAACATGGACCCAATCCTTCCTTTGCCTGAAAAGGACCATGATCCACTTGGCTGTATTTAACCAAAGCAGACCAGGTCCTTTCCTATATACCATGGGGCAAGAAGCGCAAAATGGTCTGTATTTATGCAGCTGAAGTCTCTCCTTTCTGGAGGTGATGGGTTATCCTGCCTATTGGGAATTACAGTATGGATGACATTGTACGAGCTTGAACCAGTGCTCTGGTCCTCTTAGTTCACTTTTAGCCTAAAGTGCCCTGACCACCAAAATACAGGCTGTAGCAGATAGTGAAAAGCCGTGTCAATGCTTCTGGTTTTCGCCTGGAAGGTCAGGTCAAACTGACATTTAAAGTTGGGTCAGGATGGAGAAGCAGTTGAATGGAAAGCATAAGTCATCAGCACAGTCTTTTCAGGTCCCCCTCAAAAGAAGGAGGTCTTAGTTCCAGGCCTTATTCCATGGGCTTCTTACACCTCTTTCGTGAAGAATCCTTGGTAGGTCTGGGCCAAACTGACCTGCCCAGCAGCCCCAAAAACTTACGTAGAGAATCATGGGCTTAAATATGAATGAAATGCCCTCCAAAGCTGCCTACTTCTTCATGAACTACTGAAGGAAGCACAAAAGATTATATAAAGCAAGACACTTTGTAGACATCTCAAAGAAGAAATGACTCCCTCTGTAAAGTGTTAGAGACAGGGAACATTTCCAATTATGCATATTTGTAACGCCAAAGACAGTGTGGTTACCACCTTGATGGGATTCCCACAAGCTACTGTATTTCACATAATAATGAAAAAAGTAATTCAGAAATGAAACCTAATGCTAGCAACTTCAGTTAAGATCAACAGAGCTTTTTAAGAGCACGGACTGCCCACGTATCTGGTACAGGACACATTTGTTGTTCGCCATCCGAAAAGTATTAACTTCTTCTCCCTTGTAAAATATTTAATTCCACTTCATAATGACAGGCAAACCATTATGTAGCAGAAGTGAAAATCCATAAGGTTTGCATTTAATAAAAAGCCATTTATTCTCTCCAGCTGACCTTTTTAAAAGCATGGCATTTCCCAGAGAAGGGGAAGCAGGGGTTTGGAAACAGATAATATTAATAAAAAGTGTAATGCAAAATGCAGTCTCTAAGAGGCTAAACCTTTATATCAGATTTTGTGTCTTTAGTAACCTGGCAGCTTCTAATTAAATTTCTCTCAGGGAGATAATGGAATTGAAAAGTGACATAGTAAAGTGGCTATTACTATTATTATCATTGTTATTAAAATATTTTAAAGTGATACTCTAAAACGGTTTACAGAGCAGAGTATCAAAACACTATGCTCCAGCAAATGATTTGTTTGACCAGAACCTTTATTTCTTCCAGCAAGAATTTTACTGCATGGATTTTAATAGCCAAACGTTTGGAAAAATGTCTTTAGAGGATTAGGTGGCTGGAGCTGCTTAAATGCTCTTATGCAAGCTGGGAAAGCCATTGCTTAAAGGGCAAAATTCAACACACATTATTTCCAGGCAAAAAGTGATAACCTGAGCTGGCATTTATGATAGTGGATTCTGCGATATTTTCCCTCAGGGCTTTATCCAATATTAAAAGCCAAAGGGAAGAGATTTCCCACCCTTTCCCTTGGGAAACTCTCAGTCATCTGGTAGTTGTGATTTTCAGGAAATCTATCCTAATCATCAGCCTTATTTTTCCTTCTGTCATTTTTCATCTCCCCACACCTTATTCTGCTTCAAACAGCATTTCTTTTTCTGTGCCTATCTAGTATGTGTGCATACTGTATTTTCCAAGCTTGATCTCCTATTAACTCTCATAAACTTGTGCAAATACAAACAATATTTGATATTTTTCATTAAATTTCAGTTCCTAGAATCATGTGATCTTTTTAAAAAATATGTTTAGGATTCATTTGTTGCAAGAAAGGCTTGAAAATACTTCCTGTGAAATATTACAAATCAGAAGGAGAATAAAATAATCCCAATAATATTGCTAAGCTAATGAGAAACCAATATCATGATTTCTGGGATCCTGCATCAAGACTTGTGGCAACTTGGGTGTAGTGACCCTGTACTCACTGCTTACTTTGAGCATGCACGTGTCATGTAATGTTAAATCTCTGTTCCTTGTGGTGGTTCTTACTGGAAGCACTCGCTGAGGTCAGTAGGAGCATGTATACAATCCACTCCTCACAACAGTCTTGGGTTAAAAAGATGGATCACATGATCCCTAGAGATCCCTTTCAGCCTTTCTTCCCATTATTTTGTCAGCCCATAAATATGAATAAGCTGTGGGCAATCTTCACAGTATTGTCTACACTTCACATGACTAATGGTGATGGTCTTGATGAATCAGGTTCTTCGGTGCTGGAGTCACCTGAGATGCTCTTCTTTCTATATCCCTCATTGCATATTATCAATGTAATTTAAAAGTCCGTTTCTAGGATGCTCCCATTTGAGCACAGTTTTGTCTCACTCCTCCAGAAGTTCAAGTCTTTCTCTGCATATGAAGTGCCTACAAGTATTGCTGTGTGGTGTGGGATCATTTACCCATAGAAGGTGCATCCTTGCAGCATAACACAGCACTGGACAGAAATATCTAAGCTAAAATGGCAGCTAATCAGCTACCTGAGGTCCCAAAAGTTTTATAACTGGATAAACATGAGACTATTCAGAGCTGGCTGAAATACTTTCCCACTGCTGTACCCTCTGGTACAAGCATAGGGAGAAAGCAAGGTCTAGATGACCTCAAGGAGATTTCCTCCTCTCTCTTTGCCAGCTCCAGTTTCAAAAAGACGTGGTAAGGTCTGGAGTTACCATAATCTCCTGGGAGTCCCACATGATGAACACATTTCACAATTTTGTGGGAATGGGAAAAAAAAGAAAAGGTATGGGACTATCCAGCTTTTTTAGAAAGACACAAAATTCCGTGGCTTGCAGTCAGAGCCTGAGATAAGCCACAAGGCTTTATTTAGCTCAGGGCTGTGCCTATATTAGCAACAGCCACACGCTTGCTAATATGCAAGCAGTCTATGCTGAAGCATCTCAAAGCATGGCCAAGACATGCAGCAGATAGCATATATAAGTGCAGATTTTTTCTTTGAATTTTTTTTTACAAACAAAGATAGGAAACCATCTTCCTATCACAAACACATGAGCCCAGATTGATCTCACTTAATCAAGACACTCAAGCCAATGGTTTGATCAAACTCATCTCCATCAACAGGCTTTGATAGACAGCAGCACACCTGACTTATTTGGACACCTCTCAGGAGAGGACAAAGCACACTTTGGAAGCGCTTATTTCTCTCCACTGTGTGTACAGGGACGACAGAGTGACTAACTTATGACTGTACTAGCCATCTTTTACAGGATTTGCACCACTGGCATTTGGGGGTCCCCTCTCTGCCCAGGCTGTGTGGGAGGATATGTATGTGTGGCGTAGGGTTAACAAGCATCAGCCTGGCTCAGCTCTGTGGTGAGAACCACAGAAGGATCCCTTGTGCAGGAAAAAGTCTGGACGGCTCAGTAAGTGCTGCCCGAGATGTGAGCCACGTTCACATCACCCTGTGTCCCTTCTCAGTCACACCATTCACTGTCCTCAAACCACTTCCCATGCTCATCAGGCTATGTCTATTCCTGCTCCCACTTTCTTGCTGCCTTCTTCCTGCTCACATCAGGCCCAGCTCTGCAGTTTTCACCTACCTCATATTATGCCCCAGCATCCTCTTAAAGACTGCCCTTCCCATTTTTTTCTTATTATTGCAAACTCTTTCTTTTTTCCCTTCACCTCTTGTTATTCCATGGATCTCTCTAGTTTTAGAGGATATGATGTCATCTGAGGTATTTATGTTTGTTCTTTGAGTTCAAATTTATAAGCAGATGTCCTGAGGTAATGCTGTCTGTGGTTAAAGCAGGACAGGGGCAAGAAAGTTGCTTTGCCTGAGATGTGAAATCATATATATATAAAAAAAAAAATCCCTGCAAAAATTACCTGGAAGGGTGGACTTTGGTTTGCAGGGCTGAACCTCAGGGCTGCTGGACGCCCAGACGCCATCCTCTGCCTTCACATTGAGAAGCAGGGCTGTGCACACATCAGGTCGTAACAACCTGCCATCTCACAGCAGCAACGCTCCCCAGCTGCGTCAGCTACGCGTTTCAGGCACCTCAAGTCCCAACTCACCTACTTTCTTTTCTAGGAGCCTGCAAGTGTGGTGTCCTGCATGCCCCAAATCCTGTGCAGAAGAGGCATATTGCAGGCAGCCTGAAGTGTGGGTAGGTGATGGGCAGGAGAAATAGCTCTGCCTGCTTCTGACTGTTCTGGGGACAGGTACCACAGGACTACACAGACATACCTACTCTGTTTAAGGATGGAAGACTCTCTAACTAACTGCCTCCTCCTGCCTGTTGTTATACATTCTGCCATTAACTGTGTCATCCTCCTAAATTAAGTGGTAGGTTTCTTTTCAGTTTATTTTCAAATCCCTTCTGAAAGCCCTCTAACCTCATGAGCTTGTGAAAGTCTCTCAGGAACTTCAGTTGCAAAGATCTTTATTTGGTGACAGCTCCTCTTTGACAGCTGCTTTTTGAAATTTGTTCTCCAGCAAGTTATGTATTTTATACAGAGTTTACTCTTCTGATATTCCTGTGGGTTAAAATGCAAATAAAAATATCCTAGAAAATAGGGCTCAAGGAAATCTAAAGAAGCCATTTACTTTGTTTCCTGAGAAGGGAAGAGTTAAGTTAGCACTGGTAATCAATAAATGTCACCAGACCTACTCCTGACTATCTGCTCCACTGTTTCATTATTTTTATGATTGAAAAATTCCATTAGCAAAATCCAACCCCCACCCCTCAATTTCTAAATTGACTTTCCCTGACTGAAGTTTAAGACCAAGGTCTCTTATCCTGTCCTTAATGGGGAGGGAAGTTGGTTTGTTTTCTTTGTATGCTACTGTCTCCAGATTAGAAACGTGGTATCATGTTTCCCTTCTGTTTATTTTTCCCTGGACTTCAAAAAAAAAAAATCTGGCCACTGGAAAGGAAAGGTACCAATCCCAGAGGGAAAACACTTGCACTTTTCCTCCTACTGAGAAACCATTTCTCAAATAATAAACAGACTATGAAGCACTAAGTCAAAGGTCTCTTTCATCAAATCTAAAATTTCCTCAATGAATAAAACTGATTTTTATTAGTCTGAAGTTGTGTCCATAAAATTGTATTCACCAATATCAGGCACATTCTTACCCTCAGTTTCTTTTGATTGAGTTTTATCAGTTGTTCCTTTCTTTTCCTGGAGCTGATATTACACTGGTTCCCCACAGGCTACTTACGTTACTGCCTTCTCCATGGCTAAACATGCCACAACAGCAATAGCAGTCTTCATGGTTTTCTAGGATTTAGCATCAACCTGTTTTCAACACTGCTTAAGTATACATTGACACAATGTTGAATAAGAAAATAGTCAACACGCTTCTTTTGAAAAATGAATACTGAAAAACTATTTCAAAGTGACTGCGTGTGGAACTGATATTTTTGACATGAAAAAGAAAGATAACAGAAGTGATCTGGAAAATGTTTGACCATTTTAAGCTGTGTTACAATAAATTTATGAGAAGTCTATAAAAAGATCATACTGAGATGAATCAGAGTTAGAATTAATGTGTTAGATTTTTGTAATATTTTGTTCCTGTGTAAAAGAACTTGATTTCACAAATCCCTGTCCATTGTTTTTGAATAACAAATATTCTGATGCAAGAACTCTGAAAAATCATTTTTTAGTCTCAAAAGTCCCCAGTATTACTCATCTCTTATATGATTCCTCTCTTTCTGCTCTTCCTTGTTCAAAATTAGTAGCTTTTAAAGTCTTTTGCCTACATTCATGTGCCTATGCTAGACTGTCAGGAAACTGATCTCCTTATACCCCAGTGGCATGTTGCCCATGTACCATGTATCATATCTTCACTTGTCTAAATGATTGTCTTGTCATTGCCCTTCTATCCTTGGACCTTTGCCTGACATTCCCATGTAAATGGATTTGGCCTCCCCCGACTTGTTTTCACAAGATGTATTGGGCCACTACATTTTCTTATCCTATTTTCTCCTTCCTCCACTTATAATATTGGGAATGTGCCCACTCTAAAATATATATTTATCAAGTCTAGATTAAAGATGACCTTTGAAAATTGAAAGGTTCTTTCAATCAAATTTGTTCCACTCATAGACCATACAGATTAACAGCATGGCCAACTAAAGTTTTTTAAACCTGAATAAGAACATACCGGTTTGCACAAAGGCCAGGCTAAGAATAGATCCTGAGTCTGACTTGGTCAAGAATAGTTAAAAGGGTTTGATTTTTTATGCTTCATATGGGGTAGGATTAGCTTCATCTAAACCCATAAGGTCAGCTCATAGGTAAAGAAAGCTAAATTTTGGGATTTGCATGTAGGTGCCCTGGGGGATTTCACCTGGCCTTCAGCTGCTGCTCCAACTGGCACAGTTCTCCCAAAAGTCCTTTGTCATGTTAGTCATATGGATGTCTCAGATAAGCTCAGGCTTTTCAACTGGGACTAGAGATCTATGATTATCCTTCCGAGTCCAGCCTTAATTTATGTTTAAGCTCCAAGGAAATCATGGCTTTGATTCAGTAGCACAAACATAGCTGACTAGTGCCATCACAAATGCCAAAGGTTTCCTGTCAGGTCTTCAGATACGGCTCCAGAAAGGCACAGGTTTCAGCCTGAAATAAAATCCTGTATTTTAGCTACAGAATATTTTTCTAGATTGCTCTGACTGAGCTCCCCCATGATGTGCATGGTAAACTGGTGGTATTTAGTTCTCTTCTAATCAAGAGGTGTGCTCCTTAAGAGTGCAGTCAATCTTGCCTACATAAATGTGTCTTAGGTTTGATAAATCATCCCATAGGGGTGCTTGTCCTAAAGCTTAAAACAGTGTATTTGACAGACTTTTCAAGTCAAAGCTTATCAGAAACACTTTCTACTATAGGCACTGTGTAAAGAGCAGATGATGAAGGGAGGCAAAGATGAGCACTAATGGTGCAATCGTTGGCGAACCGACCTCAAAAGGATATAGGATTGGCAATGGTGATAAAAAAAGCCCTAAACTATGGAGAAAGATTATGGTCACAAACTTTAACTCTATTTTTATTTTTTTCTTTTTTACTTTCAATAACCTGCCCATTTTGGTGAAATGATATGATTTTCTTTTTAAATGCTGAGATAAATAGAAGCAGGTTGGATTTCTGTTCCTGGTATCTCAGCAACAGAATGCCTGGGAAGTGTAACTCATTTACACCATTCCCATGCCTTGAGAAGCAATGTGAGGAAAAGAAAGGTTACACAGATGCCCCTTTTGGGTTGATAACAAGATGATGCTTTTGCACAGTTGTAGATAAATATTGTGCCTTGGCAAATCAGATCTTAATGCTCATGCATCAATTTTTAGACCTAAAAATTGCGTTGGTGCTCTGACTGCATTTATACATAACTGATTCTGTTTTCCTGCCTTTCCTTTATTAAACAGATAATAATATAAGGAATTAATAGTAAACAGTGAATAATACAAATATATAATGCCTGTAATCTTTTTAGAATAGGACAACACATGAATAAATTAGCTGTTGAATTAAGTACTCTACTCTGAAGACAACCAACGTCTAGTTCTGAATTTTCCCAGAAATATCATATCAGGCTTTTAATCCCCACACACTCAGGTAGGTCAATATTATTCTCATTATTAGAAATGAATGAGCCCATTTATAGTAACACTAACACTGACACTAATAACATGGTCTTACCTACTGATGAGAACAACCACTTAAATTTCTATCACTACTTCCAGGTATCAAAAAATTCTGCTGGTGAAAGTCACTTCTGTTATGATTATTTACTGATATTCTCACCTATATGAAGTGGGTGAGAATGAAGAGCATCTTAAATAATGCCTGTGGTCCATGACAACGCACAAAGTTTTTCCTGGGACCCATAGGCGAGTAGCAAACAGATGCAACCAGAAAATGCCACATATTGCTGTAACTACTAACAGCTATGGTCTGCATTATCTGTGCAGAAAAGAGATCCAGGGGAGAACAAAAATGATGTCTGACACCCATTCATAAGCCGCCTATGGATTTTATAGTTAGAAATAAGTGCAACAACCCACCGAGCTACCCAGCCCCTTACCAGCCCCTTTTTAAGTATATTTGGCATGTGAGTTTTCATATTCAAGTCACACCTCTGTAGCCATACATTATTATTATAATTAGACAGGATTATCTAAGCTAACACAAAAAGAACTGAGGGACAGTATTTCCTGTGTTTCTTAGTTCCTTTTCGTATATGAGAGATTTTGGCCCCAGCTAGATGTCCAACTGAATTATGGGTTACCTTAGTCAAATCAACATTTCCAGTTATTAAAAAATTGAAGGAGACGAAGAAGTATAAAAATTAGTCCCAAGGGTTCAGATATCAGCAATTTCTTTATACTGGAGGAAGGAGGAGCAGGTAGGATGCTGAAATATCATCATTATAGTCATAGGAAAAGCAGATCATTTTGTGAAGATTTGCGTCAGAAGAACTCGACAGACTTCACAACGCAGAAATCTACCTAAGAAATAACATGTCATATATCTTTATTAACCATAAAGGCTGCAGGGAGGAGGCCACAAATACCACTCTTCTATTTTGGCGGAGCCATGTGGGTCTCTTGCCGAGTGTGGCTACTGTGCTCTGGCATGGAGACCAAAAGGTGGGGAATTGCTGGGGAAATGGGTGTTTCTGGCAGCTGTGAGGAGGTGGCTGAAGGAATTTGTTTTTACAGGGACTCACAAGGAACTTTAATGTGTGAGCTACTTCTCCCAGGGATGTAATGGGAATTTGTGGCAATAAAATGTGGCCTCAGGAGGGCCATTCAGATTTTATTAGCTTTTGTGGAAAGATTAAAAACTCATCTAAAGACCATCCCACTATTGCTTTTCAATTATCCTACCCCCCCTGGGCTGCTTGGCTAGCATTTCTGGGAGGAATGCTGTAGTGTGGGCAGGTGATGCTTTAGACTTTCCAGGGGCCACACTGATTCTGTCTCCCCCCTTCTTCTTCCCTTCCCCTCTGTCCTAATCACCTTTCCTCCTTCCTAACACACAAACACATGCACACACAGAGCTCTTGATTGTACGCAGGACTTTCTGTGCTAATAAGACTACCCATCTGTCTAGTTTAAGGTCCTGAACTAGAGGCAGACAATGTCAGAGTTTAAATACAACCAAGAGCACATCTAAAATCCCCTGTTCACTCTGGGAAGAAGCGAGTTGCTTGAACACATTTTACTCCACTCAGACTCTGTCTGTCACTGACAATAGACCTTCTCTTTCCCCAAACCAGCCCCTTCTATCAAAGTCTGAAAGAAAAAAGCCAGAGCTTCTTTGGCTGTCCACTTAGCCTTAGTGAAAGGGACATTAGCAATGCAGAGGCTTCTTCTCTTATAACGTCAGTATGTTTTCTACTTTGGTGCATGGCAGAGAGCTACTAATTCAAGCCTTTCGTGTCTGTGTGGGTATACACTTCTTTCTCGCTTGGCAGCAGCCAAATGAATCCCTACGATGTGGGAGTGGGATGCCAACTCCTCAGCTCATGTTACTGGCACCCATGGCACAGAGTGGGAGAGCTGCTGTTGCGTCTCTGAGGATATATTTTGGCTAAAACCAAGAGGGTAAGTGATGCTTAACCACACAGCCTCAACAGCCTTCTAAAGACACTTGCTTATTAGTGCACTCCCTAAAAAAGCAGCTCGTTTTGATAGAAGGCTGCTGTTGTAACTTCCTACCATTGGCTGGAGTTTCATCAGTTCTCATAAGGTTAATAATTTGTTTTGTTAAGGCTGGGAAGCCTCCAAAGAAAACTAGTGGCATGTAGGATGCAGTCTTGGCAACTCTAGGATTTTAGTTTTCCACTTGAGTCTATAGGAAAGCAATATTCTAGAAAAACTATTCTGTTGAGGCATGAAGCCAAATCCCTACATAACTGTGCATGTAGAAGGTCCATTGGACCTTTTTCTCTTGATCATTAAGTGATCTGATGGTAGGAACAGCATTCACCCTCTGACATCTACATTCATATCAGATGAGGGTCCCTTAATGATTTGTTGGACTGCGAGCTTGGAATGGAGAGCAGAGAAAGATCTCAGTATTTGTACAGGGTCTACGGAAATAAACTCCTCCTTATGACTAGGGGTATATGGCAAAGCAAAATGAAGAAAATTAAATAAGGCATTTTATTTAGAGGCCTGATGTGGCTTATGAGAGCTGGTGTTCCCTAGCTTAAAACATTTCCCAGTTTGAAAATAAAAATAAAATTCTACAAATTCCCCAGCTAAATGGCAAGTGGAATACATCTCTGGCTTGCTTTCAACAGCACTAAGGAGTAGGGAAAAAAAAAGCACAAACTTTGTCTTTATTTGTTTTGGCAAATTGCCTGTAATGTTACTTACATGCTGTCGCACAATGGATTTGTTTCAGCTTACATTTCAGGTGTGGAGGAACCAGTTTCTTTTGTTAGTAACCCAAATGCCAAGCTCTGGTCACTCCATCCATGGCTTTGAGGAAATGGACAGGCTGACATGACCTCAACAAGCTGGATCTCAAGATTGCCACTTCCACAGCCTCACAGCTAGAAGCTTTTTCAAGGCCCCCACATTCATGTCCCAGACCAGATGGCCATGTGGGATCCATTTGATGTCTGCTATGCCGAAGTGTCCATCTGAACTCCTTCAGCCCTTTCCAGTGAAGGGGGAGAACAAACCATTTTTGGGGGCTGTATATGCCATCCCAGAATTGTTATCTGAAATATGCCAGTTCTGATATACCTGTAACTATCTGATGGCAGGAGCCTTCAGACCTTTCTTTCTCCAGCTGAGGTATTACAGGTACTGGTGCTCTCATCATCCTATAACAAAGGGCAGGGTTAGGAGCGCAAGGCAGTTACCTAAACATTGGTATGTTTAGGCACCACAGGGTACCAGAATAAACCTCCTGCCATCACTCCAAAAAGACACAGGTCTCCCATAGCTCCTGTGTCACATTTAGCCTCATGTGCGTGTCTTGGGATTGAGTCTGCTCTGCACCGGACACCAAAGTTTGGGCAACTAGAGCCCCACTGACTCTAGCTGACAGCGCATAAGGAGATGCCTCCATGTTGAACCTAAATTTAGGAGACTCAGTCTGTGAACTGAACACTACCCCTAAAGTCGCATGAGATAAATCCTCTCTCCTTGGACAAAAAGGCTGAGTCATAGCTCATTTAGCAGTAGAGGTGTTCATTTTAGATATCCACATCTCAAGCTGTTAGCCCAGGCTTTGAGCTAATGAAAGATTACACATTTGCAAAGAAGGATTTTAAGAGCTCAATTTAGTTGCACAGCTACAGGCACCTTGAGCCAATTGAGATGCTTGAGGGCATCTGATACATTTGCACAGGTCTGCCAGATGCGACATAACAACTGCAAGAGACTTGCATCTTGCTGAAGCTGTAGCTGGAGGTAAAGTAAAATTATTTCAGACATCTCAAATTCCATTAGACACTTATGCTTAGACAGCTGAATTAGCCCCTCGATACCTTTGAGGGAGGAGGATGAACTGCTCTCTAAAGGCATGATTCACCTGCATAAACATTGGCATCTAGTACCATTGGAGCCCATCTGGGGCCTTAAGACATCTGCGCAGGGGTGGCAGATAGGACATAGGACACACAGGAGATCCGGTCCTTTTCTGGAGCAGACACCTATGGCTGAGGCAGGGAGGTATCCAAAGCACAGTAGACAGCTGTGTCTGCACTGAATCCCACCCTAAATGCCTATTTGTAAAGAAAGCCTTGGGTGATCAGCTCCAGCGCTGATTCACGTTTGCTCAGGTGAATCACACCTATGATTTCTCCAGCTTCCAGGAGGTGAGTTCTCCCTGCCCTCCTGTGAAATTCAGCAGATCTCACACATCTCCTTTTCTCCAGGCGTGTGACTGCAAAGACCCACATGCCTCCCAGAACAGACACATGCACTCCAGGGTCCCTGGGCTAGTCCTTCATGAAGCTGAGGAGAGTACCTCTGACATCTTGGGAACCACTGCTTGAAAAGAACGTTACCCCTTTATGGATAAAGCAGTGTGCTGACTGATGTCTCCTCTGGAGAGCAAAGGAAAGGTGAAGGCTTCGTTTCTGTGCAGTGCATGGTTGAGACTAGACTGATATCTCAACTTGCCTTACGCTGAAAAAGCTGCCTTCTTTTTTCATCTTGCTGGGCTGTGATTGATTCAGAGCAGTCACATTAGACGGTAGAGGTTTTGCTGACCGCAGAAGCTGTCTCACTTTCATTCCGGAAAGCTTGTTATTCTCTGCCCAGTTCTGTCTGGGATGGATTCCCTCACTTTCACTTGTCTGTCTCTCCTAAGGTGCATTTGCAGCTCAGGAATAAGGTGAGGGCAAAGGGCTGGAGCAGGGACACAAGCATATTAAATTAGGTAAGATACAGATAACTCCCAAAGATCTGATGGATGAGTAAAAGAAGCTTTCAGCTTTGGGAGCAGGATTTTATTTTTTTCCCCTGTGGTTTTGGCTGCGAAGCGAAGTGGAGTTGGAGATGGAAGTTGGCTTTTAGCATTGGTATGCTTTGTAATTCACTACCAGATGGCAGAAGGGGACTTTTTTCTTTTTCTCTTCTTTTTTTTCCTAGAGTGGCAAATGGTATTGGTTTAAGCCTGGGAGCTTCCTCCCTGCTTTGAATTGTGTCTCTCCCCCTCTATCATGCTCTGTATAATTATGTACAACCACATTAATTTTTAGCTGTGCTGCACATTCCCTTTGCTTCCAAATGCATATTCCAATATGTATTTTGGTGGCATCTGTGACAACCCAAATACATAAAATTGATAAGACCTTTTTGCATTGGAAAGACTGGATCTTCTGATACACTGATTTTTTAGTTATCATCGTTCTCTGTTTGATCTTCAGCATTAGCTTCTGTAGAAACTTTTAAATGGAGTTGGTCAAAGGGCCACAATTATGATACCTTGTAGTTCTGGGTCTTCACTAGATGGGTTTGCAAATATTTCTAATAATCTGTTGAACGTGGAAATGTATTTGCATGAAGCATCATGTAAGAAATTACTAATGGAGGTTTGTAATTCGCTGTCTGAAGAACCTGTAGTTATTTCTATTTCCTTCTTGGAAGAAGATAGAAATTAGGCATAGACACACAAGGAGAGGGATTAACCACTGGAACAGGCTGTTACCAGAAGTGTATGTTTTCCCTCCCTTTGTGCTTCTAAACCATAACTAAACTTCTTGTTGAGAATATATGATTCAAGTTATTAGGCTTAAAACAAGGTAACAAGTGAAATCCCAAATATTCTATTATACGAGGCATAAGTTTATACACATTAAGAATTACTTCTTGGCCTGAAAATCTTTAAAAACATTTATACACTATTTTCACCTAAAACAAGTTTTTTTCTTTGTATAATGAACTTCCATTCAGGATAAAAAATGCATGTCTTTTGCAAATTCTTGAGCAGACAAATCATTAGGCCTGATATGCTGACCTTAGCAGACATCCTCATCTGCTAATTGTTTTTCCACCTGACAGCAGAAGCATTTTTCCTGTGTGTCTGCATTAGGAACAGAAAACTTCAGATGCCTATGAGTTAGTTATATAATCCTGACTATTTTTCTAGCTTCTATCTATAGCAAAACAGAAAGAAAATTTCAAAATGTGGCTTGTGACTCCAGCCTTATAACAGGAAGGCCTGATACATACAGGTGCCCATATGTACCTGTTTCTTACACAGGCTGACAAATAACTGGCTTAAACTAGGGGGTGGACTTTCACATGGCTAAGATTTAGACAAATTAACCCAACACTTGGGACCTACTAGGCCCGATTCTGGGAGGGATATCAAGGTAGCTACCTGCCAGCATGCCAGCTCCCATAGCCAGGAGTGAATCAGAAAGTGATGCAGCTACTATTCGCATCTGCCTACGCCTGAGCTGACAGGCAGAATGACCAGAGCATCATTTACCGGTGAGGTACAGCCTTCAGGATACACCCAAACCAAGGCTCATATAGTCCTGATTTGGAATCTATAATGGGAGGCCATATACCCTATAGAACCTTCCTACTGAGGCCACCAGATGACCGGGTTTACAGATTCTTTCATGCCAGTCTACCACATTCTGAGCTATTCTAGCCTACAGTTATAAAGATTAGCTCAACTCATGATGGTCCCTATTATTAAATATGGAGGTGCTCTGCTGAACTGCAATTTTGTTAGTAACCTAGTCATTTAACACATAATAATGAAGTTGCAGCTGTTCCTGGTGTAGAACTAAACCTAGAATCCGGACAGAGCCCGTCAGTATATGTGAACACAGAAAAATAAGACAGGAAGAATAGCTAGAACTGCAAATTCTCAAGTCAAATGGCGATGGCATTTGGCTGAAAATAATGTACTTAAATTTAGACATCCAAATGTAGAGGTGTAAATGTATTACTGGTGTCTAACCTCCCACCGCAGTCAATGAAGACGCAATCAATCTTGTCAACAGGAGACTCAATTGAGCTGCCCACAGGTAAGCACCTAGCATTACATGAGACACCCTAGTGTATTCAAGACATCCCTCTGTGGGTAGCAGATAGGAAATAGGATTTATGGGAAACCCACTGCCTCTTGGAGCAGCAACTGTAGGGTAAGTGGGACAACCATGACCATTGTTAATAGCACGAGGCTCCAATGTCAGGGCAACTGAATTGTTTCCAGAGTCCAAAGGGTGATTCAGCTCACCTTGAAGTAAACACATGAAGGTATATGATGCAGGTTCCTGAGTACAGGTTTCTAGTGCATTTGAGACATCCTAGGGCAGCTGAGCCAGCTTTCTGGGTAGGCAGGTATGACTACAGAACTTGTGGAAGATGCATTCTTCTCTGAAATGATAAACAGAAACCAAGAAAGATACTCTAAAGCTCATGGATGGATGTATAGCACTGAAAACCTATATTGAAACAAATGAATCGCCTCCAAAAGTCTATTCACTGGATCTGCTTTAATTTTAATGGCCGTTCAGGCATATAACTTAGTGACTGACTTGTTTTTCTCACTATTTTCAGATGTTAATCTTGGGGAATAAACTCTCATGGACTAAGAAAAGGAAAGAGACCCAGCAGACCTAAGAGCACCTCTCCACCTTGGAACCGTATTAGCTGGATCTCCAGCTGCCACCACCTGATATCACTCTGTGGATATTTCATGGGCCAGATGACGTAGGAAACCCATCTGCAAAGCAGAAGTAGTAGGATTCAGGCGTCACTTAGTTGGCTGATGGCAGCTGGAGCTACACGGATGTACATAGGCTTCTGATAGAGTTGCTCCCAATCAGCAAAGGTGTGCAGCTGACTTTGTAAGGTACAAGTACTTGGCTTTGTACACTGGGAGAATGTGAGAGATTACGTCTTCCCCCTACCCCTCCCAGGGCCATTGAATATGCCATTTGGGAACTCCTTTGCCCTTTTATTGTCTTGGTTTAAGGAACAAGACCTGTGAAAGAGGATTGTTCAGGGTTGCACAGTGGAACAGATTCATTGTGCCTTGCTCACAGATATGCAGTGCTGCCCAGAGATGGAATGATAAGGCTTGGACCATGCAGAAGAACTTGAGTATTCTGTTTCATTTGTATTATTACAGTAGATTCCAATTAATAGGTCCCCTAGTAAATGTCACCCTCCCTCACCTGGCAAGATTTCCTGGGAACAGACTCAGTATGAGTCATTTCATTGCCTTGAAACAATGAATAAACAGCACATCTAATCCACAGAAAGGGCATGTTAGAGGGGGTGGCTTAACAGGCTAAGCAACAGATTTAAAATGTGTAGACTTTCTGGAACCATAGCATTGAATTCAAGTAGTGTCATTAGTTCTGTTTAACTTTTTTTTTTCTTTTTCCTTCTCTTTTCTTCCTTCTAAGGGTTAAACCAAAGGAGTATCATCAGCATACTCTAATATGCTGCAGTATTTTGGACTGCTTTACAATCCTAATTCCTGATTGCTCCGGATGGACCTTGAAAAGCACCAGACATATTTCATATAAGTGGGAATTTACCCTGTTGTCCTTGGACATACTTTTCCTCCTTCCTATTGTTATGGCCAGGACAGGCTGGATTTCAGCACCAGCTGATATGACCTTTGGGTGTGTAATTTGCTGAGTGCTTTGGGATCACAAGGGATGAAGGGCTCCGTTTAAATGCAAACTTTTTATTATTAGCTCCTGTGAATAGACTGCAGGCGACAGGTGTGAATTGGTGCTTGCTTAGCTAAGACTTCCTGCTGTGCTCGCCTTGGTCACCTCTGCCTGGCCTCCAAGCACTGTCACTGCTTCCAAAGCTCAGGCTTACCTCCACAAATATTTTCATGCTTCCTACAATGGCTATTTTTAAAGGCATTACTGAAATGGAATGAAACCCTAAGGATTGCCCTTAGCCCCTAGGGGTCAGCAGATAGAGTGAGGGAATTCTACTTCAGGGCTTTTCAACCTGGGATTTGCAGGTTCCTGATGGTGCACTGACTACCTGGAAGGGATCTATGCAATATAACTCAAGCCCGCAGTCAATACGCAGGCATCCTCATCTGTAGCAGAAAGTGTTTAAAGATCCAAAATTGAAAAAAACCAAACAAACAACAAAGACAAAATCAAAACCAACTGAAAACTACTGTCTGAGAGAGGGCTTTAAGCAATAAAAATGAATCCAAGGGGTCAGTCTCCCACTGTAAATTCAATCCTCCATCTTGTTGCAAATGTCCTGTGTGACCTTAAGCAACATTCCTCTTTTTTGCCTGTTAGTAACATTTTTCCTGTTCTTTGTCCACAAGGATGAGAGTCAAGCTTTTACTCTGTATGCGGTATGGTGCCGTTATTAATTGATTCATTAATAGTAGGTAACAAGACCTACTTACTACTAGGTCTGGGAAAGTTCTGGTTCTAGTTTTGTTTTGTTTTGTTTTGTTTTTTTGCTTTTGAGTAGTTGGAAACCTCTGTTGAAATTGCATTGCTCCTTCTGCCCTCAGCTGCTGGTAATTATAGCGTGATAACATCAACGTCAAACGACACAGACAGGCAGTCACTGGGAAACAATTCCAGGAACGGTGACTGCGGAGAACTGACCTGTGAGTAGTGGTTCCCTCCCAGGGGTTGCCCCATGGCAGCCAAGCGATGAGAAAAAATGGAAAGTCTTGGAGGTTGAGCCAGGTAGCAGCCGAAACTGTTTGATGGAGGCAAGTATTTTCCTTGGGGCGACTCCACTTGTTCTAGAAGAATGGGCAAAGTGTTGTTTCTGTCTACCTAAAGGCATCACTAGATGCCAGAGCATGTCTTTGCTAGTAGCTACAAGACATTTTCCACTTATCCCAAAATCCTCTCTTAGCTTTTCTGAGGGATGTACTCCTATCCTTCCTCAGGCTCTCTCCTGCTTCCCCCCATACACACCCCTGGGTTTCTCTGTTTTTTAGTCCTTGCTCTTTAATGCAGGCACATCCAAAAAAAGAGGATATTTCTGAGCAGAATTAAAGCTGATGCAAATAGCTATGGACAGGGCATATATATTCGTACTTGCTGAGGATTTACTTACCCTCCAGGAAGAGGGTGGGTGAACATGATTAATCAAGCAGACAAGTATCAGAAAGCTAGTTCAGACAGCATCAGACAAGCATCAGCAGTCATATCTTTTTTTTTTTGGTGGCTCAACACAAACTGGAACAACATGGGATTGGTCAAAATCAGTGTCCTAGTGCTGGTAAAACAAGGATGAGATAATTCTTTTGATCAGATAATAATTCATTCTCCCACCACCACTTTCAGAACAAAACTTGAATTGTTTCTAAAAGTTTTGCTATGACTGCTTCACAAAATTCCCAGCTTTGCCACAACACCACCACAGAGAACTGCACCCGGGGCATCTGATTCACATGTACAAAAGTGTCCCTTCACACCAGGCTAGCAGTCTAAAAAAAAAGCCTAATTATGAATGCATCCACTTCTTGCTCCTTAGTTATAGCCAAGTTGCAATAAAAACGATCATATGATCAATGACAGAGAAAGAATAATTAACTGGTTTAGATCAAGTCACTGCCAGAGAGAGAAATGGGGGGGGGGGGAAGTAAAGAGCCAGAAAGCAAACAGAACAGAAGGAAGTACAGAAAACCGTCAGTTTGGGCAGAAGAGTAAGGAACAAAAAATATATGAAAGAACTGGGGAAATTACAAAGAAAGTAGCTACTTGAGCTCAGAAGTACATCAGGTTTATTATTGTTATAAAATCCCAATAATGATGACACAAAGAAGAACCAGAGAATAACGCAAGTCTACAATGACAGAACATGTTAAGTTTTAATAAGATGCATTAAATAAAAAGTTTAACTGGCAATACTACAATTACACTGAATACACGACTGTTCTACAGTAAGACCCAAAGCCCATTGAAATTGGTGGAAAAACTCCCACCATTTTCAGATGATTGTGGAACAAAGCCTGTGCTTCTTTAAATAATAAACACAACAGCAATTAGCCAGGGCCTTCAATGGAGGTCCTTCAGTGCTGAGGTCCTGCTTTAAAGCTGACAAACAGCCACCTTTTCAATGGTTTACTGAACTTCAGATTAACAGCTACTGGGCATTTACCTCTTGATTTGAAAGATTATTGACTACCAATGCTACTAAACTTTCATTCTTTCTGAGAAAATTGTGAGAAAAGAGCATAGAAACTGAAATGAGATAGCTAGAGACGTAAAACTTCAGGGGATGGCTCACAGATGCAACAGGCAAAGGTATTCTCCTGCCTGCAACATATCCAGACATGATCTCTCTCTCAAAGAGAGAAAATGTGCTGACTGTGGTCATCATGCAAAGGAAAAATAAACTACTCTGTATGTCTCCATAAATATAAAAAAAAATAAGCAAGGATGCATCCAAATGTTCCAGCCTTCAAAGACATGTATGATAGGCTGAAATTTATAGATGTGATTCTTTTCTAAAGATCAAGTTTTGTTTTGGATTCTTAGCTGGAGTTTGGTTTTAAGAAGTGTTTGTGTTTGCTTCTCTGAAATTGCGAAAGCACGATGAATAATAACAGAAGGTCGGCACAGGTTGCATTCTTCAGAGGCTCCAGTCTAAAAGCAAGTTAAGGAAAAGATGGGTAATAGAAGCAGTTGATGTGGGAAGAGCTATATGTGCTTTCTGATATGACTGTTTTTGCATTCCTATAGAAGGCTTCAGAATTTGAACTTAGGTGATATTTCCAGGTATGACGGAGAAATGGAAAATTACATCCCCCCTTTATTCGACCATTCCCTTTTGCTATGAAACAATTCTGAAGTGATGAGGACTTGTTGGGATAAATCAACAGTTCTGAAACTACTAGATGAGGTAACAAAGCAAAGGTTAGATTTCACAGTGACGTAGATATGTCTCTGTTTTACCCAGATGCATCTTGGAGTACTTTTTTGATACAAACTGTGACAGAGAAAGAGAGATGTAATGATGAGTTCTGAAGCTTTCAACTGAATTAATTTGGGCTCGTGGGACTGTAGGCAAGGATAAAAACCAATAATAGGTCACAGATACAAAATGAAATTTATGCTGACAGTCCATGACTCATTTGCTATAACCATGCATCTTGTCTTCCAGATGTGTCACATCATATAGGGACAGTTTTAGAAGTGCTGAAGACAAGCTTTCCTTGGAGATATGGCTTTGTATGCCTTCATTGAAACGGCCAGCCATCTCAGACACTATCTTAGCAATTCCCCTGCAGATGTCTCCTGGTTCATTTGACTCCAAAGGGACTGAAATAAATATTCACAGTTTTCCTCAACCTAAGAATGTCCCAAATGACAAACTAAACCATCCCACTGGGAGAAGTAGCTTTACCGGGAAACAGGTGGATCCATCCAGGTCTGTATTTCATTCTTTTAATGTTGAATATTGTCACCAAGGAGACAGGATTTGGTATCTGTTTAACTACATCTTCCCCTACAACATTGCTTAGGGTAATGAAGCACACAGTTATAAGGACTACCCAAGAGCATCGCATGAGACTAATGCAGAGAGAAGCTAAATGCTTGTTCAGTTGAAAGCACTATGTCCTCAGGAGAATTTAAGTGAAGACCTAGACCTGAAACTGATTTGTTTGAGATCTTGGGAGCCGCAGTGGCTGGAAAGGACATAAAGAAAATCACTGCTCATTTATTCAGTGGAGTCCTGAGAGACTCAGTTATACTGCGGGGCAGGGAAGGAGCCACAGTGAATCCAAGCATTGGAACAGGCTGCCCAGGGAAGTGGTGGAGTCACCATCCCTGGAGGTATTTAAAAGACGTGTAGATGTGGTGCTTAGGGACATGTTTTAGTGGTGGACTTGGCAGTGCTAGGTTAATGGTTGGACTTGATGATCTTAAAGGTCTTTTCCAACCTAAACGATTCTATGATTCTATCCCAAATGAGAAGGGAAGAGGCTGATTTCAGTATACTCACAATTCTTTCTTCTTCACGATCCGCCAGACTTCAGGGACAGGGGCTTGATCCTGCCAGACACTCACCCATGTACTGGCTCTGAAGTACTGACTCTGAAGTTCATGTTCGCTTTGGTGAGTGTTGATTTCATAGGATCTCTATGAGATAACACTTTGGGGGAGTGACAGAAGTTTTACGTGAGGACTCACTTTTTCCCTCCGTGTGTTTCCACTTCACAGGGCTACATTATCTGACGGGAAAAAAGCAGAAATCTCAAAGGGATTTTGTTTATCTCTCACAGTTACTGGTTTCTTCAGTGGTTTTGGCATCTGAATTTTGAAGAATTTGCTTCTTACTCCTTGCAGTGTTATTTTAGAAAAGAGGATGCCAATTTTATTTTTTTTCCACCTAAATTTTGAAAATTGTCCTGATTTCTAATGATATCAGAATCACCCTTGTTCTCAATCTTAACTTAGGAAACAGCCTAACGTATAAGTTAAGCAACAGTGACTACATTCTGGGCTTTGCCAACTTTGCTGGCAGCTGAGTGGGCTGTTTTTGTAATCTGGCCTTTTTTATTAGCTACAGCTGAAGTCATACAATGTCTTCATGGATCAGTCCTTCTGATTGAGGGCCACTGTGGATGGGATCCATCTCATCTAACGGTAGTCATCCAAAAAAATAGATATGTAAATATGAGTTAGTCACCAAAGGTTTGTGCTGTAGCCAGTGGAAAAATAGGCACTTCCAGACAGCAATTCCTTTGACAAATTTTAGTTACTTATTTTGGTATGAGGTGAAATAGACCCTTTAGTTGAAGATGTCTGGACATCAATCACCCTAAGAAGAGCAGTAGTTATGATGTTGATACTTGGGAGCTCCTGAAAAAATATTTTCTCGTGCACAGAAAACTTCACATTTGCTCTGTTCTTAGTCTGTGCACGGCAAGAAGTGGAAATCACCTGGAGCTATTGATATCGAAAGGGAGTTGTTTGGATGTACAGTACATCCAGCTTCTAATCTGTTCGTGAAGACTGTGCGTGAGTCCCTTGCATGACATGAACACTGTTCGTTAACCTGGGGAGGGGATTTTGTGAGGACTTTACTTGTAAGCAAATTTAGGAAAACAGGTGAGGTTTTCAGAAGTGCTCAGACCTGCCCAAACTTGATTTCTACTGAAAGGGTTTCCTGTTAGATTGATGGGGACAGGAGAAAGCTAACAGTAACACCTAGATTTAGTTGTGCATACACAGGTGTCTGGTGCTGCACTTTACCTGGTTGCTAGATGCCATTTCGGACAGATGAACGTCACAGATGCAGATTTTTTTCAATAGGTTATCTAAAATGAAATAAAAATGACCCACTCATACCCAGATGCTGGGCTTTGAGTACAGATATGTAAATTTACATGTCTATTGTGTAGATGTCTATAGGTGAGCTAGGGTACTGATTCCTTTGTCTGATTTAATTAA
This sequence comes from Gymnogyps californianus, assembly GCF_018139145.2. Classification (NCBI taxonomy): domain Eukaryota; kingdom Metazoa; phylum Chordata; class Aves; order Accipitriformes; family Cathartidae; genus Gymnogyps; species Gymnogyps californianus. Next base: position 165,746,239 of record NC_059472.1, read on the forward strand.
TTTGTTCCATTTGATGTGCTCTAAAGCATCTTGGTTGGCCCCCATATACCTTTTGAGAAAGATACAGTCTCCTTTAGATCCTGTCTCATATCTGCCAGCCCGATGCAGATGTTGTGGATATCTTAGGTCATCTCAGTTGGCAGTAGATGCCTCTGGTGAAATCAGTGAATAACATTTCTACATTTGGTCAGTTGAATAGCTCTTTGGATCATACTGGCTTTACTGACTGTTCTCCACTGATTTATAATGAGAGCTTAGATACCTACTGACATGTACATACCTCCATTTACATAGCTGTGAGATGAATCTTGCCATGAATACCTTTGAAAAAAACATTCTGCTGCATGCTCACTAATCATCTACTTATGGTTTAGTCCTGACTATATTTCAAATTGAGCACACTGTGTAGGTGGACATGTGTTCCCAACTGAAGCTCAAAATGTAACTACAAGTCATGACATCACATGTAGGAAACAGCTAACAGATGTCATAGATGTAACCAAACAATCTATGATACTAACATTAGACTTCCCAGAAAACTTTAAGGATTCATGTATTTTAGTCAAGACTGGCCTTGGATTCTCTAGTCTGACCTTATGCATAACAAAGGTTGGGAAAAAAAAATAAAAATCATCTACTCCACTCCAAATATAAGTTCAATAAGTTGTTTGCTTAAATCATTTTTTCAAGAAAAGGATACCATCCTGAGATGAAAGTGTCATGAAACTGATGCTTCAGCTCTTCTCTTGGAAGATTATTATTGTAACTAATGACCCTAATGAAAACAAAGGAAAAAAACGAAATAAACAAGAAAACCTCAGAGAATCACAGAATCCAGAATAATTTAGGTTGGAAGTGACCTCTGGAAGTCATCTACTTCAACCACCTGCTCAAAACAGGTCGAATTAAACTAAGCTGAAGGTGTTTGGTTTTGTTTTTTAATTTAAATTGCATGGCTGCAACATCGTTCTTCTTTTGGCAGGGGGAGGATCTTGGAAATAAAGACGTTTTTAGCACTCAGTATTTTCTTTCCGTTAAAGCCATTCTGTATTTTTATGAAGTCTTGGGGACAGGAAAGATACCTACATAAGGCTGTTAGATAATTAGTAGAGCTACAAAGCCTGAAAATACAAGTGGAAATAATATATTTTGGCCGATGTCATGAACTGAATTGTTATTTTAATTTGGAACAAATAAAATATTGCATCATAAATGCCTTAGTCGTGCATATAAGTCTTTAATCTTTGAGAACTGAAAAAAAGGAAAAACGTTATTTGAAATAAAGTCATAATAAAATATATTGTTATAGGAAATTGTATATGTATTTACAATATTGTTGACATTTAATACTGTTAATATGAGGAGAATGTCAGCTGTATATGGTGGATTATGCATGTGTGTACCTCAGAGGCTTGGTCTCAAACTTTGGTCTATAGAAGTGACATTTACATATGTAACTTTTAAAACATTCTTCTTTGGTAAAACTATTGAATTTCTGACACATGTACAGCATCTGGAGTCCCATAGGAGATCAATCTCCACCTAGTAAGATAGAAATTATGGTTTAAGACTAGAGGTTTGAATAGAAGGCAACTCTGCAGATGCTGACCCAAGGAATGAAGATTTTGGAGGCTTGGATCAGTTTGCTAAGCATAGGTATTTAATGACATTTCAGGCTTCCTAGGCTATTCAAGGCATACACACAGGGTTGGAGACAATACACAGGATATGTAGGAGAACCATGCTCTTCCGAACAAGTGGAGACCAGCAGGGGCATCCTGTGACTTCTCAAATATCACAAGACACCTATGTTTAGGAAACCAAGTTGAGTCCTTTGTGATTTGCTCGTGGTGAGACAGGAAATTGGTGTCAAAATAAAGCTTAGAGTCTGATTTCCTGAGCCTGCACCTGTTCATCCTAGCCATAAAAGCATCCTTTTCTTTTAAAGAGCAAATAACTTTTGAAGATCATGATTACATTGAGACAAAAAGAGAAAGTCCTTTACTTGCAAAATGTAAAATAGAGAAGGAATAGAAAAGGATTTGTCAGACCCTAAGATACATAGTCAGGACAGTCTTTAAGGATCAATATTTTAAAATGCAGGTAGGTCACCCTAATGCACCTGATCAACTTTAGACATATTTCTGAAAGTTCGGATATAAGTGCCTGCACAACCCGTGTCTAAAACTAGATGAAGGTCAGTTTGAGGCACAAGCTTCCTATGAGGATCGTAGGAGTGTGTAGGGTAACGACGAGGAACATGCTGGTCTGGTCTTCAGACCGCTCCTGGACCCTCAGGCAGACACAGATGAACTGAGCCTAGATCTCTAATGACTACACATGCAGCCTAGACACCTACAACACATGTAGATGTCTAGATTTAAATATTTAGAGGCATCTTCAGTCTCAAACTGATCTTTTCTCTTGCAGTCAGATTTCCTTTCTTTTTATTGATTTGTTCTACTCATACTGTAAATTTTGAAATCCAGGGAAGTTGAGGAAAAAATATTGATAACTGCTGTGTGCTTTAGATAATATTCTTTTTCCTCTTTCAATGTACTGTTAGCATGGAAATCCAGGGACAGAGTCCTCTTGACTTCAGAGGCTCCAACCCAATGAAGCTCGTAAACCAATCCAATTTTTGTTTTCATTTATTTGAATAAAAAAATGAGAGGGTCTCTGGAATATTCATAGACATCAATTCGTCCCCTGTATGTGTAATATACTTAGAATGAACTTTAATTTATTGCACCTCTATTTCAATACAATAGTTTTACACTTTTACTCCTTTTATTTTTAGATACTCTGAAATAAGATGTATGTATTCAGAAACAGATAACAAACAGAACAAGAGACAATTGTTGCAGCCAACTTCAACGCTTTTCTTTTTTTTCCCCACAAAACAAAATGGGGTATGTCAAAATTACAAATTAACCTTCAGCTGGGATATAAGCATCAGGAAGATTATTGTACATGAGAGAGTTTTTATATGAGAGAAGAAAGAAGAAAACTAATGAAAATACATTAGTGAAATACACATGAAATAGAGTTTATTTTGTGCTTCCATAATGTACAGGTTCACATTTGGTGGTTGAAATCCTGCCAAATAGTGATAGAAGCTGGTCATTTTGTTGTTGTTGTTGTTGCTGTTGAAAATCACCCCAAGGTTTCACTCCTTCAGAATTAAGACTTGGTTTTGGGTAAAAATCAAGTTCAAAGAGTTTTGACTACTTTTTTCTCTCCTTGGAAAAAGTTTGATTATTTTTGAAACACTTCAGTTTCCACTGATTGAAATCTAGAGTTTTGAATTGAAATCAATTATCAAAATGTATTATCAAAATCAGAGGTAATTATTGTCAAAATGGACACAACTGAAACAAACTTTATCCAGATTGTTGGAAAAAATAAGTGTTTGATCTACCTAACTGACTTTTCTCCCATACATTTTTGTTTTGAAATACGTCATTATTCTAGATTTTTAGATCAATGAAAGATAGAAAAAGCAATCCCAAATTTGTGGACTTTGAAGAGGTGGTTAAAGCTTTTCCACTCAAACCTAATTGCTCTGCTTAAGCTGTGAAAACTAAAGAAGGTTTGAGTCTGAGAAAATAGCTTCTTTATGAAAACTTGCTGCTTCTATATATCTGTCATATCAGTTCTTTAAAACCTTAAAGCATTTTGGATAATTTTGATCCATGTCTACTAGAACCAGGGGTTCATTACCAAAGACCCACTGCTATTAATAAAGATGAGCAGTTTGTGATGATGGTTTTATGACTGACAAGGAAACACTTATTACTCATGGCTTAAGCTTTGCATTTGGATGTAAAAAAACCTCAGTGACCTAGCACAGCTGATGGATGGTAACTCATGACACTGTGGCACCCCATCCCTCCACGCTAAGAAAGTGGCAGCAGTGGGCTTTAGTGGTAACGCTACATCTGATACCCCCAAAGTGGCCTTTTAAAAAGTGAATGAAGCAATGGTCACCGGGAAAGGACAAGGAAGGATTTCACTTCAGTATGAAATGGATGATCCTCTGTATTAGAAGGCAAGACTGTGGGCTGCATGGAGAGATGAGTTTACAGGTTGTGGATTTTGATCAGGCTCTGGAGTTTGACGTGTTGGAGTTATACAACAGGCTTTAAATAACAATAACGTAGGAGTTAGATCTCAGCTCTTGTTGCTTGGGTAGGAGGAAGAATAGAGTACTTAGAGCTATAGAGTTTTGCTGGGTTTTTTTTTTGTTGTTGGGGTGGAGGGCAGAGATAGGTAGTTTACCATTGGTAATTTAGATTAGGTCATACTGCTTTTGGATGGAAGGGAGTTTAGACTTATGGACATGAGACAGACTATTCCACTTACCTTTGGGGTTAGAAATCTGTCTCTTGCCTGTTTTATTTATCAGTATCAGTGTAATCTTTGAATCTGAACTTCAGGTGGGCTAGAGGCAGGCAGTACAGGGAGGAAAGCTCATAGCGAAGAGGACTCAGTGCCAGATTCACCTTGTGGTAGGGTCATAGCTATGCCATTTTCCCATCCAAGACCTGGGGTTTGAGCACAAGCCATAGAGGTTGGTTCTTTTTCACCTTTGTAGGTTTTTCATTTCTGCTAAGCAATTCAATTTGGTCTAGTAAGCTTCTGGGGTAATCATCTGAAATGCTTGAAACCTACTCAGCAGCAGCTGTAAACTTTTTCCAAGGAAATTCAAGTCCAATCTCCCTATTGATTCCAGTTTCTCACAGCTGGAGTGCTTTATTTTTTCTTTATCCCTAGCAGAGAAGCAAATTAGATGCTTTTTTGTTTCCTTCTTCCTCTATGAACTTCCCTCCTCAGGCTAGATTATGCCTGAGGGAGAGAGGATGAGGACAGAAGGTACCACTCCATGAGGAGTCCTGGGAGATGCTGCAATTCAGAAACATCTTCCTGAGATTCAGTTTCCTCCTTGCTTCCTCTTATTTTGAAGAGTATGGGGATTTCTTAGTAATTTGATGCTTGTCTATGCTAGCTGTAGTTCTCAACACCCTGCATGCTCGTTTTTCTGCATTGACTAGTGAACTGCTGGGTAATTCCAAGGCTAAGGTCTGTCCATGTTGTGTGCACAGCACGGAGATAACAGGTATTTCTGCTGCCTCAAAACTTGCATTTCAGGAAGCAAGGACAAGATCCTAGGGAAAAAAAAAAAGATATTTTTCAGCACTATGTAAACATTCACCTCTATCTTGTGAAGAGTTTCTTCATCTTGAGTAAGACTGTTCACACCACGAGCCCCTGCTTTCCTTTATTTCCCCCACAGAGACATAGCTTCCAAGTCACAGTCTGGCTTGGTTATATCACCTGAAATATGAATGTGATGGATTGTTTTTTCCTTCCATTGTTAGGACTGTCCTTGCAGTAACCTGCCTGGGCACACAGAAATTTTAAATTGGTATCTAGATTCAGTGGAAATGGATACAGTAGAAGTTCCTGAAGGACTGGTTTCAAACCTGGCTCATGAACAACAGGTAGACCATGAAGCCAAGGAACTGTTCATCAGCAGAGCAACGTCAAGCTATATTTATTTTATTTCCACAAGAAATTTAGAATATTAATAACATTACAATGTTTTGGAAAAATTGGATGATAGAGCAGTAAAGCACATTAATTGCTCCCCAGTGAATGTAATTTCAAATCCCATATTCTGTCCCAGGCCCACAAACTTTTGCAGATATCCTCCTCATGGAAATCTGCTACGTCTGCTTTGTCTCTGGGCTGACCCAGGCAGAAATTAATTGACAGAACCAGACTAGAAATAGGCATAAATTCATACGGTATTTTCATCTCAGAGGACCTGCAAAGATTAGTGCTGCCAGAGGATCCGGTTCAAAACATCCATTTAACCTCCTGTCTTTTAAACTGGGATTAGCAAGTGTGAAAATGTATCAGAAAGTCACACACCCCAAAACTGCATTTGGCTTTGTCTGAAATACTTATTGTGAGTTACGAGTTGGTTTGCTCCCTCCCTCCCCGTGTTTGCAAAAGAAACTCAATACCTGTCCTGGCAAGATATTTTGGGCTTGTTGTGTTCTTCCGTGTCAAGTCCCCTTCAGCCAAACAAATATAATAATAATACCAGTGTCATGCATCATGAATTCACACTTCACCGGCCATAGGTGAGGACTTAGCACTGCAGCGTCGAAGCAAAACAGAGGGGATACAACTCTAGTTCAAGATCCTTTCAAGACATTGTCTTTTCTCAGCTGTAGCTGAACTTTTTCATATTGCTTTACCAGAATTTGTGTCACTTTCTGGCAGGGCAGCGCTGTTAAAGAAAACCCCAAAACCCAAAAAAGACAAATAAACCCAACAACAACATAAACCTCACAACTTAAAAATGGACAAAATGTTTGTTTGCCTCTGTTGACCACCCAGCGTAAACCTAACAGATCAAGTGATTAAATCGTTCTTAAAATATTTCCCTAAAATAGATTTGCGTGAACACATTGAAAACTAGGGACCATATTAATCATAGTAATCTATAACATTTCATGCTTGTGTAGTGTGAGGATGCCAAAATGCTTTCTGAGCATTAATTAATTGAGTTTCATATTACGCTGTGTGAGCATGGGGATTATCCTTGCTGTATAGCTGGAGGGAGATGGCTGAATGATTTGCTCGAGGCAACCTCACCCAGCAGTCAACACCAAGACAGGGAGCTGAATCGAGATAAGCCAAGTGCAGGAATCCGGAGGCCTTTTTCTGAAGGCAAGAAGGCTCTTGGGTATTTTGTCAGTGTGTGAGCCCAGTTTCAGAGGTCACTTGGGTCAGGAATAGTTCCTTTGACACCAGTGTAGTTGCTGCATGGTGATACCTTTATGTAGGATCCAGATATACTTATGCAGCAATACTTTGAAGGCAGCTGCATGCCAATCAACAGCCAAGGAAAGAAGACCTGTTGGCATGGGACAAGCTAAAACAATTCACTTGAAGAGTGGCAGTGAAAGCTGCTCAATATTAACCTCCTATCTACATGTCTCCAGCTTGCTTTCCAGAACTGTGATAAAAGGTAACTCCTATGTATTCAGCAATCAACTTCTCTATTAGAAAGTCACCAGGTGGAGGAATGGTGCTTGGAGATAGTTTAAATTTTGCAGAAATTTTACAGAAAACTTCAACTTTGTGGCTGAGAGGTGGCAATGATATCCACATCTATAAAATAAAACATTCCCAAAGAATTTGTGAATACTAAAGAAGAGTTGTATGTATGGTTAAAGGAACATGCGTGTTTGTTAAGGGGATGTTCAGCTGATCTTTATTTTTCTGTACACCCTTTTCCAATCAGAGCTGCTGTGTTTTGGTGTTGTATCTGTGCACGGTTGCCTGAGATGGTGGGCGACTGAGCTCAACATGTACTTTCTACCCCAACCCTCTCTAAATATGACACATATCCCTGTCACTTCCTAGACCCATATCCAGACATGATGGCAACCATCCTTCTTGGTCTTTTTTCTGACACAATCACACTCCTCATCTTTTCCTCCCCTCTGACCTCACTCCTTACCATGTCACCATTTGCTTATCCCACACACATACCTTTTGACGGTGGGAGGACAGATGTCTTTTTTTTTTTCTTTTTCTCCACCAAGGCCAGCTCCAGGAATATGTCTGCTAATAGCTGGCATTCGCCTCCCTCCTCCCTTTCTGGACTCCTAACCCTGGCCATGATGCCAGGCAGCAAAGGTTTCTGTGGGCAACTTGTATAACTCTGTACACGTGCAATCTGTTTTTCAGGAAGTCCCTTCCCCTCCTGCCAGCACTGAGTCATCGGCAATGAGAAATCATGTAGCCATGCCAGGAAGAAATACCCAAGCTGTGGAAGGGGAGAGGCTTTTAGTTCAGTGAACCCAGCGACTGACTCTGGGAAAATCATCAAGGGAGCAAAATGTAACAGGAGGACCCATCAATACCCACAGACAGGGTGAACACTGCCAGCCAGGAAGGTTTAGTTGGTTCGATGTATTTCCAAGCCTAGTTATCACACAAGGGTTCATAGCCTATTGATGAGTCTGACCTGTCTTTGGACAACAAATCTTTCCTCACCTTTCCCAAGTCCTTGTCATACATATTTATCTGATCAACGGATTAAAAAAAGCTTTTCCAACTGTTTGCTGTCAGTGACTGTCCTGCGAATAATTACTAACACACCTCCTCACTAGGAAGAGAAAAACAACATTTTCAGTCCATATGCAAAAAGAATCCCCATTACCTACTTTTTGTGTCTTCTGAGCCTGTTCCCTTGAATACATTTGCCCCATCATTATGCAGACCTGTCTCTGATGATTCCATTAGTATGTCTGTGGCACAAAAGAAAAGTAAAGCAGTGGAGGATGATCCCTGTAAATGCTTCCTTTTATTCAGTCAATTTAGGATGGCATTGCCACACTATTCACAAACAGACAGTGCTACCTTCTCCCTCATATCTCTCCCTTCACAGTCCTGCTACCTCTTTAGGGTTCAGATCATTGCATGGACAGTGAGTCAGAGCAGGGAACTAATCCAAGTGAAAGCTAGCTCTGTCAAGTAAGAAGGAAGTAATTTTCAGCTAGAGGGATGCCCTGTTTCCCCATGGCAGATCTACACAAAAGGTAAGTAAGCAGCAGGTACATTGCTAGAATGAGCACCCAGGATCTTGGAAGGAGTGATGGGATCAAGTTATTTCAAAGCAGATTGGATTTCAGTTGACGTAAAGAAATCAAAATGCAAAACACCAGGCAGTTAGAGTGATACTCTGCTAGCTCCTGTGTCTCCTCTACAGTCAGGTCTGTACCTCACACATCTATAATAGCCCTTCCTGCTCCTCAACACTGCATGCCACATGCAGTCATCAGATTTTAGACTCCTTTTCCTACGCTTCTAGGTGCTCAGCGCAAGAAGAGAGCTGTCCCCAGGACTGCAGGGCTGCTCACCACAGAATATCCATGTACCGCAGTGGGCATGTGGGATGTATTGGGATGGTTACAGAGGGAGAAAACTCAGCAGAGGGAGTTTTCTTTAGCAACTGGACGTGGATAGCAGGAATGATTGAAAGATACCCTAGAAGCAACTCAAAAGGTGCCATGCCAAATAGAAAACATCTGGCAGAAAAAGTAGTTCAAGCCCTGTGCAAGTGCCTGAGTTAGTCAGTGGCAAAGATTGGCATCAAGTGGGGCATAATCAAGCCAACAGACATAAACAGCTTTGAATCATGCCCTGCATATGTCATAGATACCACTTTAGGATTATTATTTACTGTTGAATTGCCAGTGCTTACTCCAAAGAAGTGTGAAATCCTTCTGACAGCCAGACTTCCACTGCTCTCCTTGGAAGAAAATGTGAGGAGAAAGTGAGACTAAGAGAGGTTAGATTTCCCCTTGATAATTAACCTGGCAGTTTCTTTTACCTGCTTCCTATTTTCTATTCATGGTACCTCTCTGGCCACATTCATCCTGCCATGAGGGCACCTCATTTGTCCTTTCAACATTCCTCTGGAAGATACTGTTAAGAGTTGCAGTTGTTCAGCCTGGAGAAGAGAAGGCTTTGGGGAGACCTTATTGTGACCTTTCAATATTGTCGTGGTTTAACCCCAGTCAGCAACTCAGCACCACGCAGCCGCTTCCCCTTCCCCCCTCCCAGTGGGGTGAGGAGGAGGAAAGGAAAAAAAAAAGTAAAACTCATGGGTTGAGATAAGAACAGTTTAATAACTAAAGTAAAATATAATACTAACAATAATAATAATGAAAAATAATAATAGTAATGAAAAGGAATATAACAAAAAAAGGAAGGGGGGGAAGAGAAAAACCAGTGATGCACAATGCAATTGCTCACCACCCGCTGACCGATGCCCAGTTAGTTCCCGAGCTGCGATCTGCGCCTCCTGGCCAACTCCCCCCAGTTTATATACTGGGCATGATGTTTTGTGGTATGGAATACCCCTTTGGCTAGTTCAGGTCAGCTGCCCGGCTGTGCTCCCTCCCAGCTTCTTGCACACCTGCTTACTGGCAGAGCATGGGAATCTGAAAAAATCCTTAACTTAGGATAAGCACTACTTAGCAACAACTAAAACATCAGCGTGTTATCAACATCATTCTCACACTAAATCCAAAACACAGCGCTGTACCAGCTACTAAGAAGAGAGTTAACTCTGTCCCAGCTGAAACCAGGACAAATATATAAAGGGGGCTTATAAGAAAGACAAAGAAAGACTTTTTACAAAGGCCTGTAGTGACAGAACAAGGAGCAAAGTTTTTAAATGACAGAGAGTAGGTTTAAATTGGACCTAAGGAAGAAATTTCTTACAATGACGGTGGTGAGACACTGGAACAGGTTGACCAGAGAAGTTGTGGCTGCCCCGTCATTGGAAGTGTTCAAGGTCAAGTGTCAGCCAAAAGGACAGGGCTTTGAGCAATGTGAACTTGTGAAAGATGTCCTTGTCCATGGCAGGGGGATTGGACTAGATGATCTTTACCTTCCAATTCAAATCATTCTATGATTGTATGATTGTATGATTCTGTGATTCTGTGATTCTGTGATTCTATGAAATAGTTCTTCATACCAGCCAGGGACATGGCAGTTGACTGTGTAACAGGAAAGGAGGAGAGAGTGAGAAGGGCTTTTTTGAGGGAGGGTGGAAGAGGTTAGTTGCATTTCTGTCAGATGACGGCATACTTTCACACATGATTTAAAGCATATTTCATGAGAAGAGCGGGGATGGTCAGAAAGGAGAAATCTGCCTTTTCTTGGAGGCTCTCTGTGTCAGGCAGAGCCTTATGGGAGGAGGAAGAAATTATTTCTTTCCTGAAAATACCTGAGCTGGCTCAGTTGGGAAAAGCTTCTGGAGAACAGGGAGCAAACAGAGAGGGAGAGAGGCATCTGGCTAGGAGCCCAGGGTACGAGGATAGGCTGGGACATTTCCTGAGGGGAGCTGGAGGCTTGCCTCTGGCAGGGAGCAAAGCCACAATGAAGCCTCAGAAGTGATGGAAAAAAGGGACTTTCTTTGGGATTCAGAGCGGATGGAGTTCATGCAGGAAGTGACAGGAGGTGGTGGGAAAGCAAGACAGTGGCAAAAGGACCTCCCACAAATCTCTGAAAGGCACAGTGGGGAGGACTCGTTCACAAATCTTTTCATTTAAAGTGTCACGCCAATCTGAATTTCACTGTTTAATGAGTTACATTGATGACATGTATTAGAAACCTAGCTGTTGAGATTGGATCTCTTGTCTTTTGACATGCTCTATTCAAAAAAGGCATGGTCTGATCTGTCTGCAGGCTCTGAGTAACCTGGGGGTCCACCACAGCACTCGTAACCCAAGGCACAAGGCACTTGCCAGGAAGTGAGAAATCTGCCCTCTGCCTCCCCCCACCTCCCCTTCTCTTGGTTTTGCAACAGGACTTGAAGATAATTTTTCTGCAGTCTGTGGGAAGGGGATGATATGAAACCTTCCAGCCTTCAAGGGTGTCACCCTAAAGCTGCACTATTGGAGAAAAGTCAGGAAGAGAAGAAGAAATTAAACAAGTCTAACAGTCATGCTCACTGTTGCTGTTTTCTAATTTTTTTTTTTTTTTTTTTTTGAGAAATGGGAAAGCTAAAGTCAGCCCATAATGTCATCTCTTGGATCCCAGTCCAAAGTATCTAATTTGCACCTCGCACACAAAAGGTGTCTGGGCACCTCAGTCTGGTCAGCAGCTAAATGCCTAGAGGTGCACGTGTTCTTCTGGAAAGGATAAGGATATTGGGGAGGACCATCCACTTCTCCAGGAGTTCCTCAATGCTTTTGAAGGTCAAACTGAATGGGTCCTGAGAATCCAGTCTAGAGATGGATATAATTATTGCATACCAGTTAGATGGCTACCTCAACTATCAGCATTGAGGCAGAGACTCTTTTTGTGGATCTAGCCCTAAGAACGCTGCACCCACATCTTTCCCAAAAGTCCCACCAGGACCTTTGTCTACTGGTTCATCTTCTTTCAACTTTCAGTTGCTTCCAGTTATGTTTTTGGACCACCAAAAGAGCCCGCAGACTCTTTAAATCTCTTCAACAAAGGACCTGAAGAAGGTCAGGGCCCAGCTTTTTTTGTAGCAGGAGCTAACACTCACACCGCATGCTAAACCACATGTGTGTCCAGGAGTCCTCTGCAATCATACATGACCAGAAGAAAACTGCTTACCGAGCACAATCCTCCCTGTTTACACCAGAGACATGACTCCTGGTAGATGATCACAGCTTGCATTCCCAGCAGCCTTGTGTCCTCTCTGGACTGGTCAAATCCCCTCCTTTCCATAGGTGATAACCCAAAAGAGCGCTGGTGTTTGGCTAAAGTGGTGGGAATCCTCTGTGTGGTCTCTGTAGAGTCCCTTCCCCACGTAGAGGTGTTCAGTTGTACCTCAGGCCTAGGTCGGCCACACAAATCGGGGCAGGTCTCTCTTCTCCTTATCCACTAAACGAATCCATAAAATGGCCTGTTGACTCTGGTTTTCTGAGCGCTCTGAGTCAGGAAAAGGACCACCAACAATTTGCAGCAAATGACGTGGAGTGTACATTTGAGAAACGGACTATTTTGCAGCAGCACGTAAGCTCTTAATGTCCTTGGGAAAAGCCAACATAAAGCATTTTTATTGCAATAATAAAACTTGAAACTTGCATGTAGTGGAAGGAGGAAGCAGAAAAAGGAGTCTATGGCAAGTGCTCCTATGATACTGCTACACAGGCTACAGAGGACAGAAATATCAGGGGTGAGAGACATATGTCCCAAAAGTGGCTGCTTGGGAATAACCTTCTAGGAGTTCTTAGGAATCTAGAAGATTCATCAAAAAACATATCATTGTTTTCATGGAAAATGTTGTCTTCTCAAAAATCTTTTTCTTCATCCTTAATCAGGGGATAAAAGCAAACATTTGGGCGAAAAAAATCTTATGAGGCAAAAAGTTCAACAATATGTTTTGGAAAAATATTTTGTCATCTTGAAATGTCTTGTATATTCTATCTGTTTAATCTTTTTATATTAATTTACATTGGTTCATGTTGCCTCGGGTGTCATGCACAATCGCCTTGCTACTACAAATGGATGTAGTAACATGGCTGTCTAGTTTTTAGAATAGTCAAATAATGTTGTTTTACATTTAGGGTAATTAAGGACAGCTGCTTCTTTGTACTAATGCAAACATCCTTTTTTTTTCCCCCTAGATAAATTTCCTCTGTTCTTCTTACCCTGAAATAGTTTGACAATTCACTTTTTTCCCTAGTTAAGTTCCCTGAAAAACCTAAAAAGAGAACTGAATACCATTCTTCAACTTGACTTCAGGCTATGGGGATGGGAGCATTGTATAAGGAAGAGTGGCTGCTCATGGTACAGTATTGAGAAGTTTATTCATGCCGTGAAGTCACCATAACAAAAGAAAATGATACAAGAATGCAGGAGGGGAAAATGAATCTTACGCAGGAGATTAAGTGTACTGTGGGAGTTCTGCTGGCTAAGATGTGATGTGTATTAGTTCATCCAATGTTAGGTGCTAAAGCAGTTACACTTCCTCTCCTGGACTTGAACTAGTTCAGTGAGAAGTGTTTTGGGACTCTATGCAAAGCCTTGAAAAGTGCCATAAATATATACTGCGTATCGGGTGTGCAATGGTGTGTGTATCATAAGGGAATATGCTTGGGAACTCTCCACGGACCCAAAGGTTAGTGTGTGTAATGGGAGCACAGGGGGGTGACTGAGTGTACCAGATTCACCCAGATTTCCTACATCCCTTTATCCAGAATTTGCTGGGGTTCAAACACCAGACCCACACACTTGTCAGCTCAGGCAAAGGCAGGTCTTCTTCAGAGTTACCACCTTCTCCCATTCCTTTTTATGACCCGTCACTTGACTTTTCAAACACATTTATTGCAGCCAAGCTGGACTGCAATGCTTTTCCTTGGTGTTGGTGTCCTTAAAGTGAGGGTGCCCTGTAGACATTTATTTCCATCATATGTTGACAGAAACTCTGTCATAGCCTGACAGGCTGCAAGGGTTGCAAGAAAATTTGCGAGCCTAGATTTTTTTTTTTTTTTCAGTTCAGCTTCTTTTTTTCCAGGATGGAACTTCATGGGCTGGCAAGAGCTCACATAGACCTACACATCCATGCAATTCTTCCCATCTTGACAGAGACTTTTGAGATGGCAGGACTCGTGAGCTATTTCAGCTGAGGATAATGTAGCTTGCTCTTAAGGCCCCCTTGTTAAAAATAAGCAGCCTTCCATGTGGTTCTCCTACACAGGGAAACCAAATCCTTTCGTTGGTCAGCTGGAAATCTGCTCAGCCACCTGAGATTCATTGTGGATGAGAGTGTTTACAATGCTTGGTGTAAGTATCTCCACTCAAATGTCAGCCAGGGACCCTGTTAAGTCGACAGGAGCTTTTCCCATTGACTCCAGTGTCCTCTGAATGAGCCTGAAGGTGGAGGATGTTTCAATACTTCATTGTGTGGAAGCCTGATTTTGTAGTTAAGGCACTGGTGTGGATACAGGAGAACCGTGCTGGGTCCCTAACCTGTATGATTAAGGCAGAGACAGGGTGAGGCAAACATCTGATTTTCATCATTTTGACAATTCACTGGCAATTCCAAAAAACTATTAGATTAGAAAAAAAGAAGAATTTATTGGTTATTTTGATGACTCAGAAAGTAAAAATATATGTTTTGCTTAATTCAGAGTGATTCATCATTTTTACATTGCAGAATTTTATTCTGCTTTCTCAAGCAAGCAAAGCTTCTGTGGATACACTGTGTCTGCGTGTCCTCCCCTCTTAAAATTCAATCGCAGACAATTGAAAAGAAGGCGAAAAACGTGCTGACAATTATAGCAGATTGGCATTTTACCATTCAAAACTGTTTTATTAATGAAAAAACCCACATGTTTTGGGACACTGAATCACATTGTAGGATTCTTTTCAATTCACTGAGTTTTGAAATATCCAGATGTTCAGTGCCAGGGTTTCTCCTAAATGACACATTTCCATTTCTTGAAATGTAAAATGCTTTCTCCTGATGCCATTTCCAATATTTTTAAAATACTTATACATCATTTCATACAACCCAGGATGGTTTTCCTAGCAGTGGAAGTAAAGAAAGCAGCTTTCCTATGGCTTTATGTCTGCTTGATATGTGACTTTGGTGTCTCAGAAGGTGTAAGCTTTGGCTGAAGCTTTTCTTGTGGTTGTGACATTTTCAGTGACTCTTTCCCGTCTGTATTCTTTTGTGCTTAATGTTTAAAGCAATTTCTTACTGAGTATTCATGCTGTGTCTAATACAATGGGCTCGCAACCTCTCTTCAGCCCTATGGATGTTATCCTATCATACAGAAGAGCAGTCACAGCTCATGATGTCCTTGTTTTTTCTCCCTCTATTTTAGGGTTTTTTTAACCTGTCTATAAAGTAGACTCTCTGCAAATCTAAACTTAGAAAGAAAAACATACGTGCTCTGGCAAAATCGAACAAATGTAATTGTGATGGGAGGACCCCAGCGGCTCAGGCCATAAACCATTTCAGAGTTCAGGAGTTTAGTCCTACAAATGAACGCACACTTTACTAAGCAATAAAAGTGAAACAAAACTAACAAACAGGCAAAACTTCCACTTTAGCATCTGTGGTGATAATAGATCCCTTGAATTAGCTTCCCATTGCTTATTTCTGAACCTTTCTTGGTTCAAGGCAAAGAACAACCTGCCCGTAACTCCTTCTGGGCTTGGGTGGACCCAGGAATCTTCTCTGGACCCTCCAGATCTCATTCTTCATCTCCATCCCCTGGTGCAATTCAGGGAATGACGCTCTGGAGGACCCAGGGATTTAATTGCACCAGATCCAGGCTACATCAACACAGAGGCAACACATTTTGTGATTCCCACACAAAAGACTGTACATGAAAGTAAGTGTCTCTAAAGCATTACGTTTTCTCAAATGTAATCTTTGGGGAAGGGCTGGACTTACCAAACCAACACAGTACAGCTGGAGCAATTATCTCATTTTAATTCAGTAAAGCAGCGTTTATGGAGTTTATACAGACTCAAAGACATCCTCTGCTTAAAAAAAAAAAACCCACTTCAGGAGAATTCCCATTAAAATGTGTGTTTAGAATGTAAGATTTGCATTTCATGTAAGCACAAGTTACACTGTATTTGATGTTTCCAAAGTTTACATGAAGAAAAATGTACATTCCAATGAAGTATATGTTTTTCTTCAAGTCAGCACCTTTCTATAAAGTGTGATTTTTACTTAATATTTTAATGAGTTCAAAATAAACCATTTTTAAATAATGCAAAATGAAAATTATTTCATTTTTTCCTAAAGAAAAAGTTTCTTTTCCTCTTCAGAAAACAGCTTTTCTTGTGAAAAGTATTTGATTTAATTGAACTTTGTTTTTTCTATCCCTATACACAAATAAATTATCCCAGCTGCAATTAGATGGGCTGTTTTGTGACTTATGTTAAAATCTCAATTTCCATACACATGGCATAACATTTTAAAGTAATTATTCTTGCAAGATAACAGCAGAAATGGCATGTAGTACTTGCCATACTCACACTCAAAGGGATCATTAAGAGCTTCGAAAAAGGAGAGTAATTTTTTTCACCTACCATCTCTGGTTTAAGTTATACACTGTTTGGAGTATCTAGGCTGACTTCCAGCTGCTGTTCCAGGAGGGCATGAGTCTCCCATAGGTCCTCTGTCCCATCTGTTGTTTCCACATCTATCTCCTGGACACCCCTGAATATCTCAAATGTCACTAGGTACCTCGTTTGAGGTATCTGAATGCCTCTCCATATCACCACTATTATAGGAACAGGGTTCCCAAGCACTGTCTTACTTACTCTTAAATTATCATAAATATCTGCTTTACTTAAGAACTGGAGTATAATTTTCCCACGAAACCTAACTAAATTCTCAGCTAATGTTCCCCACTCTTCTCTCCCAATCTCAAACCTGATTTCCTGTACCCTGTAGTATATAATGTAATAGAAAACATAAATATATGGGTTTTTTTCAGCTAGGAAAATGCACTGATATGTGCACACATGCACATTCCATGCAAACATATACAGCAGCAGAATCCCACCAAAAACAAAACAAAAAAACCTCAAAACAAAACACAAGAGAGAATTACATCCTAGAATACCCTAGTCTGACTGTGACTTCAATTTGGGATTAAATTACTTTGTACCCCCAAGTACCTGGATCACAACCCAAATGGAACAGCAGACTTCTTTGAAACTGCAGCATAACTGGGATTACTACTGATGAAAATGGATTTTAACACACACAGGGCTGGAGCATTTGAGTGCCTGATAGAAGCCAGGGACTGACCCAATTTTGTGAATGTACATGTGTTTCTGTACGTGTGTTTGCAAGCAGGTATCCAACCTTTCCACTTGAGTAGGCCTTTTGTGACCAAAACAGCATTCCAGTAGCAAACACCAAGTACCATCACTGGAACCACATCCTCACCTCGCTCAACGGTGGCCGGAGGCATGCTGTTCGCCAGCCAGAAGTGGTTTCTGCGATGCACCTTATGAAACAATCAGCTGTTCCCTCCTGGTGACAGTCAGGACAGGAGAAACCACCAACACCTGTCTTGGCAGGGATCCGAATGAAATTCTTTCCCCTGCAGCCAGAGGAAGGAGGAAGAGTGAACTGAAAGGTCTACTTACTTTAGAGGCGAGCAGATTCCCAATGCAAGGTATTTAACCTGGAGCGCTGAGCCTAAGTTGGGAGTGATTGAAAGCTGATGTCATTGGTGAGGTTCTGAAGGCCTTTTCCAATTGACCTGAAGGATGCAATCCTAAGTCCCACTGGAAAATAGTAACATCAGGACTACAGTAGTTTAAGTTGTTCAGTCCAGATGTTGAACTGGAAAAAAAAAACAAACAACAAAAAAAAAGGTAATCCTGAAATATTTCTCCTTTTTTGCTCCAGAAATGAAAAATCAAAGCTTTTTTATGGAGCACTGAAACATTTTGTTTGGCTTTTTTTGAAGAGCTGCTTCACGTTTCATGGGAGCACTGCTACGGAAGCAAAGAGGCAACCCTGTACCTTTTGCAGAAACAGCACAGAGGGGCAGAGCTTCCCTTTACTAAGCAGTTACAATGCTCACTCCAGCCATGGGAGACCCAGGATTAGTCATTGTTTCTGCCAAATTAGTTTAGACACTTCCTACCCTAAATGATAACAGAGTACCATCACTCTTGTGACAGAAGAATGCCAAAGCACCATGTCCAGTAAGCTTCAACCCTTTCCCACTGCAAGCTCGCTTCTGGATTGTGACTCCACTTTCAGGCTCACAGCCCAAGTAGGGTCATGACCCAGCTTTGAAAACCACGGCCCGAGCCTATTCTGGGAGACGGTGCACTTAATCTTCTTGGAACCATTTGGGTTTGCATAAGATGCTTAAATATCCTTTGAATCAGGCAGAGAGGGACTGGTTCTCACACAGGTTAGGTTTTCCTAAGGATTACTCAAATCAAGTCAAAGCAAGGGTTAGTCTGAAGAAGTTCTACCTTTCAAACGAGTGTCCTAATTATAGTGTGCTAGAGGGTTTTTTAAGAGTTGTATCAGAAGCTCTCTTTTCCACTGAGTCTCTACCCCTTAAATATGAAGAAATAAAAGAGGAAGAGAGATATAAAGAATGGGAGTGACTGATTTTTTTCCAGACAGTACTTACCCTGCAAAGAGATGACTGACTGGTAGTTTTTTGCTGTAGCACATCTTCAAATAATTTATGCAAAGTGCCAGAGGGACACAGGCATTGGGCTATGGAGATGTAGGACTATGGGACCAAGAATCCAGCTGGACATCACTGTCTTTCTTTGCATCAAGGCTGACAAATGATGTTTCTACAAACTGAATAATCGGTGCAACACGTGTAAATCACACCTTCATCAGGTCAGAGAATTCAAGGGTATTTGCACCACAGTCTGCAGAAATTAGTTGACATGTTTATCCTTAAGGAGTAGCTAAATTAGTGAACTGTCTTCCTTGATTCTCTGTAAGTCATTAACTTGGGCTGCATGAAGGAAATTAACCTTTCAGGCATTTTTCTCAATAGTTTAGAGTTCTCATAAATTGTTTCACATACAGTCCCTATGCTGGAAAGACTTTCTTACCAGACCTTTTTTTCCTTTGCTAAAAACCAATTTTCTTCTCCTTTTCTCAGCATATTTTAGGCAGGTTTGTAATACTACTGGCAAGTTTCCAAGTGTTTAATTTGGAACATGATACCTTTCATTAAAAAAAAGAAAAAGAAAAAAAAAGTCTAGCTGAAAGATCAGAAGAGTTTATGCTGGAGCTGCAGTGAGCTGCTCAAGGGAGAGTTGAACTCCGGTGAACAAGCCCCTGAGGGCTGGCTGGGAAAAACAGTTTAATTCATTCTTGTTCGCCTTTTAGTTTTGGGATAAAGTTGCAAGGCTGAAGTGGAGAAGCCATTGAACAGCTGTTTGCTGGAGGACATCAGCAATTCAAGCCACCCCAGGACCTATGGATAATGATGTTGTCTCTGCTCCCTATGGGCCACCATATGGGAAGGGGGCATGAAGGCCAAGAGACACCAGCCAAAAAAGAGTAAAGAGACTTCAAACCACATAGGTCTCTTTCCTTTGGGCGTCTGTTGGCCCTTGACAGTAACCCCCATCCTCTGAAGTGTTGTCATTGTAGCATAATCACCAGCTAAGCAAATGGATTCTGCTGTACGAGGCAAAATGGATACGTAAAGAAGTTTGTGTAATTTGATCTATTTTCTATGATAGTGCAAGGATCTTTTTTTTTTAAAACATTCTCCCTCAATTTCTTGTCTCCCCATAAGGAAAATCTTTAGGTCTGCATTTCTCTCTACAAGCTTTCCCTCTTTCTCACCAACCTTCCGAGTTTTGTTTCAATGGAAATCCTAGTTACAGAAATTCTTACTCCTCTTGGGTGCGTGAGATTAATTGTGCCTGTGCAGTCAGAGTTTGTACACAGAAATACAACGTCGCTCTCTTAACAAGTACTGTGTGTTGGGGGTTGTCCTAGTTTCAGCTAGGACAGAGTTAATTTTCTTCCTAGTAGCTGGTATAGTGCAGTGTTTTGGATTTAGTAGGAAAATAATGTTGATAACACACTGATGTTTTTAGTTGTTGCTAAGTAGTGTTTATACTAAGTCAAGGATTTTTCAGCTTCTCACGCCCAGCCAGCAAGAAGGCTGGAGGGGCACAAGAAGCTGGGAGGGGACACCGCCAGGACAGCTGACCCAAACTGGCCAAAGAGCTATTCCATACCATATGACATCATGCCCAGTACATAAACTGGGGGAGTTGGCTGGGAGGGGCGGATCGCTGCTCAGGAACTAACTGGGCATCGGTCGGCAAGTAGTGAGCAATTGCATTGTGCATCACTTGCTTTGTATGGTCTAATTCTTTTAGTATTACTATTGTCATACTATTATTATTATTATCATCATTATCATTATTTTTCCTTCATTTCTGTCCTATTAAACTGTCTTTATCTCAGCCCTTGAGGGTTGGGGTTTTTTTCGATTCTCTCCCCCATCCCACTGGGTGGGGGGAGTGAGCGAGCGGCTGTGTGGTGCTTAGTTGCTGGCTGGGGTTAAACCACGACAGGGGTGACTAATAGGACAATGACCTGGGGGTTCTTGCTCTTCCCTTCATAGTTGGTGAGGGGAAAGCAATGGTGTCAGACCTACCTGCAGCCTTCCCGATGGGCTTTCTTGAAAGCCCTGGGTGAACTCTTGCCTGTGATATTCCCCCTTGTATGTGCTATCAACCTTCCACTTTCATAATTTGCTTTTTATTTATTTACATTTTTGGCCAGCCAAACAGCTTGTTGGGGAGAAGACTGATCCCAAAACTGGGTCCTGAATGAAGGAGAGAGCAGAGGAGAGCTGATGAACAGGAACACCTTGCATGAATATTAGATTACAATGAGGAGTTCTTGGTAACTACAGCCATATTAACACAAATTAGACAATACCAAAAAAGTTTTTCATTTGCACACCTCCCTCTATTCAGGGAGTTCAAAGCATTTTGCAGTAAGTGTTAACAGTACCTTAAAACAGTTTGCTGATCCTGCAAGCATTATCAAAACCCCTTTACTTACTTAAAGACCCGTACAGAAAAAACAAATAGTGTACCAAAACTACAGCCTGGTTAAAGGAAGCCAGACTCTCACCTTCCTGCCATCACCGATGGACTTAAGTACTATAAGCTCTAGATTTTTCAGTACATGGAGTACAGTACTGGGTACAATGGTGTTAAATAAAAAATAACAATAGAAAAATAATAGGCTGAGGTTCCTGTTCCTGAAAGGAGATTGCCTTATGGTCAGTGGCGATCTAGTTAGTGGACTGTGGGGGCAATTAATTGCATTGTATACTGGATGTCTAAAATATATGTGAATAACTTCCTAAAGGTGCCACTTTCTCTGTATCAATACTAACAGGAAGTCTGAGGAAATTTATTCAATTAAAAAACTCTGCAATGTAGACACCTGAGGTTAGGTGAGATAAAATCCATCCCCAGTGGCTTCTTTGAGCTTTCAGGCAGGCCATCACTCCAGTGAATACAGTAATGTCCTGACTATGTTTTGCCAAATTAAGGAATTGAACTGAGTCGCTCCTGGGATTTAATTTTTATTTTAGGCCCAGGAATAGTGATTTATTCTCCTTAGAGGGCCTTGTTCATTAATTTCTTGGGAGATTTCCTATATGCCTGGACCCTTCCTGGTAATATGGTCATGTGAAATTCCTGGCAATTACTACCATTACGGCACATTTTGCTCTGTCCCAGGGGACCAAAACATCCTGTTTAGCTGTTGAGCTGTTACTGCGACACCTCTGAAGGAACTTTAGACCAGGGTGAAGTGATTTCAATACAGCCTAAGAAATGTATCCTGCTTCCTCTGTTTATGCTGGTCTATTCTATAAGTGGGCAAGATTCGGTTCCTACAAATATTTTGTCCCCAAGTATGTTCGTGTTTCATTAGGATCAAGTGCTCCCTAATGCATTGACCTCTCTTCACTCAGCAGAAGTCTCTGGTCACTCATCCCCTGGATATGTGTGTTATGAGACATTTTCTGCTCTTATAGTCACACAGTGTTAGTTTGGGTTTTTTTAAGAGCTCAGCCTCTTTCAGTATATGAAGACAGCAGCTGAGATCCATCTTGCCTCATTTTAGACACCTATAATATAGATCTCACCAGATGACCTAGTGATCACAAGCTCTCGTGAGAGGTAATGAGACAAATGGTCATCTTTGGACCTATTTAATGGGAGATATCTGTTTTAGGAGGAGGTAATGTGAGCCTGAGTTTCATTTCATTAGGGGCATGATTCAATTGTCTACATACGGCCCTTTTCCCTGCCCTTGAGCATCCTTCCTTCTAGTTGTCATTCTAGGAGCCTGAAGGTCTCCTCTGTCCTATTCACCAACTCCTTTGGCATGTCTTGGACACTCTAGAGCATCTTAAATAGGCATACAGATTCCGGTGTGTGAGCAGCTGCTTTTTAACCCAGGTTTCTACTCAGATACAGATGTCGTCAATTATTCAAATTAATATAAGCCTGACTGAATGGGGAAGAATGTTCCAGGAAGTTGTTCATTTTTTTACAGTAATGACCTAGGAAGAAACAGGTTCAGTTGTTCACATCAGCACAGAGTTCCTATCTAATAGTGGTTTGGAGCTCAGGAGCGAGGCAACCCAACAAAGAGGAAGTCAGGCCAAAACGCCAGGAGGCCTGCATGGATGAACAAGGAGCTCCTGGACAAACTCAAACACAAAAAGGAAGCCTACAGAGGGTGGAAGCAAGGACAGGTGGCCTGGGAGGAATACAGAGAAATTGTCCGAGCAGCCAGGGATCAGGTTGGGAAAGCCAAAGCCCTGACAGAATTAAATCTGGCCAGGGATGTCAAGGGCAACAAGAAAAGCTTCTATAGGTACATCGGTGATAAAAGGAAGACTAGGGAAAATGTGGACCCTCTCCGGAAGGAAACGGGAGACCTGGTTACCCGGGATGTGAAGAAGGCTGAGGTACTCAATGACTTTTTTGCCTCAGTCTTCACCAGTCAGTTCCCCAGCCACACCACCCGAGTCGCAGAAGGCAAAGGCAGGGACTGGGAGAATGAAGAACTGCCCACCGTAGGAGAAGATGAGGTTTGAGACCATCTAAGGAAGCTGAAAGTGCACAAGTCCATGTGACCTGATGAGATGCATCCACGGGTCCTGAGGGAACTGGTGGATGAAGTGGCTAAGCCACTATTCATCATAGTTGAGAAGTCATGGCAGTCCGGGGAAGTTCCCACTGACTGGAAAAGGGGAAACATAACCCTCATTTTTAAAAAGGGAAAAAAGGAAGACCTGGGGAACTACAGGCCAGTCAGTCTCACCTCCATGCCCAGCAAGACCATGGAGCAGATCCTCCTGGAAACTATGCTAGGGCACATGGAAAATAAGGAGGTGATTAGTGACAGCCAACATGGCTTCACTAAGTGCAAATCGTGCCTGACAAATTTGGTGGCCTTTTACGATGGGGTTGCAGTGTTGGTGGATAAGGGAAGAGCAATGGATATCATCTACCTGGACTTGTGCAAAGCATTTGACACTGTCCTGTACGACATCCTTGTCCCTAAATTGGAGAGATATGGATTTGATAGATGGACTGCTTGGTGGATAAGGAATTGGCTGGACGGTCGCACTCAAAGAGTTGTGGTCAATGGCTCAATGTCCGAGTGGAGAGCAGTGATGAGTGGCGTTCCTCAGGGGTCGGTATTGGGACCGGCGCTGTTTAACATCTTTGTCAGCAACATGGACAGTGGGATTGAGTGCACCCTCAGCAAGTTTGCCGACGACACCAAGCTGTGTGGTGCAGTCGACACGCTGGAGGGAAAGGATGCCAGGCTTGAGAGGTGAACCTCTTGAAGTTCAACAAGGCCAAGTGCAAGGCCTGCACATGGGTTGGGGCAATCCCAAGCACAAATACAGGCTGGGCGATGAGTGGGTTGAGAGCAGCCCTGCCGAGAAGGCCTTGGGGGTGTTGGTTGACGAGAAGCTCAACATGACCCGGCAATGTGCGTTTGCAGCCCAGAAAGCCAACCGTATCCTGGGCTGCATCAAAAGAAGTGTGACCAGCAGGTCGAGGGAGGTGATTGTCCCCCTCTGCTCCACTCTTATGAGACCCCACCTGGAGTACTGCGTTCTGCTCTGGGGCCCCCAACATAAGAAGGACATGGACCTGTTGGAGCGAATCCAGAGGGCCACGAAGATGATCAGAGGGCTGGAGCACCTCTCCTATGAAGACAGGCTGAGAGAGTTGGGGTTGTTCAGCCTGGAGAAGAGAAGGCTCCGGGGAGACCTCATAGCAGCCTTCCAGTATCTTTGAGCAACCTTGGTCTAGTGGAAGGTGTCCTTGCCCATGGCAGAGGGGTTGGAACTAGATGATCTTTAAGGTCCCTTCCAAACCAAAACATTCTATGATTCTATGATATGGACTTTTTCTTGCCCAGAGATGCTCCTTTTTACCAAATATTTCTATTGATCATGTTTATGAAGCTGTTCAACACAAGAGGAAATAATTTTCAGGCAACACATTTTCAGTTATATATAATTGTTAGCTGTGCTCTCTAACGTAAGTCTGAAACCACAAGAGTGTTGGATATATTAGAAGAAAAGTGACATTGTTTTTCTACTTACGAATGAAGCTGAGGGTAGAATTTAGTTCACTGATTAACACACCTATTACTCAGTGTTTAGTTTTCTGTGTCTAAATGAGAGCTGAAGGATCTAAGGTCATTGGAGATCTAGTCAATAAAATAAAATACCTGTACTTGGTGAGCTGAATGACTCTTCAGATTTCACAAACTGTGCCTAGGACTTGATTCAGCTGCTTTAAAATAAGCATTTCATGCCATTATAGCTATGGTTTCATCATGACATGGATATCCTGATCCAGAAGGGAATGGGTCTCCTCTACACCCTATTTCATATTTCAGATGAAATGGCTTTAGATGCCTATGTTAAGGCAACTGAATCAGGTTCTAAATCTCCTAAATCGCTCAAATAAAAAACTGCATATAGGCACTAAATATAGGTGTCTAGGTCTGTGAGATGAAACCTACCCTGAGGATCGAATGCAAAGTGTCTGAGATCAGTACATAGACTTTGCATGCTTTAGGATTGACACAGGGAGAGCTTTTCTTATTTGTGTGCTCTTACTATCTCTTGCTTTCCACATACATACATTTCTTCAGGCTTTTGCAGCCAGTGTCCACGTTTGCCTCGAATTTCTTAGATAAGCTATGTTTCTTCCCATCTTTTGCAGCACATTTTCCATTTTATCCCTCTTGTTAGACAATAAAATCTATTAATAATGACACTTGAAAAAGCTCCCCATTGCCTGTGGTTCATTCCCCTGTCAAAATGTTACAAAGGTCAAGTCCTAGCAAACTCAAGTCTGGTAGCCGTGGCTCATACAGGGTACTGGACCTGCAGCTGGTCTGCAGCTGAACTGATCTGCAGTCCTTTGAACTTCACCCTCCAGCTGACCTTCCCATTGCCTGAGGGGTCTTGGGTTTTTTAGTGTCAACAGATTCAGTTGTTGGGATCGAGCACTTTCACTGCTCATATCCAATCATCACTCATTTACTAGGTCTTTCAGTATCTTCCTCTCCCCTCCCCCCCCCCCCCCCAAAAAAAAAAGCTTTGGACCCTAAGGCAATTAAGTCTCTCAATATATGTATTTGTTTCCCTGTCCCCTCCCAAAATATGAAATTAATTTTCCCAACATGCCAGAAACACTTATGGACCTTCTGTATACCACTATTTTTTTAAGATCTGTATAAAGCACCCATTGTAAAAACATCTGTGTCACTATACACAGATGAACAATAATTAGAATAATCATAGCTTGGTCATATGGAGGTTTAAGCCATTATTACACACACAAGAACCAGAGGGAAAAATACCCAGGCCAAAATAAACAGATTAATAAAAATGCAGAGTTAATGAGGCAGGGAAAGCTGACACTGTGAAGGAGAGAAAAAGCTGCCTGGGAAGATTTCCACCATGTACCTGAAAAGGTCACATATTACCATAGGATCTCACAATCAAATCTTTCATAAATTTACCTTACCACACAGTGCAGGTCAAGGAAGCTGTCATCAGCCATCATTTATGAAGGAAAGAATTGATTTGGTGGGATTGTAGGGGCTGTATTCAAACTACAGGCGTATGGTTCAGCTGTAGTGATGATAGTGTTGTTTAAAGTCAAAAAAGCAATGCACAATTCAAAACACATACTATTCAGGGCTGGCAAACTCTATTCCTCCTTTAAAGGTAATGGAGAGAAGTAGCCATGGAGCCGATGAAGAGGTGGGAGTCTCTCCTTTCATCTGAAATACCTTACCCTGCACCCCTTCCACTAGCTGTATTCATTTCGGAACGGGGCTGCAGTCCATAAGACCCTTCTACTTTGACTGTGCTGAAACTATCCTGTGGTGGCCTGGGCCAGAACTGTTTATGGTAGTATCAGATTGCCCTAACAGATTCAAAAATGTGTCAGATGCCTTCTTGTTGGCTCCCAGTGGGATGCAGGCAATAAAGTTGTTGTGAGGGAGGGGGTAATGTAAAGAAATAGCAGGCACTTATGCCTGTACTCACCATCCCCAAGTAGCCATAGGATGTCTTACTGAGAAAGGGCTAGCCTCCAATCTGGTGTTAAATCCACTAATACGTTAGTGGGATAGAAACAGGAAAAATAAAAATTTAAACATCCATCTGTATTGTTTGACTGAAATGATATGGGAAGTATACATGCCTACATCTATACCTGTATCTATAACCTTATGTTATCTGTATCCTTATGCTGTGGGTCAAGGGCTGGGGGCAAGTCCATGCAGAGGTCTGGGCCGACAACTTGAAATGAAAAAACCACCTTTGCAGAGATCCAGGAATATGGGTTGAAGCAGGGAACCAGGGGAAGGACAACCCTACAGCCACCAGAGCTTTCACAAACCATTTGTACTGTAGAGTGGTCACACAAGGGCAGTGGGTTTGATGGGATGGAAATGTTATGTTGTGGGAAATCACGTAAACACACCTACCTAACACATGGTCACTCACCGCATCCAGGAACAGAGGCCATTTACTGTTCATACTTCAGGTACAATTTGTGCTGGCTGTCCTGCCTCTTGATGACCTGGGATAGCAACGGGAACTGATTTACCCACTATCTGGGGCAATGAAGTGTCCTACCCCAGCTGGAAAATGCAAAGCACAAGAAGTCTGTTGGTGCTGCTTATGTTTGTGTGAGTGTTTCTGCCTGTGCTGATCCTTGTGGCCACCTATGTATGTGTACATGTAGATATGTTTGTGTGTGTGTCTACTGAAAATACATGCTCAGGTTCATCACTGTCCGGAGCTGGGGCCACGGAGCTCATCTCTGCTGGGCTACCAGATTTGAAAATCTCTTAACAATCAGGAAATCTTGTACTGAAATGCTTTTGCCTTTTTTTTTTTAATTAAAAATGCCTTTTTTTAATTAAAGAAATTTTATTTTTATTTTTACTTCTTCTCTGAAAGATCCTTGTTTTCAGTGGAGGACTTACGCATATCTGTGGATAGTATGAAAGGAAGTCTTTCTCTGAGTATTCTCTTCGCTCCTTTACCCCAAGCACCTGTCTATTCTAGTTCATCTCTGATTTCCTATCTCTCTTGCTCTGTTTTAGGATTCCCTGCGGGTATGGATTAAATGAGATCTTGATTGCAGGTATTGGCAGAAAAGGATGGTTAAGCACCATGGTTAAATACTTTTTTTTCTTTTTAGTAAAGGAGGGTCTATGAGGCTTCATCAGCAAAGAGGATGCATTACACCATGGTTTGGATGGAGAGTTGTAATCACATATGCCATGACTGACAACGTGGAAGTCCTAAGACTAGAAAATTGTAATGCTCAGGATAGAGGACCCAACCGCAAAATGTGCAAGCCAGATTCTGTGAAAAACTCTTAGTAGGAGAAGTTGCCAGAATTGTCCTTTTAGCTGCAGTTTAAAGGTATTCAGGTCCTTAATTCCCACTGATTCCAGTAGTTGTGTGAATCAACACTATAAGGGAATAATACCTGAAAAAATCATACATAAAGACATCTGACATACTCAATTTTGCTTATGTTAAAACAATAAGGTCTATATATTTATAGAATCTGACTGTTGTCTACAATAAATAGTTATGAACATCTCAATTTACTCACAATGAGAAAACCATTTGTCCATGCCTCAGAAGAAAGAAGCATTGAGGTTTTCCTACAGCTGAGGTTCCTCTACCTGAGTATGAGGCTTTTCAGTGCTAGAAAAGACAAGAAAAACCTTACAGGTGCTACCACCAATCCTTAGTAAAAGAAAACAAAACTGGGAATTTCTATGGAGTGGGAACGTAGGCAAAGCTAACCAGCAGCAGTTCCATGCAGCCTCTCGTTTGGAAGATGTCTAGCAGCAGCAAACAGAAGGTGGTGGGAGGCAGAAGAGATGAGAACATAATTTCCCCATGTACTTCATCCTGTCTTCTTTCATCTAAGTTAAAGAGAGATCAAGTGCTGAGAGGTTAGTCATTTATATTATAAATTGGAACCATCTCCACTGAGGAACAGGATTTTTGTGTACTTTTTTACATTGCAGTGCTATTTATACTCAAGCAAAAGATGTGCAAAGTGCTGTTACCTGAACACACCTCTTCTAGAGTAAACAAGGTGTGATCTCACATGGCATCCTCTACTTCAAAGGAATTTGTACCATTTTGCCATGAGATAAATGTGGCCAGCATGATGCAGGCTGTCACTGAATTGTGAGCAAGTTGGTGTTGTAGGGGGTTAAGCCTGCACAGAGAAATACACCACAGAGGAGCCAAACTCATGTTCACGTTTAGCTTGCTCAGTAACTTCATCATGCATCCTTTGCCTAAGACACATCAAATTCGCACGGACTTAATGAGACAATCAGGCCCACGAGATTCACTTCAGAGACATGTTACAACATATTCCAAAGGGGGAGGGAAACATATAATTACTTCAATAGAACTAATACAGATTCAATAAGCAAAATGCTGACAATTACTTAACCACAGAATCTGGAGAAGTTAGCAAAAAAGACACTAGCAATTATTTAATCATAACGTCTGGAGGAGCTACCTATTAGGATATCAACAATTACTTAACCACATCATCTGGAGAATCCAGTAAGTTTGAGCTCTTTTGAGTATATAAATGCAGTTTCTAGAGATCTGGTAAAAAAAGGACAGTAACAGTTATTTAATCACAGTGTCTGGAATATCAACACAACTGGCAAATTTGCTTCAGAATTTGGAGAAGCAAGCAAGAAATACCATCCCCCAGATCTCTCTGGAGCATGTATACCCTTTAATGTAGAACCAAACCTGAGCAGAGGACTCCGTTCCCCACAGAGTTACTGGCAGAATTTTTGTCCTGTCTGCAAAATGAGGGGGTTTTGATTGAGGCACATGTAAGAGAACCAAATAAACATGGGGTTAGGATTTTTCCTGTATGATAATGTCCCAGGTAAGTCTCTGAAAATTGCTTTTTCTGTTTTCATATCTGTGCATTGGGTATAAAATTATAGGAGAATGGTACTATGGTTGCTTTAATGATCTAGTTGCTAACCTGGGACTTCAAAGGCACAAGATCAATACCCTGCTCTGTGAGGTTGTTTCTGGGTCATCGTGGCCAAATCACACAAACTGTCTATTCCTTCATTTTGCTGAAGAATGATGACAGTGCTGTCCTGCCTTGCAGATCAAGATCATAAAGAGCATGAGAGATGTGAAGTGCACTGCAGTGGAAATCTGAGAGACATCCAAGGCAGTTTGATTGGAAGATGGCAGTTGACCAAGATAAAATGGCTCCCAAAACAGAATTAAAATTGCATCAGCAATACTTTGGGCTGAATAATATAAAAAAACTGCCAAAAATGTAAAAGATTTCCACTAGGAACTTATCTTTATTTCAGTGGAAGGAGGTCTTCAGTTTATATGGCTTCTGTATCAGAGCCAGGCTTAAATCCCCAGCAAAAGGGTGCAAATATGAGCAGATGAGCACCCTGAGCCAGATGTGCTGACTTGCACTTATTAAATATGAAGAGTTTTGTATATCGTGTGGTTAAAAACATGACAGAGGACTCAGAGTGTGGATTAAATATCCTGGCTCCCTTTGAGACTCGCTGGGAAATGAAGGCAAATGGTTTAAAGCAAGAGAGATTTAACTCATAAATGCTTAATTCACCGAAACACATTTCAGGCTGCACCTATATTTGGAGATTGTTTAAATCCCCTTACTGGAAAAGTTTCCATGTGGAAAGATCCACAAGGCAGTTCCATTTCTGGTGTGGGATGTGTGTCCCACAGCCTATGTTCTGGCAGCACCCATTAGTTCAGTGACCTTCTCATCCAAAAGCTCCCGTGAAATTTGTAGTAGTGATGTCCCATATCTCAGCCATAGATCCTGATCCATCACATGGCTTTATAACAGATTGATTGCTGCAAAAATGGCTGTCAGGGAAAGACTGCTGATGAACTTCCTTGCACACCTTACACTCCTGCCCTCCATTAGCACTCTGCTCATGGAAATGGACAACGTGAGCGTGGAGGGATTCCTTCCTCCTCTGCCTGTGGGGATATGAAACCCACATCTACAATCTTAGCATCGTTTTTTTCTACACAAAAGATGGCCTTCTACTCCTTGAAATTAATAGGTAAGTTTAAAATGAACAAGGTAAAGTTCAATATTTTCAACAAGAAAGGCTGGCCACCTTCCCAACCTCAGTGACCTTCAGTTACAGAAGCCTCCTGTGAAGTAGAGCTCCAAGCCCACAGACTTTCCACTTTCGTGAAGAATGTTGCAGCTTTTATTCTCTTTGGTGTAGGGAAGGAAGACTCGCTCTTTGAAAGGCAGGAAGGGCCCACATACATGCCATGAGCTAGGAGACGACAGTTCGTTGCTGAAATATTTACTCTGCTTATGTGTGTAAATAGGTACTTAACCCCTTGAAGGACAGCATGTAAGTCTCTTTCCTCTGTATTGTCTACTCTCTGCTGCTTTTATAACTCTTCTGATAATCTTACTCCAAGGCTACTTGGAGTCCTATTGACCTTCCCTGGCCAGCATTAGTATGAGAATAATAATAGTGTCATGCTAATAGGAAATAACAATCTTGGAACCAGGCATGGTGGAAACTCAGCAGGACTTTCACTGAAGCAAAAACGAGTCATACAAAAAGAGACACTGTCTCCTTTGCATGGCAAGAGATCCTTCCCCTCTGGCTCCACCACCACCGTTTTGGCAGTTCACCAGCAAAGGAGCAGGATGAGCTCTGCAGACAGCGTGGCTAACTCAAAATGAGCCTGGGATTTGCTTCATTACTGTTTGACTCTGTCCTGTGCACCCTTTTCTTTCCCCCCTCCTTCCTTTTAATCAGATTGCTGTCTTCTCTGGCCCACAGCACATAAAGACAGTAACCTCCAACGATGAGTGCTGTGCTCTGTTCCCCCTCTTCTCTCTCTGCTACTTAGCGCAGCGCTTCTCTGTCAGACACTATTGCTCCCAGATTAAAACAATATATGACAAAATGATACCCGCTGACTATTGACACTGGCAATTATATAAGAATTAAATGGGCTGTGTGTTTTGGACGAGCTTCAAAGGCTTGTGGGATTCCCACACATGCTCAGAAAGCTGTGGGGTCCTTTTTAGTTCTCAGACATACAGCCACTTCCAAGCCTGCTATTTCCTATTAACATGAAACTATTATTACCCACTTACTAAATGCTTCCTGTCGCTATCCAGCCAGGAAAGAGAGCGTCCAAGATAACAGCATCAGAAACCCCAAGAAAGGGGGCTGGCAGATGGGTCTGTTTCCTAAGGAGCTGTGTCCAGCAAGATTTATCTGACTTTCTGTTCCCTTGCCGGTGGGTGTGGTTGAAAGGGTGATGTAATTTCTATCAGCGCCGGCTGTTGAGCTAAGCATCTGTCATAACAAGTGTGTGAACTTCTTGCACCAGCCCAAGGTATTGCACATGCCATGGGAAAAGTTCCTACTCATTAACAGGCAAGTCTTAAACCTGCCACAACCCTCAGACTCCTTCTTGGCTCTTGCTTAGTGAATTATTTTGCAATGCTAACTCTGAATGCACTTAGACCACTGCATTGGTGTTGGTGGAGAAAAAAGCTTCCAAGAATTGTCTTTCCAATAACTTTTTGAGATGTGAAGGACTATATAGGTATTTTTATATGATGTCCCTCACTTCAGCTGTTTAGTATCTCAGGGACATTTTAAAAAAACAGGGTAAAAGGTGAGAAAAATGTTATTCCCTTTTTTAACAGAGGCTAACCTGAAGCCTGGATTTTCTGCTATATTCAGATTAGGTCTCATGAAACTGGTGTGTGAGGCCAGTTAAGGATGAAGATCTCGATGAGATGATTTTTGAAGCGGACAGCCCTTTGTGTTTCTGTGCTTTTGTACAGAAACTAGCAGATCTTAGCCATTTTAATGTCTTTCTAATTAAAGGAGGGCATTTAGATGCCTGCTTTTAGAAAACCTGGTCCTTAAGGATTTGCCTAAGAACATGGTGAAACCATATAACAAAAGCAGGTCTTGAAGATGATCCTCCAGCTTTTTCCCACGAGGGAGCCTCATGCCTTGAAATAGATGGAAGTAGTCTTCCTTTTTAAAAAAAAAAAAAAAAAAAGAAAAAAAACGGAAAAGAAAAGAAGAGGGAAAAAAAGAAAAAGAAGGAAAAGAAAAAGAAAAAGATCTTTTTATTCCTAAAGGGCTTTTGGGTTCAGGGAGAGCCAGGCCAGAGCTACACGGCAGGGGTGCCGATGTGAGCTTAGAGAAGTACTCGTCATGGTTTTGATTCAGGCCCCTCATTATGGTTTCAGTGGTCTACGCTGAGTCTTTCTGCCCAAGGGCTGCTTGTGGCCAGGCTCCTCGGAGCACATTGTCCCAGCCCCTCCTGAACTGCACAACACGGGCTAGATCACCCCTGGCGCTCCCCCAGGGGAAGCAGGCAGCGCCAAGCCAAAAAGCACAGCTTTGCCGCAGTGACTCGAAGCACATCCCTTCCCAGAGGTCGAGAGCCTCCCTCAAACTGCAGGCTGAGACCATAAGGCAAACACAGCAGCTCAGCTGCCACCGGCCCTTCTGTTATTCTGTGCTTCTATTCTTGGTCTCGTCTTCCCCACATGGAGTGCGGGGATTAACCTGGATGTTGTCCATGGAGCTCCAAAGCATCGTGTTTACCGAACCTCTCTCAGGTCACAGTGCCTCGGTGGTACAAACGAAAACAAAATACAGCCTGCTGATGTGGGGAGCAAGAGAGAAGATAGAAATGTCATCACAGCAGTGTCTGTACAGAGGGTTAAAGCACTGGGCAAAATGATCTGTTTAATATCTCAGCCTCCGTGCAGACATGCAGCCTGTTCCTGAGGTTAACCCGCTGATGCATGACATAACCCTGTTATTACTGCTTCTATTATACGAAGGCCCAGGGTCTAAGTGAAATCAGGCTTTGCTCATGGCACAAGGAGGGTATGTGTGTAGCAGGAGATGGTCTTCTCTGCACTCTCACCTCATCCCCAGCATCCCAGGAAAACTGGCAGAGAGACAAGGAGGAGTTGAACTCAGTTGAACCAAGGTCAGTTGAGGAGGAGTGACTAGCACTTCCAGACCTTGTACCCACAGCAATACCTAACACATCAGGGCACAAAATCTTCTTGAAAGAGCTTTTGGGAATCAGACCACTGTCCACTCTGCCTTGACCTGCTGCTCTCTGGGACCTCTACCAGCACGGCCACTACTCCACATACCTCACCCTCTGAGCAGATTTTAAATAAAAGGCAGAAACTGATTTGGGTGGGAAGAGCCCTCTTGCCATTTGTTTGACAGTTATCTCTCATTCGAGTGGCACTTGTCTTTGGTCTATGTGACCCATACCAAAGACTCATTCTTCCTGGGTGGGCTTGAATCTTAAAGGGATACATTTCCAAAGGGGATTTTAGCTACATGATGGCTGAAATCCAACAGCCGTTGCTTTGAAATTGTACCCAGTTGTATATATACCGTACTGTTCTCTCAAACAATATATATCTCCACATGCAGAACAAATCATCCAAAATAATACAATATTGCCGTAAAAAGTGTTATTATAATAAAAAAATGAAGTTTCTCTAGAAAAAAAATGGTTAGATGTTTTCTACAGGACTCCTATGAAAAATCCAGCTGAAGAAAATCACATTTAAAAACTGTGAAATATTTATTGGTTTAATCCCACAATAACTCGAGGGAAATTCATGAATAGTAGCAATCACATCCACTTCAAAAAAGAATTGGCTTTTACATGGCAACGTCTAAGCAGTAAATATGACTGCAATTAGTACTTTTAGTCAAATACTACCTAGTGAACCTCATTGTCCCAGAAATCACTAGTAACTCATTAGGAAGAAATCGTTACCCTCTTCCACTTCTCCCACGCCTGCTGATATGGCAAAAATTTCTGCGTAGTGAAAACACTTTAAAATCTTTTAATAGGATCACAATATCAGAGAGTCTTTAAGTTTGGCAGGGACTGCTGGAGATCACCTAGTCCAATCTCACTGTTCAAAGCAGTGTCAGCTACAGCAGGTTGCCCAGAAGAGAGTCCAGCTGAGTTCTGAATATCTGCAAGGATGGAGACTACATAACCTCTCTGGGCAACCTGTGTTCAACAACTATCACAGTGAAAAAAAATTTTTTCTTGTGTTCAAATAGAATTTTGTGTATTTAAACATCTAAAATGGTTTCATTCTCTTGTGTACACAGTAAATCATGTGTGGGTTAGTTTTTTTCCTTGGCAGGTGGTTCCTGCATTGGAGCTTGTGCTCACTGGTGAGACAGCAGTGAGATATCAGGATGGACGTCCGATTCCCACCTCAAGTATCTCTGTATGAAGGAGAAGACAGAGGAAGAAGGGGCTGAACTGAATCCTGCTGAATTTTATGGAAATATTTCAAAGAGATCTGGAGAAAATTCTCCATCTTTAAGTGTTTTTGCATGTTTATACTTGGAGACAAGTATATTGCTCACTCGAGACAATGAAATCATAATGTTCCATTAGCCATCTGATAAATGCTCTTAATGATACTCATAACCATATCCTATAGAAAGAACTCCACCCACTCCTTCTTAGTATAAACACTACAATAATACAGCTCCTTTTTTTGCCTTGTAAAGGAACAAAAGACTGGAAGAGACCTCCTCAGGCCTTGAGACTATTGCAGACAGGGACATGTTACTAACTCCTTCGCAAGCCAATGAAGTGTGGCCTTAATATCCCAAAGGATTTTCCCTGCCTTGATATCAGAGGGAACCTCTCCTTGACTCTAAGCTCTGGGTGGTTATATTAGTGCCACCGCTCTCTCTTGGGTTGTGTTTGCCTCCTGTTGCATTTCTGTACATCAGTTACGGCCCCTCTGAGCCTGCAGTCTATTGAGTTATATAAACCAACCCAGCCCAACTTCTTTGTTGTAGCCACTTAACTCACCAGGGCATGTACTGGTTTTTCTTATTTCCTCACCTCCCTAGTCACAATCCACTGGGTCACATCATGCTCCCGGCTGAAAGGGAGGAGATAATCTCCTCTTTGGGTTTGGAAGAAGAGCTTCTGTGCCTGAGAGGTGATTTTTTTTTTTTCCCCCCAACCTCTAGCAATTAATCTAATAAAAGATATTACATCATGCCACGCTTAGCCTCATTGTCTAAAATTCCTCCATATCAAATGAAAAGAAGCAATCATATGTGGAGTAGAATTCGTTCCTACACATTGGAGACTGGTGAGATGAATTCACCTTCAGGATAATCTCTGTCTCTCTCTTATGATCATAAAAGGAGTGAATGGAGATCTAGTTAATGAAGTCTAAAGAGAGATTCATCTCCCTTTTCAGAGGATGTCCAGTTGTGGTCAGATGAATGGCTCTCTGGACTCCTCTGACTAGATCACCACTGTCTTACCATGGGAGCTTGGTCATTCATATCCCATGGAGACCTTTATCTGAAGACACCTTTAATGACATCTGAGGTGCTGCAGGAGATCTGAAATATTCATATGTGGATCATAGATATGGCACTGGACCTGTGGGAGGCCAGTACCAACCAGGACTCGAAGTTGAGCCAGAAGGGATACACTTAATTAAGCTACTGTATGTATATATTTTAATCCAAACGCTGAATCCCACACCTATGCTGCAACATTCTGCTTGTTTGTTTTTTTAAAACAAGCCTAAAAAATCCCACTGATTGAAGAAATGTACTATAGCTGGTGCTGCAGGTAATAGGGTGTTGTTTTTAATTAAATGGATATATGCAATGTGTAAAGCAAGAGAGATAGGTTTAGGTGTTCGTGTGTGTGAGAGTGTCTAATGATCCACTCCGCTTCTCTGTATTCTGCTTTTTCTTCACTTAGTTACGTTTTGCACCCTCTCAGTCTCTACCTTCAGTGGCACCCATCTATCCCAATGGGACCTGTCAAATGCCAATATATGAAGCTCGGACTCAGCTGATGAGCCTTTGAGGGAGGTAAAAAATTTTTACTTTTTGTGAAAAGGTGGCTGTTTATTCTCACTATGTTTTTCTTCCCTCCTTTTATTCATCTGTTTTTATACAGATGTAAAATGCAGATCTTCTGTCGAAACAAGACTGAGTATGAAAACCCACAAACCCAATTATCTGGAAATGGCCCAAGCCCGTTCCAGTCTATTACAATCTATTGGGAGACAAGTGCTGGCAAGTTTCTTCCAGATACATCATCAAATTAATGGCCATCAGAGGCCTTTCTTGAAGCAAAAGGGGAGGGGGTAAAAGTTATAGACCCAGACAGGACATAAATAATATAACTATGACAGAAAACAAACCACCATTTGTTGTTAGTTATCGTCTTTCAGCTTGAAAGTGAAAAAAAAACAAACAAAAGAAATTTGTTATGTACATTGAGGTTGGAGGAGTGTAGGAATCATGCAGCTCTTGAGAACATGCAAGGAAATGGGCTTTTGCCAAGTATACTACTGCCATAAATCTGTATTTCTGCCTGCTGTTTGCTTGTTATAGCAGAGATTTTGTTGACAGAGTGGGGAAATTCAGGGAGATGAGCGACAGAAAATTTAAAAAATAATAATAGAAACAACCTTTCTTTCTCTTTCCTTAAAATTAATGAAGGGTGAAACCATCCCCAAACTGAAAGGGTGGGACTCAACAGGA
This sequence comes from Gymnogyps californianus, assembly GCF_018139145.2. Classification (NCBI taxonomy): domain Eukaryota; kingdom Metazoa; phylum Chordata; class Aves; order Accipitriformes; family Cathartidae; genus Gymnogyps; species Gymnogyps californianus. The sequence continues at coordinate 165,783,557 of NC_059472.1, forward strand.
AGCCAACAGACTCCCACTACCCCAGACAAGGCGCCAGGAAAGTTATATCCAGTAACCTTAGGGTGGGGCTTTCCAAAGTAGCTGGAGAGTGAAATATTTCTCACCTAACTTTAGCCACCTAGAAGTGAAACACCTCCAATAGGTAGTCCCCAGTCACCTCCAGGAGACACTTCATTACTTATGTAATTATCTAAAAAACCTGGGTTGCTCTTTGGAGGTGTTTGTGTCTCTCTGTTGGCGAAATGGGAGTCTATACTCCTAGTTTAGACTAGGTACATAAAAGTTGGGTGCAAGGCAGAGAATCTCAACTTAATTGAGTGACAAGCAACACTTCCATGGGTGCTTTTGAAATGTACCTAACAAAAACAGAGCTGGGCTTTGCTCTCCTCCGTCAAATGGTGCATCTCCATGCGCAGAGATTCTCACTAATCCAGAGGAATGCCTCATGTTGTGAACAGTCCCCTTGAGCCCACTGAGATTAACACTTTACCAGAGTAAGCTGCTTTCAGACTGAAACACAAGTGTTTATTTACTCAGGGTAAGATAGGTCTGTATCAAAGTTCCTACATCTACCCCTTCATTTTCCAAAAGTGCAGAGCGCTTTATAACTCTGCATCCACTGGGGACAGCTGAACGGCAGCACATTCAGTGTAGGTTAGTTCAGCTTCAGTGCCTACGAGTGAGTTGGCCACACATCCACTGCTGTCAGTAGAGATCAAGGGTGACGTCCTAGGTGCCGGTAGCTGTCTCAGATATCATGAGACATCTACATTTGGGCAACCGAGTCACACCCCTGGTCAATAAAGCTAATATATCTGAAGGAGCAATTCATCTTATCACCGTCTATACTGGTCAGATGAATCACTTTCCCAGCTCCACTCGCTGCATGAATGAGGGGTCGATTGAGCCACCCATACATAGATGTTGCATGGGATTTGAGATGCCCTATGGTATCTGAGACTTGTTCACTTGTTTGGGTTTCAGCGTTATGAAGGGTTTCAAATGGCTTTAGATGCCTGTTTGTGAGCTACTTGTTAGAGTTATAGATCTCCATTAGTTCTAACGGGACTGAGACATCTATGTCTTACAAAGATGAATGTACTGCAGACTGAAGATATCTGTACTGCAGGGTAAGATGCAGAAGCCCACCCATAGGCATCTGATGCCATTTTAGATGCCCTTAGCTTCTCTGGATGTCCTCACGTGTAGATATGACACAGAGTCTACAGAAGATCCATGTTATTTTGCAGCAGGAGACTCTACAGCGACTAAATGACACTAAAAAATTATGATTAGGCAAATGAAATACACCCATAAAGCATATTCATCTAGAGATGAATAACAACTTAAGAGTCTAGGCTTTAAGCCAAACCAGCTTCCCTGTGTAATTTAAAGTAACTGTGTTTCAACAACCTGGAAAATTAAGATTCAAATTCTCAGAAAACAAGAGAGATTTGGGGAACAGGGAGATGACTGCTGGTCCTTCCAATTATTGCACAAGGAAAAAAAACCAACATTAAACCAGTGACTTTTCATTTACTCTTGGGTTAAGGAATAATAAAATAAAGAATTAAAGAGAGATTGGGAAGGGGGGAGGGGGTGGAAATGTCTGCTCTGTAACAGTGCTGAAGACACAGAAGTTCTGGGGTGGTGCATGGAGAGAGTATTTGCCAAGTTTGTGAGGCCACTACTCAGAAAATCATATCATATTGGTCTTGCCATTTAACTTTCCTGGGGAAGAGAGGTGTATAATAAATACAATCTTGTACCATTTCAGGGCATCTGTGACCTAAAATGCAACAAAAAGTGAAGGAAGAAGGTTGATAAAAATGTTTTCTTCACATTTTGGAAAAATGAAATGGGTTTGGTTTAGTTCAGCCCTAAGAATGGAGACAGGGCTCTTGTTTTTTCTAAACTAGTTTGATGAGGTTTAATGGCCTAATTACAAGGAAACACTCTGAAGCAGAATGGAGTAAGTGAGGGTAGAAGAGAATTCATCTGCTTCAGGATATGTTCACTCCAAAATGGAGCAATGAAGTTAAGAATTGACCCTTGTGTCACCAAACAACACCCTGTGCTTCAGGACAAAGCTGAGTATAACTCCACTTACGTTCCTGGCGTAACATCTGAATTCTACCCTCGTGTAACTGACGATGTTTTCTCTCAGGAATCTAGTCTAGAAAAATCTTGGAAAACTCAGGACTGATTCAATTTAATTGCAGGTCACAATGGGTAAAGAAAAACAGTAAGTGAAGCTCTGGATGAGGAAGGGAGGTGCTTAACCAAAAAAGCCCTATGCAGCACAGTATGTTTCTACCAGAGCGTTAGACAAGCATCCCCTGGAAGAAACCTGCTGCTTTGTTCGTAAGTAGGGACGACTGGAAGTCCCTATGGAAATGCTGATTTAGGGCGATGCCAAGACCTCAAAGAAGAAAACTTTTAAGAGCAGCTAAAGTCATGAGTCTGGTCAGACGAAGAATGAAACACTGAGCAGAGAAGTTGATGAAGGAATCATCCTGAGGTGGAAGATGAAACCTATATGAGTGTTATTCCACCCCAGAGAGTTCTGCACATTTAGCTGCTGATTACGACTATGTGTATCAAGGATCACATTTCTCACTACATGCTCGTTAACTTTAGTCATTCCAGTGGAGCACTTCACCTGGGTGGGGTGGTAGATTATTCAGGATCATGGCTGCTTTGCTTTCCAGATTAATGCAAGGGTGATGTAGCCCACCAGTGCACCTGGCTCACTGCTCTGTAAAATGCTTTTGAAATCCCACAGAGCAAAATGAGCCATGGAAGTGTCAATCACTTTCGCTGAGCGTATAAGCAAGCAGGTATGATGTTGGGAATTTTCAGAAACTCGGCTCACAGCTGAAGCCTGATGCCTGCAGCTATTTGGATGGAAAGCCAAACAATTTGTCCTGCTTTTATATAGAAGTAGAAGTGACATTAACCAACTTTGGCCAATTCACACACTCTTTTACATGCTTTCCTTGGCCTCTTATACGCAATATTAGCAGTCAGTTTCCTGTACTGATTCTTCAAGTCAAGTGGCTAAAAAAGATTAGCACCAAATGACTAATGCAAATGTCAGTGAATCAGTAATTTTCTTATGGCACTAATATACTACAGCACTAATACACTACCAAGCGAACAGTTTCTTTAAAAATAGTGCACAATCTCTTCCCCCCCCCCCCCCCTTTTCTTTTAATAATATGGAGAGTTTCAAGCCTGTGTTCCCAAATCACACCCTGATGAAATGCTAAGGTCTGGTTTCACCATGCATATGATTCTCATTTAAGAGACACATACTTAGATGAATCAACGTCAAAGGCTCATTTAAACAGAGCAATTCTGCAACGAGCTAATAACTCATGCACAACAAGGTATTTCGTTTGCTAGCTCTAAACAAATTATGAATGTTAAATAAACATCTTCTTCTTGCTTAAACTAGTCAAAGGCAGAGGAAGCACCCGGCTGCTTTTAATAAAAATGTTGTGTAAAATGAGAGAGTCACAGATGGCAAGGTTTATTTTTTTGTTTTCTAAAGGGCAATTTTAGTTTTGATTGAAGCTTGGTAATTTCTTTTCTTATTTGATTTCCCTAAAGCAACGTTCCAGCAAACATAGTTTTCCCAGTTTGGATACTTAGGCAGTGCTGAGCTGAAATTCTCATCTGGAAGAGTTTTTCAGTCATTCGTATACGATGTGATCCAGTACCCATCAAAGTCAATAGGATTCTTTCTATAGATTCCAATAGGCTTTGGATGAAGTCTGTGGGGTTTGAGCTAAAGCCCAGTGAAATCACAGAAGGATCCTCTTGACGTTAAGAGAAAGTGGCTGACACTCCTGCATTGTGCCCCACTTGCAAAACAGTGGACCTTTTCTGACCGAGGCTTCACCCAAAATAAAACATTTGACTTAATGGGAAATTGTGTTTAAAAATTTTCAGATTTTGAACTATATGGAAAAAAAAAAGATGTTGTTTTGGTGTGAAGTTGTGGGGGTTTTAAAATTTATTACCCTTTTTTACCCTCTGATAACAAAAGAGGGAAGAAATGAAAGAAAACAGTGGGAAATGTTATGATTTTTTTTTAGTTCATTGTCAAAAAAAAAAAAAAAGAAATCACTGAACCAAACTACTGCATTCCACAGTTTCTTATTTTGTTCAAGACTAATTTTCAGCAAGAGAGGAGAAGGAAGCATGTCAAGGCTACAGAAAGTAAAGAATATGATGATTTTTACTTAGGCATCAGAGTTCTTTTTCAAATGGTAAACTGAGAGCCAGCAAAGTTCTAGTGATGCCATTTTAAATCTGTCTTGCTTTTTCCAAGTTATACTCTTTACCTGATCATTTACTCAGATGTAGTATTAATGAAAGATAGTAGGGAAGAACATATAAAGGATTGTAACTGTAATTATGGAAATATTTCAAATTAAAGTTGAAAATGCCACTGTATGAAAATTCTTGGAGCAACATAACAAATTGTCTAAATTTTGTTTCTCTCCTTTGAAGAGGGGAAAAAATTTACCAAAATAAATATTTTCATCTTTGGTCATACAAGTTTTTTATGTTTCATACAATAAAAAATAAACTGATGATTGACAATGTTTTTCAAGTTCATTGAAATGTTATTTCAAAGCTTTTTCAAACCCTGACATAAACTTTTTTCATCCCCCCAAAATAATTTAAAGAGGTATTTCTAACTTCCTTTTTAAGGGAACAAAAATGGAATTTGTTACCATAGAATTTAAATTGCAGATTCTGCTTAGCATCACCAAGCTATAAACAGTGACTGGATATAAAATTCAACCCTAGTCTATAGAAATGTGTTTAAGCCTTACTATGCTGCAGGATGGATGTACCCGGCTCAGCAGAAGTGGGTGCCTGGTCCTTTAGACTGTCAGGTCCTGTGTAATGAGCCGTGTACAAACCAACAACTGCTCTGTTTTGTGCTGTTGACTTTAAAAGTGGTATTTTTTTCTCCCCCATACTTCCTAGGTGACTGTACACGTTTTAGCAGACTTTTGATCTCTTTGGCTTCGTACATTTCTAGCTGTGACTTGAAGGAGGTGAGAGAGGGTATGTCCCGAAGACCTTTCTGCTCTTGTGATGATTCATTCCCCTGGACTACTGGAAAGCACCAGTAGATTGGTAGAAGATAAATTGAGATCAAGAGGGATGATTGCAGTAATGTCTTTTCCAGTTTGAGGGAATACGTTGGCTCTTTAACTTTAGCTAAAGGAAAAGAAGCTCATAGTTCTGCTGCAGGAAGAATAAATCCACTCCACTAGATCAGATATAAGAAGATTTCTCAGTTACAACACAAAGAAATGTACAAAACAAACTCTAGTCTTTTGAGAGAAATTAAGTTGGATGTTTAAAGAAATAAAACATCATTTTTTCATAGATCAACCTTTTATTTTGCATTTTTTTCACGTTCTGTTTCAAGTGGCCAGCTAGAGACAAGTGGTGTTTAGAAAACTACTTGCAGTTTCTCTGTGAGAAAAACGCAAGTGAAAAGCAAATAAGAATACAAAAAATGAAGTTATTCAGTTGAAATATAGGAGGATTTTATTTGATCCAGAAAAAATTCCCTTCAAGAAAAAAATGTTCAGTTTTGTTGCAAGAAACCGTTGTCTTGGGAGAGAGGGAGGTGGATAAAAAGTTAAAAGAAATAAAATGTTGATGGAAACATATTGAAATAGCTTGAGTAATAAATACATATGCTTCTATTGGCTTATACAGTATTGTTCTTTTACAGCATATTTAATGGTCCCGAAGGAGATGGAGGAGGCCTTGCTCTGCTGGAGCCCAGATCCTTGGTATCAGGCAAAGAAATCCCACCCAGAAGCAGAGCATTAGTAGCTGAAAGAAAGATGTCACTGAAAAATGGGCTCTGATTAGGGTATCAGTAAGCAGAAAGCGTGAGCAACGGGGCACCCAAAGGAGATGCCCGCCCTTAAAGGTTCAGCCAGAAAAAATGCACATCCTAAATTTCATTCCCGTGAAGGCTCATCAAGATAGTCTGGAAGCCGATGTGAACAAAACTGAGGCTCTCTCTCTCTCTCTTCCTGCTTTAGTAGTTTGTCTGGGCTTTATTTTCTCATTTGTGATTTATGGCTTTTGGTAACCTAGGGAGAAGTGAGCGCAGGGGCAGGAAGGGCACTTCCTCAGCTCTCCGCTTCTGATTGTTCAGAGGTGCCACTGCCATTGGTATTAATCAGTGCAAGACCATCAGAGCTTGGCTCTGGCTCCAAGTGAAGCAAGATCCTGCTCTGTTGCCTGGAAAACATCTGCTGGGGTGTAAAAAAGGAACAACAAACACACGAGAGAGGAGGGAGAACCGGGACACAGAGGACAGTCAGTTGGTAAAAAGTTACAGACCTTTCAAGGTCTGATCCAAAGCCCACACTGAGTCAGTGACTCTCACGACTGAGGTCAAAGAGCTTTGGGTCAAACTCAAGAAGGCTCTTTTAAGCTTTCCGAAGCTAGGTTTTTTAACCCGTGGCTTGCAAACCCGTGATGGGTTATGATCTGGAAAAGTCAACTAACAGACCGTAGCAAAAGCCTCGAAAAGAGGCTGAAGTTCACTAAAGGATGGGGGAGGTTAACTCCACATGAAAACCTTGAGAGTTCTGTAAAACAGAAAAGGTAGACCACCATCACAGAGCATTTCACTGTCTTTTCCCTGCATTGCTCCTGTACTCCGTTACCACTGGGAGCTTCCTTAAAATCTGCTATGTCAGAAGGCCAGCAGAAGAAACTAATAATGACTTGTGAATAGAAAAAGAAATCATACCCAGATATTTGGATACAATTAGTTTTCTTGAGTCTTAATTCAACCAGGAACTACACTAACACAACTGCAAATTTTACCTATGCAAGGAAATATTGATGGAAAAAACCAAACAGTTAAGCAAACGTGCAAAACCATGGGGGGATCCCAGAATATGGATCAGCTCCATTACATTGCTGGACTGGTTACCAAAGTTTCTATGGAGCTTTGCATGCTGTGGTCAGCATATATATATATATAATATATATATATATATATATAAAAGAAACATAGAATATCAGCTCATGATCTAGGAACCAATAGTTGCAACCACACAGTTATTCCGGGGTGGATTCAAAGCTAGGCTCAAAGCCAAATTTGCTGGACTGTCTGTCCACATGAATGTGCTTGAGTCAAGCCTCGAAGTGACCAAACTGGGACTGCTTCAGGGATCATCTAAAAGTGCTGTCTAAGCTTTTTTGCATGCTCTGGGGAATGTTCTGGGTGCACCTTCAGCCTGGCCCTCAGTGGCAGCCTCCATTTATCTCATCTGTTCTTGCAATATTGCCTTATGAGAGGTGTAAGGGAAGCCGGGAGCTTTGGTCCTTCCTAGAAGTACCAAGTCTTCTAGTGGGGACAGGGAGTCAGTTTGCCTGGTCTATAAGGTAGCAGCTCCCAGGAGTGCTCAATTTCAATCTGGTTTCCTGAAGTACAGCATAAAAAAGTCTCATCTTTCTTTTTACAATAGTTCCAAGATAAAGATAACAACTTTAAATGCTTGCATCACTTAATGGCATGGTTATTGCACCAGAAAGGCACGATAAAATTCTTATTAACAAGCTGAGAGGCAGAGCACAGTATAATACAGTAATCCTGTAGCTGGAACCACATGTAATATCTTTGCTTGTCAGAACTACATGTACAGATGTAGCAGCCTTGGAGCCAGTGAGGTTTCTCAGCACCATGACCCAGCCAGACCTGTTAGGGTCTAAGTAGCTGAAGTCACATCTATATTAGCAGTTCTGCCAAGAAAATTTTCACAGCATGGAGGTGCCTTCATTAGGGAAGTGCCACTGTAAAGATCAGCTGTCAATTCCCACACCAAACAAGCTCCATTAGGAAAGGGGAATCTGGTTGTGGAAACAGTTCCTGTGCTAAAGCCTTGTCCTGGCATAGTTATTCCAGATGAAGATCATCCACCTGCTTCAAAGCTCCTTTACAGAGCCTGTAGCAGAGTTTTGATGATGTGTGTCTGTCTTTAAAAGGACCTCTGGTGTGTAGAAATGGTTTATAGTCAGATATGTAAGTGTTTGCCTAGTGCAAGGAAGCACTGAAGAAAGCCTCATGAGACCTCTAAGCAATACTACCATGACCACACCATGCAGCGCAAGGCAGGTTAGCTTTGGATGAACTTTGAGCTGAAGCCAATTCTCAGCTCACTCAGCTTGCATAGTCCTGACATTGTCTGGTAGAAACATACCTGGCTTTATCTGCCAAAAATCTTTGGAAGGAATCTGCTGGGGAAGTTACAAACTGCTCAAATCCCATAGATCTTTGCTCTTTTGGCTTTCTTACAGCTGTTGCCTTATGGCCAAAAAAATGAGTTTGGGAATCAAATCCCCTGTACAACTAAGAGTGCTGGTGGATGGCATAAAGTTGCTGCTACAAGACTTCAGTATAACAGACATGTTATTGTACCAGGAATCTCCAGGCACTGATATTGATTTTGTCATGTCTATGTACTCTGCAATGCTTATGTGCTCTTCTTCTTGCAATGCTTTTTGAATCCTTTGATCAACTACTGTCAAGTTTGACAGAAGGCAGGGAGCTTTAAGGTTTCTACAGTTATGATGAAAAAATGTGGTTAGGAAAGGGAAAGAGAATCTATGAGTGCCTTACCAAGAGAAAATGCGAACTTGCCCCATATTAGGCACTAAGGGGTCTACAGAGGCAGGAGAAAATATAAAATTCCTAATTTCAGGAGATTTCTTTTAATCTGAACTCATGCTTTAGTAGACACACAAGACTCTAACCATGAGAACTTGTGCTACAGGAAACAAAACTTCATCTGTTTCATCACTCAGGACTTATTAACTCTCTGGCTAGCAATATTGATTCTGCTTTTTCCTTTCCTCATTTCTCTTCACAAGTATTGTTTGGCTCTGTATGTTTGTGTTTGATCACTCTCCCCTTTCCAGTTTCCAGAGTATCCTTGAATACCAGGTCTTTGAACAGCACTTCATGAAGCAATTGCCCACGTACTTTGGATTTTTCTGTTCCAAATGGGTTGGAGCCAGCTTTATATTAAATCAAGTACCTCTTAGGATTCCCCCCAACTGCTCTATACTTCTGGAAAACTATTTCTTGTCAGAAGCCCAGGGACTGTGATCACTCCGTGCTTCAAGTTTTCTTATACTGTTTCGTGAAGAATCATACTGGCCATGATCCAAAACAGGGTACTGTGCTGATCGACATTTGGTTGGAGCCAATTCACTTAACCCTACCTTCATACTACGCTGAATTGAAGCACAACACTGTCACTGATTCTCACATGACCAGGCCCACAACAGCCTTTTAACTTGTTTTTGTTTCTGTTAAAAATTAAAATCAAATGAATGGCTTTTGAGAAGACACTTTCAGGAAAACATTTCCACTTTTAACTAGAAACAGGTTTTTCTGTTCTTAACAACAGATTGCAGTTTTCAAAAGCCAAAACTCTTTCAAAATTGAGATTTTGTTGCCTTTTTCTTTAATAAAATAAAAACAATTCCTAAAAAGAGAACCATGCCCAAATGGGACCATCCCAAAGGTCTAGCTCCATGTTCCTTAGTCAACAGTGGATACCCATTAAGCCATGTAAGTGATGAGGTTTAGGGTAGTCTACCTTCTGAGACAAGAATGTCTCACCACTCCAGACCACTACAAGTGGACTGAAGAGTGTTAGAGAATGGTCTGTAAAGAATTGTATGCAGAAGCAGAGAAACTACATGGGAGGTAGACCCCTTGTCCAGAGTTTCCACATCTAGACCTCTACCTGCTGTAGTTAATCTAAGCTGAAGCAACGAGCATCACGGGACTGAAATACCTTTCCCTCAATCTTCCCATTGGCATTAGCTTTGGAAAACAGTCAGACCAACACACAGGGAGGTAACATACCAGCAGTCATCCCTTATGCTAATAGAGGACTAAGTTTTCTTCAACCAGTCCAACCCACCATCAGTAACACAAGATAAATCTGCTTTCCAGTCCTTTTTGGCTCTTCCCTCTCGAACCACAGTGGCTGCATAGATGGCTGAATGACTTACTCTTTATCCCTGAAAATAAAAAATAAATCTTCTATATGTGTGCATGCACGTAATCTTCATTTTATAACCCTGCCTGAAGGCTAGCTCTTTCAGACTTGAGGTGTTGAAGAAAATAATTTCTAGGATTTGAAGCTACCCGCTCCTGTTTACTGGGGTGTTGCAGACAACAGCTCTGATCTCATGGTTTACTTTGACCAGATTATGTGTGGCATGAGTTCAATAGGAAGAAGCACACAAGTTTAGCAGGGTACAATTTTGTGTGCCTGACATTAGGCTCTGGGTTAGTTCATGAGGCAGTCTCTTTGTTGGGGGGGAATTGTGATCTTAGTCCCCTCCTAGTGATACCTGTTGAACATCACTGGATATAAACACCACTGCTTAAAAAGGACAGCACAGAGGGGAAACCATTTCTTTCCCTTCCCAGCAACTGTCGTATGCACTCTGCTTATCCATTTTTCTTGAAAGATCAAGAAATGAAGTCTACATGGCACACAGCCATGCAGTGCACTACTAATGCAGTGTCACCCTTAGGGTCCTGTGTTTATGAAGTCCCTGTTGGCCCTGCCCAGCCACATATATTCCCCCATCATCTTACCACATCTGCAATAACTGCCTGGGCAGCCTCTTTTTCAAGGCATAAAACATACCGTTCTTTGACTTATCTATGGGTAGAAGCTCTGTGTGGGCAGTTGCTGGAGTCTGGTACATTATCGTTGGGTGAGGACAAGGTTTATGGATCCTTTTCCTGCTCCAAGGCATCCTGTGATGGAGCTCAGCCTGGGCAGGATCTGCTCCTCCTGGTGAGAATGTGGAGGACATGGAGAAGCACAATAGCAGACAAGTCATTACAGGGATGTTTTTAAAGCTATCCATATAGTATTAAACTCTCAAGCTTGGATGCCAACAGTGTGAGGACTTAGCTCTCCTACATGTTAGTGCAAACAGGCCATGAGGCCTATTGTTTTTTTGGTAGAACCAGGGAAAAGTTTGAAATCAAAAGACCTGTTTTCCCACATGCTGTAGCTCTCTGTGACACTCTATACTTCACCCAAAGTGCAGGTGGGGAACCTGTGACATCTGTGTCTCACAAGAGGGGAGCTCTTGTGTCTGCTGAAGGTAAGTCCTTACCATATCTTAGCAACTACTAACACAACCCTACCTGCTTCCCCAAGTAACACATGCACAGACACTCACACACAACAGCTCCTCTTGGAGCTCCTAAATTTCCTAACCATGCCTGGGGTGCGGATTATCACAAGGCTCGCTCTACCCCATTTTGTTCTGATTCACAGGTGACAGAAAGCTCTAGACTTGATCTCTTCCCTCTCCCTTACTCAGTCTTAACAGTAAAAGACAAATATATAGTCAGGTCAGGAATGTAGCTGCAAGACAGCAACAGAGAGAAGGAAAACAAAAGTGAAACACAGTTTGAATACGCACTTTACAGGACTGTTGCCCAGGCGCTTTCAATATCCCTTTTCTAGAATCCCCTCAGTGTTTTCTAGCTGTAGAAAGAGGGCTCCAGCATGCCACCCCAAATTGCAGATGACCCCGTAGCACCACAGAGCTTCCTTTTTATTTTACCTTACTTCTGTTTCTGTGGAGTTAGGTATGGCACACAGATGAAAATGCCCTGGATGGGTCTAGTTGGAGCCAAGAATGCTGGACACTTAAAAGTAATTTCCTGTCCCTATTTCTCACCTAATCAGTCGAGGGGTGTGTGTGAACTATGTAAATGTTGTTGATGGCACTTTGCTTTTCCAGCTGCAAATGGACTGTCTGCTACTGCTTGAGCTAAGAGCAATGTGGTGTGGCTAAGACAGATCCCTTATCCTTGACGTGGTATGGACTTCAGAGGATATCCACACATGTTCTTTTCCCCTCACCCTGACATGCCGTTTGTTGACTCTCCCAGGTCTGCTCCCGTGGTGATATATAGATCTTCAAAGGATAAAAAATTGGCTTTAAAGACACATTGTTTAAGAGATCACCTTAGCACCTGTCTCATCAGAGAATCGTCTTTTGCTTATGGGTAGATGGTAGCTGTGACTTGGGTCCATGCAAATTTGTTCTATAGGGTATTAGGAATAATTTAAGGAAACGTAGGAGAGGGGTGGAAGATTCAGGTTAAATCCAGCTTAGCAAAAGTGTGGGGGGAAGCAGAGAGGAAGAAAGGATTGTAATTTGGGATGTAATTCTATCCCTGGCTTACCACTGATTTTTTTTATTGAGACCACAGGTTTAGAGGATCAGCTTCTGTGAGTGCTTATCTCCCTCACAAGCTATTGAAGGAGATTGTTTCTAACTAACCTAAGCACCTAAGGTAGGATGTTTCTGTGTCCTAAACAGCATACAAAGTTAAGCATATTTGAACATCTGCCAAAAAACAGATATGCTGATTGAGAAGATGCTTGAACTCCACTCTTGGTGTGGGACCTGTAAAAGTAAGGGCGAATCTGGGATTGCTGGTGTTGGATTTCTTCATTTTTTTATTGGCTTTGGTGTTTTCTCCTACCATATGCATATAGAATCAGTCCCAACAACCAAATGATGAAAATGGGATGATTAGGAAAAAACAAAACAAATAAACAAACAAAAAAATCTCAAGAAAGCAGAGTACCAGAGCTGAACAGCTAACGTGTTTTGGCTACTGGATGGTGTCAGACTGGAGTACAAGTTTTCCGAGCTATTAATAAGGTTGTGAAAGACTGCTTGAAATTTTGAGCAACTTTTGAAGTTTGCCTAAAAGAGAGATTCTCCAGCATGTTTCTACTCTCTATTGGTCATTTAATAGCTTGGAATGATTTCTGCTGTAGGGTTAATAAAAAATGGAGAGAAACATGACCATTCATTGGGTCATTTTTTAAAAATCTTAAGAAGTTTGTTGAAAAAAGTAGTTATATCTAGATGATTATTTTCAACTTGAATACCTTTTTGATAAGTGAAGGTAAGTGAATCCCATCTGTATAGTATAGAATTTTGCTTCCAAATTTGACTTTGATTGCCTGTTCCTATAGGAAGCTTGTCAAATACATCTGTAAAAAGTCACTTTTGTCCCTGACTGCTTATAGGGATAACCAAAGTGTCAAGGCTGGAGCAGACCACACAATAGCTTAAATCTTTTACCTTGAGGCATTTTTTCAAACTGTTGGGTCCCAGCATCCACTTGATTTCCTAAATATGTCTCAAGGCAGTTGATACTTCTCTGCACCCTTCTTCACTTTTGTTGGCAGGTTGTGCTAGGCATCATTTTTCAAAGCTGTCCTCTGGCTTCTCTGAAAAGAAATTGCTTTTCTATCATAAGACACAACCCTTCCTTCCTCTATTGACTAATATTGTTGGGGCTAAAGTTTTTTACAGTGAAAAAGCTTAAATAATACCATAGGACTGCTCCTTGTATTATATGCAATACCTCACATTCAGAAATTTCATGGTAGTTGATGTGGACCTCTGAAAGGCTGAAAAGCCATTTTTATCTTGCCATTGAGATACAATAAACCAAAAAGGAGAGTTCCTCTAAATATTCATTGTAAAAGAAACATGTATTGCTACTTGCATTAACCTCAGACCTTCCAGTCCCAACAGCATAGCTTCTCTGGTGATGAGTTAGAATCATAGAATCATAGAATCACAGAATGGTTTGGGTTGTAAGGGACCTTTAAAGGTCATCTAGTCCAACGCCCCTGCAATAAGCAGGGACATCTTCAACTAGATCAGGTTGCTCAGAGCCCTGTCCAACCTGACCTTGAATGTTTCCAGGCATATGGCATCCACCACCTCTCTGGGCAACCTGTGCCAGTGTTTCACCACCCTCATTGTAAAAAATGTCTTCCTTATATCTAGTCTGAATCTCCCCTCTTTTAGTTTAAAGCCATTACCCCTTGTCCTGTCGCAACAGGCCCTGCTAAAAAGTCTGTCCCCATCTTTCTTATAAGCCCCCTTTAGGTACTGGAAGGCTGCAATAAGGTCTCCCCGGAGCCTTCTCTTCTCCAGGCTGAACAACCCCAACTCTCTCAGCCTTTCCTCATAGGAGAGGTGTTCCATCCCTCTATTCCCCTCTCTCTTTCTCTAGGTGGCTTTTAGACTGTGGCAGATCAACCAGTCCTGTCTCTGTTCCTTCTTCACCTCTTTCTAACTCCCTGTTGAACTCTGAGGGGCAAGAAGCCAACACCTGGCTGCAGTATGGACTCCTTGTAACTATAAACTTTTTGCGTGAACTACAGCAGCCCTCAGGCTAGTTTAGTTTGGCAGAAGCAGATTGGCCATACCAAGGGGTAATACCAACTTTAAACTATTTTCACACCCAGAATGCTCTGGCTTGTGTACGTGATGTTTATCAGCAGTCGCCCAAAAACTGGTTTGAAGTACTTTTCTACAGCTCTTTGATGACGAAGCAAATGAGGAGGATAGTGCTAGTCTGATACATTGGGTTTCAACTTTTGCTGAACTGCCATTGCCTTATATGTTTTCATTTTTGGCAGGTGTTCAGGGTCTGCATAGGGAATTTAAACATACTGGCAACAGAAATGGCACAAGATCCCCCACTTCCTCAGGCAAGGCTCCAGGAACTCTATAAGTCTGTCATCAAACATAGTGCCCATCCACCAAGGACTTTTTTAACAGTCATCAAAAGGAGACACTGCCTCCTGCAGTCACTCTCAGATCAATTTTCTTATAAGTCCTTCATAGATTTCCAAGACAGCCATTGACTCCCAGGGAACTGTAGGCCAGTGCTTGTTCTGCTCCAAAGGGACACAAAACCAGCAAAGAGTGGCAGCAAATATCAAGTCACAGCCAGGACCTTTGAAACTTTACAGAAAGCAGACTGATGAAGCTGAAAGTGTGTATTCCCAGCATGCAGTAGTGAACTCCACCATAGCTAAGGCTGGAGAACAATCCAAGGATTGATATATGATTTTTAAGGGAGCTGTCCTGGTTTCAGCTGGGACAGAGTTAATTCTCTTCTTAGTAGCTGGTACAGTGCTGTGGTTTGGATTTAGTGTGAGAATGATGTTGATAACACGCTGATGTTTTAGTTGTTGCTAAGTAGCGCTTATCTTAAGCCAAGGACTTTTCAGTCTCCCATGCTCTGCCAGCAAGCAGGTGTGCAAGAAACTGGGAGGGAGCAGAGCCGGGGCAGCTGACCCGATCTAGCCAAAGGGGTATTCCATACCATGGGACGTCATGCCCAGTATATCAACAGGGGGCAGTTGGCCAGGAGGCGCGGATCGCAGCTCGGGAACTAACTGGGCGTCGGTCAGCGGGTGGTGAGCAATTGCATTGTGCATCACTGGTTTTTCTCTCCCCCCCCTTCCTTTTTTTGTTATATTCCTTTTCATTACTATTATTATTATATTTCATTATTACTATTGTTAGTATTATATTTTACTTTAGTTATTAAACTGTTCTTATCTCAACCCACAAGTTTTACTTTTTTTTTTCCTTTCCTCCTCCTCACCCCACTGGGAGGGGGGAGGGGGAAGCGGCTGCCTGGTGCTGAGTTGCTGACTGGGTTTAAACCACGACAGGAGCTTTTACTTCTCTTTATGCGATTACTTAAAATGAACTAGTTACCTTTGGGAAAGAGAGTGTACATTTGATTTAGCTTTTTTTTTTTTTTTTAAATAAATGGAATCTATCCAATTTCTTCACAAAGTTTTGGGTAGTAAGATGGTTATTTGTATGCAGCAGCGTATAGATTTTAATGTTCATGGCTATGTAATAGATTCACAGATTTCAAGGTCCAGAAGATCCAGTATGACTTACTTTATTGATCTCCTACTTTGCACAGGCCTTACACATTCTTTATACTGAACAATAGTTATAATTTTGGATTCTGGGGGGTATTCTAAGATTGCAAGGTCTGTTTTCATTCTAAATTAGGATGAGAAGATTAGTTCTTCTTTCTTTAACTAAATGGAAATGCATCTGTCAAAATGTTTTCCTTCAACATTTTTTACAAAAAACGAAGTATTTCAGCATTCCTTGAAACTGGAATGTTTCACTTGGATTCACTGATCTGACCGGAAGTATTTTATTTGACACTGGTTCAATGGTAATCTGCTTTTTTTTTTTTTTCACTGCAGCCCATTGCCGCTTGGAAGCTGTAGTCCCAAGTCTGCTGGTGTCATTATCACCTTTGGTACAGGTTTTATAGCTGGGTTGTCCTTCCTTAGTGTCCTTCCTACAATTCCATAGAGGCACTGTACAGTCTCCATCCTTGGACATTTTCAAAACTGAACAGAGTTTGTTCTAGCTTTGCAGTTAGCCTTGAAAAGGAGTTAACCTTTGAAAAGGTGGTTGGACAAGATGCCGCTGGAGGTCCCTTCCAACATAAGCTTTCCCATGATTCTGCAATTAAAAGTCTGTTTAAAAGAGGACTGGAGTTGCTCCCTGTACAGATCTGGTAAATCCAGCTTTCAGTCTTCAGTCCCATATTTGACCTCTGCTGAGAGCTGTCACGTGCACACATCCTTCATTTGCTACACTGGCACTTTCTGGTCACACTTGTTCTGTACCTGTACTTGAAGGCATCAATCAGGCTTCAGCTATGAGTGAGTACTTGAGATATGTTGCCCAAAGCTCAGATTAGGTTGACACAAGATGGTTTCT
Source organism: Gymnogyps californianus (assembly GCF_018139145.2). NCBI lineage: Eukaryota > Metazoa > Chordata > Aves > Accipitriformes > Cathartidae > Gymnogyps > Gymnogyps californianus. Next base: position 165,800,258 of record NC_059472.1, read on the forward strand.
TCTGGCCTTAAAACATACACAGGCTATGCATGCTAAGAGTGATAGAGCCCCATTCTCTCCCAATTTCTGTTCTGTGCTTCTCTCCTTCTATTTCCTGCTTTCCTTTGGGTCATCTGGATGTTGCAGTAGGGTCTAGGAAAACAGCAATTCCATAACTTCCCCTACTGTTGATGCCAAGTTTGCACCAAGGACTCTGGCAAGAATGTGGCTAGAAGATGCCGAGCCAGAGCTTTCTCTCTGGAGAGTTTCCCAAAGTAATTCCATCTAATGGAACAAAAGCTCCAGAAATGTGCTGTGTTTCTTATAAAACAGATGTTTTAATGCCTTGCCAATGCCTAATAAATGGCAATGTATTCACACTGTCAAGGTTGTAAACTTAATAAATTACATTTAATACTGATATAAACACAGAAAACCACACTGAAAATAGACAAGAAAAGTAACTGTGTCTTATATAAGAGCAAAAATGCTGGTATGAGATTTCACCTAGGCACATATGGGCGTGCATCTGTATATATCTGTATATACAAGTGAATGTTACCAATTAGCTGAATGGTTCTGGGTTACTCAATCAAGATTCACCTGCAAAAAAGAAAAAAAGAAGGGGGGGGGAAAGAAAAAAAAGAAAAAAAAGGAGAATTTGTACTGTCAGAAGGAGTGGGTAATGCTTTGCAAATCGCCATTCAAAAGTCAAAGCTAAAGCCTTAGCACTGACTAATGATTTCCACAATTCATCTCATTCTTTTCAACTTCAGTGCCCTGACTTGCATATTGCTGAAGTAAAACAAGGACTAAAGCTTTTTCAGGTAATTCTGACAGCAACAAAAAGGTAACATTCATAGCCAACACTTTGAGCGAGTCAAGACTGAGTGACTGCCTAAACACTTCCACCTCCTGGCTCCAGAGATTGAATTCTAAAGACTGCTTCTCCACCATCTTGCAGCATGTATACAAAACAGATCAAAAATGGCTGATAAAAGTAGCTCCTGTTCTGCGCAGCCATTTACCTTCATGTTGGACACTCATTTTACACGGGCAGAGTCTCATAGTTGAAAAGTCTATACATGCCTCAGAATTTTCAGACTGGACCAAGTGAAGGAGATGAGTAAGTAGTAAGTTTTTTGCATGCTGGCACATGCTGGCTGCTGGTTATATACGTGGGGTGGTGCTATCAATGTATTTACAATTCTGCTCTCCGGTGACTCCTGCGGTCACAGTGAAATCCGTGCGTTATCTGTTTTAATCGCCACCTCTGAGGCCAGACCGAATCTTTCCAAAGTCCAAGAAAGTCTTTTTCATTTATTTCAACATGGGTTGGATGAGATCCTTCACATTTATGAGCACAATTTGATGCTGTTATTGATACCTTGGCAAAGTGTGTACCTAGATCTGTCGTTGCAGCATGGGGGATATTTTATACCTACTTTACGCTTGTTTAAAACCTCCTAACAGCTGTGAGACCATAAAAAATCATCTTCATCCCAAGTCAAAAATGAAAAGCTGAAACTCAGCAACAGCTGTATAAGGGAGCAGAAAATAGATCTTCCCCTTTGTCCTGAGACTCCGTGAGTACCAGTAACTCAGCATTTTCTCCGTCAAGGGCTTCCCCCTCCCTCTCACTTTGGAATTTCCTCCTCTTTGGCTTTTGTCCAGGACTTGTCTTCTTACCTTCAGGGTGAGGTATAAGGTGCATTAACTTGCTTTACCTTTTGCCTCCTTTTTTAAACTATTTGTTTTCCTTGGTCTAAGGAATGCATGTTCTATAATGCTGCAAATAAACGTCTCCCTGCTGCAAAGAAAGGTGCTGCACTGTGGAGCCTGGTCCATGCAGCATGATGTACAATCTTTTCCTCTGTCAGCCAAACAGATAGCACAGACTCCTACTCTGGGTGAGACCCTTAGCTACTGTCAGTGACCAGCATGTGCAGGTTTGCCAAATAGAGACCCTTACACTTTTCTTCTGTTGTTCTGGCTCCTTCTCTTGTTTGCATTACGTCTTTCACCCGGGCCTGAGCTAGGCTCTGCCCTTCTGTTTATGGGTCTGGATTCTTCCATGTAGTATTACAGAATTGCTGAGGTTGGGAGGGCTCTCTGGAGATAGTCTAGTCCAACTCAGCTGGAGAATGATGCTCAGGGCCGTGTCCAGTCAGGTTTTGAATATCTCCAGGGATGGAGACTCCACAACCTCTCTGGGCAATCTGTTCCAATGTTCAACTACCCTCACAGTAAAAAAGATTTTTCCTCTGTATAAACAGAATTTCCTGTATTTCAGTTTGTGCCCATTGCCTCTTGCCCTGTCTCTGGGCATCACTAAGACCCTGGGCATCACTGAGAAGACCCTGGCTCCATCTTCTTTTCTCCTTCCCCGTCAGGTATTTATAAGCATTGATAAGATCCTCATGAGCTTTCTCTTCTGCATGCTAAACAACCCCAGCTCTCTCACTCTCTCCTTGTATGAGAGGTGCTCCAATCCCTTAATTACCTTCATGCCCTCCACTGCACTGGCTCCACTATTTCCATGCCACTCTTGTCCTGGGGAGTCCAGCACTGTTCACAGTACCCTAGATGTGTCTCACCACTTCTAAGTCGAGGAGAAGTACCAGCTCCCTCAACCTGCTGGCAGAGTACTTGCTCATGCAGCTGTGGGCCTCCTCTGCCACAAGGACACATTTCTGGCTCTGGTTCATGGCTCTACCATGCAACATTTTAATCACCCTGACCCTGTCAAAAATTATGGCCTGATGAATGAGTGTATCAAGTCCCACTCTGCGGCTGGTCTTTGGGGAACAGGAGTCTACTACTGTTCCAGAGACTTTAGCTCAAAGACTCGTATCTTTTAGTTTTCATTCAGGAGGTTGCCTACTCCAGCTCTGGAGTCCCTATGACCAGCAGGAGCACAGGTCCACTTCTCATGTTTGTGGAGCTTACACAGAAGATCAGAAGATTAGTCTGTGGTGAGGTCACCGCTTCCTGGCAAGTCACTTCAAAGGGCCTATTTCTTTCCTTTGACTATAAAGAATGCTTATGGTAGTAGCTTGGATGGAGACATCTACATGAGATGCATCTGTTTACTCAAAGGAAGCCCAGCCATAAGCTCCTGGGCCTCAGTCAAACAGGGATATTACTACTCATTTTAGTTATCAGTTCTCTGGGGCTTCTTGCAATGAATCTCTGTAGCACCTTGCGTGACACATCTCTCATACCAGTGTTGGCCTCCAGGCACTGCTGTACAAGGTAGAGGATGAAATTACTTTCTACCTAGGTAAAAGAACTACAGATATAGGTGTCTTTCTGTTCAGAGAGCCATCTGTTTGCCTTCTTCACATGAAAGCTGTGTAACCGTGTAAACAGAGTTGGGATTTTTGCTTGATTGCAGCAATATGCCCATTTGTTGTTTTTCCTATTAACCTTCCAGTGATGGAGCAAAGAGATGAGGAAATGAGCTACATGAAAGAATTCTGAATGATATTTCCTATCAGATCTGGCTGTTCCTGAGGTATGTCAGAAATGAGCCTTTCAAATGAGGGGAGGGTTATTCATCAGAGTCCTTTTAAATTTGGAATTCACAGGTCAAAATGAATGTGTGTCTCTCCCTCTTTCTCTTTCAAAAAAGTATCTGAATAAAAGGGGACATGTTGACCTTGGAAATTACCTCCTTCTGTTCTTGAAGGAGATGAGAGGCAGAAGGAAGAGGTTAGAAGTATGAAGTGCTTTGGAGTTTGGATGTTGAACACTTCAGCCTTCTGTTGCAACACATTTGCTAAACAACACAAGTGATGAAAAATAGCATTCTTCTGCTCACAGCCCCTTTATCAGCCTTCACATCTGACAACAGGACTGTGAATCATGACTAGCTATTAACAATTAAATAGGAAAAAGGGTGACCTGATGACCTCCATGGTGCTGGAAGAAACCTTGCAAAGCATCTAAGACTTGGCTTGGTGCTAACCACTGCAGACAACAGCATCTGTACAAAAGGATCACGTCAAAAATAACCAAAATTAAAAAAAGGCATTAGTTCTGAGCAAACCTAATTAACAGCAGGCTCTGTTTCATTTTCCAACCTGCCTTACGATATGCCTTTATTCAAATTCCAGACAAGCTGACAGAAAGACTTCTAGTAACTGGATATGTGGATACTTTGGTATGTCTGGCAAACCAGACAGTGCCTACTGTGGCAAATATTGCTGCAAGGAAACCATTGACCAGACTTTGCAGATCTGACCCAGGCAAATCTGCCACTAGATGGGTCAGAGGCAAGGGACCAGCTTTATTTTATTTTATATATTCTTAGATATTTCAAGTGTCACTCAACAAGGGCAAGTCTCCTGAGTGCTCTTATAGGCTCATGTGGATATCTCAGATACACTGTCTGAAATGACCTGAAACATCCATGTTTAGGGAACTGAGTCACACGGTTTCCAACAACATAGGTGTCTATGTGTGAGCTCTGTGTGCTCAGTTGAATTGTCCACACTCTGGTGTCCAGTGTCATTTGAAATACCCTAAGGCATCAGAAACATCCTCATTGGGCTCAATGATGGGACACAGGAGCTAGAGGAGACCTGTATATTTCTGGAGCAGCAACTGGAGGTCATGAGGTGTGTCCTGGGCATCTCAGCTGGGGCTAGACACCTGTGTGTGCAGAACTGGATTGAGCCCAAGGTGTGAGCTCCTGTTACAGTCAAGAAAGAACCTAGTCAATACATAAATGTAGATATCTTAATCTGTGAGCCGAATCCAACATTTCTTGCTTTGGAATATCTCATATAATAGGTATTATTACTTTCAATTTGCATAATGGAGACAGGCAGCTTGCCAGTGAAACAGAATTTCCAGGCTCACTACTCCAAGATTTGGAAAAAACAATTTCCTTCGTGCAAAAGTTTCAGGATAGTGCTGCTGCAATGCCAAGATGCATAGAGCAACGTATACGCAGACACACTGAGTACACTGCAAAGACAATCTTATATACCTAGTACTGACATACTCCTGTACAGCAAAGTACAGTTCTTCCTCCAAACTGTCAATAATTTTAACTTGTTTAGAATTTGCCCAACCAGAGCATGACTCAATCTTGCCTGAGTTTAGTTGTCTAAAAGCTGGACATCTATTCTGTGCATGTCTTCTGAGCTCTCTCTAAAATCAATGGAAACGGACAGACCTCATCTACAGGAGATGAGTCACCCCACTGATATGTTCTGGTTAAACTTTCTCCTAAAGGACCTAATGCCCTTCCCTTGAGTAGAGGAGAAGACTACCAGTTTGGATTTTCTACCTTACTGTAAGTTCTTGATTTATTTACATACCTGTAAGTTTCTAGTACCATGTGAGCTGCCCAAATGCAACCCAGCTAGTGTCTAGCTGCCACTCCAAAAGGATTCAGCCTTGTAAAATTTGGCGGTATTTCAAGTTATATGAAGGCCATCCATAGAACTGGCATAGTCTAGACATTTAGCTTCTAACCTTCAGATAGCTAGAGGCTGATGAATACATCCCTCATTAAAGGTCACAGCAACAGTCAGTACTACATGTCTAGCATTTTATGCAGTATACCATATATTTTTTTTGTAAAAGAGGATGACATGCTTAGAGATACAGGCACTGGTATTATTTTTCTCCTGTCATTAAAACTCCTGTTGATTTTCAACTTCCTGGGCTTCTAAAAAAAAGTCTCAACCCTCATTGTTGGATTATAACTGCACCACGTCTACAACGAAGGTGACAGCCAGGCCCAGGGCAGCTGGATGCTGAGATGCAGAAAGTGTTTGCCATGGCGCCAGTTTCACAGGTAAAGTCATATGAATCACTAAGGCAAACGCCAAAATAAGAAATATGAAATCCCAATGAGTCAGGTTGATATATTTCAGTCTAACTTCAAAGCACACTATGCACTTGGTAAACTGTGGAACTATCTGGAGGTATTTTATAATACAATCCAGAAAGCCAGCTGGGCGGAATCACCACAGTTGTAAAATTAAATTTAGAGGACAGTTCCCAAATATTTCTCCCAGGACTGCTGTGAACGGTTTAATTGTCAAAGTGAAGGAATTAAGCTAGCCAAAGGAGTACTAGCACAGAGGTAGAATAGGTGTCTATAAATATTTGCAGACAAAGGCAAGGAGTGATAGCAAAAAGAGTTAGATGCCATAAGGAGCAGGTTAAAAAATTAGAAGAGAGTGAGCAAAATATCCCAACACTGAAATCTTTTTATTATGTGTAACCTGTCAGCAGACATTGTCATTCAGGGCATAAAAAATGGGAAGAGCTACTCAAGATACTTCCATATACCACTAAAAGTTCAGACATTTAAAAGTAGGTTTCTAGCTTCAAAATGGAAACATTAAAATATTTTCATTATATTTTATCAATATTTTACTGGATTTAATTTTCTATGCTCCTTTAAAAAGACTGAATTTTGAGTTGATGGAGAGTGTCAGTCATTGTGGTTATTTCGTCTCTAATGTTATGCAGGGAAAATAATCATCAAAAGTCACAAGAGAACAACAAATAAAGTTCTTATGAAGAAGGTATTAATTTAGAAATTCTATTTTCATTTAAAAATCTACTCTGAAAAAAACTTTACTTGCACATAAAAATGGACTTGAAAGAGCCGCGGAAAACTTAATAGAAAATACACTTTCCCAAAGGAATCTAGATGACCTTTTCCTATTCCATGTTTTGGACTGGCTGCCCAGGTACTGTTTTCTGGTTACTTGTGGTGATGAAAACTAAAATTACATGTTGATTTTGATAACCCCAAATCCAGATGACATTACAAAATCCATAAATTTAAAAATTTAAATAAACCTTTTGGATCTTTGAGGATTGTTGTGTTTTTTCAATCCCTCCAAGTCTCCTCTCTTAAAAAACAAACAAAAAACCCAACAAATTAAAAGAACAAAATTTAAATGCAGAGCAAAAGTTCTCTGATGGTACAAAGGGAAAGGAGAACAACATGAGAGAAAAGAGAATAAAAAGAGAAATTTGGAACAAAACTAGAAATTGAATACATGAGAGAAAAGAGAATAAAAAGAGAAATTTGGAGCAAAACTAGGAATTGAATTAGTATTTTTAATAAAAAAAAATTTATTTTAGCTATTAAAAATAAAAACCAAACAAACTACAAAACCTTTCCCTTTTGATAAAACAGACAGATAAGAGAGGAAACATTCCTTAAAGCCAGCTTGAAAAAAACTAAGCAGCTGACGTGTTAATCATAATGGAAAATGAATAAGAATGGGCCTCATCAAATCTAAATTATTTTTAGTGCCCTGCTGTAGTGATAATTAATGAGGAAATTTTCAAAGCTTCAAACCATAGGTAGTGATGGGATACACCTGATTATTTGTAGACAGTTACACCCAAACTAATCATCATTTGTAGCTGAAGGGAGATTTAATGGATTTAATGCATGATTTCTCCAAAGCAGAGGTTTAAAATGGGACTGATGAATCAGGCCATAGAAGCTGTAATTTTTCTCCATTGGGTTTAAGGGAGAGTCAAGATGACATATTTGTCTCTAGAGGTTTTCATTGTAAAATTAGACAAGATGAATCCCATCTTTTCATGCCTTCAGCGCCTCATGTGCTAAACCCTTCATGGACATTAAATACAAGAAGGCTGTTCAAAAGAAGACTTGCAGTACTTACAGTATTGTCTTTCACAGAAAACTGGCAAGTGCAGTAACTGTGATTTCAAAGTGATGGTAATTTTGTACTGGTCAAGGTCTTAGCAGTTTGCTTAGAATGAGTATCCAGCTAGCCCATAACATTCATCTGAAATTTGTACAAATTTGGATGCATTCTTTAAGTTCCGCTACTTTACCATTTTTTGTTGCAATTGAAAAATGGAGGAGAGCAGAGGAAAAGAAACTTAATAGTTGCCAATGCCCTCTCTTTTTTCCAGCTATCTGTAAGAACCAGGAAATCTGTCTGAAAAGAGAGACTGAGTTACACAGTCCAGGATGACTTCTAAAACTCATTTCACGTCTCTAACAAAAAGGATCCTTTCCAGACAGTTGAAAGTGGACAGATCCATCAAGCTCCTGTTCCTCATGCCCTTTCTTACAAACAAATCCGTCTCCAGGAACCCAGGGAGTTGACGAACTTATGTAAAGAAAATGACTTGGAGAATTAACCCGTGGTTCCTAGGCCTTCGTTACTGGCAGGAGAACTGGAATCTTTTGATTGCACCACTATTAATCAATTTAACAGCAATACAGTCATGCACTTGGTTATGAGGTCACCTTGGGTTACTAGCTGAAGCATGGAATGACCTCAGACCTTACTAAACCACTAAGGGGATTTTGGATAACACACTTACATGTTTTCATTACATTTTGGAGAAGCCCAAGGAGGGGCAGGTGGGGGAAAGGTTTGCTGCGTGCTTTGTCTATTGGTTTTGCTCTTATCCTAATTTGGTTAAACACCTGTTGTGTAATTGGAAAGTTTTCCCGTAACTAGAAGAAACATGACTTTTTTTTTTTTTTCTGGAAAACAGGGAAGGAATGTCTTGGAAAACAGACATCCAGCAGCATAAATCCTATCCCTTCCAATATCTCAATGGGTGTAATACTCCTTGCCACTCGTATGAACTCAGAACTTTTGAGTTTAATTTTAGATGTTCATTTGTATTGGGTCAGTTCATGCATAAATGCTGTGACAGAGTCTTGGCAAATTAGCTGATCTCCTGGATGTTCTGCTGGACTAATTATAGTCTAAGATTTTTTACTGGTTATAAACGCAATTTGGATTTCAATGCCCTCATTTTCTGGATGTTATCTTTCTTAGCTCATTTTAAGAAATACTTTAAAATAGTTATACGGGTCTTTGTTTTATTTCATAAATGTGCTAATAACATTCAGAACGGTATGTATTATTCTTTTAACCATATTAAGATCTAACCTTACAGGTTTGTTCAGTTTGTTTTTAAAAGAAAGAAAAGAATCTCATTTAAATCATTGTGAGGAGTTTTTTGATAAATATTCTGGGGTCCAGTCTTTCATTGGAAAATGTTTTCTAATCATGTACCACTTCCATAAAATGAAATTTCCCCAGAAGGAGTTAGCAGGAAAGAAACATTAAAGACTCTCTTTCCAAACTTCAGATAAATTGGGAAAGATCCTTACCTGAAATATATAATCATAGAACTTATTTACACTGTTGGAAGAAAGTTGACATTATAATTCATTTTGACTTTTCCCATTAGTTTTCCCTGTAACTAACTACACAGAGAGCCTAAAGAAAGATTTCTCAATCTGTTTCAATTCAAGACAGATTAATTCAGGGGAAAAAAGAAAAAAAAAAGAAAAAAGAGAAAAAAGAGAAAAAGCATGAACTAATATCTGCAATACTGACTCAATATTTTCCATTTACAACTGGATAAAATTTAAACTAAGCTTTAACACTTTCTGTATCATTTTATATTCCATCTTTTTTTTTTTAGTTTCTCTATTGTGAGCACATAAAATATGCTTGTAGTTTTCAAAGCAAAGAAAGAAAGGAAATACTGTGCTTTCATATAGACGGGTCTTAGAACCCAGATCTTGATGTCAGCATTTCTACTAATTTTGCTTGCATCTTCTGTGGGATTCTATAAGCCATATCAGATTGCTTTGAGAACTACACATTTTGTAAGATAGTGCCTTCCCCTGACATAACAGCGGAGTGTAAGCATACAAAAACTGGCTGTATCTGCCAGAGCAACCTGGGCCAGGATCTTCTCTCCAACACAGGATGCTAAAGTAAGTACAGAAGGAAAAAGTAGAAGAAACTCAGACAGTATAGAGTTACTTTTCCCCGCCACACCCTCCCGGCTTTCAGCAATCGACTTTATAGACTTCCTCAGAAAATCATGTTTAAGTCTCTGCTGGATTTCTCCCCTGTGATGTGGCCTACTCCTGTTTCAGTGTATTTCTGTTTTTCCCTTCAGAACATCTGGAAGCAACGAGTCACGCACTTTTTTCGGAGGAGTGTGAAAAGGGGCTGCCTTTTGCCTCCTGATCACACTGGCGACCACTAACCTGCTAGTGCTGATGTGCCAAAAAGGATTTCAGAATCCACTTGATTTATACCCCCCCCATCTGTAATCCTGATCCACCTCTGTTTCCTTGGCCTTGAATCAAAGTGTATTGCAATGGCATTTACACTGGGATTTTCGAGCAAGTTGAAAACTATGAACTGGATATCTCTGATTTCAATAGACTTTTTTATTAAAAAAAAAAAAGACAATTCCAGCTGCTTGATAAGTGACACAACTTTAGCAAAGAAGTGTGACCAAAATAAGTATTATTAGATAAGTTTAGAAAGTTTTTGCCAACTAGATCGAAGGAAATTAAGAGGTATTAGTTTTACAAGGTAAGCCTTGGATTTGACTGTAGAGTGCTCTTTGCTTCCCAAGCCCCCTTCCACGTGAACTCACAGGGATGCTTAATCAACGTGTCAGTTCACACTAAATATCACGTGAAACTATGCCTGTGTCTCACATTGAGCACAATGTTTTGCTGGAGCTACCACCTTCTCAGAAAGGATGTCCCCAGGGAAACACCCAGCCCCCTCTCAAACAGGCACTTTCTCCCAGAAGAATAACATGAGATTCATCTGATGAAACATGAGCATCTACAATGAAGAAGTAGTTATACCTGAACCTCTGCTTTATCTTTATATTTGGAGGACGCTGAAGCAATCCAGACAAGGCAATCTGGGGTGCAATTCATCTCTTTACAAAAATTTGTATTTAAATTTTTTCAGAACTGCTCAGTAAGAGGGGCTGTTTTTCTCCAGTACCTGTAAGGAAGCTCAGGTGTCCTAGCCCTGCTGTAAGTACCCACCCTGAAGACATGAAAAGGAGGATTTTTGCCTGGATTACCACCCTAGTTGACTATTTTGGATCTAGCACTTTGTTACCTCCTCTGTCGCTGTCCTTTCATCCATCTTTTAGCACCGGCATTTTCACAGAGTAATTCTGGATGATCTGTGCATGGATCTCCAAAAAAGTGATCCCTCCTCCACCCCTTTTTTTCCAGGCTCCTTCCGGCAAAGAGATGGTAGGAGTATGGAATAACCCAAAGCCACACACCAGGAGTCATATGATTGCTGCTCTGTCACAAAAACTGGACAACTAATTCAGTTCCCTCTTTATAGTCCTCTTCCACACTTGTTCCTCTATGAAGCTCCCCATGAGGCCCTTCTCCAGAAGACTTGTTCAGAGATCTTCCTTTATTCCTTCGACTCTATTTTGTGACGGGAAAAAGAGTAATTTCATGTACTACCCTTTTTTTTCCAGCACGCTTTCTGGTAAGCAGCTTTTATTTTTCTGGTGATGATCCCCGACAAGCTCTGGTGCAAACAGCAGTGGGGTCATGCTAGAGGAAGCCTGCCACGTAGTTAGCACGACTCAGCAGACCTGGGATTTAAAGAGTCAACTTCCTAATGCCTGTTGCTTTATCAGTTTTTCAAAGAGCCGTACAGCTGGTTCAGTATGCAAAATGGATGTCTGGCATTTATCTAACTACAGGCTTCAGGGAAAAAAACAATCTGATTCAAATCATCCTGGAGAAATGCACTGTAACATCATACGGTAATATTTTATGTAGTAAAACTACTGTAACTGGAGACTGAATTTGCTATCAGTTGGTGGCTTCTTACCAATTTTTTTTCCACATTTTTAATCAAAAGACCTAGATATACTACTCCATATTAAAGTCTAACCCCTGCGGATATTTTCTTGATTAAGGAAAGACATTTTTAGCTCAGAACTTGGCAAAAGAAAAATCATCTGAAACTATCGATCACAGAAAGCTTAACAGGTTAGGAAAATGTTTGGACAAAGGGAGAAGGCAATAATAATAAATTGCGTCTGGGTTGATAACCTCCTTGCCAACATCTTCAGCCAGCTGGAATCGGAAATGGCAATGATATGAAGCTCTGTATATGCAGTGGTTACTAAAACTTAAAGCAAAAACAGTGTACAGTAAATACTGGAAATACGATTTTGTGTTCAGTGGAGTTTTTTTAGAAATCAGAGTCTCAGCAGTGCCTGTAAAATGCATATTTTCAAATTTTTCTGTAGGAAAAGCTAACGTTGTTGTCCGTGATGTGAGACAGTGCCACACTAAGTCATGGATAAGGGGTCACGTTGGAGATGGCAGGTCATACAATGGAAACGTTCATGGTGGCAGGTTACAGCTGCCAAACACCTCCTAGCAGGACCTTTTCTTCTGGGTAAAGCTCCTTTAGCAGGGCCCAGTGGTGCTACACAGAGCTGGGATCTCCCTGCTCATCTTCCAGGAATGGAGAAAGATAAGACAGAAGTAAATGATGTGAATCTTATACTCAGTATAGGAGAGTGGCAGCTCTGAGCTACTCGAACGATGGACATTGCACTGGTATGCTGTCATTTATGCCCCAGGTCAGTGACACTCTGCAGTACAAGTCAATGGTACCCTCATGTCAATGGGATTTAAACATGTTGTAAACTGCTGCACGGTTCTATTTAGGCTCTAACCCTAAACCCTTGTAAAGACCTTTCATCAGGGCATGTTTATTATCTGCCAAAAACTCACCAAAAAAAAAAAGAAAAAAAAGAAAAAAAAGAAGGAAGAAAACTAGTTAATAGCACAGGGTAAAACTTCCTAGGGGATATCTCCCTTTCCACTCACTAGCCATGGGAGAAACACCTTATTCTCTCCCACCTACTCACCCATTTGTTGATCCATCTTCCTGTGCCTGTCGTCCACCAGTTCGAGCAAAGCTGGAACCAGCTGGGATCTGTTAACTGCCCTGTGCCCCTGCAGTTTCACACACGTGGTTCAAGTCAAGCACACGCTTAAGTGTTTTCCCTGAACAGTTAGAGCTGTGACCTCTAACACTTGATCTTACATGCTGGACAATTGCAGCTGCCATTCACCTTGGAAATAGCAGTAGATTTCTTAACAACGGTTAGGAAGATGCCTTTTCATGCTGGAAAGCAGTCCCCAGCTAGTTCAGACTCCTGGAAGGTAGTACAGCCCACTGCTTAGGGAACCTAACCACAGGCAAAGAAAAATAAGTCCAGAATGGACTTAATTTTAAGTCCATGTTTTAACTGGTTAATTAATTTAATGGTTTCATTTAAAATGTTTATTTCAAAAAGGAAAAGGAAATAGCACTGGTAACGCACTGCACAGGTTATGGCTCTGTATGTATGTCCATGAAGATGTGACTAGCTTCAGTGTAGAAGCTAACAGAAACCGCATCTTAAATCCAAGGGTTTGGTGAGAAATTTGAGCGTGAACTACCACACGTGCTCAAATGCTTTTTTTTTTCTTCCTTCAATATAAAGCTACTTATCTCCAGATGTAGAAAACCATTACTGCTACATTGAAAAGCAAGCGCGCTGCAGTTTCAATAGGCAAGTATAAGTGTGCAAAAATATGTTTGGCATGGCTGTTCTAAAAGCTTTAAATTTTAAAACCAACTTACTCATGATACATTGCCACTACTGCCAGGAACAACTGACCTCTGAGATGAAAACTCCTGGTCTAATTTTAAGGTCAATGCCTTTTCATTTTATATCCCATTTTGTTTAATTGAAAACATGTCCCTTTTCAGCTAAATCAACTCTCCAAAGTGGGCAAGCATACAAAGAGAAATAATAATAAATTATTATCATCACTATTATTATTTTGGTCTTGTGGGGGTAATTACATCATGCCTGTTCTCATCATGATATCTGATCAAAAATGGCCCTGAGGTGACCAAGAATAATGTGGACTGTTTCTCTAACCCTGATTAGGAAGCCTGGAAGAGGGTGTGGATAAGGATTGCCTAAGCAGGAGGCATACACTGAAAGAGAAACAGAGATAGTGTTTGTGTGGGCATTGTGTCCTGCGGGCTGAATTTGGCCTGCTAGAACAATTCCTGCAGCTCTGCCTCGATCTCTGGCACTTCTTTATGTATCTTCTTCAGCACATGCCCACAAATACATCTACCACAAGACCTGAAGGTTCACACCCCCAGCTGCATGACAAAGCGGAGTCCTATGCCAGGAGTGCACACGCTTATCCACATATGTGATGGACATGGCACACATGTCTTGCGATATCACCAAAATCACACTTTTTACACCACTGGCAATACTTGCACCTGAAGGGACATCCTTCCAGCTGCGTGGTGGGACAAGGATGGAAGACTGCTGCATGTCTCTCTAAAAAGCTAGGACAGACTACAATTGGGATTCATCTTCCCCAACCAACACTTCCATCTGATCTGGTCACCCTTGGCTCCCTTTGAACTTCATGGAGATATAATTAACACTGTGAAAGGAGTTTAAGTTGCAGAACATCTCATCTTAAAGGAGATGTTCAAAAGAGATCATACCCAAAAGTGCCCATTTCTCTTGTTTGACTAGAAAGAGAGGCTGAGAAGATGGTTTTAGATGTAGATAAATATAATACAGACATATGTCTGTCTTTGATCAGCTAAATCCCACTGTATTGAGTAGCACAATAACTATTACATCAAAAAACTAAATGTCATCAAGTTGTTTGTATAACTTCAAGACAAGGAGTTCTGTAAGGGAGGCTTTGAAAGATCAATACAGCACCTTTAAAGATGTTTGCAGGCAGCTCCTCCTGTATTACGGACAGCATGGCAGAAATTGCATGTGCGCTCTCAAAAAATACAGAAAGCAGTAGATGGAAATGGGTACAGAAAGGAAGAAGGAGCCTCATGATACTAAACTAAACATAATACCAAGACCGTGCAAACATGGATATAAAAACAAAATTCTCAGTTTCTTTCCTGATTATACATGACATTGATTGAGGTAACTGAACACCTCTAAAAAATTAGATCAATTGAAGTTAGCCCAGGAGAATGGTAACAGTGAAACAACTGGATATTTAAAAAGACTCTTTTAAGAAAAACAGTGTATTCTTCCACATTTTCTGCCTGAGCCAGGGTTTAAAGAGAAAATATGTATGACTTTTTGTCTGGAGAACACACAGTACTTTACAAAACTTTGGCTTAATCTTTAGCTCCTCTAAGTCAGCATTGCTCCCCTCATAACAAGTGCTCGTAACGTTAATTGACACCAGCTGAAAATCCAGTCCTTTGGGCATAGCTCCTCTGAGATTCATTTTGCCTTTGGAGTTCAAAACCAAGCAGGTTAGAATGCAATGTTGATTTTTCCACAGAAAACACTGATTTTTGGTAAAACCTCATTCAGCTGAAAAATGAAAGCTTTTGGCTAAAACCTGAAAATACACGTTTGGAAAATGTGTAGCAGTTTCTCATTGGACTGTAATACCAGTATTTTCTATACCCACTCACTTCCCTGGACAGCAAATACCTCATAGTTTCGCCTCCCTGAGAACACCACGAGACCACTTGGCACTGCAGCATCATGGGAGATGTAGTCTAACTGAAAAATATGGCCCACACCAGGGAAGGGCTCCTTGAGGTACCAAAAATACAATTCCCACAAGGTCCTACTGTGCTTTGTCCTTGGGAACATTCGTGGTCTTCAGGTATTTCCTTTTACTGCAAATATTGAAATATGCCATGGAAAGCAAACACTTTTTGGAAGGATGAAAAAGTTCTTTTGCCCAGAATCTTAATATTCTATCAGAAAGCAGTTTAAGTGGAAACTTTTCAACCAAGCTCCACAGAGGCTTTTTGAAGAAGATACTGTAGAAAACATTGCTTAGCTGATGGTGATTATTAAGTTGTCTCCCAAACAAATAACTGTGATAAAAAGTGTTGTTATAGAAGATGCCTCTACTTTGGGTAACATCATTTCATGGTTTATTATACTGCAGATCAGAAGCTGAAAAATGAAAAGGGGTTTGTTTAATTTTCCTTCAGCCTTTCTAGAGTCATATCTGCAAGGGGAGGACAACCTTCTCCAGTTTTATTGCTGTGTACAAGTTAGGATGTTGGATATATTAATGATGAACAAATATGGTCAAGCTGTCCTTCCCTCCGGGCTTGATCATTAAATGAAGGCAACGCAAATCACTTGACTGGCAGCACTGCTGAAAACACACAGCACTTCTTATGCCCTCCTTCACTCTGCTCAAACTTATGATTGAGCAGGTGATTCAGGTGTTTCTCAGGTTAAACTATATTAGACATCACAATCATCATGACTGAAGCAAGTGCATTGCTTTAGCGAAAAAAAAAACCCAGTAGATCTTACTTCCTTTATGGAGCTCCTTGTCAATTCCTTTATATAAATAGATAGCAATTACCAGAATATCACTGTGAAGCAACAACACTGAAAAATCACCATTCCTATGTTTCCCTCAGTGTTCTTTCAATGTTGAAGATGAGAAATGAGATGTGGCATCATGATTTCACTCTGACAGCAAAAAGGGATGCTGACAGTTGCTGAAAGGGGTGCTTGAACGTAATTCATGACACACAAAGTAGGCAAGCCTTTTGTGAAAGAATGGCTCAAACATTCTTGCCTATACTGCAATGCAGTGAATACCGCGCTGATCACAAATTAAGATGTCTTTGGGAATTTTATGTCTGCAAGGACCAGGACCAGGGTTTCCAGCATCACCCAGAAAATGGTGTTTCCATCCTAATGGTACCCTCTGGGACTAGTGCTACATGGTTCAGGTGAATAGAGGCCTAGCCGGGAGAAAGATCCTCTCACTGCTTGGGCTTTCCATGTTCTCCAGATGTTTTCCAGCCAAAATGAGATTACAATGTCATGACAGGACATGATGTTTTGGCCATTAAGTGATCAGGAAGTCTCCTTAGAAAGTGGTGCACTAAGACACGCATGAATTCTGCACAGGGCGATTGAATCACTCTGTGCTCAGAAGGGACCCCTGTAAGCCAGGTTCAGGTATGCTTATATTAATATCGACAGATGCTTCTCTCACTTTCTCATAAAGACATCCACTGATGGAAACCCCACATCCTTTCCAGGAAACTCATTCCAATGTTTCCCACTCTTCAGCAGCAGAAAGATCCCCTTGGTATCTCATGAGAGCACAATATTCTCCGAAGGTCTGTGTCTGGAAGAGCTCTGTGAAGGAGGGTGTGTTTCTTGGATGCTTTCTCTGTCTAGGAGGTAGAGAGAGGAGTATTTTTATTACAGCTTTTAAGTATTCCCTTGTTTCCAGTCCATATAGGATTCCTGGATATGCAACCTATCTTCCACTTACCCGAAAAACCACCCACAAAACCAATAAGCACTAATTAATTTCCACTTCTCATAACTGTCAACTAACTTGATTAAGGTTGACCACACTTTAGCCAGGCCCTCTCTGGTTGCTTTTTAGTCTGGCAGCAATACGATTCTTGGTGAATCACAGTACAGAAAGCAGCCGATATGGATGGGCTGTATCATTCCAGAACTACTCAAAAGCTTGCTGAATAGAGATGGACCGCAGCCATGAAGTTATAAAACATAAGATTACTTCTTCCAGGAAATATCCCAAGACAGAACAAACCGATCAGTCAGCACTTTCACTATGATCTGAGGAAGAACAATTCGGTCTTTCCCAGTTTCCCTCCGACATTCACAGAGATTATAAAGAGCCGACAAGCTTCAGGATAAGGGATGAGGTCATGAACATCCTGTAAAACCCTCTCTTCCAGTCGTATCAAAACCACTGACAAGTAAGTTGACTTCTTGGAGATGCCCAGCGCCTGCCTCCTGTAGGTTTCAAAAGAAGCAACACGATCTCCGGCTGTCGGGGCTTTGACAGCAGCAGCCCACCGGTGCCCCTGGTTGTCAGGATATGGCTCCTCTCCCATGCCCGACTGGGTTATTGTCCTCCGACCTCTCATTTCCTGGATCAGAGGAGAAGACGTCAGATTGTTGGGTGGGGAAGGGAGTTAATGTTAAGCAAACCTAATCTACGGTATAAAGCTTGCTCCATGGGTTCAAAGAGCATGTCAGGGAGTGTTTGGGACACAGTGATAGCTCCAGAACAGACCCAGACGGGACTGGTGTACTGCTTACAAAGGTAAAACACATCCTGGCCTCGGCAGTGCCTGCCACCATCACATGATAGGAAATGGATTTTCTGCCGGTGCTTGTAACGCAAGCCTTTTCCATTTTTAATCCCTTGATGACAAATATATTTCTAGACTTCCAAATTGTGTCTGTCAGCTCTATTCATTATATTTCTAAGGTGTGTCTGAACAGTGGGATCATTATTGCACTTTTACTTATTGCTGGGAAACTTTTTCTCTGTGGGACAAGGCAACTTTTGGTTCTCCCTTTCCATATAGATACACTACACATGCTGGCTACATTTAAGAGAGACTGGACATACAGCACACAGGTTCCCAATTCGAGGCCAGAAATGCAAGCCCTCAATTTCTTGCACATTAACTATGGGAAAAACCTTCTTGCTGGGATGTGTTGTGAGCCTGAGGGCTTTCTGCAAGGAAAGGTGAATTCATACTAGTAGTGGAGTAAGGACTACTAGAAAGGACTAATAGGACTCCCTGGAAAGGGAAAGCGAGTGTCTGGAATGATACAGGAATTTTTGTCTTGTGTAATGTAGCAGTGCTGCTGGAGGCAGTCTGGGGTTTGTTCATGAGTAAATTAGAACACTGAAGAGGAAAGCATAATAATAAATCGGTCTAAACTGGTCATAAGTTAAAGTAGGCTGTAAGTTAAGAAAAGCTTCCTAATAACAAGAGTGAGTTTCTGGAAGAACCTCCTCTTATAGTAATGAGGGAAAACAAGCTAAATGGGGAAAAGGTGGATGATGTTGTGTTGCGTTAACAGAGGTCCAAGGATTTCCATTTTAATTCTGTGGTCCTATCAGGAGAACCTTCAGCTCACCTTCATATGACCACTTCAGAGTGCAAGATAAGTCATTATTAGATACAACTGATGAAATACAACAGCAACCAAAAGACAGCACATTAGTAAAAAAGCAGGATCCCACTAACTCTGACCATGGACCTGGCTTGTCATACAGACTTGCCTGGAGATTTCTGCTGGTGAGGCCACTGTCTCTGCTGCCCCTACTATCATTCTTGGTTTCACCTTCCCATAGGGAGCAGCTGGCCCTCGTTGCACTCTGACAGCAGGATACCTGAAGTCTGTTGGAGTTGTCTTGTTCTGCTAACAAAAGACTATCTGGAAAACCTAGCATCTATTAGCAGGACACAGTTAAAGCAGAGTATTATCAAGGTACTCCACGTGGAGTTCACCTTAACACCAGGAAAACCTCAGCCCAGGAGCTAACTCCTGAAATCCTTACTCAGATTTGCAAATCACTCCAGGCCAAGCATCTGTGACTAACTCTTTGGGAAACTTCTCTTTCTCCTTGCTGGAGTTTGATTTGGACGTTGATCTCTGTTCCATGTTAGTCTGGCAGTATAAGATACCAACAACTGCTGCTTTGTTTTCCACCCGTGAGTCTTTTCTGATTGGCCACCAGCCCGTTATATCTGCAATGATGTCAAGGTTTGGCAATTCTGATTCCAGCGGTTGGTCTGGGGTTTGTTTAGGTTTAGGAAGAGAGGTGAAGCATGCACACAGAGGAATAGTAAGTTCTTTTTTTGATTGACAGTATGGGAAAAATCTAAGCCAGCCTCAAAATGGAATTTGCTTGAGGTGGTGGCACTAACCATGGTCTTCTGGCACAACAGGTCTGAGCTCACATTACAGATAGAGGGTGGTCAGGAATCCTACGGTGCATCTTCACACTCTTCCAAACTTAACTCCAGTCAGTCAGAGGCCCTTTTAAACCAAGTGGTGAAAGTAGTTTTGTCTTGTAATTTTACAGAGAAAATTAGAGGTGCTTTACTGGTACCTCACTGAGCATCCCAAGGAGCTTACTGGGTAAGGCTCCATGCCTTATGCTAATCAGGACATCAGACTCAATGACCACAAGAGACTGAAAAAGGGTATCTAGGGGCATTATAAGCAATTATGAACTATTTAAAGCAACTTAATCTTTCAATTCCTCTCTGCATTTATCAAGTTTCATTTAAGGCTATTAAGGATTCTTGCCCCCTCTGTTACCATTAGGGAATCTTTCCAAAACATTACTCTTCTCATGTATGTAAATCTTCTAATTTCTGACCTAAAATTTGTTATGTTCTATGAATTTCTTTGCCTGTTTATACCACCAACATCTTTAGTATACATAGATTTCTGCCTTCCTAATATTTACATCTCTCAGGTACTTCTAGACTAAGCTAGAATAGGTATTGTAGTTTCCTCATCTGTAATAGGGTCTCAATTTCCCTGATCGGTCTTATAGCCTTTATTGCATTTATTACTGTCTGAATGGAATCTTTTTCAACAGACACAATCAGAATTCTATTTGTTGCTTTAAAGAATAAGAATTGTGTACAATTTTATCTGTGCCTGACACATTGTTCTTAAATGTGCCCTGTCTGTTTTATGATCCAGCCTTATAAATTAGTTTTCCTTTTTCTTGTCTGTGTTGACTGCATCACATTCATTCTGGAATTGACAGCTACCTCCATATTCTTATCCTTCTCAGGTCCTTTCAGTGATTGAGCTACAACCCTGCTGCAGAGCCATCCAATCTGACGATAGAAATATGAAGTCACCAGCTTTCCTCAGTGCTTCCCATCCAGCCCTAAACCAAACCTTTTTAACATACGTCACAAAAAGCTCACAAATTGGTTGCTTCTTATTAAAAAATAATGCCATCTGGGTACTTTCTGTGCTCACCAATTTTAATGTGTCCATAGTTCACCCATAAATATGATCCCTTTTTCAGTCCTCCTGGTGCAGGTGATGATTCTGCAGCGGTCCCCAACCACAGACCTCCCTTGATTCTACAGTGCTCCTGTGGACTAATTCTTTATGGCTTGCTGAAAGAAAGCAATTAAGTACACGGGAAAAAAATCAACTCTGCTTTGCTGAGCATATGATTCCAGCTGATGAGAACTATGAGGAGGATCAATAATTGGGAGAAGCAAGGATGCTTTTACTTACAGGTGTTGTGATTAGGTTAAATGCTGAGAAAGAAAAAGAAAACAGAGCAGTCCTTCATAATAAACTACCAAAGAAGAAAACACTTGGCCAAAGGGCCTGTTATTTCCACATTGAGCCTTAATTGGGCAAGTGGACATATAAATGTCATCAAGAAACTCAGTGAATTTTGTGACTGTAATACTGATATATTTCTGTCAGTGGCGCAAACAAAATATGAACAAACAAATAATAATTCAGCATCTTGTCAAAACCAAAAACTGTTATACCTGGAATGGTTTAATAGATATCTGATGTTAGAGCTCACAGAGTTTCTAAAACTGGTTTTAGTTATTTTCTTTTGGGAATAACATAGGTATAGTCAATCTGCTGGATAACGTAACTCAACATCCATCTGGCAATAATAACTCCCTGCAGGGGAAATCGAGTGTAGCAAAGGCCTAACAGCACTTTGTCTTTCTCTCCTCTCCTTTGCGGACATATTCTGATGTACCTTCAGTGAGAAGCATGCTCTGTACAAAAAGGGCAGCTATTCCCTCTGGATATGATAGGAGCCCTGTAGCAGGTCAGCCTGAGTTTATTTCCCAAGCCAGCAGAACCCAATAGATCAGCAAAGACACTAAAGGTTCACTGAAAGGGTTATCAAGCATTGGAACAGGCTGCCCAGGGAAGTGCTTGACTCACCATCCCTGGAGGTATTTAAAAGACGTGTAGACATGGCAGGTAGGGACATGGTTTAGTGGTGGATTTGGCAGTGTTAGGTTTACTGTTGGACTCAATGATCTTAAAGGTCTTTTCCAACCTAAATGATTCTATGATTCTAAGTTTGTGTAAATGTGTTTACAGCTGTTAATGTCCCATTTGCTGCCTAGTTCTGTTTTCTGATTTCCTTGTATTTTTAATGCTAAATGCAAAGGAACAGAAGACACAAGGATCTGCAAGACAGAGTCCTTGTGATGGACTCTTCAACTTCTGAGTAGTCTTTTCTGGGTTGGATTCACTTACCTTAATTTCGGACCTCTGACAGTTAGATGTCTAAAGCACAGCCAGTCATCCTAGGCTCCTAGTTAACATTATTGGAGAGAAAAAGGCACTTCCAGAGAGCAACTTGTTGAATTTATGGTGGAATTGCCCTCATTTGTTTCCCTTCATTGACTTTAAAGGAGGTTTGGGGTAGGTGGCTCAGACTTACATATCTCACTTTAAAACTCCTAAAATAGACCAGATTAACCCCTGCCAGGAGGTGCATGCCCTGAATTGCAGGCTCTCTGCCGCTTTATGGTAGCAACCTCAAAGCCCCCTGATTGCACCAGGCACATGGGCTCACGGAGGGGAAAAGGGCTGTGGCACTGGTCTCGCTGTGAGAGGGTGTGAGGTGGGAATCCCTCATGTGAGCCTCCTGCTGAGTGTGTTCGTCTTTCAAAAGCACAGCGTTTTTCCTCCCAGAAGACATGGTTAAATAAAACTAATAGATTAAACCCTCCTGTATTTGGCCACTGTGATTTCTCTTACTACAACGGAATTTTAGAAAGCAGGAGAAAAAAAAAAAAAGAATGAGAGAGGGATTTGAGAAGAGTGGCTGCTTGTTTTTAGTTCTCCTGAATTATGGCTCATTTCCTTTGAAGTTCTGCTGACTTTGTACCGCAGTGTGTTACAGTGAATTAATCCGTCTTCCCCTTGCCTGCTATGGAGGTGCACTTCACTCTTCCTTTCTTTCTTCACAACCCTACCCCAAACTGACCCACCACCTCCTCTCTGACTCGCCCTGCTTCATGTGAGAGTAGAAAACAGTTTCAGCCTTTAGCCAAGAAGTGACTCTGGACTTGGCAGGAGGGATGGACTGGTTTACATACAAAAAAATACAATAAAATAAAATAAAATAAAATAAAAGGGGGGGGGGGGGGGGGAGAAGTTGTGTTCTCTGCTTTATGGGAAACAGACCACTGCAGAGCTTTCCAGGGAAGACAGTCAAGGGACACTTTGCCATTTAAACTGATGGCTCTGTAGCAAAGAACCGGGAAAAAAATACAGTGATAAACTGCTCAAGATTTTATAGGCCTTTAGGTATGAAAAATAAAACAAAACAAAAACCTCAGCAACCCTCCACTAGTTAGTATTACAGCTGATGTGACTTAGGTTTAGCTAAAGACCATGTTAGTTATGCAGGTTCTTCTGTATAGCTGGGCTTATTTCTGAACAGAAGGAGAAATGTGACTGCATTTAACCTTTCCTCTGTGACTGCTCCTGAAATTAGGGTTTATATCATCACAACTCTGGATGTGATCTGCAAGCAAAGCAAAAGTCAGTTCTGTCTGATTACCTGCAGGCAGATGCTTAATACAGTGGACATTTCTTGAAGGTGATCTGACTTACCTCTGTCAGCCAGTGAGAAGAATACTTGGATGTTTGGGAGGACACTTACAATAACTGCCAAAGGGTATTTTCACTATTTTTAGCTGTTAGGTCCTCTGTGGAAAAAGGAGGAAAAGGGAGGAAAAGGAAAGAAAGATAGACTTGTGGAAAAGGCTTTAAACCGTGCAAAGTCAACACCAGACTGAGCAGTAGAACAGACTCAGCCAGGGACACAGGACACATTTTATTCACTTCTTACATTCACTCTATTTTTCCCTTATTGGTGCAAAGGTGCCAGTTTACTGCAGCTGAATCCAAAGACCTATTCAGATTCACAGACAACCATATTGAAGGAAGGTATTGAGCACAAATACAGTGATCGCAGAAACTAAAACTCTTGTGTCCCACTCATTTCACCTTGCCAATGAAAAGTCTGTATATGACACTTTAAATTAGATGAAGGCCAAATTCTGAGGACTGAGGTGGATTCAAGGATTTGGGTTGTTTCTCTAGATCTACCATGTATTTGCCGGGTGTCTTTGAGCTTTTCCTGTTTGTTCTTCCAAGTCTTCAGAGTTGTTATGTTTCCCTGCCATGAAAAATCCAGTGTACATGGGGAAAAAAAATAAAAATCAAGGAATAAAAGATGCTACTGAATTCTTTCTTCCAACAACATGCTACCAGTGGGTGGCATAGCGCTATTACAACAGCTGTTGGTCCTACTCAAGGATATCAATGCAAATTCATGTTCTGGACATATCCATTTCATCTGCATAGTAATGAAAAGTAGACTTCATCTTTTGTGGGTACCATGTTTATATCTTATTCAGCAGAGATACTGCTGAAACTGTCAGCTGAAGAATCAAGCCTGACTTTTCAGATGAAGCTATAAGGGTCTTTAAAGTTTAGCTCATGAAGGCTCTGATCATGTTCCTGGCATGTTGAAGTTCATCCTAATTTTACAGTGTGGTACAAGTCTGACCAGCTCAACATTTAAACGAATCCTGTGCTCAGGGAAGGGAAATTTGGGTAAGAGAAAATGGAATAAGTAACTATAATCAGTTAGGTCTAGCTAATATTTTTGTCCTTGTACATTGCTATCTTGAAGTTTTGAAATGCAACAACTGACACAGCCTTCCTGTGTATAGCATTTACTCTCCAACTTTTACCTGGTGGGATGGTCACGAAGGGGTTAGTTTAATTTTCAGTCGCAGACAAGATCTTTTCCCAGGGCCACCTCTTCTAGTTCCAAGCATTTAACTAAAACAGTTCTCACCTTTGATTTTTTTCACTGTTAGTCAGAAAGGAGCAATGCCAAGTATCTCATGGGTAGAGCTGTCTGTCTGCTTCTAAGAGCAAAACTCTCATGGACTTAATCCAGATGTCTGTGATTTTGTCTGCAATGCATGCCAGTCATGCTGGTACTTACTGTAGAGCAGATGGACACTTCTTAATTGAGATACTTCTAAATCAAGACACATTCTCAGCATGACTTGCCTCTGTGTTCAAAGCCATTTTGGTCATTATTATTTGGGGGAGTGGGAGGAATGTCTTTGGGAGCAGGAAAGAAATTCCCCGGGAGGAAGTTGCTCCCCTAGTCAGAACTAGAAGGCACTTCATGCAGGTAGGTTTCCCAGAAAGGTGGGTCCACCAGGCCTTTCACAACCCATCTGACTCCCTGGCAACTCACAGCTTCAGGTGTGAGGGGTGTCTCGGTGTCCACCATAGTTTTCATTTTAGGATAGTGAGAACTGAAGCGTTACTAAAAGCATTGTCCATGAAAATGGTGTTTGGGTGAAATATAACATTGTGGGAGGAGTAG
This sequence comes from Gymnogyps californianus, assembly GCF_018139145.2. Taxonomy (NCBI): domain Eukaryota; kingdom Metazoa; phylum Chordata; class Aves; order Accipitriformes; family Cathartidae; genus Gymnogyps; species Gymnogyps californianus. Next base: position 165,825,369 of record NC_059472.1, read on the forward strand.
GAGGTCCGATTAAATGATCTAATTCCACTTAGGCCTTAAAATCTGAGCAACTTGAATTGACAGCTTCCTTATGTCTTTGTATCTTTCCATCGGGCTAATGTTTGCACAGGAGAGTTGTATACTACTGCCCTAGATGGTTTGATCAAAGAGCTAGAAAAAAAATTAAAAAAACATGTGTTAATTCTTGACTCCATTACATTCTTTACTAATCTTATGCAAATTATTTAATTTGGCTGTGTTTTAGTTCCTACTCTGATTACCGAATAAGGCAGTTCTTTCTTTGCTAGAGAGACTAGGATTTTCTCGGGACAGGGATGGCCTGTTGTAAATTACAAAATTTGTACAGAATTTAGCACAATGAAATGCTAATCTTGTGTGTAGAAGAGCTTCAACAACAATTATAATTACAATGTGCAAACAGCTTCTTGGGAGGCTGCAATGCTAGACAGTTGGCTGCAGGCATTTATCTTACACTTGCTTCTTGGGATGGAAAATGGGTTGGAGAGTTCAACTCATGCTCATCTTGACTTACCGTTGATTGATTCAGCAAACCTAAAGCATATGATAGGAAACTAATGATCATCTTCCAGGCTCAGGGATTGCTTAAGTGTTTCTGAATGTGTTTATGATGGGAGGTTGCACTCTAGTAAGATTTATTAGGCCTGGCAGTCTGTGCGCATGTTTGTTACATGATTAATACAGTTAACAGTTCCGAATCAACAACCTCCAAATATTGTCTCAGAACTTGCCAAGGAAAATCTGCAACTCCAACCCATCCAGAGAACAGTAGCAGCTTTTATACTACTGTATTTCAGCATTAGCAAGTTGTCTTGCAATGCTAGTGATGGTGGTGTGGGCTGGGGGAGAAGAACTGAAATAGTCTTGGATTTAAAAAAAAGCCGAATTACAGATAAAGATTTGGGAGGGTGTGTGAAGACGGATGAACAGAACTGAGCAGTTAAGACTGTGCTTGATTTAAAGTCCCAGTGGTGCCAGTGCAACTTCTTGTGTTCCTTATCCTCCTTCAGAGAAAGAACAGATTAACTGAGCCCAAATTGTGAGAAAAGCCCATCTAAACCACATTGCTCTAATTCTTTCTCTCTTTCATTTATTTTCCTTTTTCTTTTACCACCTATAGAAAATGTTGGCAAGCATCAGGTACTTTTTGTTCAATTTCGCTATGGAGCAGCCTTTCCTCTCACTGCAGATTACCCTCCCCAAAGTAGCAAAGGTCTATCAAACCTCAAGGTTAGAAGAAGACTTGAACATGGTTAGGAGCGATCCTTTTCTGTAACTCCTATGCGCAAGCAGCAAGATTTTCCAAAATCATTCAAGGTTACAAGAAACCACTGACAATACAGTATTGGGAAGGCAAAGTAAATATCTGGTCACTTACCTGTTTCCATGAACCAGCAAAAGTTAAGGACCATCCTGTGTATGTGAGACTGTTCTGTAGGATCTTTTTTTTTCAGCACTTTCATAGATTAATAGCATTCAAAGCCAGGAAAGACTGTTATGATATGCTAAACTGACCTGACTTCCATCATTAACTGGACCATGGAATTTTACCTGATGGATAGATTCAGAATATAATCTGCAAATCTGCTGTTGAAGTCTAATATGTATTACATGATCAGAGTTGAAAACAAAGGGTAAGTCACAGCTCCATGAAAACTCCTCCCACAATAAATTATCCTCACTGATTTCCTACCACTCTGAACCTCCTGACTTCAAATTCTAGTATTTTGGTATTTATCGTCTCTGATGGATTGAAGAGCCTTCTGTTGCAAACAGGTGTATGCTACAGAAGGAATAAAAGCTGCTTGCTATGAAAATTTTTCTTCTGTCTCAGGAGCAAATAAATGCTGATTTCACCTCACCTGCTAGTAAATTATGTCCTACAGCAGACACGATAAATATCCTTTGTTTAGATTTTGCAATTACATCACCACTACTAGTAGAAAGCAACTTCAACTGTTCACGCTGAGGATGCACCTATCAATTGAATCATAGAGGAGAGTCTTGTCCATGAATGAATATGGAAATGCATGTCATTTTCCAGCCCATACACAGAATCTGGCTCTTTGAAGGTCTGCAGCTCAATACAGCCTGTTCCACATAACAATCAAAACAACAACCCCATCTTCCTTTCAAGTAGAACTCCCTGCTGACCTCTGCAAAGGGCAGCATCTCAGCGCGGAAATATTTATGGAAAACAGATCTGCTTGTTTGCACCATGATCACAACACAGCGGCTCCTCAGAAGCATTGTGTTCTTGGCTCCTTGTCCCAGGTCCAGGCTCTCAGTTAGAGGAGGATCTTGACTGGCAGTTGAAGTAGTGAGACCACTGCTTATTGCACCAATCCATAACATTTCATTGCCTTTACCTGGTGGTATCTATTTGTTTGTTATTTGCTTGAGTTGTACCCCGTTTGTTGCAGAGGCCGTATATAGACATTCAGCCTTTAAACAGCATCTTTTCCAACAAATCAGAGCACACAGGCAAGCCTCGTGGACCATTTTTTTATCTAATAGTCTTTGGTTAACTTTACTATAATTTTCCAGAACAGAGTCAATTACCTATGTCCTGGAGGCTTATAGAGGCAGAATGTATAAAAGACTCATAATTTTTTCCTTATCTTTTTTTCCTAGGTTCATGACAGGCTGAAGCCAAATAAGATCTGACATACAGGCAGCATGGACAGCCAGAGAGTTTGGGCATCAGAAAAACTGCAATAGCCTCAATACTGTTGAAACAGACTGAACAGCAGCAGCAAAGCTGTAAATCTCAAGACAAATACACTAAGAACGTGTAAAAGAAACAGATATTTTCCTGTTGGCTTTGGGAGAAAAAAAATAAAGTCAAAGACAAATCTTGGCTTTGAGCCCACGGTGGGTACAACCTGTCCAAGGCCACACAGTGAGCCAATAGCAGAGCCCTTGTTGCACCCTCTGGGTACCAGTTCTCCCCACTGAGCGAGGCTCCCTCTCGCTGCCCACTGCATCCATATAAATAACCCTGTTCTAAAACTACCACCCTAACACAGAGCTCAATAAAAGGTCCAGGAAATGTTGCCACTGCTAAGCTAATCAGGAAGCAAAGATTTGGACGGGCAGGCAGGACCTCAGCTGCAGGCAATCAGCTGACATTGGATGGTCAGCCTTGCTTCATATTTCAGGATTATTGTCCCGATTCCTCTCCTGTGGTTACCTGCAGCCGGTCAGGATCCAGGCTTATTAGAGATATATATTTTTTTTGGGGGGGTGTGGTGGTGGGATTGTATGAAACAAAATGTATTCCTACCTGAAAGTTTTGTAAAGCGACACTGGGTTCCTATTTCTTTTGACCGCAACATCCAGCTGCACAGGGAGCAGAAAAGCCACATGAGCTACATTATAAAGCCAAACCAGCACTCTTGCCTTTTTTTTTTTCTTTCCAAAATTATTTATGGGTATGTTGGACACAACAGTTCATATCCCTAGTGTGGAGCAAACTATGCAACAAAAGTAGCCCATTCTCAGGCAGAAAAAGGCACCCAAGAGTCACAGCTACATACCAGCAGACCCCTCCTACCTGCAACGTCAACGACAGGACACGCAGGGAGTTCCTGTCTGGTCATAGGATGTAACACACACTGTGTGGAAATTTTAGAGCTTGGTAATCACAAGGTCTGCTCCTGCCAGCAGCCACACAGACTTTGGCATATTCATTACAGTGCAGTCCTGCCTTTCTCAGCTGTAGGAACACCACAAACCTGTTCAGGACCTGAATATTTGTTGATGTCAACATAAAAATTAATAATTCATGAAATTTCCATCCTGTTTAAACACACACACAACCCTACTTCCCCTCCCAATTAGGGATATCTGTAACCTTAGCAATTAATCTGTATGTGTGTCTGTCCATGTGACAAAATGCGTTGGATTTTTGGAGTGCTGGGGACTTTTTGAAATATTTGTCAGTAGGATGTTGTGGTTTGGATAAAGTATACCACGGTGACTCTAGAGACCGGAGCTTGAGTTTCAGTCTGGGCTCCGGCTACCGCCTGCTCTGTTCCTTCAGTTTAGCTGAATGCAAATCCTGAAGACTCAAACTGGATGTAGGGCCAGCCATATAATCTTCCCAGTGCCGTTGGCTGTGGAAGGTGGAATGCCTTGACCATCCCCCAAAAAGAGCGAGCATTTGTATCCAAGCTGGAAAAAAAAGGGGTGTTGCATCTAGCTCATAAAATAACAAGATGACTGGTCATTTGCTGATTGTGAAGTCCTTAATCTCACTCTTTGAACGGTGGGCTGCGATGACGGTGCTGTCTCCCATGTATCATCTGGTGGTGACCAATTTTGTGGTCCTGTCAGGTGACACTGAAAGAGAAGTCTGTCCTACCGTGATGGGAGTTTGGATAGTTTACCTGAAACTTTGAGCTGGACCTGGTGGCCCCAGCATGCCCTGGATTACTGAGGTGGTAGTGGAGGGGTGAAATGAGGGAAGGTGCCTGTGACCCATGTACAGAGGGGTCTGCTGTGTTTTCTCTCTTGATAATTGCTTAGCTTTTTTTTTGCCGGGTAAAAGCAAGAGTAACAATGTCGAAAGAAACCTGCTGAGCTGCACCATGGGATGCAGCAACAGCCCGAGTCTTCCTCAAGTCTCTGAAATTAATTTCTCCTCTACACCAGGGCAAAAAGAACTGTAGCCAGATTCTTGCCTCCCAAGCAGAGGCTGCAGCTGATGTTTTTTTTCCTAGACAGCCTCCTTCAAGCACGTTGACCTGTAAGGTGGCCTCCCTACGTAGCTTCATCCTCTGTCTTGCTCTGTGACCCCTCTCTGTCAGCTGGATGCAACTGATGACCCACAGTGGCTGATGTGCAAGGCTATGGAGTAGGAGAATTCAGGGGGACATATATGTAGCTATATGGAGGATATAGGGCCAAAGGCAGGTGTGTGAATTTCAAGCTCATTACATGAGCTGTAGTGACGTGCTCTGAGATCTGGGAGAGGAAGAGGGCCTCCTCTGATCTTGGACTTTGCACAGCACCTACTATAAGCCAGGTCCTGATCCACATCCAGACCTGCTAGATACTCTGGCAATATAAATCCTCCTCCTTCCTACTACGGCTGTTTCTTCCACTGTGGAAACTGATGGTGCTGGCACTACTGGGAAAACATACAACAAATTTCAGAGCTTGAAGGGTACAATTCATTTTTCCTGGTGTTTGCCGCTCTTATGTTAGGAAGTCAGGCACTTCCACAAGGCAACTGAAACTCTTCTAAAATAGGTATGTCCCCTGGGTGGGATTTGTCTCTGATGGGACATGTCTGTCTCATTAACTGTAGATGACTAACTCAAACCAGAAAGCTCAGCTGTTGGATGTCTACAGCTGAGCAACACAGATAGGAATGCAGAGCAGGACAACCATTTTCTGTCGGAAAGTGTGTCAGGTGGTTTTGCTGATAGAAAGTGGCATGCTAAGAAACAAGAAATAAAACGATTTCTGGAGAAAATTTCTGTCAAAATATTTATTTTTTTTAAAAAGCATTTTTTTCCCCTGATTTTTTTTGTGCTCAGAAACTTTTTGGATTTATAATGTTCAATCTGCTGTCTCTAACATGCTATTGATATTGTCAGGTACTCAACATAGTGCATTAGTTGTCTGTAGAGCAGTTAGCAAAAAAGTAATGAAGCCCTTAAGCACTTAGGGAAAAACAAGAAATAACACAATGCCAGCAAAACAAAAGAAAACAAAGCTTTTTTTTTTAAAATCTGTTTCATGCATTCCTGTCCATCCCGATATCTGCTCTGGCATCTTTACAATTACACACGTGTTCCTGCCTGCAAGGGATGCAGACTGAATCAGTGTAATGTGCTGTCAGTGTGCCTTTCACATCACTCCTCCCAGACCAGAGCCCTCCTGCATCCTAAATTTCAGAAAACAAATTGCTGTCGGGTCAGGCTGGCCTGACAATTTCCATTATGTTGGCTCATAAAAGTGAAGGACGGGTTTCATCACAGAGAAAAAAAAAAAAAAAAAAAGAAAACCTGGACATGAAAGGCCTTTTCTGCCCATTTCCATCACTCCAGGGGGGCTTGTAGAGGGATGTTGCATTGGTTTACACGCTGTCCCGAGTGTCCTCTCTGTTCTTACTTTTGCAGCTTCCTAAAAACCCTGGTGAAAGAGCCACAGCAGGTGTTGTAGGGCAACTAATTTTATTTTCTTCAACAGAAAATTCAGGCAGAGGTCAGCAATTAACAAAATCTATCTTTTTGGTAAAAATCAGGTCCTCAAGGATCATTGCAGACCTTTGCCATCTTTCCAGATAGAACCTCCACTGGGTTCCATGGTTTGAAGAGTGGGATGAACTCATGCTGAAGATTCAGAAATATCTGGGCAAATGATGTATTTAATTAATTTACTATTTATTTTTTAAGCAAAGCCTACAGAGGCTACTTGAACTTTCTTGTATTTACTAAAGTGTATTTCCTAGGAATAAAGGTGGTGGAGTTTACTGCCTGGGGATGGTGTGGGGTCCCCAGTGCTGGGGATTTCTGGCAGACACGATCATACATCTGTCAGGGAAGACACAAGTATAAGTGAGATTGTGTAGGAGAAGGGTCCCCTTAAGATCCCTTCCAGACCTGCATTTACGGTATTGATATGTGTTTAGAAATGGCTTAAAATCTCTGTTACAGTAGATACCATTACAAAAAGTGTGTTCACTACCAATGGGGGTGCAGCTTTGCAATCTTCTTACATGCTGACTGTAAACCTAACCAAGTAATAGAGGTTGGCTTTTTTATTCAGTTTTTTTCTCTGTAATCTGTAGCCCTGCCCCATGGAATTTCTTTTCCCCATGGAAAAGAAATTTGTCTCTGATAGGTGTTTTCTTAATTGAAATCAAAGAGTATTGGATCAAACCCATGACCACCATCCCTTCTATGTCTTTCTGTCCTTCTGTCTTTCTGTCTCTTTTTCCCTCAGAGACCACCCCACAACCTAATGTGTGTCTCCACTGGGAAATTGCCCCTCCCCTCTATGATGTCTCAACCTACTTTTTCCTCTGTTTACCTTCTGTTGTGGTTTAACCCCAGCCAGCAGCTAAGCACCACGCAGCCGCTCACCCCTCCCCCCTCCCACTGGGGTGGAGAGGAGGAAAGGAAAAAAAAAAGTAAAACTCATGCGTTGAGATAAAAGCAGTTTAATAACTAAATATAAATATAATAATATAAATAAAATATAATACTAACTAATAATAATAATAAAATAATAATAATAATAATAATAGGAATGAAAAGAAACATAACCAAAAAAAGAGAGAAATAACACCCAAGAAAGGACAAGTGATGCACAATGCAATTGCTCACCACCCGCTGACCGATGCCCCAGCAGCAATCGGCACCTTCCGGCCAACTCCTCCCAGTTTATATACTGGGCATGATGTTCTATGGTATGGAATAGCCCTTTGGCTGGTTCAGGTAGCTGCCCCGGCTCTGCTCCCTCCCAGCTTCTTGCCCACCTGCTTGCTGGCAGAGCATGGGAAACTGAAAAGTCCTTAACTAAGATAAGCGCTACTTAGCAACAGCTAGAACATCAGCGTGTTATCAACATTATTCTCACACTAAATCCAAACCACAGCACTGTACCAGCTACTAAGAAGAAAATTAACTCTGTCCCAGCCGAAACCAAGACACCTTCTTTTTAGTATATATGCCCTTTTCATATTTATTCAGTTCATGAGAAAGACAGCCAAAACCTGTTCGTTTACCATCATGGTAATTTTCTAATAGTTTCCTACATATTCCATGGAGTTTTGTATAAATTTTTTTTTCTTGACTTATTTTGCCTATTCGTAAGATGAGCTTTTCATCTGTGCTTCAAGATGGCTGCAAAATGACCCAAATTATGACAAATCTAAAACTACCAGGGGAAAACAAAAATTAAATTTTACTTTGTAAAACTTTCTAACAAAATAGCTAAATATAAAATTATACAGGTTATGTCACTAAAACTATCTTTCAAAGACAGAAAAAAAAATTCTGTAGCAATTATAACAGATTTTTATACTGGAATTTGTTAACAAAGCTATAATAATTTTTTTTTTTTAAATGCATACTTTTCAAGCTGGTTGTTTACTTTCGTTTGTCTAACACTCACTGGCAATGATCCATTCAAGGTGCTTCTTTCAGCTGCCTGTTTCACTGGGTGCTCTTAGCTATTTAGCAGCTTGTAACTAACCTATCATCTCATTTTCTTCAGTATTAAAACTTACTAGCAACTTATGAAGTAGGCTCACCAGCAGATAATATGACTTAGCAGGAAAATGTTCTGAGAGACCATCACTGGGAGTTTTGAGTGACTGGCTGAAGTTTAGAAGTAGTGAGACTTAGGAAGTTGAACACCTGACTTGAAAAAACTCACTTTTGAATTAAGAGTTTAGATCAGAGAGAGATCAAATTCAGTTTTGGAACAACTGTCCCAAATTATCTTCACTTAATTTTAATCATTTAAAAGTTTGGTATCAATTCCAGAAAAATTATTTCAGGACACTCCTGTATTAACCATAGAGGTTTAGGTACTGACGGTTGGTGATTTATTCCATCTGTCTGAGAGGACCTTCTCAAGATGCAGACAGACGTCTCCAGGAAGTGCTCCTCTCTTTCTTTGCTATTCGGGGAACCTGGAGAAGTAACTTAAACTCCTGATTTTCTGTCAGCTGTCATTAGGTGGGACATCTGATGCCAAAGTATGGCTGAAGTAGAAGTTTTCTCAGCTTCAGAGATCTGTTCACACCTGAAAGTCGATATCTAATTTGGATATATGTTTGAAACACAGTTGAAAGTTCAGAAAACTTTGTCCGGAACAAAACCTAGCTCAAGAGCCCACTTTATACAAACCCTCATTCTGACCTTGAAAAATAGAGTTTAGCCTCTGGAGACCTCACAGCAATCTGCAGTTTCAGCTGGGAACTGTACTGTAATGAAACTACTATGGGAATTATCAGCTAAATTACTTTAGCCTCCTTGGAGCTTAAAATTAGTTCATTCACAATGGATTTTTTAAAGTGTATTTCCCCCTGTGCTTTAAATGCTCTGGACTGTCATAGTCTGTGACCCGTAAGTCTCGCATTAGACCGCTTGTACGGAACAGTTGCTCTTTTAATAATTACAGCACAGTTGACATCATCTTTGGGAAATGCCCTGGTAGTGTTTGGGATAGTTAAATCCATCATCACCGTTCTTCAGTTAACTCACATGCTGCAGCTCTAGTAGTTGGAATAAAACCAAAAGGAAGTGAGACGAGAGCTATACAGATGTTGTCTCATTAGTAGATGACTTGCTCATCTACATGCAAACACAAGGGATGCTAGCTGAGCTCCATCCTACTCGTACTAAAGCACACGGCTGATGTTTCCTGCCATCAGCTTTGTCACTGTGGGAAGTTTCTCAGAGACCATCCTTCACAAGCCACTGCTCTCTTTCTCCCTTAGCTAATGATGGTTTGGCTGCTAACGATGGAAGGACTGGAAAGGAGGTGAATCTGGCTACAGGAAGGCCCACCTTTACCAGTGACTGCAAAAGCACCCTTGGTGACTAGGCCAGCTGGAGATGCCCATCCTGGAGTTGTCTAAATCTAGCTGCAGTAAATCCTACCATTATGTTTCTTCTTGTCCTCCTTAACTATAGGCTTTCCACATGTTCTTCTAGATATGGGAAAAAGTCATCTTTGTCATTCATTCAAAGTTGAGAACCTGAGTGCTAGAGGTAGTATTAATTATAGCTGCTTGAGGGAAATAAACAAAAAACCCCAAACCAATCAACCAAACAAACAAAAAAACCAAAAAAGTTTAATTAATTACTTAATATCTGCTACCCAGGAAAGAGACAAAAAGTTCCGCTCACTCCTGTTTTCTGCCAGAGTGGACCATGATTCCTACACACCCAGAGCAATAAGAATATATATTTTTTCATCACATTTGTGATGTTGGTGCTTTGGACAAGAGACCAAACAACAAGGTTCTGTCTTCAGGGAGTCCTGTGTATCTGCCTCAAGGAGGCCAAGCAGCTGAGTCTAAACATAGTATTTTCCATTCATCCATATACAGTCTTAAACCCATAAGGAGTCATAAAAAATAAGTATCATTACTTTTTTGGGTGATGAGCATGCCTGTAAGAGGAAAAAACCTGATTCTCATTCATTTCCCAGACAATAATGGTCTCCTTGTGCAAAAAAATAGCCTCTGGAGTAATTCTAATAGCTCTGTACTACTTAGTTTGGGGAAAATGGCAGAATATTGGTTCCTAATTACAGCTGCTCTACAATCTTTCAGTCTGAAATGGGAGGTTGCTCTGGCTCCTTCCAGGACTGCATTGACATTGAGACAATTCCCTGTTTCAGCCTGCTTCTCAGTACATGGAAACATTTGTTCATTCATCTTTTTTTACTTGACTGCATTATGGTTGTGGTCCATATGGTTACACCCCCTTTAATATCATCCACATTATATATTTATTCTACACACATATATTTTTTCCAGCATGTAAGTCATAAAGTGAGATGCAACAGCTCAAATGTCATTAAAACAGTACAAAAATTATTCTGAAAGCTAGTTATTTAAATTGCAAATATTGGATTCAAATCAGCTTTGGGGAAATGATGCATCATAATGCAAATCAAACCCAAATGTGATTTTGACTAGGCATCTATTCCCTAATATTGTGGAAATTACAATTCACTCATTGATTGATTGGGGCTGTAACTTGACTCATGCAGTTCTGTTCATGCAGGATATTTGTGCTGTTGGATCTAGCTATGGAGAAACTCTGGGGTAAAAGCAGACAAGCGCTTCCTCCTTGTGTATCTAGTTCTGCAGCAATACTATGATATTACATCTTTTCTCTCATAACAGTCGATGACACTTTAAAATGTCCCAATGCCAGACATGACAAATGGGTGGAGGGAAATGGTCTGAGTTAAAAGCTTGGATAACTTTGAAGTGGGGAAGAAAAGATTGCTAAAGCTGCAAATTGCTAATTTTAGACACCTATTTGTCTCAGGAGGCTCTGAAATTCTATGTATGAAGTGGATGTTGGCTTATAAAGATGGCTTGCAGTTTGGTAAGCTCTAATATAAGATTGTGGAATCATAAAGCAAGAATTAGGTTCACTTCATGTGAAGCAGTAAGAGATTTAAAGAGAGAGTCATGATCTAAACATAGATATTGGCATTCAAGGATAATCACACTGGCTTCCCTTCACAGTGGAGACCTAGCCACTGTCATCAGAAGAGTCTCGAGTGTCATGCTGAGTAGACCTCTGTCCTGCTTTCAGCTGGAATAAAGTTAATTTTCTCCCTAGTAGCTGGTATAGTGCTATGTTTTGGATTTAATAGTAAAATAATGTTGATAACATGCTGATGTTTTAGTTATTGCTAAGCAGTGTTTATACTAAGTCAAGGACTTTTCAGCTTCTCATACTGCCCTGCCAACGGAGGCTGGGAGTGCACAAGAAGCTGGGAGGGGACACAGCAAGGACAGCTGACCCAAACAAGCCAAAGGGATATTCCATACCACATGACGTCATGCCCAGTATATAAACTGGGGGAGTTGGCTGGGGGACACCGTGGCTCGGGGATTGGCCAGGCATCGGTTAGCAGGTGGTGAGCAATTGTACTGTGCATGACTTGTTTTGTAGATATGATGATGATGATCATGATGATTATTATTATTATTATTATTTTCCCTTTCTTTTCTTTCCTATTAAACTGTCTTTATCTCAACCCACGAGTTTTACTTTTCCCCGATTCCCTCCCCCATCCCACTGCAGGGCGAGTGAGCGAGCGGCTGTGTGGCGCTCAATTGCCAGCCAGGGTTAAACCACGACAACATCTAAAATACATAACTAGATTTATGAGCTCAAAAAGAATACATAACTAGATCTGTGCACTCAAAGTGACTATTTCTTACTGTTTTATGATAGCACACCTTCTATTGACACTTGTGATGTGATGCAGGTACCACCAAGAAGTTGCAGTGATGTTCAGAATCTGTTGTGCTAGGTGGTGCACAGACATGGTGAAACATAAATATGTCCTGGCACAAGGACTCTACAATCTCTTTCTATTTGAAAAAAACAATTCCAGTCCACCTGGGGAAAAAAAAAAGAAAGAAAAAAAGAAAAGAGTAAAAAAATAGTGGTGAAATGCTTAATATCTGGAATGTTTCCTTTGTAAAGAGACTTAGGATGCTGTGTTACAAGAAATAATAAATTTATTTCACTTATAACCATCTGACATTTTGTTGCCGGGGAAAAATGCGTAATGTTTTTTGAATATATATGTTACCTAATATATTTCTACAGATTTCAGATATGTGAAATAGATAGTTATGAGCAAAATTAGGCAAAAAAGTGTTAAAAATATCTGTTTCTATTCAAATAATACAAGCACATGTAAAAGCAACCATATTTTAGTTTTCTTCATAAGAAACATGTAAAATATTTCCTTGAAACTCTTCTTCCTACTGTCTTTATTTCTTCAGAATCTTTCCGAATCCTTAATCTTCAGAATCCTTCTTTCCACAAAGCAAGAAACAGAGTAATATTTAAAGGCCAGAGTAATATTTAAGGGCTTGTATAAAGTCACATAAGAAGACCCAGGAATAGCAAGGTTTACAGCTTCAGTTTCCTGAATCCCAAAATATGACTCAACTCACCTAACTTCGGATGTGGGATTCGGCTTGCAGGTTCTGACACCTGAAAGTAGGTGATGAAGCCTATGAGGGTCCAACCTGCCAGAGCAATCACGTTAATCACTTCACCTCCAAGAGCTCAGTTTATATGTCTAAACATAAGCATCTAGAGCTGTTTGAAAAGCCCTTGGGAACCAAAAGTCCCATGAGGATGGCAGACATGAACATGACTTAGAGTAGATCACCAGCATTGAGGGACAGGAATGGTAATTCGAATGGTGCTGAACACCTTTGTTCAGGCATAATTAAGCCCTTCGCCAACATATTCAATAATACCTAATTAGGAAAATTATCATAAACTAAAGTGGACATCTCCATTTGAGTTACACGTAGACACCTACATCTCGGGTCAATTGCCCATAAATAGGTAATATAGTCCATAAGCCACTTCAGATGTTACAGGGTATCCTGACAGGCACCCAGGTGCCATTGCAGAAGTTCACAATTTTCACATTGTTCTTTTGTCGTATTTGCCAATCCCAAGTAGCATGATGGATGAACTGCAGACATACATACTTAATAAGGTGAATCCTGCTGTCCTCGTACTAGACTAACTGTGGTTCCATCCTTCTTCCTTAGTGTAAATATTTTTTTAAAAAAATTCACTTTTTCATTATATACATAACAAAATGACAATCCTCTTGATGTCTTCGAACCACAGAGAACAGTTTAAACTAAAAAAAAAAAAAAGCCCAAAGAAGGAAAATTGGAAGATATTTCATATTATATACGCTTATTTCAAAGTAACAAAAGTGGTTTGAAAATTCATTCTCTACAGGTAAGTAGTTTTAACTAACAAAGAGAAAAAAAGCACTACTTAAAATTTTCTTTCAGCAATTTTTAAACCATACAACTTTTTTGAAATTCTATGTCTTATTTCTGAACAATACAGCTCTGATTTTATATAAATGTACCTAATGTGAGAAAAGTGAAAAATCAATTATAAGATTAATATTTTTCTTCTTTTTTAGTGAGGAAAAAAGTTGTTCCATTTTTATCTGTAAATGGTATTGCTGACAATTTACCTTTTGGAATGTAACCACTGAAAAAGTTATTAAGAGTTGGAAAGAAGGGGGCAGTCTAACTAACCTTTTTATTGCTATTATTTAGTTCTTAATTTAAGGTTTGGCTAGGAAATGTTCACAAAGCTCTACTCATACCTCACCTCATACATACTTGTGCCTCCATTCAAAATTAAACAGGGCTGTTTTAATGGCTGTAAAATGTCCAGTTCTCATCCGTGCTCTGGACTTCTTGAGGTTTAGCTGACTCTTCTGTAAACCATAGGAAATGACCTAGCACTATTTATCGTGGAGATCTTTTTGGCAGGATTTCTGAGTGGAGGTTATCAAAAAGGTAGAAGGGCACATGAAGCCAGGATGATATTCCAGAACCTGTGGTAGTTTTCGATGCAACAAGCAGCCAGGTACTGGATTTCTAAAGAGCCTGGTGTAAATGCTTTCCCTAGTTGAAGCTTCCAGCAAAGGAAAAATCGATTCTCTCTTAAACTCAGGAATTCCGCTCAGGTGTTTGAATAAGAAGTGTGGTTATCCAAGGTCCTCTATGAATTTCTTTTCTATGGACCTCTAAAGGCAACTAAAATGGGGTGGGATGAGTCTGCTTCACTGCCAGTAGAAACTACATCAAAGCAGCACTTCCAAAAAAGCTGTGATGAGCATATTCAGTTCTGGTGGAACAACAGCTAAATCCTGTGGGGACGTAACTGGTAGAAAATGATGGAAATTTCCATAGTGCTTGCAAGGTACATCCAAGATTGTGCTGCCTCAGTGCATGGTGCTGTACGAACACACAATGAGAAGCAATTTATGCTCTGCAAAGGTAGTGTAAATGCAGTGGAAAAGCAAAAGGTAGGAATCAAGAGAGTTACCCAAGGTCGCACAATGAAGCAGCAGGAGAGCAAAGAAGTGGGACTCACACAACTGAAATCCCAGCTTACTGCTGTATCCATTAGCCTCGATTGATTTCCCTTCTGGTTTGGGGTTTAGAAATTAAAATTGTCTTGACTATTTATCCTTCTGCTGAGTCATCCATTCACCAACCATTTCCTTCTTCTTTGAACCATTCTCTTTCTCCTTTGCCATCCAACCACCTTCCCCTTCAAGTCCCCTGAGAAAGGTGCCTGAAGATTAATGGAAAACCAAGACTTCATAAGCTGTTCTCCTGCAAGTGGATTTAATCCAGACTCTCAAAGGCACCCAAAAGCATATTTTGGGGTGTAATTATAAGTGATACACTCCACAGAGAGCTCATTTATTCTGAAATGAGTATGGAAGACATGTTAAGCAAGATGTTTTCTCTTTTTTTTTTTTCTTTCACCTGACACCACAGCATCAGGACACAAAGCTGCAGTTCGACTGAAAATAATGAAGTGAGATGTTCCATAAAGTTATTTCCAGCTGATGGACTACACGCTACATAAATATACAGGAGACTCCCAGAGGAAACCGGCAGGTCACTCAAGCTTGCATCAGTTTCAGTCCAGCAGTGTATGGGAGATCCACACCTCTCTTGTAAGGGGAGCAGTTTCCATGCAAGATATGCAGATGTTAAACTTTTATATATGTATTTAGTTTGTATTTTTTGCTTGCTACCAGGATAACACCTACTGCTAAGTTCAAGCAAGCGTCAGCTGAGGCAATTATTTCAGTCTGTGAGGATTCAGTCTTGGGGTCAGGTAAGAGCATGGGAGAGCAAGTGTTAAGCAAGAAACTCTTGTGAACTTGCCTAAGCTGATTTTTCATGGAGAAGGTTAAAAGTAGAAGTGCCAGCAGACTTTTTGTTGAAAAGGGACAGATTCAGGACATTTTGCATCAGACTGAGAAAGGTCAGCATTTCTGGCAGACGGTGAGGCTGGTGCTCTGATTCAACTCAAACAGAACCATTTCTTCCTCAGGCTCCCCACTGACAAATTCAGAGGAGTTTGGATTTGGATGAGAAAAGTGTCTCAGGAAAAACAAGACCTAGCCATCCACTTTTGAACTAAACCTGAACCCAAACTGGACTTGGATTTGAATCTGGAGAAAGCTTAATTTCTTTTTCTTCTTTTCTCTTTTTCCCCTTCCCTTCCCTTTTCCTAGAAAAATGAAGCAATACCTCTCTCAGTTACAGATTTTCAAGGTCTAGAAAAAAATCCTACAGGCTCACTCATAAGAACGACAAGAGATCAGGGGTTTGGGTACCTGCTCAAACTAATCTCTCATATTTCTGAAACTCATTCAGTTGTATTTGAACTAACAGTGTTGTCTTACTTCTGGTTTGAAAACTGCCTACCATGTTATTTGCTACAACCTTAATACCTGTGCTTCAAAGCCAGCATGGCTTTTTGGTCTATTGGTAACAGGGGTTGCAATAGGCATGCAGAGTTAGAGAAAAGAGAATTTTTTTAATTATACCGAGTCACTGCTACACCCCAACCATCACAGTTTATGCATGAGCATAAACTAACATAACATAACATAACATAACATAACATAACATAACATAAGATGTTGCCTTAACACGATACTTTGCCCAAGTTAATTAGCCTCTTGGGGAAAAGAAAAAAAACTAATTATTCTTCATAAACTTGTGCTCTGTCTAGCCTGGCTGATATCTCCTCCAGGATCACCAGCAGCAGCTAGGTTTCTACTGAGGGGTGATGGTTTTTCTCCAGTCCTACCTCACTTACTGCTCCCTCCATTTGTTTTTCCACTGAGAACAAATTAAAGTAAAAGTGTCTGTGAAAGAACATTATGGTTTAGAGGCCTGAGAATACCTTAAGGGTTACTTCAGTCCATGCTTTCTATGCTGCACACTGTGACTTGTCCCTTTGGCAGGAGAAAAAATTCTAAGCTGAAACCCTGACCCCTCTGATGTCCGTGGCATTGCCACTGTTGGCATCTGCAGAAGTAGAATTTTCCCTATTAATTGCCTAAGAATCAAATTCAAGAAACATTTCCTTTCAATAACATATCCATTTAGAAGCCCAAGATGGTGTCTTACTCTGAAAGAAGTAGCAGCAGGTTCAATAAATCTTCTCCTGGTTGCAGATAGTGGAAGATATTTCGTCAGGGACAGCCTTCTCCCTTTTTCACTCCACATCATGAGATACCTTGAATTTCCTTTGATCTTTCAAGAGAGGGGCAGTTAAGTTATATGCTACTCACTCCTAACAACGAGTGCTAGAAACCAGGAATATTTACTTCACATAAAGCCACAAACTTGTCTGCAGATTCAGTATCTGTGCCACGGTCCAGCTTTGACCTCGTGGTGAAAGATGGCCTGTTCACAGTACAAGAGGGTACAGCATCATCCACTGATGTTCAAAGAGTAAGCGAAGCCCTGTGGGAGGAAAAATTGGAGAGGAAAACAAATAAAACCCAAGAAAAGGACAAGACGTGATCTCATGACACACATTTTCTCTTGAGCCACCTGGGAGATCTCTCCAGAAGCAGATTGTGTTCCAGTCAAATAGCACCGCAGCTGCTTCTTTTGGCTGAAAAAGTCAGGGCCTGCCCTTGACAAGTAACATTCATGAATATCATCCAAAACAAAGCATTTAAAAATAGGAAAGCTGACCTCTTTGTCTTGTGTGACAGCTCTGTGATGGGACAACCACATGTAAAAAGGACTGAGGACTGATTCCTAGACTAAGGGCTTATCGGCATGCTGCGTTGAACATGGTGTACAGCTCTTTAAGCCAACACTGAATGAGCTAAATCTGGACCTAGAGGAAAAGATGTTGCCTTAACATGATACTTTGCCCAAGTTAATTAGCCTCTTGGGGAAAAGAAAAAAAACTAATTATTCTTCATAAGACAGATCTACGACTACTGTGATCTAAACTAGTGTCTTAGCATCGTGCCCTGCTCTGCTGCATAGGATAATGAGTTTTCTCATTATCTGGGACATGTACCACTGCTTTGTTGTTGCATTGTACAGTGCAGGCTGCATCTCATCCTGCCTCTGGCCAGGGAAAGCACAACCATCCCCACAGCCTCGGAAGGGGCATGTGGAAAGGGACACTTTATATTGCTTTGCTGTGATCAACTAGCTCTTATGCAGGAGAAAACTTCCCACAGAAAGGTGCAGTCCTGCTGGAAGTCCTCTTCGACTTGAGGCCTAGACTTCAGGAAATGGGAACATCCTGCAGCCTTGCCTGAAACCCCAAGTGGAAGCTAGGAGATATTTCTTGTAACTGAGCAGAAATAAACACCTCTGTTGCTGCAGAATCGCACAGACACTGAGCACAGTGTCGCAGCTGAAGCCACAAGAAGTCAGATAGGTGAACTCCATTAAATCAGTGTGAGACAGATCAGTGAACCCCCTACACTAAATGGGTCATGAGGGGCTGAATCTCACTGAAGATGATGATGCTGAGCAGCTCGTGCAACTCTTTCACAAACTAGGGTTGCAGTTTTAATCTGATGATAAGCTAGGTCTCGTTTTGGGGGATGTATGAGTCTGTGTGAGTCTTTCTTGGCTGAAGCTGCACCTTCAGTGGAGAGACATAACATCTGAAGCATATCTGAATGTAGGAGGTCAGGTCTTCATCTGTCATAGTTTGGCAAAGCTCCGCTGAAGTTAACACAGCTCCCCTGCATTTACCCCATCCGAAGATCTGGCCTAGGCCACTTAGCTCTTCCTACTTTCACTGTAACTATGTGTTACACCTCATGAAAAAGGTGAACAGTGGCTTCTGGCCAGAACATACCAACATTTTGGAGTTCATCATGTGAAAATAAATGAGTGATACCCAGATGAGTGTGTTATATGTATAAATACATATCTCTCTCTTTCTTTATATATATAGATAGATATATTTGCACTGTTCTTGGTCTTGGCTGGGGCCTGTTTTGGAAAGGAGACAGCAGTGAAGTTATTAAGAATCTCCACTCATGTTAAAATACCTCTTTAGTACAACAAAACATACTATTGTTGAACTGGGAAAAGATATTCCATAAATCTCCCAAAGTCAAACACCATGACGGGAATATGGAAAAATAGATCTATATATTAACTGCTCTTTTAACAGCATTATTTGACCCTTAGAAAAAACAAACAGAGGAAAGAAAAACGTTACAAGCCCAGAAAAAAATTCTCTGACTCTTATCAAAAGCACATTTGAAGAAAGGCCTCGGAGGCATCTATTGTTTAATGGGCTATGCTTGATTTATTGATGATTATATAGCAAAAAAAATTAATGTAATCATTCCAAGGCCATGAGAGGTGCAGGGCTTCAATTTATTAGGCTTTGGAATCAGGGAATATCTTTTTTTTTTCCCCCTCCTTCATTCAAAGAGCCCTGTTTGACCAACAGTGTGAAACAGTTTGATGGGCAAATCCCTTGGTGCCGAGCTATACCTCACTCCTTTTCCATAAGTAACTGGCCACACGAGAGCAGGCCTGCAGTTTGAGTTTACACAGCTGTATGCTGGAGCGCAGAGTTCACTGCATTTATTTTAGGCTTCTTTTAGCAATGGCAACAAAACCATGTCCCTCCTTGCCCTCCCCATGTGCGCAGGCATGCATGCTGCCGGCTCTACCGCTGCTTGCTTGCATGCACGCGTGCACATGCAGACACATACATGTCTGCAGCCCCATTTCATCCACAGACTTCACAGAGTCACCTCCTTTTAGGTACAGGAAAGGGAAAAAGTATCTGAGACAGCAGTGGAGGTGAAGGGGCAAAAAAAATTCAGAGCAGGTCAATAGTGGTGAGGTGATGGTCATTTACATTTGTCATTGGCATGAACTGGGCCAGTCTAGAGATCTAGCTGTCATCCTTCTCATCAAAGCACTGATTTGGCCCAGATGTTTTGGCTTAGCATCGCTTTGCTCAAATTTCAGGGTCCCAATCCCTCCTTTCCTCTTTTAAACCCACTTAAAATGTAAAAAAGTTCCTTTTCCTCCAGCAACCAGAGCTGTTAGTTAATTTTGGGGGGTCCACCAACATGGCTAACACGGTAGAAGCACGTATAAGAGACAGCCCCCACCCCACAGACCTCATCACCTGAACAGACACGACTGGCACAGTTCAGGGAGAAAGGTGAAGGGCAGTGACTGGAAAGTGACATGCTCCAAGTGACACAACTGGTCAGAGCAAGGGAAGAAGCCCCAAAGTCCTGAGCCTCCACTGCTGGTCCTTGCCATGTCCCAGGGGAGGGTTTAACACGCTGCCACTCCCTTGGCTTACAGTCACGGTCTGAAAATAATGACGTGTCTAGTGGGTTTGCAGCACCAAACAAATTAAATGCAAATTGAAATAACTGTTGGCTTAGCCTGAAATGATTTGTTTTGGAAATTATCAGCAAAAAATAAAATAAAATAAAATATAATAAAATAAAATAGTCAGTACAGGTAGAGAGAAGCTATGTTGTTG
This sequence comes from Gymnogyps californianus, assembly GCF_018139145.2. Taxonomy (NCBI): domain Eukaryota; kingdom Metazoa; phylum Chordata; class Aves; order Accipitriformes; family Cathartidae; genus Gymnogyps; species Gymnogyps californianus. Next base: position 165,845,489 of record NC_059472.1, read on the forward strand.
TCCAGCACTAGATGAGCTTTCAGAAGTTATAAATGAGCAGGTTTAGTCTTTAGTTCTGTGGGAGTTAACGACCATCTGTATCATGGGAGATGTAGTCTGCCTTGGGAGCGTGGCCCACAAATGAAAGAGACCGGGAAGTATATACCCAGTAAGTCCCATAGGGGACTCTGGTGGTGGTGCAGAATAAAACTTCTCAGCTGGAAGCATTTCACTTTTTGTGTATTGACGTTTTCAATGAAATGTCAAAATATTCCACAGAAAACAGACACTTTTTTGTGGAAGATATAATTTAGGTGAAAGCTCAGTTTGCTGTCGAAAAATGGCTTTGGCAGAAATGTTTTTTCTGGCTACTATTCAGGATAGTGTGGCTGCTCCTCCCAAACTCTTCCTTCAAAATCCTCTTTAAAAGGCTGGTTTTCTGGGATAACTACAAGAAGTGAAGAAAAAAAAGACACTTATTGAACTGCTTCTGTGCATGGACCACTGTCTTGTCATCTTAACAACCTGGTTTCATATGTTCCTTGTCCTGACACGTCTTTTTCTTTCCAGGTGTCTTGTTCCAGAATAGATTGGACTTTCCTTGAGCTAGGTACTGTCTCCCTGTCCTGTGCTTGCATTGTCTCCAGTAAGATGATGCTTTATTTAACACCTGGGATATCAATGTACTATGATGATACAAATTGATAATTCTGATGTCAGTACTGCTATTTTTTGCAGTAATAATAGTAGTTAGAGTTGCTGCAGCCACAACTCTTTTTTGTGAAGGCTGAGGAAGGGGCTTTCAGAGATATGCTTCCCATTTTGCACGTGGGAATCAGAAAGCTGTATTCTAATAAGGCCCAATTTTCTTCTGAATCCCCTCTAAAACTGTGGGTTGAATTCTTGTGGCCTAATTCATATATCTAAAGGTAAGACATCTGAGATCCTCATCCTAAAAGGCATCACGTGAATCCTGATGTGGATCTTGGGAGAAATTTCAAATATGTCCTTTGGATCTCCCCTGTAGAGTTATTTTTTTTCTGAGTTGACTGTCAAAGGAGCTCGGTATGACACCATGAGATGTTGCCAACAGGTGAGATGAATCTCACTTCTTGCTTCTACTGGATGCTGTTGGCTGGCTTTGACCTGGAAAGCAAATCAAGCAAAATCCAGCAGCAAAACTTTGTCTTTAGCAAGGAAGCTATAAGTGAAAATGTACTCTCAGTGTTTAAAGGAGATGGGATCAGGAAATTTGTTGCAGGCTAATAGAGAAGGCTTACTTCATCTCTGCTGATATTTGTGATTAGGAGAGATGAGCCTGGATTTTTAATGTCTGGCTTCACCAGCACAAAATGTTAACCATTTTATAAGATACCTATTTTCCGTATCATGCAAACACAGGATTAAATCAATAGAATAGAATAGAATAGAATAGAACAGAACTAAATTAAACTAAACTAAACTAAATAAAATAAAACAAAGCAAAACAAAATAAAATAAAACTCTGTTTAATACTTGAAGATCCATAAAGAGCATGCCTCCGCTGAATTTTCTGGTTAGTGACACTTCAGTGATACATCTCTATCTTATGGTGACTCAAACAGACCAGCAAACAACAGGACTCCATGGGCCTCAGGAGTGAACACAGCTGGACATGGACATGGTGCAGACAGTCTCAGGTTGCAATCATGATGTAGAAGTTACCAGGCACAGAAGAAAGCATGGAATGGCTTCCCAGCTGAAAATCATTGGTCACATGAGTCTTCTTCTGGATAGGTGGAGGAGAACCTAACAAAAACGTAGAGGTCTTCGTGTGCATCAAAAATCACTAGAGAGTATGTGAGAAAAACGGGAAAATTTAGAGCCTTTCAGAATAAAGATTACATAGAAGTGGAAAAGGGTGCTGTTAGAAGGTCAATCCTGTAAGAAATACTCCATAGGCTTCTGGAAACTACCTATTTAACCTATTTTTATGTCCTCCATTGCCATTATCTCAGGAGAAACCAAAAGGGATGTTTCACCTGAGGTATGCATTTAGAAATGTAAAGCCGTGTTATCACAAAATGTCGTGATGGGCTGGCTGTAAAATTTAACCCTAGGATTTCTGAATAGGAGAAGTATATATCTGTGGTTTTTCAACTAAGAAGGGAAAACCAATTCACGTAATTTTAGACATCTAAAAGCTGACTGGTCATGCAGACCATTTCTAGAGGCAAGTCAATGGAGAAGGAGAGACACCACAACAAGTGATAAATCCTACTCCTTAGCTATACAAGGTTTTCTGATAACCCTTTGAGGCAATTAAATCAGGCATGCTGGAAAATGGCTTTCAGAGTATTCATAATATTTACAAATAAAACTCAACTACTATGCACACATATTCCTTCAGGTAGGACATATGCCTGGAACTTGAGACATTTAGAAAATGAGAATAACGAGTGTTCATTTACCAGTCTTGCCTCTTTACTGGCCTCCGGTGGCATCCTATCTTGTGTACATGGAAGGTCTTTTACAATGTGGCATTACTCTTTGCTGGGCCCCTAAACAACCCGGTCAGCAGATGACAATAATAGAACCTGGACCTCTGCCAAGCACAATAATGGTATTTCCTGGAGTATTCACAGAGTTTCCAGTTCTTCAGACAGGGTGTAGCATGGTGAACCTAAACATCATGGCATTTAAATATCCAGCTACAAATATTCACAAGTGACTCACAGTCCTGGGAGCTTCCTATTTTGCTAAGGTGACCCAAAATACTTTTGCCTAATGAGGCTTTATTGTCAGCAAATCTGAGATACTTCGTTTCTGAGAATCAGGCCCTTTTATGATTTCTTCGCTTATATACACCAACAACAGAGAAATCAAAGAGAACTGTTATTGAAAAGTTTGACAGTAGTTTTATAGATAGGATGGTTTAGTCCTGGAGCTCTGACTGTTTTGGACTGGATACCTTTGCAAATGTCTGACCTGGGAAATAAACAAATCTATGCCTAGCTGGTGCTTGTCCTATGTAACAAGCCAGCAAGGGTTGCTTGTGTGTTCAAGGAAAAGATAAGCCTATCAACCTTTCTTTCAGTGGAGGTGCTGATAGGGAATCTCTAATAATCAGCCTATTGCTGATACACTTAAATAGCTGCTGTCCTTGAGACCTCTAGTTCTGTCATTCTGAAGTGAAAATATCTGGGAGGTTCAGAAGGTATTAGGGGAAAGGCTGACAGATCTTCAGTGTCAATTTATGTCTTGTTTGTACATGAAAGCAGAATATGCTGTAGTCCTGAGGGTATTTGCCTGCTGTTGGGTTTGCTAATTGAGAGCCGTACTAGCAGTATCATCTCAGATGCTCACACCAGAGCTGTATTCTGAGTAAATAAATGCACAGGCACTGCACAACATGGTGAAAATATTAGTGGATGGCCTTAAAAGATTATCTTTGGTACTTTGGCTCACAGTAGTTACACTGCCACCACCCAGAAACTGCAAACTCTTTCCTATTTTCTTTATGACAGTTTGGTGAAGAATTATGGACATGACTCCCTTCTCAATATTTATTCCATCACATGGGTAATGAGACCTGATATCACTCTCTGCCCTCCTGTAAATATATGTGCAACACATGTCTGAGTCCTGCAGGAGCAATTCTCTTCCTCCTGCTTATCACCACACTCACAGCAAATCAAGATGATTTGCAAGTGCTGTCGGATGGCTGAGAAAACTCTCAGAAACATGTTCTCTGCCATAGTGACCAAGAGCCGTGATATTTTTTTAAGGTAGATTGTATTTGTCATATAGTACCATCTGGTGTATAATCATATCAGGATATTGTAGAATGAGTGCTGAAAAAAAATAGCCAAGAAAGGAAATGAAGATAATTTCTCACATCCTTGCTTTTCAGGAGAATAAGGAAACCTGTTTTAGACAAGAAAGAGTGGAAGACCTATTGGAAATGGGAAGTTGACTGCAACAGAAGCGGAAAAGTCTGATCAAAGACCCACAGTGCCACTTATTTTGTCTGAGAGAGTTGTATCTGTGAGCTGAAATGGCAGAACGAAAGCAGTTTCCAAAGAGGAAGGATTTAACATAGCAAACTGACTTCAGATGGATAGGACTGAAGTACCCAACTAAATCCCTGGGGATGACAAAATTTGTCTTCTTTCCAGGACTGCTTGACTCTATAGGTGTCCACGTATGTCAGCCACCTCCCTGCTTTGACTGGAAGCACTTGTCCTGGGCAATGGACAGATATTCCCTCCTGATATGCTTGCCTACTAATGGGCTTCAAGCACATCATGTTTTTATTACCCAGTGATCACAAATCAGCAGAACGCTGACCTTCAACTATGCAATTACTTTAATTGTCAAAACCATTTAGTATCCCCTTTTTCATCTCATTCTTCTGTCTTAAGCTGCCCCTGTTTTTTTCTGTCCAGTACTCAGAGCCTTCCTTTCACAGCAAAAGGCACTTTTCTGACTGTGTTTCCTTGAGAAACACCATCCTACCGGCATCTCCAACTTAATTTTCAGTGGAAAGCTCTGTTATATTGGTATGTCAAGGACAGGGATATTAAAATAATAGCAATAATAAAGAAGACTGTAAAATCCAGAGCCAAAATCCTGATGTGGTTCAGTGTAGTTTTGCTTTAAATCAAATTTCTGAGGCTGTTGAGGCTCAAATTGTACTATTAAACAAGATGTGTCGTCCCACCCTACCTCATTTTCCCAGTTCAAATAGAAGATTCAAGATTCAACCCATCTAATAAATAGCACCTTACGTAAAGTCTTGGAAAAGCCTGTATCGGCTGTGTGCATATGAGAGAAAGAGTAAATGCCCTCCAGATTTGCTAACATGTAATTTCAGAAAAGGTTCAATCTTTACAGATACTTAGATGGTGACCACCTTTGCTTTTCTTTCAGACACCAGCCTGGTTTGACAAAACTGGATTTCCCTCAAGATTTTTTCCATATGTTGAGAGGGGAACAGTTTTTTTTTTTTCTTTCTTGTACCTATTTCAAAAAAGATAACGGCTTTGTTTATTTTCAGTGCCTTTTGCAAAACTGTGAAAAGTGAAAGTGAGCAACAGTTGTCTTTTAATAAGGACTCAACTAAGAACTCTTAAAGTCTTATTTTAGTTTCTGTCCTCTAATTTTTCAGCCATTTCCATACCAGAAAAAATCTCAATACCTGGTCTCTCCCTGCTACCTTGAGGACCTTTTGGTTAATTTCAAATTTGACAAAGAGGTAGAGATTTCAAGGATATTAAGTTTCTACAAATGCTGTAAAAATGTGTTCAGCCAGAGAAAACAAGGCTGCAGCCACAGTATTTGTCACCAGGAAATCCACACAGAATAAAGACTATTACAACAAGCTCTCATAGTTTGCAGTTTATTTGACATTGAACAATCCAGGAATGGGACCTGCCACCTCAAGAACATGGACATCAGCACTTTGTTGCTCTTTATCCTAATGTTCCCCAGGTAGGATCTGCAGTGATCACAAATGAGATATGGGAATCACAGAATCATAGAATCATTCAGGTTGGAAAAGACCCTTAAGATCATCCAGTCCAACAGTAAACCTAACACTGCCAAGTCCACCACTAAACCATGTCTCTACCTGCCATGTCTACACGTCTTTTAAATACCTCCAGGGATGGTGACTCAACCACTTCCCTGGGCAGCCTATTCCAATGCTTGACATCCCTTTCGATGAAGAAATTTTTCCTAATATCCAATCTAAACCTCCCCTGGCGCAACTTGAGGCCGTTTCCTCTCATCCTATCACTTGGGAGAAGAGATCAACACCCGCCTCGCTACAACCTCCTTTCCGGTAGTTGCAGAGAGCGATAAGATCTCCCTTCAGCCTCCTTTTCTCTAGACTAAACAATCCCAGTTCCCTCAGTCGCTCCTCACAAGACTTGTGCTCTAGACCATTCACCACCTTTGTTGCTCTTCTTTGGACGTGAAGTCACTTGGAAGACAGAGTTCATGATGTCTCACCTCCTACCTGCCTGAGTGTTTCCAGAAAGATGATCCTTGAAGAGTAAAATGGAATGATTGCTACATGGCTCTCCCATCCTTTATCTTCCCATCTCCCCTTTGCCTTCGAAAAGACAACTTACCATGAAAATATGACTTTCCTATGGGGAAAGCTAAGGTACCTCTACTACTGGTGTCAAATGGGCCAGTTCTCTTTGATATTTGGTGAATTTGGTTCATGCCAAGGAATATGCTTTTTCAGTGTCTAGCAGTTTGGCCACAGAAATGCAAGGCTTCCATGTTGCTTGTCGGGAAAACTTTGTTCTGGGGGGTTTTTAGAGATTTTTTTTTTTTTTTTTTTTTTTCCCCTGCCAGAGAAGTAACCACAGTGTAAATTCTGACTGTACATCTCATTCTGTTAAAGAATATGGTTCCCATTATCAGAGAGTGCTGCTTATTATTACACTAGGCTTTGCAGTTTCTTTTTTTTTTTTTTTACATCAAATGATTATGCATCAAATATTTTTCACACCAGGCAGGTCTGACAGCTTTTGCCCTCAGGAAATCTTTCTTCCATTTTATGATCCTTTTTTTTTCTTCTTTCCACCCCCAGTACACATAACTGTTTCACAACACAGGGAACTCTTCTATTTCAGGTTGTTCATACACTTTGAAATGATTATCTAGCAGGCCAGTAAGTGTCAGAAAAAAAGGGACAAAGCAAAGAAATGCCATGAAAGAGGAATGAAAAAAGGATGTTCAAGTATTAAGGCCCAGATTTGCAAGGGTATTCTCATGTTGATGGATACTCATCATGGATCTGGGTTTATGTCCTCATGTGGTATATCAGATATGTATTTTTATAGTAGAATTATAGAAATCATCAAGATAGTAATTAATTCCACTTAAAAAACATTTTTTTTCTAACTTTTAGACCAATTTAATGTTTTTCAAAAAAACAAGAAATGTGAATGCAATGTTCCCCAATGAAAATTCAAAGTTTGGAGATGCTGACTGTGAAGCTTTCATGGATTCATATATCCCATTTTCAACTGAAAAAAACAATAATCAGGAGATACTTTTCAGCTGGCTGAATTAGCTGTCCACAAGATGACTATGTCTCCAACACTGGAACCTATCTGGAGGCCAAAAATCCTTACCCTCAGCTTTTCACAACAGAGAAATTTATGCCAGTCGTGTATAACAGCAGCTTCCAAAAAGAAAATAAACAGCAGAAACAACAACAAAAACCAGGTGAGATTTTCAAAGTAACCTTTTGATCCAAGGAAAATGTGGCCTAAGGGAGTTGATGTTGAGTTCAGCTATACACCAGGATAACAATTGCACGTGTGAAGCTACAACATGTTGTCTCACCATGACCTTGCAGGTCCACAAAGATGCTTGGTATGTTACTTCTCAGGGATTATTGGTTCACTAATGTCAACCAATGTCATGACTCCTAGATGTGCTGATACGACATACTTGCTGTTACATCATTTTATTAACCACAGTCTGTTTTCCTCTGCTTAGTTTTTCCTCTTTATCTATTACCTCTTCAAAGGGATGAATAAATTGTTAAAAAAAGAGTGCTCTCCAGGAACAGTTGTTTGGTTTTTTTTTCACATGGCATGAGGTGTGTACCAACCTCAGGAGCCATAAGAGGGTCTTGATCCCTGGCATAGTTCGCTCTTTATTCTCAATCTCATATTCAGATTAGTTTATTCTATTCACATCCTTGTCCCATTGCCAGCTAAATTAGTAATAGAGCTGGATGGATAGGAAAAAGTCCTTGAACACAAAGCAATAAATGTCCTGTTTGAAAAGTTGTATCATGACTAGCCTATCTTTAGGATTTAAAGAAGGCATAAAAGACAAGGTTACGCAACCAGAGAGATTTGAGAACAAGTAATGAATAACTGCTTATATGCATACCAAAACAAGTTAATAAATAGGAAAAAATGCACCCAATGCTTAAGTGTGGCAGCAAAAGCTATTCTTGAGAAAACAAAGAATTCAAATGAAATAAGCCATGGATAGTATGTTAAAAAGAAAGAGGGATAGGTAGAAAAGAGGAGGAAGGGAGGGGAGGGAAGGAGAAGAGAGGGGAAGAGAGGAGAGGGGAGGGGAGGGGAGGGGAGGGGAGGGGAGGGGAGGGGAGGGGAGGGGGGGGGGGAGGGGAGGGGAGGGGAGGGAGGGGAGGGGAGGGGAGGGGAGGGAAGGGAAGGGAAGGGAAGGGAAGGGAAGGGAAGGGAAGGGAAGGGAAGGGAAGGGAAGGGAAGGGAAGGGAAGGGAAGGGAAGGGAAGGGAAGGGAAGGGAGAGAGAAAAAGAGAAAAAAAGCAAGAAAGTACTCATTTGCCCTCTCTTACACTCATGATTTATTTGTGTGTGATTAATTTTCTGTCATGTCCACTTTGTGTATTGTATGACTGCCCTTTTATAAGATTCCGGAGGTTTATTTCTTTGGAAAAACTGACTGACTTCGGTGTCTTGCTCATGAAAATAAATCACAAAGCCAAGTCCAGATATAAAATGGGAGGGGGAAGTGTTAAAGTTTACCTTGAGTTTGACAGTGAGTATGTGTGTGGGAGTGAAGCAAAAATTAGTTTAAGTGATTATAAATATGTATATATTACTCATAAAACAAACCGATAGGCCCATCAAAATAAAGTAAATGTATTCCTGCACCACAAACCTCAGGTGGCTCTAAGTGACACTGGTTCTGGTAATGATGATAAATAAAAACTCAGATAATTCCTGTTGCTTCAGTGGTGTTGGCAATGAACGTTATTTCTTAGTCTGGAGCTTGAGCCCAGAAGGAACCATTATAATTGTATGCTCCGACCTGTTCCATAACACATGCCAGGGAATTTCATGCAGTAATTCCTGCTTCAAGACTATAACTTCTTGAGCTACAGCAAATCTCACAGATTGATTCTAGTGCTGATTTAAACACATCCAGTCATGGAGAATGCTATGTATTCATTTCAGGTGCAGTTTTGACAGCCTTTTCTTTATTTTTAGACTGGTGCAATATATAATCATTTTAAAAGTTGGATTATAAGCCTGGAAATATTCTGAACATCTAACTCAAAGAAAAGGAAAGGCTTAGGAGCTGAAAACAAGGCTGACTATGACTTCAGACATGAATGTCCAAACTGTAATCCAACTGTCTCTACTTGTCCTATCTGAGCATCTGGCTCTGCTGGGCACCTCCTGTTTTGACCTTAAAATCATCTACAATTCTGCTTCTGGGCATGCCCAGAGCTGCCTTAGCTAGAGCGGGTGAGCAGTTCGGATGGGAGTCATCTCAGATGATAACCTCAGGAATGTAAAATATTGACTTCCAAATCTGAACTTCCCTTATAGACATGGTGACAAACAAGCAATTCCAGAAGCAGATCTGACGCTTCTGTTCAATGTTTCACTCTCTGTATTTTCTGGTTCTCTTCTGCTACTGTAAAGGGATTTTTGGATGACTGGAACGGACTTGAACGTCTCATTCTGAGACACCTTTTGTTATGTGAGATACATCCTGTCACTACTGACTGTCTTAAGCCCTGATGAAACCCTAAAGGTATCTAGAGCAGTATCTAAGGTGCAGTGATTGTGCTCTGAGCCTAACTTCATCACTCCTAATGGAAACAGGATCTCCATGAAACCGCAGCGGTGAGATTGCCTATTCTTGCATAGTAGTGAAATGATCAGAAATCAAATGCTTTTTACTATCTGAAGAAATTAAAATCCTAACACACTAAAACGAATGCTATTCTCCAACCTTTCTTTTTAGTCTTAATCAGCCAGAAGCCATAAGTATAAAATTCAAGGGTAATGAGCAAGGAGAAGCAAGTTTGGCCCTGTAGTCTAACGGCTAAGACCCTCAGCTGAGAGAAGCTTCCGACCTGATATCTGAAATAAGCTTTTGTTTTCCCCAGATATCCCATGCTAGTGCACTGCTTGTTTGTTTTTTCAGCCTCCCACTCAGGAATATTTGGCTATGGATGCTATGAATTTCTATCGCCTCTCACAAACATGTATGTGAGGCTTGCTCCTGAACTGCCAAGATATACGTATACTTTCAGTGGGGAGTGATTAATATCGATCTCTGCGGTATTATATGTTTCACACACACTGGCAGGAAGTTCCCTGAGTGACACAAGTTCCTTTGCCCTGTATCATGTGCCAGACATGCCGACAGCTGATACTGGAGCAATGTTCATAAGGGATTGCAAATGGCTTTTTCATGCACATTGACCCAACTGAATCACCAGGGGCACTAGCTCCCAGGGATAAAATTGCCTGTAGCCGGAGATTCCCTGCAGTCCACCAGAGCAATAAATAACCTGAAATTACAGTGCCTGGGCATCAGTGCCTAGTGTATTGCTTGTGATTGACTGGTGTTATCTGTAAAAGGGTTTTCATTTGAAACTTTTGTATAAGGTCATCCAGATGGTGAAGTGTATGGCAGGAGATTTGAGCTTGGGAGATGCTTTGGCATTCTCATGTTAAGGTTTGTTGTACTGGGCTGGGGAAGTTGAGCAATATGGTTTGTTAAAGACAGCTGGTCTGAGAAGAACATGCATTGACAAAGAGGGCTGTGATGCTCGTTTTGCCTGCAGGAATCAATAGCCAGGAAATGGAGAAAAAAAAGTATACTCCTTTTTGCCTCAATACTCCTCAGCTGACAGAATGAGATATACAAAGGTAGTCAGTGGGGCAGACCGTATAGATATCTGTTGGTGGTTTAGTCCTGTCCGTCCTTAATTTTTTTTGTTTTGTTTTCTTTTGTACTGTCAAGGCATGTTGCATGGTAGATTGCAAAATGAAACACTCTTTGCAGAAAAGAATCCCAAACCAAAGCATACATCAGGTGAGAAACAAGTTATTGTTCACCCAACTATTGAAATGAAACGTGCTGCCAAAGCCCAGTCCTAGTATGAGAGGGACGGTATCAACACAGACCAAATCCTTTTCCATTGGGAGCACTGGCAAAGATACCTGGCAGAGAAACACAACAAAAAGTAGTTTTGGATGTTATGTAGAAGCAGGGTAGTTGCTAGGCCTAGAAAGCCAAGTTCGGGGAATAATGTTTAGGCAACTCTGACATCGTTTTTAATTGCCTCACAGCAAGTTTAGGAAGTCAGAACCAGAAACCTACCTAGGGAGAAGAGTGTGGGGGCAATCTTGAAAGTCTCCGATTATTCAAACTGACAGCCATGGACTTTAAATCTTTTGAACATTTTTTTCTGGGATTGTTATCTCACATCTTCTGCTCTAAGAAACTAGTCATTACCAGCCAAGAAATGCAACTGAGACTTAACTGGAGATCTTTCTGTCTTCCTTTCAATGCACAGAACGAATTACACACATGCAAATGTTCTTTTATTCTGTTTTTTTGGTTCAGATTGACAACCAAGCTACCAAATGTGCTACCCAACAGCTAATAGAGGTAAATTTTCAGCTCCTTTCTGAAGACTTAAAGTAGAACTGAGCAGAGAGCCTAGACATTAAAGAAGACTTGTCGTTTTGCCAGTCTGTTGTGGATTACTTTACAAGAGCTTTCAGTCTGGAAGTTCTTAACCTGCCACTTCAGCTATCAACATTCAATATCAGTGATTAAATCTTGACTACTCAGAGACTGGAAATGGTGCCAAAGACAAACCTAGTTAAGTTCAGCCCAATACTTCTCTGTTGGCTGGATGAGTTACTTCAAGGTCACTAAGGAGTCAAAGCCCACAAGTGTCTCCCAGGGACCAGTCAAGTCTCAGGCTCCAAGCCTCTGGAGTTTAAAGTTTTATAATCCGGTTATTTTTGCCAGAACTGTGAACTTCTTACCATGTGGCTGGTAATAAAAATAGAGCTATTCCATTTCTTCCTTCTTCCCAGACTTGTACAATATTCCCTCATTTCTAGTCCGGCTTTGCTGTTTGAGAAAAGGTACTTTGTTTTTCAGGGGATTAAAGGAGGACTCTACTTCTCCAAAATTATTTGGTGGGAAAAGGTAACCTTCACCCCTCTTCCCTTGATTGCCAGGCTTTTTCTCACTTGGTTTTATATTATATTTTATGCTTTTTGCTTGTTGGGTTTTTTGATTCACGGACACTATCTCCATGTTGCTACAGGAAAATGAAGATGCTACGAAAAGTACTCTTGTGTCGTTACCCTGACTAATACTCTGAGATTTATTTTATTAAAAGCAGACTACTCAAACTAGCCATACACAACCAGTTAAACCCTATTAATACATCCCCTGATTTGTTAACATATCCCCATCACTCACCTTTAATTCAGGATTTAAAACCCCAGTCTGTTCTAGCCAGGATAGGCTTATTTGAGACAAACACTTTGCTGCTAGCTTTCTTTCAGCTGTTTTCTAATCCAAGTAAGAGAAGGAGGGCATGAGCAGAGAGAACAGACATATGCACATGATTACACACACCCTGCAAACAAGCAAAAGGCAGGAGTAGAGAGTGGACTTGAAGCTGAACAGAAGTAGAACTGCATGCCCAGTCGATTAACAGAATTAATCTTCAGAGCTGTCAGGTTTCACATTTTATTTTATGATGACTATATTCATCACACACACAAACCTTCATTACATTGCTGTTTTGGATACAAGTCAGACGGAATGAACAGCTTGACCTTGGTCGTAAACCCCACTACTGAGGCAGCTGCAGGCAACCTGAAACAGAGCAGAATTAGTTATGAACCCTTAACTCTCCCTTTCATTCTCTTGCTCTCTCTCTGGCTTGATTAGTTTCCACCTGTTTAGTCTTCATGGAAATGTTGACTTTTATACTTTCCTGTCTGGCAAAGACACATCCCTTTTCCTTTTTTCTCTCTTTCTTCTCTTCTTTCTCTCTTTCTCTCTTTCTGGGAATTGAAAAGTGAACTTAATGGTGTAATTTTAGGGTTCCCAACAGACAAAACAGTTTTGTGGGCCAAATGAAGTAGTCTTCCTGTGGAATACTCTTGTTTTGAATGGAAAGGTTCAGTTAATGTGATAGAGACCAAAGAACATGTTACTGGAATGCTAATACTCCTTGATGATCTTATGGGCTCTTCTGTCAAGTTTTCTTTTTCTAATGAATAATAATACAAAAAGATAACATCTGAGGCTCACCTAATTCTTCAACTGCATGGCTTTGTTGTCTATAAGGGTTTTTTAAATTGTTCTCTGGCCCACTGTTTTGCCCAGTGGGCCTTAACGCTTGCGACTGCCATTCAGCACTGAGTTATACCTCTCAAGAGAGCAGGTCTTGGCTTTGGCAGGGCCAACAGACTCATTAATTATGCCGTAGCAGACATTTGGCAGTTTCTCTATAGAAAGTTCCAGGGCTGACCTAAATTGAATACGTAAGGATTCCTCAACCCTAGGAAGGGTGTATCTTCTGTAATAGCATGAAGGTCATTAGCGGGACAGTGCCTCTTACTGTAAAGGTCTGGATTGAGCCTGGGAACGATGAGTAAAACTGAAGCTCTGCTGCTCAGTGATGTGGTTCTTCTGGTCCTTCTAAGCCAAACATGATTGGGTCCAACCAGTAGTTCGGCGGGAGATCTCCAAAGACAGCCTGGTTTCTACACAAAAGCATAACACTTAAGTCAGGGAAAGCCATTTCTTTTCTTTGAATCACTGTTTCTGTAACTCCTAAAAGCAGTACCTTTCTGATAAGCAAGCTTTCGACCAGACGTGCAAAAATAGGGAAATAGAGAGAGGGGTTTATCCGAGCAGCGTTAAGAGTTTCTGTCCTGGGTATTTTTGAGTATAGACAATATCTATTTCTAGGGTTTCTCCAGCAGTTTCAGCTGGAGGTAATCTCTCACAGGCAAACCTCCATCATAAATTTCAGGAAGGGAGCTGACAGCATAAGATTATCAAGTTCAACAAGACTCCGTTTCATGTCCTGAACTAGGGAAGAAAATTGTTGCACAGTTAACAAGCTGCTGGGTCTTGTTGAACAGGTGGTAGAACTTCACTTTGCCTAGTCCATAAAGTGCTTTGAAATCCTTTGGGACAGAAGGTGCTATATATGTGTAAGATATTATTGTTACATGGCTATTTTTGCTTTGTTTTGTTTTTCATTTGGTCAGCTTGAACAAGCTCTCCCTGAGGCTTAAGTAGCAAAGCATTAGCCTGGAAAACTTGATGGCTTGGGGTTTTAGTCCCTTAAATGGTCTCTGTTGGCTTGTTGGCTGGTTTATGAGGAGGGTGGAGAAAAAGGGAAATGCTCTCCACTCACATTCACTCACATGGAAACATAACGGAGAACTAGATGACTGGGCTTTTTGCACCGCCTGTTTTACTCCCATTTATCAGTGTTATTTTTCACCCGATTGTTCCCCAAAGATTTTGATCTCCAGCAGATGGAAAAGGAAGGATTTTTTTTCCTTCTATCTCCTGGAAGGGTGGAGGTCAGAACCATAGAATCCTTATTTTCTTTTCTGCTTCCAGCACTATATCCAATAGCTTGTCAGGAGAACAAATTAAGATCAAATTAAATCTGTCCTGTTGATCAGAGTCCAGTCATACTCTGTCATGAGATGGCTATGGAAAAAAGGAGTAACCTGTCAAGCTCTTAAATGCTACCGTATTTCACATGGTGCCAAACTGTACTTGGACTATAGATACATCGATGCTGGTGCTATAGTAATAAGAATAACAATAACAATAATAAATTCATATCACAGCATCATGGACTGGTATCACTGTAGGGGACTTTTTATTCTTTCAGCTAAAGCTACAGATTGTCCAGTTTTTCAGAGGTCACAATGTTTGCAATATGAAAAGTGTCTTCAAAATAGACAGTTACGCTAGCGTGTGGGATTATGTAACTGTTATTACTCTAATTAGCCATTGTAGTTAACAAAAATAATAACAATAATATTAACAATAATATCTATCTTACAGTGGAACTTTATGCTACACATCATGTGTGAGATGGCTCTTTGATATAGGCCAAAATTGTGCTGGGGACTGGGTAATAATTAAATAGTCTGGATCATCATGGACCAGAGCTCAAGGTCATACCCTCACCTTCATGCAGCTATAGCCTAGGAGTCTTTGCTAAGACTGGAGACAACATGGCATTTGTTATGGTGTAGGGAGAGAACAACCCCCACACCCAAAAGCCTATGTTCTCCTCCTCCCTTGTCTACCTCCACAAATTCCAGGTCTAAATCAGGCTGGATTAAAGCAGGTGTACTAAAAAAGCAAAATCTCAGCTCTCCCTTAAAGTCAGTAGCAACACAGCCACTGACAGGATTAAATCCAAAGCTTTCCCTAATTTTGAAGTGTTTTACAAGCCCTAGTTGTACTTTTCCTTATGAGCACAGGAAATATCTGTAAACCAGTAAAAACTGATAGGAATATTTTAGTCGCCATCCATGTGTTATTATTAGATTTTGTCAAACATGAAAAAAAAATATAATTTGAGATTTCCCTCCCTATTCTGCCAAAGAAATTTAATATGGAAAAAAAGTCCAAATATCTTTGAAATATAAAATTCAAAAATGGTCTTCAAGCACCTGTATAATCAAATACAGCTCAAACAGAAAAGCAAGAAGAGAATGATTAAGGTTTGCTCCATTTGATAAGAAAGAAGGAAAGAGAGAAAGAAAGAGAGAAAGAGAGAGAAGGGGAGAAAGAGAGAGAGAAGGGGAGAAAGAGAGAAAAGAAGGAAAGAGAAAGAAAGAAAAGAAAAAGAAGATGAAGAAGAAGAAGAAAAAAGAAAAAGAAAAGGAAAAGAAAAAAAAAAGAAAAAGAGAAAGAGAAAAAGACCAGACTCTTCCTTGACCAGAGGGAATCAGGGTTTGTAAATTTGAAAATGTTTACAAAAAGTATTAGATAAATCAATATAAAGACATAGTAGATTGTTTTCCTTTGGAAGTTTACATACTTATGTACATGCGTGTACATGTGAGTGTTGGCATCTATACTCTAATACAATGTGACAGAAATGAAATCCAGATCAAC
The DNA here is from genome assembly GCF_018139145.2 of Gymnogyps californianus. NCBI lineage: Eukaryota > Metazoa > Chordata > Aves > Accipitriformes > Cathartidae > Gymnogyps > Gymnogyps californianus. The sequence goes on from NC_059472.1 coordinate 165,861,412, forward strand.
TCTGATTTTTCTTTGCTTTATATTGATTTTCCATCAATATATATCTGATATCTCTGGTTGATTTGTTTCTGCTTTACAGTGACAGATTTGCTCTCCCTTTTCTTATTAATTGCTATTTTTATAGCTCTTAGTATTGTCAAATAAGTTGTACACATTTTGCTAGAGGACCACACTGTACTCAGCCTGGCTTTCCTGGAGGTTCAGTAACATTTCTGTTTGTGCAGGGTTGAGGCAAGTTTAATTCACCTGCAGTAATCCTTCGCACTCTAAGCAATTCTGTGAAGATTTAGGTAAATACAAGCACCACAGTATATCTAAATGTGGATTTAAAAACAGGACTAGCATAGAGGCAGTTATTCAGGTATTCCTTTCGTACACTAATTAGCAAAGTTTAGCATTCTGTGCCACAATAAACTGTCGTTTCTATGTTGACATCACCTTTAAGTTCTCCATAATCTCTCCCTCAGACATTAGCTACTTGGAGACAGAGTAAAATACAGTCATACTTTTCCAAGGATATTTATTGCCTACACAGCACCAAAGGGAGTAGCAGCAGCTCCCTTCCAATACTGTATCTGATTCAAAGGCTATCCAAGGAAGATCTACTGGCAAAACCATCCCTGGCAATCGCTCTTCCTTTGCTATTCATAAATCCTAAAGACAGAGGCTTGGATCTTTCTCTCTGTGCTCAGGAAGCCTCCTCCAGAATTTCCGGATTTCCTTTTGGCTTTATCATTGTCCTTCTCAGAGGACACTCGAGGAATCCTGGCTTCACTGATACACTTTATCAGTTTGATCATTTCCAAGGGATCAATATGAGACAGTCAAGCATCACTGAGCAGAAAGATCCTCAGCATGTAGCCAAATCAGGTGTTTTGTTTATTCTCACTTCTATCTTTTGGTCGGAGGTCAGTTCCAGTGTCCAACCAATACCTTGAAAATTAAAGCCACAGTAGCATTGACACTGTAAGTAAAAAACAGGTAACAGTGAGAGGATAGCTGAAGCTAATGAATGGTAGAGATTAGAAAGGAAAAAGGGAAAGAAGAAAAAAAGGAAAAAAATCTTGTGTGTAAGTTGGCACCAGTAACCTGTGATGTCAGGGTGATGTCAGTTCGGCAGGTGGTAACTTTTTCCAGTTCAGCTTCAAACCAGGCAGGCCTTGTTTTTGTTTACTTTTCCTCTCCACTCTGAAAAGACCAGTGAGCGCCTTCACAGATGGGGGCTGTGAATCACTCGACAGGGATCTCTCTGCCCTCCAGGCAGCTCAAGATCTGCCTTGCAAAGGTGGGGCTGAATATGCAGAGGTGAGGGCCCTCGAGCCCCAAAGGATGGACGGGAACATCAACAGCCACTGCTACATCTTTTCTGAGCTAACTTTTCCTCTTTTCCTTTATCTTTCTTGCCTTTCTTTCTCTTTTCTTTCTTTCTTTCTTTTTCTTTCTTTCTTTCTTTCTTTCTTTCTTTTTCTCTTTCTTTCTTTCTTTCTTTCTTTTTCTCTCTTTCTCTTTCTCTCTTTCTCCTTCTGTCTCTACATCTCTCCCCTTTCCCTCTTTCCCTTTCTTCCCTCCCTCCCTCCCTCCCTCCCTCCTCCTTCCCTCTTTCCCTCCTTGCCTCCTCCATCTTTTCTTCCTTCCTTCTCTCTCTCCTTTCTTTTATGTCAAACCTTTTGGTTAAACCTGAGCAGCAGGTTTACAGCAATCCAGTACTTCTTCCTACATGGCATAACTGAATGACAGCACTGTTTATATTACAATGTTTTGGAGGCCAGAAACAAATGCATTCAGAATAATACTAAATTAACTAATGGATGACCAGTTCACTGGTGGTACTGAAAGCTGGAACTCTGGTGTCAGACCATAAAATGCCATCTGTCTCCTGGGTTTGAATGCTGGGACAGAATGAGTAGGGCAAGTGTTGCACTAGCCATGCACTTTTACACATTTCTTCTCTCTGAATCCCCAGCTGTCCGCTGTTGGACATAAGATGCTGGGATAGTTGCACCTTTGGTTTGATGCTGTTTGAGAGTTCTTATGCTCTTTCATTTTTATCTTTGTCTTCTACAGTCCTCTGAGTCTCTGCATCACCTTATCTAGTCCAAACTAATCACAGCTCGTATTATCCTCAATATCATGTCTTTTTCAAATTGTCTCAAAATTTCTTCCTTTCCAACCTGGCACAGTCAGATGTTTTTGGGCCCAGGGAGAAAAGTAAGGTATCATGTGTACTGGAGGGGGTCCAGTGATTCGTTAATAAGCTTATTGCTGTTGTTTTCTTACTGCAAAGCAATTTGCTTTGCATCTCACATGACAGTTACATGGCTATGTGTATTTTGATATACATAATTCCCAGGACTTATTTTTGAAAGAGATAAAACTCTCTATACAGCTTGAAACAAAAGATTAACTCAAACAAATGATAGCAGGAGTAAAAGTAAGAATAGAATCATATATAACCATTTTGTAGGCACCATAGGTGAAGAATTTGATGATTTGGATTCTTATTTTCTGAGCACAAATGCAACAAATTGATTGAGAATTTCATTCCTCAAGAAACGATGAGGACTTGGTCGAGGCCAAGGGATTATTAATATTAACTGAAAGAAGTGAGACTTAAATATTAGGTTTTGCATCATGAAATTAGTCTCATGCAACCTTTAAATCTGTTGTGCAGGTGTTTATACCTGAACTATGGAAATAAATGGCCATTTCTTGGTCATGATTCATTTCATCCAAAGATAGAGGGGAAAATAAGCCAGATGAATCATCTTCTAGAAGCACCTCTTTCTCTCAGCTGACTGTAAATGGAGTATGGGGTGACTGTACATTTCTACAGTGCAAATGCTGAAAACAAAATGGAATGATTCCTACCACAGGTTTCTATCCTGCTCCTCTGGGCCAAACAATATTTGGATGGCAGAGGGTGGATTTATTTTCCACCTCAGTGGAAATGGATGTTCATAGATTTAACATGCCAAGGCAAGGTGTGGAGAGCCTCCACGCACCTCCTCTCTGTGTAATTGAACTGTAAGGCAGAGGGGTTTATTTTAGCAGTTGGACTTTTGATGGGCTAATGCACTGATTCTTAGCAGTTTATAATTTGGATTGTATTGGTTTTCATAGAAACTAGAAACTGCATATCCTTTGCTCCTTGCACTGTGCCTGCCTCCCTCCCAAGTGGAGAGTCACCATCCGCAGCACTGACATTCAAACTTGCATTCAGGTGAAGAGTTACCCTGAGCATGTGACTATGTTGGACACAGGGGGACTACCTTCATGCTGAGCACCTTAATGAAGATGTGAGCTCTTATTTGTGTGGTTTGGATGGGTTGAATTCAAGCACCCTTATGATTCAAGAGGCTTGGGCTGCAATTATCTTAGTGGCTTAGGATGGGGACTCATGAATAGACAAGCAAAATTTGAGGCGTCCACCTCAAACGTCACCATGGTGACAGGATGCTAACTAGCAAGCTGTGCGTGTGAAAGTCTGATGACATTATGAGGATAGGGATAACATTAATTTTTTGCAGGGGCTTCACTAAGTGCTTGCAGCTTTTTTCTTTTTTTGCTTTTTTCTTTTTCTTCTCATTAACCAGGTCAGTTTGGCTTACCACAGAATCACTCTTTTTTTTTATGTACAGGGACTCAGTATCTTAAGCTACATCTATACTTATAAATGAAGCATGCCTACAAACTATTTTCTGGCCTTGAAAACAACTAATCCAGAACGGTTTGCATCCCCTAAGCCCTCTTTCCCTCCCGCTTTGAGATGTCACATCCACAAGCTTTGTTAAGAATAGTTCCTGCCTCATGCTAACTCCCAACTCATGCCCAGGAATTAATTTTGGAGATTGATAGGTGGCCTGGTCCAACAATGTACTAAGGACATTATTAAAAATTTAACAGTGTGGGTGATTGAGTTCCATTGCCTATGAAAGTTTCCTGGCACTATTTATTATTATTAAAGATGTAGCTTCGCTGCCCAACCTTTACAAAGATGTATAGGAATGACATGTTTCTGCTTCACTGACCAGTTGGGAAAATAATTTCATTAAAATACCATGTGGGGCTCAAAGAAAAAATTAGGGTCGCTAAAAGCTGGGTTTGGATTCAGTTACTTAAAAAAGTGAATTCCTGTGCCTCTCATTCTCTTTCTTTTTTATACATAGATCCATATCTGTATATACGCTAACTGTGACCATTAAAATATAATGTGATACAGTGAGAAAGTGTGTACCATGTCCCCTTTGGGTGCCCTACAAAAGACCATGCAATTCATAAGGGTTGAAAGCTTTCTCCTTCTGCTCTAGCAGCAAGTGTTAAGACACAATGGGTAGCATTCCCCTGCACAAGACCTTTACACCTTATGAACCAGGGCTTGAGACTAGTAATTGAGAACACACTCCTACCCAGACCTTCCCCTTGGTTGAACCTCATCCATGAATTGTGAGAGGCACTTCACAAGCCTGGATGTCGGAGCTTGTGACTGCAAAGGAACATTACACATGCTATTATCCAAGGAGGGAACCTTATTAGAGCATTTAACAAACAGGAGCTGATGTATTTTATTTTCCTTTAGTGAATGTTATTTAAACTAGACAATGGGGAGACTTCCCCCACGCCCCAAAGGATCAGAGATGAAATTCCTTTCAGCCCTTAGCTCTCACATTTATGTATGACTCAGATGGTTAAGGTCTCCCCTCCCTGCTTTCAGCCTCTCAGCCACAAAGAGCTAATAAAGAAAATAAATTTGTTTCTAAAAATGAGGTCCTGGAGGGAAATCATTGAGATGCAGTAGGGAAAGGATCTTAGCTCAATGGCATGATCAGTCTCTTATTTCATAATTTTTTTTCCAAAGATTTGTTTGGCTTTTTTTTCTGTCCTTCTTTTCACATGTCTCTCTCTTCTGGTTTCTCTTTTTTTCTCTTGATCTGGTATTAATTTCTTTTTTTTACGTTGATAAATTGCTTTCCCCTAGATTCTCTTCTCAGCACAAACTTCTTTTTCCAGTCTTGTGATCATTTCTGTATTAATTCTGAGACATTTTCTGTCTTTGGTTCTGTTCATCTTCCTCTATTTTCTTGACCATCATGTCTTTCTATGGATTTAAAACCTTTTTTTTCTCAATTTCTGTCAAGTTCATTTCCCTCAGTTATTTCACTTCTTCCTCCTACCCTTTCAAATGTTCAGTCTCCTTTTTATTCCCTTACATCAGTGGGGGCAAGTATCCAACTCAGATATGCCATCCAAAAAGCTTAAATTATGCAGCACTGGTATCAAAATATTCACTTCAAAAACACATTTCATGACAGAAGAAAGAGATTTTCACAGAACTTTTGAAGTTTCATAATGAGCATTTGATTTCCACAGACAATTTCAATTTCCAGTGGAAAGGAAAATGAAATTCTGTTTAGAGTGTCCTTGTGTGCTTCACTTCTGAATTGAGCTTCAAATACTGTATTTATGTATTTATTTAATAAGTCTAAAAATACCAGTTAATTAAAATATGTTTCTTTCTCTAGCAAGTATACCGGTTTCAGCTCTATTTTCATTTATTGAGTTGAGGGTGGGATGTCTGATTGGCAGCACAGGAAGAAAAAGTGTGAGAAAAAATAGACAATAGCTAATATATTCAGACAGGATGTGAGAAATCCAGAATCAAGTCATTGCAAATGAATCAAGTGCTGCAGGTTCATGAAGCTGGTTATTTCACATCCTCTTGGTGAGAAGATATTTAATATCTCCTTCTCTTTCCTTCCCACTCTTTCATAGTTGTTCACAACAAATTTTTAATAGGTTTCAGGTCTGCTCTGCTTCCACTTTTTATCAAACAGAACTGAGATTTTCTGGCCAGACGTTGCTACCTCTACCCAAAATACTGCAAATATTTGTCTTTGATAGGAAAATAAAAGGTTCTTTTACTTCTTTGTTTATAGATAAAAAATCTAAAAACATACATGGAAAAATGGCATGTCTGATCAGCAGCTGAGAAACCTTGAACCTCAAGAGCTGGGAGATAAACAGCCAGTTGAGCCTGCAGACATGCTGTTTCTTGACCAGTATTTCCCAGCACATTAATTTTCTTCTGCTGTTTTGACAAATGCTACTGAAAAATATATGCTGGGATAGACAGTCATCACGGTCTTTTGGCTTCAGGGTGCATAATTTTATTTTATCCTTTTTAGGAACTCCATATCTGTATTAAAATGACATTACTTCTTATTTCTTTTAATAGTATTTTAGACTATTATATAGACATAATTATTTATTTAGTTAGTATATTAGCTTTTTTCCTTAATCTGTGTATAAGGTTTTACACTGTTCTCATTCATGGTTCACTTCATTGCAATCCAGGGATGTGAAAAAGCCAGTGCATGACAGTGGACAAGAGGAGATCTGCAAGACATGCCTCGTTACTTGCCTACATGACCAATGTCTTCTGCAAAAGCCAAGCTGAAGAGTCAGGAGAAGTGGGTCTGTGAATGGAGAGCATTTCTTGCAGGCTGGGATACCCAGTGAACCTAGAAAGAACTTTTTTTTTTTTCTTTTTTTTCCCCCCAGAATACTTGGAACCGACCTCACCTCTAGGAGACTGCCAAAGGTGTTTTTCAGGATGACGCCACGAAGACTTTCATAGACTGTTAAATTTTTTATATTTGAAAGTGAACTTTCCTTTGACAAACAGCCTATGCAGCCAGAGCAACTGGTGAGAAGAATGAGTCATAAAAAGTCTGTTATTAAAAATGTTTGCTTTGTTCACATCCTGAATTGATTTCCTTTAATGATTTCCCTCTGACGGCTGTGGTCAAAAATAATAACAGTAATAATAAAATAAGAGAATATGCCCCTCCCTGGTTCTTCTAATACAGGCTTTGCTCTCCATGTGTTGACAGAGCAGCCCTGCAGACAGACCAATATGTGAATTCAAGTAATAAAACTCAAGGAAAGATTGAGATATTACTGCTTTTTGTTATTACTACAGCACTTGCATTATGCTAGTAACGTAGAAGCTGTAAGTGAGATGAGGGTCTGAGGTAGTACAGGGACCATTTGGGAGGGTGTGTGGGTTTTTTACTCTCTTTGTATGCTTGCAGAAGGATTTTGATTACTATTTAAAGAATATTTAACTTTTTTTTTTACTTGCAGTCTAATTGTGCAGAAAATCAGATTTTCAGTCTGTTTTTTTCTTCCATAAAATTACGTTTATAGAATTCTCACTCTTTTCCCCCATGTATTTCTCTTGCTACCTTTAAGTATACAATTACTACGCAATTATACAATAATTATAACAATAGTTATATATAATACAATAATACAATAACTGCATGACGTTTGAAGTTATTACATCATTTACATTATTGCTATACCACTATGATCACAATTAATAACACAAATAATTATTCTTTTTCTCATGATGTGATGAGACAGATTATTTGACCAAATAAATAAATACAGATGCATAAAGTTGGCAGATGCATAAGTAGACACATAAATATATAAATAATGTATAAAATCAAACAATTAAAAAAAACCCAAACCACAACCCAAAACAGACTTGTGGTTATATTTTATACAAATGCCTAATACGTTATTGCTCTTCATTATGTTGTCTTATTCAGTATTTTAAAATGAATGTACTATAACAACTATTCAGAACAGTATTTGTGATTCAAAAATTCATCTCAATGGGTATTATTAACCTTAATCCTTCACCGTTTTTCTACTGAAAAGCTTCAGTCATTCTCTCAAGAAGAGAAAATAAGTTGGTGTGGGCAAATCAGTCCTTGCAGTGCCAAATACTTGAAGAGAACAGTTCAAAAGCAAGTTACCACAGGAAAGCGTTATGGTCCAAAACATTTATTCAATATATATGATTCTTTTTTCCCTAAAAAACAGTGTAAGAAAAAATATATTTATCTATGAGATTCATTGTGTTGAAAAAATTTGTCTGATCACCTTCCAAAGGATTTAAGCTCGTTGAACACAAACAGTACTGTAGGCATGTACATTAATTTCTGGAGGGCATGCCTATTTTAGTAAAACTCACAAAACAGCAAACTACAACATTACTAAAAACTAATATTTTTTATACACAGTATACATTTATCCCATGGAATTCAACTGCCACAAAATAATACAAGACCAGAAGTTCTATAAGATATGAAAAAAGCCTGAACATACAGGATATTGAGGTATACAAGAATATTCATTTTTGTAAATATGTAATGTTCAGGAACAAGAATTTTTTTGCGAAAGATTTTTTTGTTCTGTCATCAGGACAAAATTCAGCCTTAAACTTTAGTGTAAGAAAGAAAGAACAAAAAAAAGCAACATTTTACCTTTAGACAATTATCTTATTCCCTTACCCTTTTATCCAGTTTCTTACATCTTCTTCCAAATAATGTTCTGCTGGCCACTGGTGCACACAGAACATGTCATGAGGAACCCCTGATGTGACCCAGTGTGGGATTCCCACACTCTCCCAGTATAGAATTGCAACGTTGAGAATTCTTTGACTAGAAAAAGCCAAAACTCCTATTGAAGGCCAATATTTCAGATGCCTTAAGTGAGATGATATGAATGACTCTCTCTCCTCCACCATTACGACCTGGTGGTTCAGGCACTGCAGCTGAGAAAGAAGGTCCCTACCCAACGTAACAGACACAGAAACAGGTCTTCAACATGGTACTTGCATTCATGACACACATGGTCCTATTGTGGTCATGTCATGAAGGACCAAGCTACCTCTTCTCTGGAAGTAAGCTCCTGTTCATTCATACAAAAAACCCCCAAATAAATAAATAGAAGAAACCAGAGAATAACCTGGTAAAAGACTGACACAGAAAAGAAAATGCTTGAGACCAAAAAGTTTTCTAAATGTGCGTACTCTAGACTAAGTCAGGAAGTTTTAAAGCCAGGATATTTTTAAAGAGTGCATCAAACCGTTTTCCAAGCATATAGATGTGCATATGCATATATACTTAAAAACAGAGGAAAAATTATCATTATTAGAAACAAACAAAAGTTCAAAATCTCACAGGCACTTCAGACTGTAATTTTGTCAGGTAAAGTCATGGGAAGGTCATGGTGATATCATTTTGATCCATGAAGACTAAGAATCTGAAACATAGGCATGAAAAAAAATTAGATCTCAAAAAGTTCCAAGAAAGATTTGCAGTCTGGCAAATTTGTTGATAAAGAAAACTCAATCTCTAGAATTTCAACAGCTGAACATGAAGAGTTGATTTCAAAGTCACCAATAAGTACCTAGAGGTGGAAGAAGAAAAAGGAAAAGTATGTGTCAAAACAGAGAGAATTCTCATGTGTTATGGTTATTAAATTGTATTTTAGAGTCCTGAAAGGTTGATATAACCCAAACAAAAATTATGGACTTGGAACAAGCAGACTTAGTCAGTGAAATCCTTTCTCAAGTTATAAGAACATAAGAAGGAATATCTTTTAGCTGATTTGTCTTCTGCTATGGTAGCCAATCATGTCACTTAAATCATTCAATGAACTGTGCATAACCCTACAAGGAAGGCCAAATGACACGGTCATCTTGGCAGTTCATGGTCGTAAAATCACCATAATTTTGAAAGATTTCTGATTTTCCAAAGCCATGAGCACTTTAGTCAGAACCATTCAGCTTGCTTGGAAAACAAATGAAGATATTTGTAGCAGATAGAGATTTAGCATCCTTTCCTGAGGCATCCATTTCAACAACACTGGTTTTAGTTTATGCTACCTACTATAAGATTTTTTCAGAAGACACAAGGGTTCAGTTGGAACTAAATCTTCCCTGTCGGGAGTGAAAGTAACTCTCCAACATAATTGTCATGATTTTCTAAAGTACTTCTGGTTACCAAAATTTCATGCAAGGCGCAGCAGAAAGTAACACTTGGAGATAGCTACAGGCCAGCTAAATGTTAGGGATTGAGACTGGTCTGAGGGAGAGAGCAGGGTAAAACAGCCGGATAATGTGACAATAGCTTACAATCCTGAGGAAAAACAAAAATATCTTTATTTAGGATAGCTTTAAGTAGGACCTTGTAGTCACTTGTAATAAATTATTTAGAGATTTAGCCTAACAGTTATCCATATTTTTTGTATGGTGTAACACAATATAGTTGTTTATGGTAGAAATAAACAGGGCTTAGTGCTTCAAGGTGATGTATTCACATCCTATGACCCACCAGATTCAGAAAAGTGATTCTTCATGTCCCCTCAATTTTAACATTTACAGCATAGAAAATAACAGCTGAACTGGTTTTAAAGCTGCTTTATTGGTATCGGAAAGAAAATGGTACATTTGTAATGCAATGTACCAGCCTTTATTTTAAATACCGGATTAGGAAGAGATAAAATTGTGCCACTAGCTCCCACATCCAAGTTGCTCAGATCTCCACTGACTACGAAGGGAACCTGAGTGACTTCTTCAGATGTACAGCCCTATATTTAATGAGAGATTTCTGCTTCCACACAGAAAACTGAGGCACTGTAGTGGCCACAATATCTTTAACCTCTTCAACCCGTCCTGTCTCATGCCCACATTTTGAAATCCTCCAGCATATGAGGAGGAGAAAGAAGGTTAAAAAAAAGAAGAACTAAAACAAGTGAGTCGGGTGCTAAGTTTCAGGTGGATTTATTTCCGCTGGCTAAGAGGTTTTCTGAGGCAGGGAAACATACAGCTCATTATCTGGATTAGTGTTATTACCTTCATTTTTCAATAAATATACCGTGTCAGGATTTATAGCTTCTCCATTCTTTTTGTGAAATGCAATAGGTCTGTCTCCCAACGCCAGCGCTTCACCGGAATGACAGGAGCAGCGCAGGGAGGGAAACACGCTGCTGCCTTCTGCTAAGTCTTGCTCCTGTCTTGGGCCAGGGTTGTGACAGCTTTTGGCTAACCCCGAGCTGAAGTGAATGGGAATGAAATGGCAGACACATCATTTTAAGTAAATGACCTGCTCTAGATTTCTTTGATATATTTACTTGGGCCTCGAGAGAGATTTAAGTGTGGCTGAAAAGAGCTGAGTGAACTTCTCTTTGCAATAGCTGTAAAGAGCTCCTAGTACCCTCTTTTGGAGGGGTATAAACTAAACCCTACCCCTTTCTCCCCTTCCTCATTTCCAAGTCCCATAAGAGCTGCCCCTCATTCAGCTGGAGGATCCCATTTCCTCCCTTGCACTCCAGCTGCGCTCCAACCCCGCTATCAAAGCTTGCAACATTAAAATTTTGGGGCAAACCTGTCCGTTTTCCATTTTGTCCATGGGACAAACACTGCATCCTGCATCTGGACCATGCATAAATTGTTTGAGACCTTGCACCATTAAATTGCGAGTATTAGTGATATTTTTGTGGAAGTAGGGAACTTTCAGTGAAGCGCCATTATTTGACCAGCTGCCTGGAAAAGTAAGAGATAGGAACAAAATCAGTATCTGATGTGAGGCAGTCCTAATGTGTGTCTCTCCTACATGCTTCTGGTTTTTAGCTTGATAACTCTGCTGTTTACAAGTTGTCCATGTATTATAAAATCCTCCCTCGCTGTGGTCCACATAAAAGCCCATTTACCGTCTGTAAGTCTTTCTGATGTAATACCTGATAAAACTTATTGACTCCTTGTTGTGGTTTAACCCCAGCCGGCAACTCAGCACCATGCAGCCACTTCCCCCTCCCTCCTCCCTGTGGGGTGGGGAGGAGGAAAACAAGTAAAATTCGTGGGTTGAGATAAGAACAGTTTAATAACTAAAGTAAAATAAAATACACTACTAACTAATAATAATAATAATATAATAATAATAATTGTAATGAAGAGGGATATAACAAAAAAAAAAAAAAAAGAAATAACACCCAAGAAAGGACAAGTGATGCACAATGCAATTGCTCACCACCCGCTGACCGATGCCCCAGCAGCGATCCGCCCCTCCTGGCCAACTCCCCCCAGTTTCTATACTGAGCATGACGTTCCACGGTATGGAATACCCCTTTGGCTAGTTCGGGTCAGCTGCCCGGGCCATGCTCCCTCCCAGCTTCTTGCACACCTGCTTGCTGGCAGAGCATGGGAAACTGAAAAGTCCTTGGCTTAAGATAAGCGCTACTTAGCAACAACTAAAACATCAGCGTGTTATCAACATCATTCTCACACTAAATCCAAACCACAGCACTGTACCAGCTACTAAGAAGAAAATTAACTCTATCCCAGCTGAAACCAGGACACTCCTACAGAGCATCGCCATTATCAAAAATTTTAGAGTGATTTTAGTGCTGGCAAAAACACCAGAATGACAGACTTTGAAGAGAAAATCCTCCTTACTAACCTAGACAAAAAGTTAACAAGGAACATGGAGAAGATACCAGTATAAGGGCTTTCAAATAAATCAGCAAGTCAGAATTAAAGCTTGGACTTGCCGATATGGAGCCCAGAATCAATATCAAGAGCTGTAGAAAACTCATATCTGGAACAGACGAGGCACAGAGAGGCACTCACAGTGTTTACATGGACCAGGAGGTTGTATTAGCGACCCCAGCTTGTGTATTGACACACCTCATGCAGCATAGAGAGACTTGTCCACTAAGGATGACAGAATCACATTTAGGTTTCAAAAGACCAGGATGAACAGTGGCCTTAAAGGAGGTGAACCCCATGGCTGTGGTACAGACTTATGAGAGGTCCAGCCGCTCTGATCAGCTGCTGGATGCTGGGAAAGGTAAGACTACTGCATCTCAGCTGGCTTTAACATCTCCATTTAGGCAATGGAGTTAATCCCCTATTGTCAATGGAGACGATAGAGAGCCAATGATGGTGACTCAACCCCCTCTTGGACCTGAACTAGAGAGCCCTGTGTCTCTCCATTCCTTGCAGATGGCCTGGAGTAGCTGAATTCCTAATCTATTCACCGGAGTTAGGTGAGAGAGTTAGGAGGGACTCATCTAAGACAGAAGGTTCACACTATACTTACGAAGAGCCAGACTCTGGGTATTTGGTAGTGGAATCAGTTGCTGAGCACTTTGGTCTGCTGAGGCCGAATACACCCAAAACACATGAATGAGAGTTTGGACTACGGCATCAAATTTGCCTGGAGTCTGCTTTTATGGGAAGATGCGGAGCTGTAGCGGAGGTGGCCTCCTGAAGTGATCTTTATTGTAAAGAATGTATGTAGTGGACCAAGAGGCTCAGACCCATGGGTAACTATACGGTGAACTTGCCAGTCTTCCCTGCCAAGTGAATCTTTGGCAACTGTGTAATGATAAGCAGAAACGGTGCTGATTGAGGTCGTATTTGTAGCCATGGGAACATCTTTGTAATAGGACCTCCTGCTTCCATGAAATACCAACAGAGAACAACAGTGCTTGCCAACATCTGGCCTGTCTACTGCAGATGATTTTAATTCCCAAGCCGTTTTTTTTTTCCATCTCTGCCACAATATTTCTGGGGGAATTTACTTGTTATTGATTAACTTTCTAGTACATGGGTTCTTCTGGACCTGGATACAGATTTGAAAAAGCAACCATAAATCATCCCTGGGGCTGATTTTCACTTGTTCCCTATTGCATGTGGGCGTTAAAATGGACAGAAATTGCCTCTCCCTTTTCTCAGTAATTTATCTAACCCCACTGGCGTTTATTAGGCTGATTTTTTTTTTTTCCTCTCTTCCCACTCAGTTTTAAGTGGCTGCTCCCTCATCCCTAGCACTGGCTTGCAAAATATATATGGAAAGAGAAAGAACTTATTGTTCAATTCTTTGCTTTTCTGTTGGTAGATGCAGCATGTTGACTTTTGCTTGTTTGGGTTTTTTCTGCCCCAATAGCACAGCAGAAAATAAATTACGTTTTTTTCCTTTTTAATTTTTTTTTTTTTTTTATTTTGACTTCATTCTTTTATTTTCTACCTTTGGAGAAAACCTTTCTGATCTCAACAAACATGTAATACAGCTACAAGTGAATAACCAGGCTATACACTAAATGTTTTCCTGGGTGTTCCCTTCTGTACCAGCCAATTTTTCCCTAGTTGCAGGAAGGCAGCCAAGATAAGGAAATATTCATCATTTCTGCACTGTATTATTTCAGTGGAAACAAAGGATCACACTGTGCGTTTGTGCCGGCGTGCGTATATGTGTGCATTCATTGTAGGCGCTGTCTTTCTGAGTCCAGGACTTCAGAATAGCTTTGCAAACTTCCAGTTCTTCAGTCATTCATGTGAAAGCCACCCAGATAAGTAAGGGAGACTGTGGTTACAAGTTTTGTGTTACTGCTCTTGGCTGGTAGGCCAAATCTCTGCATTTCTGCACCCTGTATCTATAAACTCATCCCGTCCCCCTCTGACACACACACTTTGTCTGCACAAATGTTTGTGTGGCCACGCACTGAACCTGACCAAGGAACTGATCCAGCTGAAAAAGAACCCAGGAAAAAAAAAGTCACAATTTATTTTTTCTGCTGGATCAATTCCCTGTTTCGGTTCACTGCCTGGTCATGAAAAACATAGTGCAGGAAGAGCTCTGGGGATGACTTGAGGGCAGGAGAGAGGAAAGCAGGAGGGGATATTTAAACTATGATTGACACCAAATAAAAAAGGCCTTTCAAATCTTCACCCTGACTAGGAGTTATCTGAGTTGACCAACTACAGGCTACAAGAGATTATGATATAGGAGATTATTATGGAAGCAACAGTATGTGTTAGACAGCCTCTTACTATAATGCCTGCCTATACTGGGACTCATGTTCATAGCTTTCTGGGAGTTGCATACATTTGAGCAAAGCTGTCCTCTGGAAATAGTTGTTAAGTTTCATTGGGTTGAAAGGCAGAATAAAAAGTTCAGACACCACTTAAGTCACAGTAACTTCCAAAAATGGTATTTTCTAGGTCCTGCATTGGAGGCAAGAGCAAAGACAGGAAAAGAGAACCTGTTTTCCCTGCTATTTTCCAGCCACCTAAGCACAAACACTTCTCAAAATTTGATGCATTAGGAACAACATCCACAGAGACAATGGAGAGAGAGCAGAAATCAGCCAGACTTGTCTACCTCTCTGAGCTAAATTCTGCTAAAGATCTTGCTGAAGAGTCACTGAAATCATCAAGATACTTTGCATTTGCTCCTCGAACCAGATACTGACTTGTCCAGCCTTAACCAAATGACACACCACTCTCCAGGTGAGAGAGGATCTAAGGAGAGCAGTGGAAAAAGTTTGGGTGAAAATTAACATCTCACAGGACAGAAAATGTGGTGTGGAAAAAAAAAAAGTGTAGTAATTATAAAGAAGGACAACCAGGTTGTGCTTAAAGACAAGATGAGGAGTTGGATATCTTTCCAATACTATTCACTGTACAGAAAGTGGAAATGAAATCTTTTTTGAATGCCCTGAACAAGTAATCAATAATTAGCAAGTGTTACCACACTGTGGTAGTTAAAATGTCACTGTGCATGAAAAATTAAATAGCTCAATGTTTTAACTCACGCAGAGGAGGCTCTCTGCAAATTTTTGTCTCATTCCCATGAAACACTTCTCTTCAAATGTCCCATTTGTCCAAAGGCAAACTCCAGGGTTCTACTTGCCCAACAATTCCCAGCCTAAGCCTCATTTATGCAGTTTCAGCAGTTTTACCTAAGGGAGTAAAGGTTGTAAGATCAGGACATTACCAGTGAGTAAGAAGGTCTAATCAGGAAGGAAGGCTGTGGTAATGCGGTTAGTTCAACCTTTAATGGCTGGGCAGGTACAGAACGGCAATCAATGAGATCTCTCCAATGACTGGAACCATATGTGAAAAAATTACACATACTGCTTCCTTCTGTGAACATTGGTACGTAGTTCATAAATGCTTTTTAGTTTCTGGCCAAAATAGAAGACCTTTACACCCCTGAGATAGCAGAAAGGAAAAGGAGAGGCAGTGACCAGAAAAACTCCCATGATATGTATCATCCAGACCCAGATAAAATTTCTCTGACACCAGAACTATAATTACAATGATCAGACATCTTCAGCATCCTCCAGCTAATCTTAGCCTCATTCTTGTGATGTACATAAGACACATAGTAAAGTGACTGCCGTACTGGGAAGGGAAACATGAAAATTAAATTTTTTTTTCGAAGCTGTGAAGAAATTTAATATGGGGTCTATGTGATGGAGTCCAGTGAAGCTGTATCCCAACCCTTTTGTCATATCCTCTTGGCACATTTTTGAGAAATAAATGTGTTTAAGGTAACGGACCACGAAGCTCTATTGCAGTTAGGGAGTGGAAGCATGAAGAAATGCATAGGAGGGATGGACATGTAACGACAAGCTGTAAAAAGAGCAAATGTTGTAGGTATGGATTAAACTTCCCAGTTTTCAGAGTTTGGAGTTTGTCATGGAAGGTATATCCATACATGTAGAGCAGACCGCCCCTCTGGTGGGATCATCAATACATCAATCAGCTTCAAGACGTACCCTACATGACATCCTGCCTGTTACAGCCTGGCAGAGGAACTATGACTGGAAGAGAAGCTGCTTGCGTCTTGATCTGCTTTGTCTATGCTTAAGATCTGTGATCCTAGTTACTACTACAATCTCTGTCCTACAGCTAGACAGGCTGATTTCAGAATCCACCTATCCAGAAGTCACTGTTTTGTCACCATTTATTCAATATACCTGACTTGATACACTCACATCTAGCATCAGGGATGAATGAACTGCACTGCCTACATATCATAGCAGATAATGCAAGAGTAATCCAGAGGTTAAAGCACAAAGCTGTAGTCTGTTTTTAGGTTGCATGAGAGGTCTGTGCATGCTGTGAACACATGCACATGGTCCAGATTAGAAGCCAACTCGTTAGAGTTATAACCATGTCTCTTCCTTAGCCTCAAGTCAATCCATTCTTCCTCCATCTTCATATAGTACAGAAAGGTTATTAAATTTCTTCTCAATAGTTCAAGGAGATTGTAAAAATTCCTAATGAGTACAAATGGGGGTTTTTGCCTCAGAATATAGAAGGCTGGTGGTGATGTAATATGAAGTTTGTAGAGTAGGAAAGAGAGATAATGATGCCAGAAGTAATGAGAAAGGAGAAAGTGTTCTCCTTCACTGGCTGAAAGTTTGGAAAGGGGCATACCTAGGTCAGGACTTGCAGGAGATACTGTGAAATGAGAGCAAGTGTTAATATAGCTGCTGCTGGTTTGTGGTGAGGTTGGATGCTGGTCTGTATCAAGCAGGGATGTTTCTTGTGCCTGAACTGTGGAAACAACTTCAGTTAGAGCTTACTGTAAAACAAGTCATTTCAGTTCTCCAGAACAACTCGTTCATGTCATGAGAAGTACTTTTAATGGGTAGGCAATCCCTCATATGACAGTTTGCAGATTTAGCATCATCCATAGGGTGAGATTGATCATTCAGGACTGGGGGAATATCCAAATTTGCATTGGCTGAGAAGTTCCCCTGATGCATAACTGCTCCTGCTTATATAGGTCTAGTGCTTTGATTTTTTTTCTTGGCGCTTAGGAAAATATTGGCCCTCCCAACACCATTTCCCTGCCCTGGCAAGCATCATGACATTGGGCCTTAAAACCAAGGGTGTGGTCTAATTTATTCAATTCTTCTCCTCTTTCCGCTGGTTGTTCCTGAACATTAATTGTACGGGGACTGGGGCAGGAGCAGTGCGTGCTCTGGAGGCTGCCAAATACAACGTATCCAGCCAAGTGAAAAATAAAAAGGTCAGGTTCAAAAGTCTAAGCAAGAGAGCTGTAGGTTTTCCGATGGGTTTGACATCTCAAATGGTCTGATGGATGTTTCCTTTGTTTGTTCTGTGACCATGCGAAAGGACTATAGAAATGCGGGCAAAACCCATGATCTACTCTTGGCTGATCTGCAGCTAACGTATCTGGTATTATTTATACTTTTTATTATTACTTATGCCACATCAAAAGATAGTCCTTCCCTATGACTAGCACCCTTGACGCTATTTAGAAATGTAAAATACACACAACAAATAAACAACTTTCTTCCATTATTCCTGTAACATCATCTTTCAACTGTGGAAAGAAATATAGGGAACTTCCATTCTCCACCCAAAACTCCACCAGGGACCCCTCAAAACAACCTACCTCTTGCTCCTTAATTTGAAGCCTAGCAGGCATAAAGTATGTCCTCTGTATTTAGAGTGAGTCATACCATGGAGCACACGGCAGATAAAAGTGGGTGTGGTAGTTGAAGAATGGACGGCAGGAAACAGATGTGTCTGTGGTTTTTCTGTCTGGTCAAATGGGTTAGCTCAGGGACCATTAATGAAGGCCTGGGATATAGTTCTTTAGCTGGTGTAAATTAAGGCAGTCTTGCTGAAGCTATGCTGATTTACTCCAGCTGAGCGTCAACCCTTTTTCTGTTTGCATAGGTCATTTGGAGTCCAATGCTTGATGACTGTGAAGAGCCAAATCTTTCTATGGTTGGTCTGTCCCTCTTCAAGTGAAAGCTCAGTTTAAATCATTGCATTTATCTTTCCTCTTTATCTAAATCAAATTTGGTAGTTTTGTTTTGTGAAATAAGAGAGATTTAAGGAGAGAGACTAAAAATCCACACCTGGGAATTCATAGGCAGCCATATCTCCTTTGCAATACTGAAAACAGGCTGCTTGTCTAATTGTCAAAATAAAGAGGCAGTTTCTTTCCATAAGACATCTACATTTGAAAGTGATTGGATAATTGGTTTCATTTAGGCCTTGGGATCAGCACTGGAAGGAGAACATAGTAACTCTCAGTTCCGACTTCCCCGAATTGACTCTGTAGCTCCTCTTTGGGCAAGCTTTCAGGCTGAACTTCTGCATGTTCAGTGATTATCCCATCAGTGGTAAGGACACTGGGAAGCACCTGATGAAGAAACACAGGCCTAAGAAGGAAGATCCAAACTAAACAGAAGTGGGAACAGAGCAGCCGGCTCTGCAGAACATTGTACAACTGCAGTCTTTAATTTTTTAAAGAAAATTTTCCACTTCTTCACTTAAAGGCCACATCTGGCAAACATTGTAAGAGTGTTAACAATTAGAAAAATGAAATATCTTTGCCTTCAATTTTAGTTGGCAAAATAAATATAAGAATTCCATTGATCCCTTTAACAGACTATTGTATTATTCTTTGGGATATAGTGAATTTCCAGCCTATTCTCATCTTGTCCAATTAAGGGAAACTAAACTTGAATGGCAAATCATGAGGTCTCTCCCCACTCTGGATCCAAAAAACTCTCATAAATACCTCTAGGAATTGCTTTTATCCTCTAGTGACTCAACAGGATCCCCATAAAAATTGAGGGCCACATTTTAGATGACCTACTGTGGTGTTTTACATGGATGGACACCAACGCTGGGACCTGTAACAGGGAGCCTTTGTACAGCCTTTATTCCCCTTCACTGACTGTATTACCATACAAGGCCTTGTAGCACGGGGCAGTAGGAGATCTGAATTACTTAATACACCCTTGAACTGTGGTGCCGTCTTAGGCGTCATAGTTGGTGGTCTGAAAAGTCCCTTTTTGATGTTGATTTAGGAGAAATAAGAGATGATTACTTAGGTTATTCTTGTCCGTACTCCATTATTTAGGCAGAATTTTTCCAGAGCATCTTAAGTCTTCCCCAAGCTCAATGAATTGCTATGACAATTTGCTAAAAGGACTAGTAACCACGGTTTCTGTCAGAGTACGCCTCATAGAAGGAAGAAAAATCCACCAAAATTTTCATATAGTCATTATACCACCCTTTACCTATTCTTGCTTTAGTTCTCCTCAATCTACGAGATGCCTATAAAGCTTCGAAAATGCTTAGACATCTGGCTTTCTGAAATTCCTCTTGCATCATGTTGACTGGTGTACCCTCTGATCGCCTGAGCTTCCCTAAGTTTTGCATTCACTCGTTGCTCCTTGTCTAATACATTTTGGCATAGGAATTACTATTTTGTTCTTTTCTGTAGATTTGAATTAGACTGATTTAAAGAAGATTCATTATGTTCCACTAAGTCCCACAATCTTTGCAAAATTAGAGCCCTGAACACTTCCACTGCGTAGGTTTAGATTTTCTTCCCACTTACCCCAGTTGTACAATATCAGTGGAGATATTTTTGCTTTACACTTTGATGACAACCCAATACTCAAGCTGTCTCTTCTCAAACACACAACAGGAGAGGAATTCACATCACAGATTTCACTGTCTTGTGAGCTGAGCGTCTCAATTCCCATTGTGGTCAATGAAGAAGTGGTCAATAGAGTACCAATTTGCTGTAGAAATGTGCAGAGTTTTAATTGCATCTGGAAAAGGTATGCTCTAATTGCATGCGTAGGTTTGATTTTCCGATGAAAAAAAATTCAAATCTGATGACATATTCTATTTTCTGAAATACTTTGCAGAATCCATTTAAAATATACCGGTTTTCCATCAACTTTCTTGTTTGTAATTCTTGAATGTAAGGGGTTAGAATACCAAGAATCAGATTTGGGACACATAAATTTTGCAGAACTTGTAGAAAATACAAATATTTTTAAAAGAATTTTAAAATGTTTTATGCAAAGTGTCACAGAGTGTTTCTTTTTATTCTCGCAGATTTTCACTGAAAAATAAACATTGAAGCAATGAGGAAACTCTGGATTCTTCAGTGTCTCTTAGGAAATTAATATCTTGCTTTCAATCAACAAGAACCAATTTTGTAAATTTTTACCAAAATATTTTCTTTATTTTTTATTTGTTTATTATGTAGAAAAATCCAGAAATATATAAAATAAAATTTAAAAAAAACCAAACCAAAACAAACCCCAACTTTTTTTGTTTCTATTTATAAAGGAAAAAAGGTTTGTAGATAAAATGGATAAAAAAATAAAGCTGTAATACACCTTACCCTTTGAAACATTCCCTGAACTTTTTGTAGGGTAAGAGCAAGCTGAATAAAAGGAAAAGGAATAAGATCTGGCCTTCCTTGAGTCATTTCAATCATTACATAAAAGCTCACAGACAGTTTCTTGTAGCACGTGCCCAGCTAAACATGTCCATGTCCATGCCCATGCAGGTACAGTGTCAATACTGTAATTCTTCCTCCTCTCCAGCCTTTCATTTCTATTTGGAATGTCTCCCAGAACATTTTAACTCTTTTACTTGATCCTGCAGCAATCCTGTGATTCTTTGCAGCTGACAGAAGTTGAAGACAAGACATGGAATATCATCAGAGGAAACTGAACTTGAAGAGCAAAACCTCTAATGCTGTAACATGTCAAAATTGCTCTTGGGGGTCTAACAGGTTTTCCATGCCTTAACTAAAGGAGCAGTAGGTTGAACTCTGTATACTAGGTACAGCCACCAATGAGTATTCTTCAGAAAGTCCATGGGCCTCCAATCTGCATGATGTTCAACAGCTCTTATACAAGCTAAGTAAGCAGTGTCCACAACAGAAGTGGAAATGGATGGGTCCCTTTTACCTTCCTCTCCCTCTAGGATTTTGCAAAGCCCCCTGAGCTACCTAAGAAAGACTAATGCCTGTGTCTGGGGTGACCTTTATTCCCATACATAACCCCCAACCACAACAGAGTCTGTCCTTATTCCACCCAATTTGTTGATAGCTTCAGAGCGGCCAACCTGCAGCCTCACTCGGGCCCTCCAGATACATCCCCTCATCCACTGCTGCTTTGCCCACCTTTCCTTGTCAGTCTCATGATGTCAAAATTCAGTTTTATTAACTGTACTGAAAACCACCAGCTGTCTAGTTTCCAGCCCATCGGTGCATGCTTAGTTTGTGCCCTTTTGTTCTCATACTATGAATAGCCATTTGCACAGGTAGCCCTCCCCTGTTTTCAGAGATTGTTCCCCAGCTGTATCACTAGAGAACAAATATCTCTTCCCATATTTTGTTGGGGAGGGCTAAAAAGCCAAGTTGTCTGATTTACTTTCCTGTTACATGACAGACTTACCATTCCTTAGTTTATCCTACTACCCTTTCAGCACATCTTTCCCACCAAGTGATAGCAAAACAGCTAACACAGATAGCCAGAAGTGCATACAGTATTTCTGATGGCACCAGTCCCTGAAAACAACAACAAAGAAAGATTTGACTATATTCCAGACACAACCGAGAAAAGGAATTAATTAAATTTGACAAATTTAGGAGGTATCGAGTTTGGGGTTATGTGTACACTCAATATTGTTTTAATTTATAATAATGTAATCAGGAGATAATATAATGTTGAGTGCCAGCACTTCTAAGATTCACTGTACCTTACCCCCTTACTATATTATGTTGGTAGAAAGCAGACAGCTAGAAAGAAACAGCTACATGCAAGGATTTGCAAGTAACAAAACATTTTTCAGTAGAGATAATATCCTTCATTAAATCAACTAATCATTAGTTATCTGTGCTGAAACATTCTGAGGAGATTCAGCATATTCATATTTAGAATAAAAAGGAGAGGAGAACCTGTTGTTTTTCCATTTAAAGAGAATGAGACATGAAAGTATTTCCCTCTCTGAATCATGACAAGGATCTCAAAATATCTTTAATGAATAGAAAACTCTTATCTGGTTTGAGACAATGGTAAAGTTGCTTTAATTGTAAATGATAGGTTTTTTAATTTAAAACGCATTTTTAAAGTATGTTTTTTTGAGCTGGAAGTATGAAACTTTCTATTTTAGCAACATTGGAAGGAGACATTTATGCAGTTCAACTCTTATATTTTTTGAAACAGAAGTCACTGAGATTTAATTACATGATTTTAATTGTAGAGAAAATTTGGCCTAGTAATTATATTTCCATATTTTCCAGGGCAGAATAGGCTGTTTTGTAAACCTCTGTGTAGCTAAAATTTATTGCAGAAAGTCTGAGAGAAGAACTGTCTTACTGTGTGTTTGAACAGTATCTGGCAAAATGAGAGCCTGCTTTATTATCACCAATTTTGGGCAAAAATGCCCAATTAAAAAATGTGGTAATAGGAATTGACTTCACATTCATCCACAAATAAAACGACTGAGCGTAAAGCCAGTTTGTATGGACAGGAAAGTCTCCCTCACCCCTCACTTTGGGCACAGACGATTCTGTTAGTTCAACATTTGACTTGCTTGGCACTGAGTATAAGCAGTTTGAGACTGGCTGGTACTACAACTAGGGAGACCAGGGTTTGCTCCAGAGCTTCAGGGGCATAAAGGAACAATTTTTTTCTGGATAGTGTGCCTCAGACATTATTTGGAGGACAGTTTAGGAATCATAGATGGCATTCCTCTGCCACGTGTTATGTTCTGGGCTTCTTTGCTGATAATGTGTAGTTGCAACCTGGCGGACTCCTTCCATCCCCTTCCTAGATCCTTCCATCCCTGTGGTCGCATTGAACTTCGCTACTGAACTTGAACAGTACTTCTGGCTGGTATTAAACTAACACTGACTTGAACTGATGAGGTAAATATGACAGAACCCATCACAGACTTTCCCAGGGCGTATTAACCTCATTTATTTCTCACCATGGATTACGAAGAGAGTCTCCCAAACTAGCCTTGATGAGATACACTGCTTTTATCTAGCTACCGTTGGGAGAAATTAATCCCATTCAGTAGTACCTTTCCCCTGATGACACAATCCCAGCTAATCCCAACCCTCATCCTTTTTTGAATTCAGTATATTCTGGAAAGCAATTCCGTCACATTCACACAAAATACTGCCACTGGACCAAACAGGCTGTTTCTGATAATACTAAGTTTGTCACCTGAGCTGAGTTGAAATGGGAATGTCTATGCTTCCAGCATGTCAAGAAGTTTTGCCTGCCGTGGAGAAGTCAAGCCTGATAATTTAGACTTTACCAACAGCAAGAGTATGCTTGTTGGTTCCTTCAAGATACCACACGTCTGATCAAGCCCAAGGTTTGGCACCTTCACCTACCTGCAGCTAGTTTGTCTTTATACAGTCCACAAAATAGCGACATCGTCAGAAACAAGCAGGTTGTGCAGCATGTCCTGGGGTTGATTGTTGACTTTAGCAAAGGAACCACCGATCCTACAGAGCAAGCTATCGAGCAGCGCAAGTGTGAGGAACAAACCTTAGGATGCAATGAGGAAAGGACATGATTCCAGTGCACCCCTCCAGCTGATAATCTTCTCAATGTCCTCTGGCACAGGGGCAGGAGGGAACAGTTAGTAAAAGGCAACAGGGATCTTCTAGTAATCCCAACAAGTGGCCTACCACCATATTTATTGTTTCTTTAATGATACTTTTAACACAATGGGCCTCTAGACTCCCATAAAAAGATACCAGAAAAGCTCACCTCACCCTCTGTCTTTTCCCAGAGCGCTGAAGAAAAAATAATGATAAAAAGGAAAGAACAAAAAAGAAAAAGCATACACTGCAACCACAACTAGAAACATACCTTTTCAATCTCCTCAGTGCTGCCTCAGGGCCATCAAAATGACATTACTCTGATTTACTATTCAGCTAGTCTATACAAAGACAACCCGCAGAGGAATCCACAGCATTACCCGCTTCCATTTTCTCCGGGTTTAATTTAGCACAGTGGCAGTGAAGGAGATAGCATCAGAAGTAGCAAATGACAGGCAAAATAAGAGGACACATTGAGTCTGCCAGTTAAATGTAAGTCTGTGCCTACAGTGAACCCCAGAACTGCCCTTTCCAGAATCCACACTTGAAAGCACTCAAACATGCACTGAAAGGTCTAAGGTCTTTGTACTTATCCTTACACCTCCTCTTTACCCTATCATACGTGTCTGTACCATAGGGCTGGACATAACAACAGAGATCCAGATAGTGTTAGAAAAACTAATTATATATTTAATACTGTTATTTTGGACAGGAGTTTTTATTATCATTATTTTAAAGCAATGCTCTCAGAGAACAAATGCCCGATTTCACTCTGGCATAATTCTGGAAAAAATATTTAGAAGAAAAAAAAAGAAAAATGAAAATAACCCCGTTAATCATGAGCCTGACTCTGCCTTGCAGATAGTTTGCCTTTTTCACACTACAATTCCCTCACAAAGGGAGGGAAGACACTTCCTATATCCCTCTGCTGAACAGTTTAGTGGCCATGCAGGGATAATGGGCATTACCCTTTGCACTTCAAGCTGACTTCTAAGACAACCTACCTGGGTGTTTTTCAAAGAGCTATGCAATATTTGGGTAACAGAAAGGCTCTAGCAGCAAGTAGTCAGGTGCAAATGGCAAAATGGGAGAAGACAATCTCACTCACCCATGTATTACACTCCTTTTGCAGATCACCCTTCTAACAGAATAATTCAGGAGGTGAGGACTGCTCAACCCACCTAGGGCAGCAGCAGCCCTGCCTCCAAGTTGGTCATTTACAGAGGAACCCACAGGTGAACGTGCAGAAAGGGTTGAACTTCACGTAGTGGGAAATGGTTGCATTGACTAAATAAAACAATTCCCATCCTGTGATACAGTGATTAATAGGTGTTAAGGAACTTCAAGAAAGTGGAAAATTCGCTCAATAACACATACACGCACACAAGGGTCAAAGAGGAAACAGGGAACTCCCTGAAAGCAGACACATCATATCACTGCAGACTTGAACAGGGGAGATACCGACTTAGCAAATAAGCAAGAGAGCTGGGCAAAGATGGAAGAAGCAAGAGCATTAGTTTCTGCCCTCAGTTACGCCAATGTAAATCCAGAGTCATGCCAGGGGAGCCACTGGAGTTATTCCAGTGCACAACTGACGTAAGTTAGATAAAAAGAATTGCCTCCTGGTCCATGGGCTGAAAATGGGGGAGATTCAACAGGCTGACTTCAATTTTTTTAGTTTAGTGATCCTCTGTACTCTAGGGCACGTCATGCTTTCTCTGGGCCTAGGTTCATCCTACCTATTGAATGGACATAGCCATATTTCACTGTCTGTCTCAGGAGACTGCAAGCTTTTGGGGGCATAAATTTCTTCTTATGCAAATGGGCATCTCTGGGCACAGTGAAGCCTTGATTTTAAGTTGGGCCTCTGGGCTTCATTGCAGGACAAAACCAAGTTGCATTCCTAAACCAAAGTTGCGGATCTTCTGAGAGGTTCATCCGTGACTACCTGTGAAAATGGTAGGCCGCTTGTGACCTTATATGAAGAAGATCAAGAGTAATTGTATTGAGTTGAGTAATTTCTGATTCACATCTGTATAAGTCAGCATTATCTATCATTCAATTCCTGTTTTGTGGCTGACAGGACTGTACCAGTCTAATCAGACAGTGCCAATAACCCCTTTAATATTGCATTCTCAAGTAGAGGAAGGAAATACTCTGTTCCTTTATTCCTTTATCCTTAAAGGATGTGTTCTGTTCTGTCAATGAACTTGGGCACTACCACTTCCAACCTTTGTCTGAGGCACATTTGCTGCAAACTTCGGTTGGCATTCAGATAGATGCCTTTCAAAATGTGGGTCTATGTGACTATCCGAGAGCATACAAGAGGCTTGTTCCAAAACAGCTTTGGCTAGACCATCCTCCTCTCTTTCTAAAAAGACTTACTTTTTTTCCATCTATCTTTCTATGGTGAGGAAGATGCAGTAATTTCCCTGGTTTATCTTTGTGACATCACATACAGATGAAACAATCATGGCTTTTCCATGAAACCTGTTAACTGCCCTCAGACTGGTTAAGAAATGTTGTCTGGGGCTCTTTGTGTGAGAACTTTCAAAGCTCAAATTCTGTTGCTATGAATAGCACAAAACAGAAAACAAAGCGGTGATAGCAACTGCCTTTTTGGGTTTATCTGCTCTTTAAAACCAAAAGTGTTGTGAGCCATTAGACTAAGTGATGTCTTGGCAAGCAACTTATTATATGATCTTGAGAAGCTAACACACAACGCAGCAAAGGTAGCAGGCTAGAACAATGGAGATTGAACAAGGCCAGCTGGAAGGCTTGTCAACTCTGCTGCCTGCAGAGGAGAAGGAGATCAGTGAAACGAAGATCTGGAGTGTGGCTAAATGGTTTAAAGTCAGGAATGGCAAACTTATGCAGAATGACAAGAAAAGGAATTTGTTTGTCTTTTCAGACTGCCATTAAAAAAAAAAAATAAAAAAAAAATCCTTGTAAGTCAGAATAGGTGATGGGGAGATGGTGTAGTTCATGGGAGACAAAGATTTGAAAGCGGTCAGTGTCCATCTGTCAGAGTCTGCATCAGAGAAACTGGCTGAGCTATTATGTTTGTGGGAATGATCAAAAGAAGGAAACAGTGAAGACAGCAGATAGCGATAACCTTCCCTTCAATGCAAAGAATTTACTACAATTCCTCATCATGGGTCAGCTTTTCCAACACAGCCTAAAGAATTTGCACATAAAGAAAACCTGCAAGGAAATAAGATGAAAGAGAAAGCATGGCTTTTGTCCTTTTTTCAGTTATCCACTCAAACTTCCATGGAAGTCTAAACACTGAGCTGGTAATAAAGAGCCAGGGAAAGGCTCAGGACCTGCTCTGAAGACAATTTTCCAGTACAGAGTGAAAGATGGGGCTTTGCAGTGGATCTTCAGTAGCATTATCTCAGCAGAGAGTGATTCTAACATCTTCCCATCATCATGTCTCCAAGAACAAGAATTAAATAGATAGCTTGAGCACTTGACGTCTTACCTGCTTTTGTCAGGATAAACTCAAAGTTATCAGTATCATGAAGTTTACATCTCTCATACTAATACTGTGTCAAACTCCTTGAATGCCTCTACAAGGTCTGAAATCATAAATCCTCCCCACACAAGTAAGCTAGGATTTGAGCAACCTCTGTCTTCAATTCATGGGAAGAAAAGTATTTTTCTTACTTCACTGTCCCTGCTAACATTAACAAACTCTTTGTATCTCTTAGTAAAAGTTTTATATAATATTTTAAAGGTCAGAGTTTGTGGGTAGACGTCTTTTGCATAAAATATTACTTTGTGTTGGCAGCACTATCATGAAATACATTGTTTTTTTGTAACTTCACTAAGTAGCAGGAAGGATATTAGGGCTGGATTCTGCTTCAGATTAAAAAAACCAAAAAAACCCCATGCCACTTTATGTAAAAGCTTGTGACGCTCATTTAACTCGGGTTAGCTGATTGACAAATTCACCTTTTTAACTGCGCTACACATGTTTTTTATTCCAGGACACAAACCCTTATGATTTATTTTAGGCTCAGAAAAATTGTAAGACAAGACTTTCCCATAGTAAGTAGAATTTTGCTGTTCATACACATGTATTGAAGAATACTAGATTATTCAAGAGCTAAATAATAATTTTTTTCTTGAGCTTTTATAGTCCTTGTTTCTACCTATCAGTTCATTCAGGTCTGACAATGGGTTTAGAAGCATTGCACATGGAGCTTTATAAGGAAGAGTTGTGCCTTCCTTTGAGTTTAAAAAGTGCAAATGATAAAAGATCATTGTTTATGAAAATGGGAAATGATGAGCCAGAGTGAAATCCCAACAACAACAATCCTCTGATGTCTTGAAACAAAGACAGTGTCAGATGAGTACCTAAGATATCTGCTGGAAAGGTTCTGCTAGTGACAAAGTCAAAGATGAGCTATCTTACCTATTAAGTAGGAAATATCAGTTGCATTTGAATAATTTTTTGTTAACATTTTAAAATGTCAATTTGCTAACCTTAAAAGTGGTTCTGTTAACAGGGACTGGAACTTGCAAAAGGTAGTACTTCTGTAAGTGTATCCAGCTTTAGCAAGATGAGTAGTGAACACCCATAAATACGAACTAACAAACAGAACACAGGTCTTCTAGAAAGCCGAGTACTTACTTTGATTTCCCTCTAATTTAAAAGCCTAAGCCACCGTTCCTCACCACACAATCACAATATTATGGAATTGTTGATGTTGGCAGAGACCTCTGGAGATCATCTAGCCCAATCCCCTGCTCAGAGCAGGGTCAGTTACAACAGGTTGCTCAGGGCCATGTCCAGTTGGGTTTTGGTATCTCCAAGGATAGAGACTCCACCACCTCTCTGGACAGCCTGGTCCAGTGTTCAACCACCTTCTCAGTGGAAAAAAAAAAAAAAAGTTAAAAAAATGTCATGTTCAGATGGAATTTTGTGTTTCAGTTTGTGCCCATTGCCTCTTGTCCTGGCATTGGGCACCACTGAGAAAAATCTGACTCCATCCTCTGTATTTCTTTATTCCTCCCATCATGTATTTGTACACATTGGTAAGATCCCTCTGAACCTTCTCTTCTCCGGGCTGAACATTCCCAGCTCTTCAGCCTCTCTTCATATGACAGATGCTCCAGTCCCTTAATCATTTTTGTGGCCCTTCGCTGGACTTGCTTCAGTATGTCCATGTCTTTCCTGTACTGGGGAGCCTAGAACTGACCACAGTGCTCCAGATGTGTCCTCACCAGTGCTATTATTATCGATTCTAGGGATCTAAGTTTGCATTAATGGATAAAGTACTAGACCAATGCACATCAGTTTTCAAAGAGAGTTGCCAAATCTAGTCAAAGAAGCACAGGCACAAAGAAAAATGGGCAGAGGAAGACAGAATAAGGTCATCTACTCCAATCTCCTGCTCTGGGAAAGAAACCACTCTACTTACACAATTCCTGACGTACGACTGTCTAGGATTTTTCCAAAACTCTCCGATGAAGGAATTCCCACAGCCTTTCCGGGCAACTGATTACAGCACTCTACCGTCCCTACTGTTTCTCATAATGTTTTATTTGAATCTTCCTTCCTGGAAGCCAGGACAACACAAGCACTGTCTGCCAGCCCTATTTCAACTTCAGAAAAAGTTGTCTGTGATATTAATGAGATTTGCAGGAAGAATTCAGGCCCTAAAGCAAGCAATTTGCTGTGTATTGCATGCTACACCACACTGCGAGAACATTTCTGTGGGTACATTCATATATTTGGAAATAACTAAATGGAACAAGCATCTGCATGTCTCACTGTATACCTGCATACTTAAAAGTCTTCCTGTACACAAAAGCAGACCATTAACTGGTAAAACTGACATGCAGTTTTCAAGAACAGATTGTTAGGTAATTCATCTTGATTTTCTGTGGACCGTGAAAGAAGAGGATTTCAGCCAGTAAATCTTCCTCTAAGCTTCCCAAAGCTATGTTTGACTAGCTCCTCTTTGGGCAAGTCTTTATGTGAACATTAAAAGATGACTAATCCTCATTTGGTGTTGATGGGTGGATGGTAGGCACATCAGATTGGATTAATCTGATTAAATATATCTGTATGTTTTAGGGCGCAGATCAGCTGCCTTGGAGTGGGTCTCTCACGCCATTTGAAATTTCCTGAAGACATCTGGGGTCAGCAGATACAATACAGGAGCACCCATCAGGTAGCCTGTGCTCCTCTGGAACAGAAGATGGAGGTTTGGGGGGATACCCTCATGCACATCAAGTGTCCATGTTTAAATGGTGGATGGTGTCAGAGGTTGCTGAATTGTGAGGATTTCAGGATGCAGGGGCTTCCTCCTACCCCAGTCTGGTAAAGGGAGGCAACCTCTGCAGTTCTGTGTGCCCTAGTTCAGACAGTGGCCAGGCTGTCACAGAGCATACGTTCCCAGTCCTCACCAAATCTTTATTGTGATTAGCTTTTAGCCAAATAACCTAACAAATGACACCCCACATATCTATCTGAGGAAATCTGGGATTTCTCTACAGTCAGGGGAGAACATGTCAGTATTATATGATGCAGAACTGCAAATGCACCGACTCCTTTTGTTATGTTCCTGCTTGTTTAGTGTCTTGGGGGACACTGAGTCCACAGGACTTGTAATTTCAGGGGCCTGTCAGTGCTGGTGTCTTTTGGACTAAAAATTGTAATTCTGGGAGTGGATCACATAAGACTGGCAAAAAACACTTCTGAGCGTCTTTGCATTGCCCAATAGCAATATCAATCTCTCCTCAACTGTCCTTCGACATGGAAAAGTTGTGTTTAATTGGATTCAGGAGGACTAGCTGGAGGAAGTTCAGATGGGATTCATCCCAGCTAATTATACTCTCTCTGTCTTTTTGGTAAGCTTAAAAGGTCAGTTAAACCTCAAAGCAGATTCTTCTCAGGGCTGTTCCCTCTAGCATTTCCAGTTTTAATTCCTCCATTTGAACATGATTTAGTGTATCTGTACAAATACACACTACAGTGAGACAGCAAGAGAATTCCTCTCTCTGCCAAAATTTATATACTATGTAGGTAAAATAAGTGGTATTTAGGAAAATAAGAGGATTGTTATCTCCATTTTGTAGGTGAGAGATAGAGATAAGAGGTAGATGGTATGATTTTTCAGAGTGGCAAGACAGTCTATAGTAGAGTGAGAAGATCCATCAAGACCTCTTGAAGCTTTGGAAGACATGACAACTACATGTCCCTCCTCCACAAAGTCGAGTTTCACTTCTTTACTGAAAGTAGTATAGGTTTCCAACACACAGCTGATCTCAAGTACCCTGAGGGTTTAAGTCTGACCAGATCCTGTTGCAAAAAAAAGACTTCACAGAGGGTTGTGTTTTTAATCATCATTATGTCCCGTGCCTCTCTCATCTTTCTGCACCAACTCTAATCTGTGCTGCTGCATCTGCAGATAAAAGTCAGCAGAACCTCTGGTTTTGAAGGATCATCTGAGAGATTAATTCTTTACTTTGAAAGCCTGGAAAGTAGTCCTCTGTGTGTGTCATTAAGCTGTAGGCAAAAGCAGATGCAAGGGTTAGATTATCTGTCTGTAACAGCCTAAATAAAATGCAGTAATGATCTGGGGGGGACACAGATGAACGACCACTGTGCAATTGAATCTGAATGAAGAATGACTGTGGCAGAAGAGAGATTCTCCTGTGAAAGTGAGTCTTGGAGTTTTACTTCTCTGCATAGGAAATGCGTGTGAGGACTACATCCTCCATACCTCCTGCAAACGAGGATGATGACGCTACAAAGAAAAGAAATATATATTGTGTTTGCACTCTTTCCAATTGTCATCATTACTGCTGGACTGGTACTTTACTTTATTGCTTGGCACATAGGAAGAAGTGTTGTCTCTGGAGTTTCTTCAGAAGGTTCACAGAAACTGATATTTCTCTGAAGCCTCCCTTCCAATCACTGACCAGCTTAGGCCTACTTATCCCATAATTTTTTTAAAAAAGTGAAGAAGAGTAAGTCCTGTCAACGTCTCGCAGCAATCAGTCACCAGGACAAATGCTGAAGAGTAAAACCAACCAACAAAGCGAGAAAAGTTACTGAAGATATTTGTCACCCACTAACTGCAACCTGAGGAAGCATCCCTTCTGATTACTGACCTGACAGTATATCCTTGACCTTTCCATAGGTGCTACTGGATAATCTAGGCAGCTTGTAGTTGCTGGTTCATTTCGTTGGTAATTATGTAGTATGTATGATTTCTAGGAATAGGCATTGTGGATAAGTCTTGTTTGTTTTGGCTCTGTTTCTATGGGGATAAACAGAAGTAGTGTGATTAACTTCCATTCTGTTGCCATGGTTATTAATAATAATGAGGTGATTATTACTGCACTGTAAACCTTACAGCAATTCCAACGCTGCTATAAAAGAGAGAGAGGGAGAAAGAGAGAGAGGGAAAAAACCAACAATGAAAGAGCTGGACCAGATCCTCAGCCTAGGCAAATCAGCACTCACACATTGCCTTCGATGAGAGGCAATGAAATAGAAGATGTGTTCTTGGAGAGTCTGGACCTGTACACAGAGCAATATTAATAAAACAAGTGATAGATGAGAACCCCTCACTGACTTCAGCAGAGCTGTGCTGATTTGTACCCACTGACATTTGATCAGGACAGAGATTTGCCAGCACAAAGGTCCCACCTGGTTCATGTGGCCAATGGAAAAATGCCATAATGTGCTCAGTATTTTCTAGATCAGACTCTGTCTTATTAGTTTCACTACAAAAAGTGGTGGTGGTGGTGTGAGTGGGGGGGGTGACGAGTACAGGCAAATAAAAATAAAATAAATAAAAAAACCCCAATAGCTCTTCCTCCTGGGTGACTAATAAGCAACTCCCACATTCCTGGTACCTGCTCAGCTGGCTCTATCTCACTGCATTAAGTGATTTGTATTCCTTCTGGAGACATTGCCATGGTGTTGGAACAATAAGTAACACTCATTTAATCAGATTGTCCCCGTGGGTGAGATTACATTTTTCAAGGATTCTGCACTCCTAGCTGGGATGTTTTGCAGACTTCCGTCTTTCTGAGTCCTAGTGTAGGTGCAGAAAGCTTACAATTGGCAAATCACAGCCACTGGGCAGACTTGTTGTTGTTATTTTATGGCTAACTGGGATTCAACATCAGCCTTTTCACACAAGTCTTGGAATGACAGAAACAGGATGAGAAAGTGACTGTTCACATTCTTTCTCCCAAAAGCCACAACCTGTGCTTTGAGGCTCTTAGTTTTCCATGTTTCCTTTTCCAAACCAGGGTAAATTATTTTGGATATTTGTTTCTTCCTTCCCGTGTGTCTCTCTTCTGTTTGCAAGTGCAGAGACCACCCTTCCCACCCTATCGTTTGCCTTTTATGTGTTCAGGATGCCAGCCTTTGGCAAAACAAAAATCAGAGCCTAGCTGCTTCCCAGCTTTGCTTGTCTGCTAAGGTTCCTTCAAAGCAAAGAGGACAGCAGGTCAGATGCTAGCCCTGGCTGTCAAATGCTCACGTAGAGCCAAAGTAAAAAAAAACATGGCTGTGCCGAGGTTTAAAAGTGAGATGGGGCCATCAAGTGTTTTCCCCTTCAAATAGGCCTCTCAGTATTTACCTCCAGATGATGCGATGGCCCCGTGCCAACGGAGAAGAGCGTCATCACCTCCTGAGAACACATGGCAGACTGGGTACAAGTCACTTTTCCTCTGCAGACAGACTTCATTGCGGGCATCCACCGCACTTTGCTGTGGGACTGCTCATGGTTTGAAGCAGGATCTTACAAGCTAAGTGTACAAGAGCAACCAAGAAGGGGAGAAGGTGAAGTGTTGGTCCCTGCTGCCCTGAACAGAAGGGTGGTTCTCTAATCACCAGACCAAAGTTAACAGCTAGTAAGCAATGCCCTTTATTGTGGGTGGCTGCAAGAGGAGAACTTGTGCCTCTCATCAATATATGCTGTTTGTGTGTGGGGAAAGGCAGGGACTGCATCCAGGGATTCTTGGAGGCCCTGAAGCCCATAGTAAAACTGAGGTTAGGACCCTCTCTACTTCCACCTTCCCACCTCTGTGCACCCTTTTCTGTATTCAGAGGGTGAGGATGGGCTATGGATAGCGGCAGAGTCAGGGAGTGCCTATATCTAATACTAAAATAAGAGGGTTACCTCCAGTAGTACAGTCTATCAGTGCTACTATTGATGGCACAAGACACTGAAGATCTTTTTTTTTTGGAGGTGTGCAATAGGTACAGATTCGTCACACTTCTGTGTAACCTTTCACTTGCCCTCTGTTTCACCATGAAACTGCTGTGGCGCATGCCCCGGTACAGCTCTGATCCATAGCATCATATGAAGGCGAGGGATCCTATTCAGAGGCACGGCTATGGTTGTGCCATCATCTTTCTTGGTCATCAAAACACAGTGTCGGAAACTTCCCAGCAAGTATAAGGCAGATTAAAGATTCACCTGCTTTTGTTACAGGAGCGTGGTAAAATGGGAGAGAGGCTACATCACTGTGCAACGAAAATGTGAGATCTAGCCACATGCTAGAGGGGCAGACTCATGCCTGAGTCCTCTCCGTTCCTCAGACCCAAAATGTGTGTTTGGTGAGCCTTGGGGGGACTCAGCACTTGTCAGGATGGGCCTGTAACTTAAAAAGTCTAGAAAATAAATAGATCAGGAGAAGGACAGTAAGAGAGATTCATTTTTAAACCATAAAGGACGACACTGCAGTGAAATCTTCAGGAACACCAAATAAAATGCATGGATATTTAGAAGTGGTGGTGTAGTTCCTGCCTGCTCACAAGTGCATACCACTACTTACTACACGCCCACACACAAGCACACGTGAGCAAGCAAACATGCATTGCAGGCACGCACATATACACACTCTGCCTTTTGTAATAACAACCCCACTTCATTGTGAGCACATGGAAATGGGAGAGACTCGCAGCGTGTCTCATTTGAAAGGGAATTAAAAAAAAAACATTTCCAAACCAAACTTTCAGAGCAATTCTTTCTAAGCCATGCAGCATGATCCTTCCTCTGGTTGGGATGGGGGAGGGAAGGGGATGGGGAGAAAAAGAAAAGGGGGAGGGAGGACAAGTTCGTGGTCAGATGGGAGCTCCCACCCATTTCCTTTCCTTGCCCTTCCCAGGCATGTCAGAGCTGGGAGCCAAGACAAATCAAACTCTCGGGAGCTTGCAGACAGACAGCACCACTTACCGAGAGCGTAATTGCAACCTTTGGAGGAGCGTGAGGGAGGGGATGAGTTTGGAAAAAAATTAAGAAGGGGGCAGTG
This sequence comes from Gymnogyps californianus, assembly GCF_018139145.2. Classification (NCBI taxonomy): domain Eukaryota; kingdom Metazoa; phylum Chordata; class Aves; order Accipitriformes; family Cathartidae; genus Gymnogyps; species Gymnogyps californianus. Next base: position 165,896,775 of record NC_059472.1, read on the forward strand.
CCCTCTGCTGCCAAAGTAAAGCTGTCGATGTGGAGGATTTCGAGGAGAGAAGCGAGTGGGATGCAGCGAGATGGGGCCTCTGGGAGTTTGCAAACAAATAGTCAGAGCACATGGCAAGGGGAGGAAAGTTGACCGAGGTTCATCTAAGGTCAGCAGGGTTCATCTGAGACCTCTCCCCCCTGCTCAGCTTACCAGAAAGTGAAATGGATACGATTGCGCCTACTGCTCTCACGTAGGCATTAGCCTGGTTTCGTTACCTTGGGCAAGCTGAGGTCCTCGGAGGAGAAGTGGAAAGAGCTGCTGTTGCTACGGAAAACTGACTGCAGAGCAGCAAAACTCCTGTGGTAGGTATGTCTGGGGCTTGTGGTTGCTGCTGTGATGGAGCCTAGCAAGGTCCAAACAGCACAACCAGAGAAGGGCAGGTTCCCATCCCCACTTCACAGGATGGAGGCTGTGGAACCATGAGACTAAGGTCAGGGTTCATGCCACCTAACTTTAGCCCTCTGAGTGCTCATCTTCCTGCTTGTTCCTTGAAAAGAGAGAGCCTGAATCTGCCAGCCACCCCAGACCAGGATGAACTGACGCCCAGAGGAGACCAAGGGTGTCAGGTGTCCCCCTTCTCCTATTCCAAGTGTCCCTTACAGGGCTCTCTAACCCAGAAGACGCAGTGACACTAGCCTGCAGACTGAAAAATGTCAGTTCTTTTTTTCTTCTAAAACTTCCCCAAACCCTGCAATCTCCCCTCCCTTCTCTTTCAGTCCATGGCTTCTTTCTTTACAGCAAGAACCCACTTACTGGTGTTGCAATATTGTTGGGAGCTTTCTCCTCGGCTACTGCAGCACCGAGCAAGGTGCACTTGATGCCTTAGGGAGCAAAGGGACAATTTGCATCATCAGGGCAACATAATACAGTGTCAGCAGCTGCTCACTGGCATGTAACTTTAGCCATAAATTGCCAAAACGGGGAATTTTAGCATAATAAACAAGTCTATCAATCAGCCCTGGCACTGACCATCCCAAATATCACAGCATTTTGCTAACATACGTCCATGATATAAAATAATAAGTATAATAGCATAAATAATTTGCATGTAACAGAAATATGTATGGAGCATGTGTATAGCTATATGTGAGTGAGGTCTTGTTAATATTATTGTCTGACTGAACATCTTTGATGTAACTAGACTCACATTTTCGAGACCTTTTTTTTGACACCTGAGGAGTCAAACTTTTCTTCAGCAGGTATTGGAGGCAGATGTGACCTGCCATGAGCTTTTGGAGAACCACCAATTATCAGGAGAGGTGCCACAGATTTGTAGAGAATTTTAGTTAAGTCATACAGGGCATTGAAAAAAAAACCTCTTGAAAATGCTCAGGAATAGATTTCATCAAATATTAGCACTAGCACATGCTGAGCTGATGATCTGGCTGACCCAGGAAGAAATTTCCAGTCTGATCTTGCTGTCATTATGAGGAGGAAAGCCTGAAAATCTACCTAATTTTCTAATGGAGGAAATACTGTAATGCACAGGTGTAATTAGGTAAAGTCCTTATTTTCATATCCTCATTGTCATTATCTCCGTCACTAACTCCTTGCAGTTAACGGTTTTAGTTTTCCACTTTCTTACCTTTCACATCTGTCATATCACTGGCCTTCTCCTGTCCCTCTTCTGCCTCTTTTGATTCCACTATGCCTCCAGACCATCAAGTTTTCTTGTCTTGCTGCACACCTGTCCAGCTACAGATGGGGTGAGAAGAGTCTGAGGGTTGTTTTCTTTCTCTTCTTTTCGCTAGACATGCACTAGGAAGGGAGCCTGGTCTATATGCTGCAGTAAAAAAACCCTGTTGCTTTTGCCCTCTTTCAAGTCTGAGCTGGTTGCAGCCATCTGTCTTTTGCAGGCCAGTAGACAAACTTACTTGTACAGAGCCTGAAAGAATTCCCCCCAATTTTCTGTTAGACTGAGTCATCACTCAGGAAACCCCTGAATTTTCCTCTTCCTTCCTACTCTCCCAGTCAGTATCCCACTCCCTGTTGTGACATATGCCTTAACTGATGTAACTCTATGCGGTAGCAGCCAAGAGAGGTTGTGCACCCAATAAAGAGGCACTGAAGAGGCTGGAGGGGGTATGCAAGAGGGAGGAGGGGGGTCTTCCTGTTGTACCCACAGTCTCTCAGCTGGTATTAGTCTCGTTTAATCATAATATACATGCATAAGGATAACACTTAACAGCCCATCCCCTCCATATCATTTTTTCTATAAAAGCAGAACTGGTATCCTAGAAGATCTCCAGGTGCAAAATAGAAGACAAGGCACAGATGGGTGCTGTTGAAATTGGGGGTTGCAGAATGAGGTAGGAACCAGAATTCCTGTTTCAAGGGCAATTCTGAAATTTCAGGTAACACCTGCTTTGTTCTGAAATGGAGTGTGAGCAAAGCCATGGAATTTCAGTGCACTGCCTGTTCGTCGAAGTCGACGTGATGAAAACTGAATAAGCAACTTTGGAAGTTAAAGCAACTGTAGCCAGAGCTTCTGTTCACACCTGCACCCTCACAGTTCATATGCTCTGTGTGACAGGTCTCATGCAGATGGAAAGACCAGGAAGAATATAAAACCCTAACCAGTAGTTTACACTTCTTTCTCACTGATGGATATCTTCAGAACCATGCTAGGTGACAGGCCAGAGAAGAGGACTCTCAAGTTTTGGTGTCCTTTGCATGGCATCTCCACTGCAGGTCATGTAAGGACTTCAATATTAAGTTGAAGTATGGGAAAATACCTTCTCAGAGGGCTCTATTAAGTGTAGGACCTACTAGCTGCTATGTAAGGCCAAGGATATTCTGTTATTCTGTGATTCCACGTATCAGTCATGATTGTCTTCTGGACAATAAATCAGTACAGAGAGTCATGAATTAGGTGAAAAATCACAGTGCTGCACTACCTATTTATTATCCCATGAAGTAGTAGAGGCTCTTCCTGACTCTGAAGGTAATGAGTAGCCGGCTCCCACTTACTATGCAGACACAAAATGTGGCTTTCAAGTCCATTAGTTGGGTGGAGGGTTGGTGTGGTAGGGTGGGGTGTGTGTGCATCTGTGTCTGTGGGTGCTGGTGGTCTATCAGTAGATGCTAAAAGAAGTAGCATGGGTTGATGGTTGATTTCCCAGAGCTTCAGTGCTTTGTGAAGTCAGCTTATCTGACAACCATGTGTTCAGGTTGAAGTGTGAAGCAGACTGCAGCCTGGCAGGGTCAGGGTCTGGAGGGGGTAGTGACAGGAGGCAGAATAAGTAGCAGAAGTGTCAGGCTGAAGACAATCCCCTGACTCCAGTCGAGGTAGGAAGCTTCTCTTGCAGTATAGGATTTGATGGGGTGACACCCCTTATTCCTCCCTCTTTCCTACCTCCCTCCTTTATACAACCCCACCTGGGGAACAGATAAGCACATGAAGCCATATTAAAATTCTGTTTGTTGGCTTGAGTGAAGAGAATGAGCGTCTTCTCTTTTTTCCAGGCTCTGACATTAAAGTCACAGACCACAATCTGAATCACCTGCTAGCAAGTACTGTCACAGACATATTTTCTTTTCCACAGAGTGCAAATGTTGGCCAAATCTTGTTTAGCAGCAGTCATGGCTGGTAAACTAGGGCTTATTGCTTGGCTTTTCCCAAGCTTTCTTCTCCAGAGCTGCTGTCTTCACTGCAGGGTGCCCTGAGCAACTCTTACACATAGCTGGAGTGGTGCTTCCATGTGTCCCTGTACAGAGCCTTCTCCAGGGCAGACCTAGAGTGATGCAAAGCTGTTTGCTGGCTTTTTTCTTACCACCTAGAAAGCAATAACTACCCCCAGTTAGGATGTACCTGAATACCCTAAAGGGGCTATTCTGCAGTGCTGCTGGACCTTTCTCTCTGGCCGTTAAATCATTACTCATACAAGAGCACTGGGCAGCATATTTTAGGATCCCTCTCCCAGTGATAAAAAAATCTGTATAGCATCTAATTCATCGAGTCTTACAGCATGGATGTCATACCCATTAATGTTAACTTCTGGTTTTCCCCCTATTCTTTCCTTAACGTGCACAAAGGAGAAATAGTGGACACTGTTTGCTTGTGGTTTCTTGCTCAGAGGAAAAAAGTCCTAGTGTAAGAACAGTCTTGAATGGCTCGCAGAGCAATGACCATTGGATAACTTGTTTGGAAATTCCAGCAAATGGTCCTGGCAAAACAGAGTTTCGGAAAATAACAAGGAAGGGCACAGGATGCAACGTCATGATATATCCCTCTCTAAAACAGCCTTGAAAGGCTGGAAAAGCACTGGCATATCCCTCCTTTTGAAAAGACAATAGCAATGAGGGCTTGGCATGATCTTCCCTGAAAAAACATGGAAACTAGACATAAGAGCAAAAGTTCTGGCAGCACCATGTTTTCCCTCAGCCGCCAAGAGCTAGCGGTATTTGGAACACACCACAGCAAAATATAAAATATATATATATATTCGAAGAAGGAGAAAGTGGTATGATTTTTTCCCTTGTTTCAAAAAGGAGCAAAGAACAGCTTGTTACAGCTTCTCCTGGAGCTGAGTCAAGGGAAAGCAGTTAATGGTCTGTTACTATCACTGTACAAATACTCATTGATCGCCTTTGTAGGTGGCAGACTCCCATTATGTTAGTTGCTGTACAAACACCGAATTAAAAAAGGAGGGTGTCTGTAGTAAAAGCACAAAGACCAAGCTCGTTAAGCCAGAATCTTTGATGTGGGAGGGCTGCATTGTACAGGATCATACAAATACATCTGGAGCTTCAAGATGTACGTCAGAGAGACGGTCAGAGGGCTCAGCTTGGAGTGGGGAGAGCCAGGAGTGGAGATCTTTGGGTGGGAAGGTAGCACAACTCCCCACTGCAGCACAGGACCATGGCTGGCACTGCATATTTCAAGATTTCCCAGAAGAGATGCTGTCAGTGGTTGGATTTTGCATCAGAACGACAGGCTGGGGCTGATGCATGGGGTCCTGTAACAGCAGCAACATCACAGCCCTGTGTACAAGTTGCAGAGCACAGGCCTAGTGTAGAGGACCAGGAGAAAAAGGGTCAGGGATGCATCTTATACCATGTGTGGGAGACTGAGTTGAACTACTAAAGCCCTTGGAAGATATGGATTTGCTATCATAGAATAATATTTAGGGGCTCTATTTTATTGGTATTGCAAGAGAAAGACTCAATTTAATTTATCCTTTTCCGTTTGGAATACAACTTAGGATTCATGCTGTTCCCACAGGATGTCAACTGATAAAACAGGAGAGGTGCTGGAACATGCTAATGTCAGGAAAACATGAGTTTCTCTGCTGTTAGCCTTTTGGTCTCAACACTACAGGATTCCCAGCATTTCAAAGCCCTGTATTGTGTCAGTTCTGGATGCCAGTTTTGTACAATGCTGTTTGCTGCTGAGTTCAGTGAAAATCACCTTTGGGACCTTTTATTGTACAGCTGAGCCTTCAAAGGTCTCATGTGGTACCTGCTCTTCAAAGGGAGTAAGGCACTTTCTTACCTTTGAGGACCTGGGTCTAAGTACCTTCAGGGACTTACCTGCCAGTTAGTAAAAAGGGGAATATTTCAAGCTCCACTTGACCCGTGATAAATGCATGAACATCACCCTCACCTTTCTTCTTCTTTGCTTGACCACTCCAGTTACAGCTGACCAGAGTCCATTCCCCAGGAGTCTTGAGACAGAACTGGAAACCCAAGTCGTGGTTTCTCCACCCATCTGGGATAGGAAGGAGTCACACTCGTTGCTTTTGGCTGCTCAGTATGCAACTTGGCTGCAGCCACGTTTCCATGGCTTGTTCTCACCCGCCTGTCTTAGCTCTGACACCTTTTTTTTTGCCTCTTACCAGCCCACCTGACTTTTTGTTTTTGCCTTGTGGGATCCTTGTCCTGTTTGTACATGCAGTGTAGGCACTGTGGCTTCCCACTCTCTTGTCTTGCACTTGGGACTGAATCATTCCTTGGCTTCTCTGGTTTTTCATCTTGGCTTTTCTCGACTGTCGTACTTGGCCACTGTCTCCTAAAAAACAGGTCCAACAGCCTGAGTCCCTCACTCGACCTCAGCATTGGTCAGACAGGACAAAACCTGAGGCAGATTTTTTGTATATTTTCCCCAAATGAAAAGGAGGTGAATTTGATAAGGAATTTTAGATTAACTGCCCTCACACAGGTGATCACAGGATGACATGAAGTCATTGCATGGCTGTGGTCCTGTGCAGCCAAACCCCAAGAAATGCAAGCCTTATCCAAACAATGACACATAGAAGAGGAGACTGAAAGAGACAGAAATATTTTTGCTGCAGTGACCTCAAGCTCAGGTCAGCCCCTCCTCAAAATCAGTGGAAAAATTTTTTATAAACTTAAAGATCACTGGATTTCTTCTAAGTCCTGAAGTTGAAACAGTGTGGTGAAAAGAATTCTTTACCTTCTTATGCAATAAGTCTGACATTTATAGAGGGGTTCCCATGTCTTAATCTCTCATTATTTGGGCTACATCTGGCCCCATTGCAATTTAGACACATGGATGCTCTCATGTTCCTTCATCTATAATCTTCCAACCAGCTGTGTCTGGTGCCTGGATCCCAGAGCAGGCTGTGCAAGCTTCTGAAGCTGGGGACACATCATGCAATGGGATCGGGGCTTAAGAGGTCATCTCTGTAACTGTGAGATCTTTCTCTCCCTATGCCTTAGGACCGTACAGAGGAGATCAGTGACCTAAGCAGATAAAGACTAGGTAGGAGTCAGGTTTCATACCCTGCTTAAGATGTAGTCTGATAATTCCAATTCCACAACAAAAGACTGATAGTTTTGCTATCCTCTCAGCTTAGTCTGTGCTGACCATAATTCCCTAGATTTATTATGCCAACATCTGCCTTTTGTGAGTAGTTTACATATACATAACTCATAATATATAGGTATTTATATATATGTATATATATTATATATATGTAATTATAGAGATATAGTTGTAGATATAGATGTCTGATAACGAGAATCTAACAAAAGAGTCTATTTCATCAGACTCATCATTAAATGTTTAGAAAATTAGGCCTTTTCTGTCTCCACTGCAATTCAAGGCTAAAACCAAAATGGAAATCTCTGCAGAACACAGCTCATTCTTTAGACTTGGATTTCTAGGATTGGCTCCTTCTTATGCAGCATTGTCCTCTCCAGCATCCTGCATGCCACCGAGGTGTGTTTATTTTATTTTAATTTAGCAGTGAGAAATTCCACATCCCTGTAAATAATTAAAAAGTAAATCTTTCTACAGCAGTATTAATATACAAATACATAAATTTTGTGAGTCTTAAACAAGATATTCAAGCCTAACATGGGAGAAGCTAAGAAAAAAAATTTGGTTGTGAATCATAGCCAGAAATACAGCCTTGGCCCTGTCAACATAGTGTGCAAAATAAATCTGTTCTTGTATGAAAGACCTACACATTCAGTTTATTTTTGAGCTGGGAAATATTCAGTGCCGTATTATAATATATCTCACTTCAGTCTGGTAGCTACTTGTCTCAAACATTAACTAATTAAAGCCCCAGTACCTGAACTGATGATTTTCCTTTTCCTTGTGGGAAAAAACATCCATTAAAAAGAAAAGAAAAATAGTTTTTCAATCATGTCTCCCATATCCTCAAAATTAAGAAAAAAAATAGTTCCCCCCCAAAAAATGGTAAGTGCATGATTCACAAGAAATATGAAATAAACTAAACCCAACAATGAATTGATAAAACACCTTGTACAGCTTTGATCATCAAAAACCTAGTGAAATAGAAGACTTCTGTCCTTATTTATGGAGAAAGAGATGATGTAATAGGTTGATAAAGTAGTTTTGCCAATCTTCACAATATTTGATATTTTTCTTGCAGTTCCAGCTTCAAGAAGTTAGTCATTATATAGGAAAATCACCTATTTTTAAAGCAAAAAATCCAAACCAGAACAAAAAAAACCCAGTTTTTAACATTTTTTTAGCTTTCATAACACTAAAACAAAGCCTAAGGAAGTCAAATCTAAAAGAAAGAGAAACCTCTCCTAGTTTTACATATCTACTAATTAGCTTAGTTCTATGAGTCCCTCCTGTGTTCAATGAGAGGAGAAAGGTATATATGTATGAGGAGACTGGGCCTCCTTAAATTAGATAGGATGACTCACCTTCTGTGTTCTTCATTTTCACCCCTTTGACTCTAAGAGAAGAATATGTGTTCAGACAAGATACTGAGGTGGATTTATGGAGACAAGAAGCATCTTACTAGATGTAAAATCCAGTGGTGGTGTCTATGTTGGAGGTGGTCAGCCCTGGGGTAAGAAGCAGCTTTGGATCATGCATTTAGAAAGGACTTTTCCTGCCTCCTGCCCTGCCATCACAGCACGCCATATTATTTTATCTTCCTCAGATTACGAGATGTTTGAGAATGCAACATTAGGAGGCAAAACGATAGTTTCCTTCACCATCCCCACTCTGACCAGAAGAAATTGAAAGAAAAAAAAAAAAGCCAGTGTCCTCACTTACCAGATGGGTGTTCCACTTGGCTAGAATCCAAAATTATGTTTACAGTATCATAGAATCATAGAATAATTTAGGTTAGAAAAGACCTTTAAGATCATCAAGTCCAACCATAAACCTAACACTGCCAAGTCCGCCACTAAACCATGTCCCTACATGCCACATCTACATGTCTTTTAAATACCTCCAGGGATGGTGACTCAACCACTTCCCTGGGCAGCCCCCAAATTTCCTCTTTTTCACAGGGAAAAAAAGAAAATGAAAGAGACTCCTTTCCTTCCCCACGTCTGAAAAAAATGCTGCTCCTTCCAGCTGCAGAATATCTGGGCTTCCTTGAACATTTTGGTTTAGGCCCAGTGTAATTTGAGACTCAGTGAGATAAAGGTTTAATGAGAAAAAAATGCTAATTACTTAGTGTTATGACTGGAAAACTGGGCCACAAAATACATTAATGGCAAATAGTTTCCCTGTTGAGCTTCTCATTTGATAGAAGGGAAGGGTTTTTTGCAAATCAGGGCATTCAGAGTGAAGTATCCTCATCCTTTTTCCCTTAGCTTGGTGCTATATGTTTAACATTTTACTGACAAAGCCTTCCTCATGTCCCATAAAACAGCAACCCCATTAGTAGAGGCAATGACAAGGATTGTCCTCATTCCTATCTTTAGGCATGAATAATACTCTTCCATGTTAGCTGGAATGTCTACCTACTGGAAAGGAACGTCTGAAAGACCTCTTCCGAAAGAAGAGACGGATATTTGGTGTTACCCCATGGATCTCACCTTGCCAAGCACCACTGGCCCTGCTCTGCTCAGCCACTCGTACTTTTAAAAGTGCAACAATTTCAGTGATATGTACCCTTTGAGCCAGCAGATATCATCAGAATTATAATGCTGGAAATGGTCTAACAGTGAGGTAGGGTCTATTATTTTAGATATATTATCTGAGATACCTACCTTAACTATTATCTATTATTTTAGCACTTTGCTAACATAGTTATTTGGCTATAAGGATTTATACTAACATTTTCATACATTGTGCCTGTAAACACACCAACTGAGAAGAGTGTTAGTTCAGTACCACTTTCCACTACATGATGTAATCATGTTTAATGAGTTATTTAACCAAAACTTGAGGTCTTCCTCCTGCTTTTATATCTTCCAGCACTGCCCCACTCCCTCAGAGTATTAATCATTTTAAATGATATTATTTGTTCACACCAGCTTAAACACAGAATGATTCTACCTTTATACAATTTAATATATATTAATGAAGGCAAGAGTAAAAGTAAATTGGATTGCCAATGTCATCATTAAAACAGTATCTTAGACATTTACAACAAAAGCATTACAAAAAAAAAACAACCAAGGATTAATTTCATCTCACTTCCTTACCTATCTTAAGCAAAAATATAGTCTGTCTAGACCCTAGACTACTTTATAGTCTTTGGAGACACAGACAATATAGAAAATGGAATTGAGGGTGCCACTCACTTTATTCTAAGATAATTGAATGAAACAGGTAGGATAGTTTGCTCTTACAAAGTGTGCATTTCCCTTTGCTGAGGATAAATGGAGCCTTAGATGCAGTTACCAACACTGCAGACAGCTGGGGTGACATTCATGCCATCAGTGGGGAGAAATTCTCACCCCTAAGCTTCAGTGAGATAGCTTCCCTCTTAAATGTGCCGTCTAAGGCAGTTGTATAGGCTTCCACCTAGATGGTGGGCTGTCGTCTTCCTGGATCTCTACAGGTATGGTTGCATGTCCTCTGGAAGTGCATCCCTCTGCTCACTGTAGCAGGAGCTGGCCATGACTAACGACCTTAGCTGATGTCTAAAGTTAGTTGAATAAAATCTAGGGCCAAGGCTACAAAGGTGAATTAGTGGCAGAACCAAAGGTAAATCCCATCTGAAGTCTAGCCTGTTATCAGACATCCAACCTGTCTCTTGCCAAATGTGTAGTCTTCTCACTTTTACCAGTATCTCACCAATGTAATATTCCTGATATGAAATCTCTAGTGACTTCGAGGGATACTGTGAATGTGCAGGGTATTTATATAATTCTTGACTCTGTATTGTCTGCAAACAGTAGGAGAATGGGACAGCTGAGGAATGCAGCCTGGAGACACAGTAGTCATAGACACCTTATGTTGGATGTAGGACAGAAATCAACCACGCTCATTAGTACTTAAATTGGCTAAGTGCTGCCAAGGTAACGGCTCTCTCCACAATATTGTTGTCTTGACTAAACAACTTACCCTAAGCTCAGTTGAAATAATATGTTTTTTCACCTGCAGGAGTGAAACATTCAAGACGACATTCCAAGACGGATCTGGTTAAGGTCATAAAAATTTTGTGGTAACCTATATATTATTTTTATGCATATGCTTAACACGATGTATTTTATGAATGTGCTAAAGTGCAATAAATCACCTAAAACATAGTGTAAAACACTTCAGACTCTTACCAGAGTATCAGATGCTCACACATATTCCATACATCTATAGATTCATACAGATGCACAAGCGTAGAGACCTGCCACCTCCTGAGTACAGTTGACAGATGGGAGTATTGCTTGCTTGTCTTCTGTGTGGGAGGTCATGAGAGTAGTCACTGTGTCTGTGATGGATTAGCAGTCAAAACGAAGACAGATAGCGTGGAGGAACGGCACGGCTCCAGCATTTACTGTGTGTCTCAACAACTGGAGTAAAGGACAGAGTTTCGTAGGAATTATATTGCAGGAATTATATTGCAGGAGAGAGGAAGTCTGTCTCTTCCAGTGGATAAAGACAAATACACTGAAATTCATGCTTCTGCAGAAGACCAACATGAGAAGTCTTAAGGAAAATTGAAACCTTCAGCTGACTCTGCTTAGGGTCAGGATACAGAGTGGATGACCCCCTGACTAACCTGCTATCCCCAGTTACTTTGACTTTATGATTCTGAGACTTGAGCACCATTACATACTAGCTTCATCTGTTCAGGTATGCTTTTCAACTATAGTAAGTGTTGCATAAGTTTAGAGGTTTAAGTCAGGCTGGAAAAGCATCCAAAAAGCTATGCAAGCTTATGGGATTGGAAATATCTAGAGATGAAGGTGCTCCAGAAGTTTTCATAGCCTGGACACGGTTCATCCTCTGCAAGCCATGTTGGAAAAATTGGCATAAAAGAAATTCCCCTCTTTCATTCAGGATATCAAATTAAATGGGGCCATAATGATCCTTTCTGATCTTAACGTTTACAAAATGTTAGAAATAAGTTAGAAAGAGGGACTTGTTATAGGAGGCTGGGTAAATGTTCTGCAGATTTGATATCATGCTCCAGTGATCATCAGTGAACGACACTTATGGGTGAAATAAACATTAGTGTAAAACACCTGGCCAAATGACATTGAAACAGAAAATTCCCTCCGTGTTAGTATATCTTTTTAAATTCATCTAGTGCATACTGAAAGAACAGTCTTTTTTATACTACTGAAGCATATCCATAGCAGTTTCTTGTTGAATCTCAGAAATTTGGGTCAATAGCACCAACAGAATCTAGCCTCTTTGCATTTCTACATCTGAATGAAAGCATGACCCTTGTGTTCAGCACAGCCTTCTCAGAAAATCATTCATCATTTCCTAGCACATGAGGACAGTGTGCAAAGACTACATCTTAAAGCCCTAAAACTGTAAGAACCAGGTAGATTTCAAAAAAAGATGCTCTTAGCAGAGAAGGGAAAAGGAAGTGAGCATTTCTTTTAACATTTCTACAGCACTGCCTTTTGACTGACCCTGGGCTTGGCAGTAAGGATGACATCAACATGACAGCAACTGGCACCAGGGAACTCTTCCTGAGAGAGCTACTGGTGATTACAGTTGTCTAGGAGTTCACAACCCCTGTACCACTGAGTTTGACATTTATGGGAGCAGACAAGAAGAAGAAGACACCACCTCTTACTGGCAGAGTCCAAAACTCTAAACATGACCCAGGCTTGGTTCTTCCAGAATGAGAGCTGCTCCCCAAGAGCTACTGAGCTGAGGTCTCAGTTGCACACCTGGATGCCACCAAAGAGCAGCAAAGGTAGCAGTTCAAAGAGCTTCCCAGGTGGCTCAGCCACCTCCCCGCATGCCCTGCTTCTCCAGGCAGCTTGCTCCAACAGGCTGCAGGCATCGTGTCCCTGAAACAGCAAGCCAGCTCCAAGGGAAGCATCAGATGGGTGAGGTGGCAGGAGAGCTGGAAGCTGGAAACGTCCCGACAAGTTTCATGTCCTGCCAATGCTCCACCAAAACCAACACATTTCCACAGAGCACTTAACTCTCACCCAATAGGTGTTTTTGCAATGGAAAAATGCTCCACAGGCAAACTCGTGACCGGATCTTATAAAGGGCCAATTCAGACACTGGTAAAATTAATCTGGGTTCTTTGGAAGTGGGACTTCCATGGGTACCCACTAATTTTTTACTTGTTTAAAAAAAAAAAAAGAAATTTGTTTATTTTTCCTAGAGGAAACTCCCATTGACTCTGACTGACCTCAGGTTTCAGCCCTCAGAGAGGACAGTGTCAGTCAGAAAGCTCTAAATTACAGAGTTTTACATGTGCTAGAGAGATAGCCCTGGAGAAAAGAGGTGGATAATTAAGGAGTGGGAGGTTGGGGATAAAAGTGAGAGGAAAAGGAGATGCAGAATGAGAGAGTTAGTGGCATAAAAGGGTCTGGAGAGCAAATCCTGCTCCTCTGCTTTAGGTGAAATCAGTGGCTAGGCCTGTTCCCTAGGATACTGTGTCCCTACAGTGTGCTCACTCATGGACTAATTTAGCAATAGTCTCAAGTTTTCAGTTCCTGCAAAACAAAAAATCTCATAGATTCCCAAACCGACAAGGGCCAGCAGAGGGTATGGAGCTGGCAGGAGTGTGTAATAGAAGAGTGTTTGTTGGTAGCCTGGGATAAGCCCAGATCTTAGCCCTGCCTGTCAGCTCAGAAAGCCACTTGTCTGAGCACAATAAGAAGGAGTGATTCATGGTGCATTAATGGTATCACCAACCTGGCGGAGGGATCACCATGCCAATTTGAAGTCCTTCTCTCCCTGCCAGCGAAACAGTCATCTGCAGGCTTTCAAAACACAGGAAGAGAAAGAAAAAAGGAAAATAATAAAAAAAAGAGCAATACAGTACAAGGCACCGGTGCCAGGAGCTGACGCTTGGGGCTGGGCTCGGGATGCAGCTTGTAGGCGGCGTGCATGTGTGCACAGACAATGACGCAAGGAGGCAGGAGGCTGCGACAGCGGCAGGATGTTGTGTTGGTGAAGAAGGGGAGGAAACCCCGTTCTCCCCCTTCTTTTGCTTTTCTGCTCTTCTCACAAACCTCTCACCACGTCAGTCCCAAATTTCAATGAGAAAGAGACTCCTGGCAGGCGCTGGTAGGAAATTGTTGACCTTTGTGAGTTGCTGACAGCCTTTAGCATATTTCCAGGTTACCCATAATGTTATGGGGCTTGGTGTGGAGGATTTGCCTTCTGCTGAGAGAGCAACATGTGTGAGTATATACTTTTGGTCTGATTCATACTATATCATTGTTTGAGAGACCCCTGACTGAGACAAGAAGCCCAGGAAGGTAGTTCTGTGTGCTTCTTTTGACTGATCATGAAGTCATGTTGCTTTTAAAAAACATCTGGAGCTCCTTTTTGGACTGGACTAACTGGCGTCTGACTTCTGTCCTGAATCCTGCTGCAGAGGCCCATGAGTATTGCCTTTCTGTCAGGAAATAAACAAACAAAAAGAGAAATGTTAGTAAGGAAATTTTTCTGCATTTATCCAAACATTTTTCATCCTTTAGACTCCTCCTCCCATCCATTTCAGTCAGAATTTTTTATGGAGCAAGGATCACTGACAGAAAAAATAAAGGGTGAGGTTCTTCTTGTGTAAGCTGAGATATCTTACTGTTGTTTTACCTGTAAGCCAGTCATCTAATCCTCTCAGCAGTCATTGAAGAGAAAGGTGCCTCCAGTCAAAGATTCATTTCAAGTGCCTGAGGATGAGGTGGAACTTCTCATGATGCCTGTTTCTCTCTGTTGACTCTAGAGGGAGCTTAGGAGACTGACTTGGCTTCAGACAACCAACTATCAAAAAATAAACTACATTTGTTCAGCTAAATCACATTCTGTGCTCTATTGACTAGAATGATGAGGGGCTCGATTCAGTTGCCTGTACATAGGCACCTGGCAATACTTTGGGTGCCCTAAGACTATTATTTCACAACCAGCTGGCACATTAGAAAGGCTTGGAAGTGGGTCCTAAGGTACATCTAATAGACTTCTATTGCTTTGAAAAATGGAAGAGTGTAGGCAAGACCTTAGGCTCCTCATCAATGTTTGCTGTTGCCTGGCCTCACTGTCTCTTGTTCGTAGATATTGCAGCAATTGTGAAGCTTAAGACACCTGTAACAGGTCTAAACCTAATAGGTGTAGATTTCTCAGCTTTCCCAGGTGAGGAGTGTCAACACCATTTCTCTAGCTCAGGAGGGAGGTGTGCTAAGAACTACAGATGTTTCTGCAAAAGTTTTGAAAAGTGTTTTTCTTCAGAACTGGTTGAAAACCCCATATTTTTTATGCAATGAACAATGGCACTTCTGTTCCAGGTGATCCACTTATTAGGCTGCTCTGGAGCCCGGTGTGTTTGATTCTGACTGAAATCTTATTTAGATTGCTAAAATTATTTCACCTCTTCATAGAAGTTTAGCCATAGTATCACAAAGGCTGTTTTTACTCGTATAAACTGGGATTTTAATCACTTTATCTAGACGACTAAAGACAGAGCATTATAAATTTGAAGGGTAGTGAAAGCCTCAAAGTCTCTGTATAAATGCGGTCTGCATGAGAAGCTGCCATCCGTCAGCTAAACTTAAATAGGTATTTGGCTGGACTGTTCTAAGCCACCCATAACTGTGAGGTGAAATATGTTTTTTAAACATCTGTTGAAGCTGATCATGTGTCTATGGGATGTGTAGCCTTGCACCTGGAGCATATGACATAATCTTCTACAGAGGCAGACGGGCTGTCTTGCACACAAACTGCAATTGTCTAACAGCCCATGGGATTTACATGCCTTGCCCAGGAGCAGACCAGGCATGTCATTCGATGTCGTTCGATGGCCAGTGATCCAGAACTGGCCTGCAGGACTTAGCTACCCTTGGACAAAGTTAAACTGAAGCCGTAGCTGCAGTTAATTCAATGGATAAAAGACTAATAAAAATAAAGATGTAAATAATGTGAAACAGTCTATATTTAAATTCTGTAAAAGAGTGTCATAAAGGATTTTTGATAGCTCAGTTAAAGTGTCTTTGAAGGACATGCTTTATTTGAACAGAAAAGAAAGAAAAAAACAACTTATGTGGCTTCTCACAATTTTGGCATATCTTGCTTTTGGTTGTGCTGTAAATACTTAAAGAAAAAGGTAGAGTATTTTCTTTGGTTTTTTTTCTCATAGTCTCAATTATTAAAACGGGATTAAAATATTGATTTACTACAGCAGTGGGAGGGACAAGACTTCAGTGTTTTTTATGTAATTCTTACCAAGGCTCCCTTTTTTCCTCTGCTGCCAAGAGTTGGAATAGTCACTTCCCACGGCTGTCTGAGTTTGACATGTCTGCCAAAAGCACAGAGATTCCCAAACTACTACTGTCTTCAAGTGATCCATGAAAAAGCAGGTTCAAAATGTTTCCAGTAGGCATACAAAAAATCAAAACACTTAGAATTAGGCATGGCTTGGGAAAATTTAGCAACCTGCTTGACCAAAACCACTCCCCAGATCTAAACTTGGAGACATCAAAACATTGGACTAACCTCGTGTCTTAAATTTCCAATTATTTAAAGTCCCATAGCTTTAATTTTTTATGTCTGGTTTCTGCTATGACTTTCTCTTCTCACTTAAAATGCCCTGAAGTGTTTCAAATATGAAAAGTGTCTCAACCTGGTGCTGCAGAACATGTCTTTAAGCACATATTTCAGGTCACGCAGACCTCCAGACAACCTTAAAGGCGTAATAACTTTTCATCACTTCTCTCTATTTCCCATTAGAAGTGGGGATATTGCCGGCACACTAGAACTTCTGCTGCCTACTCTATGAGCCAGCCAGATGTGATCTGGTTCTGATCTGAAAGTCATGTAACTACACTTAGCTTGGTGCTGAACCTGAATTATTTGTCTTGCTGAGCTGTACCATTTGTCGAGTCATATATTACTGCTAGAAGAATCGTATCTGAAGTCATTAGAGAGACAGGGAGAAGGAAGGAGAGGAGGGAGGGGAGGGGAGGGAAATGGAGAGGAGGAGAGGAGAGGAGAGGAGAGGAGAGGAGAGGAGAGGAGAGGAGAGGAGAGGAGAGGAGAGGAGAGGAGAGGAGAGGGGAGGGGAGGGGAGGGGAGGGGGGGGGGGGGAGGGGAGGGGAGGGGAGGAGAAGAAAAAGAAAAAAAAGTAAATTAAGTTTGACACTATTTTGTTTTCTGGTATATTAGTCTTTTTCTTTTTTTTTTTTTTTTTTTCCTTTTCCTTCAAATGTTGAAAATAAGGGAAAAACAATTTTTCCTTTAGCTGGCCTATGAAAATCCAATGCCAATGCAGTAAACCTTTCGCAGGGTGATTAATCTGAACAATCTCACTTTTCCACTTCAATTCATTCCCTGTGTGTTGCCAAGTGAAGTGGGAAAGGGAAGGATCCTTCCAGTAGGAAGAGCACAGCAGGCCCTGTCCAAGGTTCTAGCCCAGGTTCCCACCAGCAGCATTCCCAGATACCCTCTCCCCACACCCAAAATTTATACTAGAGCCATCTCAGAAGTGGCCTCAGGCTGCACTGTGGTTTCAAGTCACAAAACTGAAATATGGTTAGACACCTTGTTCTGGGGTTCAGAATCAGCATTTATTCATTGTGGGTTTAGCTTCATAAGAAATGGCAGTGTCTTTCTCCAGTAAGCTGGCTAAGGATGGGCAAAGCAGGAGGAACTGAAAGTACGGCATATTTGGTCCTTCATTTTCTACTTCATCACCATCGTGTTTTTTTTGATATTGGGAAATTCAAAATAAGGAAAGATCCAGACCAAGGAAACAGCAGAAGTCTTGGCAAAGGACTAACTAGACAAATCTTAAATCAATATGTGCAAACAACAAGAGGCAAGTGGCATTTTCTTGCCAATGGTGACAAGCTTGCATAGAATTGGAAATGGAAGAGGATGTTCAAATAGGATTTAATGATTAGCACTGAAGTCTGTCATAGCTGTCTGCTGTGAGCTTCCTTTTGGGCCTGGGACACAAAAGTCCTTTCAGTGATTGGATTTTCAGCAGGGCAAAGCTCTATGGGAGTAGCTTTCTCCTGGTCTGGAAGGGGCCCTGATATTGCTTTCTCAGCTGTCCACTGCTGTTTCTTACCAGCAGATCCTTGGTCCAGTACTGCTCCCTGGTTCTTCCAAAGACACCGCGAAGATCTAGACATGCATCCTCCTCTCTGCTGAGGTCCCTGACCCTAACTCTAGCTACTGTTTCCTCAGACTTGCCATCTGACATGTTTTTTGTATGGGCTCCCTAACCTATCTCAGGTAAAACAAGCCATTTCACTAAACCTCTGCTGCTTAACCTAACCCAGCTCATTTTGACTGAAGCGAGTTACAGAGTGATCACGTGGGCAGATTAACCGGCAAACCTGAAAGATCAGTAATGTCCAGTGGGGTGGGATTGATTGTCGCCTCAGGTGGTCAAACTCCTTTTGGAAGTGTGGATGTGTCCTGAAACACCACCTGAAAAGGATTGGTGTTAACCTCCCTCTGTACCTTACCTCACAAAGTGCCGGTACTCCTCTGAACAGAAAGGTCTGACATCTGCATGGGTCCTAACAGCTGAAATAGAGACTGCTACCGTCCCTTCCCCACCTCCTTGCTTCCCTGGATGAACAGAGCTGAGGAACTGCAGACTTCTGAGACATTTACACTCCACATGCATGTAAGACATTAAGCAAATATATTCTGGGCAGGAATTCCCTTTGGATTACCACCCTCCAGCTGTGAAGTCTGTCATACCACAGGTTCCTTCTTTCTCTGGAACCAGACACACTCAACAAGAAAAGACCCACTCCTAAGGCCTAGTCTCATCACTGACCTTGCTTTGATCAAGATGTTACACTGGATAATCTCCTGAGGTCCCTTCCAGCTTGGATTATCCTATAGTCTTATAGTGCAGCTGGGGTGAAGTTTCACTGAAGTGGACAGGAAGGCCATTGGACTACTTAACGCAGGCAATTACAAGCTACCTGCAGGGAAAGGGGGAAGAGCAAGGAAATGGAGGCAGGTCGGAGTTTTTTGCTCTGTGTTTCAGAGTGGTGTCTTTGGAGTTGTCTGCATCCATGGGAGATCTACAGGGAACAGCAGTATGTTCTGAAGAGTGCAAAGTTCAGGTACATTTGTGGTTTCACTGAGGCTTTCTACCAGTGCTTTGTAGTTTCCAATAGGTCCTGAGTAGGTCCACACACCACTGCAAGGATATATGAAAGATTATTTGTTGCTAACTAGACCTTCTGGTCAGTGGAGTATCTGTTGTGTAATTAACATGTGCTTCAGGAGAATGGCCCATTTATATGAGACTAAAGATTGCCAAGGTTTCTAGGGAATTTCATTCCCCGGCTCCTTTCAAAGCTCAGCTTTTACATATAATGTGCATAGTCAGGTTCCAATACTTCCCCTGCATTGTGTTGGTCTTTCTGAGCAATTTACGAGGAGACGAAGCAAAAAATTATTACTATTGGGAGTGCCAGGTGTTGCTCAGAATAACAGATTTCATTGGTGGCAACAACCACAACCAACTTTTCTTTCCATAGCCTGAGGAGAGACAAACTTGGCACAGCCCGTAGGCAACTTAACCATGATAATTTTGCTGCTTGAAATAACACCTAGCATTGTATATTCCTCAAACCAGCCCAGCTAGAATTTAATCTATGTTTCTTTATAACTGAGTCACACCATGCTGTTAATCTGACCGTTCATTAACGAAGGATTTTTCATATGAGGCTAAAGCAATCCAAGTCTGTTGTAGGCTGGTACAGTGAGAGCCAAGGTGTTTGCTGTAATGAAAGCCTCAGTGGTTTGTAGCTAGTCCTCAAACATACAGGTTTCTTGCCCAACTATGCAACCTGAATATACTTGTTAAACAATTAGCTTGTGTGAACACATCTATGCTAATGAATTAAACAATGTCCACAGTACTAGAATTCAATTTTCTCTACTGTTAAGTTACCAGAATAGTCTATAGCAGGAACTCATGCCATTTAACACCCTCCCAATTCATGGCACAATTTGAGAGTTTGAATATTACTGGGACCATACCTAGTAGGTAATCTGCACACATTCATTCTGTTTTGGAGGCCAAATTTGATTTGCCTAGATGAAGGCCACTCTGTGGCAGCTGGCCTCGATAGCCAAGGCCCTCATACATTTAATATTTGAGTGTAGACACAGTCCATCTATCTTTATAGAACTGACTCAGTGGGGACAGCATTTTAGTTGGGGATTCTTGGAAAGGCATGATAGAGCTAATGAGACAAAAAAGGTTGACTTGACTAACACACCTCTGTGCGTACATACACCCATACAGGACAAGGACAGAGTGGATGATGACTACATTTTATATGTATGTCTCACATCGATTTAGGTGAGAAGATCAGATCCTTTCCTGGGATCAAACACTTGAGGAGAGCAGAGCAGAGAGGGATCAGAAATGGAATGGCATGTGAAATAACAACAGTAGAAACCTCCTCCATGATACACTGCTGACTATGTGCTGTGGACTTGAGTATATCTCTTTATATATTACTGGGACAATACATCTTTCCTTAGCCTTTTATTTCCTGAGCTTTTCTTCTGCTGCACTATGTCTGCTGCTGAGACAATGGTGGCTGCAGGCTGTCCCCAAGTTGTTCCTTCTTTCCCCTGGCCAGAGTACGAGTCAGCAACAAGCACCTGAATTAAATACTCTGGTTGGTATTGGCTGTGTTCATTTCCTCTCCTAGGATGTGGAGCAATCGATTACCTCATCACTGAGCAGAAACAGCCTTGTTGCTGGATTTACACAAGCAAACCTTTCATAGTGCCTGGAGGTATTAATGTTCAGGGGAAAGGGCCAAAGCTTTCTTAGATTTTCCCTTTTATTCCATGTCCTCGGGGGTATTCTGATACACAGGCAATGGAAAGAGTGAGGCCTCCAGAAACATTCGAACCTCCTTCCTGCAAAGTTATCTTCCCAAAATCATCTCCTTGTTGCTGCAGTGTGGGAAGGAGCAAACATCCATTTTACAGAGTACTGTTTAAGATTTAGGCTAATTAGAGGCTTAAGGAAATGAGTAGAAATCTCTGAAGGACAAAAGTAATTTAAGTCTCAAAGGTTCACTGTGGCCATCTTTACTAAATGGCTGTAGTCTGTCACTGTTCCTCAGCTAAGCATCCACAACCTTTCTTTTCTTCATATTTCACTTTCAATTTCTTGTAGTATAAATTGAGTGGGTCTGGATTAAAAGTTGAAAGAAATTAAACCCTTTATTTCATGTATATTGGGAAAGCATGGTGTTCTTCACCAGAGGCATGATTCAGCACTGCCTTTTTGTTTGCCTGATCATTTGTGTCAGAGCAAAATCAATGTGTGACGCTGCTAAATAGTACATAGATGACTATAGAAAATTTGCACCCACAAGATCCCTGGAGGCAATATCTCTAGGGGTCAGGAGTTACCACATATTTCTTAAAACCTCCACAATCCTGGACCTCCCAAGAGCCAGAACCAACAAAATATCTTATTGTAATGACAGCTCTAACAATTAAACATATTACCTACCAGGAATATGTCTGTTATCACCTTCAAAGTAGAAGAGTGATCTTATGGTTCATAGGTTGCATGGAAAGTCAAATGATGTAGGACTTCTATTCTGAAGAAATTTCCCATGAAGAACTGTAGACAAGCCAAACTCTGTTCTTCAGTCCCCCAGAAGAAGGGTAGTTTGAAAACCGTGCAATATTAGATGTCTCTGATTCCAGCACCTTTTCCAGCCTCTTTCTGTACATCATGCTTTTCTGGCTCTGCTACCTAGCGCAAGTACTGAAGTGTGACCTAGCAGTCTCGCTGCTAATTGCCTTGGATCTGTAAAAATCCATCAGTAACTTATGTATCCACTTAAGCTCCAGCCTTTGGGGTAACCTGGTTGATGAGTTACCTCCATTAGGATGCAGGACTGTTGAGGCATGCGGCTTTTGCAGAAGCTTCTAACTAAAAGACACTTCATTTTAATTAGGACCATTGACAAACACACACACTGATAAATGAACTATAGTTCTTCCCTTCCTCATGTTACAACCCATCTTGAACACACCTTAAACTCTCTTTTAAGAGAGACTCTCTTAAGAAGTGCAGGTTATTTAATCTTCGTCTCTCTCCACACATGATTTATTTGAAACATGAGATCTGAGTCTCACTCTTTCCAACCATATAGAGAATCTCTCTTTAATAATTTATTTCTTCTTAAGCTATCTCAAAGTCAAGTTCTTCAAGTGCTCAGAGACCATAGACGGGTGAGGCATCCCTTAATAATTTTTCTTCTAGCGTCCTCAAGAATTCAGGCTTGCAAAGCCTGCTTGTGCAGGGATGTTCCACAAAAGCTAATGCTCACTAAAGCTTTATGATCCCCTTCCCTAAGTCCTATCTACGGGGTTTTTTTCCCTGTGTTACCTCACATAAGTGTGAGCGCAATATGAAGAAAAACACAGCTAAAGTGGCA
Organism: Gymnogyps californianus; assembly: GCF_018139145.2. NCBI lineage: Eukaryota > Metazoa > Chordata > Aves > Accipitriformes > Cathartidae > Gymnogyps > Gymnogyps californianus. Next base: position 165,919,092 of record NC_059472.1, read on the forward strand.
AGAGAGGTTTATAACCTCTGTGAAGTTCCTGGTTTACCAAAAAAAAAAAAAAAAAAAAAGTTCTTGATATGCTTATGAATTCCCATACTCTACAAAACCTGCTAACTCAAATCTTTGTGAGACCATTTCGTATTTTGCTTAACAACTTCACTAGGCGCAAGCCAAAAATTAATTGGCTTCTACGGTTTTATTCATTTGCTAGTTTGTACATCATGACAGGAAGTTCATTTGCTGAGCTGTGGAGATCTGGTAAATGAAAGACCTGCTTCTTTGCTGCCTTGCTGAAATGCTAGAGCTTTTCCAGCTTGGGATAGTGTAAACAGCTTGACAGCCACCATTTCTGCTGACACTCTGGGAACTGAACAAGTGGCCTCTAGAACTAAACCCAGAAATTGCTACAAGATGAGCTCATGCTCCCCAGGTAGAATTCTAACGAACGCACGTTCTCTGAGCATCAGACCTCAATAAAGAGGTATGTGACACACTTACCAACAAGATACCAGAAGGAAAAATGGTGAAAGGGAATGATGACTAACAACATTTTCTTTTGCCTTACCACATTTAGGGGACCAAACCAGTGCTACGTTGGAGGTGCACAGTGCTTTCTCTATGTAGAGGAGATGAAGAACAGGTCTAGTATCATAAAAGAACAAGTAATTAATCGGCTCAGAGTGTTTTATGTAAGCATTAAAGTTTTAAGTGCTTCGTATTTGTAGGGCTTGTTATTCCTGGATATTCCTTCCAAACCTGTTGAGAGACATGAAGCAAATTTCTGGAAAGCTTCCCTAGATTTTCTTAATGTAGAGCAAACCTTGTTGTGTGTCTGCTTGGCTTCAGTATCCCAAAGATCCTGTGCTGTAGCAACATGAAAGGTGACTGGATTCCAACAACTTCTCATGTTTGTTTAAGGTTTGGGACTAACACACCCATCTGACTTGACTTAGTTTTTATTCATCTCTCCCTACATGTTACACCCACCTCTTGCATTACACTCCCTGTATAGGCCAATATTACTTTTAAAATGAACAGTTTTTAAGATATATAGAATGTGTTTTCACTTTCCCTTTTCTCCAGTGACACTCATCAGACATAGACTGGCATGCCTGAATCTCTTGGGGCCAGAGAGTTATGCAAGAAAACCCCAATATGAGTAAGCCTAAGCCCACCCAAAAAGTGAGGACTGATATTTATCTCCTGCTGGTTTGAGGTGAAGTGAAAGCCAGTCCGCCAAAACGAATTACAACTTAATTTGGTGGGATAGGATTATCAAAAAGCAAAGACAGAACTGAGGCTGTAGCTCCAAAAGGAAGGCTACAGACATGGCTACCAACTACAGAAGCAAGAAAAAGGACTGTGTTTTCTAGATGAAATGAAGCAGTCAGTGCCTGAAAAGGTGAAGACCTTAGTTCAGTTGCCTGAGCAGAGGTATCTGTAATGTTCTGCTGTACTTGACTTGGCCTTCAGCATTTAGTTTCTGCCCCTGCATCTGCCTGTGTACTGTGACCACATCCCTACTCCCTGCTGGGATGAAACGTAGCCGCACACTATTCTACCTTCCCTCATTTCTATGAAAGGGAAATGAGGACACACAGATCATAAAGCATGAGGTGTGGAACAGGACTTTAGGTCACACCTTGGAGTGTGCCAATCTCACATTTTTGGCATGACTTGGATGACCAGCTTGGTAAATTCCAGGAGAAAGACTTGTTATTTAACTTCCAAAGGTTAATAAATATCTTTATTGGTGTTGCTTTTGGTTTTATGTTTATACATTATGATTAAGTCTTTTCTTATATGATCACAGGCTTTCCCTCTTTGCTCACAGGATTTCTGACTCATTCAGGCAGCTGAATTGATTTAGATGTAGAGTTGGTTAATGAAGATTACTGTTAATAAAACCCTAACATTTTTGGGGTCTTTTTTTGCAAAAACCAAAAAGTGCACAGGGTTTGAAACATGGAATGAAAAAAGAAAATAATTTAATGTTTCAGCTATGGAGAAGCTAGATTTGCCCACGTCTATGCCCAGAATTCCGACATGTTGACGTGTAAGTGACTTTAAACCTTTTTTTCCCAAAGCTGGATTCTTGCTAAAGACCTAGGATTTACTTTGCAGAAGCACTGAGAACTCCTAGCAGTTGTTGAAGCTGGGGAGAGATGTTCTTGAAACAGTGCTGAACAATGACAAAGCTTCTGAAAAATCAAGCTGCAAGAATCAGACCAGTCTCACCTAAATACAAATACCTCAACTAGAGAGTCTAGTTGTATCAGAATCACTCTTCAGTCAAAGAAGAGAGACACAGGCCTCCAAATCAATACAGCTCAGACTGTAGAGAGTCATGTATCCCTCAGCTCACTGTTGGAAAGCCTACCAGATTCCTAATTTGGGTAAATCAGTTCAGGGTGGGCTAACTTAGGTCATGGTGCCTCAATCCAGCCTCCATACTCCATGGAAACTTGAGTCTTCTGTTTCCTTTTGCCTTAGTTCCCCACTACGTAATGCTGTATCCTCATTTGCCACAGAAACTATAAAGATACTATCTTTAAGGCTTCTTAAACTGTTGTGATACTGCATATGTTAAGTGAACACCTCCTACTTCAAAGCAGATTTTGAGTGGTGCACTGTGAAAGAAGCATGGGGACACCTGTTGCACATGAAGAAAATAATGGATAGCTGGTTACCTAGTCATTGTCAGTCTCACGTTTATGAGGTTGATATTTATCCTGAATAACACTCTTTTAAGGTAGCTCACGTGCATGCACGTCTCATACATACCCCAGCACGTGAGTACACAGAGAATTGATACATTACCATCTAGTGTCTAAATTGCCTCATTCCTATTATTTAGGAACATATCTGTGCCCCATTCCCTTTGACTCTAAATTGCAGCCAACAGCTGTGTCACAGCTCCCTCATGACAAGCCATGAGGAATTCCTTATTCAGTGATCCATATATTTCCATTCTAGCTGAGCCAGAAAGGCTCAACAGTCTCAAAATTAGTACCAATAATCACACTCGCCTGAAGTGTTTTCTCCCACCTATCAGCATATGCACCCCTTTCCCTGGGAGAGTGTTTGGCTGTCTACCTCTGTTTGCATAGTATCTCTGAAGGAAGGCTTATTTTTTTCTTGATGGTGGCATTCTCTCTTGACTGTTGTTGTGCAGAAAGGGTCTCTGTTAAAAGCACATCGTTTCTGTAGGGCTGAAAGAGGGTGATGGTTCTCACCCTGGAAAAAGTCCCACTAAGCAAATGATTATATTCTTGAAATAGCCTTCAGGAGCTTGCTGTGTAATGGATTACTCAGCATTTTAAACAGAATCCTTTTCACAAGAAAGAAAGCTCCAGTAAATTCAGCTGCTGCCACCTCCTCGTAAGTTTATGCGAAACCGAACTCTCTGCTGCACACATCAGAATTCCTGGGGACTGCCTCATGCAGGGGTTCAGGCATTGCTCTGGGAGATAAAGCTCCTGAAGCCATAGTCTTGGATACAATCAAGCCTTTTTACATTAGTTAGCTGCTACAGAAGAGCTGAGTCTTGGCTGTACTAATACCTCCAAGAATAGCTTGCAGAGGATGGGAGGAGTATAAAGTTGGCAAAAATGCCTTTTATGCCAGTCATCCTCTATTGCTGTGTTAGAAAAGGACATGTTAGCAGAAATGCCAAGCACCAGAGACTTGCACGTGGCTGTATCTCAGTGAACCTCTATTTTTCTACAGCAAATGAGAGATGTTATAGCAGGCCTGGGATTCATGGATGTGCTAGCATGGTTTCAGGAACAATTAGATCCACCATTTTTTTGCCCCATCATCCTACTTGCATCTGGTGGTATGTGCAGAATATGTAGCTATTTAAGAAAATTAAGATCCTAAACTTTAGTATTAGGGATTCAACAAATCAGCTGGACAATCTTGGTCAAGTCATTTCAGCTCCTCAGTGCCTCCGTCTTTCTCCCTGGGGTAATGTCGTGGTTCAACCCCAGCCAGCAACTAAGCACCACGCAGCTGCTTCCCTCCGCCCACCTCCCAGTGGGGTGGGGAGGAGGAAAAAAAAAAGCAAAGCTCGTGGGTTGAGATAAGAACAGTTTAATAACTAAAGTAAAATGAAATACACTACTAACTAAGAATAATAATACTATAATAATAATAATTGTAATGAAAAGGAATATAACAAAAAAAAGAGAGAAATAAAACCCAAGAAAGACAAGTGATGCACAATGCAATCGCTCACCATCCGCTGACCGATGTCCAAGCAGCAATCCGCCCCTCCCAGCCAACTCCCCCCAGTTTATATACTGGGCATGACATTCCATGGTATGGAATAGCCCTTTGGCTGGTTCAGGTAGCTGCCCTGGCCATTCTCCCTCCCAGCTTCTTGCACACCTGCTTGCTGGCAGAGCATGGGAAACTGAAAAATCCTTAACTTAGGATAAGCGCTACTTAGCAACAACTGAAACATCAGCGTGTTATCAACATCATTCTCACACTAAATCCAAAACACACTGTACCAGCTACTAAGAAGAAAATTAACTCTATCCCAGCCGAAACCAGGACAGGTAATCACACTTGCTTTTCCTCCTTTCTTCTGGGATGATTTGGACAGTGTTGCCCAGACTAGAAACAAGTAGTGGAAGCGCTCCATGTCAGCAGGCATGGGGTGACCCTGTCTGCCAGGCAGAATAATTGCATTTCTCAAGCACTTCTTGAGAACTTGGAAGCTCATGGCTGTCATCCTCGTAAGACTCAGTCCCTTTCTCAACACATCCAGTACTCCATGAAAGATCACCCCTGGCTGCTTACATGGTCCTGCTTTGTCACCTCTGTGCTGATGTAAAGTTGTTTTCCCTCATTTAATTATCTCAGACTGGCAATCACTGTTGGTGCGGGTAATCAAGGCCTTATTCAAAGCCTGATGAAGTCATGCTGGTTGTGAGTATGAGAGTTAATAAACAGTGCCAAGGAATGTTTCTGTGCACTGGAACACAATTGTCTGTGCTCTTAGAAAAGGCCCTGGCATGATTTTAGCCCAACTACCACTCTCCAAAACAATTCCTTGTCATGGTTCAGAAGGTATCAAGAGCCAGGGACTGTTTCCCGTCAGCAGTTTGTATGCAGCCGCAAGGCTTTAGAACTGAAGACACTGCCATATTGTCATGGTCATGTCATGGTTTGCAATGCTAATTACAGTAATGCAGGTATGGGGGAAGAAAAAGAAATAAAAAGGAAAACCAAAAAGAAGACAAAAATCCCCTCATGCTTTGCTATTTTAAGGTTCCAGATTAGCTAAACTCGCTTCTGACAGTGAGAAGGGGTTTTGCAGATTTCATTGAATAACAGCTAAAATCAGGAGCCCAGGTTGCAATAATTGTGGTTTTATCTTTCGAGTTTCTGCTCCTTTTGAGGACTCCCTTTCATAGAGCTGGTCAAAAACTATTTCTGCTGAAACATTTTCCTGACAGGAAATGTGGGTTTTATCTAAACTGACAGTCTTTCCATAGAAAATATCATTAATGATGAAATGTTTCAGTTTTCCAGTGGGACATATTTGACTTCTCAACTATTTCAATTCAGCCAGAGATTTAAGTACTCTTCTTGAGATGAGCTTTCTCTAGGGCAGAGATTATTCTCCTGTCATTTATTTTTACAGCACCCCAACAAGTCTCTGATGAGAAATTCTCAACCACAACACAATGTGGGCAACAAGTGCAAACAGCTGATTGCATTTCTCTGCAATGAGGCCCAAGGAGACAAAAGCTTTAAAGGTGGATTATCCCAAGAATAAGATTTAGACTTACACTAAAATTCCAAGTTTAGGAGTCTTTTGCCTGTACCTCTTAAGGTGGGATACTTCTCATCTTAAACCAGGCATGTTGTAACTAACTCAGCTGAGGTGCTTACTCTTTCTAAAGACAATAAAGACAATCTGTGCCTGTTAGACTGAGAGGTCTGCATTTTAAGCGCTTGAAGTTAGCAGCAATGAATCCTTGTCTTCAGTTCCTTTGAAACATCTCAAACTCAGATCATATTTTAAATTAGTCAGTCCTAATGACTAAAGCCTTGGAACTGATCACACACAAACAGTATCAGCAGATTCCCAGACACAGATTTCCACGAACACCTTGTATTGGTGCATTTCTTTTCATGTAGCTGTGATTTACATGGTATTTCTCACTACTTCAACCAAAGAGTGAATGTATTGTATGTCCCCCTGTGTTTTGTAAAGGTTAGGAGATGAGGGTAGTCTTAGCATTCAATCCAGGTGTTGCTTTATGTGTTTTTAGCTTACAGCTCCTCCAGTTTGATCCTTGATGCAGCCATCAAGATGGTCACAGTCACAGTGGAACTTTTAAAGTCTCTGTCAGATCAATGGCTTGTTTAATTCATTCTGGTTTAAAACATCTAAGTGTAGACAGGGTTTTACAGTATCCCACCCATGTTGGCATATTCTTCCCACAGCAGTTAAATAGCTGTGCACGAAGCCAGGTTTTCTTTAAACATCACCTATAATTATTTTGTATGAGTTCTCTGTTGCCTGAAAAATCATCTCTCATTCTTCCATTATTTTTTTACACCCTCTCCTCTTTTCCTGACGTATTGTGTGTAATGGATGCAGCCCAGACCAGAACAGGAAGCCTCTTTTGCATGTCGCCAGCCAGGCTCAGCATACCCCCCCATCGGATTGCAAGAGGTTGGATCCCCCACACGGGTGTATTAATAATGTTATGAAGGGAAAGCTCTATATTGCTGTGACATACAATACAAAGGAACCTTGGCACATCAGGAAGTGGAAAGACAGTTTTGGCACCAGCCTTGGTAAAAGCATGTCACATTGCTGTCTGTAGCTCAGCCTCATACCCAGACAGTGAAGACCTGAAATCATATCTGTATTTGTCTGGCTAGAGCTTCAGGCACGCAGTGTATTTAATGTGGACGAAGTTAGAGGCATGCATAACAAGCAACTGCTTAAGACGTACTCACCTCAATTTTTCTGTCATTTGCAAAGGCTTATTGCATCTACTCTGCTGATTTCAAAGAAGGGATCTCCAGCTTACAGCAGGCCAATAGAAATGAGGTTAAAACTTTTGAACTAGTTGCTCAGAATTTTAGAAATGCAAAGCTCTCTGTATTAGATACTTGCCATCCCATGACTTTCCCTTGCTCTCAAGCATTTCATGTTCCTTAGTGACCATTGAAACAGTCTTGTGAAGCAGGCTGACAGCATCATTTTCTGACAAAAATAACATTTTAAAAGTGTTTGTGAGCCTAAAGATGGGACCCTGGGATGGGTCTACCAATGTCTGTGCATATAAACCTCATCATTGAAAATTTTGGAGACTTAGGAACTATGGGAAAAAGGCAAGGCAGTCCTTTTTTCAAAGTCAAGGTAAAACTGGGTTTTGTTTAAATAACACTTATTGGCAGAATTGTTGAATGGAAGTTATGTGTTTATCTCTGTGTGTTTGTCCATATGTATGAGTCTATCTGCATGCCAAATGTTATACCACCCTCCATCCAACGAATCCCAAACTTTTCATACTGCTGTCAGTGTTCAGCAGGCTATTTCACTAACAGACATCCTTATTACCTACATTTAGTTGAGAAAAATACTAGTGAGGTAGTAAAAATGAGTGACAAGCTGCTAACCACTCACCATGGCCTGGAAGACTGTTGGTGGTTTACAGATGACAAGTTAGTTTTCCTTAATCTAAGCTATAATTAGCCATACAAAACTAGCTTTCAAAACTAAAGAATGGACTTTCTTTCACTTTGACTTAAAAAAGTTTGGTGGGAAATAATACTTCACAGCAAAATTTCTATTCGAATAAACTTTTTTATTTTTAAGTGTGTTTTTGGTTTTTTTTTTCTTTTTAATAAGCAATCTTTATAAGAGGCCAATGTTTGTAATTAGACTAAAAAGTTCTGTTTCATTTCAGGATGTTGATTAGAAAGGGAAATTTTCAAATTTCCCACCATAAATATTTGGTGAGAAGCCATTGCTTTTTCAGCTGAGAAGTCAAAGACTGGACCCTTATTCTGATGAAGCTATTTCATTTTTAGTGGGATGATCTTATATTAAGTCACCGCACTGTCAGGATCCAGCAATCACATGAATTAGCAAGTGAACAGAACCATGCAGCTGCACTACTCTTAGTTGACCTGGACCACACACTATGAACCAGTGGTCCATATGGAAATAGGTAACTACAGTCCTCTTAGTTGCTTCCGTATGTCTCTACCTGTTCAAGGAAATTGATGTCTCAGCTCATATCTTACTTAAACGTTCGGCTAAGTCATGAAATCTTTGTAAGGCAGAGCCGAGTGTAGTGTTCTGTGCTTTGAAGAGCAGAGCAAGCATAGGCATAGTGGTGAAAGATTCAGAATTTATGGGGATGGGATTTACGTGATTGTCTGGCATTTGATACTTTTGAATATACCACCTCTGAATCGATGTTTTGAGAGGCCCTTCTACTAAAGCTGCTTTGAAACACAGGTGGAAGACAGCAGGGGGATAACACTGATTTCTTTCTCTCTCAACACAGTGAACTGTGTATTAGAAACTAAGAAGTTCCTCTGACCCAAGCAGCCACACTTCCGTGAAGCTTTGCTTCCTGTCAGAGCCTGTCCATCCACAGGAGCAGCACGGCGATGAAAACTCCCCCTGCCTGAAGGGTAGAAACAAGCAGAACATATAACCCATCATAAATAAAGCCCTGTTCATTTTGCTGGCTTACATGTGTTTTTCATCGCAGAAGATTCATCGAATGGCACATTTCACGGTGTAGTTTCTCAGTCCAAGGGAAACCACGTTTAATGTAGTGTGTTAAATAAAGTGTTTCTCTGACTCAGATTTCTCTTTCTTTCCAGTTCATGCCAGTTGGCATGCGCCGGGTACTAGAAGTCAGATGGGCAAAGCCTGTTCATGTTGTAATAACTTTTCTTAAGAGCTACTCCAAAGTTGTCAAGCTCCAAAATGAACCTTCTTCAAGATCTAGACTGTGGGGTTAATTTTCTTTAAATAAGAACAGTCAAGTTTCTTCTTTTTTTTTTTCTTTTTTTTTTTCTTTTTTCTCTCTTTGCCCCACTTTTTCTTTTTTTATTTAACTTCCTTTTGACTCTAATTAGAATCATAGAATGGTTTGGGTTGAAAGGGACCTTTAAAGAGGTAGACCTCTAGTCCAACCCCCCTGCCATGGGCAGGGACATCTTTCACTTGATCAAGTTGCTCAAAGCCCCGTCCAACTTGACCTTGAACACTTTCAATGATGGGGCATCCATAACTTCTCTGGGTAACAACTCCAGTCTTCCAATTCTGGAAGATTAGTAGATTACTAGATTACTAATACACTCTAGTCACACAAACTGATCTTGACTTTAAACTGAGAAGAAACATTATGCCAAAAGCAAGCAAGGCTTGAGTCCAGAATTTGTGTTTTTATCTCTGGGCACAGATCGCAGTTACAACTGGTGAGAAAAGAAAACAGACAAAATGTTCATGGAACTCATCATGATATTTCCCTGAACACTTTTATTTAAATATTCTAGAACTTGTAAAGAAACAATATTTAATGCCATTTTTTTTAAAGAGAGACCAACTGAATATTTTCAAAGTTGTTTTCTTGCCCTAACAAAAATAAGACCCAGTGATTAAACTTGTTCACTGAGATCCTGTCACAGAAGCTATCATTTTAAATAGGCAAGACAGATGAAAAAAGTACCTTTATCCCCATTTGATGACTGCATCTTAGAAAAATTAACATCTTGACCACTGTCAAGGAACTGTGAGCCTGAACCAGGAACTCAAGCCTAACCTAATCTGACTGGGGCCTTACCTTTCCCTAAAATAATTTTTTTCCAGATTAAAAAACATATTTCTGTGCATAATTTAAAACATCACCTGCAGTATTTCTCCCAGAATTATGTCAAGATTTGTCATGCCAGTTCTATGAAATAAAAGAAAACACAAAGCATATATCTACGTGTTTGGCACAGCGCAACAGCCATTGTATATTTTATTTCTTCACAGCTCACACACACACTCACCAACACGCACACACATACTCATACCTCCATGAAAGGGGAAGATAAGGCAGACAGCATGTTGGATTTGGCACCATGAACCACCGGTTTGGAGCTAGTAGCTAAGAAATGAGGGAAGCAGTTTCTAAACTTTAGTTAGCTCTGCAATTTTAAATAGTTGTGATTATAAAGGTTTAAACAGTTTTGTAATTTTAAATATCCATTCTCAGCATTTATTATTAAATTGTAAATTATTCACAGTAGGACTCTTTCTTCCACGATGTTTGTACAACACCTGTCTAAAGGGGACCATACTCCTGCTTAAGTCCCTTAGGTCCAATTGCAATACAAACAATGAGTTATTTGAACAATGCTGTTTGGCTTTTTCCTGGGAAGATGCCATGAGGAATAGCGACGTGTGATAAATCCCTTTGCAGTGTCAATCCTGGGCTCTTCTGAGCGAGAAATGACAGCAAATGGTGTCCCATAAAGCAAGGCGGTGGTTGGTTTCCCCAGCCAGCATAGCTCCATGATAACAAATAAAATAAGCATGGAGGTGTTATTGTATGAGTGCTCAAGGCCTGTGTGTGGCCATGGCCACCTTGGTAAGACTTTCCACTGAGTCTGACACTGAAAGTCTGTGTGGTTTACTTGAATAATGGAGTGTTGGTGGAGTGAGGTGGCGATTAACTAATCTTGGGTGTGTCTTCAAAGCGAATGACTGTTCAAAGGAGAGACGTGCAGGGAGAGGGGAACGGGAGCTGAGAGAAGAAGAGCAGAAAGGAAGGAGTTTCTGAAAGAGACAAGACTAAATTATCAGAATGTTCCCTTCTGGCCTCAAAATGGCATCTCTCTGGGACAGGCAGAAGCACAATGAAAGGCTATTTAAAGACATTTAGCTGATACTGTCACACCTCCTGGGATTTATTCGGTACTTCTCCCTTTATATCTTTGTTTAGTAGATAAACTGTTGGTCTACGGTGTGGTGATCTAACTGGAAACCCTTGATATTTGTTGACGTTAAGACAGCATGGAGTATTCTGAGAAGAGCTGTTGGAAAAAGGAAAACAGCTTTCTTAGGGAAAAACATAAAAATAAAGAACCCATCAGTGTTTCTTTCCCTTAAATGTACTTTTCTGAAAACATTTTCTGATGAAAAATTGAAGCTCAGGCTTATATTTACTTTTCTGTCTTCTTAGTTCAGTTGGTTAACATCATCCAGTTTCAGTGAAAAATGCTGGGGGTTTGTGTGTGTATGGGCGCGTTTATTTTTTTTTAATTATTTTTTCAATTTTTACCAAAATCCTAGGATCATAAAATAATTCAAATTGGAAGAGATATCAGGAAGACATCTAGTCAAACCTCTAGCTTTTCTGGCAGCATTCAGGTATTTTATTTTTATTTAAAATAGAGAAACACCCATTTTTCATTATTTTTTTCCTTCTAGATTGAAAAGTCATTTTTCATCAAAGAACTATTTAGCAGCTATTTTGTGTGAAAAACAGTTATCTCTGAATCCAGGTCATCCATGCTTTTTCAACAAATATTGCATAATCAGCTGACTTTAACTCTCTTACTGCATGATTTCACAGATCTTTTAATGCTGTTCATAGAGTTTAGGTCAAGTAGTGCATTATTTAAGATGCATACATTTAGGTATTAGCAAGTAGGAGTCAATGCATACTGGGTGTCCAGATTTTTCTTTATAACTAGTGCAGATCAAGAGTAGGATTCATTTACCTAAATATAGGTATCCAGTGCCTTATCTGATGCACTAGTCTTATAAAGATTCAAGGTACCTTGATCCATTACATTTCATCTGAGTGGGTAGGTATGACATGGGACATAGGAAAGACCCAGTCCTATGAAGAGGCAAGTAAAGGCCAAATAATGTACCTTGCAGTGCCTACAATGCCAGAGTTTAGGAAAGTTAATCCTCTAGTTTCGTCCTTTCTCCCTTTCTCCTTCCCACCAACATAGTCAGTGGAGCCTAAAAACAGCTTAGCTGCCCAAATATTGGTGTGTCCTTTAAGTTGAATTTCATCCCAGTCTTTCAAAACTGAGAGAAACGAGTGCTTTGTCTCAGGGTAAAGAAAAAATCTTCATCATTTATTCTGGCACAAAGTTTGGGTCTCAGATTCTATATCTTAATTTCATCCAGGAGAAATGGCTATAAGCTGCAATGTATAGTCATTTGGAATGGAGCAAAGATATTTTCCTAAACTTTTATTGGTGGAAAAACAAGAGACAATTTCTCCTTCAAGACAGAAGTGACATTTGCTTTCTTTCAGTCCTCAAGAACCTCTCCTGGTCACCACAAACTTTCAAAGATAATCAAGAGCTGCCTTGCAATGTAATCAGCCAGCTTCTTTAGCACTCATGGGTGTATCCTATAAGGTCCCATGGACCCTTCTCATAGACACCACGGTGTAGAAGACGATCATGGTGCATGCCCACATCTTTGATTGCAATAATGTTAGGTCATTGCCAGGCCTAACAACCAGACTCAGGAGCACAGAGAGGTTCCCACCTCCACCAGTTTAGGTCTAGCCATTATGACCCATTAGTTGATTATTTAGCCTTCCTTGGTAGTATAAAAGAAGCACTATCCCAGATTGGCCAGAAGATGCGCCAAGAGACTTACAATTTCGTGGGTCTGGTTCTTTGGGCTGAACTGCAGCTGTCTTTTTGCATTTTCCCTTGATAAAAAGAAGACATTCACCTTAGAGTCATCGATGCAGTTACCCCTACATGTCCCTGTGAAGAAAGACTTGCTCAGCCCCACCCAAAATGAACTTAATAGTATGAGTTCTAACTATTTCCCCATTACTAGCTCAAGTCTTGATTAACATAGCCATCACCTGGGATGTCAGGTGTATTCCACAGATATCATAGATATGTACTAGACAAGTTAAATTATATCTCAAGGTGCCTATTTCTTTTCATGGCCCCAGGTAGGTCAGATACTAATATTTACATTTGATGAGGTGAATTCCACCGACTATGTTTATGTGCAACCATGGGTAGATCCGTGGTGTTCACTTTCACTCCTTAGCATAGCAGCTGTGAGATAACAAAGATCTTGAGTGACAGTCTGAATGCCTCAAGCGTGTAAAATGCTCTTCACTCCTACTATGTTATTTAATAGGAAGAGAAAAAGTTCATCATAATTAAACTGTATGGTCTGTCATGAACAAACTTTTAAAAATGTCCAGAACTGGCTGAACAGCAACAAAACCCTCAACTTGGAGGATGACACAGCATATACCTTTAGCACATATGCAGATGACACTAACTCGGGATGAGTTGATACACAGAATGGTTGAGTTTCAGTTCATGCAGACCTTGAGAAACTTGAGGACTACACCTGCAGAAACCTCATGAAGTTTAAGAGAGGATCAAAGCAAAGTGTTGCTCTGAGATAGAATAACCCCATGCATCAACAAAAGCTGGGAAGAGACTGATCAAGCAGAGGTCCTGCTGAAAAGGACCCAGAGGTCCCAGTGAATGCAAAGTTGCCGATGAACCAACAGTATGCTTTCGCTGTGAATAAGACAAACTGTGTATTGAGTCAGATTAGGAATCTGATCAGCAAACTGAGGGAAATTATTATCTCTTTATTTGGTGCTGGTGAGGCTACACCTGAGCTATAAGGAAAGGATAAAAAAATATCTGTGCTTGTTTATTCCTGTAAAGAGGTAGCTAAGGGGGGTCTAATTACAGTTCTCATTTTGAAGGGGTGTTACAAAGAAAACAGATGGAAACTTTTCTTGGTGGTGTTAGATGGAAAAACAAGGGACAACCACTGCGAAGGGTAACCTGAGACATTCAGTTTGGACATAGGGGGAAACTTTTTCTTTAGGACAGTAGTTCAGCACTGGAAAAGGTGGCTTGGAGAATTTGTGGAATCCCCATTCTCAGAGATTTTCAAGACTTGGCTAGACATAATTAAAGCCTGACCTGATCTAGCACTGGTTATCACTTGGTTGCTCCAAGGAACTGAAGACGTTTGGACTAGAGACCTCCAGTTGTAGCTTCCAACCAACATTTCTACAATTCCATAATTCAGGAGACACAGGGAAAGTCAATTCAACTTGCAAAGAGTCATGAAGAAGTGGTTCTGGGATTTTTGGAAGAGATGAGAGAACTAGGATCTCAGCTCCTGTCTTTGGTTATCTAACTTCCATAGGTTCTTGTGAAAATCCCACCCATTGAGTCTGCACTATTATGGTGAGATTTTCCAACTGCTCCTAGCAAAGCATGTGCCTAAACCCCACCTATATCCAATGTCAATTAGATATACTATTTCCTTTGAAAAACCCAGCCGACATCCATGGCTACATATATATAGTCTACCGTCAATCAACCGCTTACAAAATATTAGCATGAAAAAGAAAGCAAGCTTTACAGGATGACGTGTGGTTTCTTTAGTTCAAAAAAAGATCCAGGATCGTGAGTTCTTGGAGAACCAGGGTTTGAGAAGAAATCAAGGAGAACGGACTCCATAGGAAAATTGTATCTGTAGTCTCTGGAGAAGAAGAGAAGAAAAAAATATATCACCGAGTTGTAAATCAGCAGATTTTGCCTCACTTGACAGAAAACCTCAGTCACAACAAAGTAAAGTTGGTGCTCCAGTAACTATTTAATCTTTCTTTCTTTCTCTCTCTCTCTCTTTAAAAAAAGGTTGTCTTTTTCTCTTTTCCTCTCTCTTTGTCTTTCTCTCATTTCCTCACTTTCTCTCTTTCTCCCCCTCTCTCTTTCACAGGTCTTACATCGCGAAGTCTGATGACCTGCCTGCAGCCATTTTTCCCAAGAGTCAACAACAAGATCTGTTTCAGGATCACTGTTATTTACATGACCATCAGTCATGCAAGAAGCAAGAGGAGCACACAAGACCCTATTCACAAGATGGGGAGTCTAATATTTGAAATAGCTAACTGCTGAGAGCGGGCAGGTGTCCCTTCAGCTCTGACACCTGGTCTGACCACATCAGTAATTAATCATCGGAATGTGAAATTGAAGGCAATTAATGCCCTCCCAGCTCATCATTATTGCAGCTGGAAATTTGTGATACTGAGTTGAATCCTGAAGAAGACAGCATGCCAGCTGTTTAGAAAGTAAACACCAAAAACTGTGTGACATTTCTACAAACACGTGTAAAAGCAGCAAAGGAGCAAATATCACACTGAGACACGAGCCCCAGTGATTAATTTATTACAGAACAGCCATTTTCCCTGCAGGGCTGAGCATAGGGTCAGCCTTCCCATAATAAACACTTATTGTTTCCAGGGCTTCAAAATTCAGTTGTTAAAATCTGTATGATGGGCTTGCAACAATTAAAAATAATAATAATAATAATAATAATAATAATAAAACCCAAAGATTCAATTGATTTGACATTAAGACCGTTTGTCAGGAGGAGAAGGGACTTGTCAGAGTGAACTGAAAAAAAAAGTTGAAATGAATAAACAAAATCTATGAGCTGGTAATATTCTGCATGTTTTCATTATAAGCTTTTCTGTATGAAAAAAATTCATCCTTGAGGTCAAACATAGAGGCTGGCAATTCAGCAATGCATCGGAAAGACATTTTCCTTGCCCAGAAGAGTTTTCTATGCCAGTAGACAAGATAGAAGAACAGTGCAAGAAAGAAAAACTTCTATCATCACCCTAAAACAGATCTGGAATTAAAACCCAGAGGGATTAAAGGTACTCTCATATCTTTTTTTGTTTGTTTTTTGTTTGTTTGTTTGTTTGTTTTGAGAAGATGTTAATTCCTTGAAAAAGTATTTTTCTAAAAATAAAACAAGCAACAGATCAGTATCAATTAAAATTTCACTGGGATGTTTTTGGGGGGGAACCAAAGCAAGTAATTTTTTGAGAAGACCATGTAGACAGGGCAAGTGTTTTGTTTGAAGTATTTAGTAACCGAAAACAGTTGCCTGTGGGAGATACAGGCTCAAATTCTTCTTCAGCTGCATCAGGGAGAGCAAAGACCTGGATTCAGGTCATGCCCCCAGCTCCAGTCACGAGACAATGTACCGACCACCAAAACGCATCCTTATGCTCTGTTGTTTCATTAACGTCTGTAATTACTCACACAAAGTGGAAAAACTCCAACACGAGCAACTGGAAATTAAAAAAAAAGAAAAAAAGACCTTTCTTCAGGTCAGCATTTGGAGAAATAACCTGGAAGACTGGAGAATCTTCTCCAGATTCATTCAGGCAGATCAAGGATTTGAACCTAAGCTTGCATTCTTGGGAGTGTCCTAATCACTTGGCTATTCTAGGATCCATTATTTTCTCTTTTCTCTGTCTCGCTCTCTCTGTTCATCATTTTTTGTTATATTTTCTTTTTTTGAAGTAGCTCATTTTTCTTCCAAGCTGGCATGAAAATGTGTTCTCAGCTTGTCAATGTCTTTTCTCACTACCTAGTACAATAGATTATTAGTGAATGGCCAGGCTTTCAAAAGATCAGATGACAATAACATTCCTGGATCAGGAGTTTTCTCTCCATTATTTCAGTTCTTTTCTCAAAGTTGTTTGAGAGTAGTGTAATGTGAACAGTGATTTTTATAAAAGTAAGTGTAAAGACACTCAGAAAATTTGCCGATAAAATCTTCTTGGAGGTGGTCTATGGACAAAAAGAGTAAAAGGGTAAAAGAGTAAAAGGGTAAAGGAGTAAAAGAATAAAAGAAAGCTTACCATTCCATAAATAAACAGACAAGACTATAAAGCAAATTATACTATTGAAGAAGAAAGTTAAGATGGTTGAAGAGGTAGAAAGCTGGCTAAATCATGGGATCTTTATTTGTTTCAAACACAAACATTACACAGCAAGGGGAATTCAGACCAAGCTTCTGTGGATGTACAAAAAGAGCCCAGATGCCCAGCAAGATAAAGTCAGAAAGACCAAGAAAAAAAAGAAGACAAAAAGAAGTAAAAACTGACATGTCAAACCAATCTAATGTCTCACTGTAGACAGTAACGAGTTTGTAGCTACAGGAGGAGCAGTAGCTGCCAATACATACATCGATTTTATTAGAGCTTTTAACACTGTCTCATATGACATTCTCAGAAATAAACTAGGCAAACATAGTATAGATTAAACTACCATGGGTTAGAGGCAAAAATTGCTGGAAAACCTACTGACAAAATACGTACAAATGGAAATATATATTAAGTGGATTCTGCAAGGGAAAATTCTGACAATGAATAATGAGCAGTGATGAATCATCATCATCGTTAATGATTCAGAGTGGAAGAGAAAGTACATTGGTTAAGATTTTACATAATACTAAGGACGGATCAACACAAACTTGTCATAATCTGGTAATTTATTCAGAAAGAAATAGGATCTTATTCAGGAAGGACCAATACAGGGTAGCGTGGATAGGTGGGGGTAAGCATCTGTACAAAATATGAGAGGCTCAGAAAGTGGTTACATAACATTTCTGCAGAGTAGTTTCTGGGCGTTACGGTGGATCATAATTAAGTGAGAACCAGCTTCGTCTGCCTGTGGCAAAAATGGCAAAGACCATCCGAGAATGTATGAACAGGCTGGTAGGGGAGGAGCACAGCACTAGATTGCTTGAGAAGTGTTCAGGCAGCTGAGGAGCTTCCATCATGGGTGATGGTTGACAGTGAGTCAGACAAGTATCTATTAGGGATGACCTAGGAAGAATAGATCCTGTCCCATTTTCCCTTTTTCATAGGTCTTCTGTGACAGCAGTTGCAAAGATATCCTCATCAGATTGGCACAGGACACAAGGGATGAATTTTCATGACCCCAGCTCACGCACTTCTCATGCCGAACACCAGTGCTTTCCCCAGGGGGACAGGAGATTCAAAGTAAAACATTGTGCTTTATTTTTATGTGGGATCCTATGTCTCTGTAAGGGACCAAGTAAAACACACAGCTCAAAGCTCATGTGAATTTATAGATATGGATAGTCTGGATCTGAATTTCATGGCTCAGACCTTCTCTAACTGAGACTTTTAATGCTGTTATGAAAAATCCAACATTCCATCTGCTATATGCAAATCCCTCCTTATATTTTCCTTTTGAGACCTCCAAGTGCTCTTAAACCAGCTGAACTTCTTCCTGAAGAATGCTGTTTACGCTTTGCTCAATACAGTTTCAACTTGATACGTTTCTCAACATGGGACACTCAAGTGTGAAAGCAAACAAGCTGGCAGGTTTTATTAGATTACCTTTTATTAGGAGAAGAAACCCCCACACACCAACAACAATGATTCTTTTTACAACGGCACCATTCAAACAGACTGTGTTTCCTTGACAGCCAAAACTTGCTTCTGCTTATATATTTTTCTCTCTGTCACTCAGCCTCCCTACGTGCGATCAGTTGACCTGCTGAAGTTTATCCATTGTAGTTTATGTTCCCACCTGAAGGTTATCATACAATGTGTTGGCTGCCTAGAGCATTGTGAACTGCAACTCCTCTGCACGTAACAATTCCATTGGCTGGTTTCTCAAGCGTCCAAAATCTCTCTCTGGATTACAACAGTAGATGCCGCAAAGGAAAAAAGGGGGAATGGTTGGAGAGAGCATAACCAGCTCTTCATGTCTCCTCCCTCACATTCTCCCTTTTCACCCAGGACAAGAGAGGTCTGGGCAGAAATCAGGTCACTCACTTCTAACTGAAGACCAGCTGAGGGCAAGGCTGCAGTGCAGCAGTGTATATGATGCAAGCATAAAACACATGCCAGACAATGCTGAATTCAAACACATCTAAATGCAGGATATATCTTATTTCAATTTGGATACAATATTCAACTCTGAAAGAAATGTAATAGTGAAAAATGAAAAAAAAAAAAAATACAAATCTCATGTAGAAACATTTAATTAAAGCTGTCCCAGATCTCTCAAGGTAAAAACACTGGAAAGTCTAGGGCAGAAGTTTTGGAAGGGAACAGTGGTTTTAGAGTACTTAGCTGAAAAGAAAATGTGACTGACCTAATCATGATTTTGCAAAAAGGGGTCAACTGTTTTCAGGAATGACTATGTTTTACATGGCCTGGATAGTACAAGATGTGCAAAAAACCCTTCCCCGGGGAACACAAATGAGGCAGCTGTTGACTACAACTTACAGATTTACAAATGGACTCTTTGGAAAACTTTACACAGGGTGTTACTGAGAAGCATGAAATGAAAACCTGTGCCAAACTGATGTCCACTTTGTCCATGCCTTTCTTCATCTCTGCACTCCAGCACTTGGGCTCCTCTGGACTCAGTGTAAGAACAAATCTGTGCCATTATCTATAGGGTAGTTCTGGAACCAAACAAGGAAGCAGTTCAGCTTTTGGTCATGCAGATACTCCTCTTCTAAACAAAGTCAAGGTCCTTTCCCCCAAAGGAGGGTATAGGACCATAAGAAAGGAAATTCCTGCTCCATGGACTTAAGAGTATTAGATGATGTGGTTTTAAAATAAACACTTAAGAGGGAAATAAAACTGTAGGTGGGTTTATGAAAGAAGGCAGCTACAAAGAGTTGTATCACAGTGTCTGTGGACCTTAGACATATTTCCTTGAACATCCTCTCTTCTGTGGAACTGGCTGAAACAAGCCAGAAGATCCATCAGCAACTAAGAGGCTTGTTTTGGTGAGAAAGTTGGCAAGACTGGAGTCCAAGCTTCAGTCATTGGAAGATGAATCTCCATGCTTTGGTTTCCAGGCTTACTTATGTCAAAAGTCCTGAAATGAGACAGAACCAGAATAATTTTTTTTTCTTTACTCCAAGGCAAGTAGCAGAGTGACTGAAAACAGATCATGGAGTAGCAGGAGAGAATAATGCAGTCATAGGAACTTCCCAACATGCAAATGCTGTCATCTCCCAAGACTATTTTGAAGAAGAAATTTACAGGAATAGATGATTCCAGGAAGCTTTACTGAACTCCAGTTTATACAATATATCTTTGATGTCCAAAGAGGTCTGTTTACTTCTCCCCGTAGTTATCCAGCATCATCACTGGAGAGAGAAAAAGGGCACAAACTCAGTCCTGTATTTTTGACCACTACTTTTTGGTTTTATGTTTGCTTTGGTTTGAGCTGTCCAATGGGAGGCAAGTAGAAGAAGCCTAAATTTCTGATTATGCACAGCACTCTCCTGATAATCAAGTTCTATATCTCTCTCTGCTCCCACCAAAAAAATCACCTGTAATCATCTGTGAGCATCAGAGCCAATGTGTCATAGATTACTGGAGTTATGTGTTCAGGGAAGCAGTAATTGCTATTAAAAAGCAACTTTCATTTAGTATCCCTCCAATTGCTGGATCTCTTTGTGAGACTGAGACCACCATCACTGCTAGAGAATGTAAAACAGGGAAGGGGAGGGAAGTAAGAAAGAAAAGAGAGGAAAATACTCCCTCAGCAGGGTAGAAGTTTACTATGGATATCGTCCGGGGAGCAGCACTCCAACAGAGGTCTTTTTTATAGTAAATGCTACCCTAATTGCTTCTTGTTAATTCTCCCTGCTTACAGTAATAATTAAAAAAAAAGAAAAAGAAAGAAAAAGAGGCAGTGGGGAAGAGAGTGGAAGAAAGAAAGACATTAAAAGAACAAGAAAAGGAATAATAAAAGAAGATCCTTGTGGTGAAAAGGGAAAAAAAAAAAAGAAAGAAAAAAAAAATAAATCTGGCGCTAACTCTAAGCAATTTGCACCTTGTGCCCAGATCATAACTCTCTGCCTCCACTGCTTCCACACCCCATGATTTATGTTTGACAGTCCCAAAGTGGTTTGGAAATGGCACAGCACCGAGACCTTGTGGTGAGGCTAACTGATGTTTGAAAAAACAAAAATGAGTTAATTTATGGGAGCGTTCCTTTGGACTGGAATTCCAGGCCAATACAGCTCTCCTCTAGTGGAAAAGTTTTGCACGCACACACACATATACACACACATATACACACAAAATCTCCTCTTCTTTTTCTAGTTTGGTATCTCTCTGACTCTTTCTCTCTTCTCCCTATTTTCACTTCTCATCTTTTCTTCAGAACCTCTGCCCAGCTGAAAGAAAATTGCATTATGTTATTTTGTATTTAATTTCTGAATCTGTTTTCAGCTAAGAACAATGTAATGTTCTTGCTTTTTTAAGTTCTTTTCACTCTGTCTCTTATCCTGCTTACTCCTATGCATTTTGGAGATTTCCTTGGACAACAGAAATATACAATGACTTAAAAAATTAAAAATAGTGATTCCAACCAGCCAGCTTCAGACATTTTAAGGTTGTTGAATTTTCAGAAGATCAGGAAGATCATTGTTCTTTTAATCTCCAAAGTTGCGTCTCGGGAAAGAAAAAAGTATGATAATGACTTCTTCAAGTCATTAGCTATACTGGAAAATCTTACTTATTGTCTGATGCTAGACAATTTAATGCAGCAATTTAAATCAGAAAAATAGGAGTTAACGTTTTAGTGGTTGCTAACTGTCTATCCTACATATTAAAGGAAACAAAGCAGCTGTACAGCTTTGACTTGAGGGGCTGGACTACAAGCAATGAATATTGACATAGCTCTGTTGACTACAGCGGAATCAAACAGGTTTGCACCAGTTCTGGATTTGGCCCTTGGCCACGTAAGTGCCTTTGTCAGCTTTTCTCAGGTACCACCTCATTTGGATCATGGTGATAAATAAAAGAATTGAAAGATGGAGAAATAAGGATCTTACTAAGTATATCATATGCAGTGGTGCATTGTATGTTACTGCACACCAGCAGACGTTGAGAGGAGGAGGAAGATTTACTAGAAAAATAAATATAAATCTCGTATGCATTTTCCAACTCTTACTTATGTGATGGATGTTGTTTTGGCCAGAATCATGGTTGCCATTGGGTACTATGAGGTTCCTACAACTTGAGATAGGTAGCTAAAATCTTCCTGCCTCTGTCATAGGTTCACAGCTCCTGTGGATTTAATACAGGAAACAAGGGAAGGTGGAGGGAGGCAGATATGGAGCCGGTGGATTATGCTTCTGTCTGCATACTAAACATTTGTGACCCAGCCGGGAAGAATTATCTAGGTTCTCATTTGCACTGGGAGAACTAAGGAGATGTGATGTTATTTGACCATGCTAAAGGAGATAGTGCTTTCCAGATTCCTCATGGGGATCGTGGCACAAGGGCAAGTTAAATAAGCCACACAAACAGACTGACCAACATCCTATTCTTGGTGCTGCAGGTGCAAACCAGATGTGAACAACGCAGGTGGGCTATAAAAGATGTCAGCTTTATCAATATCAGGTAGTCCATGCTTTATCCCTTCCTTGACAATATCCTTTGCCATAGATGCCTGATTTCTACTCCTGCTCCCTTATCTCTTTCCAGGGGAAGATTTGCAGTCTGTCTTGCCACCTAAATTACCAAGAGGCATATGTGCATTGATTACTCATATGAAACCTCTGCACATTGATTGGGCAAGTGAGAGCAGAAGGTGTGCTGACTCTTTGCTCAGAAAACCAAATGAAGCCTGTGAAACTATTTGCAACCCAAGAACCATATATTTTGTGGGCCTGGCAGAAACAGTGAGCATTGTCTAAATACTGAAGAAGTGTGAATACTGCTTTTGCAAGCAGTTTGCTCAGTTCATCACCCTGGCTGGAGAATGAAATACTGGAGAGTGTATTTAGAGCTCCAGGTGCATGTAGCTACCCACCAGGCAAAGATCTTAATAGCCGGTTTAGGAGTCACTTCCTTCTTCTCCATTTCTGAGGACAAATGAGTGCCAGCACTTAAAGGACTTGGCATGGCATCTGTATCCAAGAAAGCTGGTAAATACTTTTGTATTCCTCACTCATTGCATTTTACCATCTCTCTCTCTGTTCCTGATCAGCTGTGTTAGTGACTTGTGCTTTTCAGGCACCTCACAGGGAGACCTGTCTTTGCCCCTGACCATTCCCCATCCATGTCGCTACATCTAAGAGCGTTTAACAGATACACGCAGCTATCTGCTCAGCAGTGCCAGCAAGCTCAGCTGCTCTGCCCACTTCTGTGGCACCTCACTTTGAGATTCTCCACCAACCCTCCATCATGCCAGGGGAACAAACAGCCTGCTGGCTATGGATATCTTCATCTGAGAGTGAAATACATCATACACATAACAAGCAACCCTTCCTGTTAGAACCACCCAGATGATCTTGCCTTGCAGCTTCCCCTTCATCCCGATCTCCCTCGCTGACTATATCTGGCACCAGGGCCTGTGCTCCACCATGGCCCTTCCTCCTCCTCTCCTATCAAAGAGAGGATGTTAACTGAGGCCAGAGCTGGGTGTAAAGCCTCCAAGATAGCACCACTATCACCTCTCTGTCTGGGTGAGAAGAGGCAGTATCAGCCCGTTCAGAGATAACTAGCTCTGCAGTGAGTGACAGTGCAGAGATAAACGTCCCTGCATTGACTTGCTGATAACACCCCACCTTGTCTCCAAGGGAGCACCCTGATCCATGAGCTGAAATACAGACAGTGTCGCGATCCAGGAGAGTGATTGTAGTGGACTACAGCAGTTATTTTTGAGTACATCTGAAATAGCTTCCAAACAAAAAGGGTTAATCCACTTCTGTCCACTGGCAAGACTTAAGCCCTCACTTTTGCATCACCTAATGTGGGATGCAGAAAAAAGTTTAGGCAGCCAGGCCTTTAGTTTCTCAGTCATCAGGATGGATTATGTCAACCTGATCTTGGGAGAAAGGGAATCCCACCGTATGAATGTGAACTCTGCCATGACACTTGCTCTCGGGGCCCTCTGACCTTGTTCAGTTCACCAGTAAGCATGCAGCTTTAGCATCCAGTCTAGCTTTCAGGATCCCAGATGACACGTTAGTCTTTCTAAAACCTACTCCTAAGGCTCTCATGTGTTTAGAGGTCTTACAATCTTCCATCCAAATTTTCCATTTCTCATCCCTTTAATTCAAATCATCCCCTTACGAATAACACTAAATAACTGCTCACCCTCTTTAATGTTCCACACTCCTGGATTTTCAGGCTATTATTTCTCTCAGTTTCTTGCTCTCACTCTGTGTTGCATCTTTAGGTTTTCCAGTGTTTCTGCATAATCTGACAGCCACTGTTTATCTCAGAATTCCTTCTGCTTAGTGCATGGATTAGTCTATAAACCACATACAGTCTTCATGCAGAGCACAGAACTGAACTAAGTATGTTTGGTGAACACAGGTGATTCAAAGACTTTACGGTCAAAATCAGAGTCCATTGCAAGTTCTTGGTCATTATATGATCTGATTTGAAACTAGCTAATTCTGAAGTAGCTGCAGAAATTTGCAGCTTAGAACAGGCTGAAAAACCCCTATGGTAGTCTCAGAAACTTCCCAGAGAGTTGTCCCATGAAGAAGTTTGCTCTGAGGCAGCTGCCTAGATATTAGTACTCTTTTAGCAAGTACCGATTTCTCAATACTGCATACAGCCATGCCACAAAGCAGTAGTTCATTTAATTTTTCCATTTGATGAAGACTTGAACAGCAGAGAAAGCTTCTGTTGGACTCTTTTTCATACAACTATTAGGATCCCCTACTGCTTTGCTTCCAAAATGTTTATTTTGTGGACCACCACAATGGTCTGTATGAATTACTGGTGGTCTGTGCTCTTTAATGTGGGGAGTTACTGCTTTATAATATACTAGTATTTTTTTAATATTATTTTAATATTTTCTTTTTTACAAAAAATAATATTATTAACTCAAAAAATGCCAAATTCTTTGGAAGGACATAATTACTATGAAGCTTTCTTTTCTTATACTAACATAAAAATGTTACAACTTTTAGGCAAAAAATACCCCATAAAGTAATTTCTGTTCAAAACAATTTTGGAAGCTATCAAATCTTTTGGTTTACTTAAAATCTACCTCCTAAGTAGTAAAAAAGTGGTTTTCAGTAGCAAAGAAAAAAAAATGTATACCACTTTTAAGAAAAGGAAAAAAATTTAAAAATTGGCATGAGAATTTTTGTAGGAAAGATATTAAGAAAGAGTTCATTAGAAAAAGGGAATTGGCTTTCAACACTCTAAGGTGGTAATAAGGTGCCAATATTGAAATTGTTCATGACGTCAGGTTTGCCATTTTTTACTAGATCTGGTTGCCCATTTGGTATGATCAGACATCTTCCACACTTCGGATACTCAGCAAGTAGATTTTCACCGACTAGTCTTCTACTACAATTAATGTATAGGGAGAGAAAAAGAGCAGGCAAGAGGAAAGACGATTCACAACACCTAGCCAGGCTCCTGCTCTGAATCGTCCCAGTATAAGCTCAACATATTTGTTGACAACAGGAAGTCTCAGCAGCTAAGTCAGCTAAGACAGGAACCAAAGTTCTGCTGGAGTGAGTATGCACTTCTTTCAAACTTTGGTCCACATTTTATCCAAAGTGAAATACTCATGTAAAAAAAAAAAAAGACTCTTTTTTACTGCAAATATTAAGTGATAGATTTCATCTATTCATTAAGATAAATGTCTGAATTTGTCCCATATATCAGTACCTTGACGCCAATCAAATTACCACTAGGGATGAACTTTGGTGTAAGTGTGTGTGCATGTATGTCTCCATTTAAATGAGGCGTAAATATGTGTGTATGTGTGTGTGTCTCTCCCTCATTGCATAAATAGACACATGCACACATATACTGTGTTTTAAAGCTCAGGCAGAGCAGAAAGGTTGGCTTCCTAAGGCATTTTCTGTGTTTTCTGGCAGCCAGCTATACCCAGGTTAACCTGATCTTTACCACATAACTTCAGTCCAGGGAATGTGATTATAAAACTTTCCCATCCATGCAGCTCTAAACCAAACTCATGATACTGAAGGATGGATGGATTCCATTCTCAGTGTGTATGTGTGTGATGAATTCAATGGATGGGAGGACTTTAGAACCACCATACGACATTTTTACTTCTTTTTTTTTCATTTTTTCTTTTTTTTTTTCCACAAGTGAATTAGCAGAAGGGTAACCATTGGCCAAAATAGCTGGATCCATCAGAGCTGACTGGGATTGATCTCTTAGAGCCAAATATGAACCTCAGAGACCCACCACAGTCTTACATTAAAAAAAAAAAAAAAAAAAAAAAAGAAAAAAACACTCAGCAAAGCCCTCTTTTCTAATGGTATTTTGCGGCACCCGAAACATAGCAATGTAAGCGCGTAATTCTGAAAAATAAAATCGGCATTCATGGAACAAAATATACAAGTGGATTATTTAAATAGAGCTATGCATTTCTCCCAGCGGGCTTAAAGGTCTGAGTGAAAACCACAAAAGACAAAGACAGTGAAAGATCAATTTCCCCCCAGAACAGAGCTTCCTAATCTCTTTTCTAAGCAGACCTCACATGAGAAAATTGATAAAGTACTGCAACTCCCTTTGGCCATTGGATCCAACACAGCCCCAGCAGAAATTATTATACTGAGGTGTACGTCATGTCCTATCTACAAAGCGCCTGTCCCACCAGCACAGCCTGGCTGCACACAAATGTCCTGAACTCCAGCAGAGCATCATTTGATGTCCACTGAAATCATTACAGGAAATCCAAGTGACTCCAGCTACCACTGAGACATGTCCTTGCAGCAAATAATTAAATATATGAAAAATTCCTTTGCTTTTCATGTTTGCTTTGAGGAACAAATGCAAGACAGAGCCTGGAAGAGCTGTGCGCTAGCTTTGCTTCCTTCATTTTATAATCTTAGCTATGAACTCCATCCCCTCTCATTTCTTCAGAGTATGCTTTTTTTGAAATATAGAAGGAGCAGTAGTTTCATCTAAAATAATCAGCAGTTGCGTTGTCATGGTTGTTAGCTTCACTGCCACACTCGCAGAATGTCCCAGTAGAAGTAATGCCATAATGAAGTCTGATCTCCGTCATGCTTATTGCTGGGTGGTCCATCAGACAAGAAGTCAATGCAAATTCTGATTTCAATTTTCAAACGTACATGATGAGACTTTTAGCTGAGACTTATTTTTATGGGAATCATCTCAAAATTTTATTTCTCTAAAGTTGTTCAGCCACATTACATGCACCACATCATAACTGAGTTGCTCCTGGTGTTATCTACTTTTTGATCAAACATAACACCAAAATTGAAGGTGACGAATACCGGCAAATAGTATGTCAAATAGGATTAATACATGGGCTGGATGGGTAGCCACTCCATGTTGTTACTTCAGTATTTTAAATCTGTTGAAACCGTACTCTGATCGATTCAGAAACTTGAAAAGTTATGCTGTGTATTTAAATAGACTTTTTCCCTAGTAACTCTTAGAACTGACTGGGAAATTGCATCCAAATAGTTTTTCTCCTAAAAGGCAAAATTCCCTAAAAAGTAACTCTCCACTGTTACTTTTGACAGATTTTGAGAACGGAAAGTGGGTTCTTAAAACATTAAAAAAATTTCTGGACAAATATTTTGACATTTGAAATTAAAGATGTCCAAAGTCAGCAGCCCTGGTTCTCATGAAATTCCCTTAGCCATTCCCATAGAAGATCAAAGAGAATATGTGGGGGAAATTGCCCTTTTCTTTTATTTATTTTTAGGCATCTCCTATGGGTCTCTTCCTAAAGAGCTTTTTGGTCTGAGGTGGTATGTCTACACATACATTCTTATTGAAATAAGTTGCTTCAAGATTATTTTGGCCAGATTTGGGAACATTTAAAAAAACTCAGAAATAACCACAGGATGGCTGCACAATCTGTCTCACCTCTCTAGTAATTACTTTTCAAAAGTGTGATAAAGTTTTTTAGATGAAGTTTTTTTTGCCTGACTTTAAACTTCAGGAGTGTAAATGTCCCCAGAGAAGCTAGCCACTCCATACTCTTCCATCATAAAAAGCAGAAGAATTGGCTTTACAGAACAATTAATGAGCTCTGGGCTTCACTAACTGATCCCAAGGCAGTAAGGGACCACAGAGGACAAGTGGATTGGTTATTTCAGAGGTACAAAACTCCGCCTTCTATCTCTATCTTCATTCAGATGCCTCTTAACCTAACTGTATCTGATATCTTACTCTAAGCTGGGATGAATTACATATATAGATCTTCCAGAATAACCAAATAAAAGCATACCAAACCAAAGCAAACCACAAAACATACCACAAGAATAACATCTTGAATCACTGTCTTGAATCACTGTAACATTCTCACATTGCTTTTCAAGCTTGGACTCAGTTTCCACTTTGCAATGAATTTTGCTTTGGGGTTTGGTGTTTCTTTCTTTTTTTTTTTAATTTTATTTGTTTTGAGTGTGAATGCACATATCAACAGAGAATTACTGTAAACGATACCGAAAAATATTCCCAGTAGGTGGGTAGGGAGACACACAGGGAAGGCAACTATCTGTAGAGCACTTCAGGGATCTCACCAGCATCTGGCCCATCTATCTTTGACTTCCCAGCCCAGGTCACCATTTTGAAGCATCTTGATACAGATCCAGCGTCGTAAATTTGAACTTTGCTGTGCACTTGTGCTGTTGATTCAGCTGCAGTGGGTATCCGGTCATTTGGGCTGAGGAGTCAGAGGCAGATGGCCATAATGCTAGCCAAATCACTCCCTTCTGTGCTGTTGGCTACAGAAACTGGCATGCTTTAACCATACTAGCCCAGTAGGCCATCTGGATTCAGACAGACCTTCGACCCTTTTTCTGGCATGTCTAAGTATTGTAAAACTTAGCTTGTTGGCAGTCATGGGAGTTTCTGGTTTTTTTTTTAAACAGATGTCCAAAGGAACCATGAGCTGATGTTTCATTTGCTGCCTAGGGTTTCTTTGCATCTATTTCAAGACCTTGTAAAGTAGACAGTGTTGTGAAGCTGGTTCTCCTGTGGAAAACAAAGCCTGGAAGGGAAAATCGAGGGTTTCATTTCGCAGACAATTTTTCAAAGCGTGCACAGCAATCTAGCCCTAGAGATGGGACTATCCTTCCTTTGCAATACTTTGGACTTTGTTTCAGGTGGCAGAGACCTCGCAGACTTCTGCACCTGAAAATAGTGACTGGGAGCCCTTCAAGCTAGGCTCTACAGGTAAGGTCCCAGAAGTAGATGATGTAGTGGAGATGATGTGAGTTAAGGAATACAAGATAGGGAGGAAAGGTTGTGTATCAGGAACCTACATTTTAAACTTACAATCCTAAAATTTCAGCTAAGGTCCTGAATAATTTTGTGGATCTAGTCTGTTGTGTTTAGTGAGAAAGAAGCAAAGATTGCACAGGGAATTATCTGGTAAAGTGATAAGTGCTAAAATCAATGCATGGGGTTAATTAAAATTAAGCAAAAGAAAGGAAGAAGAAGGAAAATTCAGCTAGTAATCTACATGGAAGGCAGGGAGAAGAAAACCCCGTGGTAAAATATTCTCTCAAGGAAAGCAACTCTATGCAACTTATATACAGTATAACACACAACAAGGACATTGGACTAGACAACCAAGTAGATCTTTCTGCCTTTTTTTCTTTTTTTCTTTTTTTTCTTTTAAACAAGGCTACGCTGATATCTTTGTCCCGGAGTTGGATAAGAGAATGTTTTATTCGGTTATGAAATTAAATACTCTAAAGCTCATGAGATGACAGCCATTAGAGCCCAGCATGACTAAATACTATTCACCTAACATAACATTATCCATCAAGAATCCAACACACACACGCACAAATGGCCCACACCCAGTGCACCCAGCCAATACCTAATCTGTTGAAAATTAAGCTGGTAATGTATGTTAAAACATTTGTGGGAAGTTTGGATCCTGAGATATTTTGCTACAGTCTATGAGACTTCCAATTAATTCATTACTCATTCTCCCCACTTGCTTATTCATAACCAGAGGCTATTGTCTTGTGTTTCTGACATCACAGTCAGTTGCCTTAGGAACAGTGATGATGTCACAAGGGCAGAATTAGCACCTATTAATATGAATAGGCACACAGAAGAGATGAATAATGAGTTCAGGGCCTGAATTAGACACAAATTACTAGGAATTTTTTGGACAGGAAGAATACTTGAAAGGTAAATGGGGCTTATATTTAAATATTATGTTTTCATTGCACTTGGACAGTGAACAAAAGTTGATATTTGAGTAACAAAATTATAAATACTGGGGTGAGAACAGCTGTAGGATCATGAAAGTTTTTTTCCATGCAAATGAGCCAAAAATTATGACTTTATTTTGAATGCTAATGGGTAAAAGCGTGTGCCCTAGAACCCGACAAGGCACAGGGCTCACTAACATCCGAGTACTTGAAGTCCTCAGAGTCTGACAGACCACGGTTCGACAGGGTATTGCATTATGTCTAACCACACTTTCCTCTATTTCCCACTGAGATGTCCTTCCACTCACACTCGCTCTTTGTTTCCTGGTCAATATTTTTATTTTCTGCTTTGTTTGGCCTCAAACCCTTATCTTCTGGTTTAGGCTAAATTACCAGCATAATCATGCACCCACCTGCTAACCAATATGAATAAAACAGTTGCTGAAATATTGAATTTTATGAAAAGAGGAGAGCATATGCATTCTGGTCTAGAATAAAGCAGAAGTGTAAATATTGCCTTTTCCTTATTCCTGTTTTCTTTTGTTTTCTGGGAAAAAATGAGTACTATGGGGTTCACTACGTCAAATTAACTTTTGACTGTGCAGCTTTTAGGTGTACCACCAGCTTTGGATGTCTTGCTCATTTGTAGCCTGATTTGGGACTAGGAGAACTTCTCCATGGGTTAAACTGGTACATGGGAAGGAGAGAAGCAAGAATGGGGAAAGGGTCTTTCTTTCCTGCGAGATCTGGATGATGGTGCCTTTGCAAAGGACTCCTGGACATCTCTTGCTGAGCCAAAAGCCTCTTACAAACAGGTGTTTTTCCCACCTTGATTCTCTTGGTTTCCTATTCCTTGGCTGTGTTCGTCATTAAGTTTTCTGAGCCCACATTCATCTCATCTATCTTGGGCACCAAACTGAAGTGTTTGAATGAGGATTATAGTCACCTACAGCTCTCCCAGCAGTCAGGAGGGGAAAGCACACACCTCCAGAGGCTGATTCTGCTGATGCACGGTTGTTTGTGTGTGGACAATTAAGGCGCATGAACGTCAGCCCTGATAGCTGAAATGCTTTGGGTTTAGTACAGGGTATTTGATGAAATGTGACAGCCGATCTTATCCAAGGAGAGGCACTTGAGCATCGAACCGCCACCTCTGACCTGCAGTTCCACGAAGCTCTGAAACGACTTCTTCACTCTGCCACTTGTCACAGCTTGATTGCTGGCACCCTTCCTCTCCACTGTCCTCAATTTATGGTACTTCTTGGCATTTATTGTTACATTTTTCTACTGGTAACAAAAAGGGGTTTATTCTACATTTTTTTTTCTATAACAAAATAATAATAATGTGTACTTTTCCATTTTTAATGCTTTCAAAGCTTTTCTTTTTCTTTTTTCCTTATTGTTTTTTAAAAATGAAACTCTAACATTATTTTGCATGGGGGAAAAAAAAAAAGGAAGACGACCAGCAAACTCTCTACCTACTCAGTTGTAATCTGCACTTTCGAAGGTGGGTCAGGTTCTGAGATTTTAGGTTGAAATTGCCTAATCTTTCTACCCTCAGCAAGGCAACACCTACACCGTAGTTGGAGAAGATTCACAATCTGTCCAGGAGTTACTGATGGCAGGAACACCCTGTCCCAAGCACCTTCGCTCGCTGAGTGTTTTTCCAGAGGCGGCAAGGCCTTCCACTCCATCTTTTGGCAGGTGATACGTAACGCCAAACCTTACAGGCAGGAGGGTGAAAGCCAAGTCCTGAGGATGCTGTCAGCGTGGAGGGATGTGCTACGACAGTCGGCTCCGTGCCTGACCCCATGGATCCCAGGCAGGTGGCGAACGGCGTGTTTTCGCTCCCCGCTCTTGACACGAGGATCAAGCTGCCCATCCGCTTCCGCCGTGGGCTCTGATACTGGCCCCCATGGACTCCGTGTGGAGCCACGCTGGCTTCACCGGGGGAGATAGCAGTGACCCGGTGTGTCCTCAGCTTGTCACTCTCCATCCCGACAGTCCTGAGGAGAAGCAGCTGCCCCTGTGACAGGAATCACAGCTCCCCAAATTACCTTCCCTGCTTGCCTCTAGGCAATTATGAACATATATGTGTTCAACACACCTCTTTTTCCCATCTAGAAATCATCTAAAATACATATATTGTTTTTCCCAAGGTGCTGGAAAGCTGAGCAGATGTCCCAGTGCTTCATACATAAGACAGAAAGATTTAAAAAGTCAGCTAAGTCATGCTTGTTTGTAACAGGTGTTGCTCCCTAAGAGGCGCCACACATATTGCTTTATAAAAATGTATACGCAGAGCACGTCACCAACACTCACACATGCACACACATGACTCCATGCAGACAAACGTGCACAGACATTTAAGAGACAGCTACTGCTTTGATCACCTTATATTTTAAATAGGGAAAGGCAGCATTAGTTTTTTTTATCCTGTTTTGCAGATGAGATGAACTGAGGATCAGAGGGATTATGGGCTGGGTTTGGAAAAGTGTCTCAGCAGCCATGGGTGAATGAAGCCAAAGTACCTGCTTTCGATAATCCTTCCCAGCACCTCTTTGAACTGCTGGATTCCTAAACCAGCCCAATTCACTCAAGGTCAGTGTGGTAGACCTTGGTTCTCCTTCAGAGATGCTTTCAACACTAGACTGACCTTCAACAAGCTTTAGTTAAGTTGTGTGACTACTTATAGGTAGGACATAGAAAAAAAAATGTTTGAATAATGAGAAACACCAGGCTGCAAAAGGTTCAGTTTGCTGCAAGAAGCACATGCAACACATCTGGCACATATTCGTAGCCATCCAGCAACAAGAGAGCATGCGTACACGAGAAGCACCAAAGAAAACAACAGCAGCCTAAAGTCCTGGGCTGATCCCAGCCAGACTCTACTGCTGCTCATGTTTTCATGGAAGGCTTCCTGTCTCTACACCGGGAGCACGATGGCTCTTCCATGCCGGGTGACTCACTCCAAGTATGAGGAGCCAAAGCTCCCCACCTCTCAATTCCTCATTTATCACATCCCTCCCCTCCTTGCTATCTGCAACTGCACAGGCATCATCACTACAGATCAAGCTGGGGAGCCAGCATTGCTCCACAGAAGACAGAAATGGTGAAACGGACAATATTTTTGCTTATGTTCCCATGTATCTACATCTGATCTTGTATTTAACACCAGACTAGATGGTCATAACAAATCCCTCTGGCTCTAAAATCTGCTCATTTCATTGAATGCACTATATGGAAAGTATTCATTCTTTTTTGCCTGTATAAATATACAGGTTTAGACAAATATGTGCACATACATATATGTTAAAGTATGCACACTCACAGCCTACACACACACACATATGCATTTTATAACCCTTCACCTAGATATCTGCAAATCTCTAACCTCTTCTGTTTAAATTTTCCCTAGAGTTAAGCTACAGATTATTATTGATAAAATACGAACTAATGCTCATAACATTCCTGTGTATTTAAGGTGGGATTCCATTTCAGCTAATGTTAGCCCACTAAAAGAAAAATTTTAAGCCTAGACTAGTTTTCTGGGCTTCTTTATAGTCACTAAAAAGAGACAGGCACATCCAGAGGGCAATTTGGCAGATCTGTTTTAGTATTTATTGGACAGATATAGATGTCAACTGTGAAGCAGGGCTGTTGTTAGAGATGGAGGTGAAATGAATTGGGAATGACTAGGGTGGAATTTAGACACTGGTTCAGAGCTCTGACACCAGTTGTCTTCAGTGCTGGTGTGTTCATGTGAGCCAAGTGTGCAAGTTTCCATTACAGTCATTGGAGAACTACTCAGTGCAGCCAGGTGGATCCTGAAGAGTAATACAGATGACCCTAAAATAGACATCTACCAGGTGATGACCTGAATTTTGTCCTCAGGCCACAGCAACTAACCTGACTACAGGCAAGATGTCATTCTCCAGATACACATACGGGGTGGAGACTATGGAGTAACCAAGATATCTGCACAGGGCTCACAAACATGACACAGGACCTCTGGGAGACCTGCATCTTTCTGAAGTGGAGCTGGAGGACCTACAGGGTACACTAAAATATTTCAACATTAAATGCCTAGTACTAAACCAGCCTCAGATTTCCAAGGACTGTGAGCGAAGGAGATGATAGGTAGATAAACAGGTCACACAGAGATGTGGGGCTCCGCTTGGATCATTAAGTCTAGTGCCACATGAGGTCCCACTGGGACCTCATCTCGTTTCTTGCTGCCTCTCTGGTAAAGCACAGATCTGCTGTAGACTTTGTGTCAGATCTAAACGCCCCATGTAGACACTGCAGGTATTTTAGAGGCAGCTCAGATGGCATGAAAACACAATATCCTTAACAGGGCATGTCTGAGCATGAGGGCAACCTTTATGCTGAGATTATTCAGGTCAACAATCCTTAAAGACTAAAATGGATCTAATTTAAAAACGTTCTTCCGTCTAGAAGGTGTCTAGATGATGTCAAGAACAAATCAAAAGGAAGATTCTCTGGAACGGTTCAATTGGAGGAGCATTCTCAGTATCCCTTTCTTAAAATTATCTCCTGAGAACTCTTGGAGGTTTGCCCTTCAGTAAGGAGATAAGCATCTCTTCCACTTTACCAGCAGGGAAATTGAGTACGGACAGCTGAACAAATGAATTCCAAACCCACAGAAAGCCTGTGGCTACTCGTAGCACGATACAGGTTGGATGAGACCTACAAAGGGTATCTGGTCCACCTTCCGCTCAAGGCAGGACCAACAAGCCCATATTTCTGACCATTGGTTTAGAATGTTGTTCACAAAAAGCATTCTCCTTCTGCATTTAAGGTTAGTTTTTAGTTATCATAACTGTCACACAAATAATTCCATATCCTCCTGGGATATTTTTTTTTCCCTTACAGTTTCGGTTTTTATCATGACTCCTGGGTCAATGATGCAAATGCTTAGTCTGTTAAAGAAGGGAACTTATATCTATTTCTGGACAAAATTCCTTCCTGGCTTTAAGGGTTGAACAGCAACGGTAGTTAAGGTGACTTTTAAGGTTACCCTCAAGGCTTTAGTATTAAAAGTCCTACAGCATTCATCCCGACGAAGTTTGTTCCTTGACTTATGAGCTCCTTCTTCTTCTTCTTTCAGGAGGTTATAAATGAAGTACATAAGGGGGGAAAACAAACCATCTGCAGATACTTTCCTGGAAAGTCTTCTTCATAATAAGACGGTGTGGATAGCTTTGGACCAGCAGCAAGTTCAGACAAGATAACCGTGAGCTGAGGCAATTTGGGCAACCTCAGAAGAATATGTTGAAGCTTTGATGGCTTCTCCATATCACTGAAGACAACGGGATTCCTTCCTTTCACTACAATGGACTTTGGCCAGGTCCTCATACTTACTGTATGCAACCATTCTTACTGTATTCAGCATCTACTTTAGTGCTTGTATACTTAGAATAAATGCTACAATATTTGCAAGTAGTTTCTTCCAAACAAATAATTAAGAGTATAAATGAATACATATTGTCACTGGTCTATAAGGAGTGCAGATTTTCATGAGAAACAGCTACTATTAGAAGAAAAAGGGAAGTAAAAAGCTAAACAACTTGCAAGATTTAGTATCCCTTAGACACTCACTGTCCATTTGGGCAGATAAATCTTGCTTTCTAGCAGTTATTGTTTATATTTTTGACTAAGTAGTAGGATTGCTAAACAGTTATTGTTTAACAACAGTTATTATTATCATATATGGAAACAAGTATTAGTGTATATGAAAGCATAACTTCTTTTATTTAATTAACTAATATTTTCAAAGCTCTTTGAGATCAGAAAATGGAAAGTTGCCTCTACATGCAGAAGAGTATGATTGGTATTTGGGAGAAGAGCAGACACCTCACTGTTTCCTTTGCTGGGACTGTCCATCAGGTGGAATGACAGCCCTAGCGCTCCCCAGTTACAAGGGACAAAAACTATGGAGACTCCACTATTTCCTTCCCTAGGCAGAGGAATTCCACAGTCATTATGTCTTTGGTGCAGGAGCTGAGGTCATGGGTGTGATTCAGCAGCTATGAATTTTGCAGCGCAGGGCAGGGCTCTCAAAAGGTTAAACCGATGACTGGGCAGCAGCCTATAGCAATTGGAAAACCACACACTTCTCTGCCTGGCCTGCTGGCAGCAAGAATTCAGTGTAGGAGAACCAAGGCTGAGCAAAGACACGATGCAATGGGCAGGCAGTCACGGCAAGTGTGGATGTTTCAACCAGAGCATGAAGTTCACCTAGGGGTCATGGCAGCTGTCAGCTGCTTCTGAGGCTTGATCTAAAACCCACTGACCTCAATACAAAGCTTTCCATTGCTTTCCATTTGGCAGGCTTTGAATTAGTCCCTTGGCGCTAAAGTTTTGAAATGACGAAAAAAATTAGCAGTTTCACCTGTGGTTTGCCGTATTTTTGTAACCTGCGAGGACCGAGATTAGCTGTGTGTTTCTGTTTTGCATAGTGGTTTCAAATCTCAGTTCAGACATCTTTGTGCCCTGTAACATAAATGAATTTCAACAGTAAGACAGGCAAGTATCTAGTAAATTTGTATATTCTCCAAACACAACCTCTTGGGGAGAAAAAAAATCACATGAAACTATCCATGTCACAGTGACACTGGTGAGCCCAAATGACAGCTCAAGACATCCATGACCTTTCAGCTTTTCAATTTAGGGATTTTCAGACTTAATCCTAATCTGAACATGATAACTGTGCTGCTCGTAGGCTCCCTTTCTTTGCAGAAAATTGTCTTAGTGTAAGTCAGAACCAGGCTTTATACCCATAACTGGATGAAACAGCAGTTGATTCAAATACATTTGGAGTCATTTTTATCTGAATTATGATCAAAGAATTTGCTTTTGCCATTGGATACTAAAACAAGGATATGATCTGAGTTCAGATTCAACAAGAGTGAAATCTTTTGAATAGTTCTTAGCAATTGGCTCCTAACAGTAAAAACTTCCATATGATTAGCTGTTCACCACTTCAGGGTGAAACCACCTGAGAACTTTCAAAAATTTTAGATGGTCTGGCCTAGAGCTCATAAAAGACCCATCAGTATGAAATATGTGCCTCCTGAAAATCCTCTGGTCAAAAAGTGTCCATTAAAAAAATAAAATGTTTGACTTGAGAGAGTCTCTACTCACAAAGGCTATATAAAGAGAAGACTTTGCTGGCCCACACAAGTTTTCCTACCAGCCTTAGCTCCGATTCTACGTAAACTATGCTGGTTAAAATTTGCAATCTTCACCATAAATTAAACTGGATCATGCTATATGAATGGTAGGATAATGAGCCTACAACTAGGTATACAGGGACACCATCCCTAAAGATAATGTCTAGTTGGAGGAACTCATTGTAATAGAAATGAAATAATCACCTAGCTTGTTACAAACTGAAGCAGAATCCATATCTGTATTGATTAGGAATAGACAGCTGTCCTTTGCTGCCCTGACTAGTCAAAACCTGTCATGCAGACTTGAATATCACTGTTCTTCCCTTATAGTGTCCATCAGCAATTATTCCTTTTTCTATAGTGCAGGCTCACTCTAAGTCCAATTTCTACATACTCAGGTTAGAAACATTTTTCCCATTCCCAGAGAAACTTACGAGAATACAAAAAAATGCTATTTATTTTTTAATAGGCAGACAACACTTGAAGTCTGTTAGAAGTTTTTTGTTTTCTTCTCAGGAAACTTGAGAGGGAGCAACCAAAGTGCTTAGTTATTTTCCTGAACTATAAGAGAGATTCAGCTTCAAAGCGTTCTTTGGCCACCACTGAGTTCTCCAAGGTTGTCACTTATACCAGGGTCTTCTCATTTTGATGAAAGCATTATGTCTGCTGAAATATTGCACAGAAAAATAGGTACAATACCATGAAGAGGGTTTTGTCTTTTTTTGGTTGGTTGCTTGTTTCTTTTTTTTGGAGGCAATGCATTATTTTCCAGTGAAATATCATTCAAATGGGGGCGGGGGGAAGCCCAGCCACTTCTAGATGCAGTTGGATACCAACAAGGGCAGCAGAATCAATGATGTCAGGTATCTTCTCTCCGTCAGTTACCAGACACACCACAATCAGATTTACGCACCGCCAGAAGGCATTAGTAACCTCTTTGGGAAAAAGCCAGAGTACCTGTGCTACGATTCATCTTTAGAATCACTCAAATCCTTGACTTTGCACAACAGCTTCATTAACCTACTCAATCCCATGACCTGGCCTCTAAAGTATCTCATGGTGACACTCCTGACAGTCATCTGGGGTGTCCACCGCCACACACACACACACACGCAGAAAAACACATTCCTGTGTAAAGGCAGTGGGCTTGCAAATTATGAAAACAAACTGCAAGTCTGACTTAAAGCTTTACGCCCGCTGAGGTTCCATGCTATGTAGTAATAATATTTTCAAGGCACATGGACTCCGTTGGCTGGGCTGCCTCGCTCCGTTACCCGCTGCACTTACGTACATTCTGCACGGTTGGACGCGTGACGTTACCCTGCAGCCCAGGTCCTTGATTTATAGTGTCTGGTAACGTCTCCCTCGTGCTGAAATTGAAATGTCTGTGATTTTTGGACACTGAAGGAACATTGGGTTTGCTTTGACCTGTAAATGAAGAGATGGCAATCAATCTTCAAACTTTTTTTTTAAATGAAAGCTCCTTCTCATCTCGTCCCCTCTTTTTATGCTGGTATCTACCACCCTCAGAGTTTTTCAGCATTAATTGAGCCAAAATCTCAATTTTTCAGACACTGAACATGAATTTAAGTTCTCGCTAAGGTGGCTAGATCAGAATCAACAAGAGTTTATCCACAGGCGAAAAGCACCAAAATAAAGACAAGCTGAACAGAGGATTGGATTCACTTAATCCAGCTCTTACTGACTAAGGATAGACTTGGGCACTTGTATAGGCTAGAGTCAGTAGGAGCATCAAGACATTTAGAGAAGATATCATCCTATCCTGAGCTAGGTAGTGAAGAAGAGGAAGATGAAACCCATGCTTTCAAGGTGCTTATCTTTTTCCATTTAACATGGAGTAAAGTAAATAAATCATTGGCTTAGACTAGACATCAAACTTTGAGATATCTGAATTGAGACTTTCACACCCAAGGCTTTGCATTCCACTTAAACTTTCCAATAATGTCCTTAAGGGTGCATTGAAGTCCTTTGGGATGACATGTATGCATACACCCCAGCTCTTCTTCTTGAAATGAACCTTATTTAGCAAGGAAGAGCATAGCTTCATAAAAGTATGAAATAATTCTACCCTTAAAGGTCTGTATGAAAAAACAATAATAAATCTTCAATTAACTGTCTCCTACTGACTTTGGCCTCCGATTAACTGTCAGACTTTCCTGTTTGCAAATTTCAGGAACACAGTATAGAGGCACTAAATCTTGATTAGTGCATGCAAAAGCATCCTCCACTGTCATTGAAAAGACTTCAGAAGACCTCAGCTTGTACAAAAGATCTCAGCTCTAGCCTCAGATACTTGTCAGCTAAAGTTAAAATTATCCTTCTTTATATTTTCTCTACTAGCTTCAGAAATTATTTCACCCTTACATCATATACTGTCTCTGTAACTTCCTGTAACTTAAAAAGCCATTTATACAAACTTTCCCAAACAGAGAAAAATCTCCATTCACTTTCTTTGGAAGTTTTCTCATCTGCCTCCAATGTCAAGTGATACTCAAAGAAAGTACATATTTGAAAAAAAAAAAAAAAAAAGAAAAGGAGTACACAGAAATTTAGTGATGGGATGGTGAAATAAAACATCCTAAGAGGGAACCTCAATAGCTGGAAACTGCTGGACAAGATCATTAATGGCACAAAATTATTTTGCACAAAATTATTCTTTGAAATCTCTGAGTCTGAGAGAGGAAGTATTAAGCTTCTCACATCCCTCTTGTACCTTAGAAGAAGTAATTAGAATATTATTATTTTTGTGTGCCATTTTGATGGCTTTTGATACTATTGTTATGTTTTCCAACAGTGATTTATGTCCTTTGTGCTCAGACTTCTGCATACAGAGCTATTCTCTGTTAAATTTTGTTTTCCATTGCTAGGAACTGCTTATTGAGACCTGCACACTGACAACAAATTACATGATGGAAGATTTACCAAGCTCTCTGATTTGGAAGTTCCAGTTCATATTCCTAAGCACTAGAAGATGACCTGTTCATCTCTCCATCGATTTGTCCATCCATATTACAGATATACCTAATATTCAAGTTTAAGGAACTCTTTTCGTATAATGTTTTTTTTAAATTCACTTTCCTCTCATTTCAAACTTATTTTATTTTTTACTGGTAGAATTCTTTTCTGCCTCCTGTATTTTTTATGTCCTAGGTTTTTTGAGGGGTATTTTTTGTTATTGTATTTTTCCATAGTACTACCTGTATTATTTATTGCAATATGGCTTTATGGACCCCAAGTGCACTGTAATGATGATGGGGAAAATAACTTACAAGGGTAATAGTCCCAGTTATGACTGCTAAGAAATAGTCAAGAAGGGCTTTTAGGAGCTCCGTCAGCCTGGGACACAGTGGTATAGCTTATCTGAAAGACTGCTGTGTTATGTCTTTTTTATTCGTGGTATTCTGAAACACTTCAAAAATGCATGTTAATTCCCAGTCTAGTGCTTCATGACAAAGCTCTGTCCAGGAAAGGATTACGGTTCAATCCAAAGACCCATGCAAAGACTCCTACAGGCTTCAGTGGGCTTTCAAACTGTCCCCAATGACTCGCCTCAATTTAATGTATAAGGAGGCAGCAGTTCTTAAAATGATGTGAGGAGGAAGTCTCGGCGTGGCTTTTGTCAGGAAGCTTCTTCAAAATTATCTAGGGCTTAATTAATTCTTTGGGCTTAGCCTGAGGTAAGGCACACTGGAAAATCATGGTACACAGACATGGTCTTTACAAGGTTTCTTTTCTTGCTCTGCGTTTGAGGGAACAGTAAAAACCTGCAACTCATGAAAGCCAGTGGCTCATTTCCTCCCTTAGGCTTCATCAAGAGAGCTTTTCAGGTGAGTGAAGAGGAGGGAACAAGCATCTACCATGCCTGTTTGTCCCTTGCTTGCATTCGAGAAACACAGTTATTTCTCCAAACTTGATGAAGATTTGGTTCATCTTTACTTCCAGATATGTTTCAATAAAGAGAGGGCACAGGCTGCCCGTGGGAAGGATTTGTAGCCTTTTCTGTCTGCTTCAGAAGGATCCTGGAAGACTTTTCCCATTCCTGCCTCCAGCAACCTCATTCCCTCAGTGAGGAATCCTCATTTTCCCCAAGAACAGCACTAAAGCACTTACAGCCCCAGTCACTGTCACAAATCAACCACTTTTACCAAATTGCTTATAATTTAAGTAGATAAGAGAGATAAATGGAGTGGCGGGGTCAGAGACCTGCCCCAGGTCACACACCAGGGCCAGACCCATCATCCAGGTTCCTGTGGGCAGGGTTACACATAACCCAGGGAGATGTACTCTCATTGCAAAGGACTAAGAGAAATTGAAGATTCATGCCATGGAAAAACTGCTACTTTGGACTGTTCAGATTAAGAGCACACATTTCCTAGACAAGGGGAATGTTTCACAGTTGTGGGATACAGAAAGAGCTAAATGCAGCTGAAAACTGTGCTTTTTCTGATACCACTGACTGTGCCCAGGAGACAGGGATGGAAAAAGGGGGACAGAACACGCTAACTCAAGAGAAGAGACAGGGTGTACGACTTCACATACACTGCCTTCAGCTGATTGTGGCTTTCAGCACGTGTATACCTCCAAAGCCTCCAAATGCCCCATCAAAAAGTCATTCATACTGAATTTCAAGTGCACCTCCAAGGAATGATTGCTAGATCTTCTCAACAAAACAGTTCCAAAACTTTTTGACATGTTCTGTGCTTTCCACACAAAACACGCATGTATATTTATACCATACCTACATGTGATTTATCCTATGTATGCTATTGGAATGGATATATAATGTCCACATTATCTTTGTAAATAATCCATTTTGCTATCCTCTTCCAAGACAACTGCACCATTTTGTCTTAAACATCTCCTCCAGCTCACTTTCCCTCCTCCTCAGGAGAAAGGTCTGAGGAAGACATCTGCAACTGGATATGGTTTATGACATGGGAAAGTCTGGATGGCCTTCATAAAAATGTAGGGACCAAGCCAAACTACAATATTCCTCACTCAGAAGGATGCTGTGAGACAAAGCTATTATTCAGATGCTGAGCACTTTTAAGGGAAGAGCCTGGAGATGTTACATAATGGTTGTCGTCTGCATTATTTAACATCTTCCAATTAAAAAAAACCCAACAAAACCATTATAAACAGTGGTGTCTTTGATAGCATCAGGAAGAGATGCTGGGGTCAGAGAAGTCAAAGCTCATTTTTCTTTTCATCCCAAAGCTGCTGAAATGAGTGGATTGCTCACCTGGTATAGGTTGATGTGTCCTTACTGAAGGTAATAGGTAAGCTTCTGTTTGGTGTTAATTAGCACAACAAAACTGCAATCAAAGAGGTGAAATCTGAAAACGATTACCATCTTTCTAGTAAATTAACTGGGATGGGATCTTCAGCTGTTGAAAATCATCACAGTCAGGTCTGTTGTGTCATATTTAAGATGCATGGGGCAAGACTCAATGCTGCTTCCCACATCTCCCTTAACCTAAACCTGCTTATAGCAGTTTTCCAGAAGGTTGTAATGCCACACTACTGTGTAGATGCTGCTTGGCAGAGCTCTCCTGGAAGCTGTCTTCCTCAGCTACAGCCTTGTGCTGTATTTCCATCGCTTAACCTATTGCAACCCCACTAACAAAATCCAGTGTGATTCTCTCTCACTTGTAAATGCAAAGGAAGCTGCAGGATCCAGAGGGCTTGGCTCCCCAGTGGATGCAGATCAAGACAATGAAGCCACTTCAGTTTTAACCATGTAAGGAACAGATTGCACAGAGGAGATACCTAATCTCATTCAAAAC
Source organism: Gymnogyps californianus (assembly GCF_018139145.2). Classification (NCBI taxonomy): domain Eukaryota; kingdom Metazoa; phylum Chordata; class Aves; order Accipitriformes; family Cathartidae; genus Gymnogyps; species Gymnogyps californianus. The sequence goes on from NC_059472.1 coordinate 165,962,123, forward strand.
CTGAGAACAGTCCTGAGCACCCTGATTTTAGTTGGCCCTGTTTTGAGCCAGGGACCAGACCAGGTGATCTCCATAGATCCTTCCAAAAAACTATCTTATGGTTCTGCTCTCTGATTTGGCCAAGAGACTTTCTGGATCTGTCACAGCCAGATGTCTGTTGTGTGTTTGTGTGGCTTTGCCTGATGTTGTGATGGGGAAGATCACAGGTGCAGCCCTTATACGTTTGGGGGCAATTTCAGGCTTGTGGAGATCTCCCTTCTTTTCCTGTTAATCACTGTGGAACCAGCAAAAGGAAGTCCAAACCCAAATTTTTAACTGGCATAAGCTGCTATGGCTTTACTGACTTTAAGAGAGCTTTGCTAGTTTGCAGCGGCTGGAGATATGGCCCTTGTCAACAGGATTTTTTCATAGAGATCTGGTACTTAATGCTAGCCATTTGAAAGCAGAGTGTGTGCACTTTGGGTAGTTTGGTTACAAAGATGAAATATATTGTTTTAATGTACATTTTAAACATGCTGGTCATTTCTTTGCTTTTCTTTAAAAACAAGACAGAAAAAATTAATGGTAAGTGGAAATCCATTTTGCTGTGTAATAGTAATACACTGTACGTTATTATTATTCTGCTATTCCATGAGGAAAGTAAATGTCAATAAAAGGGATTATAAAGCAACATACATTTTCAATTAGGGTCTACAGTGCTGCTCAAAGCAAGCCTTGCCAAATGTCTAGCTGATGGGACATAGCTCACAGCAAGTTCTGGACATGCACTGAGCAGGAGGGGAGAGATGAAGGGACCCCTCTGCTGCCTCGCACCATGCCTGGCCAAGCACGTGCTGAGAGCTCCTCCTGACCCTCCACGCAGGGAGCCAGGGACCAGAGGGGCAGAGCAAGGACCAAGAGGGGTTGTGACTCCTGTGTCTCGTGGTCAGGGGAAAGCAGGGATGGGAAGGAGGGCTGGTGGGCTGAGATGGATCACTTCCTGCGAAGTGAAGAGGCAGACAGGGGCCGTCTGCGTCCTATTAAATCTTCTGGCCCTGGCCAGAGGCTGTGCAATTAGGAGACAACCCTTCTTCAGGCAGGCTGGAGCTATCTGTAAATAAGCCATTGCATGCCCATGCACGCTCATAGTCGTTGTATCTCAACTCTTATAGCTACACAAACACAGTTTACACACACTATGCACACATATTATTAAGCTGTACACCGCAGTGTATATGTATATACACAACACACATATATGTTTGTATACATATGCATACACATTATACAGTTTATATTTATACATGTGTGTGTCTACTTGCTTCTCAATCTGGTCACAGAACCTTTAATTATGTAGAGAGTTAAAGAAATCTGTAAAGATTTTATATATATATACACACACATGATTCCAGGCATAGAACGAACAAAACAGGAAAAGGGAGTTGTGACAGAAGGTGGGACAATAAGGCAGAGAGACCAGTGCTTACAAATAGATGGGCCATTGAAGATGTTGTCTCTAAGAAATTATCTGTTCTCCTAATACACCCACTTTCCAATTAAATAAAAGTAAATCTTACTCTTTTTCCTCTAGGAATGGTGAACCATTCTCATTGCTATTGTCTGGGACAGGATTTGACAGCTTACATCAGGAATGGGCGTGAAGTTGCCCAGATGTGTCTGCTGAAGGAACCATTTTCCTGGTGATGACAGAAGTCTGGCAAGATGCCTGATAAAAATCTGCGGGCGATTTTTTTTTTTCCCCTCTTTCAAAACAAAAAATGGGGAAAAGAGAAACTTGCATGCATCAACCACACATATATGAGAAATCTCCCCTTTTTTTTTTTTTTCCTTTCCAGGTAGAAACACTGAGGTCTTCAGTAAAGACAGGAAATCTTAACACTGCCCTCCCCAGAGCCTCATCTATCAATCAGGTCTTTCCTTTGGCCCTAGAATATTCAATCTCTCTCCCTCTCTTCCTCAATTTGTTGTATCTTGTACAGGAACCCAAGGGCATGTTTAATATGTTTGGTTTTTACACTGACAACATAAAGGTCAACATTTAAGTTAGGTTACGTAATCAGATCAGTCCCCTGTGACTAACGACAGAGCAAAATAATTCCCATTTAATTGTCATCTTCTCCCACCCCCCTCCTTCTGAACGGCAAAGTCGTATTAATTCTTCCTTCCCTCTGCCTTGGAATTACTTCAGGGCTCATCTCAGGTTTATATTAAGCTGGGATCAAATTTTCAAAAACACTTAAGTAAGATTTCCATCATAAAAGACTGAGGCATTTGGGAAGGAAGAAGACCCTTTTTTTGTTTGTTTTTTAAATGCTGTTGCAAGGCAAAAAAAAAGATGCTGTGGGATTCTCAGCAGGAGTTAGACCTACTGGCCTAGTTCGCATTATCATGCAACAAATATTCCTTGTGAGTATTGACTTTCCATAGTGAAATCCGTGGGGGCCTGGAGGGCCAAAAAGTGACTAAGCTCCCCAGTGTTGTAAGAAAGAGATAGGAATAAATGTAATCTCAGAGTCTAGCTTCATATTCAATTAGAAACATTTCTGATTTTAGAAATGTCAAACTGAATTACTGCCATGCATAGTTATAGACTGGAAAGTGACAGGTTGAATATTAACCTGGAGAAGAAGGACCTGGGGGTAACAGTGAGTCCCAAGTTGAACACAAAGTAGGAATAAATCTGAGTGCGACCAGTTCACTCCCACTGTAAATAAGGCAAACCACACAATAATGTGGCACATTAGAAAGTGCATGCCCAGTCTACCAAAAGAAGCAATTATTCTGTACACAGTGCTGTCGAGGCTGCATCTGTGGTACTGCGCTCAGTTTTGTGTACAGAGTTCAGGATGGATTTGGAAGAGTGCATTTCAGGGCTCCCTGTATGCATATGTCCTATGAAAAGACCTCAATGGAGCTAGGCTTGCCTGTTGGGTGGAGACTACAGCTATTTCAGTGGCAGCTAGAAAAAAAAATGATAAATCAGAACTCTTCTTAATCATGCTACATGATACAAGGGGCAATGGCTTTGGTTTGAGAGGTTTCGTCTGGACGTTAAGAAAAAAATCATTTCAGTGTAGTGTAGCACTGGAGCAGGCTATCCAGAGAAGCTCTGGCGTGCACATCCTTGGAGGTTTGCAAGCCATGGCTAGGCAAAGCCATGGCTGACTTGATCTGTGGTTGGCTGTAGTCCTGCCCCAGCTGGGAGTTTGGACTGGGAGGCCTCCGGTTGTCTCTTCCAAACAGCTTTTCCATGATTCTTTGATTCTAATAGCATCAGATTTCTCAGAAATTGCCCTCCCCAAAAGCACACTTTTAACCTCCCTAAGGGCCTACTGAAACTTGAATGTGGTAGAAGAAACAGAATGGCTTGTTTCTTTCTCTTAACTTATACCATGGCCTACCATGGTTTAGTTTTCACTGTGTAACTGGAGCTTTGGCTTTCACCATGTGTAGTTAGACAAAATCCCACCACCCATGCCTGGCTGCTGGGGTGCATTAGCAGAGAGAAGGCATATGAGGTGGTCTCAATGCTAATCAATGTCTCTGGGAGTTTCTGGCCACCTTTGACTACCCAATTGCAAGGGTCAGCCACTCACTTATAGCTGAGTTAGCTGGGGAAAATTTTGGATGGAGTCCTGTGAGAGACTAGAGCATGTACCCCTGGCTCCATACCAAAATATTTTAATTGCTGTGCCAGCCAAAACTCTGTATGTAAGCATGTTATGCCTCTAAAGAAGGATGGAGATCAGAAGTTGAATAAAGTTTCCTTTATTCAAACAGAAAAAACCCACACAGAATACCCTCAAAACAGCTGAATATTTTATCTTCAGATACCAGTTCCTTAAAACTAGCTTTGACAGCTGAGCAGTTACTCCTAAGCTGAGCTCTTCATGGTGAAAGAACATCTTGATTCAACAAGGAACTTAACCAAAATAATTATCTGGATCCTATGATCCCTAAGTTTGCTGATGTCACTAAAGTCAGGATTTCATTCTTACGCTTAAGTGCCTAGTGCCATTTGAATACTCTATAGCATGTCTGTACGGGGTGGGTAGACAAGACATGAGGTCCTGTGGTCCTGTGCCCTTCTGGAGCTGGCATCCAAAATGGCACTAAATACTTATCTTTGAGCAACTGAACCGAGCTTCCAGTACATAGGTAGACACCCACATGTAGACTTCTGCATCTGGAGCTGAATCACACCTACTACAGCTTTCTAAGATAGGACCAAGAGCTCAAAAATCAAGGTAATTCATAAATAGCTGCTTTTGTTATTTTCAGTCCAGATTATTGTCCCTGGTTGGAAACTGTTTTCTGAGAGAAGTCAAGATAGGGGACTATTACAGTTAAAAGCAATGACCTACCTTTGTATTCATGAAGTATAAAACCACGGCAAAATGTCAGAAGGTAACCTTGGAGTTTTACCCCAAATTTTTGCATTAAGTCCTTGTCTTGGGGTTAAGGTGTTGCATAGTTTTAGGAAAGACATCCAATAGCAAGGGAAATATTGCTGTTGACTGTAGGAATGTATCATGTGGCATCATGTCCTGAGTGGATATCTGAAAGAAATGAACTCTCTGCTTTCCTTATTTTTTATACACTTCCCCTGAAATAGTTTATTGCAGTCCCCTGTTGGAAGAAGGGCAGTGGACTATAAAGGATAATTATTCCCATCCTTATGTTCTTAGGCACTTTGACTAATTGGGAAGGAATTAGGAAGGAAGCCACATGGCCCAGTGAATAGAAGAAGGGACTGGAAAGCTCAAGAACTAGGATTTATGCCTCAATCTGCCCTAGGTGGTACAAACTAAGTCACTTCCATGAAGTACCCAAATCTCATCATCTTTAACATCTAGAGAGTAGTAGGAACATTCCCTTAGTTAAGGGAATCAAGTATGTAAAGAGATGCAGGTCTGAAATTCAGCACACTGCAGCTAATGGCATCTTTATGTAAAAGTCTGCAAGCAGCTGTTTAGGCTGTATAATATTGGAATTTTATTCATGTATATAAAGCATATAACAGAAGTTACCGCATGTTGTTAACTGCTTCTTAGATTAAATTTAAATGAGAAGATGTGAGAGCTGTTGAGGAGTAAAAGTCTCTGCGGACAGGGTGTGTCCCCTTCAGCTGTGAGACATATAACACTAGATTTCATCCATTATTCCCTACTACAGGGCATGCTGCTTTATCATAAATGGTGGGGAGAGAAACATTTGTTGACTAGCTATAAATTGAACAAAAAGAGGTGCATTCAGCAGCCTGTTACTGTAATGCTGTAATAGGACTGGAGGATACAGAGAAGGATTAAGCATTCTGAGAGAGAAACATAAAACAATATGAAACACATAGAATAACAATGCAAAAAAAAGAGGGAAGGGGGGGGGAAGAAACGACCTTTCAGACCATGCACAGAATAATTCAAAGCAAATGTGAAGCTGTTCTCTTCAGCAAGACAACCGCAGTAGGTCACGAGTGCTTACGCTTTTTTTGTTGTTGTTTCTTTTTAATACACAACATTAAGTTAGTGGTCCTGGACAGTATTAGTTGGAAATATCTCTTGAATGACTGTGCTTGCCAACTGCCTGTTTTGTATTTATTTTGTAATTATTCTGATTATTTGATATATGCTTTCTGTGGTTTTTCCCCCCCTACTAGGAAAATAGAAGCATCAGATCCCCATACGTTTCTCATATTTGCAATCAAATGCATTCATGGAAAATATGGTTTGCTGAATCGCTGTGGGCAGGACTCATACATACTTTTCTAATGCCGGATGTTTGGAGAAAAGTTTTAAGTATACACTCAAGCCTCCACATTTTTTGATTTTTTGTGAATAAACCATACCCTGGCTACAGAGACACCTGACCGGCCCTAAGCAGGCCAGCTTAGCTTTGGCAAGGCCTTTTAATGCAGAATATAACTTTACACACTCTGTAACCCACTGCAAATTGGCATTTAATCACAGAAAGAAGCGATTCTGTCTCCCCCCACCAACGGCTGCTCCTGTTCCCTACTGCCAGCCCAAACATTTATGTATCTGCGAGGTGGAATAAGAGAAGAGGCTGAAACTAACCCTGAAAAAAAAATAGTGTTGACCCAGACTGGCTCCCTGATCTGGCCCAGGGTACTGCCACACAAGTACTTGCACTGGATTTGGCTCACAAATTTAAAAGATGCAGGAAACTATGGACACGACTGCTCTGGGCATACACTGCCTTCCATGATGCTTTTCCTGAACTGACAGACCCTCCCAGGACCATAAGGACATCAGTGCCAGGACACCAGATCTGACTCTGGACCACTTCATTTATGTCCAGATTGCTTGGATGTTATCCACGATATCCAAACCCAAAATTACTTCTGATATTGCAGAGTTGGCTGCAGCTTCATGGCAGCTTTAGTACAAGACGTACACACAGAGCATTGTAAATTTGGGTTCTCCCCAGTTAGGCTCGAAGACAACCACTCTCAAAAGGAGCATTCTTATTTATGTTCTCCTTGTTTTCTTATTTTTTCAAATTTATTTTTTAGTAACAGTACTGACACTGAAATTTCTGCTTTTCCTTAGTCTTTCTTGCTTGTGTATGAAGGAGCAGGAGAATGAAACCTGTGCACTTCTCAGTCTTCCTTGCTCTTTGACTATCATTTTATATATGGCTGCAAACTGCTTATGGTAAACCCAGAACTGCTTCTGGTATTTTGCTAGGGACCATGATCTGTTTAGATCTGCATCTCTTCCTCTGTTTAATTTTCTGTCTCTTAGCCATCTTCAAGGTTCACAGCACCAAACTGCATTGCTCGATCTTAAGATATTCAAGGAGAGGGTATTACCTAGTGAGAAGGAAGACCATAATGAGAATACTGGAGGCAAACTGATCAGTTCATGACATGCAGCGTCAATTCAGGCTCTGAGGTATTTCATTTCAATTTGCTTGTGCTCAAGGCTAGCAAAAGGTCTTTATTCTTACTGGGACAATATAGAAACTGGTTTAAATTGCACCAGTAAAAGCCTACTATCTCCTTGCTACCCAGTGGCAGGAGGAGAGAATGCATTCTGTATCACGCTATATCAAATCTAGCCCACAGTCAAGCATGTAAGGAATTTAATTATTTCACTTTGAATTCAGTTGCTTCAGAAAATACAATACAGAAAGCTTACAAAGCATGGTAACATCATGCAAAGACTGGAATATAAATAGATCCCAGCTAATAGGCATAAAGAAGGAAAACACAGAAGCAGAAGGAGAAAGAAGACAAACCAAGTGAATCCAAACATAGCTCAGACATTTTCTCTTTCTATTATGTCTTTCTTCCCCCCCCCTTTCTTTGCAGAACTGTTTGTTGCCTCACTGGGTATTACCAATGGCATGCAGCCTACTGAGCAAGTAGTTTTTGGAATTCACTTCAAAGCAAATAGAGCACTACATAGGAAAAAAAAAAAAAAGGATGATCAGATACGGTGCCCCCAGCTAGAGCTCAAGTCCACAGAATCAGATCAGAGGCTTTTCCAGCTGAAAACTCCCTTTCTCGCCTTTCCTGAATCCTTCCTACCTTTCTCATTCCCTGTGTTTCCATATCTTGCAGGTTATTTCGGTACCTCCCATGCTACCTCACAGCTCAGGGCAGGGTTACACAGCACCATCCCTTCCCCTGCTGTCCCTCTCCTCCTCCCTCCACTTCAGACCATTGCAGTTTCCTTTGAATTGTTGTGTGAAAACCAACAAAAACAGAGTGCTTTGATTCTCTCCCAGCCGTGACTATGATGTTTCCAAAATGAAAGGAACAACAAGAAAAGGGGATGAAACCAGGAGACAAGAGGAGTTTTAATTCTTACAGCTTGCTTTTTTTTTTTTCCCCTCTTTCGGAAAGGAGAATTGAGTGGAAAAGAGAGGAAGAAACCTAATGAAAAGACAGTGACAATAAATATCTAAATGTTCATAGTAGATCATCCATACCCAAGCTTCCCTGGAGCATATAGAAACACATGCACGCAATCTCGCTGCCTTCTCTAGCAAAAACCCAGCGAGAATATGAATCCATGTGTTGTAGCTCTTGCTCAGGCAGAAAGGGGAAAGTTTATTTACGTTTTGCCACATAAAATTTTATCTGTCCCTTGCTTGTGTTTTCTGCCTGGCAAAAGGTCCTAGGATTTTGAACCTCTTTGAAGGAGGTAGGTCCCCAGCCAGGATACAACCACAGGACAAATAACGATTCTTTCTAAGAAGGATCCTCAGAGAGAGGTTAACAAAACATGCTGGGCACCAGAAAGAGTGGATAGTTTTAAAAATAAGTAAAACATACAGCAGGGGTATGAAAAATTTTAGCTAAGAGATCCATAAAAAATGGGGGGGGGGGGAATCATACCTACATCTACACACATGCATGTGTGTGTATGTGCAAGAAATAAGAAGATGGCACTGATACCACTTCTCCAGCTGTCAGGAAAGCTCACTGGCAGAACCAAGGCTAGAAGCTCGGTCACTTTATTTCCCAGCTAGCAGTCAATGCATTAGAAAACTGCAGCTAACAGCTGATTTTTGCATAATCATTGCGAGAATGGACAAACTTGAAGCAAATTTGAAGTGAGACATTCAAGCTTTTAATTTTTTTTTTTCCTAGATATTTGTAATTTTTTTAAGGTATTGAGCCAAAATTCTGGCTCAAACAGGCTGTTTAAAAAGTCATCCCTGTGGGTTTTTCCCACTATTTATAAATTCTATACAAACCCAGAGATGTCAAACTTATTTAAGTGAGAACACCTTACAGTTTCTGTATGACTTTTTCCTCTTTTTTATTACTCATGACTGCTTCTCCTTCTCCTTCTTCTTTGCTTGTACATATGTATACAATGGTTATATCAGTTTGATGTACATTCTTGATGACTCCATTTTCAAGAGCAGTCTTCCACTCTTCTCTGCTATTGCAGGGAACTTTCTAACTGCTCATGAGGAATAAAAAAAATAAGGTTTTCAAACTTTGCCAAAGCAAATGTTTAGAAGGACAAAGGATTTTTTAAACTGTCCTTATCTGAATACAAAGCTTCATTTTTTAGTTGCTGGCCGATTCACCACCTTGGAAAGTCCTGGTGGACTTTCCACCATGGTGTGAGCAGGGATGGGGTTACCATGTCACCTTTTATATCCTTGTTGGGGACCAATTCTGTGCCTCAGGGACTATTTTAGGTCTCAGCAGGCCATTAGCAATTTTGCATCTCTGGAAAATATCCTCCATTCTTTCAGTCTTCACTTGTTGTCCACAGAGTTGGGAATGGCAAAGAGGAACCTGTGATTTTGGCCCTTTCTCTTCCATGGTTTCAGCAAGCAGCAAGTGAATTGATCTTGAGTATTAGAAAACATGAATGCATTTATCATCATCTTGTATACTTCCCGGTGCAATGTAATAGCATCCACAAACAAAACCTCCCGGCTGACTTAAAACAAGGATCCCAGAGCCAGGACACCTGATTGAGTGTACCTGGGCTGGTGGGAGCCTGGAAAACCAAGCTGGAAATTTCATGGGAACAAAATCTCATTGAATGTCAAGTAGTATCTCTTCTCTGTTAAGAAGGGATATAAGACAGGACTATTCTGCACCAATGTCAGCATTTATTTCTGTATTTAGTCTCACTCCAAGCAAGAAATAGTCAGAATATTTCACCAAAATCCAATATCCTCACCAAATTTAAAATGACTAAATAAAACATTTTTTTTCTTGGTCAGAAATAAGGTTGCTGGCGATCTGCAATTTTTTTTTCCCCAAGCAGTTTTTTTCTGGCTTTAATCAAGCCAGGAAGATATATACATCCATATATACAGTCATGCAGTAATGCACTCAAAGAGAACTCAGTGGAAGCTGCTGGTAATTGAAAATAGTCAAAAAGTTTTACTACAACTGCTGAAAAAGCATCATGAATCAGCATGATCTGAAAGGAATAGTGATTTCTACTCTTCTTTCTCTTCCAGTCAAGAAAACTGAATAAAAAATGTTGCAAAATAAGAAAACATCACTTAACAGGTAAAATCATTGTGAACATTCATGTGAGTGCCTTCCTCACTCTAGGCACCCCTCTAACATGCATGTCTATAAAATTAAGATCCTAATCTCCTTTTCTAGTCAATGATGAGTTATAAGCTCCTGAGCAGGATTCAGACACTCATCTAATTTGCCATCATTTTCTACTACACCATCTGGATGAATCTGACCCTTTCTTTATAGCAAGAAACTAGGGAGAGTAGTTACCTAATTAAATGCTTGCAGCTTAGTACTATTAATTATTCTGTCACTGCTTGCCCACCTAGGTTTCACAATTTTCAGCAGCATTTTTTTAAACGTTTGAATTTTTGAAACTTTCTTGGTTTGCTTTTTTACTGTTACTATGTTTTGAAGTTTTATTTTGATTTAGATAGGGTCACTGTAAATGGGGGGGGCGGGGGGGCTATAAAAGGACACCTCCTCTATGCTTTGTCCTAAGCTATCTTGGAGATGCTGACTTTGCAACCACTTTTCAATCCCCTCTGCTATTTCCGCTGCATTCAATTCTTAATTGACCAAAGTGTGTGGTAAAATGGTTGCAAAGTTATTTTTTTGTGTAACGAAGTTAGGTTTAAAGAAAATCCCATTGCCTGTCTGGGTGAATCTCCTGGTTCTTCATTTCTTGCTTTGTAGCTCAGGGCATAGCTTCTCTTGTCCACCAAGCACAGTGGACCTTCAGTTGTATTGAGCTAACAGAAGTAGCCATGGGTATGTAATTCCTCAACCTGAGAGTCTACAGCCTTCTCTTGTGGCTTGCAACTAGTGCCTGCCCAATGGTGCTGCCTCATACGCTTCCTAGAATGAATTTTCCAAATTAAGTGTGGTCAGTCTGCTCACAGACATAGGCATCCTGCTTTGGCCTGAAGCATTCCCTGCAAAAAATGGCCATTGATTTGGCAAGCTCCTTCTCCAACCTCTGAAACAGTTTATCATGGCAAGGCAATGTGCTGTGCTGAGGGTGTTTCTATTTAAAAACGTTCTGAGCTAAAAGGAGGCGAGGGAAACCAGAAGGAGAAGGGGGGGCAGAGGAGGGAGAAGAAAAAAAAAAAAAAAAAAGGAAGGAGGGCTGGTGAGTAGATGTTGTAGCCTGTTTCCATGACACATGAAGTGTGTGGCATGTGATATAAATACCATGACCTGGTACCACACTGACAATTGCACTTCTGGAGCAGTGGAAATAGTAGCTCAAATCAACATTGTAAGTGGAGATTAGGGGACTGTGACAATTTCCCTTGGCTAACTCCTTACCCTGAGCTTTTCAGCAGACCTGCTGGGTTTTAAATATACGTTATGGTTCCCATGACCTGCAGATAACCCAAAAAGAGGTGTCAGCATGTCAGGGCATGCACAAATATGGGAGTATTTGATTTTCTAAGCAAGTACACCAAAGAGCTCTGTGGGGTAGCTCAGGGAACCACTCTGCCGTCCTAACTCCTTGTGCTCCCTAAAACAGAGGGAGGGCACTGAAAAGTGAACCAAGGCTTATGGGCTCTTCTTGGAGACAGAGAGGGATTATAAGAATACCATGAAAAATATATTAATTACCCACAACAGAAGAGACGTGCATATTGCTTATGGTTTCACTTGCCATGTAACAGATCAGAAAGCCCTTAAACTGTCCCAAATGAGCAGTTTAAACTTTGCTGCTATCGCTTGAGAGTTGTGAGCTGAGGACTTGCTCTGCAGATGGGCTGAAAACTGCTTCTGTTTTACCCACATGTTGAGAAGCTGATGGTCCGTCAGGATTTGAGTATCTGCACATGCTGCTGGTATTTCACTCTTTTGTGGACCACAGTCCACAGCAACTGAAATGTTGTGCCCCTGCTAACCCAGGAGGAAGTTCATTTCAGATTAGACCTTTGATTTAAAGTCCAAAAGAGGTTAAAAGTTTGTGTGTTCCAACCTTTTCTGCTGAGTGGGGATGGTGACAGAGCTACAGATGTGGCAAGTGGGTCTATTGTTTATGACACTTGTGAAATTTTATGTTTCTACTGGGGATGTGGTTTCCATTTTGTAAATGGAACCTACAGCCTAAAAATAAGTCAGAATTGGATTTCGTAATTTTTCCATAGAAATCTAGACTTCATTCTCTCTAGATCAAACTCCTTCAATAGCTTTACGCAATGAAGACCTCTTCAGATGAACTGGACAACCTGGGTCCCCTTTATGTTGAATTAAAAGAAATGGGAGCACTTTTGAGGAACTGGTTTCATCTGACCAGTTTAATTTACTTTAGGATGAGACGAATTACGCTGAAGACTCAGCTGACTACAGCAGGTATATCTGCACTGACTACAGGAAGGAATACGGGTGACTGGTCCAAGTGGAGACATCTACAATGAATCCTACTCTTTGTCTTGATACATAAAGGATTTAGACACATGGTGTGAGACATTCTTCACTGATAATTGTAGAAATGGGTCTCAGATCCCTGTTCAGGCACGTGTATGGGTCTCTGTTACTCTGGGTGTCTGAGCTTATGTTATAATTAATGGGTATTTTGATTCAGCTGCTTAGCATAGGAGCTGGTTCCCTTTCTGGCAGGGTAGGGTATCCCACTTGGTCTCCAGCTGCTCCTTCAGAAGGGACATGCATCTTCTGTAGCTCCTATGTCACATCCTGTTGTGTAACTGTATAAATGTCCCAGAAATCACAAGAGAACAACTCACTCACCCAAGTGTAGGTATCAGCTTTAGGGTGAGATGAATCCTCTGATCATACTGAGTCGTGTCAGGATTCATTTGCACAAAACCAGGTACCAGGTGCCATCAGAGGTACTGTAGGGAAATCCCAGACATCCACACAGGTCTGGCACACTTGATATGGGATCTAGGGGAGACCTGTATTTTGTCATCTCAAATAGCACTAGCTGTGTTCAGGTGTGGGACTGCTACCTACAAGCTCTAAGTCTAGACATCCAATGCAGAAGTAGAAACCTCCTACACCTTGACATCTAAATTAAGCTGTCTTAATCTGCAGTCTGAATCCAGACACATAACATTAGGCAAGAGGAGTTCCATGACATTTCATGCCCAGACAACAAAACAAAAGTGGGATTCAGATGCCCAGAAAAATAATCTAGTAACCTTTGAGTTCTCCCAGTGTATTGAAGACATCTGAAAAGAAATGACAGACATAACACGAGACCAAGCAAGCAGTGCAGCTCTGGAATGTCAGGTGAAACATAGGTGAGATACCTAGGTTGCCTCAAAAGCTAATGACTAACCACCAGAGTCACCTCACAGGCACGTACAAATTTGCTAGATCTGGTATTTCACTCTGTGTTGGCTTTTTTCTGATGAGCATCATGAAGTCGAAGGCATTAAAATTCAGGGAGTTTCCTCAGGAAATGGCATATAGGATGGAGAGAGCTTATAGGTAAAAAGATTCATGAAAATTAATCTTTTCAAGGCACAGCTGGACCTAACTCCCATTGACTGCAGTGAAAAAGGAAGGGCTGTGTATATCTCAAGACTAACACCTAAAAGGAAGGAATTTTGCTTGCACTTCCCAAGTGTCTTGCCTGGAGCTGGGATTGGCCATGCTCAAGCAATGTGCTTAATGTTTTGGCATAAAATCTCCTCCACCTGCATTTGCTTTAAACTCTGCTTCATTCTGCCTTATTACCAGCTTAATAAAAATAATATTAATGTCTTCATTTCATTCTGCAAGGTTTGGGATTATTAGACTGGCAGCCAACCAAGGTCTTTGCTGTAAATTACAATGCAAAGGTTATGTGCAAATGATATCTTACTCCTTGAGTTACAAGTAAAAGGAGTTTTCATAGGCATACAAGGGAAATAACTGTGCTTTTTAAATAAAAGAGGTTAACTAAAGTGCTACCTTTTGGTGAACCAGAACTGCACAGAAGAACAAAGCTTTTTTGATTATTTTGTTTTGTTTTTTCCTCTGGTTAGGAGTTGTAAAATATTCCGCTATCACAACATACATGCCAGTGTGAGTCCAGTGGTTGTGGTAACTCTTGTGGGTTTTTTGGTACAGGGTCCCATATTTAGTGTTTTATTTCCTGAACTCTCAGCTACAAGAGTTATGTGATTGTGTGAGACTCTCAGACTGTTATTTTTTTCAAAGATTGCATTTCTTCCTTGCAGGAGTAAAGAAACACTTGAAAATGTGATTTCCTAAAAGCTCTAAAATCGAAAGTCGAATAAAAGGGATGTTATTGTTACTAGTGATTTTATGATTTTTCTATCGATCTTTAGTTTTTTGAGCATCTGACTCATTTTTGAAAGCAGGGGACTGCAAAACAAGGTCAATGTTGTGCCCAGACCCTGCATCAACCACACCACCTTCCTGATTTCAGCCGAGCAAATGCTTTTGGATCAGGTCCCCATTTCTCCAAAAAACTTTACTAGCAACTTGTCATATCAAGCCATTCTGCATATTTTTGCTGTCAGTGTTCTGTCTGGTGAGGTTTCTGACCTCTGAATTTCACGCTTTCATTTCCAGTACTAATGACCCTGACATGAACAACTGGATTTTTAGTCTAATAATAACTGGGTTAGTGACACTCAAATTATCAAGAAAAATTGTTCCGTTTCCATTGACTCTTGCACTCAGTTTAAGAACATGGGACTCAGCTTTTGGTGCTATGATCAATGAACTCTCTCCATACATACTGTGAGTGCCTTACAGATCTACGTGCTGACATATCAAGCAGTTGAGTTATATATTCTGCTTTAAAAGCATAAGCTCAAGCTGCAGTACTGTTTGCTTTTAGCTTTGGAAATTACTGGGTCTGTCAAAAAGGTTGCTTTGCGTTAGAGTCCTGTCATTTTAGATCACTTGCTGAAAAGTATTGAGCCTTGATTCTTCAGAAAGGCTCGAGTTCTGCCCATGGTTTGTTTAAATTACTGGGGACTTGTGTTACTGATTTCAATGAGGGCAAAACTGGGGCACTGAAAACTAAATCTATTAATCTCCCCGCATTCATCTCCTCAAGAAAGTTATAGTAGGAGACTAAAGAGGCCATAAAAGCTTTTGGAAGAACCTCAAGCATAAATCTATTGAAGTGTCAAAGCTGCAATTCACTGAATGAGAAACAGAGCAGCCCCCTTCATTTGCAGAAGGTGGCTGTCTGAAGAAGCCCTCTGAAGTGGTTGGCTTCCTCTCCGGAGTTGATTAGTGCCTTTTCTAACTTCTGTTTGCACTGAACATAATGTGCGTTCCTCGGCCGCCGCTCTCTCATTACCAATTTGGAGTTAAGGAAAATGAAAAAAAAGCAAAAGCAAGAGAAAAAAAAATCCCTTTGATTCAATTTCCTTTTATTAAGACTTCCTTAAATATTATCATTAGTTGTTGTTTATTTTACTAGGATTGGAAGGGGCAATTGTGGTCACACAGCCGACTGCTGGCGTAACTTAGACCAGAGAATCCCTGCCTGTGATTACTGGATCCTGCTCAAACGCCTGCAATCCAGACTGAAGCAAATCTTTTATAGTTTCTGACTCTGTTGATCCTCCCAGAAAGCTCTGATCTTAGCTGATTACAGCTGCTGGCCTCAATTGTGCTATCACTTGGGATCACTGGGAATACATTTGCAAACAAACCAGTTGTTTGCAATTTTTGCAGTGCTTTCTACTCAAGATTGAATTCTATCTGCTACTTCCCAAAATCACCCAAGTCCTCACCTGAGTAAGCCCTCTGTTTACAGCACAAGAGCTGGGGCTGAGAGAGTATGTACAACTGAGACTGTCTTAGAAATATCCTCAGACCAGGGACTAGATGGACATGCTTGAGCTGCCCTAACTTCCTTAATGTGAAGTTACCTTGACTGTACCAAGTGACGGCATTTCCCACATCAGCTGTCTGGAATCAAGGATGACTACTCCATTTTCTTCTTTCTTGTGAAACTTAAGTGCCACCGAAGTCTTACTCCAGAGATAATAATGTGCCCAAAGTAGCAGGTTACCTAAATGAAGTTAGGAAAGGCATTTCCCAACTGTGGCCAATCTTATCCAATTGAAAATTATGTATAATTTTTGTTTAGTATCTACCATTCACTGAAATTTTCATACAGATAACAAAAATAATAAAAAATATATAAAAATAACAAAAGCAACAGTTCTAAAATTCTGTACTTAGTCTAGCTAACAGCCATTCATTATATATCTCCTTAATCCACTGGCAGTTTATTAACATTTTCTATAAAATGGGATACAGAAATAAATCCTTCAGTCTGTTCGTGCAAATTAGTGCTCATACTTACCCAGGTTGTTCTTGGTCTCCGTGTATACATCTGAAAGAAATAAAAGCACATGCAAATTAGCATATATAAATGAGCATATTTTTGCAATTATATATACTACAGAATAATAATAAGCATTTAACTTCCATTCTCCTTGGTCCCAATTCCACCCACGATTTTCTCCATTTATGTTAATTTGGGTTGGAGAGTTTGAAAAAGTTCGGTGAGTTCAACATGATGCTGGGAAAGATGCTTCTCCTGGTGTTGAAAGCAGGGGTCTCGAGTTTAAGGATACATAGCATTGCAGGTAAAACTGCCTGTCAAGTTCAGTACACTGGGGCTGAACTACAGCCTCTGGAGCAATCTCACAAAGCAGGATAGCTAGAAGCAAAGGGAGGGATTTAGCTACAAAGTCACAGACCTAAATGCAAGCTTCTAACAGAGGAGTATGTGCATGAACTTCATGTCTGAGTTCCCACTTTAGTCTGCAAGGATTTAGGCTAGGATGCAGCTACTGTGTTAAGCACCATTGGGTACATCTTGGCTCGTGAAGTATCTCAGATCGTAGACTCATCTGTGTTGGAGACCACCTTGGGAGGGTGTCTAGCCCAAACTCCTGCTCAGAGCAGGGTCAACACCAAACTCAGAGCCAGTTGTTCAGGGCTTTGTCCAATCAGGTCTTCAAAACCTCTGAGGATGGAGATTTCAACACCCCTATAGGCAACTTATTTCAGTGCTTAATTATCCTTGTACTGTGGTTGGCTTTTTTTCCCCCTTAGAGTGAGACATAACCTTCATTGTTTCAATGTATAACCATTGTCTCCATTTCTTCTGCTGTGTGCCTCAGTAAGTAGCCTGGCGTCATCTCCTCAGCAACCTCCCCTTAGGAATAAGAATGCAATGAAGTTTTGTAACTGTGTGAACGTGCTGAACATTTTCTTGATCCAGAGATGTCGTCTTCCCATCTTCACCTCCATGGGTGATGAGTCCCTTCCACCCACTGGTCCATACAAAGACATGGGTGGAAAGATTCAGGCTCAGCCCATGGTCTGATGGACACCTCAGGGAGGGTTTAGGAGGACATTTGTGTTGGCACATTCAGGACACCAACCGGACAGAGTCACTCTGGGTTGACTGTCCTCCGGATTACATGTGATGGCACTCCTGAGGTCTGTTTTCTGTACATATGCATAAACAGTCTAGCACAGCAACAGGGGTGATCTTCAGACTTCTTGGAGGGCCCTGCAGGGGTTAGTCTGCGTGGTGGATCAAAGAATGTGACCTTAAGAAGGCCCTTGGGAGTGCTGTACAGGCAGCCCTATATATTGTAGATGCAGCCTCTGAGCCCGAGATATATCTGGGCTGACAGCCAGCACGCAGGTCAAGAGGCTTGGTGTGCTTAAAGCCACTCAGACGCTTACATTTCAGCTAGGAGTGAAGACATAGTCAATCTGCCATTTTTGCTGAAACATTTTCTTGTCTTTACCTCATAAATCTAGCCAGCAGACCTTGGCTCTCTGGAGCTCTGAATATTTGCAATAGTGAACCCTGAAAGCATTCAACACTTTTGCCTAAGGGCTGTCCTGGTTTTGGCTGGGATAGAGTTAATTTTCTTCTTAGTAGCTGGTATGGGGCTATGTTTTAGACTTAGTGTGAGAACAATGTTGATAACACGCTGATGTTTTAGTTGTTGCTAAGTAGCGCTTATCCTAAGTTAAGACTTTTCAGTTTCCTGTGCTCTGCCAGCAAGCAGGTGTGCAAGAAGCTGGGAGGAAGCATAACCAGGAGAGCTGACCCGAACTAGCCAAAGGGCTATTCCATACCATGGAACGTCATGCCCAGTATATAAACAGGGGGGAGCTGGCCGGGAGGGGAGGATCACGGCTCGGGCATCGGTCACCAGGTGGTGAGGAATTGCATTGTGCATCACTTGTCTTTTCTTGGGTCTAATTTCTCTCTTTTTGTTATATTCCTTTTCATTACTATTATTATTATTATTATTATTATTATTAGACATCAGTGTGTTCTCAACATTATTCTCACACTAAATCCAAACCACACTGTACCAGGTACTAGGAAGAAAATTAACTCTATCCCAGCCAAAACCAGGACAGGGCTTACAGCACCATGTAGCTGTCTGAAGCAATGGTCAACCATGGGGATGGAAAGAGAACGGGCTATGAAAACGACTGTGTGTAATGTATTTGTTTAATGCTACAGGTTTTCTCTGTATCACACAGAGAGAAGATGCCAAGGAATAGCATTGGTTCATTGAGACACCAGTTTTTCCAGCTGAAAGCTAGTCAACCTGAAGAACTGATGCCATGCATGAAGGCAGGTCTGTCAACACACACGGCAGACGGTTGGGCTTCACAGGGGGTGGTGGTGGGAGGTGGGAAGGGAACAGGGGCCTCAAATGCAATCATGGGAGGAAGCAAAGAGTAAATAAACGTCTGGGCATGTATTACAGCAGCCAGCATCAGTGGTCAAGGGCACAGGAGAAACAGCTGTGGGAGATCGGCAAGAAGGCAATGGCCTCACAACCACGAAGGAAGGATGGTGTTAGAGCCGGATGGGGAAGAGCTTGTGGTTTATCACTTGGAGGTCTTGTGATGACAGAGATCGAAATAGTAAACTTGATTATTTTCTTCAGTTAATAAGAGTGCAAAAATAGCCATGATACAGAGTCAAATCAACATCTTGGGTGACTGGGCATCTCCAAGCATCAGCTGAACAGTGTCAATTTACCACAACTGGGAACCTGGACAGCTGACCCTTACTGCAGTTGAGTTACATTGCCAGAAAAACTGCTGTATTCTCTCTAACGAAGTTATACCTATTTCCTCAGATGATCATCTACACCCTCTTTATTGTAACGGAGTTGTAAATATTTACCCCCAATGAGAAGCTGGGTTTGCTCTGGCCATGCTGACATACACAGCAGAAGTCACTCCTACTCTTTTGGTTCACCTGTCTTGATTTACACTTGCTGTGGGTCCTGGCCATCCTTTCACAGGGTATGGAGACTTCTGCCGTTTGAGGCATTCAATGATATTTCATCTTCTGTGGAAGGGCATATAAGACAGCAGCCAATCCATGCAAGTTACAAGAGGCCTCAGCAGCAGAAAATAGCCACTGTATCCCCTACCAAGAACACCTCAGCCCAAAGCAAGGGGTGAGGCAGTGGTATATTTGGGATGTTTCTTACTAAGAGCACCCATGATCAGCAATCTAGGAGGCCCACAACTACACCAAGGACAGCAATGATTGCTTTTCCCCTCCCAGGACTCTCAAAAGCTTCTCTCTGTCGCATACTTATTGTATGTCTTTAAATCACATGAAGCCCACAACCTTGCAAGTATTTAATGTGATAACAGAAGGTATATGTCTAGAGATCTTGGCAGATGTGGGCTTTGATATGTAGTGCTGTTCCATAACTGCAAATCAGATACCATGTTAGCTCCCTAGCCCTGTTTTCTGGAGGTCAATGAGCACTTCTGAAATAAGTTGTGGGTTTTTTTCTTCCTGAGAATGTCTCCAACGTAAGATGCACCTGTTTCTTGAGGGTAAAAGCTCTGGGAAACAATACCCTTTTTTTTAGGAACCCATACATCGCTCCTGCCTTCACGCTTCAAAATCCTAGGACTGTAAAGAGCAGAAAGGCACAAGTGTGGGTTTGTTTGGTTTTGTTTTCCTTTGATTTTGCTTTTATTTTCTCTGTTAGGAATGATACTCCAGTTGCTAAGGCTTAAGCTCACAGTCCTGTTGTATGTTGCCCTGCAGCCCCATGGCATCACTCACAGCTCATGCAGAGCAGGGAGGGGTATTGACTCACTGTAGGTATCAGCGAGGTCATCAACTGCTACAGCGAGGCAAGCATAAAAGGCCTGACGTCAGCTCTTGGCAGGTGGAGTAAGGTGGGTCTGAGCCGTAGCCATCAAGGTCCAACCAGTGGACCTCTCTGAGCACTCCAGTTCCAGGGAGAAATGGCAATCGTGGACACTTTTTCCTGTTAGCATAGCTTTCTTCAAAGCAAAGCAAAATTATAAAGTTCCATCTATCTCTGGCTAAGTTTTGGATTGTTTTATATATAAATATACACATACATACAGATTTATCTTACGATGATTACATTTCTAATTGCAGTATACAACTCTTTCTTGGATTTTTTTGGCAATACCTGCAAAACAACAGGCTTGTAAAAATGGGTGGGTCTGTTTTTCATGTTGTGTGCGTGTGTGTTTTGTTTTCCAAACCAAGCTGAAAGCCTTGTTGCCTGGGCCTTGCCCTTGCCCTAATGGAGAGCTTCTGAGAAAAGGCAGGAAGATAGGAGCCCTTGTGAAGGGAAGCAGCACCACTGATATACCTCAAACTACACAGCTCTGCAGTGGAAAACATTGCTGTGCAAACTGTCATCACCAGAGGCTGATAATGAAGATGCAGACTGGAGTTTGTAGCGTGTGGAGGGCAGCGAGCTCAGGGAGGGGCAGCGAGGCACCAAATGCTGTACCAGGGACTGGCTGGGTAGTTAACTCTTGCTGGACTCACTGTCTGTCTGGCCAGACTCCATCTCCCCACACCTCTCACCTCGTCTCCCCTTCTACCTCCCAGCCTACCTTCTGAAGCAGGGCCCTTATCCCATGATGCTTACTACACCCACCCAGAGAAGGACTTCAATGCTATGATCCAGATCTTCTCCAGCTATCTACCATAAATCCCTTTCTAACCAGAGGTCTCTTCTCCTCCTTGAATTTCTTCTAGATGCATGGTCCAAACCAGGACCTTAACTCCATCTGCTATTCTCCATGCTTGAACTGTTAGAAATTCAGATGCCTGGTACTGTAGGATTCCTCTCCTGCCTAGATGTCTATACGTTCCCAGTCCCCAGCCCACAGCGAAGGGATGAAATAAGAAGCATCATAAGAGAAATCCATGTAAATTAGTGCACCCTGGGACAGTCCATTTAATTGACACATGGGAACCTGAGGACACTCTGATGGGCATGACATTGTTTGGCAGAAAGAATTTGCTTTGGTGAATCAGCATGTGAAGGATTTGATGGAAAACACACACTGACACCCACTCAGTTTCAACCAGCTACATTTGATGTAGATGAGGGTAATACTAAAACAAAAACAAAAAAAAATGCGTTTTATACTTTGGAATACCTAAAAAGGACAGAAAACGGTGATTAAACCAAGTCTCCCTTGGACTTCATCCACTTGGCAGATGAAAAACTGAAATATTACTATGTGGTTTGTCAGCAGCAGTTGTTGTGAAAGGCTCCAAGTCCTGAACTGAGTTATGTCAATCAGGAGCAAGGCAGATTACCACTGGCAGCAGGGGTGTGACTTTGAACTGATTCTGGAGTAAATGAACTTAAGAACCTGGCTTGAAGGCACTGGCCACATCTGCACTTCCTGTTGCTTCATTAAGAAGACTGTGTCACAGCACAGTTTGTAAGAAGCTTATATTGCCTAATAAAGACACTTGAGGTGAGTTATGGCGAGAACAGAACAAAACTAGGAGAAGAGGAGTTTTTGGGTTCCTCAGGGGAGAAGGGAGAGAACATAGCCTTGCCAGAGAGTTCCTGGGTTATACTTCTATTCTGGTTCCCCTTTCTGTGAGAGTTAGTAAAAGAAAATGGATAGAGAAATGTCGTATGATGATTAAACATATGGAATAGTTTTTACAGAGAATGAAGAACACACTAGGAAATCAGCAAGGAAGAGAAAGGCTTGATGATGGACATGATCGAAGGATATAAAATCATAAGTGAAAAGGAGAAAATGAGCAAGTAATGATAATTTCTTCCAATAGAAGAACTGTAATGTAATAAAATGAACGGGTGTTTCAAAACAAACACATGGAAACAGTGCTCCACACAGCGTGCAGTTAAGCCATTGAACTCCCAGGATGGAATACTGTGGCTGACAAAATTTTACATCAGTTAAAAAAAACCAAACAAACAAACCCACTGATTCATGGATTCAAGAAAACTTTCTTTTTTACTGAATGGCATTATATTAGTGTCTAGGGGCCTCATATGAGGTTAGGACCCTGCTCACTAAGCTTCATGTACATGCAGATAGGAAAAGGCAGTTCATGCTCTGTAGTGTGTGGGGAAAAGGATCTGGAACATGGAAGAATGTTAGATTGCCTTTGGAGGGGAGACCCTGTTCCACGTTCATACTCATATTCTCCAGATGTCCAGACTCAAGCCCATTGCAGACCTTCAGTAAGCTCTAGGCCTCACTACCAACTAGGAGGCTACCAACTCCACACCAGCAGCAATACTGTAACATTGACACTAGACACATAAGCTGCATTCAGGTCCTTCCTAGAACGATCCGTTGCAAAATCAGCAAACAAGTCAAAGCTGTAGGCAGGTATTTTAATTCAAGATGCCTTTAAAACAGCGTTCAACCACCAGACATCCTAATGCCAGCTGTGTAGATGAACTGCTGGTGGAGGATGAGCACAATGTTTTTGCCCGCTCAAGCCCATATTTCACCAAACATTATTGATTTGTTTGGATAGGCAAATAAGACTCCAGTTTATCAGAAGTTTATAGACATCTAGTCATCAATTATTTCCCAAGGAATTAGCTGCCTAAATATTTTACCATCAGGATGTAGGTGACCCAGAGAAATTATTCAGGAAATAAGTTTCAGAGCTAAGAAATTACGTCAGATTTCATAATTCATCACTGATATATTCCACCAAATAACCAGCCATTAGGCCATGAAACAGGAAATACTTAAGCATGTGAAGAACAAACAGTTCCACAAAAATTAAGATACTATATCATGTTCATAAAACCATCCATGTACTTAAGTGTTTGAAAGATCAGGGATGTATGTTGCTGTAAGTGATGTTCTCATGCAGTGGCAGCTGGCATTTTGTTCCTGGAGTGACAGCAGAGGGAATTCAGAAGGCAAATACTTACACACTCACCATGCTGCTTCTTGACCATTTGAAGTATGGAGTTATTTATTGGACGTTATGAAGATCACCCCACTCATACAAACGTGCACTAAGTCAGATTATGGCATTTCCCTCCTTCCTCCCTCTCAGTCATTACTGGTTTTTAGTGAAACCTCATTGCTCTTGGCTCATTGTTCTAGCACACCAAAAAAATTTGGAGAACTCCACTCTTTCTCATAGCGGCACCCACTGTAATTGTTGCAAGAGAAAACAAAACAACTGGAAGTTGTTAGGCCATATGAAGTATTGAAGGGTTAGTCCCTTAGTCACGTGAGGTTCTCTGCACAAGCAAATTAATTTGCTTCCTTATGATTGACATGCATTACTGGCAACATAAACCAGCAGTTGGCTGTGAGCTGGAGCTTGAAATCAGTTGGAAATTCTGATAGCTGCTGTTACAAACTAGAAGACCTGAGAGAGGAAATTCTGGTTTTGTTAACACGGCAACAGCAGCACAGCTAATCCAAAAAGGGATTAGGGGCACGTCAAATCATTGGGGAGGGCTATAGTTTTTTGAGAGATGGTGAAGAAGGAAAAGGAGAAGAGTTAAGAGAATGGTGGGATACCCCATGAAAACAGTCAAAAAAAAAAAAATCCTCCCTCCAGCAGCAACAATCTCAAAGCTTTATATGTTCAGACTATATAGGTGGCAAGTTGGTAATTGAAGCCCATGCCAAGACCAGAGAACTTCCAGCCAAAACAGATGTGGGTTTATAGAAGCAAAGCATGCCTTTAAAATGAGTCTAGGGAATTCCATATTCAATAGTATGTCGATATAAACCCGAAGACATGAAAATGGGATCTGAGCTTTTAAAATGAAAGAACTAATGAAGTGGCATTTTTATGTGTCACAGCCCACATTTTGCTTTACCAAAACACAGTGGCCCTCTCAAAGCGTTAACCCTGATTTTTCACCTTTGGATCACAGGGATGTGGCCTGAGAAATCCCCGTGCAGAACAATTCGGCATTCTGACATCAGCAGCATTGTTACTATCCCCTCAAGGTATTCTTTTATGCTATAGTTGGACCACACAGATCGCACTTGCTCATGAAAGCCGGGAATAATATGTCAGGGACCAGATTTGCAGACTTTGTTATGTGCATGAAGTCAATGGAGCTAGGCCAGGCACAGACAAAGCAAGAAGGGACGTACGCACATGCAGACACCCACATTGCACATCTACACATGCACACACCACACACACAGCTGTACACTCTCACAGTGGAAAAGTTTGTCCAGTATAGCGGACCTATCAGTTTGCCTACTGATGCTTAAATGTTTTCGTCACTGTCTGCATGCATCACCAAGAAAATGATGGTCTTACTTTACAGCATTTTGCACATCATAAAAATGTAATCCCTGCCACAAAGAGTCTACAGTCTGAGTGTAAAAACAAGGGGAATGTGGAGAGGACTCAGCATTCGTTGAGATGAAGAGAGAGAGAGAGAGAAACCTTGTCCATCTTCATTGCCTAACATTGATTCTTAAATGCTATTTCAATACCTCAGTGAAGTATAGATTCACAGAACAGCCCAGGTTGGAAAGGACTTCAAAAGATCATCTGGTCCAACCTTTCACAGGAAAGGGAGCCTAGATGAGATTATCTAGGAACCTGTCCAATCACATCTTGAAAACCTCCAGTGTTGGGGACTCTACACTGTCCCTGAGAAGGTTATTCCAGCAAATGATTGTTCTTACTGTAAAAAATTTGTTTGTGAAAGTAAAAAAGGTACATTCTGAACATCCACCACACCCATCCAGCTCTTCCTCAATGGCAATACCAGTGCTCAGACGATATGAAAAATCACCGTAAGAGTCTTTCATCTAAGATCATAGGTTTGGATTTGTTTGTGTTTCAGTAGAAACCAGAGTATCTTTTCTCATCATCTACCTCCATTTCCTTTCCCCTTCCTGCCCAACACTTGACTGTCTAGCCACAAAGGATGTTGAGATATTCTATTTGCTGGCAAAAAGAGGCTGTGTTTACCCTTCTGTGAAGCAACAGCCTCTACAGCGACTTTTAGCATGGCCCATCCCATGCCTCACCTATCCACTGTCCAAATGCCAAATGTCTTCACAGGCTGTCTGGGAATAGTTGGCTCTTGTAGGACACCAGGTAATACTGACAGCACAGTCCAGACATGCTTGGGCCTTCATTATGGAAGGAGGACAAATCCTGAAGTTGCCACAGGACCACTCTTCATAGGTACTGTAGAGAGAGAAATGGTAGGACCAAGAGTTGATCCTTCTCATCATTTAAATTCCAAGCTATAACCTACAATCTAAGTCAAAAGATGATGTTTCCATGAAATAAGCAGAGTTACGCTAGTTCTAATAGTATTTAGCAACTTCAATCCCTAAACAATGTGTTCCAAAGGAGGTCACTAACCACTCTTCCTCTTTTAGAGGTGGTAGATGGATGTGCAGAAAGGTAGTCAACCTAAGATCATCCAAAAGGTTTGAGACAGAGCTGGAAAAAGGCTACAACTCTCCTGAAACCCCAAGATGTGCCTTGCTTATTAGACTATGCTGCTGTTCATGATAAATACCACTGGCCGCATACTGGCAATGACTGGGTAAATGTGATATATGTAACAGCCTTGTGGTGGCTGCAGAATTTGCTCTGCTGAGAGTAGACACCAGAACAAAAGTGGGAGGGGAGACCATAGCCCACTGGAAACCACGAGCAATCCTCAATGGATTTCCGCAACGAGTCTGTAAACACCTTCTCCAAAGCCCTCTGGCTACAAGTGAAGCCACTGGAACAAGCCTGAGGCACCACACTGCAACGGAAACTAAATGAGAACTGTAGAAAATACTATATTTTATTTTCTCATCCTTCCCTTCCAAGAATGAAACATTATAAAATACTATTAAGAACAACTTTTAAAATGCATTTTCTTCACAGATTGTAAGATGTAATCTCATTACCCCAAGAGTTAGAGTGTCTTGTGTAAATATCTGCTGAAAAAAAAAAACACTTCCAGTTCACCATTTACACACAGGAGTCTTCATCAAACCCTGAATTATCTGATTAAATTTTTAGTGGGGCCAAGAATTCCTGCAAAGTCATTGATTTATCTGTCTGAAGGGTACTCTTGGGCTTAAATGTATCCCAAGAGAGGCTGGGATGATAACTACCTTGTCATCCCAAGCTGCAGAAATCGCACTTGGAAACCTCGAGAGCTAAAACAGGTAGCTGCTAGGGCAGCTGTTAAAAACCCTTGGTTCTGCTAATGAATGCAGGAACAGCTGTCCTGGGTCAGAGGAAAGGTCAGTTTAGCCCAGCATCCTGTCTGTCAAGAGGGCAATGATCTTTTTCCCTTCTCTCAGCTTCTGTGGAAAGAGAACCCATAATCTCAGCAGGTCAGTGGAGTTGGAGACCAACACAAATGAAGGCTGTGGTTAGTCCATTGTAAATGACTGAGTTAGGAGACTCTGGGATGTCTGAGGGCCTGCTGCAAGGGATATATTCGCAGAACACTGCAGATGCAATGTAAAACAAATTAATGTAAATCCTCTTTCTAGGTAGCTACCACTTCTCACAGGATGAGGAGTGCTTTCAGCTTCACAGAGAACACCTCCCATCCCACCCTCAAACTGGTCAAATTTATCAATTATCTGGTGCTGTCCTCTGCAACCTCTCAAAGCAGGGTACAAGTAACATCTTACTCATTTTGTTGATCTTTCTGCACCAGAGGGGACTTTATCAGTTTTCTTAGTCATTTGGAATGCGTATATTCTTTAACAGCTGTAAAGGTTTTCTCATTGGAAAATGTGCATATAAAACAAATATCAACTCTCTTCTTTAGATTTTAAATCCTGTCGACTTGGCAGGAGAGCACTTAAGATGATCCACAGAGCTACTAAAGTTTATGATTGTCCAATGAATACTCTACTTTGACAAGTTACCAGAAAATATGTTCACAAATCTGTGATAGACTCTAAGCATGATTTTGATAGATCTGTTCATCTCCTGTGGCTCTCGCGTTAAGATCTATAAAAAGGGTCTACACATGCTTGCTGTGTCTGTCTAGTCTCCCAGCTCTGACTACAGTAAGGCAGATGCCATGTCATTTCTTCATGCAGCACCGAGCACCACAATACCTTAGCATTAATAATCTAGTGAAAGGCCCATTCTTGACTCCTCTGAGCCTATGTGAGGGGAGAGCATAAAGCCTTTCAGCTTAAATTCGCTCTTGTTTGATCTTGCAGTCATTACGGAGTTTCTGCAGCCTCCAGCATAGAGCAAAGTTGCTGCGGGGCTCTTCTGAAGTGTGGGGGTTGGATGCAAAACCCACCAAATGGTTATTCCACTTTGGCAGGAATAGCAAGAGGACAACAGCGTTGAGGGATGTGCAGATACTCCCTGGAGCAGCTGAGCAGGGTGCAGGCTGGAAGGGGATGACAGGACAAATGCGGGTCCTGCATCACCCTGCGCAAGGCACATTCAGCCATTCCTGTGCATTTTGAAGCAAGCACCAAGACAAAAAAAAGAAATCTCTACCAGCCTCATAGCACGCACTCTGTTTCCACACTCACGGCATTGCTTCCCCCATCCCCTTCCGTCCCTTTTCTCATCCCCCGCTCTCACTTATAAATAGCCATGGGCATGGCTGTGCTCCTTTTGGACTCCAAGCCCACGTACTGAAGTCAACACAGCGATTACGGAGGTCAGCTCTTTGCATAAACATCGCCTCCTTTTCGCAGGGCTGTTTCAGAGGCCTTTGCCCTGTCCCACCGTGAACTACAGCAGGAAATTCTCCTGAGCTATCTGAGGGCTAATTAAAGGAGAAGCCCAGAGACCCTGTAACCTCCTGAGAGTCCCGCAGAACTGCTCTGGCCTCTGTCAATGCGCATGACAAGATTACTGCTGGAGAAGGCGGTCGGGGCTTCTTCAGTCAGATACCACTGTTTTATAGACCCTGGCCAAGATTCGTTAGCTGTAATAAATGTGCTTTTGCCGTGACAAGCTAAAGCTCTCTCACTTAGGGGTCTGCGCGCTTCCTGGCAGCTCTTTCGTTAGGACTAATGACCACTCTCTGCTGTCACTTACATGCCCTGGGCAAAGCTGCTCTGGAGTTTGTGCAGTTTTAATTAAAAAGAAGTGGTCTTTTTTCTTTGGTTTACGTTAGGTGCCCTTTGCGTTGCTGTTCTCATTAAAGTAAGGGGCGCCTGCACTGAAGACATGTGGAGTTTTTTTCTTTGTTTTTTTGTTTTTTTTATGATAGCGTGGCTGGAAGTCAGTGTCACTGACGAGAAGCAATGTTGAGGTTTTAAATATCAGGAAACTGTAAAGTAAAGGTGATAATAATATGCCTTCCAACTCCCTGTGCTTTTAGGACATGTTCAGGGCTGACATGTGAATGAGAGGGGAGAACTATGGGGCTGCAGAGATGCCCTCATGTCACCTGGTCAGTACTTGATGTAACATGTTGGATACTGTGAATGTTGAGTGCTTACCACCCACTAGGAGCTTTCTTTTCATTTCCCTGTTAGATCTGCTCCTTACTGCACTTAAATCACCTTAGCAGTCTTTACGGTAGATCATGACGTCTAAGAACTTTCTTTTTTAAGAAAATAAAAATGAATTGCCCACTGTCATATGAATTCAAGGACGGAACACTTGTTGAACTCATGAAAAATTGTAATTAAATCATAAAAATTAGAAACACATGCAAAGATGCACCTACAGAGTCCAGTGTAACTGCACACCATATAGAACAGTTGGCTGCAGGGCACTGAGGTAATCTCCCAGAATTGCTAGATGGTTTCAAGTACCTGAGAGCATCCCTGGCTTACGGTCCCTCCTACAGACATTGCCACAAAGCTAAGCACTGAATCTAAGACTTCACAACTAATACCTGTCTCATCAGTTTTGCTAGATCTGTTCAGCAGTCAATTTATGTCCTTCTGTAGACTAGCTAGTAGTTCTGTGATTTCTACATTTTTTCCCACTCCAGAATGAACCCCCAGCAAAATGAAATCTGAAAAATAAAACCCCACAAAACCAAACCAACCATTTCCAAGGCTGAAACAAAACATCATTCTGTCTCAGTTTAAAGGCCTTAAACTTCATAAAAAATATGCTAAATTGGTATTTAGTGTTTCATTTAATTTTGAAATAAAAATTCTCTTCTGCACCTGCAAAATTTTATTTTTGCACTATCTGAGACAAGTCATCTGCCTACCATAGTTGAATGTGCAAGAAGTTTTATGTATCAAGAAGCATTATTCAGTTCTCTTTCACATCATTTGCTCCTTTGTCATTGCCTGGGAGGTAGCATCTCCAGTTTTCTGGGCTACTTCCAACTTTGCCCAGTAAGAGCCTGAGGTCATTCGGTCCAATACATCAGTCCATGCCTCTGCAGGGAGAGAAGGCCAGGAAGGGGAAGTCATGTAATATTCAGGAGTCCCATACAGCAATAAATTGTGATAATTACCCATCTAATAGACAGAAAAGAGATAGTCTTAGGAATTGCAAAGGAGTGAGGAGGAAGAGGAGGAAATTGGGCAGAAAAGAGTCTAAACTCACCAAATTACCATGCAATTGTCATCATAAACTCCAGAACATTGTTTTGTCTACTCAGAAAACCATCTTGCAACAAACAGACCTGCTTTGCTGCACTGCAAACAGTTTTGTCCTTTGCAATAGTTATTTTTAATCCCAGAGCAGTCTTGGATGGGTGATTATTCTTGCCAAGTTCTCCTTTTACTCCATGTGCCATGTATGTTCAATAATGCATTGTTACATGCTTTTATTTGTTTAGCAAGTTCAAGTAGGCAGGGACATAAAAATTTATTTCCCTTTCTAGCTAATGAAACCTAGCTAGCTATGCAAAGTTTCATTATTAGAAGGCAAGTGAATTCACTTCAGCAGTTAAATGTTAAGGCATGGGACTGATTTTATCTCCCTGATACTGTGCCGAGATACTAGATTTTTAAGTTTTCTGGTATACATTTTCTTTTTCGTGCTGGTGAATGTCTTCTTCACTTTCTTCTTCTTCTTCTCCCAAAATTTTACCCTGGTGAGGAATTGTTTCCAAAAAAATCCTGCAGCTTAGTCATATTCTTTTTCAGTGAAACACAGCATGAGCAGGGACAAACCATGAGTTTATGCTTTCGCTGCAAAGAGCACAAAGCAGTCTGTAATCAGTCCACCAAGACTGTGGGGTTTAGTTTATAATACTTGAAAGGGGCTTAAATAGCCTTAGGTTTTATTTCCTGCTCTACTTGTAGCCTCCTACATGCTAGATGCCCCCGAGCAGGCACATCAACTGTGCTGCATTTTCCCCACCTGTAAAACAAGAATCATGAAATGAGGATTGCCTCCGTAAGGCTCTTTCATATCTCCAGTACTATGAGATGGAAAATACTGTCAGAGAACCAACTTTCCTTCCTTCCATCCTTTCATCCTTTCATCCTTCCTTCCTTTTCTATTTGCCCAGTCTTTGTCATCCACGTTCTTTTTGTTGTTACAGCACAGAACTTTGTATCTGATTCTGACATCACTGATTTGTTGATGATTTAAGGCAACTGAATTGCACTTCTGTCAAACTAACCAGGAAATACAATAAACCCAAAGAGCAAATGTGAAATAGGAGTAAATAGGATCTCTTATCTCCACTTCTCTGTAGGTAGGTTAAAATATTTAATCTGGTGCTGATGAGTCATTAGAACATCACTGAAATGGATAGGTACCTGCGAAAGTCCTACTTTATTACCGAAATATTAAAAGCAAAGTGATATAGCAAAATTTAATTTGCTTCCTACACATTGGTGATCAGGCAGTGAAGAGCTGTGGCACATATATCCCCTAACTTTACATACTTAAATGCCTACATCTAAACTTAGTCATCTTAGGCTACCTTACAACCAGCAAGAGAAATATACACCTTCCACAGGGATTTACCAGTACTCTCTCAGGCACCTGGAAAGTCTGAGGCCAGGAGAGTCGTAACATGTTATGTACCCCTAAGAGCTGAGGGAGGGAGACCTAAAAAAGTTGATCGCAGTGACAAACACTAAAGATTCACCAGGGATCCCCTCCACTGAAGTATGGGGCTGGGTTGGCTGAGAAGCTGGATTCCAGGAAAACATCTCAACTAGGGTTTCAGCTGCCTCTGCCCATCAACTCCCTCCTCACACTGGGCATTTGGATTATGAAGAAGCCCTTAGGCAAGCATCACCTCTTTATCTACCATATGATACATGCCCCACAAAGGAGCTTTGCTTGAATTTCTTGCAAGCCGTAGTGACTCAGGAGCCACTATGTTGACACTTTCATTTATCGACCATTTCCAGTAAACAGTGACTAGCAAGGTTCATATTTCTCCCTGCTGCAACAGAAAATGTATTTCACTTAATGGACAGTTCTTGGAGAGCTGACGTGTATATACCCAATAAAACTCTAGAAATTGTTTCTCTTTGATGGCGCAGCCTTCCATGACGCATGATTTTATTCTTGGCCTACTGGTCAGAAAGTGAAGACAGGTTATTAGTGAGTGAACATCTAGAGATCCAAATTCCAAATATTTTCACTGCAGATTCAAAAACCATTAGATGCTTAGTCAAGGCTTAAAAAATAAAACACCCCAGGAACAAACATGTACATTTGATTTAGTCTATAGGAAAAGATATTGCAGGTTTCTACTCCTTCCCTTTTTGCACTGAAGTGATCCCTTGGTCACTGTAGCCAATCTACACCTTTTATGATGTCTGAGAATTGATTTGCTAAAAGTTATGCATTTCCCTCATTAAACAGTACTAAAAAGGTAAGTCAAACCCACAAGACCACACACGTTGGCATTCAGATATTAAATATACTGTGCACAGCTAGCATGATCACATAAATTAATGTTTGCTTCCATCTAGTGGGTGGAAGTAGAAATTGCATTTAGGTGGAATATTATGCAAATTTATTTTGCAGGGAGTTGTGGGTAATACATAGAAGTTTTTTTCCTTCTTTAAGCTGTACGATTGTATGGCTGATCTAGGCTCTTCACAACGTATCATTAAATATAGTGCGATGTTTTCATTTAGTCCTCAAGCTACAACCTCATCTCTGAGCCACTTTTGATTCACCGTGGCTGTCACTCTTGGACGAAATCCAAACACAAAAGAAGGGTTGATTAACTTAATTATGTAACAGTTGTGTCACAGAGGGCTGCTATAGCAGATTACTTGACTAAGCGCACGTACTAGCCGGAGGACTGCTTTCCGTGATGAAGAGGCCTTATGCAGGTCTATGATCTTACTGGAAGGGCAGTGTAGTATAATATTTGGGCCACTAGAAGCAGAAGAATGAGATATGGCCTCTGTTTTGCTCTCGATTTTCCTATTAGACTTCCCTGTGACACTAAGTAGTTTTAAATAGATTAGAAAATGGCACTAGAAGGAATTCACTGCATCTTCAAGAATATGCCCCTTAGCCATAGAATAGAGAAAAGTCCTCAGCAGTCAAAAAGGCATCTGCTTCATACTACTCACTGATAACTGGCCACATGACCCTATAATATTCTTTAGATGTAGTAGTGAACATCCCAAACTCAAAGTAATTAGACGCTTTGTGAAGACAGATGGAGTGAGCAATAAGAACCAATAGTATTCCAAGTCTTAAAAGAGTATCTTAAGTAGCATTCCTAGAGGATCCTGGGAAAGGTACCATAGCCCACATGACACAGGAGGAAACACTTATCTCTAGAAAAATGCAAGACGTGCTCAGACTTTGGAGGAAGGACGTGAAGATTGATGAATATGGAGGCAGTGCACCTGGGAACCAAAGAGTAGGTCAGAAGGAGCACCTGGATTGTCCTCTTTTGCATACCCAGATAATATGAAGGTGATACTCAAACCATCCAGTTTAGGTACCTGAGTCCAGCATACAAGACCTAAAATACAGGTACTTACCTCCCCAGACAAGCATGAGAATTAGGCATAAATCTCAGACGGTTATTTCATCTCTCAAAAAATTAAACACCTACATTGCATAAGCTAAAATGTTCTTTCAACTTAGTTGATCCTACTGACTAGATCTGCAGTGATTCTAATGCGACCTGAGACTCCTTGCTCACACGAGCTGCTATGATGCAATTTAGTTACCTAACCACGCATGTCTTTTACAACATTTGAGACACATGGGTTTCTAAGAGGTCCACATGAGGCTTACAGATTGGACACAGGACCTACAAGACATTTTGAACATTCAGGAGCATCAAATAGAGTATGTCAGGATGTGTCAACTGCCACTAAAAGCCTACATTGAGACAAGTGAATCTTCTCCCTACAAGCCAAACTTAGTTATTTTAAAT
Organism: Gymnogyps californianus; assembly: GCF_018139145.2. Taxonomy (NCBI): domain Eukaryota; kingdom Metazoa; phylum Chordata; class Aves; order Accipitriformes; family Cathartidae; genus Gymnogyps; species Gymnogyps californianus. The sequence continues at coordinate 165,995,663 of NC_059472.1, forward strand.
TGCAAGTTAACGTCTATCTCAGGTTACAGCTGAGTAATATGGAGTAGAGTCTTGGCCTGTCCCTCACCAGCAATGACTTTGTCATGGCAACATCCATAGGAACTAGGAGGCAATGAATATGCAGAATCCTTGAAGCTAAATAAGGGAAGGCACCTGCTCCTGTCATAGCAGGAGTGCAGAATACAAGAGACAGATTAAAATATTCCATTATTTGGGAAGAAATGTCCTATGCCAAAGTAAAGAACACAGAATAGATGCAGTATTCTCAGAAATCATAAAGATCTTATGCACTTTTCTTTTTGGAAAACAGTTGAGGTTTTTTTCTGTTAAAAGAACAAAACCTTTTGAAGAGGAAATTTGCTACCATCATCCAGATATTTGATTCTTTCTGTTCCAGCTGGAGAAGGGTGATAAGAACTCAATAATCAAACCATTTGACATACAAAATGGAAACAGCCTTTCTGCATGAGTATATGTTTGCAGTATAGTACCTCTGCAATATAGTAGCTAATCCAAAGCACCAAACTGTGATTTAACAAATATATAACATCATGATGTAATACAATTCTTAAGAAAAACAAAACAAAGCAAAACAAACAAAAAAAATTTGCAACTTACACCTACTTGATACGTTTTCAAACATCTTCAGAGCTACAGAGATTCTTTATTTCATTTCTTGCTTGTTTGTTTCTTCTCAGGAGACATACTTAACAATTATATATTTTCTAAGTCAAATTTTGTGGAGAAGTTCCTAATTGGTTCTCTAATGTGATGAAAAGAAAGACAAATTTATTGAAAGCTTTGAAGTGAGAGCTGGATTTATCCTGTGTAACTTTAACCACCAGAAATGTATGCCTGTGGTCCAAAGCAGTCATCTAGGTTTCCTTAATAGTCAATTAAGTGAGAGAGAAGCATCTCATTCCAGCTATTTTGGACACCTCTGCCAGGACAGGATGACTCATAACCTGGAAGTATCCCTCATTGTCCACTGATTGTAGAAGGAGACTTGATGATTTGCTCAGAGTAGATGCCTAACGCTGAGATTGTTAAAGTTAGGTGAGATGAAGTCCACCTCTTTTCTCCTCAGCCTTTGGGGAGAACATGAGTTTTGGGCATTATGCCATAGTCTTTTGTGGGAAGTCATGTGCTTTTTCTACCTGAACTTCACACTTTCTGGAAAAGGGGCCGTTCTCAACTAAGTAGCACAGGATTGACATAAAGCCAAGTCCTTCTCACCAGGGGTTATTAACTTAAGCACAGCATCATGGAAAACTCAGCAACATTGCTTTCAGATCAGAACGTAGATGTCTCCCATCTGCTTACAAAAGATATGGAGAGCTACGCTCCACTATTGTTTGGAACTACTATCTGTAGGCTCCTTCTACAGTCGGAGAGATTTGGTCCTCCTGACAGTGACTTAGTGGGACTAATGCACTAAGTATTAGTGCAGATCTTTATGAGAATTGTCCTCTAGAACAATTGGTCTTGCTGTTAACTGCAAAGAGTCCACTTTACTAGATTAAAATTAACTTCTGTAGTTTCCTATTATTAACAAAGAAGGAAAAGATACAGTAGACAGCAAAAGAAAATGGATAAGGTCAGATTTCAAAGTTCATGATCTATTTTTTCACATCATTGTGATTGGTTTTGGTTGGTTTTCTTGCTGAGCAACTGGAAACAGAAGACTTCAATGTTGGACTGAGAACAGTAATGGATCAAACTCACTCAAATAATTCATGCTGTTTTGATAGGCAGTCACTGGCAAATCTCATCAGCATGAAGTTAGTTTTTGACCTTTTTTCTTTATTAATTGGTAATGCTTTTTTTCCTCTAGAAGCCAGAGAAAATGTTCTGCAATGTGTGGTTATAACATGTTGTCCTGGTTTTGGCTGGGATAGCGTTAATTCTCTTCTTAGTAGCTGGTACAGTGCTGTGTTTTGGATTTAGTGTGAGAACGATGTTGATAACACTCCGATGTTTTAGTTGTTGCTAAGTAGCGCTTATCTTCAGCCAAGGATTTTTCAGTTTCCCATGCTCTGCCAGCAAGCAGGTGTGCAAGAAGCTGGGAGGATGCATAACCAGGACAGCTGACCCGAACTAGCCAAAGAGATATTCCATACCATAGAACATCATGCCCAGTATATAAACAGGGGGGAGTTGGCTGGGAGGGGAGGATCACTGCTCGGGCATCGGTCAGCAGGTGGTGAGGAATTGCATTGTGCATCACTGGGGTTTTTTCTTTTTATTTTTCCCTCTTCTTTTTTTTTTTGTTATTTTCCTTTTCATTACTATTATTATTATTATTATTATTATAATATTTCATTATTATTATTGTTAGTATTACATTTTTCTTTGGTTATTAAACTGTTTTTACAACCCACGAGTTTTACCTTCTTTCCCGATTCTCCCCATCCCCCTGGGAGTGGGGTGGGGAGTGAGGGAGCGGCTGTGTGGTGCTTAGCTGCTGGCTGGGGTTAAACCACGACACATGTCATAGCCTTCTGAAACCAAGGGTGCACAAGCATTGTGAAGGTGTTTGAGTTTCCTTTTCTTCCTTTCAATGAAGCATCAAACTTCACAAGGGCTAGAAGCAGACGTAGCTTTGGCGTTGTATGCACTGGTGCTCACAACCACACTATTTACCTTGGTCTGGAAATTATTTTCCCCTTTGTCAGAGTGATTTCAGCTTCCTCTGGTATATGAGCCGTATTTTACCTGCTGGCATAACTGTGCATAATTCACCTACTGGTTCCCTGTAGCAGTCTGAACTTTCCTGTCCTTGCCTTGAAATGTGGCTTTGTTTGCTAAGGATTGAAATCCTTTAGTGCAACAAAACTCTTTGGGCTTGTTAAAGGGTGACCAGGTGAAACCTGATGACCTGAGAGAGACAGAGTGATCTAATGCCACCTTTGGGACTTGAAATTAAGACCACCTACAGGTGTAAACAGTTACAGCTTCCTCACATCCCAGGAATTTATTCTTTCACTTGGAATTTTTTGATACTTGAATAATTCTTTTCTTGGGCCCTTTCCTGCAAAACCTTAATAAGAAATCTGCATGTATTTCAATCAGGTGAGCTTTTTCAGAGCTCCCTTAGTTAAAAGCCACTGTTCCCATCCCACAACTTCCTGTAACTGTAGGAAAATAAATAGAGGTGTCTAGTTTTATTTTAGTCGCTGTGGGGTATCTTGCCTGGTTTCCAGATGCTGCTCCAGAAAGGAGTGAGTCACATGTAGGTTAGGTGAATAGCTCTCTAGGCTCAATCACCTGCATTGGCTACAGATGTAATTTATTGCCTAAACACAGATGCTTTATCCCATTTGAGGTAACCTAGCATAGCCAAGGCGTTTGCGCAGGCCTGCCTCTAATGCGTGATTCATAGGAGACCCATGCCCTAATGAAGCTGCAGCTGGTAGCCAGGAGGGTTATCTTAGAGCATCTCAGATGGGACAAGGTGCAACTGAGTCAAGTCTCTAATCAATATAATCAGTGGAGTTTAGAAAGCATCTCTTCTCATCTAAAGGAGAATGATTTGGCCAGAACAAAGACTTTTTGACTCCAATTTCTGTCTAATGCCATATGAGAAACCCCTGAGTATCACAGACACCCACAAGAGCTGGCAGCTCTGACACAGGAGTTTCAGGATATGAATGCCTTCCTCAAGCAGGCATCTGGACAGCAGGTAGAATACCTCACAGCACCTAAAATGACATTAGATATCTATGCATAAGCAACTGAATCTTGCCAACAATCTGCATTCACTATAGTGGGAATTTAGACCCACATATAGATACAGCTCACATACAGACAGACATCTCAATCATGTGTCTTAATCTGCAATTTGAATCCCATGACAAATGCTGGAAAATTTACCCCCTCTTTCAGGGGTTTTCTCTGTTGGCAAACTTCCCTTGAAAATGTGCAGTTTGTTTCCCACTTGAACTTGTCTGGCTTCAGCTTCTACAAATGGTTTTCATTTTGTCTTTTCCATCTAGACTGTAGAATGCATCATTAGCCAATACTGCGTGCTTGTAAAGGTGCATAGGCATTATAATCAAGTCAGCTGTCAATCTCCTTTCATAGACTAAGTAGATTAGGCTCTAAGCAAATAAATTATTTTCTGTAGTCCTCACTTCTTTCTTCATAACTCCTGTAAAATCCAAGAACTAGGAAGGAATATAGTGCTTTGTTGACATAAAGGGCCTCTCCACTGCATGACCAACAGAACAGAGAGCTGAGCAGAAGAAGAAAACAAAAAAAGGCAGGAACTTATAGGAGAGAATCAGTTCAAGTACTGGAGCAGAAATAGTCCAGAAGTATAAGGAAATTAATCATGGATAAGGTAAACAGGCAGGTCATAAACAGGAGTCCCAAGACAACAGCAACAATAGAGCCAAAATTCTCCCCTGTGTAATGGTTGGAAGATAAATGATTTCCATCAATGACCCAGGGAAAAAACTAAGATGTAATAATATAAAAAGTCTAGTCTGTTCATCCTTCAAGACAAAAACTTCTGCTTAGGCGGTTAGGAGCAAAGTTTGTTTCATTGTACTCCACTAATGATCCCAAGAAGAATTTACATCCACTAATGCTCCTAAGAAGAACTTGCATCTGAATTAGGGGAGTCTCAAGCGGTCCATGTACTGGTTCTGAGAGTATTCCTAGTTGTTTGTGTTCCAGAACTTACTAAAACCACTTAGATGAAGTTTTTAGCACCAGACATCCATAGGTCAGTCCTAGTTCTGCTAGCTGAGCTGTGGCTGTAATAATACCAGAGGTTTTATGCTGAGTATACAGAAGCATCCCGTTGCAGAAGAACTGAGGAAAAGACTCTTTTTTCTGGAAGGAAATAGTGAAAATATGCAGTGAAAGCAACTTTCACCTTCCACCATTCCCTTTCCTCTGCTTCTGCTTTGGATGAGCTGGAGAAGAGACTATACCCTGAAGGAGACGAAAAGGAAATCATCTTCCAAGACATGAGAGTGCAATGGCCAAGACAGATCCAGAAACTGAGAAAAATTGTCTAAGGAAGCAGGCTGGGGCAGGAAGGAAAGCACAAGATGGGAATGATTATGCATGAGTCGAGAGAGACAACCAACAAGTGAAAATATCTACTCAGAGCAGGAAGGGAAGGTTTTCAGACATTCAGATAGGTGGGGGTTTTTTTAAGAAAGAGCTCTAGTCTGAGGGAAGAAGGAGTTGGGAAGATAGCCGGAATAGATCTCCATGACTATATTCCACCACCAGCTCTAAGGAGCTCCACCTTGACATTATGTTACATTGTTCTCTTTTAGTTGTTCTTAGAGCTTGGGTGAGGAGCAGCTTGGTGCTATTTCCAAGCAGAATAGAGGGATACTCTACCTCGTAGAAGCTCTCCTGCCTTAAGACATTTTTCTTCTTGCAGTCCTAGTAAAGTCCTTCCTGTTTACTGACAGCAATGCCTGTTAATAAAAATACCTAAAACACATGCTACGCAATTAATAGAGACAAGTGGAATGCAACGTTCATCCTGAGAGCTAATCTAGATATTGCTGACCATCCTTTTTCTGTTCATTTTATTATCTGCTTTTTCCTCTCACTAACCTGAGCTGCAACACTTCAGTAGAAGCCTGTGAGTATGCTGGGCATCAGAGATGAAGCAATCAAAAATATGTCTAGCCTATCCATTTTTTAACTAAGATAGTAATAAGAACATTAAACTCTCCAGTTTCTTTTGTATAGAAATCTGCCAGGCCAACAAAAATAATCAACAGTGTTAAAAGAACAGATAGCAACCATAATATATCCAGCAGTCCAGACGCAATGAATTCTATAACATTCTTATTTCATTTTATAAGGCCACAAAAGCCCTCTATAAAATCAATCTTTATTTTTCCATGCTGAAGCCAAATAGTGCATAAATAGCTTGAGACGTATCAAGAGACACAGGGAATATGGGATTTCTTTCTCTTCATAAAAAAGTGCTGGTTTGTCCCATTATGGACGTTTAAGTGGGTCCCAGTCAGAACCTGAGGTAATGTCCTGCCATGACTCTGAGCTGATTCTCACTGGCAGAAGGTTGCTGAATGTGGGAGTCGCGATATATGTTGTGGGAGATACCCAGGCATTGTGTCCAGTAGAAACTGCAGATGAATGGTGTCCAGTTAGTCCTGATTAGGTCACACTGCCCAGAAGGACAATGGAGAGAGGAACTTGGTTACAGGTCACTGGGTCTTCTTCAGGTATAAAGACCAGGTGAAAGATCATCGTGATGGTTCCTGTCATGCCTCTCTTACTTTTATGTAAATGTGCATGGGTAGGAAGCCTGTTTACCTCTGGCATGGAAAAACATGAGCTATTGAACATGAATACTCGTGATAAATCAACATAGAAAGCTAAAATTAAAATAAAGTGTATGCTAAAAATCTAGAAAAAGACATCCAGCTTATATCATGAAAAATAAGAGTGGCCATTCTGAGCCTGACCCAATTCTTGTAGTCTGTCATCCTGTTCCCATCAATGACATGCAGCAAATGGTTTAGGAAAGAGTATAAAGAACAGGACACACATGGATTGATACTCCCCCCAGGACACCCCTTCCTTACACACATGGATGCAGACTCACGTGCACATAGAGCTTCCGTGAATTTGTTGCTGAAGGAGCTACGTGAACCGCCGTTTGTAGCTGTAACTTTGCATCCAAAGCTTCGTGATGAGTTTTGTTTCCATAAATGTATCTGTCGATAGAATTTTGAATCCACAGATATTTTTGGATGCCGAAGTGTGTTGCAGCAACATATCCTTTTGTTTGTTTGAGGTTTTCTTCTTGAGTAGGTGCCCTGCAGCACTTCTACTACGAGAATAATGACTAATTCCACAGTGACCTTTTCTAAAATACTGTGATTCTGTGATCTCTGCAGTATGCCTCTCATTCACACCTCTTTTCCAGGCAAAAGATAACTAATCTATTTATTCTCTTCTCATATGGAAACTATTCTATACCTTTGATTTTCCGTGTGACCCCATAACATTTTTACATCCATTATACATTTTTGAGAGTGGAGGAAGAGATGTATTCAAGTATTCAAGACACAGAGATACTATCCATCCTTACAGAAGCATAACCAAGTTGTTCTGGTTTGTTACGTAGTCTTTTCCTAACTATTCCTAACAGTCTCGTTGCCTTTTTTGACAGTCACTGACCTGTGAGCAAATTTGGGTCGTCGATTTCTCCACAGGAGTTCCAAGACCAGTTTCCTGAATGGTAAAAGCTACTAGAGTCCATCACCCTGTATGGATATTTAAAATAGATGGTTTAGGCTTTCGTTTCTTTTTGTTTCTTTTAGGTTTTTTGTGTCTTTTTTTTTTTTTTTTAATTCTTTGCAATCACTTTTAGTGTTTCTTATCTTGAAGAGTTTCTTCTATCACTGGAAAAGTCCATTGCCTTATTTCTTACCTCCTTCTCCAGATTATTTAGTAATATACTGAACAGTACAGCTCACAGATTTCGTCCTTTTGGCACTTTGCTGGTAATTCCTATCTTTTATCCACAAATTATTCCTTTCATTCTGAATATTTCATTTTAAGGATATAGTTTTCCTCTTCATTACTTGCTATAAGCAAACAAACAAACCGAAATTAGCTGACATTTCAGAGCAAAAATCTGGATTTGCCTCCTCTATTCAGTTTTTTCAAATATAGAGACTTTTGGTAAATACTGATGCCTCCCATGGGATAGTTTTATCTGCTTTATTTAAACGAGGACACTGAAGAACTATTTATTTGGGAAATTTTGTATCTTCTGTAACTGCAGACTTTGAACAGGGAACACGCAGTTTTCAACACAAATGTGAGACTCATGCATGAGATGGGATGGAGATGATGAGGAATGGAGAGGGACAAGGTGAGACATTAGCAGTGTCTCGGCTTTGCTGCTCCAGCAGCTGGTCAGAATCCTAAGTGTAAAGTGAAAAAGTTGGATAAAGAAAAATTTTGGCGGAAAGTGCTATCTGTGTATTATGAATAATGAAATATTTGAATTAAGAGAATTAAAGAAGCACCATTACTCACAGCTCAGATGGAGCCAGAGCCCTGTCGGTGACCTGTCATTTGTTTTTCACGTGCTATCTGGGCAGCTGACACGTAGCACAAGCTGTACAGATCTCCAGCTTTCACTGTTCTGGCCTTTCCAGCATGTTATCACAAAGCGCGTGTGAGCTCGGTAGCTGGTTTCCCGAAATGCATGGCAATGTGCCATGCACCTGAGAGGGGAATGGCCCTGAACATTTAATGAGAGTTTCAGTTACTAGAAGGCAGTGAAAAATATCTCTAGAAATCCCAATAAGTATTTTATCAGAGAAACAAGAGGCCAGCGAAAGGGGAGTCAGGATGGGATTGGGAGCTGTAGAGAGAAAGAATAATAGGGAAAGAGAAAAACAAAAAAAAAAGGGAAGGAGGATTGAAGTAATAAAAATTAATCATCTTTCAGTTTGCACTTCATATCCAAGGCATTATGGTAAAGGATATATTAGGAAACTTGCAGCTGAAAGGAGATAAAAAGCAGTATTTTAACCTGCCCTTTTCCTTCATGCATCACAAACAGAGTGCATGGAAAGACTGATACAATGTATTTATAGTTTGTACTGATTTATTTTTGAAATTCTTGTAGTATTTATGAGCTCTGTTTATCAGAGCTCAGGGTAACTTTACTGCCAAGACAAACTTTCCAGTCCTTTTCTGAGTCCTGACAGGCTCCTCATCTCGACGTTCCTCTTTGACAATGAGTTTCCTAAGGCAGTGGTGGAAGATGAGCAAAGGCTTATTCTCATATTGCTTTTGGTGGAGATCACACTCGGATTCAAAACCTGCAGAGCAGCCTGCCAGGGGCTCCAGCATTATCACTCACAGGCTTTCTGGCTCTTTGTGGGATTACTGAGAGGATTATTGGTAACAAAGTCTTGGAGCTTTGCTGGTTTAATGCGTGATGTGTTCAGGAAGGCTGGAGACTGAGAGACATGGGCGCTTAGACATGTAGGGTTTCTGGGCACATGGGATCTATCTCCAGGGAGTATTTTGGCACCCTACCTCTGTTTAGGTATCTCAAATCCTATTGATGTTTAATTTATTTCCTCATTTTCCTTTTTCTTGATGTTTTTGGTTTTTTAATGTTGCTGCTTATTCTTTTTAAATCCATCAGTAGATTTGAAACAAAACAATTCCATGACTCAAGAAATTATGGGGACAGGGCAGGTCTTATATCAAGGCTTTCAATTTTGATCCAAGGCAATAATTATTGAAAAAATGTTACCACATGGTCAATTCTTATAAATGAATGCACCAGATATATTGACCTGAACTCAAGTTCCTTTCCACCAGCAAATTTTGCCTTTGATCCATGAGGAAATGTGTAATGGGAAAAGAAAGAAATGGAAAGAAAATAAAGTGAGGACAGATAAGAACAGACTTTAATAAACAACAGCAAAGATAATGGGTGAGTCTCTGTTAGTAGGACACTTGGAGTTGTCCATGCCTCATCTGTTCTTCCTGTTATGGAGTAGGAAGATTGAACAGCAGTGCAACCAGAAACTACAGGAGATATGTTTTCTGTATGCTGTTGCTTCTAAAGATAATGGGTCAAACCTTCCGTGGTTGAACATGAGCCAAAGTGGAATAAAGTTGGCAGGATCTGATTCAGCACCAGGGAGTGTCTCTTTTTGTGTTTACCTTTTTTTCCTTAAGACATAGTAGGCTTTTTCATGGCTTGTTTTCAACTGGGGAGTCACTCGCACTCAAAAGCAGTGTCTTGCCAGCAGGCCTCAGGTGTGCTCCAGTGAAAGAAGGACCATAAAAGTGGTAGTGAGGGATGTGAAGACAGCTCCAAGCCTTAAATTTATATCTCCCAGGCTGCCACAGTGCATCTGTTTTCTATTTGGACTTGCACGCGTGTGTTTTTTTAAGTTGACATTTTAGAAAAATTGGAACATTTTGTCATTTCCCTCCATGCAGATGTACAGGCGCAAGAGGTCTGTTCAGCTGGGAACTTGTGCTCAGCTAGAAGGGGAGAATTTTCTCTATATTAAAGGGCCAGATTAAGGCAGCCTGAACCTGTGCTTAGAGTCCTCACTCTCAGAGACAGAGAGCAGGCTCGAATCTCAGCTGTTATTGAAGAGAAAGGGAAAAAAAACCCAATTCTTCTCGCCTTTATAGCTTCAGTAAATGGCTTGAAAGGTAAATCTGTTGACTACCAGAGTTTGCAGAGAGACTTAGTGGAGAGCAACTGGGGCTCTGTGTATTCCCTCTCCCCTATGAAACTTTAGCTCTCAGGCAGAATATCCCAGGTTGGTTTATATCTGATTTTCCTTCTTGTAATGCAGAGAGCATCTCCAGCAGTGTCTGCAAGTGGCCAAGAAGCGGTGGGAGGAATGTCAGCAGCTGAAATAGGGGCTGCCAGCACTTGACCTGAAGGACAAGCATTGTTAACTGATAGTCATAACAGGCTGTAACCTTCAGGCACTCAAGGGGTTGCCCAGTTTGCCCACTGGGTTCTCCTTTTCTTTCCTGCCTTGACTTGCTAGCACACCAAGAGATGACTTTTCACAGGGGAAATAACAGTACTGAGAAAAAAAGAAGGTCTCAGTGAAAAGATAACACCTTTCATGTCAACTTTAAGGAGAGGTGAAAAAGAAATGAAAGTCGACTTTCAGTAAAGATCAGTGAATTGTTCCCTCTCCTCTCTGTCCTTAGCTCCAAGAGGATTTTTTAAAACATTATTTTCTCTGAAGCAGGCGGTTATTGATTCCTTGTCTCCTACCTTCTCCTCTGGACCTTCAGACCGCTAATGCCTAACGGCACAAATGGGCTCTTGCCTGCCCTCAGCAGACTGACATTTCTATCAGTCACAGCCAGGACCTTCAGGCTGTGATGAATACAGTAAAGGAAATCATAATAATAGCATGAGCTTGAATTTTCACTACGTCAGCATTCAGTGGTCACCTTGAGACGTAGGTTTCTGAAGCATCCTTAGATTCATAAGCACATCTCTCCTGAGATCTATGTAGCTCTTCATATTCCCATATAAAACAAATTAAACTCTACACAGCTTACAGGCAGGAAGGTTTTTCATATGAGACTAGTCATATACAATACAGGATTTGTTCATGCTTATTTCCCACGTTGTGCTAATGAGTTCGGTTAACATCACCATTTCTGCGGCTGTCGTTCCCTGCATCATACCTTCTGCACCCCAGCAATGGCCACCTTGCAGTATTCCTGTGCCTTTAGAGTTGGGTTGCAAGGCATTCCGTTGATATTTCACACACAGTTTTGGGGTTTTTTTTTGCAGCCAGGCCTGACAAGATCACATATTTCAGCGAGAGCCTGTCCTTGCCAATGGGTTCACAGTCTGCACTGATTACTGTAGCATCTCCTTCATGCTAGCCATTTCAAATTGGATTAAATTGGGAACTAAGCAAAATTTCAACTGTCCTGAACACACTCCTGTGCAAGGGAAATGCTCTTAAAAGAAGCAATTAGGAATAACAGTTTGTGTACTAAATTTTCCAGACATGTTGCTCTCAGGTCTGAGGGGATGGTAACCTCCACCCCTCAAAAAGCAGAGTTTTTCAGCTCGAGGAAAGCATCTTTCCTAATCAGGCAACATTGAAGCAGAAAGAATTGCTTGCTGACACATATCAATAGCTTCTGCCAAATTATACATGATTTAAGGCAACTAATGCACTATGTGATGATAGCTGAAGGCAAGCATATCCCAAAAGATATATTGCTTACCACCTGCCTGGACAAGAAGTACAAGTATTATTGCATACAATTTGGGGCAGCTCTGCACTTCTAAAATTCTGACATATGAGGTTTGGTTGAGTTGTTAAGGTATTTTCCATAAGATGCTGTTCTCATTTTGTCACACTGTTAAAAACAAAACTTAAGTCCTTATTTCAGAGGTGATCTGTACAGAAAATAAATGAATAAATAATAAGCTAATAGCAGCAGCAAGAAGTATAGTATTAACAGCTTAATAAAAACTCTTGATTTTTTTTAATATTATTTTAAAGCAAAACAGCCTAAAAAAAGAAATTTTTCTCCTTGCTTTGAATGACATCAAAATTTGAATTAAAGCTACAATAAATATTTGAAATTTAAATTTACTAGTTAGCAAAACCTAGTAAAACTTATGTACTGATGATAGAAAATGTTTTCAGAGTGGTAATTTACATCAGTAAGTATCTGTCAAAGAAAACAGATGCTGGGTTTTCTTATATATGAAAATAAATGAGTTTGAGGAAAAATGATTTTTTTCTAACTAGAAGAGGAACAGTTTGTCATCTAAAATGTTTCAGAGCTGTCCTCCCTAAACCCTGCAGTACTCCCAGCAAAAAGAAATGGTTAAAATGGTATCCACGTCTTCTCTTCAGAAAGGCTGTGGTCACCATATACTAACAGCCAACTGCTGGATTCAGACTTTCCTTACATTGCACTGTATATACAACTGGATTGCCTTTAGCAGAGCCAGGTGACAAGTGACAAGACTTTTACTTTGTTATGCATTTCAGAAAACTGCAGAGGAAAAGATTTTGGTGGATACAAATACATTTGATTCTAGCAAGATAAAAAGTTAAAACAACAAAATTCAGATTACACCCCAGAAGCTTTTTTATTCTTATTTTTCTCTCTTTAAATTCATGCTTTTATCTGTACAATGATTTATACAATAAAATGGAAGAAAATTTCAAAATTAAACAATATGTTTGAAATAATGGGAACTTTCACCCATATGTCATGTCATGGAAACATTTCAACCAGTTCCAAAAATATCCAGTTGGTTTGGAGAGGGTTACAAGTGTCCTGAGGAGATGGCAGCCAGTCCTTCTGATAGAGCGGACATCTACTGAAATTAAATCAACCATATGACAGATGTGTGTTGAAAATATTCTAAAGAACCTCCAGATTGTTGGTTCAGAGCTTCTTGAGCAAATGATAATTTGGCAGTGGAGCCGGAACTAGTGAAATATTTTGGCTTGCCTAGGATGAATATTTTTCACCAACCCCAACTAAAGTAGACACAACAAGGAAGAGGAGGAGTGGAAAATCATTTTAGAGCAATATTCTCCTGTGAGAAATTAGTGTGTGGAGATTAAATAACTCGCTTAAGGTCAGATAGGAAATGTATGGCCAAGGCCTTTGGGAGGTCGAGATCAAAGCTTGAACTGATGTCCTATCCTTCCTTTCTTCTTGTGTTTATATGTGGACTGAAGATATTACCCAAAGGAAAGCAATCTTCACCATCCAGGAAAAAAAAGGCCTTTTTTTTTTTCTTTCTCCTTCTTAGCATAGAGCTAAAGATCTGCTGTGAGCTGAATGGAGGTGTGAGAATCTGGACACATGAGTTTTGCTCCTGAGCAGAAGATTTTACCCCACTGCCAACGTCTGCAGAGCAGGTCACCTCTTTGGTCTTTCTATTTCTGCTGAGCGGTCAGGAAAAGAGCTGAGGCATGTGGGTGTCTATTCTGAGCAGCCACCTAAAATCTCTTCCTGCTCCTCATGTTCTCACTTCTCCTCACTCCCAACTTCCTTTCTTGGGCAGAAGGGAAGCAATCGCAGGGTTGTCTGGAGCAATGCCAGAAGGTAGCCTTGCAGATGGACCTCTCTCTAAACATTTTATATATATATTTATAGATAAGTATGTTCTCACATTAAAGAAATCAAATTAGTCCCAAAGTTTCAGGCTATTCACCTCTACCCAATAGTTCTCAGATGTCATTGTGAAAAACCTGGACCTTGATGACTGCCAGCAAAAGTCATGAGCACTAGAAACCACAAAAGATACAAATCTTTCCTTCTTAAAGGAAAGGGCAAGATTTTTGTCCAGATGATGATTTCAAAGAAGAGAGGAAAAATGTTCTTCACAGTGTCTCCCAACAAGCGCCCACGGAGATGTCCTTGGGATCACCTCACTTGGGTGGATGAGCTGCAGCTACTTGTCTCTCTGGGTTGGGGACATGCTGAGGCCATAAATCCATCACCAGATGTTTTGATCCCTCCTTAATTCCTCCAACATGCAAGCCCTCCTTGAATTAAGGCCAGCTGCTGACAGGAGAACTTCTTCCTGATAGACCCTCCTATCTTCCCCAGATTTCACAGTTTTTGCCAAGGTGAGCAGAAAGGGGGAAAAAAAGAAGCAAGGAGGGAAAAAAAAACCCTCATTATGTCTCATGTAAAACAGCCTGTGAACTCCAGAAACTGTTTAGATGTCTATTTGCAACTGAGAATAGAAAACAATCTGGTTTCCTATAAAACACTAATTTCAACACATACTAAGCAGGGTAAAAAATATTCGTTAAGCATCAGGAAAAAAAAAAGAAAAAGAAAAAGACAGGGAGAGAGAGATGAGAGGCTTACAGAGGAACAGGTCCAATTTAATTTCTAACAGCCAAGACAGGAGACCAGTGGCAAGTACTGGGGACTCAGTTCTGGTTTGCTTGCAGATGTAGGTTATGTTGGCATGGCATTCTGAAAACAGGTGTGAGCAGGCTCCCTCCCACCTCCAGATCCTGTGTAGACAGACTGTGTAGACACTTCAACAGTCCTGAAGGTTTTATTAAGTATCCTCTGGCTGTTTAGCACGGATCCTGTGAATAGACCTGAGTTCATGGCCAACTGGTTTGGAACATGGGCAGAGGAATTGCATGTTTTGACTGGACAGGCATCCCCTTGGGGATTCTGGATGGCTCCAAGCACAGTGTTGATGAGCCATAAAAGTATGTGAAACACTGAAGGGGAAAAAAACCAAACCAAAACAAAACAAGAAACCCAACCAGCCCCCCCCAAAAACAACAACAAATTGGGATTCTTATGTTCCATTACTGACCTTGCCAGTGATTCATAGTATGACCCTGGCCAACTCATCTAATCTTGTTATGCTGACATAATTAACTGAGAATGAGTCCTTTCACAAATGTCTTGTCCCAGGAAAAAGAAGAATTAGTCTTCAGGGTCCCTGTGGCTGTTCCCTGTCAAGAGCAATGGCCAATCCTGGTTTTGAAACTGCAGTAGCTCTTGAATCACATTGGGACTGCAGATGATTTACAGAATGGACCAGCTCATACTTGGTAAATCTCAGTTATGGCAGGAATGGCTGGAGAGAATAGCTCCTGCTGTAATCGAGGGATTGGAGAGCTTCCCTTGCCGAAGAAAACTTATGGGGCTTTGGCTTATTCAGCCTAGCAAAGTAAAAGCAGCAAGGAGAAATGTGGCTGAACTTCAAGGAACTAGATGAGTTCCCAAAGTAATACGATAATTCTGACATGGAAAAAAGGAGTTAGAAAGGAGAAAGAGGCCTTTGATAAGAGAAACAGGACAGAAGATCCAAGCGCTTAGGTAACTGGACAATGGAGCATTCTAAGTTTGTAGGTGGGGTCATATGTGGAGGGCATCTTGGGGGGGAGCTTGGTGGTCAGTGAGTCACCTTCAAACCCTCACCTTCTCTCCTATATAATCCATGGGGCAAGGCTCATCTGGTGTTTAACTACCCAATAGCTTTGACATCACTGGCATTACACTAACAGAAGTATTACACCAACCTGTAGGGTATGGTATATGGGCAGAGGTAGGGAAAGAAACAGGGCCATACAATTAGACACCGGTTTAACTCATTCTGGTGCCAGAGAAACCAGGAGAACGACTTCAGCACAACACAGGAATGCCAAAATGATGAATCAAGCCCCTTGAAAATCAAAAGGACCCTGGCAGAGAGTAAGGCATTAAATGAGAATTGCCTCTGCCTCAATGGATTGAAACTACAAAGTGAGGAACAGGGTTCAGGCTCTGAATTGTCCCAGGGGATAGTTTGAACCAAAGCTGCAAATCTCAGCATTGACTTTGGATAACAGCAGAGCGGAAACTGAAGTTAGCCCAGTCCTCTAGCTGAGAGGGATAAAGTCTGCAGCTCCAGGACTTGAACTGAAGCATGGGTACTGGGTTACGAGAACCTTGTTGTGGGTAATATCAGGTTTGCAGATCCTGCAAGCTGAGATGCAGTACATATCAAACACTCCTTGCCCCAATCCCTCCTTCCCTCCCTTGCATCTGCCCATGGTCTCTGGCTTGTTTAGTCTAGACTATACAATCTCATTATGTTTCCTAATTGCTGATCTCTTGCTAAAATCAAACTGGATAAGATTACATGCCAGATAAGGCAGAAAATTCCACCAGAGCCCAATGACATGATCTTTTGAAATGATGACTTTAATTCCTATCTCTGCTAATTAGAGTAGCATGTTATGTGGAATCCAATGAAGGCAAATTCCATTAGTTTCTCCCCTGTCTCCTGATTTCCCACCTGTCTGCTGTCAAGGATTTTCAGGGAATGAGATGGTTAAGGGCAAAACTAGCATATTAAAGGGATCCAGCTTCTTCTGCAAGGCCCTTTTTCCCTTCCTTCCCCCATATCTATATGTGGGATAGAAGTGGCTTGAAACTCTTCCAGATGCTCAGCTTCTGAAGGATGACGTTGCCTCCTTGATTTCACCTGCTGGCAACATACACTGAAAAAATGGGATTTTCTAAGAATGAAATTTTTGCTCTGTGCTGAAAGAGCAAAGAGCATGAAGATGGCTTTAGCGTAGAGTATGGCAGGTGGTGTAAACTATGAGGTACAGTACAGGGGTGACGTCAACAAGCCATTTGCTACTCTTCCTCTTCCAGTGAGCCAAAAAAACATGATGACACGCAATCTAGACAGACAAGTATATTCGCTTCCCTGTATCCCATGTTGCGAGAGCCAATTCCATCTGTTATTAAACAGTGATCTGTTCAAGCACTCCTCACACAAACACCAAGGATGAAATAGGACCACGTTCAATCCCAGGGGAAAGAAGTTAGTTTATACTGTGACTGAAGGTGATAAACTCCTCTCTACTCCGCTAGCTGGGAATCAGCTTTAACTGTGCAGAAGTAAACACCTGCTTGAAGGGCAGAGGTTAGGAGTCAGCTGTCCTGGCTGCTGCTCAAGCTGGGAGCAAAGCAGGCTGCAAAGACTCAAGCGTTTGCTTGAGACAGTTTGCTCCCAGAGAGTTGTGAGAGATCAGAGGAGCACAGAGAGGAGAGGAGTGCTTGGAGACACTTTAAACACTTAAATTCAAGAACTGTCAAGGCTCAACATCTTCAATGTTAAGTAAAAGAATATGCTTTATTTGCCTGTTACCGATAAGTAAGAAGGATTTTGTGTTGCAAAAAGAAAAGGTTGCTTCAGGGAGTTTTGTTTCTGCCTAACACTTACGGTTAATGACAGGTCTACTCCAGGGGCTTAGGGAGAAGCAGCCTCCTCTATTTGAAGCCTAAAAGAGACTTCCAATGGGATCAGGTTTTAATGCAGTACTGCGTGCCCATCTTCTGAAAATTAGGGCCCTGATGACCATGTCTATGCTGATAAAAGAGTTAGAAAACAAGCTCAAACACCCACCTGGTGCTGTTTTTGTCCATAGCCCTCTCCTAGACAAAGTCCAGACACAGCTCAGCTCAGGACATCAGGCCCTGGGGACCATAAGCAAAAAGAGCAAGACTACATGCTACCGTCCTCCAGTGCTAGCCTAGAAAGCTTTGCATCCTCAAACACCCTCCTTTGTCCTCTTTTCACACCCCACAGGAAGGGAAACATGTTTGTTCATTTTTTTTCCTGTGACGACTCTACTGTTGGACTTAGCAAAGCCTTCATACTATATCAGACACTTTGAACAAACAAAACACTTGCAGAACAAGAAGGATGACTTCAGTTCACAAGCAAAATGTGAACCAAAGGGGACTCATAACCAAGTGCTATGCAATGTAGATGTGGCCAGTCTGTGCCTCCTGGCCTCATGGCCAAACTTTGCTCCCTGCTCCTACTTAATGAGCAGAACAGCCACAGCCAAAGACAGAGTTAAAAATGGAGCCATGGAAAATCATTAATCACTGTGGGACATTCAGAGGGTGGAAGAGTAGGTGGGTAGGTAGACCAACAGAGAGGTAAGTAAACACAGAGTATTATCATCAGAGTATCATTTCTCAGATTGATAACATCCATGCTCCTACCAACTCTAAATATAGGAAGGTAAAGAGATGCCAGGGTTGCTTGGCTACCTGGAGGTGGGAACAGGATGGAGATAGCACTAATTAACTTCTCATTGCCTGGCTGTTCTGTATAAAATAGAAAATCATCAGTAATGTCCTGCTGGTCCACAGATTCCTTTCCTTCTACACAAAAAAAAAAAAAAAAAAATCACAATCTCTTCCCACCCAGGGATTTAAGGACAGGCATTGCAGTGAGAACCTCTGCAAAGCCCTAAAACCAAACAGCTCATTTAATCTAGTAGAAGTCTGAGCAATGAAAAGCAAGATACCTCACCTGAATAAACAATCACCATGATCTTTGCAATAGCCTGGGCTGGCCTTCATGTTAATTTAAAAATTGGAATAACCTGCAACTGATTTTACATTTGTTACTGAGGAATAACTGTTGTGTGTACAGATAACTTGGAGAGAAGGAAGGAAGGAGAGAATTGCAGCAAATAGGGCTTTCTTTGAGCTGCTACCAAAGATAAGAAGAGAACAGACAAAGCATTGACCTCTGGACAAAAGCTTCCCTTGCTGTTAACTTATAATGCACTGGCTGCACAGCTGTGCCCTCCAAGAGGTATGACCGAGCAATTTTGCCTGGTGCCAAATTTGCATTTGTTTTCATGCCTTTGCATACTCGAAGGTCAAGTTAGCTTTGGCTTCCTTTCCCCACTCATCTCCTGGGCACTGTAAAGAAACTTGAGCCCTTTTCCTTTCTGACCGATGGAATTCGCTCTCACACACTCCTCTCTTGTGCAGCCAGGTACAACTCTGATAAGGGCCTTCCAGCTCCCCTCTAGGAAACAGAGCATCTCCATCTGGCTAAGGTTGGCAGAGCGTGTGGGTATAACTGTCTATGGTTGCTTACATCTGTACCATGATATTTTCTAACCATTGAAGAGGTTGGATCTGGAGCTGGAAGAGAGTCAGCAGAGGGATATCTTTTGTTATCAATCAGGATATGAGGGCATGGCTCTTCCAACAGTAAATGGTGATGCACTTTTATCTGATTTTTAAAAAGATAAGTTAAAAACTGCAGGACTGAGGTGCATTTTAAGTTCAGGGATCCCTTTTCATTCTGGAATTTCATTTAATCCCCTGTGTACACCATAGAAGACTCCAGCTGAGTCAGTCACCCCAGACTCCTCTTTATAGTCAGTGGAGAGAAACAGGCACTTCCAAGGCACATGTCTTCTTGACCTTTTGTAAGCACCTGCCCAGAGGGCAATGAACCTGCCCTAGACTGCATTCACTACTTCCCAAGAACTGGAAAGGGGAGCTGGGGTGACTAACTGCAGCAGAGGTTGCTCCGCTCCTGACATATACATTGTCAGATGAACTCCACCCTCACTCTATGACTAACTTCTGTCTATGCATGCAACATCTTCAGCACAAGTCCCAGCAGCCCTGTGGAAACACACCTGGCCTTCCCTGTTGACTGCATGACTGATGGACTGACGTGATCTGGGTGTAGCATAGCGTTCGAGTGAATTCAGGAATGTACAAGATCAGAGCAAGGGAGGTGAGTGCCGCGTCTCCCTCAGTGCTCAGGACTGGAAGGATGTAAGATGCTGCTGAGCACAGAATAGTGCCTTGTGCTCCTTCCACTGCGCAAAGATTTGAGAAGATGGCTTGCAATCTAAGCAAATCTTGCTTGTAGTGGTTGTGAGAAAACAGCCTATATAACAACAGCAGCTTTGTACAAGACACTGAGCATAAAATGATAACTGGACAAGCAGGAGAAATGAATGCACCACAGATTCAAAAGGAGAGGGGCTGGGGTGCAGTGGTTTTAGTTATCACTGATTTAAGGGTTAGAAAGTCTCATGCTATTTCGTCTGTCGTATGGCAGACTTCAGAAAGGATTCTGGCAGAGCTCTCTCCACATGCCAGTCCCCATTTTTCTGAAATTGTCACACGAGAAGGTTTCCCTCCTTGGATGGGTGCATGGCTGGCTGGTAGGAAGGAAGGAAGGAGGTCATAAATGAGAAGCAGAGCCTCGCTGCCTCCTTAAACTTACTCTGAAACAGGAGTGCCCATCCTACCTCTCTCAGGATCTCCCCTTCTTTACTTGTCCTGTGTTTTTACTAACAGCTTTGAATGTCAAGTTTAGTGGAAATGGGGCAAAATAGATTCACTAATACAATACAGCTACTTTGCACTGCTCTGACATTCCACGTGCAAAAATCAAACTCATTCTAAATATCTTTTTTTTTAATCACCCAAATAATGATACTAGTTTCTTTTTGGAACTGATTAATATCCCTTTATGGAACTATTCTTAAGCAAGAAAAATTCCAAATGAAGTGTTAATGGCCATAGCAACGACAAAGATTTTTTTTTTTTTTTTTATTCTGTAAGCACACAGAGCATGGAGAGCGAACCTACTGCTGGTTGTGAGCACTTTGTGTAGCATTCTTGAAGGCAGAAAGCTTAGGAAGGAAGAGGATGGGTTTTCAGTTTTTGAAGACCAATTCTAAATAAGTTAAGAGACCTTATGTTTCACAGAGTGGATACTTAAGGCTAAGGTACACAAAGGATTCTTTAGTGGATTTTTAATGTGTCAGATTGATTGGAGAAAATGAATAATTTTTGTCTGAATTTTGGTTGTAAAAAAATTAAGATTTCACCTCCACAACAAGAAGTGAATGTACTTTGAAATCGAAGTCATAAGGAACATAACAGATCGGAAATTTCATAGATCTCAAAGTGAATTCTGAGAAAGAATTCACTTGATTTTTGGCATGAACATAGAGTTTTCTTAAACTTTGATTTGGTTTAGGACAAAAGGCAATGGGCACAAACTGAAACACAGGGAATTCCATTTAAACATGAGAAAAAGATTTTTATTGTCAGCGTGGTCAAACACTGGAGCAGAGAGGTTATGGAGTCTCCGTCCTTGGAGACATTCAAATGTTGACTGGACAAGACCTTGGGCAACCTGCTCCAGCTCACTCTGCTTGAGCAAGGGGTTGGACTAAATGGTCTCCAGAGGCCACCTCCAACTTCAGCGTCTTGGTGATATGTGAGCTCAGAACAAGCCCCTTGCTTCAAGAATCACCTGCTGACCTCTCTCATGACCGTGCTTGCAGTTATTTGACAGCTCTATGATACAGGGTGGTCTTATGTCTGTTCTCACATAGGAGGGAAACTGAAGCACTGTGCTGCAGAAGTTCTTCTATGGCGTCAGGGGCAAAGCTCCCTCTTGCCAACCTTCCCTGATCCTCCTCCCCTCCAAATGCCTCTGGATAAGTCATAAAAATGCGGAGTAGCTAGGTAAAGCTGAAGAGACCTGGTCCTGAAAAAAGGTACTTCTTCTCCTTAGGAGCAGCTGTACTCCTAAAATGGATTAGGACCAGACAGTGCTAATTCTGAAATCCTAGGGAATCAAGTGAGTTTGGTGCTGATTGTTGGCTTTCATACTGATTTTCATTGCAGCCTTGGATGTGTCACTTCACCTTGCTGCCTTCCTCTCTAAAACTGGGGTAAGAACTGAGTCAGGACCAATTGTCCTTACCAGTCCATGATGAGAGCTCAAGACTAACTTTGTGATGGGGGAAAAGACACTAAACCAAATGCGTTGCTCATTTACCCAAACCCCCACCTTGCTCTGGCCTGCAGGACCTCACCAGCAATGAATGGTATGTCAAATCAGGGGAACGACCAGCCACCTGCCCCCACAAAGTCAGAGGGAGCTTGGACAGGGGGTGGCTGTGCCGTTGAAGCTGCCTTTCATTGCATAAAGAAAGAATGTGGCTGATTTCCCTTCGGTTTCTGAGAACACGTTATCTGGCTCACCTGCGGCTCCTGCGGTTTGGGCCTCGGGCCTCGGGGGCTTGGTTGGGTTTTGTTCTCCTCCCCCCCCCCCCCATCCCCTGGTCTCCAATGGGAAGTCGTACAACTTCGAAAAGAGCCCATAAAAACGCCTCCTCTCTGCAAACAAACCCTGACATCAAAGGGAGGCGCGAAGGGGAGCCAAAATCTCGGAATCAAAGGCACTGACTCATTTCTGCTGCACCCTCTGCATTGCCAGGAGGGCCACAAGCCACTGTAGCCCCTTGAGGTGAGATGTGCATCCACCCTCCTGCTCACACTTGGGGAACCTTTGGCTCGACCCCATCACAGCAGCAACCTTTTGCCTTATAGCACCTCTTCTCATCTGCTGCTGGAAGAGAAGCAATCAAGGTCCAGGTCTCCTCCGTGTTTGTCCTTATTCTGTTCTGCAGCTCAGACATGCACCAACAAATGATGACCAGGAAGGCACTTCAAAGCCAAGACTTTTTTAATGACCGAAGTGAGGGACAACCTCTGACCTCCCCATAGGGGAAACAATAATTGTTGACAGGGCTGGAAAAAATGTTCTCATTGTGAACATAAACAGGCTGGAAGGAGCTCGCAGTGCCAGATGTGGCTGAGAAGTGTTTAGGAGCCGAGACAACATATGAAATTTCCATCACATTTTTATTAATCAGAAAAAGGATCTGGGTGGTGGCTTTTTTTTTTTCCCCCGGTCAATACCAAACTGGAAAACAGACGTCAGCAACATTCCTTTTTTTTTTACCTTTCTTCCCTTCCCTCTCCCCCTTCTCCTATTTTAATTGGAATTTAAAGTAAATTGGGGATTGTCTTGGGAATGCTTTGTTTAAAATAACCTGCCTTGCCCATGTTCTGATGTTTTTCTTTCCCTTTCTCCAGGCTGAGCATCCCTTGTGTTTTAAAGCAGTTTTTAGCCCCTTACTTGATGCATTAGGAGTTCCCCAAGGAAATAAATGCCCAGTTGAGCTCTCCCTTTGCAATGCTTGCCCTGCACAGATGCACACATCTCATTCTGGGATGCAATAAGAGGGATTAAGAAAGGCAGTGGCAATGGGAGATGGAGTTAGTTGTACTGTGTACCAGTCTTCTGTGTAGGTTTCAGTCTCTGAGCTCATGCCCCCTGGAGACTTCGAGCCTGTAGGGTCCCTGTTACCCACAGGAAAACTTGGGAACTGCAGAGATTTTACTGGTCCTGCCCTCCAGGAACCCATCCTGACTCTATAGCTTGGAAAATCTTGGACTGGGAGAGCTTTGGAGGCCAAGTGATGTACCATGGTGTCTAAAGGAATGATCCCCCAGACTTGCTGTCATTTGGACCACAAAACTGAGAAAACCTTGTGTTGTTGTAAAAATAATAATTTGTATTCTCTGTCAGACATTGGGTCCAAACAGTGAAGAAGAGACTCCTGATTAATGTGGTGTCCTCAGGAAACATGGACCATTGCTTCCCAGGAGCATTTAACACACTTCCATGGGAGCCAGGTGCCCAGTCCCTGTTTGGGTTGGAGAAGGACATTACTGTGCAGCTCAGCTTGCCTGAGAAATGGTTGCTTCTCAAAATTGTCTAGGGAACCTTCTTGCTTTTCTTCTCATGCAACAAGGCATTTGGCTTGCTGCTGGAATAAGAACATATTAAGGTTGTGAGGGCTCAGGACATACAGAAGAGTAAGGATATATGTGGGAAAAATGAGTGGGTATTGTTTCTCATGTGGTGGAAATTTTATGATCTTTGTAGTGGGTTGGGAATTTCCCATGATGTGTGTTGATTCCTCCCTGTCTTTCTCCTCCCTGTCAGCCTTGGCAGAACTGACAAAGAAGCTGAAATATCCTTTAACTTGGGCTAGATACCATTTCTACTTCTAGGCTCCAATATAATAAGTCTTTATAAGCCTCCTTCATTCTTTCAGGCATAAACTGTTCCCCATCAGGTCTTCCAGGTCAACCCACTTCAAGGGTTGAAGGCCAGGTTTCCCTCCACTTCTTTCAGAGTCAGTGAGCTCTGAAAATCCCTCTGCATCCACATGTCTAATGAGAGAACTCCCACCCCTCTGCTCTGTCCATCAGGCCTTGGTTTGGAGCTCCACCACTCCCAGCTTTAAAAAAGTGTTCTCAACATGTTCTCAATGTATATGAAAAAGCAACTGCCCCCGCAGCTGAGCACTATTCCATGAACATTAAATTTTATAGTCATGTGAAGTGAATTATTTTATCAAAGTCCATAAGAACCTGAAAGAAGAGACTGAATGGCTGGCACCTCATTTGCTACATTATTATACAAGCAATTATTGTATGAATCTATTTAGCAATAGACTTTCATCATAAAGCAGGAAAAAAAAGAGAAAGGAAAATATATTCTACGTTTTATATTCTGGACATCATCTTTAAATTAGCCTTCTTTTTTTTTTCAGCTACATTCTTGAGACATGTGTTGTGTAGAATAGGTTATAAGACAGAGAGATCTGCTGCTATAAGGTCCTTGTTGGGTAATTCCAAAAAAAACTCCAACTCCAACCCTAGTGGGAACCCAGCATGGTGGTTGCATCTATGTTACATCACAGGAAGAACCTGGTTCTTTTAACCCAACCTTCTTCATGCAATCTGGAAATAGAAATTGCCAGCAAAAGTGGAATTGTTGTGCCTGGGCCATGCAGGAGACTGCCACTGAGCTGGAGTTTGCTTGTGGATTCACAGGTTAGACTTCTGCTCAACAGAACAGCCTCAAATGTGACCTATTTTAAGCTCCTATATACAGTGTTTAGTGGAATTCTTGCTGTGCACCACCTGTGAGGACCGACACTAGAAATGAGTGGTGTCTCAGGTTTTCAGTCCTCTGGAGCTACTCTTCAGCTGGATAGATGGGTGTAGCTTCATGAATAGCTGTGAAGCTTTCTTGGTTGTACTTGTGATGATGTTGCTTCTTATTTGGTTTAGTGGTGCATCCTTTAGTTTGAGTCTGCAAAATCTGGTAAACTGAATTAGACCTTCAGTGTAAATCTCATTGCAGTCCAACCAGTGATTCTCAGTCTAGACCAGCAAAAGTCATTCTAAATTTGCCTTTCCACCACATACCTGTGCCCCTACTGTGACCTTTTATTCCTACACTGCCAGGCCTCTTAGTAAAATCCGCAATACTTGGTAAATCAATTAATGCTCTGTGAAGAGACTAGAGAGATGCTCCTCCAAACCCTGAAGTTTGTTGCTGGCTGGCATTAGTCAATGTTCCTGCTGGTGCAGCATCCAGGGAAGTCAGGGAGGAATGAATCAGGTCAGGTTAATTTTATGTGCTACAGAAATGTATCCCTTTTGAGTGATGAAGTACAGCACTCTGAGGCCATGATTCTGCAAAACAGTTGAACATTTTCTTACATGAGAATCGTATCTGGGAGGCTTTTGTACCCTACTTGTGACTCCAGTGGGTTTTCTGCTCTGGTCCCCTGTAATCACACATGACAGCGGCACAGTTTAATCCAGGATATACAGATTATCCAGTGTTGACAGCCCAACACTACAGTTTCTTGCACCCTCCCAAAAACATATGGCTCAGGACAAAAGACATACAATCAAACTGTGGTTTCCCAGAAAATAGCGAAGAGGATAATATGACTTAAGTTAAACACAAGAGCTTTCTCTGAATCAATAGGGTCAATCAGTCACAGAATTGAAATTATATATGGACTTAAGTGTCTTAACTCATGTCTCCTAACCTTAGACTTGGAATAGAGAAAATTAGGTTATCGAGCAGCACTATACAGGCTCCTATAGTCAATGAAGATCTCAGACCGGCATTGCAATCCGGAGTTCTTTTTCTCCCTCTTTTTCCTGTTTCTAGGGAGAGAGCAGTTAACTGCCTTAACTCAGAGTCTGAAGTTAGGTGAGAAGAATCTGACCTTAAATATTCTGTCTGACCAGTTGCTCGGGGTGAAATTACTCAGGGTTTTATATATACCACCCTGCTGAGATGACACAGCAGGAGATTTGCATGGCGGTAGTCGGGTTACATTGACATCAGATGTACATTTGGGGATGTGGGTTGGACAAGGCATTGCCACCCCTTCTTGAATCTGAAACCTGGTTGGATAGAAAATGCCTAGTGTCTCTGTTGCTATCTGCTATCTGCTCCAACCTCCCTCCTCCTGGCCAGCTGGACCAATCCAGCTCTGACGCAGAGGGAAATTTGCCATTTCTTGCATCACCACAACAGTTTTCTCCGGCAGATAGGTGTTCCTTGGAGGTCTCCAGTTAAACTCCTTGTTCAGATTGGCCTTGCTTAGCTTAGGCCAGACAAAAAAAGGGTTTGCGGTGAGACATCCTGCAGTCAGCCAGGAAAGAGCTGGCCTGGGAGAAAGGGAAATCAGAGGGCAGCCCACATATATCAGCCAGTTGCCTGCCAGTTCCCGTACCTCCTGAGTATTCCCCTGCTTGGAAAGCAACTCGCAGGCATTCCCACCTTACCCAGGGGTGCTACTGTGTCTGTCCCATTAAGCAAACTTCACACCCCCATAACCTGGGATGTTTGTTTTATCACTCAATTCCCTGACTTACGTAGATTCAGAGAGTCAGCGGGGTCCGCAGGGTCCTTTGGAGATTCCGTCTCTTCCTTTCAGCTCGTAACAACTCTTTGCCATTTTGGAATTTGACGCAAAACACTCGAATGTCAGCAGGTCCCAGTGGAACCTTTTGCCGGAGGTTTTCAAAGGCTTCTTCAAACAAGAATGAGTTCAACCTAATAATAATGCCAATAACGCACATAACAGTAATAAGAAAAATATATATATTGTATTATTTCTTCAGAGCCCCAGTCATGAACCGCTCAGGGTGCTGTACAGACAAAACAAGAAACTAGCACTGTCCAAAAAAGGCTCAAAGTCCACGGCCGAGGCCCAGAACTGTGTTTAAGGCAATATTATTTAGCTTCCCAGTTTCCCAAATGAGAATAACAGGTACTACAAAGTTAAATTCCAAAATCTTCTAGACTAGAAGAGAAGTTTACTGATTATTACAGTTTTTTGACTGTCCCTTTTTGGATTTTTCTAAATTAAAGTTTGGAATTGGAGACTTTCAGTACTGACCTACTGATTGGGTTGGGTTTAGCTCCTTTGGGGACTGAAGGGCAGGCATGATCTGCTTTGGGCAGAATTTCATCAGACCATTTGCTCCAGTTTTTCTAATTTCACCATTTTTCCCCTCAGATTTTGGCAAAGTCAGACTACGCAAACTTTTCAAATGCACATCTAGCCACCAGGCATGGTCATATCTTTCATTCATAGGTAAGAGTTTTTATAACACTGCTAGCAGGTATGATAACTTCCACTGCAGAAGTGGCCACATTTTGGGGAGAGATGAAGTGATCCCCTGTCTTTACTACCACATTAAGCTTAAAAAAGCAACTTGCTGTCTCCTAGGGGCAAAGGTACCCAATGAATTTAATTTACTCACGTTCAAGTCACAGAGGGCTCCTGAAATTTCTCTCTGGCATACATCACAGATGAAGTATGCGCTCCTTGGGGGATTTTAATTCTTACAGCATTGTAATGACCAATCTAGAGGAACATGTTTTGGCCATGTTATACCTTCAGCTTCTACTTCAGCATCATAAAACTAAAGCTGGAGCAACTGAGCCCTTGTAAAGGCAGATTTGCAACCCACCCCTACACCAAGTCAAAAAGTTTGTTTAAAGGATGCTAGAATAGGATCCTAGCAAGAACAAATTCTGGGCCTTTTGCTCCTTTTATGTAAGTGGCTTTCTACCATATGGTAGGAAGCAGAGTAGGAAATTTATGCCTGTAGAGAACTAGGGAGATTGGAAACATTATTATTTTTAGTGATTTTATTTTTTTAATATCTCTGTTTCTCTTGTCATTTTAGAGAAACAAAGCCCTCCCCTGTATACAACCTGCATACATGAAAGAATACAAAGAAAGTGTATGTCACTTTGCACAGACAAAATGGTATTTGGGGAAACAATCATGTTTTTAAATGATGCTAATAGAGCATCTAGAGCAATAGGGCTCTAGACTGGCAGGATGCTTAGAAGCTCTGTGACTGTATGAGTAGAAGGAATAATGACAGCTGGTCACACACCAGAAATACTGCTTTAAGAGGGAACTGAAAAATGAAATCTCAAAATTCTTCATTTTTCATCATCAACTGTATTCCTTTTTTTTCCATAATTTGTGAATTTTGCTACAATGTCATTATTATTTTTACAAAAATACCAGGATTTCATTATAATAATATGTCCTACGATTGAGCTGAAAATTGTAATAACAATTTTTCCAATTAAATAAAAGGGACACATATTTCCAAGATTTTATTTAATTTGCAAGAGGAAAGAGAAGAGTCATTTTTTTATCCTCTCAGATAATTCTTCCTGTTTAATCTGTTTAAAAAAGAGAGAGTCTAAAAAGAGAGAAAAGAGTCTAAAGCCCATTATGCATGCCTAAGCCATCCAATAGTCTCCCAGCAAGTATAATTGCTTAAATCATTTTAGTTAACAGAAAACAATAAGCCTGTTCTTCTTTCAGTCTAGGTGAACTACATAGTGACTATGGAATAACAAATATATTACGCAGCACCTGAGCATGTAAAATTCACTGCAAAGGGAACGGGATTCTTGCACAGAGTTGATTACAGGCAGAAATTCAGAACCTGTGGTTTTTCTCATGGTTTCTCTCACGTCATTTTTCTCACACTCGCAGAGACTGTGTAGCATCTCCTATTTCACATCAGCTTCCCCCTGACTTTTGCAGGTTCTCAGTCACCTTTAGCAGTGGTTCTCCCTGGTATGAATCTCCTGAGTTTATCTTGGACCTTCTAGCTAACAAACTGCTGCTTACAGCAGGACCCTCAGACATAGGCAATGCTTTCAGTCTCTTCTGCTCTCTTCGCTGGACATATCACACTGGATTTTAGCTCCTGCAGGCCCTGGATGTTGGCAGCACTCCTTGTACTTACGATGGGGGAAAATGTGTGAGATGTTCTTTCGGCTCTGGTGGAACAGGCATCAAGAATTGGACTTGAAGGTCTACATGCCACCCTATGCACTCTATGCTATGAACCCCAGAGCTCCATATGGGACATTCGCTAGGGATGCA
Organism: Gymnogyps californianus; assembly: GCF_018139145.2. NCBI lineage: Eukaryota > Metazoa > Chordata > Aves > Accipitriformes > Cathartidae > Gymnogyps > Gymnogyps californianus. Next base: position 166,024,657 of record NC_059472.1, read on the forward strand.
GTCCATTTCACATCCTTAGAAGATGCTGGTCTCAATCTACATTTGCTCTTTTATTTTTAGGTAACCTTCTCTCTTTCCATCCACATCTGACAGGATACGATGACCTGAGCACCTGAGCAAATGACCTACGTTTTCCACGAGTACACATGCCCTCTTTGACAGCAGCACCCCAATGGGTCTCAAAGGTGCTCCTGCTCTGGGCAGGTAGCAGAAAGATGAAATGCAGCATCTGGTGGAGTAGCTCACTCGGTGCTGCTGGAACGGCAGATGCCGTTCTGATAGTCTAGAGCTCCTTCTGCTGGGTAAACAGTATCATGCCTGGGTCCTGGCCTCCAGCTCTGAAATTTGAGATGGTGCTTTCTGGTTTCTCACAAACTACCAGACAGCAAGTCTGGTTTGGGGGATTTATCTCTCTCCTCCTTCTCCCATATAAAAATAATCATAATATCACAGTTATACTGCAAGTAATATTCATTACTTATAATTATGGTAATTAGTCATAATCTTTCATCCCCAGAATATTTAGAAGAAAATGAGAATGTTCCCTTTAACCACTTCAAATATACGGCCAAGTCCAGGAAGCAATAGGGCAGCTGTTTAACAGTTGTACCTGACAAAAAAAGGTAAGAGATGCAGAACATCATGGCCATCTCACATCATGAGGAAGCTCTTCTTTTAGGTGCTGAAAGCTCAGTGCATCTCTGATTCATTCCAGAGGCCTTAGTGGAATCCCTTTATTAAAGACTTTGCATGCTAACACTTGCACTGACATTATTATTTATTATAGACCTTATTACAAAGATGTCCTAGTGTGCTAAGACACATGAACACATCATCCCCAGAACCAACTGCCTAAAAGGCAAGGAGAGAAAGAAAAGCAAACCCAGAGGGGCTGACACCTAGCTCCTCTCAACCGTCCTAGCTCACACTGTTGCTATTTTACACCGCTGGTAAGTTATGTGCTACTGACAGATTCATTGCCAGCCGAGATTAACACCACCGAAAAGCTCAGCCTGCCTCTAAGGGTAGGAGAGTACATAGTTTCTTTCCCACTCTCCTGGAGCAACTGTAAGGTCTCCATCTGAGCCCCAAACCAGACATAATAGGCAAGATGTGTTTGGTATGGTCAGATCCCCATCCAACACGAACTGGTGGTGAGCTATTGATTTCAGCTGCAGTGCAGTGTTACATGGCCCAGAAGAAGTGCTAAGAAAATGTTTTTCCTCCTGATACATCTCCCTTCTTGCTTTTTTGCTCCCTGAATAGCTATCAATGGTGTCTGAAGGTCAGGATTTGTGTTCCCAGGGGTGCTTACTGCATTCAGCTGATGGCTGGGGACACATGGCCAGCCTAGGTCTGCTTCAGCTCTCTGCCTGATTTATGAAGAATAAAAGCATTGCAGCTGCCAAAGCTAATCCTGAAAGTGAAGCCAGTGGAAGGCTTGCTGAAAGGCCAAGGAAGCATCTGCTTTCTGGTCAAGTGTGCATAAGCAGGCTCACTTGCCTTTGACTTCCCAAAGTACTTCCTCTTGAGAGGATGCTCATCCTCTTCTCAGAAGAGGAAAGGAAATGACAGAAGGGACAGAGTGAGACAAAGAGCATGAAAAAAGTGGAGGGAATGGGACAAGGGTAGATTTTTACTGATGGATCTGTAGCCTCACAACCCAACTTCTCCAGGAGAGCCAGGTGCTGCTATTGGCACTGCCACCATGTGACTTTGGGCAGGTCATTTTACTTTGTCTTTGGAAGGAGAGCTCACCGCTGGGCACTGTACCCATGGAGAGAAGGAGAATATGATTTCCATCCCAAGAGGGCACAATTCGTATTTATCTGATTTATCTTCCTGTGCTAATTTATGATGTCTGCACAGTCCTCCCCATCCCTGCAGCAGACATGACAGAAATGGTTGTCCAATCCTTGGTTTAGTGCATTAACTTCCAGGATTTAGACTAGCAAAAGAGACTATGTGTTTTGTTCTCCCTCTATAAGGCCAGAAACCTCTGCTGGACAATGGTCGCAGGATTTTTCAGAGCACTGCTCTCAGTGTTGAGTTTCCTCAATATTTGATTGTCCTTCTCTTGACAGGAACTTGAGGTGTAGGATGGCAAGTATCCATTGTGGGAGTTTATGTGCTATTTCCCCATAGCTGGATGTGGAAGAATATACAATTCTCTAATATACCTGAGTGAGGGCTGCACCCAACCTACCAGTCAAATGTCCTGGGTTGGAGACAAGGTGTTGAGTTGCCAGAGGAAAAGAGGGAGAAATAGATGCAGGCAGATGAACTCCAGGTTCTTCACAAAAATTGTCTCTATTCATTGCTAAAATTGTCTGCCTGAGCATCTCCTATCATTTGAGTTAACTGCTGCTAAAAAATCCCTGTTTGAAACTTGTCAGCTTATAAATGGACCTGTCTTGCTGGGTGTTGTGGGCTGCAGGTGAGCTAGACTAAATTAACTGACAGGCTGAAGATCTTGCTCCAAGGCCCGGAGCCTGTTGGGGGTTTAGGACATAAAAACAGCCAAACGGATCAGACCAAACATCCACCTAACGCAATATCTTATTTCATAAAGTTGCAAATACCAAATGAGTGTAAGAATGCAGTGAGCGTATGGCAATGCTTCCATCAAATATTCTCACAGTCTATAACAATTTCTGCCTTTGGGACTTCCTAAGCTGGACATGATTTCTGTGCATTTTGTACCTTTTAATGGTTTTCTCTTCCACTGATTTGTTTAGCTTCCCCATGAACTCATGAGAACTTTCTGCATCTAAAACACCCAGTGTCAGGGAGTTACACACTCTCACTACCCATATAGCGACCCTACATTCATACCCAGCTATGAGAAACCACCTTATTTTGTTGATTTTGAACTTGCCACCTGCCTTGAAATTTCTGCATTTTGCAATAAGTGAGTGTTTCCCTTTGCTTCAGATGGAATTGAAAAGGAAAAAAAAGTTCCCCTGAATTACAGCCCACTGGGTCTTTTTTTTTTTTTTTTTTTAACAGGCCATTCTCCAATGCACCAAGGTCATTTGAATTTTAATCCTGTTTTGGAACATACCTTGCAGTCCAGAACAGCTTCGTGTCATCTGCAAATATAATAAGATCCTTCCCTCTTCCACCACCCCTGTCCTGAATGAAAGTGCAAATACTGCTAGAGCCAGCACAGATGCCAACGTGTCCCAGCTTGATGCATCCTTCCGTTTTGACAGCAAACCCTTAGTAGCTACCTTCAAGTACAATTTTATCTCTGTTACTGCTTCCTAGCTTTATCTGGGTCCTATTTTCCTCTCTTGCTTGTACAACATGTGAAACAGTGTCTAGGGCCTTCTTATAGCTAATATCCCCTCCTTCTCTGTCATGCTCAAGGCCTCTTACGCTACACTTACACTGAACTAAGAGGTCTGAGAACTTCCCTTGACCACGGATCTAGGCAAAGGCTTGTGACCATTTTGTGGCCCAGAAACCACCGGGTGTGGAACAACTTGTCTCCCAAAACAGGGCAGCCACATGTCAGCTACCTCCTACAAATGGTCCCTGAGTCACACTAACTCCCCACAGTCTGCCTAGGATATGTTTTTGTACCAAGGGACATTCTCAGTCATGGTTAATCTTACGTGTTAGATGTAGTTTTCAAATACACAACATTGAGATCCACCATTCGTAAGCGCTTAAAAAAAAACAGAAAAAAAGTCTCATTAACCTATGAGTTTGTTAGATTTTTTTTTTTTCTCAGTTCCAGGGTGAGTTTGTATCCCTTTACCATCAACGTCAACTGTCCTAGCCTCACTTCACAGGACTTAGTAGGCTTTCTTTACAGCTCATTGCTCAGTGACGCTGCTCCAGACTGCCTGTCTCCCTGTGCTTCTGTGGTGGGCTGACAACAGGATACTCACCAGGCACAGCCCTATATTTTCCCAGGGTATGGAGAAACACGTGACAAGTTGCATTTTGGGTGATGAGATGAGGGAAGGCCCACAACAGTTCATCCGATGGGTTAGCAGCACAGTTAGGGGGCTGGAGAACGTGTCAAGTCATGGGGCTCTCCTGGGCAGGAGGTCCCCAAGAAGCTCTTCCTACTTCTTGTTGTTACAGCACAGTGCTCTCACCCTTCCCCAACTGTCCTGGATGTGGTCAGTCTGTGGGTCAAGATTAGGGGTGACCTGGTCCATCAGACTTTGCACCACAAGGGTGGCTGCCCTCTAATTGCAGGAGGTGCAGAAGCCAACTACGGAGACTCTCACACAAAACCTGTGAGACTACATATCTGAAGGGAGCTCTTAGTTTTTGCTGTCTGGTGACTCTGGCTTAGCTGAATCTGCTTTCACGATGCTCTTTTTGGAAGAACAGCCTATGAGTAACTGTTGATCTTGCTGTATCTCTGGACACCACTTGTTTATTTAAACTTCCCTCGGGTGAGGTGACCTTCTTGCATATCGGCAGCGAAGTTGACAAGCTTATCTCCCGCCACTGATTCAGCCCTCCATTCTCCTCACAGGCAAAATCCTGTCACGCGCTGTGGGAATCTGTTTAGCACAACAGTTTGTCCTCCTGCATATTCATCATCGTTGGCTTTCAACCGCAGTGAAAGCAGGCTGGAGGAGCAGGCAGAAGATAAATGTCTTTCCGGGCGAGGGAGCCTAATGTGGTCTTCCTTCGCAGTTCAGGCCTCACCATGCACCAGCGCCTGATCATTTATCATTTTCATTTCTGCTTTGCTCGTCAGCTTGCTCTGGGCTCAAAGAGCAGAGGAAGAGAGGATCAGGAGCCTCAGCTTTCCTATTAGCTGTCTTCATTACCTGCAGGAGGTCAGGCAGACTTGCAAACTTCAGGCGTCCTTCTTAAAAAAGAACTGCATCCTACCAATTTATCTCTATTACACTGGAGTGGAAGTCAAGATTAGACCTTAGTGCTTTTAGCCATGAGGAAGGCACTGTACTCTTATACACTGAGATGAACCTTTCTCCTTCCCTTCTTCTGAGGTGCTTGTGAATCAAACAAGGAAAACAAACAGAGATATCAGTGGCACAGAGATGCTGTGGGTGATGCTGAAGTGGAAAGCAAACCTTGTAGGTAAGCTTTTAGAGAGTTTCCAGCAGCCAGCCTAATCCATTGTCCCTTCCTCTGTCACAGAGACCCACATTAAGGTACCTGGATGACCTTACCCAGGCCAATCAGCTACGCCCAGCATACAGGTTAAAAACCAGGAGAGAAGTCTTGGAATTGGCCTACAGATGTATGGGGTAGAGCCCAGTTGTGCATAGCGTGACCTGTGTGCACTCCATGCATGCTCCGTGGCAGACCTCTTTCTCCTTCACCTCTGGCATAAGAACCGTTATATCAATATCTCCTTGACCACCTTGAAGCTTTTGTGTGGTTGGTACCATGAAGAGCGACATCAGTTTGGTCACAAAACTATTTTTGCCTTCAGGGACTTGTAGCGTGGGTCAAACCTGCAAGAGGTTCTCAGGATGGGACTGAGGCACTCAAAGCCATGGAGCTTAATAGCAGGAGCTTGCTGCAATTTCTGTCTCTTTTAGATAGGACATTATTATATTATCCTTGCCTTCCAGAAGGGGAAATCAGAGCACACATATCTGTCCGTGGCTCCTGGGCTGCTGCTGGCTAGTCGCACCTCAGAGAGTACAGACCTGGCATCCTGAGTCCTGGCACATTGCACCATCCCGTGGCCGTACCGCTCCTCCAAGACAGGTTTGCAACCAATGCTCTGGAGCACTCTTGGGTTTAAGGCTCTGTTTTCATGTTTGAAAGGCTCTGAAAGGAGTGTTACCTTCCCATGCTGAACTGGCTCCCATGCCTTGTGGTCATTTTTAATTCCCCAGGAATGGTCTCTGATGGCAGCATTTCTAACATCCATGTGAACAACTTCTCACTTTCCCCACTCCGGTTTTCCTGTTTGCAACTGAATTCCAGGCAGTTTTTTTCCTCAAAGCCTACATTTCCAAAAACAACCACCTTAGGCAAACAAAGACGAACCGAGAAACAAAGAAAAATTTCTCCACACTCAAATCATCCTTTTGGCAGCCTCTCAGCACCATTGCAAAACCCAAATATCTTTCCACATTACCAGCCAAAGACTTTCTTAGAGAGCAGTGCTATTCCACCACATGGATATTTTGTACAAAGACAACTCATCTAATAGGTTACAAAATCCTACACTGTGCAGCAGGGAACATGGGGTGACATGGGATCTTCCAGGGTAACAGGTACTGCACACCAGTTTTGTGGTTAGGAACTGAAGTGTTAAATGTCAGCTGCTTCCTAGCATCAGCACATGTTGTCTCAACCCAACAGCATGCTGAGGGTGTGTAATACGTCCAGAGCTGCAGCCATCTCCCCTCACTCCATAAATCTATAGTTTAGTGCAGACATGTCCATATGAGCCAATCGTGGGGTGTCCCATTAGAGTCAGCGTGCGGACAGTGACTCTTCATCCCAAAGCAGAAGTCAAAAATAAAGAGGGATAATTTGTGTCTTAAAGTGTCTATTTCTCTCTTTTAACTGTAAAGGAAGACAGGGCACTTAGCTTCTATGTAGACAGCTGTACTGGAGATGCTTAATATTGGGTAAGATAAAGCCAGTGCCTTGGAAAGGATTTTTGGGAAACCAGCCAGCACAGTAATGGAGCCTACAGAGAGATACAGCTAAGCCAGTGGCTGTCTGCTGTAGAGTAAGATAAATCACACTCTCAATTCCACCAACTGATTTGATCTCCATCAGGTGTATTGGGAGCTAGAAACCTAGGTTAGACATAGACACTGATATTTTTGACAGGGCGTAATTCAGCTTGCATTTTAAGATATATTAGGCGGGATTCAGTTATAAACGTAAGGTCTACTGAAAATTGAGATACCCTATAGTATTTGTGGCACCCAGACAGGGCTGGCAGAGGGGACACAGGATCTACAGGAGGCTTGTGCCTTTCTGGATCAGGAGGTGGGCGCTAAGTGGGATACACTAAAGTACCTGAAAGGATGATAGAAGCCAAACTTTGAAATGAGTTAGGTGTCTTAATCTGTTCAGTTTCTGAAGTTAGGAAAGATATTTCTGTATATTATCCCATGCAAGATGTTTTTTTCTGGTAAAGAAACAGAGATAACGCCCCCCCAAACTCAAGGCTGATATCCAAGCTGAGAAGAAGCCTCACAGCTTGAGCCCTAACCTTACAGTTTGCAGTGCTATGTGAATCTATTGGTTCAAACCAGTGACAGTGTTATTAACATTATCTAATGAAGGGTTCTTAGCCAGTGGACACTGGAACTATACTTAGATCCAACCTCCAAAATTAATTATGCTATCTGTAACTATGAATCTTAGCTTGATTAGCCTTCTTGGCACAGTACCAAGCAAAATCAGGACTGTGTTCTGCTAAAATAACAGACAATTGTAGCCCAAAAACTTATTTCCAAAAAATAAGATAAAAGGCAAAAGGCAAGAATATCAGATGATGAATTCTTAGAAGTATAAGGTGGGCTTCAGGGTTTCTGAAGGAAAATCTGGAGGGCAATTAGTATCATCTGAAAGCAGACATCTAAAATAAGTCATATGCATCACTCGGAGTTCCTGTTCCTCTTGGGTGACTAGAGAGAGTGAGCCATGGGTGTCTAGCTCAGACTGAGACATCTAATTCTCAGATATTTCTATTAACTCATCTAGCAGATACCCTGTAGCTTCATCCAAATAGACCTACTTTGTGCCCAAAGAGAGTTTTGAAACCAGATTATTATGGATATGTTACCCTTTGATTTTAGATATTATTTGGGTCCAGCACAAATAATGTATACGTGAAAGAAGGGAATAAAGCTCAGGAGCAAACTTGAGTAATCCTCGAGACACTGTTGAGCATTGATATGGAGCACTATATCTATCTCTGTCCACTGTAATCCCGAAAAGCTAATGGTCTAGTTAACATGACCTAAAGAAATAGTCTAGAAAAAAAGAATGATGACAACAGTCTCCAACGATGGCAGTTGCTCCTGTGGAAAGGAGAGGGACAAATTTCTCTGTTTGGTAAGGACAGGAGAGGTCACAGGCTTGGAAGGCACCTCTGAAAACTCAGGTGAGATACAAGGCTCATTATCTTAGTGGCAGAGCAAGAGAAGAATTGAACTCGATTTGCAGTGGAGAAGGGAAGAGTATTATTGGCAGTTTAGAAGGCTAAAAAAACCCCACATCAGGAATGCTTATTCCAGCCTTAAACTAGATGACTTCTTGAGTTTCTTTCCAGTCCTCCTTTTCTGTGATTCTTTGAAATGTCTTCCAGATTGCTGGTCTGCCTTAATTTTATTTTTTGCTGACTCTCCTGATATTGTTATTTTTTCTATTTAGACTAATATATCCCAAAGGTGTCTTTTCACTAAAAATGCATATCCACAATCTTAAATGCATCCAAGCCATGAAAATAGTCACTTCTTTTCCACTTCATTGACATTGCTGGCTCCTGCTAACTACTTCCTAAAAACAACTAGTATTAATTTAGCATTTTACACGGAGGTTGTGTAAGGAAAGTGTTTGGAAAAAGAAAAGGTGTGGTCATTGTCAGGCTTTCCTAAAGAGGTATTTAAAATACAAGGTATTATTAAAGGTATGGCAGATGATGTCTTAAATGATTAGGTTTGCGATAGAGGGATTTTAAGCATATGCATAAATTCGGGGTGTGCCTAATGTATGTGTCACTTGAATTAAGGTTTAGTTCTGCGTTCTCTAACAGACCTAGATGCCTGAAGCGGAGACCAGTTGTGTGTAGTTCTCCCCCCCCATCTAAGAAACCATCTTTAGAGGACTTACTAAGCTAAAAGTTGGCATAAAAAAATGCACTCTATATGGTCGTTTAAAAGAGTGGATCTTTTATTTTTATTTTTAAATGATTCCTTATGTGCAAAACAATTCTCATAGAAAACTTTCAAGAAACACTAATTAGGACAGAAACAGTAGGCCCTGCTGCTCTCTGTCAAAAAAAAGAAAAAAAGAAAAATAAACAAACAAAAAAAAGGAGCTGGACAAAGAGCCTAAAGCCTTCTTCTGAAAGGAACTGGATAAAAAGCCTTCATAGGAATCAGGTTTTAAGGGAAGAGCTCACCTAATGAGTAAGTAAGTCAGGTGCTGAAGTATAGCCAAGGGGGCTGGGTTTTCCTTTTTTTCTTGTGTTTTTGTGCCCTGAAACTGAGGTACAGCAAAGCTGCCTGGCTAATAAGGAAGACAATGGCATCACGGCATCACAGCTCTGTTCACCACGACAGTCAGGGTCAATCTCACCATCTTCTTCACGACCTTCAAGTAACTAACTTCTCTACTCAATCCCTTTAAGGCTTTGGGCAACCGTATCTGTACAAACGAAAGGAATCGGGTCCCTGGGAGCCCAGAGGCTTGGAAGTGATGCTTGTTAGCATAATGGGATGTGGGAAACAATTTGCATTTGACACAGGAGAAGGCATCTGGTTTTCGTTAATTGGGTAACAAGGCAGGAAAGCTATCGGATGTGCTAATTTGTTGGCCTGGCATGTGTTGAGATGGGGTACTGAGGATGTTCTGGCACTGTGTGATGAGGAAAACTTCCTAAGTAATTTCTGAGCCAAGGCTGTTTGACAAGGAGGATTTTGATGGGTTTTAAGGTCACAGTGACCTAAATGGTGATGTTAATGTGGAAGTGATGTAAATACAGATGAGTTGGTGTGCAGCTAATGAAAATGGGTATTGTGAGATAGATGTCTCTTAATTGCTGTCAATGAATACATAAATCCAATAGTTTAGGTATTAAAAGGATATAGTTTGTTGAATTTTACTCCTCTGACATTTTGAGCATGTGACTTACCTTGTTTTGCAGGCCAAGAAGGTAGAAAATCTGAAAGGGATGGCAAACTCCCAGCAATGTTTTGCCGTGTATAAGTGCTTCTTTCCTTTGATTGACAAAGAACACTAACTTTGCTCCTTGATTTCTATTTCAGTAACAGTGTCATTTTTGTAATAATCTGAATGGGGCTAATGGTAAGTGTATCTGTCAAAAATAGCAACTATTTAACCAAGCATCATTACCAGTGTAGAATAATAACCTTCTACCTTCAGCAACACTCCAGCCCAGGCTTTAATTTCCCCTATTATGGGGGCTGTTTTAGATAGTGATTCATCTGATCTGATTTAGATATTTGTGTTAGGAAGAAGTGAACTTCACTCTTATTTCATCAACAGTACTGACCATCGTGACTTACACCTTTTACATATGCAGAGTCTAGTCTGACTGACTTATTTGCAGGTATTTGCATGCACTACGTTTTTAAGTAACCACGTTCTCCTTTTATTTTCTTCTGAGAAACTAAATGCACTAAGCTCTACATTAAAATATCTCTGATTTATCAACATTTTTCTTGAAAATGGACAATAACTTGGAAAGCAAAAATGCAGTATTAATTGTGTAGTAGGCAATATAACATTGTACTGCATCTCTCTTAGGATTTCACTGGTGGTTTTGTGCATAGCAGCTCTGAATAGATTTAACTGGGTGAAAAGGAAATTCTGTCCCCAGGCTATTTTTTTATTTAATGATATCCATTACAGTGGTGTCATTTTTCAAGATAACAAATAAACATAGTGACCACTAAATTTTTGGATTACAATGGAAACTGAAGAACCTTTGTAGAAGTCATTCAGCAGATATCATGCTTGATAGAGCTGATGATAGCTGTGATTTCATGATAAACTGCAGATCTAGGTTCTAGTCTCAGTTTTCCTAGCATTTTCAAGCATGACAAGTCCTATACGGTGGGGGACCTTGCATATCTAAAATGTCCACCTCTGTCAGGGCCCTGAGTACACTAACAGTCCTGAATTGCACCAGCCAGCCTCAGCTGGGACCTCCGCCCTCTGCTTACTGGTCCAGGAGCTCTGTTTAAGTTCAGTGATCATGATTGTCCTCAGCTCCTGGCTTGTTCTACCCTAATGGAGAAGCCCTGCTTTGCTGCTCCCTCATGTCTTCATCCATGCTGGTCATCTCAAGCTCTGTATAGTCGACAGAGACAAACAGGGCATAATTCATCTTGCTCTTAAATGGACATCTAAAGCAGTTCAGATAAATTGAGCTTTGTCATGTATGACTATTTTTCCTCTACAGACTGTTCAGATACAGCTGTAACTTTTGGCAGGTGGAAGTAGGTGAAATGCTTCCCACATTTTGAAAATGGCCAGAGGCTCAAATCAGCTACTGAATTCAACTTAATAAGTTCATTTTCATCAGGTGAGTCATGGTAACAGTCCAGTACTGCATTTTCAGTCCAATGGTGTTGTCAAGCATGATGTGTTTAGCATCAGCCAACACCAGGGAGAGAGGCTCCAGAGAGAGAGGCTAAGAGCACCCACAAAGTCTGTTTCTATGATTGTGGCAGTCTTTCAACTGTGGGATCACACCCTTTAACAATTTGCATCTTACCTTCACCCAATAACTGTGAAAACACATCCTTAGCCTGTTTGAATATCAGGTTTTTCAGTGCATGGACTCTCTCTCACCATGTGTCCTATAGTGCCCTGATTCTCAGCTGAGATTGTTTTACAAATAAGGAGGTGGTCCTCTTCTGGTCAGAAGCAGAGCTGAGCAATCAGTAGAATCTGGGCAGGAGTCTAGCATGACTACAGACAACAACGAAGAGCAGTAGTTGTGCAGGATATCCCCCCAGAGAGGAAGGAGAAGAGGTCAGAAATGATTAAATGATTCCTCCAAAATGTGCTTCACATGGCTAATAAATGTCAAAGTACTATGAAGCATCATGAGACATGGAAAAGGAAATGGACAAGATACTAAATACTTGGAAAAACAACGAAAAACCTCACTGACCTGGAAGCCACCAAAGCAAGCTGTTTACAACGTATTTGATAGAGAGATCTGTTGACATGCAGTGGATACTGTGGCACGCTGCCTTTTACGTGCCACTTCCATGACAAATGCCTCCAGCCTTTGGATGGTTCCCAGCAAACACTTCGGTAGGAGGGGAAGAGGGAATGTGTGATGTTAAAAGCAAAGGACTAAACAATTGGAGGAAATGCCTTTGAGATAGCTCCTGGGGAGCTTGGCTATCTTCTTACCTAATAAAATTAATTTCCCTGGCCTACACATGTTCACTGAGACTGCTTTTCTCCTCGCACTTTTCCACACTTTGGGACCAGTGTCTAAATGGTGCTGACACAAATGATTTCCCAAAGAAAGCTCAAGCCTGCCTCCTGTCTTTCCTCAAATAATAATTTCCTATTAAGTCAATGAGGATCCAAGTCTGAAGTCCTTTCCAAAAGGAGGTGACACAGGAAGCTACTGCCACTAATATACTCCAGCATCTGTAGCCACTCATAAACCAAGGAGCCCTACGGCTACAAGTCGTGTCAGACAACACTGGTTCTCTTGCTTGAATGCCTGAGTCCTCAGATACATCTGGGTCATCTGAAGGCAGCATTTTGGTAGGACTCAGGAAAAAGATTTGAATTCACAGTATAGTCAAACATGACCCACTCAGTGGGAGTACTTCTGTGATTTGTTAAGCATATAAGCATTGAGGACAGAACCTTCCTTTAATCAGACAGCCAGAATCTGGAATGAACTTCCACTAAAATGATATTTTCATTCATTGGCCATTAGTTTTGTGTGTCAGTTCAACTTCTAGTATATTGAATAAACATGGTCCAGATGTATGTCACGAACCTTTCTTGAAACCATCTAATGAAGATCGTTCCCAGCTTATGTTGAAGCAGTTTGTAAACAGTAGGATCTGGGTTCTTTTCCTGCTGCCACCTTGAAATTATGAGCCATAGACTGACATCCAAGATATTCTTGGAAAGGTCAAAGCTTGTTACAGGAGTTTAACCAAATATGACTTAAATCCAGCTTTGAAAAACCATTGAAATGTTGCCTAGCTCTGTCCATTTGAGTTGGCAAAGGCATGAGCACACACAATGCACGCATCATAAAAACTGAGACACGTAGAAAGGCTTATTCTTTACCAGTGTCTTGACTGGGGAATGTTTCTAGTTTTGCTTCTTTCTCTGTATTTGTCATTTTCCCCAGAAAGTAATGGTTCACATTTGGAAGTCCATTCGATTTTGTATACATTTCATTCACTTATCAGTTGAGATATGCAGATAACAGATAGCTTAAATCGTTGGGTCACTGTACCCGTGAAGATCATGGAAAGATTCAAAGAGGAATATGAAGTACTAACATCTTTCTCCCAGTTTCTTAGATTATATGGCAGAAACTCAGCTCCTCCAGGATATGGGAATGAGAAGTGACTGTAACGGCTGGGTATAAGGCTAGGATTCATTCTGTCTAAGTTCAGTTGGCTACGATGTAGATAACTACAAATGAGCTAGACACTTTTGGTGTACTTCATAGTCCACAGAGATAGGCAGGGTACAAAGTATCAGATTTACTCTATTTGGATAAAATAAATTGATCCTCAAACTCTCTACCTATTGATTATTTCTCTATTGAATACGATGGCTGTTGCAAATGTGTCTACTTTGTATGCTGGATATAAGTATTATTTGGTGTACCTTGATCATGGCTGTAATTACAAATAGGAGCTCAGTTCTTTCTGCCCAGTAAGAGAAATGTTTGTAATTACTAATCCCAATTGTTAACGCTGTACTGCTCCACTACTGAACAAACTGAGCTGCTTCTGAGACATATACTTGCTTTGCAGAGCAAGGTGATGGGAAAGTCAACTAGAGTATCTGAACTGAAAATTTGAGGCATATGGACTGTGTAACACAAGCTGTTTGCAGGATGTACAGCAATTCATTCTAAATAGAAGTGACTGCTGAACCACAGCCAATTTTTGAAGTTAAATCTGCCTTGTTTGGATTTAAACATGGAAGAAGAGCATTTGGGGATAAATGTGAAAAGACAGATGAGTTTTAGGAACCATGTATAAATGATATCTCCATCCCACCTCTGCATGTTCTCATACCCAAACAGTAAAGTCATTAGTGAGAATATATAGAGTAACTGAATACCTTACTCCTTCTGCCTTATCCTCCAGTGTGCAGAGAGGGGCAGGAGCTCCCTGCTGTCTCAGTCAAAGTGCCAATGCACCAAAGGGATAAATACAAGGCCGCTGTGCCAATTTGCACCAGCTGAACATCTGCCTCAGAGAAACACATCTAGGAATCCTTGAGATCCATCTTACACACACCACCCCCCCCATCCATCTTACTTAGCTGAGAAGTCTAAATATCATTTTTATGACTGTACAGTTTGTCAGGAAAACATCACAGCAGAAGAACTTGCAGGACTGACAAGGGACTTTCAGCAGAGGAATTGATGAAGCCTTAGGGAGGTAATGTGTGGGCTCTCTGATGGCTAATGATGGCTGAGCTCACTCTGTAGCCTTTCCTTAACTGGCAGAAGACACCCCAAGCCCTACCTTCATAATTTTTCATTATTCTGGGATTATTCAAGATACGCTTTTACACTCCTCACCCGCCATTCTCACTCCCAAAGGAGAGGTGTGATCCTCTTGCTTTTGGGAATATCCAACATTGGGAAGCAATACTCATGTGTGAAGCTGATAACTGGAGCAAAAAGAAACAAACAAACAAACAAAAAACCCCCACAAGTTAACAGTTCCACCTTGTACTCATCTCAATTCTTTTGAACTTGCTTAATGTTAAACTCACTCTTGGGCTCTGAATTTATCAGGGACTTATTTATTAAAACAGCAGCCTGTCCTTCCTTTCCGTCAGTCCATCTGCTGCTAGTAGCCAGGGACGTAAGAATGACTGTACGGGTCAAACCACAGACCCATCCAGCCCAGTATCTTGTTTCCATAAATGGCCAATATCATTTCCAAATGCAGATGCCTCGGAAAGGGTGTAAGGATAGACAAAGCACGTAGTGATAATTCTCCAAATATTCTCCCAACCTCCAAGAATTTACAGCTCAAGTACTTCCTGAAATACAGGGGCTGTCTTTTTCCTTAGTAACTCCCCGTGGATGCTACTTCTATGAACTCATCCATTTCAACCCTGAGCCCATGTCAACTCTGAGTATCCAAAACATCCCACAGTGAGGAGCTGACATCTTAATTATACATTCCCTGCTCTCTGTAAGACTTAACTGTAGGTGTTCTTCCTCTCTATTCAGATAGTTAACTAATAACTTTAATTCCTCAGGGATTTTGATGTTATTAGAAGACTTCAGAGCCTGCTTGCAGGATTTGAAATCCTAATTATAGGAAAAATCAGCAACAATGTGGATGTTATTCATGCCAGGGGATACAACTATCTCCATTGCAGACATCCCTGTCTGAGGTGATCAGTGACAAGAGAAACAGCAGAGTCTAGGACCTGCTGTCCTCATCTCCTCCTAAAGAAGGGGACACGATTCTTCCTTAAAATGCCTTCTTCCATCCTTTAATCGTGAAGGCAATCCAGGGTGATTGGCTCGGGTTAAGATGTTTAAAATTCAAGTAAATCCCACCACAGATGTTTCCAGGCAATGATGACTGAGATTTCCTTGCTGTCACATGGTGACAAAAGACCCCACAAATAAACCAAAAGAGAAAATCACAGAGTGTTGTAGGAAAGCAGTCATTTTGCATTAAAGTTTTGGAGTTCATGCAGATAAAATATTGCCCTTTCAAATCTATGTCTACTGTTTGTCCTTCTCTACTGGACAAAAGCAGGGGATCAGGCTAAATATGTACCTGTGTGGTATAAATTCAGCTGGCACTTGTGGTCTTTCCACTCCTTCCATAGATGTCTGGATGAGACTCGTCTGTGAGATCCCAGCAGTCTCTGGGCTTCAGCAATCGGACTGTTAGACAAGCAGGAAGGAACACATGGCTTTGAGCAAAAAGGGCAGATAAACAGAAGCTGAGGAGATTTACACATGCTAATTCTTGGATAAACATCCTCATCTGGACACCGGTCTATCAGTTACAAGCTGGAAACCCTGCCCTGCCTGTAGTTCAGGGCGAAGTTTCCCGCTCATGCTGACTCCTCCTAAGAGGAGTTGTCTCTACCATCCTCATGCTTTTCCAGCACAAGAATTAGCATTAACCCCATTTCATTAGAATGGAAAATGCGCCGTGGAACATTTAACTCTGCAGTTAAGTCAGCGGTAGTGCTTACTGAGCCCAGATCAGTGCTCTAAGACTGGACTTCATGAATGTCTTGAAATACTGGTCCAGTTTAGCATGTTTAGCAGAGATCATCCCCTTGTGTTTCTCCACAGCCAGACTCAGGTGTCCATGTTCATGCATGGCTGTGAACTGTCAGTCATCCCGGCTGGGTTCATGGGTCACAGAGCAAATATCAAGCTGCAGCTGCCTTGCCCCTTCCCCAGCCTTTACTCTTAGTCTCTCTCCCCTCTCATGTCCCAACACACTGCAGGCATCTCCCATCATGTTACCAGCTCTTGCATGCCCTTAAATACTGGAGACACCAATGCTAAAGCAGCCCTTTGCTATTCTTTGCTTTTAGTCTTTCTTGCCATCTGTTAAAACAATAAGAAACAAAAATACCTCTTCAGTGTGATGTCCTACATCCACATTTAGGTAGTGGAATAAAGACCAAGGTTTAGGGCCAGTGCAGGACCAGCCTAGCAGCTTATTTCAGCTCAGATGGAAATCAGGTTTCTTGTTTTCTCTGAATATGGACTTGAGAATTTAGCCTAAAGCAGGTCTAAGCACACTAGCAGAGCTGACCTCTTTTCCTTACTCCACAAAAAGGACAGTTGTGTCCATAGCAGAAGGTCCCTTGCTGGGGCTGGGTCCTGTACGGGGAAGTGTTTGCTGGCCCTGGCCAAAATTATGCCAGGGAGCCACATCCAGACCTGGGCCATGATTGCCTTTTATTAATATAGAGGCAGTCAGAGGGCATGAGGGAAACGAGGGACCGCGAACTATTTAACGGGATATGATGTCATTCCATTATGTCATATATGCCCCCTTCTTTCTCCTTACATATGTTCATTTATTTACACACACACACACACACACGCACACACACACAAGCACACACATGCAAGTATGTGCATACATACATAATTACATACATACTAATTATAACTGCAAATATAAACCATTCTGTGGCAACTGGGTACACACACATACAACAGTATCAGCACACACATGTATATGTATACGTGTATATGTATATACACACATATAATGCACATACACATGTTGACAATAATTCTTATGCTTTTTCTAATAGCTAAATCTGAGACACAAATATTCTTTGAAGCAATAGTCCAGTCAGGGGAAAAAAAAAAAAGGCCCTATTCTGTTAAAACATAAATAAACCAAACCCACCAAAACTTATGGATGAAAAGTCACAAGGAGGGAGGAAGACAATTTGGAACTGAGCCTGCCTACAGGACACGGAGTAGCAGGTATCTGTGATGGACAGGAGCATGCAGCGCCAAAGTGACCCCTCCTGGGCTTTAGCACAATGCCGGCTGGGCACGGTGCCCTCCTGCTGTGCTGCTCTGCTCTTGCAACGCTCACTGGGAGCCGGCGATGCTCAGATGCATCCTCTGTGCAAGTCAGCAAAGGCGGTTTTGGACACTGGCCCCCTCTGCATTGCATTAAGCAGCACAAGGAGGCTCTGTGGGCTGCTGCCCACAGCAGAGGCTCCCAGGCTGGTTCCTCCCCACCTACTCCTGCAGTGGATGCGACAGCACAGGGTCTGCCAGGCAGCAAAGCTTATTTCGCTCTCCTGCAGCTATGCCCCCCTCCTTTCCTATGCCTTCCTGATCAAGGTCATGGGGAGATGATAATAGCTGTATCGCAGGAAACACAGCCACGTTTTGCCTTTTCCTCCCTTCTTGGGAGCTGTGGGGTGCGGCCATCAGTGAAATGATAAATAGGCACACCGAGCAGCCTCCCACTTTGATTTGGATCCTGTGGAGAGGCTGGGGCAGAGCCAGGAACACGGCAAAATGCTTTAACGTCTCCGAGAGGAGAGGGACATGAAAGTGGGAGAGGAAGGGCATGTTCGAAAACACACACCACCACAGTTTTCTGCTTTCATCACTGGTGCAACCCTTAAACAACCACAGCTCAAGGCCCTGCTCAGGCATGAAGCATGTGCTGCTTCTCCCCTTCTGGAGGCTGCACAAGTCCCTCAGCCCAAGGACATAGGATTTACGAGGCTGATATTGATTGTGAACTGAGTTTCATGGCAGGCCCAAGGTGATGTTGGAGTAGATGTCGTTCCTGCCTCTGCATGCAGCTTGCCTTGCCAGAGGTTAGCAGCGGAGGGGGAGATGTGAAACATGTGCACGAGAGCCAAGTCATGGTGCAAGGGGCATGCTGGTGTGCGGCCAGCCATAGCCCAGAGCTGCTGCCTCCCTCTGTGTGATGCACTGAAGAGCTGACCTTAAAAAATGCTGTGTTGTTCCTCCTTGGAGAGAGACTGGTGTCTCCTAGAAGGATCCTGGCACCTCACAGACAAGGTGCTAGTGCTTTCATTGAAAAGCTGCACCTCTGGCACCCTCTTTCAGGTCTCTGAGAAGTGCAGAGTCCCCCAGGCACTGGACATTCATTCCAGATGATTGAGAAATAGATTCAGAAGAATCACCACAAGCCAGAAGGGTTTGAGTAAACAAGGTGTCAGAAGACACCAGCTTTTTCCACCTGTCCCCACCCTTTGCTGACAGCCCACAGCCATCTCACCTCAGGGAATGGTGTCCAGATGCATCCTCCTTGCCCAGGAATAACAAACACCTCCAAGGCGGTCTCTTCTCAAGCCCTACGAGGGCAATTCCTCATGTGAGTGTGTGTTTCCCTGCTTGACTCATTTCCTGTTTTGCTTAGACGGAAGAGAGGCACCTGGTGACTGGCAAGTGCCAAAAGTTGCATCTTTGGGGCTTGGGGAAGGGTGTGGGGAGGGTTACTGGGTTCCCTGGATCACCAGTCCTCTCCGCTTGCCAGGAAAAACACCACCTGATCTACCGGCAAGTGGGGCAGATGCTCGGAGGTTTGCAGCTCTTTGCAACCTGCTGGCCTGTGTCCTAACCACTGCGGTCTCTGGAAGCCTGAGACCCGAGGTTCGTGCTCCAGATTGTGTGATAGGATGACGTCTGTCACATCGCGGGGTGGGATGGCACCCTGGACCCCCCTCCCTAGCCCATACGGCTGCGGGAGGAGGCGATTGGGAAACCCGCCAGCCAGAGGTGCGTAATCCTCCCCAGCGCTGGGACGCCCGTCTGCCAACCCTCTGGCAATTACGGTTAACGTCCCAGAGCAGAAGAGAGTAGCACCATGACGTGAATACCCAAATCAAGGACCTTGGTGAGGAGCATATGGTGGCAGATAACAGGATGAGTTTTATGCTCAGCATGGGGGGGCGTCACGGACCTCCTGCTGCGGCAGGGACAGGCAGGAGGGAGGCAATTGCTTCTCCTTTCCTTCTGCAGTGACAGGTGCTACAGTCACATCTTGCATCGTCCCTGACCCTTTGCGGACACACCGGAGGAGGAACAATCTCCAGAGAAAAGAGTGTCACAAAATAGCTTCCTCTCCTTTTCCATCTGTTATAAAAATACCCCCCTGGCAGTGCCGGTGGACTCAGCTTGGATACCCATATGAGGAGCCAGGGGAAAGGCAGAATTAGACAGGATGGCTGTTATTAAAAGGCTGTCCCACCATGTGACTCCGAGCAAACATTCTCCAAGCCTCCCGAATAACGAGAGGCTGTTAGTGCCAGCTAATTAGCAGCAAGCTAATGGGTTGGTTGCTAGAGCCGCTGGCTGCAAGTAAATTAAGTAAGAACAAAGGAAATGAAATCTACTGAACAGAAAAGTTATTGGGGGCGGTAGCACAGGACAGTTCCAGGAATAAACTTAATAGGCTTAGTAGTATTTAGGTGTAACGAACAAGAGCAGAGGTTCACATGCTGCTTGCTAATTTATTCCATCCTCTTGACTGAAGGCAAAGAGAAGGGACAGAAAATGAAGAAATCCATGGAGTGGAAGAAAAGCAAACATCAAAATGTCTTCAAAGGGAAGATAAGCTATTTCAAGCAGCCTTTAGATATTTACCCCGAAACACGTCTTCAGGGAAAAGTGAAGCAAGATTGAAAGGGAAGTAGGTTATCAGCTTGGACACAACTTGGGGAGTCAAAAGGTATGGAGTCAGTCTTTGAATCTACTTTCCCTCCCTGCAAACCTTAGACAAGTCACCTGATCTACCCTATGCCTTTGCCACCTTCTGCTCCTGTCCAGCCTCCTTGCAGAGACCTCTTCCATGTATTTCAGCAGAGAGTCTGACCATTGCAATCGCTCCCTTGGGGAAAGCTTTTCTGTAATCCCATTTGGTTCAAAGCTGGCATTTTCAGTTGGATTTCTTTCCCCCTTCTTAGAACATGTGTGTTTTTAAACTACAATAAAAAGAGATATTCTTGTTCCTGACTTAACTGATTTTTTTCCTAATCATTGTCAATCCTTTTTATTCATCATTAATAAACAGTCTTCTTGAGACCATTAGCCTTTGTAAAGCATTGGCACAGGACAGAAGTGAGAGCAAGGCCCAAATTTTTTAAGCAACTTAAGTTCCTGACTCCCCCTGGCCTCCAGGAGACCTTGGTGTTCAAATACTCCTTAGAGTCTGGGCCTGACAGCTCCACGGTGGGTTCCAAGTCAGAGGATGTGAGGTCAGATCCATGAATCCTTCCTCCCTCTTAGCCCACATGCAACCTGGGACTTCAACCCTAGAGTATTTATTTTTTCCATGATTTATGCCCTTGCTCAGGCCCAAAAAGAAAGGATACTGCAGAGATTGCATAGGCAGCAGCAGTGCACTACCTACGCTTCAAATCTGTAGGTCTTTCTTCCAGATTCTCTCATTTCAGTGATCATATATCAAAGCAAAATCTTGGAAAATGTATCTAGCTGAATTTTAGCTGAACTTTCTCCAGCTGCAAAATCAGGGTGAATTCTCTTCTTGCATCTCACAGAAGAAAAAGAAAGGGCCGTTTCTGTGGCAAGATGTCTTCAGAGTGAAATCTGCCTTGGACAACTGCAAATTTTCAGCCCAATTTTCACAGTCAAATGAATGATAAACCACCAGAAAAAGGTGGAATTTACAATTTAGCTAGTAGGTTGCTTATAGCAGCAATGATGTTAATAATAATAGCAGTAATAATATATAGGCAGATATAAATTCATGAAGAATAGAAAGATATTTATTTGCTTTGGTCAGGGAGACAATCCATGACTAAGTCCAGTGGCCTAACGAGTTCACAGCTAATGGCTCAGCTATAGTACCTGTCGATGTGCATAGTCTTCAGATGTATGATGTGCTCTGGCTTAGCTGACCCTTAATGGGAAAGAGGTGAGCTTTGACCTTGCAGTTGGGGTGGGCAAAGAGCATGCTCACACAACCGTGTAACAGATGACAGTTTTAAGCCACGTTACCTTGATTGTGTGTTTGAGCTCCACCTCCTCATGGTGAAACTCACTGCTGTAGGTATGCGTGGTTACACCTTGTCATCCTGGTCTGAGAAGGTGGGGAACTGAAACCTTTTTTGGCGACAAGAAGTCACTAAACCTGAAGGGTTTCAGTCTTGTTTCTCAGCGCAGTTGACATACCAGCCATGGGGCCTGTGATTACATCATCACCCCAGGGAGCACACTAGCCTCACCCTTTTCTGTTCTATGGGAACACAATTAATTCCTTCTTGTACATCATTAACAAGGTCCCAGTTGCAGGATCTTCACTGGTGGTACAAACCAAAGAGCTAGAAGTGACCCACTGAGACTCTCCTGCAATGTCCATCCTTGGCACTGGTTGCAAGAGAAGTAATTTTTTGGTTTGTGGATGGAACCTGCAGTGTTTGTAAAACAGACAGCTTGCAAAAAGCAGATAGATAGTTAGTAGATAGTAGGTTACTGAGGCCACCTATAGTCCTATTTAGGTCTCACAGGCTTCATCCTTAGTTCTTTTAACTTCTGTGCACTCCCTGCCATTTCCCCAGGCCCGAGCTGAGTTCAGGCTGTATGTCAGTCTTATCTGACCATCAGACCATGTGCTGATTTCAGCCTGAATGACAGAAAACCTCTTACACAGTGTGAATCTCACGGAGCCTGTGAACTCAGATCTCAGTGAATCCGCTCTGTGTAGTAGTGAGCTCCTTAGGGGTAATCTATGACGATGAAAAATATTTTTTCTCAACTTGTGATGTTCTGTGTGCTGAGTACATCCTGGTTACCCTGGTTCATAGCCCTTTTTTGCTCAGATCGGAAAGAAGATGGACTGGAGGCGAAGTCACCTAAACTTGGTTCACCTAAGCACTGACATGGCAGACTTCACAACCATACAATTGTCCTGTATTAAATGTTTTTTACAGAGGGGATTCAGCAGGAAGAGGGGGACATGCAGCTTGAGGGTGTTAGGCAGATGATCTCTGAAGTTAGCAGTTACAACTGAAGAGGTGACAGTCTGCATATGTTCATCACAGCTCTCCAGCTCTTCGTTCCTAACTCATAACACAGCTACATCAGGGGTTATAAGCACATCTTGGTTTTCTTCAGTCCAGCATCAGTAGGATTTGCTTAAGTTACTAATGAAACTAGTTTAAGCAAATCTGCTTGACTTTACGCTCACATAACCCATTAGGTTATCACTGTAAGAGATATATTGGTTAAATGCATTGGATGGAAATGGTCATCTTAAATCATTACAACTGGCTCCACAGCTCATCTAAACCTTCAGGACACAACAGATTTCTCTGCTTTCAGAGATGGTAGGAACTTCAGGTCTTTATAGTAGACTCTTCTCCCTGGAGTCTTGCTGATGTATTGGGTAAAGGCATTGATAGGGGATGGTGGCTATTTGGGGTTTAGGAGGCCTCATATTTGTTTCATTTTTATTGGTGTGAGAGTTTAATAGAGGTAAAACCAAAATCAAAATCACTTATCACTTATCAATCCAGCAGTCAGTGAAGATCCCCAGGATCTCCACAAAGACAGATCATTCTGTTCTGATGTCTACACATGGATTTGGGTAGTTCTCCTTAGACATCCAAGCTGGAAAGCATTGCCCTGTCTACCTAATTTCTCAAAGAAAAGTATTTCTTTTAAAAGATCTCTCATTCTGTCCTGATTTGTGCTGTTTTAATTCTGAGGAGAACCCCTGAAGTCAGTTTTCTGTCCATGGTTAAAGCTATTAACCACTCTGTGCGACAGCTTTGCTGTGGGCCAAGGGCTGAGAGCTAGACACTTGCAAATAGACAAAAAAAATAATAGCACAGCAGTCATGGAATGCTCTCCCAGGTGATCCTCAAGAGTGCAAGACTGGAGGGGTTCACCTCTGGTACCTATGGGCAAAGTTGGTTGGGCAGAGACAACATTACAATGAAAAAGATGCCAATTCAGGTGGGCTCTGAAGTTTGAAGACAGCTTCCCCAGAGGGTCTTCATAGATGAAGCACTACTCCATGCTATTATACAAGTTTCAGCATGCCCTGCTCATGTGTGGTAATTTCCTTACTGATTTAAGACATCGAGTTTCTTTCTGGCCTGACCTGCCTGCCAAAAAGGTATGGGTGTCCAAGAAGACAAAATTACACAACAGGTTGTTCCCCTGCATCATAATACTTATTCTACATCACATTTTTCCTTCTCCACTGCTCCCAGATGACAAAGGCTCCCCCTTTGCAAGCTGCAAAGCAGCCGCTGTTCAGGAATGTCATTACTAGAGGGGCTTTAAAATAAAGCAGGGCACACAAAAATGTGATGACTTGTCAAAAATGCAGGCTGCAAGGTGTTTAAGGCATGAATTTCCTCTTAATGAAGCCTCGCTGAGGGAATATTGCATTCAGTCTAGAGCGCAAGCGATGATGTATCACAAATTTATGGCTGTCCCCTAGTGTTTCCCAGAGTGAGGAAGGGGGCATGAAAATAGCCACACAAGGAAGGGCTTGTAAAATCACCGCCATTCAAGCTGTTGCTTGGCCCCAAGCCATATCTGTCAGTGGTTTTCACAGCATTGGGGTACAGCACAGCTCAGCAGGACCACCGATTAGATGCAAAACCTGTGTGCATTTCCCCTTTGGGTGGGCAGTCCACAGCTGTTTTGGGTGAGTAGGGCATTGCAGAAGGTTAAACATCAGCATGGGCTGCATTGAAAAGGAGCATGAAGGAATGCACTGAAACAGGTTGTCTGTCAGAAGGTTGCCTCCCCCAATCCCGACAGTCACATTCATCTCTTCGACCCCAAAATAAATGGCCTGGTTTTCCCATCTGAAACAGAGCAGAGGTAATGGCTTCAGCAATAGGGGATGTGAAGTCTTCCCCTCTCTGCAGATGGGCAAAGCAAAGGTCTGTTTGAGTAGGAAGAGTCAGTCACCATCTGTCACTGGGACTGACGCATGCATATATCAGGCATCCTGCAAGGTCCATCACCCGAGTGGCCCTGACTTGGGAGGGGAAGAGACCCCTTTCTACCTTGTTCCTTTTAGCATCCCTCCACCAGGGATACCATCCACCATCCCTGGCAGGTAAGGGTGTCTTGGAAAGCCAAATTCAAGTGTGAGGTTAACACTGGTTTGTGCAAAATTTCCTCAAGCTACAGGTAGATACAAGGTGGGTATTTCTATTGCTTGAGTGAGCGGGAATTAATTCATATATGGCCATGTCAGCCTAGAGGGACAAAGCCTGGCAGTGGTCAAGCTTAGATCAGATGTACTATTGATTCTTACAGTCTCTGCAGCTAGAGACCAACCTCAGGCCTCTCTCCTGCTCCATGTTCCACACACCACTCACAGACACTCCTTTATTTTGACAATTGGTCTTATTGCATGTGGAGGGATTCACAGAGCAGGAGAAAGGCTGCATTTATGGGAGGAGAAAGGGAGAAGTGTTTGATTTGACAGAGCCCTGAACACAAAGGAGTTGCTCTAGGAGACACCTGCTGCTTTGCCACCATCATGCAATAAGATATTCTCCTGGCATCCCTTCTGGAATAACCCTTGAGAGCAAGATAGGATGCAGGATGGTACAGAAAAAGAGGTCAAATTTTGCAGGATTCAGAAAGCTGGCGTCCTTCCCACAGCCTCACCAGTGACTTCCCAAATTGTGTGAGGTCAGAGCTGGGACTAGCGCTGATAAGGATGTGAGTGAACTTGTCTGGGCAGGTGGAGCGCAGAGATTGATTTTCTTTGGGTTGCATTTTCTAACTGGCTGCGTTTCACCGCTGACGTCCCTCAGGAAGCGGAGTGTACACATTGGACCATGTTCAGCACCATTTGGCGTCAGCGGAGTTGCAACAGGGACAACTTTGGCCCCATAATGCTAAAAGTGGCTCTGCAGCCTGTTTCTTTGACTACTAAATAACCTTTCTTTCCATGTCATTCTTCTTTAAGGGGGCAAAGCTGTCTTGTGGTGCCTGGAAGTGTGAGACCATCACGGGAGATACAGGTCATTGCAGATAGGAGCATTGGATCTCTATTTTACCTAGAGGCACGCCGAGGTACAAAGAGGTGAAGCAGGTCACACAGCAGGTCACTGGGATTAGAATTCATGTCTCTTGACTCCCAGCCCAAAACTTAATTTGGAGTCAAATTTGACTTGACAGTATCCTTTTAAGTCTGGAATTTTACAGACTATAAAAGTAAAGTGATCAGTTCTGACTAGAGCACCTTACTGACTTTAACAAATGAAAAAAAGGAAGAAGAAGAAGAAAAAAAAAAAAGAATAACATAAGTGTATTCAGTTAATGGGTTGATCTCAGTCCAAAGAGAGAAAAAGGGTGGAAAAAAACCCCAAACCTACAGAACATTTTCAATCAGAAATCGGACTTTTATCTTTCATGATTCCCAATCATTGGAGATCTTTCGCAGGTAATTTGAAAGAGCTGACATTTTCCCTACATGAAAGAATAAACATTTAATTTGCACTGCCGATTTGGGAGGAAGAATTCTAATCCTATTTGCTCAGCCTCAGCAGAAGCACAGCTGAACGCAAGATCTTCTGTAATTACTGCCTCAGCGCTACACACTGCACAGGTAATTCAATTAGGAATCCCGATGGGGAGGATCAGGCAAAAACAATACAAACCCAATATTTAGCAAATGGGTTTTAAGTCCCATCCACTCTTCTGGGTCAGTGGTTCCAAGGTGGCAAAGGCCAACAGCGTCAGAAGGTCAGTTCCCAGAGGTGTCTGGGATTGATGGCTTCCATAAAGACAAGCTGGTGGTCCTTCCTAGATGGATGCCTGTCATGTCCAAACTACTACTGCTCTTTTGGAGCTACTAGTCATCTCTTTGGCAACCTCTGTGGAAAAGTCAAGGGTTAAACGTGCTTCTGAGGAAAGCAAAATCTTTCTTATCTGAAGGTGGCCCATACGGAAGAGCCCAACAGGCAAGATTTAGGCCAAAGCTACAAAATGAATGATTATGTGGCCTTGTTATTAGATTGTATGTCCTTCTTATGCCTCTCTAACCCACATTTTTGGGCTAATTTTTATTATTATTTTTGTTTCTAACATGGTTTTGAGAGCAGTTGGGAATGGGGTGAGCAAAAATGATCAGAGATTTGGAAAAATGACACGATCGAAGATGGAAGGAAATAATTCTTTATTCTGGAAGTGAAAAGATGGAGGAGAAATCAAAGAACTATCTTAAACATGTAAGAGACTTCTGCAAAGGCCATGTACATTGAGTGGGAAAAGCAGACGAATGCTTCTTCCAGGGAAATGATAAAATAACTGGGACAGGGTTTCTTTGTGCTACTGAAGATAGTCACAGAAGTAGTGGAGTCAAGGATAGAGTACGTTACCCTGACACGGACATTTAGAAAGGGTCCAGTGAACCTTACTTTGGAAATGTCTGTTTATCTCAATTGACTGCAGAGGGAGTCCAGGGTAAACAAGTTCATCTGTAGATGTTTAAACAGCAAAAGTCCACAGAGAGGTGACATGAATCTTGAATTTGGAAAAACTTTCTAGTGACAACAGTAATATGGTAGGAGGATATGTCACTTCGAAGAAGGTGTGGAGCCTTTGTTATTAGAGATTTCAGTACAAGACACATAAATATTTTCCAGGGTAACATTTCTCTATTTGATTCTGCCCTTGGGTGAGGTATGGATTATGATCTTTGAGACCTCTTTCAGGTGATTTTCTGAACATTCTTCCTGTGGGTGAGGATATGGACTCTGCCAAAGAGGAAGGTTCAGAGGTACTCCTCGAAGATTGGCAGGACTTACAGAGCTCTGAGCAGACATGTTGTCTGAAGTCTAACAGAGCAGAGACCAGGGCTTACTGCCACAGTCCTTTTGTGGGATCTCAGATGAGTGATCAGGGGCCTGATTCAGTTGCTCACACACAGGGCCATTTGAGATGTCCTTGGATAGCCTGGCTGGTCACCAGCTCCTGAAGGTCTCCCCTTGGCCCTGTGTCAGGTCTGTCAGCGATTTGTGCGTGTCAAAGACACCTGAAGGAACCCAACTGGCTGCTGTTATCCATACTCTGACAACTGAAACAAGCTCCTAAGATTCTTCTACAGCTGAAGAGAGATGGTATTTCCAGTGAGCATTGCTCTCCACACACTCAGTCAATCACCTGCTGAAGCTGTCTCTTGCTCTCCCTGGACTGTTGGTTTAAGAAAAAATTATCTTGCCCTATGGCTGAGTTGACAGACATGCAGAAAACACACAAACCCAAATATTCCCTCTCTATCCAAAATCAGATATTTCTTCTACAATGCACAATTTCTGTTCAGTTCAGAACAAGCATGGAAAATCAAATAGGATCTGTGTTTCGGAGAAGTGTGTCTGATCTCCATTGTTTTTTCATCACCTGAAATTTTTCATCTGCCGGACATCCGCATGATGTCACTGTCTCCATAGCAGCAAACTGACATCACTGTGGGAGGATGATGGCTGAAGTCAGGCTTGGGATTTGCAAGTTCATGTAGGTGATAGCTTTGAAAAAGCAATCAAATAGAAGAGAGGAGTGGAAACCACAGATCATAAGTCAAATGATACCTATGTGCAGTATGATTCATAATTCATGTAAATTAAAGTCCCAACTGAATGGGCATCTTGGATGTTACGCAAAAATAATTTCTGCCTAGGATAAGTATGCAAGATAAAGAAAGTGTGGAAGAAGAGAACTGAAATCAGCATATCCTTTTTCCAGACAGGATGCTGACCCACATCACAGCCTCTACAGTAGAGGCAAGGGTTGGATATGGGCCTTTAGAAACTCCACTTGGTGCAATAGTATCTTTCCTTCTACCCTTAAATACCTGGTAAAGATCATAACTCCAAAACACAATGTCCCAGGCAAAACGTAAACCTTCAGTGTATTCACTTCATTGTTGTTCCATTCTAGTGTTCTTGGTTATGTTTTTTGGGGGTTGAAGGGGTTTCCAAGCATCCATTTGCCTCCATACCAGGTTCCATAGTCACAAGAATCTCAGTTTTGCTTAAATATCACCAGTGAACTTGGAGTTGCAACTGAGATTCAGTCTGGTACAGATGCCCTGTTTGATCTTTGTTCCCTAACTTCTGATATTTTTTATTCCTCCAGTTATCTCTGTGCTGGTTTGGTGATCTTCCCAAGGCAGCAACACCCAGCACATGGACATACAGACACAGGCTGGATCACATCCCCCAGGTACCAGCACCCACATCGACCACCCACTGCTAGAGACTGGCTCCATCCGTGCTGCAGTCTGCATCTGCCTTTTCACTCCTCTGTCTTCTGTATGCTCAGATTTGCTCCTGAGAAGGGAGCCTGACACTGACTCTGTGATTACCCCAGAAAAGAAAGGTTTAGTCTCACCCAAAATCTGTGCAAAATTATTTTTTTCTTTTATGTTCTGTTACATTTGGGGGGGGGGGGGGGGGGGCGGAGTAGGAGTAGTGGAGTTTTTTTCAAGTACAAAACAAAGCTTATAGGACTGGAGTGAGGGGGTGTGGGACAAAGGAAGAGCAATAAAGAGCGGGATGCTATTTAAAGTTGACTTGAAAATGAGCTGTTAATTTTTTTCCTTGCTGAAAAAAAAGCATTACCCTAAAAATAATTCCTAGGCTGAAAACGAAGGAAGTGATTTTATTCCATACCTAAGCCAGCTGGTGGGTTTTTGTTTTTAATTCGGTGTCAAAGTATTATTTACAACAAAAATTTTAAATGCTTGATATCTAAAACACTCCAGAAATTATTTCAGATGTTCCCCTTCATTCATGTAAGTGTACATACAGATGACAGACAACTTCTGCATGTTAAGTCATGTAAGGAGAGGTGTGTGGCTCTTCTCTGGAGCTGCAGCAGGTGGGCACACACCTTGCCATAGCTCCAGACACATCAGGGACATCCCAGCCACCCAGCGAGGCACAAATACCAGTTATCTCCAAAGACACCCTGGCCCCAACAGCCACAAAAAGGAGTTTCAGTCTCTTCTCCCATACCCTATTTTGCGCTCTCTTTGCATGATCCTGGTGCTATTTCTGGCCTCACGGTGCTGACAGGGAGAAAGGCTAACAGGAGGAACAAGAGATGGAGGAGAATCGACATCACCTTTGGGCCTCTTTCCCTACAGCCCCCTTTGTAAATCTCCACCCTCACCAGGGGCTGTTTTATCCTGACATGTTAACAAGGGGCTATTCAGCACTGCTCCTAAACTACATGTTCATTCTCCTTGCTTTGTCTGATTGAAAGCATTTAATAATTTAGTTTCCTTTCTGGTGTAGGAGATATTTAAATAGCTTTTGTTCCACTGACTGAACATATTTTAATAACAGCTTATTTTGGTCAACATTTTAGAGTGGTATGAGAGTTAAATAGTAAATCACTGGAGACAGAGTAGGCTTTCCATATCCTCCTGTACTAGGATACCGGGTTATCTCTCCAGGCTGATGGTCATCCCTTCTTTAATCCCTTTCCAAGCCCAGACAATGATCTTGCTCCACTGACTTGTTTTAATCGTTGTCCGAGAGAATCCATCTTCCTGAAGCAAATGCTGGAGCACCTGCAGCTACTCAGACGCTGAATGGAGAATGCAAGTCACCTCTATTTTTGCTCTATTTACCACAAGCCCTTTTCAAAGTTTGGAAATGCTAATAGAGCACTAAAGTGTGTAAATGTAGGATTCAACTAACCTAATTTTGTCAGTGCCATTTAGCTTGCAAATTCAGACAGCTAGATGTAGGTCCCTCTGTGTTGCTACATTCCCCATACAGTTGTTGAAGAGTCAGTCAAAAGTCAATATAGACCAAATGTAGGTGTGTAGGGTGACCTGCAGGGTGACCTGAACCATTATTTGGGATACATTGGCTGTACTGATTAGAGGCTTAATTCAGTTGTCTAAATAGAGGCGCCTAGTGTGGGAAAAAACTGTCAACACATTGACATGGAGCTGACAGAAATGACAAAGGACCCATGACCATGTGGATCAGCAGCTGGAAGCCAGGACATCTCAAATGCAATTGGCCATACACACATGGACAGCTCTAGTTCACATGGAGACACTGACCTGTGTGGTCTTCATACAGTGAAAGGGAAGATTCAGCTGCCTAAATAGGCATCTAGTACCATTTGGTAAACCATGGAGTGTCAACATGACCTCCAGCTACTGCTCCAGAGGGCTGGGTTCCCTGTAAGTCTTGTGTCATATCGGCCAGACCCATATCAAACTCTCATGCTTTTCGGCACCTCCAGTGACATTTGGCCATGGGTAGGCAGCTGAGTCATGCTCATTTTAGACTTCTAACAGAAAGCAGATGATTCCTGCTTGCTCAAGTCACCCAAGAAGGCATCAAAAGAAGCAAGGAACTGAATTTCGGCTCCTTAGTTTCAGAGTCTTGGCCCAAACTACTGATCTATCCTGCTTCTAGCTCTGCTGGGTCACATCTAAACATGTATGCTGGGCCTGCCCGCTCCCCTCAAAGCCCAGGGCTTTTACATCCCATGCAGGGCACTTTGAACTAGTTCCAGTCGCTTCAGAAAGAGACAATGTTTCCTGTTTCTACAACCCAGCCGACTCCTTAATCCTTTTATCCAGCTACTATTGTGCCAACTTGTCCTTGTGTTCCTGTTTGACCTCATCTTGATTCTTTCATCCACAGGCTCCGTTCCCACCCCCTGCAGAAGGCACGTACTTTAAACTAGCACTCAGTGAAATGGAGTTATGTGCTTTATAGGGAAAGAAACTCTTGAGCAAGTGTGCATAAACACACACACACACACGCACACACACACACACACGTGCACGTGCCCCAGGTCAGCCTCTGCCTGTTGCTTCACCTCTTCCATTCCTCAACCGACTGTGACACTGAACAAGTCGCTTAACCTCTCGCTGTCTGAGTTTACCCAGCCGTGAAATGGGGATAAAAATACCTCACCTACCTCAGACAGGACATGTGGTTTAATTCCTTCGTGTTTTCAAAATGCGTTGAGTTCCTGAGCTGGACAAGAATTGGCTTAAATTTTCTCAGGTGACTAAGGTTTGTGGTACCCAATTTGACATACATTAAAATCATCTTGCCTGTGCTTGCTTGATTGCTTCAACACCAGGACTTGCCAGGGAACCTGAGGCAAATTATTTGTTTGTGCTTTTTGTTTGAATAGGGAAAAGGATTTTTCCCACAGAGGGCATGGATCTCAAAAAAATACAAATCATTGTGTATTACACATTTCTTGCAGTTCAGGGCAACTGATGTGCTCTCTGAGTGTGGGTTTGTAAGATCCCAGGCTCAGAGAGGAACAGTTTGCTTGCACCAGGACATAATCCATTTTCACTGATTTGCCCAGAGATTTATTTTTTTTGTTATGAAGTAAGCCTCCTTTTAGACAAATCACTGCTAAGAACTGTAAATATCAGTCTCCATTTCAGACAAGTTAGGAGGGGCCTGGCTGCTGAGATTTTGCCTTGTGTTGCTGTTGGCCAACCACAGGCAGATGCTGTAGTTTATCAGGAGGAGACATAACAAGAGCCAATGACACAGAGCTAAAGTTCAGCATATTCAGATTCAACTAAATCCCTGATTTTTTAGAATCTGGGGTATTAACCACTAAAACAGTTTCCCCAGGGGGCAGTGGGTTTTGCATCATCCAATGCCCTTCCAAAAGTGATGACCCAGCCCAGACAGAAGTTTTTACAGACATTGCACTGACAAGGGAAATTCTCTGATCTGAACTCTCTTATTACCTTATTAGCAAATGTAATGGCTGCTGCTCTGTAATAGCTCCCCTCCCACTTCCCACCTCCTTTCCAGGCTGAAAGGTTAGTGATTACATGAGTAAATACGGCATTTTTGTTAGGGTGACCCCTGATAAAGGTGTGCAGTGAGTGTCCAAACTAGATTAAGATGGCATCTGAGAGATACCAGGGAACCTTCCCCTCCTGGACACAAAAGAAACTGATTCTCCAACATTTACTGAAAAATAAGACAGGAGCTGGCTGAAATCCTCGGTTTTTATCTGTCCTTCCCGTTTTTCCTCAACAGCTGCATGGGTTTTGGAGGCTATGCAGATACATCTCTGTTTTTTTCCCCTTTCACTTTTCTTTAACATGTGTGCACTTGCTTCATAACCTTTCTCGCCTCTTCTCTTCATCCCCCGCCCCCACTTCTGCCATTCACT
This sequence comes from Gymnogyps californianus, assembly GCF_018139145.2. Lineage (NCBI taxonomy): Eukaryota > Metazoa > Chordata > Aves > Accipitriformes > Cathartidae > Gymnogyps > Gymnogyps californianus. The sequence goes on from NC_059472.1 coordinate 166,057,247, forward strand.
TTCGTGTTACTGTGCCCTAACAGCAAATTAGTCACCCAGTGCCAAAGGCAACATACATCACCCCGTGACGGCTCCTTCTGCTTCCACCCGTGACCTTTAGAAACAAAATAGCCAAACGCAAACAAGAAGAGATAAGGGCTCATTTTGAACACAGCATTTTTATTTGCTTCAGGTGTGATTTATAAAGCTGTCACTGAGTTCTGTTGGCAGCTGCGGATGCAGGAGGAAAAGTTGTTTCTGTATCCCTCTCAGTGATGGGAAGTGATTTAACTCTTTGGCTGCACCAGGAGGTGGGCGAGTGGCAATCCTTTGGGCCTCTTTCTTGAAGGGGCACAAGAGAAGGCTTCAAATCCAGAAGCTGATAGCTGGGGAGGTCCCAGAGGAAATCTGATCCTGGGGTGGGGGGGTTATAATTCATGTTGAATCCCCAGGGCTCTGCCCTTCTTCCTTTACATTATAGCTGCATTAGAAAGCAGATGATAACATGGGATTTAAGCACTCAGCTCCTTCTGACTGGGATGCAGGAGAAAATAGACTTTTTTTCTGTCTCTGCTTCCAGCTTGCTAAATTAGCTTCGACAACTCACGTCGTCTCTCTGTTCCACGGTTTCTCCATCACTGTTGTGAAGACTCAGTTCTCCCATATAAAGCTCTTGGGGATTTACTGAAGGAGAGGGCCACGGGACAACTGGTCACTGCTATTGTCACCCTGTCCCAGAGCACAGTCTTGAACCTCCTGAGAGGCCCTTCAGCATTGGGTGCCTCTGAAGCAAGGTTGAAATGAAGCTGTTGGGGAGCCATAAGGCCAACATGCAGCAACATATGGGCAGCATGAGCACAGGACAGTCCTGGTGCACAGACCATCCAGCAAGGAGACCTTCCTGCAAGTGAGCCCTCCTGTTTCTTTCTTGATGGGATAGCAAGGGATGTGGGAAATAATACCCACACCCACTGCAGGGCTGAGGCCTTCTACTGACCATCCCATGCTTCTGAGATCCCCAGTAGGCTTGTCCCTGGCATGAACCCTGTATGGGGAAGATCCTGCTGCGATCTGACCTACTCTGCAAGGCCAGGGGTAAAGGGTGAAGGGGGAAGGAGAGGGGCTGTAGTAACTCATACACGGCATGGATGAGGCACAGAAGGACATGTCACACAACCTTGCTGGTGTGTTATGTGTGCCGTGAACCAAGGCACCCTCCAAGGTACAGCAACACTGGTTACTCCAGAAAATAATCAAAGTAAAAATCCCCCATGTTAGCACTTTAATACATGAGACAGATAGATACTCATTCTTCTACTGTGGTCTACTGATGTTCTCTCCAACCTCCCACCTTCGCTGTTTCAAGTCTTGCACTTCAAGCAGTTGCTTGCACATGAAGGCCTGCAAGTTCAAAGCACGTCTCTGCCATAAATGTCGCCAAAGACTCTGGAAGTTAAGTAAATCCCTCACTGCTATCTGTAGGTGTCATCCCTTTCCTCCTGTATTAAGTCTCCTTACACATGAAGACACTGATCCCTCCTCCTCCTCTCATTTTGTATGGCATCTAGTGCTGTGAAACCATGATGACACTGGAGAGCTCCACAGACTCTTACAACCAATACAAAGCACCTCCATGAAACAGGGAGCGGAGAGTCCCATCCCAAAGTATGTGGACCCTATGTATGCTGACACAAAGTCACAGTGGGACTCAAACATTGTGAGGTGTTCATTAAGACATTTAGACACCTACCTTTCTCTCCTACAGAGCTAATGCAAACAAACAGCAAGACAGAGAAGAGAAGGGTCATCAGCAATCTGGAAACTCAACAGGTCCAAAGAGTCTAGGAAAATGAGTTTGTAACACCTGTCCAAGGGATGGTTCCCCTGTCTCTTTGCATAACTTGCTCATTTATGCTTGGGGTAACCATACTCTAGCTTGATTTCTGGCTGGCCCTATCTACAAGTACAGGCCAAGATTGTGTTCCCTGTAGTATCCATGCTTTCCTGGCATGTACAGTGCGGCTGTTGCTGAAGTGGCAGCGGGCAGCAGGGGAACACCAAAACAGCTATGCTCTACTGCTTCCTTTGTCTACATGCAAGCCCTCAGAAGCAGCATGGTTGTTGCTGCCATGGATGGAGCAACTGGAGAGTGTGGGCATGACTCTCCAGGGACCTCTCTCTGCAGGAGTAGAAAGGCTGAGATGCTTGGGCTCTCCTGCCATCTCTATCTAACCTCCATTTTCAAACTCTCCTTTCCTGTGTCAGGAGCTGCCTGGTCCCCTCCCCTCATCCCAGCATGCGAAAGCTCAGTGTTGCTTGAGCTGTTGAGAAGCCGTAAACCACATCTTCTGGACCAGACAGACACATCCAACTTCTAGGCAGAGCACATCACTCAAGGGATCCATCAGGTGCCAAGCACCCTGTCCATCCCAGAGCCCCAAACCTCACAACAGCAACAGAGCACACGGCTTTTCTCCTCCCCTTAATAATCTGCATGGAATATTTCCTTCAATTCCTCTTAGCTTCTTTTCCCCTGGCATTTTCTCAAGTGCATACAGTTCTCCTAGTTTCACCAGTCTTTTAGAGTAATGCCAAGGGGTCTGAGCCCTGTGACACTATCCCAGAGTGCAGGCTTATTATTTCTTACTCCCCCACCCCCTTCTTGGCATTCATTTGAGGACTGAGGAGTGGCTGTAGGTACAAAGTGGCCTTTAGATTGTTTTTATAGACATTATTACACTGTCAAGGCGAGGTGTAAGGCAAGGCTGTTGAAGAAAGGGATTTGACAAGTGCATTTATTTTAACAGGCAACACAATTCAGTCCATTTAAAAACAAGGCAGGTTTGTAAATGCTTCTGGGAATCAGCCCTGCAAATACTGGTGTCCATAGGCTCTCTAAAGTGTAATTAAGGCAGGAGTTGATTGACTGAAGAAAAATAGAACGTCAGCAATGAAGGCAATTATAGAAAACAGCAGCTCCTTTACATTACTGTTCTGTTTTGTGTTCTAGCTTGGAAACTTCCTCAAGCAGGAGAGATCCTATGGCCTAACCGCTCTGAAGCCAATAGTAAAACCCCTCATTGGCTTTAGCACAGCCAAGATCTAAGCCTCAAAATAAAGTCATTGCCAGGGAAGGCTCTGATGACACTGTTTTTCAAAGGTTTCCCTTGGATGACTCTCCTCTAGATCACAGCGACAATCCATAAATTGGAGCAGCCCTAACACGGTCTGAAGAGGGATAATCCAAATCTGATAATTGCATGAGAGTCATCCTGTGTAAGCCTCACCTACATCAGCTCCCCAGTTCAAGCTCCCCTAGTCGAGTTTGCACTTCGTGTCCTCGTACCATGCTTCATCTTCTCTCACTCTTCAGGATGCCACCCACCGCACTTGGCAAGCATGTTCACAAAAATGGACATAGACCACAGTTGCCCTCACAGAGAAGTTGTCTTCTTCATGGATGGCATGACTCATCTCTGCAACCTCAGAGCATGGCCATTCCTTTAGCACATAACCTCTTGTGCCAGCCTCTCACCCATCATTTGACCCATGTTGTGCTCTCCTAACTCAGAGAATATAGTAGCTGGGTCTACACAGCATGTACAGAATAGGTTTTCCAGCTTACACAAAGCTCCTACAGAAAGCTTTTCCTTTAGAGATCTGGCGTGCACACACCCGACCCCAGCTGCAGCCTGTAGCTGGCTTGCTTCGAAACTTCCCTGAAAAAATAAATAAGAGGTTCTCTCCAAATTCATTAAGAGAAAAGTACCCCAAATGTGTTTATTGACAGTGGCTTTTTTCCCTTCCAGATAGGGTTGGAAGGAACTTCTGCCTCTGGAACCTGACCAGCATCTGAGACACAACATTAGAAACACAGCTGGGCAACTCCAAATATCATCTCTTGGAGTTCTCTCTTTCGTTTTCTTTTTTCTTCCCCCTCTTTCCCCTCTGAAAAGCATTACATAAACCATATTGTTTTCCACACTTTGCTACAGGCACATTAAATGAAAAGCGTTTGGAGAGGGGAGAGAATCACAGCAGTGGCCAATGGTCTTGTGTATTGAACTGTATTGTAAATACTTCTCAAAACACTGGAAATGAAATCGTTACCGTCACCCTTAATTTATAGATGCTGAAACGGAGGCCTAGGGATTCAAAACGAGTCACTGAAGACCATTCAGCAGGTTCATTGCAGAGACAGACATCTCCTGAGATCTATCCAATAGTCACAAGACCTCACATTAGTTGTTTTGCAGAGTTTATAGAAATTATCTATTTTGAGCCTGGGAAAAAAATACCCTTGTAAATCCTGCTGTGACCTCAGAAGATCTTTCTTCCCACCATTTCTTTCCTAATTGCTACCAGAGTGTCCTGTAGATCTTCATAAGGAGGGGACTTGCAGAAGCGCCTGTACCATCCTTCATCAAAAAGAGTTTCTGGGAAAGGCTTCAGGGATCCGCTGGTCTGCAAGACATGACGAATGCCATGTGATGTTGTTGGCAGATTTCAGAAGCAGATGCACGCACGCTGACAGGAATTTCTGTTTTCCACTTCAATTAAGGGGCAGAGGGAAAAAATAACCACAAGGAGCTGTTAAACCAAATTGCTAACAACCTTCAGCCCATCAGGGTTACTGACAGCTTCCGCAAACCATTTGCAAAAAGGGTTTCTGGTAGAAAAATAAAGCTTTAGGGCCAGGCCTGGCAAAGTCTCAGTCCCCTCTGAGAGGTGCTAAACGTCCTCAGATCCCCATGGAGACACTTGCTAATATTGTGAGGTTGTTACAGGATAAATGAGGGCACAGACTGGGCAACATGCCTAACTGGGGAAAAAATAATACTTTTGACACTGTGTGTGGCTCTGACCAGAAGAGCTGACCCCTGAGATCCAGCTCCAAAGCCAGGATGGCTGGTTACAGTCCCGATGAATGCAGCTCTGAAGAATCCTTGAGTTTCAGCTCCTACGGCCCTGCTGGTTTTTAGGTGCCTAAATCCACCACTGAGACACCATTAATACCCTCAGAATTCCTTCTCAGCTTCTCACATGGTGGGCTGTTGCATTTCATTCGACTGCTTGAACCCAGTGCTGTCCACAAACTGAGAGCTGCTCAGAGGGTTGGTTGCAACTGAAGTAATATGGTACTCAAAATAGTCAGGGATGCCTTTCTCAGTCATATGGTCCATTTCTTTCAACACAAAACAATGTGCATAAACCAAAACCTGGCCAGCTGCTAGAAGGAGGTATGACTGGTGTAAGCACCCAGTCTCAAGAGAAAAACAGTGGTGGGGTCATGAATTGATCTCTCCAGGGAGGATGCCAACCAGTGGCCTCCACGGCCTCATAGTACATAATTCCTACAATGAAGCAGAAATTTGAAGATTCAATAATCCCACACTCCCTGAAAGGGGGGTTTAAAGCTTCTGCTCTAACAGGGATTTGGTTACATCATGAAACAGTACCTAACTGCTAGGTGTTGCAATGCCAATGAAGATTTGACCCCAGGGAGCACAGACTGGAGCAAGAATTGCTGGAAAAACACAAGACGTAAATGAACTCTCTCTCTGGTACGTGTGCTCCAGGGCAACAGCTCTGCTACTTGAGAAGGGGAGTATTTTGATAAGCAAGGCAGATGCTGCCTGGTGAGTCTTTCACTGTGATACTGGAGAAGATCCCCCGAACACGCACAGGACACCCATCACCTTAGCACCAAAATATTTGAGGCCTTTCAGAAAACACATTCTGTTCCCTGGAGCCCAATTTTTAAGATGTCTTCTTCATCTGAAAGACTTACGAGAGATGTAAAGATCCATCCACCTCGCAATTTACATTGAAATTAGGACAGCACGTAACAACTGTCTGCACTGCAGACACATACATGCACACACAAACACACCCCTGCAACTCTGGTAGCTCTGCTGAGTTACCAGGTAAAGAGATAAACCCTACTCCACCTTGTTCTCCTTGAGGATACAGGCCTCGAGAAGAGAAAACATTTGCCAACCATCCTGTACTTCCTTCTTCCTGATTTCTGGCTGCTGGCACCCTAACTCCTCTGTCCTGGGAAGACATAGAGACAAGCCGGACCATTAACCTTTGTCTTCCAATAGTCAGGCTGGTGATTTTAATGGTTTACATTACATAAGTGAGCCCAGAAAACTTCTTGAAAAAAACAGAACAGCTGGACACATCTGGCCCATGCTACACATCAGTGTAGACATAACCTTAGGGGATCTTGAAATCACAAGTGTGGCACAAGCATCAAGATACTTGGTTTTTTCCAGGAACTAGGCTTCTTCCTATGTATTTGGCTAATAGTCGCCTCCAGAGCAGGGTTTAAAGACCAACTCCACAAGGCAAGACAGATACTTCACTGAGCATCACTAACATGTTAAGATGACCTCATCAGGAGAATTTTAACCTACACGGCATGATGTGAGTGAGTCTTGGTCTGTATTTATTAAAGGTCTAAAAAACATTCTACCTTTACCTTCAGAAGTGGCCACCACCAACACCAGCTATGGACTCGCGCAAACACTCTGACATTTCAGAGCCAAAGGGAGATTTCAACTGAGTGTCTTGGAAATTGTTAGGTTCTTCAAGATGCTAAACAGCCCAAGCAGAAGTGAGCTGCTGCCTTGTGCTAGATTGTGTGTACATGATTGCCCTCTTCTGAGGCATCTCAGAACAGTTCACCTCTACTTAAAGCCTGAGAGCATCAGCAGATTCATCTTCATCAATGGAGCCATGCTCTGCTGTCACACCCCTTTGCCACCAGCTAAATTCTCATTCCAGCATTCACCCTCATTTGCTGCTTAAAACTTTTCGGGGAAGGACTTTGTGCGTCATTATCATCGTAATCCCTCATGTTTATTTTTATTTAGGACATTCTGTATCCAGTTTGGCTGACAGAGGTTACCCAGAGGGCAAAGGAAAAGCCCACAGGACCATCAGGACACTGCTCCTTCACATACTCCCTGGGACAAGAGTCCTGTAGACTCTCCTCCCCGCTCTCTTCTGAAGGCACTTGTTTTCATTTTTCTGTTGTAAAGGTCTTTCTTACACTTACAACCGTCCCATTGAACAGTGAACACGGGTTCTACTTTCACCTGTAGCAAACAAATACAAAATAAAAAATTCTTCCTTTCCATGCAACCTTGCCACCCACCTTGTGCCTATCGGACTGGAAGTTCTCTAAAACCAGGTAAGCCTTTTTCTACTCTTTTGTCCCCATAATTGTAAATCACGGTGGCCTCCTGCAGCTGAACACCCTCCTTGGGTCCCATTTCAGCAGCAGTGCTATACGAGCTCTGAGGGCAGCCACCAGGGAGTCCTAAGCCTACGTTCTTTCAATGCTTTGCTTATATTTAGCCTTGCAACATTACCTTACCTCTTTTTAGGTTGTTTCCATGACAACCAGCCCAGCAATAAAAATCAAGTGTTGGCTGCAGGATAGGGGAATGAGGGTAGAGGAGGGAGTTTCATGACAAATGAGGAAATACAGGCTCTCGAGTTACTCCAACCCCACCCACTGTGTTAGCTCAAGTAGGATGGTTCTTTCTACCTCAATGCAGAGCTGCCATCAAGTGTAGGAGAGTGCCAGGAAAGCCTGGTGTCTTGTAACTGGTTTTAAGACTTCTGTAGGATTTTCACTGTCAGTGGGAAAGGCTTATTTTGTGCTGTAGCAGAGCCCATGGGAACAGGGTCATGAATTATGCACAAATAAAAACACATTACACCCTTTGGGCCTTTCTTTTTCACAGCTTTTCCCCTGGGCATCCCAGAAAGAAGGGTCAGGCACAAGTGAGGTTGTGTGCAACTGAGAAGCTGGGGGGAGAGGAGACTGCCCACAGCTAGAGGCTGGGAAATTTAGGGTCTGTGTATGAGCTTCTGGTTTTGAGAGTTTTACAGAAAGCCTGTCAGCTGTGTGACAGCTTCTGAACGGCTACAAAGCAGATCTTTGCAGAGGAAAGCTTCATGACATCGTGAAACCATAGGCATTACCATGGTGTGATGAAGTAAAATGGATGGTGAGCCGCGAAAGCTGGAGAAAAGGTTTTTGCAGATGAGGAGGACAGCAGGTGGTAAAAATTGTTCTGATATGGAAGGTTTATTTCTGTAATGCCTTCCTATATTATGGTTTCTCTTCTGTACCTGCCTTTTGGAGGATAAGATTTATAACTCACGGGACAGAGCCTCCAACTGTTTAATTTGAAGTACAAACAGCAAGCATGCCTCCCATGACAGGATTGGCCCACTGTGTATTGGCCTCCTCTAAGAAAGATTACAAGTCCTATTGTTAATTCCTCTTTTATAATGAGATGAACTGCTTCCTATCCTGCCAAATGCTTAGCATGAGTCCCCAGCATCCTCCCAGACAATGCCTGGACTCCTTTGCTTGAAAAGATTAGATTTTTCTTTGGTAGGAAGTGTAAAGAGGACTAGACTATATACACATCTATATTGAGATCTATTTTTAAATGTATCCTACGCGGCTGAGTGATGAACTGCAGATGCATTTGTTACTCGTGGTCCTCTGAGATACAAAGGCTTGCTACAGATTGCTTTCTTTTACTGCAGGATCACTTTTAATAACATCTTCTTCAACACCAATACTTGCTTTTACACACGCAATCTTCCAACATAATTTCTTACATTTATGACAAGTATGACGCTACCTATATTTTGTTTCTTCTTAAAGAAAAAAAATTAATTGAAAATACGGGAAAATGAGAACTGCAAAATCCTCTGAAGAGTTCAATCCCTGTCTCCAAAGCCGACAAGCCAAATTTCAGTTTTGAGCATTTCTACATTCCTTATCAAGAAGGCAACACTTACATCTGGAGGCCTCCATGATATCTCTGAGTATGAACCGATAGCCCATCATTCTTGAGCAGTAGGAGGCATTTCAGAAGCTGGCATGACTTGGTATAACTCCACAGAAGTTAATTTACACCAAATTGCTCTGGCAGATGGTCAAGACCATGGTATTTGAAGTAAACAATAAAGTTTATATCTAGCCAAGGGTTAAGATTGGTGCCCGTGGTAAAGAAGAGTGCAGCACAAGGATTACCAGTGTGATGCTGAGCTAGATTGCAGAAGTAAAGGTGTGAGTCCCTTCAACATGAACTCATGTATTGGCTTTTGTAGCTGTAATCCACATCCGCTATGGATGGGGACTTTGCACCATATGATAGCTGCTGGGTTACAGAAGCAAACGCCCACCAAAATTTCTAAAATCTACCACTCATATTTGCACAAGACAGAGTGGAAGGTATCTTATCTGAGGTTCTGTCTGCTTCAATTTAAGTGGAAAGTATTGGAAGGGCATTTTAGCTCAGTCTTGTGCTAGGCTTCCACTCATACAACTCTGTGTGTGTACATATATCTGACTGCAAAAACATATATATGTATATAGTGACAACAAAGGAAGTGAGGACTACAAGAAAAGTCCCTCATTTGCAAAAATAGGAAGTCAACATAACTACATTGTATTAAACTATGAAAGGTGCTAGCTCAGTTGCTTTATCAACTTTGACCTTTAAGAAGCTGAATATGACAAAATAACACTTTTTATTGGATAATTAAAGGGGAAAAAACCGCTAAAGAATGCCTAATGCCTGGGTGAGGATGTGGACACAGACATACAGTTGTACATATAATTTCTCACAAGTATTCAGTGGAGATATGAACATTAACATTATATGTGACCCCATTTGGCATAAATCTGGCACTGTCAGCCACAACATCCATGTAGGTCTTCTCCAGGGTAAGACAGAAACTACTGAACCTCAAGTTTCTGAGACCTACCTGATGGCCAGCTCTCCCTTCAATCTCACTTTTAGTTTTTTTCCCAGTTTAACACAAAACCTCCACCATCACAGCCCCCAAACATTTGCTTTTAAAATCATTGAGTTTTCCTCTGAGGGGAGCAAAACATGACAAGTTAAATGAATTAGGTAATGCTTTACCCCATATAATTTATGATGCCATGGGGAGTGGAAGCACACACATCTCTTCAGCTTGTACTTGGTCGCTCCTTGTGGACTAGAGCTAATAAACTAGAGGAGCTTGGAGATGAGATGAGGGAGGGGAGGAGCCACCCCCTTCATTTCTTGATCTTGGAGGGGCTAGCCTAAGAAAATGGTTACCAAACACCTGGAGCAGCACCTAATTAACCAGAGTGAGATTTTAGTTTGGCAGGATTAAATGCTGACAAGCACCCAGGGTGCTGTGGGTCTGGTTTGCTCACTGCTGGGAGCAGGGATAAAGTGCTACGTTGCGCAGCCCTGTGGGAACATAAATTTGGGGGAGGTTTGAAACAACAACTACTTTGATGCACAGGTTTGTTGATTGACATTCCCCTTGTGGATAGCTGGAATTAAAATTGATTGGGCAGGGTAGTGTGCTCAAAGTTTTGCTGGTCTAACTGGATGTAGTTCCACTCAAATTCACTGTGATTTATACTGGCATGAGGGATGGCTTAAAGAAGCTGCAAAAAAGCATTGCAACAAATTCAAAATCTAGAATAGGGAAAAGGTGATTTAAATAGAAATCTTAATCATGTTAAAGTCTTGGTGAGCAAGCGCTTCTTCTGAGGGAAGTCCGAACTCTTTTCTGTAAGGCAGGATGGCCACACCAGTTGATGCCAGTGGAAGATCGGGTTTACTCACTTTCTCTGGGCCTTTGAGAAAATGGGAAGATAAGACAACACCTCTTCATTGAGTAAGGAAATAAAAACTTGTTAGTGAAAGCATCTATGTATAGTTAAAAAATGCACACCAGCTGTCTTGGCTGTCAGTGTACAGATAATCCTGAGAAGAAACCTATGGTGGAAGTATATTAGCACAACTCTGTTGATATAATTGAACAGTGCTGATTTATACTTGTAAAGAGCAGTCCTGTGCTATCAGATCAGGGACAGAGAATCAGATATTAACAGAGCTGGAGGAGTCCTTACAAGACTAAAGGCAGAAACGTTTCCTATGATAATTTCCTTCACTGTCCAGCTAGCTTCTAAATACGCTGACAAAGAGACACTACCTCCTCCTCTCCAGGTAGTCAGTTCTAGACCTTTCTTGCCTTTACTGTTGTGTGGGTGCTGTGTGGGCATTTTATTACTTTTTATGAACAGTTAATAATAATAATAGTAATAATAATAATTTTATCATTATTTCTAAGCCCACTTGCACTGGTTGAATTTGATATTCAGGACTTCATGTCTGATCTACCCATGGATCTGGAAAGCTGATTATTTTCTTCTTCCGTGCAAAAAACTTTTGCCTATTCCCTCAGACTCCCTAGATTAAAAGCCCTGTCTCCTTTGGTCTGACCTCATCATTTTTTCTTAACTTCTGATCTTTCCAGTAATTCCTCCACAGACTTTCTCCAATTGGTCCTAAGTTTACCCAAATGTGGTTGTTACAAAGTGCTCTTGGGCTTTGTCGCAATATTGGCTAAATGTTGGTAGACTGTAATAAACACTCTGCTCAAGTGGGGACACACAGAGCAGGATTCAGTTGCCTAAAGACGGGACATTTTAAATGCCTTAAGGTATCTTTAATACCTTGAAGTACCTTTCTTCTATTCACTGCTCCAAAAAGTGTTGGTTGTCCCTTACATCTTCTATCCTATCTGTCACTCCCACGTCTGAGATAACTTACAGGCACCTCAAATAATAAATGACCGTATACATGCAGCCAGGTGTGGTAAGTCTTATCTTCAGCATTGAAAACTTTACCAAACCCAATGAATATGGCATTAAAAGAAGTGAGCTCATCTGCAGGATGCTGGGACTCACACAAAGGAACTGCAGCTGACAAGTCTCCTAAGTCTCATTTCTAATGATATCTTAATTTTTGCACTTCCTTGCTCCAGCGCACTCTGCGATGTAAGTGGGATCATGAAATTCTCTGCATCATTGTGAAATTGTCCATAGCTGTTAACCTGTCGTCCAGGGTCTGTTGGGGGACTTCATTTTTTCACAAAACCAGTTGACCTTCAAATTACAGTAACATGTAAATTGAAGTAATGAGGGGAAGAGCTAGCTGATTTTCTTCAGTTACTGCATAACAGAGGGTTTTCATTAGGGCAAAACATGATTCCACCAAAATTTCCTTCTCAAACACTTTTGTCACAGTCTGAATGGATCTTTTAGTGTTTGTGCCTGTTGCCAGATCACCCAGTGCAACAGTATTTGCGGCCTCTTTTATCCAAGTTAAACACTGGTGAGCATATTGCAAAGCCAATATTTGTTTAGTATCTAATCAGGCTTGTTAAATTATCCAGGCCCTGCCAAGATCAGCAATATAATTTGAGCTCCACACTCACCCACCACCACTGTTCACCTGGTGCTGAACACGTTGATAGACTGCCATCGCCATTAGGATTTGGAGGTGATCATTTATCACAGCAAACGAATAGGAGTTGTGTTTTCTGTTTTCCATGCATCATTAGGCCTGGGGTGTTTGCACTTCATGGATCTCACTCTGAGTAAATACATTTGGAAAGTTGATTTCAATTGAGCTGAAACAGTTTCAGCCCAGACTTCAAGCCAACACATGACCAACCTGTGTAATCCCAAAGGGGACATCATAAATTGTTTTGGAGGTGTTGTGACTCATGTTCCAAAAGCCACATGCTATCAATCAGCCTTGTTCGTGCTGTATTAAAGCTAAATACATTATTTAGGAAAGGGAAGGATATTCCTTTGATGTTCAGTCCATATTGAGTTTAAATCAAGACTCTATTTAGGAAAGCTAAAACAGGAGAAGAAACAGTACAAAACAACACAGGAGAATTGACCAAAAGGAGGCAACAGGTTGGCAGATAACGTATTCACCCGAGTCACAAGAGATTCAATTTCAAGTAATTCATTTGAATTAAGCGGAGGAAGAGCCTGAGCAGGGGTGACTTACACAGAAAACGACTGAGATCCCTGACAGGCAGGAAATGTCTATTCTTGGGGGAAAGCTTGTACTTCCACTGTGCTCAGAAATTCAGCTGGAAAAAAACTTCTATGAAGAAAGCTTCACCAGGACCTTTACATTCCTAAGAAAATGTTCCATTTCATCACATCCACCTTTTTGAGGCCAAAAAAATGAAGTCAAAACATTCCTAAACAGTATTACTGTACTTCTCAAACAGCCAAGGGCTGGATTCATCCGTCCAATGTAGACGTGTCAAAGTTTGTTGGGAAACTTCTATGAACAGAGGGTTTTAGCAGGTTAGAAAACACACATCCAGCACGTTGTAGGTAGGGTTGATCCTGTTCTGGAAGGAGGAAAAAATGGTGAGGTAGGTTATTTCTCAAAGTCTCATCCTGACATTTTTTATCACAGTTCTATTCTGATGTTACATACTGTTCAGTGCTTTCAAACACAACAGCACTCTGGTGTGGTACCAGTTACCCAAGAAAAATCTCAGTTCAGAAAAGATCCAAAATTGAGTGAACACATCTAGGTAAGTTAAATTTTTTGGTTTTAAGAAACTTAAGTTACATTTGAATTCTCAGTCCTGAGCTCTGTCTGTGCTAGGAAGGGTGGTGGTGCTTAGGGGAAATCCCTCTGAAGCTATTGGAGCTATGAATGGACCCTGAAGTTCTCTTAATGGCCTCTAGATTTGGATCCATATGGCTTCCCACTCATGTGGGAAAATCCAGAGGAAATTCAGATTCACTGAAATAGACATTATGCAGAAATAGATCAAGGCAACTCATGCCCACAAGATCTTTCTGTCTTTAAATACCAAGAAGAGGAAGACAATCAAAGTGCCTTACCTTTACATGACATAGCACTGTTGGACTAGAACTCAGGACTCTGCTTACAGCAGGCACCCTCATGCCTACATGGCACTTGTGTCAATCCAGCCATCATCATGATCTATAGTGCCTTGAATTCCCACAGTCCCCAGACTCCTCTGCCTCCTTTTTTTTTTTCCCTGCAGGATTCCCGTGGTCTGAGAGGCGGCAGACAGCCCAAGCATCTCCCAAAAGCCGGCCTGGGCTGCTCCCTCCCTGCTGATTCATAAACTGGAATGGCAGTCATTCCTAGGTGCCTCCTCAACAGCCCTCTCACAGAGGCTTATGATCAGCTGCAGGAGCCTTTATTTTCTTGTGGTCAACCACTCTCCCCTGAAAAGTCTCTGGAGGAAGCATTATATTTCCTCACACAGGCTTTGAACTTCTGGATTAGCACTTTCCTTTGCAGCCCGAGCACTTCCTGCACAGAAGGAATTTGTACTGAAGCCTTTGGGGAAACCTTGGGTTAACACGAATGAGTGAAATCTGACAGCGAGAGGCCGTTTCCAGTTTCCCTCATCCTAACAGCCCACAGGTTTTGCCTCCTTCCAGGCTTAAGTCCTGACTCAGGATGAGCTAAGTGCTTTGTGAGGCTCCTGCCCTACAGAAAAGGCAAGGCAGCTTGAATTTCTTTCACTGAGGTTTTCATTACCTTAAAGAATCTTGCAGTTATCTGATGGAAGAGATCAGCCATCACAAAGCAGCTCACTTGGGGTAAATTGCTACCTTAAAATTTTCAATTTCTGGATTCAGACCCTCCGTATGTTATGCTGCATCAAACGTACTTACAGTGGTACATTTGGTACAGATGGGCACCCTCCATCTACAATGGAGCAGAGACTGAAAAACACTGGGTTTGTACTCAAATATTCTTAAGAGAATTTGATAAAAATATTTTTTAAAATTCAGGTGAAATGATGTACTTTCCCTTGATTTGGTCAGAAATTAGGAGGAAAAAAGAGCTATTAATATACGTCTGCAGGACAAGTTCTCTGTAGTCCAAATGGAAGGGCCAAGATAAGGAGCATGACTCTTGATAGCACAGCTGAGATCTCAGCTGTTGCTCCTCTAACTGAAACTACTTTACCTAACAAGGTTTGAATCATGCTCTGGAGATGCAGGTTCCTCCTTGTTGGCATTAGCCTATGTCCCTAACTTTCACTCAAATGTGATTATGTGGGTTTCACCTTCCATTATTATCATGTGGACAGATTCAGTTGTTGTCTTAGTGTACACATGGACTCTTTTAATAAGTGTCAGATGTGAACTTATAAACCAAGCAGAAATTTATGTACAGGCATTTTCTTCTTTCAAATCTGTTACTGAATGATTTCTATGGCATATTAATTGTTGGGGATGGGATTTAGTTAACTAATTATTGAAGTCCCTGGTTTTATTCTCTGCTGATATAATTTCTGCCATCTTCTCAATGCAATAAAATATTTGAGCAAAAGAGCAAGATGTTCTCTATGACGACATTAGTCCAATGTAGAAAATTTCCAGCATTCGGTAAAAACTTGGTTTAAACTGAACATGAACACAAACAAGACTATTTTTCAAATAGCCGCTGAATTGAGCTTTCCAGGAAAAGAAACCTGGAAAAACTGAACTTCTTCTGTTGGAGGCTGTGTGGGTTGGGTTCCATCCCACCGCCAATGGAGTCATTTCCTTCCTGATTCCTCATGTTGCACCTTGAGCTACCTCCGTAGGGATGGGCAGCCTGCTCCTGCATTGAACACACAGTTTGGACATCTAAAGAGCCTTTGATCAACTGGGGAAAATTCTCTCCATTTTGCAGAAGGGTCCAGAAATATTGACAGCTGGGGTAACAAAGCTTTCACTCACCGTGATTGAGTTCCCAGGATACAGACAACCATCTTCACCACAGTGTGTCTAAGTGGTCTGGAAATCCTGGATTCCATGTTTTGGGACAGAGCACATGACGGGGTCCTGAGGAGTGGAAACCTAACAGTTTTATGAAAGAATCCAGCCTGGTTAATAGCTGGGATCCTACCTGCTTTTTAAATAAAATTCACTGAAATTGGGTTTTTCATCACGTCTCACATTTTCTCAAAAACTGCTTAATAATAAAGTTTCCGCTCCATTTTGGGATGACATTTTAAATAGATTGGGCTAGGAATAGGACAAATGTGTAAGAACAAGGAGGGGAAAGGGGAGACAACCACTTTCCAACATAAATAATGCTATCCCAGCAACATGATCACTGAGTGAACAGGAATTGCAGAGGATGGCTGCTCCTGTGCTCAGGCTGTTAATCCAGATGCCAGGTGAGGTTCAAGTCCCTGCTAAATTCTTGTAGACTAGGGCAAGTTACTAATTCCCTGTTCCACAACTCCTTCTCCATAAGATGTCCAAGTAGACCTGCTTCTATCCCACATGTGGAGTCCATCCTTGCAGTTCCCACTCCCCTTTCCTTGCAGAGCTGCTAAGAGTGGGGCGAGGGGCTCTCGGGAGCAGACTAGGTCACTGAAGAAAAAAAGAAAGAGCCTAAACCTGGCACTTTTCATTTCATTGGCAACCCTTGGTGCATTTTTCTCTCTCTTTCCTCCTCCTCACACTTGCTCGTTCAGGAAATGAGGAATGACAGAATTTGTGGATTAGAATTGGCTGAGAATTTTCTGCTAACACTTTTTTTCCTAGAAAGAGCCCCGATTCACCAAGTTGCAGCCATTTCCTTCAGGTTGTTAAAAAAATTGCCATTAAAAAATAGAAAATTAAAAAAAAAAGGTTTTTTGAACTTGTTGTATACAGCTCTGAGCTTCTTCGAAGAAAACGTTTTAATTTTGCTTTGAAATGGCTCTTGCTGTAACATTCTTATTACTCTATTTTTATTTTATTTTTTAAAGGGACCTAAAAGACCAAAAATATCTCATATGACCCATCCTGAATTTTTCACAGATTACTGAACTGCAAAAAGTGACAAGTTTTGACAAGAAAACTTTTGAAATCTGAAGTTCTCACAGGACAAAAGGAAGTTTCACAACCAGCTTTATTTCAATATTACGATTATTTTCTTTGTGTGCGTCTGGGGGGCGGGGGGGGATTTTATGGAAATCTGATCGAAAAATATGTTCACTGGATCTAGCCACATCCTGCGTTCTTTGTCCCACGACAAATCCAGAGTGACTTGAATAATCTTCATGGCTTTGCAGGCTGTGCTGAGATAAACAAGAGCAGAATAATTTGTCATGATATCCCTAGAAGAAAAACAAATCTAGATGTCACATCATATTCATTTCTGAACACGTAAGAGTGTTGCTCTGGTTCAATCACTAGTCCAGTGTTGGCAGGCTTACCAACTGCTGCCTGCAAAGTTTGTCAAGAAAAGTGGTTACACTGTTAGTTTTGAAATGCCTCTCTCCACGTTGGGAAGTACTGAGCCTCCCAAAGTGGGGGCACAATAAGCAGGAACACAGAGTTTATAACGGTCATGGAGTAAACTGGAAGGCAAGACAGAAATATTTTTCTCTGAGGGCTTTGGGCATTCATTCCCTAATGGTATGACTGCAGGTGGGCTAGCCTGCTGTAATTCAGCAGGTATTTCTTCTGCAAGTGGTCCTGGAGGTGACAGGGACTTCTGAAATTGAGAGATTAGGAGGGTGGTCCTCACTTCTTGTCTTCTACCCTGAGGTCAGAGTGCTGAACTCCAAACTCTCTGCTGCTCTCACCTTGTTGGCTGTAGCATAGCATCGGAAGAGCATGTTGGGAATAGACGCTCTGTTTCTCGTGTGTGAGCATTTGTGGGACAAAGGTGCTTTGACCACAGGCACCAGGCAGACAGGTTTAGCAGAGTAAAGAGGGATCCTCTAAATACCGCTCCTGGTTCCGCAATTTTCCAGCATAGCCTCATTGATGATAGCAGTGGAGTTTGCAATGAGGTAGTTGATTCCACCTCTCTATAAACAACTACTTTTTTTCCGTACAGGACATATGAATGCAAACCTATGAAGTACCCTGATGGCTTATGAAGAATTGTGATGGCCCCTCTTCTCCAAGGCTGACTTTGAATGGGACTTCAGCAGCTTTTATACCATGGCATAAGTTTATCTGTGGTTAGGTTAAGCTTGTGGGTAAAACAGGAACTGTTCACGTGACAAGATGATGTTCTCTCTTACACCACATAAAATTAAAAACAAAAGACAAATGGAACATTAAGAAAAGGCTGAGACAAACAAAATATACCAGTTGAAGACTGGCTTATATATATGTAGATAATTAAGTCCATGGTCACAGGAACACATATGGGATTTACTAGGAAAGCTAAATGTTCCCAAAGAAATAATGGCTACAGAAATGGATTTGGTTGTAACATTTTGTTTGCTTTTGGTTTGGTTTGGGTTTTTTTTCACAAAAAAAAATGGGAAAGGTTCTAGTTCAGCATTATTTTCTCAGAAATAAATCCTTCATGTAGCTCAAGCTGACGTGAAATAAAATGGCAAACAACAGCTAAGGTGCATTTTGGAAACTAGAGAGATTACTGCTCGCAATGGAGACAGGGAAACTTCAGCTGCCATGAGGCACTGCAGCAGTTGAGGGAGATGACAGGTCTCTGCTCATCTGGCCTCAAAATCAGCGGCCTAAGTTTTTAGAAGTGTGTTCTATTAAAGCTTTGAGCCTTTCGATTTTTCATTCCTGTTTTAAAGGGCTGTAAATATTAAATTATCCAAATTTCCCATAGGATGGAAATTCAATTTCCAATTCTCATAATGTTTACACCAGTGGAAGAGCCACTTTCTGTTTTAATATTCTGATTAATAAACTCTGGAAAGGCAACGTCCTACCACTTAACACAACCCCAAACAGCTCTTTATGATTCTAGTGTGCCAGTTTCACCAGAGCCTTTCTTGGGAAAGGTCACACTGCTCTAGGCTGAAATTTGTAATCAAAAACAAAGGGAAAAAGACACATTAAAAAACAGCTAGAAGTGTGGTGGTTAGAGTACATATCTGAAATGTGGAAGACACAGTTTCAGTTTTCAAATGAATGAAAAAAAAGGAAGGCCTTGATGTCTCATAATTCAACTTCATATACTTAACTATTGGGCTACTATATGTTGAGATTTTTCTTTCTTTTCTTATCCTTTCTTTTTTAAAGAGAAAGACTTTAGAAGACCTTCATTTCATGCGGACTGGAGACATTCTTGCCATCTCAAATTTATACAGGACAGGGAAATTCATTACAGCACAGCTAAGACAGCAAAACCCTTCCAGCATGGTGAACGATGCACAGGACTATGCTCTGTTCATGTTGGGTCCATTAGGTGGTTGGCACTATAAAACGCAGAACACTGCTACTGGGTTGCTACTGTTTTCTCACTTGAGCAGCAACCATGTTTTAATGGTAAAATCTTGGTATACTTACGAAAGAAGATGGAAAATTATTCACTTGTTAGCAATTTTCATTGCCAAAAAATATTCTCTTTTTTTCAAGTCAGTCACCAAGTCTGAGGTTAGACTTCAGAGAAGTTTATAATAAAACATTTCCCCTACAAAATTGGAGGGGCTTGAACTCAATCAGCAATTACTAATGATGTTTATTCATGTTATGGTATTTATTTAGCTGCATAAAATATGCCGGGGATTGGAATTTCTCCTGGCAAGTCCTGCAAATGTGTCAAGGAAAAATCTCTGTTCTGAATTCTGCCAGTGGAAAGTCAAAACAGACTGTGCTTGCATTATCCACCCTCGAGCAAATATCTCCAGTGAATTGGAATTGTACGGTTGCACGTGACAATAAAACCCAGCAGAAAAGTGGAATTCAGGTTGTGTCTGTGTAAGGTGCTTCCTTGACTCTCGTCAGCACAGGACCTCCTAAGTCTTAAATATGCTTCCTTTTGAAATTCCCTTGTTACCTAGGAAAGGTTATTATTTATATTTACCAAAAGAGAAAATGAGGTGCAAAGATTAAGGCCTATTTTTTTTTTTAAGTGACATGGATGTTTTGCTCATATTTGTTTTACTCTAAATTAGTGGGGGTTTTGTACCTTTAAAAATCCTCCTTATCTAATCTGTCCAGCATCAAAAATCATAATGCATTAGAGCCAGGTATTGAGCCACTGAGGGCTTAACCAGTTGACTGGTGCTGGTAGACCATGAAGAACACATTTGACAGTGTCAGGAAAGAAAGACACACATAAAACTATTTCTGCGGTTATGGGAGGTCGGGACTCCATAACACGTGTGGGTCTCTTCCAGCCTGATTTCTTTA
This sequence comes from Gymnogyps californianus, assembly GCF_018139145.2. Taxonomy (NCBI): domain Eukaryota; kingdom Metazoa; phylum Chordata; class Aves; order Accipitriformes; family Cathartidae; genus Gymnogyps; species Gymnogyps californianus. The sequence continues at coordinate 166,077,249 of NC_059472.1, forward strand.
GGACTTTGTACACTAAGGGCACAGCAAGCTGAAGGTAGGGAGACTTTTGGTAATTCATCTTTGAGTTCGAGAACCTGTGATGTAACGTGCTCCCAGTTTACAGATAAGTACTTAGGTTTCTCCCACAATATGATTCCCCAGCTGACTTGGTTGTCCAAGGCCATGGTGTGGATCTGCAAATGCACACAGCATGGCCTTACTCATGGGGGAGTGTAAAGCAGAAGTCAGTAGTGTGAGTCCCAAAGTGTGAGAGTTGTCTGCGATTTTGCCTTGGTTCATGATTTTGCTTTGGTTCATGCTGGTTCTTATCCTTTAACTGGTGTAAAGGCATAAAGCTCTAAAGCAAATGCAAATATGTCATTTTACGTGATGCATAGAATCATAGAATCATAGAAAGGTTTGGGTGGGAAGGGACCTTTAAAGGTCATCTAGTCCAACCCCCCTACCATGGGCAGGGACATCTTCCACTAGACCAGGTTGCTCAGAGCCCCATCCAACATGACCTTGAATGTTTCCAGGGATGGGGCATCCACCACCTCTCTGGGCAACCTCTGCCAGTGTTTCACCACCCTCATTGTAAAAAATGTCTTCCTTATATCTAGTCTGAATCTCCCCTCTTTTAGTTTAAAGCCATTACCCCTTGTCCTGTCGCAACAGGCCCTGCTAAAAAGTCTGTCCCCATCTTTCTGATAAGCCCCCTTTAGGTACTGGAAGGCTGCAATAAGGTCTCCCTGGAGCCTTCTCTTCTCCAGGCTGAACAACCCCAACTCTCTCAGCCTTTCTTCACAGGAGAGGTGCTCCAGCCCTCTGATCATTTTTGTGGCCCTCCTCTGGACCCGCTCCAACAGGTCCATGTCTTTCCTGTGCTGAAGACTCCAGAGCTGAATGCAGTACTCCAGGTAGGGTCTCACGAGAGTGGAGCAGAGGGACAGAATCATCTCCCTCGACCTGCTGGCCATGCTTCTTTTTGATGCAGCCCAGGATACGGTTGGCTTTCTGGTCTGCAAGCACACATTGCCAGCTCATGTCCAGCTTTTCATCCACCAGCACCCCCAAGTCCTTCTCCGCAGGGCTGCTCTCTAAAGGGTGCATGACCTATAACATCACAGAAGTGACAGCAGATTTTCACTAATACACAGGAGCAGAAAAACATGATAAAATGTATTTCCAGCACCTGAGATGTTGTTGATGAGAGAGGCAACTGAAAGGAAGGTTTGATTTAAATGAAAATGCAAGTGACCTCTCAGAGAACTCCTTTCACCTGATTTCCATTCTAGAGAGACAATTCTCTTTTTCCTGTTTCCAGCTGTAAGATTTGTGGGTTTGTATAATATGTTCACTATTTCCTATTAACATAATAAATTCCCTGATGCCCTGCTATTAACATTCAGGACCAAACAGAGAAATGGGGAAGAAAGGAAAAAAGTTGGCAACCGAGCATCGCAAAGCAGTAGTACCGTAGCACAGACTTTCCCTCAGATCATCTCACATATCCCATATTGCCAGGACATATCCTCCACCTTGCACCAGGGGCCCATGAGAAAATGCAGTCTACATCCTGCACCATCACCTTGTAACTGTTCAGCCAATCCTTTCAGATATTATAAGGTGAATTTGTGGCACTGGAGAAACACAATGTTGATGTTTCTAAGATCAAAATTTATATATATATATATATAAAAATATATATATATATATAAAAAATACATATAAGTCTGAGGAAATGACAATGTTTCCAATACAAATACCTTGTTGGCAAGTTTTTAAAGGAGAGGAGATACACACCATGGCTTTACTCTTTTACGGCAGGAACTGTTTCAGCCTATCTGGAGTCATTAATCCCTAAATGTGAGTGAGGCAAATGTGAAGTGGGAAAAACTTCTTTCCTCACATTGTGGTTTATGGCCTATCTTCTCCAGGACAAGGAATGTCAAACCATCAGCAGCCCCTGTAGCCGTCCCAGGAACAGAGTGCAGGCATCAATTTAATTCCAGCCTGTGTAGTCTAGCTTGGAGAGGGAAAGAACAAGGAAAGAACATTTTTTTCTTAAAACTTTTTCCTTCGGTTGCATTTTAAGGCCTCCTTTTCACACTCCCACTAAGTCTATCACCAAATATAACCCTTATGAACATATGTCATTTGGTTGACATCAGTGGAGGCACTGACTAGCCTCATTTAAAGTTTTAGATATGTGTGGACCATGTAAGACCACTATAGCCTCTTCAGAGTTACAGCATGAACCTGCTCATATCAGTGTCAATTTATCAGTCAATCAGTTGGTTCATCCAGAACCATGACGGTAGAATAAAAATTGATTAAATATATAAATATAGGGGGAGAATATGGTTATTTCACCTGGCAGACTTGCTGTTCAAAATCATGCTCATCATCATCAAATCTGCACTTTTGTCATGCCCTCTCCTCTACCTCATCAAGCCTGGGCATATTTAAAGGATAAAAGATAAAGAGTAAGCTGTAATGAGTGTGGAGAAGACTAATGCAAAAAGTCACCAAGAAAAACAGAGTGAATGTCTCTGTGCAAACCACACCCTTTGAAATATCTGCACTGCAATCTTATGCCCCCAGATTTCATTATCCTATCTGTTCTGTGTGTGTCACGTCAGCTTGTCCATTGAAGAATCCCGAAATGCACTGCCATACACTTGGGAGGGTTATGCTGGAGATAACTAAAAGAGGGAATAAAAATTTCCCTGTGTAGTGATGGAATGGTGAGGAAAGGATGGATTTGTGGTTTTGCTTTTTTCTGTAAAACTCTTTTCTGAGGTCAGTATCAGTGCATTACTGAAAATAGCCATTGGCCATGAAAAGAAATGGTCTCTCATTCCTGCCATTACATCTCCCTATGTACTGTTGCTGTACCAACATTTCCTCTGACCCATGTGTCCTAGTCTGAAAGACAGATATGTCCTTGAGCTGTGAAATTTATGGCTAGAAGACTACCTGTCAGCATCTCTTAAGTCCTCGTTGATATTCATGGTGAATTTTCTTTGACATGGACACAGCAGCTACATAAGTTTCTGAGGAGGTTAATGTAAGGACAGCTGGTGCCAAGCACATGGAGCTCCAGTTTGTTCAAATACATCCAACTGAGTCATGTCCATTGCACCAATGATACATATACTGCAGCTATTATCCATCCTATGCACCAGGTGGCTCTTGCAGTTCCCAATTTATCTGTGGAAACAGTCAAGGCATCTATGATACCTCCTAGACTGACATCCACCTGGACTCACACACAGGGAAATCTTTTGTGGACAAAAACACACACACACTCCCAAAACTCCAAAACAACGGATAAATCTCTGTCCTGAAGATTTTTGTCGGGATGTTGGGAAAAGCATCTATACTGTGGGACTGTTCTGGCCAAGCCACTACGTTGGAAATGGGACTGATTTAACCAAATATAGAGAAAGACTTCTGCAGCTGAACTAGCCACCAAAGCTGAACCTTGCTCCCTTTGGATTAAATGAAGAGCTGGTCAATAGAATTGAGGTTATGATTCATTCTCTCCTAAAATAGAAGTCTAAAACAGATCTGATGAATCGTATTAAAAGTGGCTACTTCTCTTTGTTGACTATAAATGGAGCCCAGAGTGCCTGACTCAGCAGTAGATAACTATGTTGTAGCTAACCAAAGCTAGGTGAGAGGAAGAGAACCTTAGATACTTAGCTGTTTGTAATGGACTATCCTTCTTCTTGAAGCTGTCTTTGGAAATGATCTCCCTTGCAGGAAGAAAAAAATACCTTCCGTGAAAATCACATCCATCACAAAGACTCAGTGTGCTGCATCTTGTATACACAAAACCTGCGGCAAGGATGCTCTCTGAACACTTGGAGAGTTACTTTTTGTAAGTGGGAATCTTTACATGCCCACAAGACTAGGCAGGAACATTTTAAAAGCACACCTTCTGTTCAACAGCTGGCACAGGTCTTGACAGCTCAGGACCACTATAAAATTTTGTGGATGTGGGTGATCCTTTTCTTTATATAACATTGTTTCTTCCAATGTACCCCAATGCACTTTTTGCAAATTGACATTCAATCTATGAGAGAATAATTCTCGTTTCCCATGTTCCCAGGAGATGTTTTGATGGGGATGTTAAGCAATAGCTCGATTCACCTGAGTAGGAGCAGCTCCCGTAGTGTGGCACGCCAAGTGTGGGATTGATTTCAAAGAGCAAGACAAATACTGGTTTTGCATGTAGGTGTCTGCAAGCAAGCTGGCGTCTGGGCTCACATTATAGCCAGTGGAGGGCTGGTCAACGCAGCCAACAGAGTCTAGTAAGCAACTGCTAAACACACGTAGGAACTCAGTTCACCTGTCTAAATACAACCACCTAATACCATTTGAGAGGGTCCGAGACACCTGCACAGATGTCATATCTGGCAGACTGACAGGGGATTTATAGGCTGTCCTCACCCCTGTGGTGAGGAAACATGGAGGTCAGGAGGGATGCTGTGCAACCCTTACATTATACTATCCACCCCTGTGTTTAAACAAAGAACATAGCTATGCAATGGATATGGATAGCCAGTGTCCCAGATAAACACTGGTTTTATGAAGAGCTCAGAAACCTAGGGTATGTATGGACAGGCAATTGTGGACACCACATCCTAATTCTTCTCCTAAAAACTATGTAGAATGAATCCCTGTGTGTCACTGCCTCTATTAGCAGTTCCTTATCTTGCAAAGCAGTTATGTTATACTATGTTCTGCAATGTGCTGTGGTTACTAGAAATACCACAGCAATAGTGATATCCGACTGTCGAGACCCAGTCTCCACTGACTACCATGAGCGTTTAGATACTTAGTGCACATATAGGCAGTGTTTAATTCTCTCCATCCACCATAAAAGGAGTTACGGTGAATTAGCTCAGCTATAGGCAACTACATTGTGGATTTGCACTTTCTCATGTGTAGGTATCTCAATTTAGGAGTCTTAATCTGTGAGCTAAATCCCACCCTGGATTACCAACTTCTATTACTTTGAAGAACAAGCTCCATCATACCATTTGTAGTAGGATTTGGGGCCAGAGTGGGCTGTAAAAGTGGTGGTAGGAAAATTAAGTTCTACATCTCCATCATCATCATGAATGTTTTGTTGGTTTGCCTGAGAGGTGGCTGGAGGCAGGATGAGTAACAGGTGCTTTCAGCATTTTCTTTCTTTTTTTTTCCTTTTTTTTTCTTTTTTCTTTTTCACAGTTTTCACAGGGGTTTCACTGCACTGCACAGCACTCTGGGACATCTCCTTTGTTCATATTACTGCTAATTCCCGCAATACGCAAAGAACAATTGTTCGTGGATCATTTCATAAACCTACTGTCACAGCCCCTGCAAACTATCTGAAGGCCTGGGCAGATAATCTAATGTCTGCTCCTGTCCACCTCCCTCTCTTTGCACTTAACCACTAACTTAATCCAGAAACCATAACCAAGAGAGCTGCAACAAAGTGGAAGGACACAGAGGTTGGTAGAAAAGCATTTCTGGATGAGAAAATGTTGTAGGGCGCTGCAGACTTTCTGCTGCTGATGGGCCCAGATATCACCTGCCGCTTCTGCTTACAACCATACAGGCAGATTAGTATTTATTTGCTTATTCCCAGGCTGTTCAGGTTTTGTGTGGAAGGGCAAACTTTCAATATCACTACAGGATTTTTGTTTATTAACCAACTCCACATCTGCCCTCCAGCAACTAAAACAGAACTGAAGCAGCAACAACAAAAAAATGAGTGGTTTGTCTTGAAATTTATATGGCACAAAGCACCGGCAGCTCAAGAAATGAGAGAGCGTTTAGCTCTGTCCTGGGACTCGTGAAAAGAAGTCAGAGACAAGTCAGTCATTGGGCTAGCGCTGGGAAATAAAAAGGGACCTTTTCTATCTGTGCATTCAGCAATCTCTGTTTGCACTGAGAACCTTCTGGCTTTCCCACTTCACCTAAAGCCTCCAGGTGTATTTTATAAGCCTCATAATAGGTTTGGAGCCTCAGTTCAGGAGTTTAATTTTCACGTACGATGCCATCTGCTGTCTGGACAGCCCTAAGGGGAATCCTTATTAAAATAACTCTGAAGCAGTAAAGCCATATGTGTAACTTTACAGCTCATGGAAGGAATTATAGTCATTCAGCCAATAAGAAGAATTGCTCCACGATGGCATGGCAACTTTTCTGTGTATGTAGGGCCTTTAGTTCAAAAAGAAGCTGCTCTCCAAAGTGTACTGTGAAACTTTGAAGTAAAACCTTAAACAGGTGACAATTAGTGTAATGAATACTATTTCAGTGCAGCTACGGGGTTTTATACCGCCTAGGAAACAGTTTCTGTTTACCAGTTGAGGAATGTGAAGAATATGGTTTCCCCAATGTCATCCACTCATTAGCTGTCACTTTCTGCTCTGAGGTGGGAAATCTTCTGGAAATTAGAAGACTTTAAAACCTTTCATGGCAAACACTTCTTTTAGCGTGAAGAAATTCACACTTCCAGAAGCCCCTACTGAAATGGCAAAAAAAATCAGAGTTCAGAGTGGCATTCATTTCATTTAACGTTAGAGAGTCTACAATGCAGACATCACCATCTGAGCCAGTCAACCAAAGCTCCCTTTATAGTCGAGGGAGACCTATTCAATTTAGTCATTGGAGTTGAGGGCACTATTCCTAAAGCTGATGTCTGAAGTTGAACTAAACTTATCCTAAAGCACCTATTTCTATCTTTTACCAGATATATGAGGGACCATCTCAGCCTTTGGTGATTACGCTGTAGATGTCTGCAATTTTTAGAGGAGCTTTTTCCCCGTGACCACATATGTGTCCTGAATCATTCCATATGAATTCCAGATTATTTTGACTTTAGCCACAGGGAGTGCCATTTAGGCTGTCATTTGATCACTGGGATGAGAAAATCTGATCTGTTCACCCATGTCACGACCACAGGGAGGAATAGCTGTAACATGGCTGTAACATGGCTATAGCCACAATAATAACATGAAAGTATGTAAGAGGCAAGGGTTATAGGCAGAAGTAGTTTCTCTTAGACCCGTCAGTGTTATGAGGAATAAAAGTGACAAACCCTTGGGCACAAGCCCTTCTTATGACAGCGGGTGAAGTCTAAATATTATCTTCACCTTTAAATTAGGTCCAAGGCAGTGCATCTGAGACTGTTCCTGACTAATTCAATAGCCATGCTTCCATCTACTTATCTCAAAATACTGTAAGGAATTATACTTTTCTGTCCCCACAGTGAAGTTTACTTGATGCTGCTCCAGTGAAATGAAGAAACTATATTTCCAGAGTATTGGTTGAACGGGGGTGTTTGGAGGCAGGGTTAAACAGAGTGAGGAAGGGGCTGTGCAACCTTCGGGGCATCACCCAAGAACGTGAAGACCTTCTTGCCAATGTGAATTGAACCTGTAAAACCAGGTAAGCAAAGAAGTGAGAGGTTAGTTGGGACAAAGAGATAAGCTGAACAGGTACCTATTGACAACTGAGGCAATGGAGGGAAGAAGGGCATACAGTTTTGAATGCTGAGAAGGTGGCATGGCATGGTACTTGAGAGGGCTCCAGACCTGCAGGTGTGTGGTCAGTGATCTGAGGTCCTCTGCTGCATCAGGCCCCTCAGGTCCTCTTAGTAGCAAAACATTATCAAGAAGGTGAAAACGTGTGTGAATAAATCAACCTGGTTTTGTAGTGTAAGAAATGTGCTGTGATAACACCAAAGATTTTTAGCCATACACCAAGCCTCCCTGCATGGTCTAGATGCTGCAGTGTGCCAACATTTTTTTTCTGTTCTCAAATTAAATACAATTGAGAGGGTTCTAAGCAAACAAATTCCTGAGATAAGATAAACCGACTGACTATCATGTCTTGTAACAAAGCTCCATGTATTCAATAAACATCTTACCTTCCAGTTTCCCTCGAAAGATTTAAATACTTCCTCATAAAAAAAAAAAAAGAAGCAGAGAGATTGCTTTAACTGATTGAAGTAATAAAATAAAGACTGGTACAGTCATTATTTTCCTCTGCTTTACTCTACTTGTGACCTAACCAAAACTAATAAGAGGTTGGTCACTTTGTAAAGGTTGTGTGAAATGCTGGAAAATAATGGGGGAATGCGGAGCAAAATTTCTGAACTTCTCTGAGCCTTGTAAACGTGCTCGTTCTGCACAGAGCTTAATATCCCAGCTCATCCCTAATTTTGAGTGCTTTAGATTTTCTGAGGCAAAATATCATTTTTTTCAGTTTGGTGCAGAAATATCATCAAAACTTATATGTTATACTTGAGGCTCTCAGAATGCTCCCTGCTTTATGACCCAACTCATCTAGACCTGTGCTTCCCACCTTGGCAGTGACGTGGTCTCACTTGGGCTTCACGACCCCACCGGTCAGGTACAACTGCTTGACGAGATCCCTTCGGCTGCTCCCTGGATGTTACGGGCAGGGTTTACTGAAACAAGGGAGCAGAGGACTTTTTGCAAGGTTTTTTGACCTCTGTAGAGTCTGCTGCAAGGTATATTCATTCCCTAGCCACAGCCATAGCCAAAGCCTGTCGCCTGCCATACGACCCGGCGCAGACTTTCACAGGCCACTTGTGTCCAATACAATCAAAGCAGAACAGAATGTGAGAGAGATTACGGCTGTAGAGGAAAACACTCTACCAGTCCTTTTGACTTTAATTAGGCAACTCGAGAGGAATTGTGGCCGCTGTCTGTTAAGTCCAGGGAATTTTACAGGCTTAACTCACACTAGAAGCCAGGAAAATTCAGGTGGTCAAAAACAGCAATAAGAATACAAAGATCACTGTCACGATAAGCCTATTCATGGCATGAGTATGTAAGGCAGGGAGATATTTCTTGCTTCTTTTCATGGATGGGGAAGATCATCCTCAAAAAGGTGAAACAGTCTGTTAGGGTCTATAAAAAGCCCTGTGGCAATATGAGGAATAAAACCTTAGCTTTTATAAACAGAACATCTATTCTTAGTCTGGTAATTTTACCTTTGCGTCAGAATTTCACTTAAGTTCTACGTGATGGCACATTCAGGACCATGGAATTGTATCTGTGTCTGTCTCCGACTTTAATTCTTGTGCTCGACAGTCCATGCAGTTAGCTAGGAGTAAGGTACCTAAATAACCCTGTAGACTGAGCCTAGGACATTTGCTAATGCAAATCACTATAGTTGTATTGATTTAGCGGACTAGCTAAAGTACTGACTTCAGATTTGCAGATTACTAATGTTTATAATTTGGTCTTCTATAATTAGAAGTCATCAAGACCCAATCAACACACTCTATCTTGCTTGCTATCAGTAAGCAAATGCTTCTTGGAACCGGCTTGGTTTTTTTTTCCTAACCAGCTGGTATACTAATCCCAGAAATTCAATATTTGCTTAAGATAAAATGTTCTCTCAAGAGAAGTCAAAGCCAGAACGCTTCTGTCCTGAGCAAGCACAGGAAGAACCAGTGGGAAATGTTCGCCTTTTCCAGAGCTCAGCTCTGACAATGGGAACATGGAGAAAATAGCAAACAGATTGAAAATAGGAGGAAAAAAATGCAAAAAATGTGAATGTGGAAAGAAAAATAGGTGTGGGGTGAATTGCACATAATGGAGTGTGACAACTTCTGAGCTCCAGCAATTGTTCAAGGATTTTCAGACTCCCCTCTGTGGAAAATTTGGTCTCATACGTCCACGTGCTTTCTGATGGAGCCACTAGAGCTCCATCAGAATGACAAATGGTGGATCTAATCTGGTGGCATTAGTTACCATGGACAATTACAAAGGTTACGCAGATGGTAAAGGTTTTAGCTAACAGTAATGCTAGCAGTAACAACACGGACCTTCCTGGGCAAGTCATCTGCTTTCTCACATAAACTTAAATTACTGTATCCTTATAACTCCCACCTCCTGTGCCATCTGGATTCAGCTAATACAGTTACATTATGACAGGTTACAAACCCATCTTCAATTGGTAGGTAGACATGTCTTTAAAGTTTTTCTGAACACTTCATAACAGGTCTACGATGAGGATAAACAGAGAATCCAAACATTTCAACTCGTGATCACACCCCGCTACACTGGTTTTCCTTTAATGCTAATATTAGAGATCTCCTTTCCATAGAAAAAGGAAAGTAAATCATGCACGTATGCAAACATGCACCACAAAGACAAAGCTCAGAATTTTCAGAAATATTTGCCTTTCTAATTTGGTGCTGATGTTTCTAGCCAGGCACACACAGTGTTTCCAGTTTCAGGGTGAGTGCCTGAGCTGTGAGAAATATAGAGAAAATCATTCAGACTATTTAGCGTGCAACGAGATGTCTCTTTGAGGGTTATAGATAGTCTCCAGAGCTACAATGAACAAAGGCTACAGGAATGTAAAGAAACCCACCTCAAAATCTGTCCATAAATGACCCTATGACAAGAACACCTGGAAACCCAAAATGTGCTCTTATTTTACTTTTCTCCTTTCCTAGTACACAAGTGTTATGAAAACATCACAGGAGGGCAGTGGAAAAAGAAGGTGCTACGTGTCCCTGATTTCAAATGTCCCCTCTGGCCAATACAGAAAGCATGCTGTGAAAACTCGAACTTTCCTCTCATATGTCAATGATTATCATGGGATGTTGTCCCACCTTGATGGACTTCAGGACTTCAATTATATCATCAATATATTTGGCTATCTAGCGAGATGTTCTGTCTCTGAGAATGGCCAATGCCTGGTGCATCAGAAGAAGACATATATATCTTGGACAGCTTTGAATATATGTTCATTTGCCAGAAACAAATCAGTGGAAATCTGCCAGTGCAACAGTCCTGAAAGAGGTGACAGTTAGCAGGTTCCCTGTAAAGTCACAGTAACACCTCTTTGTTGACAAAGTTTCACTAGATGGAAAGTCTTTCTGCCTGAATTCCCTGGTCCCTTCCTAGTGGGAATTCAGTTTTACTATGGGAAGTGAGTTACTTGTGTTAGGAAAATTTGTATCTTACTCAAAGATTCTGGAAACCTTTCTTCATCACTAAATTAAGGGACAAATACATATCCTGGGGAGAGGGAGAAGGGTAGGCTAGGCTTAGAAAACTCTGGCTGAAAGTGGGGAACTATCATCTGTAGTCATAAGGGACTACTGAGCACCGCACTGCCATCCACTCCAGGTGCAAGAAGTGCCAAGCCCTCCAAACAAAACAAGACTACTTCTCCACTGGGGGACTGGATAAAGGGAAGGGAGCTCAGAAATCTAGTTTAAACACAGACACTGATATGTGGAAGTATAAAAGTGTCTTAATCTGGAGATGTGTTTTCCTCCAGATGACAGTTCATTGCCTAAATGCACATGTCTGAAGTCATTTTAGGCACCAAGACACATCCTACTGGGCCTCCAGAAGAAGGCTATTCTATGTATTGTAAGAAACTGCAAGTAAACCCATGGGTTTCCAAAACAGCTTGGTCATGCTCTTACTGAGCATACGTTGTCCAAAAAGATCCAGATCATTATTGTTCTGTTATTAACACTGCATTGCAGTTACTGTACAGACACATACACCTAAACGTGTCCACAGGAAAGTGTCTGCATATGCCCTAGTGATGAAACTGTTTCCTATACTTCGGTGCCTAATGTAATTTGAAATACCTTATATTAGCCAAGTCATCTACATGGGGCTTGCAGATACAACAGAGGATCTGTAGGAAACCTCCTCCCCTCTGGCAAGTACCAGGAGTCCAGATGGAATAGCCCAGGGTATTTTAAACGGTCCCAAACATCTGTGTCTGGGCAACTGAATCTCACACTGGAGACCAAAACTCCTTATGGATCTTAGATGGATGGTGGAAAGCTAGTAATTTTATTCAGTGGAGCCTAGAGACAAATTCAGCTGACAAAATGCAGGTCTTTGCTTTAGGAACAGATGTACAGCTTAACCTTATTAACTAGATGTCCCTCAATTATAACGAGGTCAGAGATACCCAGCCCGCATGTAACTAGCTACCTTTATGTGGATCAATACACTAGCTGAATCCCACACGAGGAGGTGCAGATCATAACCGAAGGTCGGTCCTGTTCATTACTTTACACGCCTAAAGAGTAACTGTAATCAGGCTTCCCCCAACACCTCTCTTTTACCAATAAATTTATCTATCTGTTCCTACTGCCTCTTTCCATACAACACTGAAGCACTTCACAATCATAAATAAATACGCCCTGGAATATCCTCTATAAAGTAAGGAAACCACTTTCATCTCAGTCCCACAAGGTGGGTGAGAGCTGTTAAGTGAGTTGCCCAGGACCACGTCAAGAAGTCTTTGGCAGGGGGCTGCAATACAAACTTCATTCTGCCCATTCCCAGACAGTGACCCACCTTGAACTCCTGAAGCTGCAATAATTGTGGTCAGCCACGTGTTATGGATGAAGGAGCCTGACATACATGGGTCACGGGCTTTTCTAAGGTCACACAATGACTTTTCTAGAGGCTCCTTCCCTACCAGATGCACTGAGAACAACAAAACCCACTGAAAAGTGGGGTGAAATCAATTGCTACAGAGCAATACAAAGTGAAAACAGAGTAGGGCAATGGAAAAAAAACAAAAGGAGATGAAAGCCTGAAGAACACTGGATGAAGGAAGGGAAACTGCAACACGACGCCCCGTGCCAGGCAGTTGGCCCCAGGCCAGGCTGTAATGAGGACCATCGCCCCAGGAGTGTGAAGCCATCCCTGCTCGCTGCGCCTCTGTTTGACCATGAACCTGGGTGTTCCAGCAGCAGCATGTGAAAATATTTAGTCTGCTGCAGAAGGGAATGTTTGGGAAAAGAGATAGGAAGGCCTGCATTCCTCCAACCCCACAGCCCGGTCCTCCCCACATTCCCTGGCGCCCTGCCAGTGCTCGGGCTGGAGGAGGGTTTTGGGCATCTTTTCTTATTTTTCTGTTTTCCGCTCGGATTGAATGAGAAGCAAGTGCTGCTCTGATATCAGTCCTTCGGTTAAAAATCAGAGACGGAGGAATCACTGAGTGGATGTGAATCACTGGGTGGGGAGGGGACGAAAATCCCTTTCTTCTTTCATCTTCCCTCTGTCTTTGCACCCTCTATTTGGACAGGCAGCTTTACCAAAGTCAGTCTTCCTATCTTCCAGAACTCAACATAACAGAGCCCAGCCTTGGCCCTGACACCTAAAACTGACTAAAACACACACATTCCTCTGGGAATAAAAATTTAAAACAGAAAAAAAAATTAGAAGTCACTTTTCCTGCTTCAGAGGTGGGTTGCCAATGCTTTGCCCCAGCTCAAAAGGTAGTCCAAGTTACAGAGCAACAGAGAAGAGAGCTGGGAGAGCTGCACAGCTCCCAGAAGCCAGCATCCAAGACAAATCAGCCTCCAGAGACAGCTGGTTAACAAGTGAAGTTTGTTGTCATTGCTCAAAGCAGTTGGCATTGGCCATAGAAGATACAATGAGCTGTTGACAGGACTCAGCCAGGTTGTTTCTGCTTTCTCTGAACAGGTTCACTGTTTGGTTCATCCACAGATTACCTGTGAAATGAGAGAATAAACCACAGCGGTGTAACCTGGGTGTAGAAGTGTTTCCCCCATTAGTGTTCTGTGAGGACACTTTGGATACATCTTGCCAGCAAAACATTTAAAAAGATCAGCACCAGGGAGCATTCCCAGGCTCTGGAATTCAATCCCTCAGACAGATAAATTGCTGCAACAGTCCCCAGCATGGTTTTGGCCCAGACCAACAAGCACACTCCCAAGCAGGCATGCTTCAGGAATTAGCACAGTCCAGGGACCATTTCCCCACAGACAATTCAGATGCAGACGCCCCGTTTTGTAGACAATGGAAGTTTAATAATTTAAATGTGGTCAGACCATGCTTAGCTGGCTTCAGAGCCAGAGAAATGCCTGAGCCAGAGCTTAGCTCTGTTTAGTTTACTAGAGCAGATGAAGCCATTATTTGTTATTCTTCAGAAGAACTCGCCAGCCACAGGAATGGCTGTGTTATCCATGGAAATCAAAAGGGGAAGCCTGGCCACAGTGGAACTGGTGGAGTTTTACTCTTGATGGCTTTCAGGAAAGGAACGTTTTGTGAGGCTTAATGAACTAAGAGAGGAGATCCCACAGTCTGTTCAGCAGGCCTTTGACTTATGATCCATCTCATCCTCCCTTCCAGCCTTTTTCCATACTTTGGAAGAAACCAATATTTGCTAGAGCAGGACGAGAAGCACGTTCCCATTTGTTTGGAATTACCTATGTATGCAAAACCATCTCCATTCTGATACAGAAAGCAAGCAATGAAACTTGAAAACATCCCATGCAATGAAATTTATGAACAAAGCAGGAGGTGAAAAGGGAGAGGTAATTTTGTGGCATGGTTTATTCTAATTTCAGCTACTTTTATTTGACATATGCTCTTTTTAAAAAAAAAAAAAAGGAAATGAAAAGTTGTGTGGATGCATTCCATCGTGGGAAGGTAAAAAGGGGGTGTTATAACCTACAGAAGCAATACTGTTAGAGGAAATTCAGTGTTTGGTAACTGACCTTGAAAAAAATGAGGCAGAAAATGAAGCTCAGAAGTTTGGGACTGTCAGGTCATTTATGGATCTGAGGAGGAGAAACTTTAAAAAGTCTGTTTCTCAGAGGGCAGATATTCACTGTATTTTGAAAAATCAATTCCTTTTGGAGTAGCTCAGCTGGGGTCCCTCCATATCCTAATGTTTAGCAAACCTTCCACTTTGTTAGAGAGAATCGAATAATGATTTTGTAGATTCAGGGCCTGATTCTTTCCCACTTGGTCTAAGTCAGGAGTCACAGCAACTCAGTGAATGGCTTGCACTTACCAAAGTTTGCCAGACTGAGGGCACACACCACCAACAGGAGATGCAAGAGCTGCTGAGGATGGCAGAGAAGATCCCAAAAGCAAGGAAGGCCTCCCTTCTACTGGCAAACTCTGCTCTGGCTTTGGGATTTCAGTGGTCTTCACCCCACATACCCCATAGAGTTTTGACTCAGGAGTGCAGGGGAGGGTGAGCCTGTTCTGCAGTGAAATAAAGCAAGTAAATTCACCTGTTTTGCAGATGAAAAGTGAAGAAGTCAGAAGAGTTGTCCTATCTTTGCAACATCCATGGTGGGACAGTTAGAGAAAAAATATCTGTGTGGCATTAAAGGCAGGTAAATTGCATTTACTTCCACTCATCTCCAACTGCATCCCTAGACGCGGGCTCCAGGAGAGCAAACTAATTTGAGATACAGCCTTTAAATCGGGTAGGGATGATCTTGTCTCACTGTTAACTTGACCCAACTCAACCCCCCTTGCTAATCTTTTCTAAACATGAAAGCACATTCTCAGGGGTTGAGAACCCAGGCCAGTCCAGAGGCATATGAACCAGATTAATCTCACCAGGATATGGGTGGGGACCGGCATAGGGAAAATTTCAGTCCATTTCATACCAAACAAATCCTGAGACATGAAAGCTTGAACCTCAGATGATTTCTGAATTGAACTTCTGACCTACCAGAGAGCTAGCCAATTCGAATCACTGAAACTGTGTGCATAAATATTTATACTTTTTTCAAATGCACAAACATAACCCTTTTCCCCAAAAGGAAACAGCATGCGCTAGCTAAAACCTGGCCATATATTTTTACTTCACCATGAAGAACCGAGGTATAAACCCTACAATACACTACCAGGAAGCCTGAAACTATAAAGTTAAAACCAAAGCTATTCTGAGTTAATATGATCCATTTGTTGTGTGAAAGAGGCACTGGCATATTTTTTTCTTTGAATGCAGGAATTAGGTAAGTGAAATTGTCAGGCGTGCATGTATGAAATGTAATCTGGCTAACCCCAGCATTCCAGCCAGCCTGGCTTTCAATAGCTGAAGTATGCATGATAAGTTTTATTTAAATGCAGGCAGCCTCATCTTAACAACTCCCTCATTGCTTGGAGTCCAGCGTTTCAGGATGCAGAGACCTAGGCTCTATCCTCAGTAGCTTGCCGTGAAACTATAGGTAATTTTTTAAAATGGAGATAGCAATGGTTCTTTTCACAGACGCTGGGCTCTCTAGATGAATAGTGCTATAACAGAGCAAAAATATAATCATTATTATTATTTATTTTTTACCGCTTTGGCTGACACAAGGGGATAAGAATAAAATCAATCCAGAGCCTCTTCATAGAGGCCCCTAGCATATTTCCCCTAAGACTCACAAATCAACACTGCTAAGTAAAGAAATTTCCACTTAACACCTCATCACCCCCCCGCCCTTGCCAATGTTTACGTACATACTTACCTTTATTAGTGTGGGGGGGAACCCCTGGGATTCCTGGTATTGGTAAAGAAAACGTGTGCATTTGCAGGGTAAAGGGCAAGCTCAGGGTTCTCTTGTTTGCTGGTGGGTTTGAGTTTCTGGTGGTTTATGCAAGGTCTTATGGAGGAGGGTCTGGCAAAGAAATCTTTAATCTTGAAAGGAAAAGGGAGAATTAGAGGACAGAGGTCGGAACTGTGCAAAAGCAAAGAAGATCAGTCTCCTTAAACCTGGGAACAAGTTGCACTGGCTTGAGGTGTGTTAATGTCTCTTGAGGTCACTCCACCGCAAAGGGGTGTCATTCTACAAGCAAAAGCAATAGTCAAGTCCAGATGACAGAGGATTTGGCTTTCTGTCTTGAAATGAGAGTTACTGGGTTTTGTTGAGGAAATCAGATTTAAATGAGCCAAGTGTTTTCTCCAAACAATTACAGTGTCTAAACCTGTCTCTACTCTGAATCAATTTATATGTAACAATGTTCTTTATCATTAAAAAAAAGAAGAAGAAGAAGAAGAAGAAGAAATTATGACACAGAGGAGACATTCTTTCATTATAAATAAATAATTTTGCCTACAAAAATATAATGTTTCCAGTTTTGACCTCCTTATGCAACAGAATTTTTTTCCTTCAATATAGGTGCCCTCAGGATGAACCATGAGTTCAGAAGCATCCTTTACTGGGTGTCTGTCAGAGAGGTGGGATGTTTGCATCAATCACCTCCTTTATCAGAAAGAGTTAAGGATGCCATCAAGCGAACAAAAGGGAAGGGTTTGAGTGACAATGGATGGAAGTTGAAACTCCATCAGAAGTTTTGAGCTTCTGATATTACTTAATACACGCACTTTAGAATAATCAGATGAGATACTCTCCTTTTTTTTTCCGCTATTTAAACTCTCAAACATGTCACCAATGCTGCTCTTGGAAATGTAGATGTCTGCTCCATGAAATTAGAGAAGAGAAAACATTTTCCAGGAGAGGAAGAGTCTGAAGGTTTACATGCACATCAGGGTGCCCTGCTAAGTTTAGACACTACATTTGGAATGAGCCAGTATGGAGTTTGTTGACTCTGGCTGGTACCTGGCTTGATCATTAGCCATAATTTTTGTTTGTCTACGGCCAGCTGTCTCACTTAACCATCTGGCTCTTCCTCAAAGACATTCATCCATCTCTTTATTTCCTTCTGTGACAGCATGTCCTGCTTAGTGGACACATTGCCAACAATAGAATGAAGAATAGGCCTTAACAAATCAAGACTAACCAAGCTATGTCTTGTACAAACCAAGCAGTCTCCAGCCTGTTTACTACTTTAAGGACAGACCATTTAGGCATCCAAAGAATTGCGAGCTCAAACTAAGGGATCAGAAACAAATCCTTGCTGAACAGTGGGCCACTATGCAACCCAGTGTGCAGCAATGTTCTGTTTGGCCCATTGCAATCACTGATGCAGCAGGTGAGTTAATAAAATGCTGTACCCATAGACCTCAGCTGCAGTCAAGAGCCTATTTATAAACACTAGTTCTTCAGAGATGTCTTCCTTTTCTTAATTCATAAAAAAAGAGCATGTGCTATATATCCCAAATTTAATGGAAAGACTCATATAGTTTCGTCTCAACAAAGGTAGTTATCGGCAATGCCAGAAGACTTTATACAAAGGCTGGGAAGAATTTGCCCTAGTTTGCTTCTATGGAAGTTTTCAGTGGATAATTTACTGATGTGCAATTAAACTCCAGTCTTTTCTTTTGCCTGGAAATGTTTTGGAAATGTTTTAGAAATGTAAACCCAAATATCTGGTAAGACTAGTCAGGCTGACTTAATGGGGAAAAAAAAAAAGGTAAATGCAAAAAAACTGATCAGAATTTGAGACTTAATTTGACAAAGATAGAGCTTTCCAAAATAATGTTATTACAATAAGATAAGAAGATTCCCACAGCAGTTGCTGCTACCCATGCCAGCTGAGAGCCTGGACTCTCTTTGACAGATTCGGCAGGATTATCAACCCTTCCTCAGCAAAGGGGAACTGGGAGGCAGCAGCGCTGAGTTCATCTAACTATATATGGTTGTCAACCACAGATCAACTCATCTCATCCTGGGGAAAAATCCAAAGTGGTTCAGATGGATTTCACCAATGCACTAACTGAAAAGCCTGCAAGATTAAGTCCTGCTTAAACAGCATTTACTTGATGTCATCTGCATCAATGGAAGGGAAGCACCAGGATATCAGATGAGGAGTATCACCCTCCACCACCCATCACCATCAGTCTCATGGCTATATCCAGTTCCTGCCCTACCTGCAGGTAAAATCTTCCATTATTCTGAAGGCAGAGACACCTGAAGATGAAGTGACCTGCACAAGGGTGCACAAGAAACTGGTTCCGCAGCCTTCTCTTGCTGACCACACAACCATCCCCATCCCTCACTGGCAGCGTCCCCTGTTCATTCAGGCTGAAAAAAGTGCAGGGGGGATCACTTGAGCCAGTGTGGTTTAACTAGATATAGGTGATTTTTTCTGTTTCCCCTGATGTTAACCTCTGCAAGAGCAGTTGGCTACCCGTGGCAAGTGCCCATGAATGCATTTAACACTCACTTCAGTATTATCACCCAGAGGTCTTGCTGGTGAGGACAAGGCAATTCACACATTGAACTCTCATTAATCTAATAGCTGGTGCCCTCAGAAACACCTCCCCCCCTTCCCTCATCCTGCCCCACAGACACTCACTCTGACAGGAGCTGGGAGAAGAAAGCAAATGAAAATCCATCAAGCCTTGATTGCATCTTTCCAATCTCAGTTCTGTTCACTCTTGGATAAGATAAATAAAATGCATGTTACAGCCACATATGGATTCTCTTACGGTTCCTTTTATACCTGTGAGTGTATACACCTCCTTTCAGAATAGCTATTGCCCTGCTGGAAGGGGTCTATAAATCCCTTCCGAGATCAAGCATGTATTTCTTAAGCAGTCTGCAGCAGAGCTATGCTTTTCTTGCACCAGCCATGAGGCATCTATGCTGGCATCATCCTTACTTTACATCCAGCTGGGGACATTAGCCGTGGACATCACTGGAGAGACATTAATCTGAACCAAGTGGACACAACCTGGTTTTACGTAGGGTGAACATCCAGCCAACACTTTTCAATGCATAGAGATTGTGCCCCAATAAAGGGTGCAGAATACACCCAGAAGAGCTCCATGGCATGAGTATCCCTTTACAGAAACAGCTAGACATTTTGGTCCTGTTGATCCCTAGATCTTCTGATAAAAGGCTGGGAGGGTTGTTAGCAACCCGTGCTCTCACTAGAGGCAAGGCTGTAATTTTGGGCTAGTTGTTGACGTGGCTGCCTCTTGAGTATCCCTCTGCCTGCAGAGTTTCAACCTACAGCAAAAGAAGAAAACACCGATCAAGGGCGTTGCTCATTCTGGATACATGTCCTGCCCAAGATTTGTCTCAGAAAAGCCTTCTTTTAAGAAGTAGTTCATTTGAATAGGAAGGCAAAACAAGGATAGCCCTGCAAGGATATTTTTCTTGGGCAAATATTTGTAAATCATACAAGTGTTTGTGGCTTTACACAGCTGGAAGTCATATATTGCCTCACCGGGACTGCAGTGTGTTTTGAGTGGAGGGGGAAGGGGATGCATTATAAGCATTCAACCCTTTCATTATCCCTCCATCCCTTCCTCCTTTCCTGACATACCTTTCTTTATTTCTCTCATTTTCTCTTTCAAAAAAGGGGAGAAGTGAATGTATAGGATGTTTTATTTCCTGTCGCTGTGCTCAATCCTTTTGATTTGACAGAATCTACCTGTCTGTCTACCTATCCATCCTAAACCATAATGTTTTGTCCAGTTTTACCCAGTTTCTTTCCCCACTGCATATGTCACCTCTCCCCGTGACAGTTACGTATGTGAATGAGCAGAGTAAGCGGAGCTTGGAAAAAGTGCTTTCATTGCTTCTGTCCTTATACAGCACCTTGCCTGACTGGGTTCTGCTCTGTGATGATGAATTCAAAGCATTACTGTAAAAATAATAATATTTGCAGCAACAGTAATACAGACAACAGTTACCCTATTTCACTCTGAGTTTCCCAAACATGGATGCATAAGCAAAACCTGTTTGCAGTTAGAAATACCATGAAAACTTGCAGCTCCCTGGGCATCCAAAGCCACTAGCTTTATCCTTTAGTATTATTTTCTCATGCTTCAGCTGTAGCGTTCATACAATGTTTAAACCTCCGAAGTACAAGCTTTTTAGCTTTTTCTTTTTCTCCCCAGTGACCCCAAATGTTAAGACAGAGCTACATGTTGCAAATGTTTTACATGTCGTAACTCATCAATGCCTAACCCAAATGGCATGTCAATTGAAAACTCTCTTTGATTTCATTTGCAAGTATGCAAATACTTCAATTTTATCACATTGTTACTCTTACCATGTTTAGTTACAATATGGCTTAATATGCAGAAGTGCCATTTCTGGCACTATTTCTGGGAGGAATTATTCATGCCTCTCTAACAATTTTTATTTCAAATTATAAATTACCCCACTTAATTCCTTGGGGTCACACTGCCTTGGTTAAATGCTGCAAAGGTTGCAACACACTGGGATTTAGCACTGTCTCCAACGACTACCGGCTTTTTTGTGAGCAAACATAAATACTTTGAGGAATTTAGATAAAATCTCCTGAACATCTATGAATTTTGACTGACTTTCACTTTGAGATTTGGGCTGTGGGAGATGTCAATCACCAACGTCAGATCACACTGCTTGGTACATCATACTATCCGCTCCAAGATTTCAGTGGATTGAAGGAGGAAACCCAAGGAAGGAAGAAACAAGGGAGGACCATTTTTCTTCCATTTATCTCCAAGGCACCTTGTGGAGATGACTTCCTAATACTGATGCCCATGTTCTCTCTACAAATAATGGAGAACACTATCCTACCTGTCTGAGGCATGCATCCACTTTTATACACTCCCTCTGGACACCTCTTCATCGTGAACAGGGAGGGAACAAAGATCTGACTTTTGGAAGACAGTGACACATGACACGTAGACAACTGAGCTTCCTAGAAGAACCAGCCTGGCTCCCCACATACATATCTACTTTGGCTAATGTCATCTCCAGCCTACAGTCAGGTTACCTGAGATGACAGCCATACTTTTAAATAATTACATGCACCTAAAAATAATTTTCTGGCCGTGATACCAGCTGGCAGAGAATGGCCCATGTCCTTCCAGTTAAACTCTCTTACAAACACAGGGTGGTGGTAAATATCTCAAACTGCATATTGGGAATGGTCCCTGGCTTATACTAACCTCAAATTGTGCATAGGGATTTTTTTGGAAGACTGCCAGTTGGCCCGGGACAAAACCGTGCCAGGGAACACGCTAACGATTCAAAAGTATAAGCTCAGCCGTCTTCCAGTGCTTAGGAATACTCCCTGGCATTTCTAACTTGATAATATAAATATAGCCTGCATGGGCACATGGCTCCCAACGTCACATTTGTACCACCAGGTCACACTGCTCGTACCTGAACACACCAACACAGGTCTTTCATTCAAATGACTTCCCTGCTTCCCTACAGCTGTATGATTGATTCATCATGTCACTTCAGCCTTGGTCGATCCTCTCCAGAGCCTTCGTCCTTCTCTGTGACCCACGGAGCCAATCTCTCTGCTGGTGGCAGCCAGCACGGTCCCATGAATAAGAGGGGAATGATGCTGAGTTATACCTCCTGAGGGTCTGGCCCGAACTAATTAAACTTCCTCCACAGGCTTGGTTTAGTTTTCCTTCACTGGAACGAAGGTGTCTAAGGAATGTGATGATCTCAGTCACATTCACACTTCTTGAAGGGGAAGACTACCCACATCATCTGATCTTGCCTCAGTATTATTACAGCCTCATGCTGTGCTTTTCAAG
Source organism: Gymnogyps californianus (assembly GCF_018139145.2). NCBI lineage: Eukaryota > Metazoa > Chordata > Aves > Accipitriformes > Cathartidae > Gymnogyps > Gymnogyps californianus. The sequence continues at coordinate 166,099,464 of NC_059472.1, forward strand.
ATCCTGTGGGCCAATGCACTATCCATGTGGCAAATAAAAGCCTCCAGACACCTGATCCTGGGGATGGAGCGGAGCCAGGGGGCTGTCAGCAGAAACAATATTCTTCAAAGGGTGGGCTCAAAGCAGTGAGGTCAGCTGGTGTGCCAGAGCCATGAGTTGGCATTTAGTGGAGTGAATGCTTCACTCGCTGCCTCTCTTCTAACCCCACGTCTGCTCTGCAGATGGGAAAACACATTCCTCTGTGCATACCAATTCGTTCTGCCCTGTCACGCCAACATCAGTGCGGGTGCCTGAGGTTGCCGCTGAGGGATGAAACCCTCATCTGATTCCCTGATAACCCCTGCTGCTAACGCTCTCTCGGGACTGGGAGCTAAATACTCAGTTCTTTATGATGTTAGAAGCCAGAAATATTTTTGCATCTGGTTTTCATGGAATCTTGACATAAAGGGTCTGGAATGCAAACGTCTTTGGGGGCTACTTTTGAATGAATCTTGATCTCCAGTTCTGGGTCTTTGATCCTGAACCCCAGTTCTTCGCTTCAGTGCTTTCCTAGGAATGGATGACGTTCATTTCCTAATTCCCTTATGGAGAAATAGCCTTTGTTGTGTACAGACTGGTTTCAGGCAGATTCATGTTACCCTTTGATCACCTTTGAAGGAGGAAGCCAGAGCCACAACATTTAATCTCCTATTATTGCAATATAAGCTTGGTTATCTACATCCACATTCATTCTCTAAAGACAACCCCCATCGAATGAGACCAACATCATTGTGCAATGGAATTAGTTTTATTGCATCCACACTTGTGAACAACACTGGGGCTTTTGGAGGCCCAGCCCATGTTTCTCCATGCTGCAAGAAGCTGACTCAGTCTGGAAATTGTACCCCTGTGAATCATGTGAAAAATTATCCAAGCTTCCTGGGCATGAAGGTCAAGAGACAGGGGCTCTGGCAAAACTTTTGGAAAGATACCCGTGCATTTTGCACACTTAAGTGTGTTAGCTTCTGCATTTCAGCAGAGACACTGTAGATGCTCATGCATAGGCCAGCAAAGTCAATTTAAAATAATCAGTGTTTGTCCGTGAAGTGATGAAAAATTCCTATTTTATGAAACAGAATTCATGTTAGAGTTCAGATTAACTCACCTAGCAAAGACAAGTGCCCAGGGACTCTCCCTCCCCTGTTTACAGGGGACAGAAGGTTACTTTTTAGGAGCCGTGAGGGAGTGGAGGAAGCACATACAGATCCTTTCCAAAGAAAGAGACCTGTTGATCTGTTTTGTATTGCCCTACAGACATTGTGTTTTCCTATCTGCTGGCAGAACATCTTCAGCCATGAGATCTATCATTCTACCTCTTTTCTTTACCCTTCCAGAGGCCCAAAAGCCATGTGTTAAGTATGTCGGATTTATGAATGGCTACTGATACACTTAATTCTTGTGAAGGACAGGCTCCCTGTTTGTATGTCATAAACCTGAAAATTGCTGGCTTTGTGGTTCAGGAAAGCATCTGAACAAAAACCTGGCTGCAGTAGCAATAGGTGTAGTAATATTCCCATAAGCGCTGCCTCTCAAATGCCAGCAAATTGCCCCACTGTGTTAGGTCCTGTGCACTTCCACAGTGCAAAAGAATCATTGACTCACTGTCACGTGTGACTTCGATATGAACTAAACAGTATGATAAGAGCTGGAAGGAGTTTTTTAAAACCTTACAATGACCACTACGGCTCCTCTGGGGGAAGGGTGGAAGCATTCACCCACCCTAGGGCAGATTTTCCTTCAAGCTGTCCCAGGCACCTCTGGGCCAGAAGGCTGCTCGCTTTGCACCCTCCACTTTTTTACCTTTCTGTATTCTGTCTGAGAAAGGAGTTAAAGTGATTTCTGAAGGCCAGGGGCTGCTTTCTCATATTACAAATTCAGGTACGACTCCTTTGCCTTTCAGAGAGATTAGACTAGAGGTATCTCTGTCAAGGCAGAACAATTTCTTAGGATAGCAAACTTGGGTCCTCAATGACTGAAATCACTACAGCCTCTCTTGATGGACAGTCTTCTCAGTTAGACAGACAGTCCATCTTTAGGTAATAAAAAATTATCCAAACTCCCTGCCTGAGTTAGTTCAGCAGATCTCTCAGCTCATGACTCTATTTACAATTTCCTCATGGCTTAGTGAGGAATATTTGGGTCTCAAATCTGTTGCACAGATACAGGTATCTAGTGCCACTTGGGACACTATAAGGTGACATTAGCATTAGGCTGCCACATGTGTCAAATGACCGGTGGGAGATCAGTGCTCTTTTGGTGCAGCAACTGAAGGCAGAATCCCCTACGCATCCCAAATAATACTAGACATCAATGTTTGGGCAACTGCATTGACCTCTTAGATCACTCTCTTCAGCTTTCTTTCCACTAAATTTCCACTGACTTGTTGACTTCATTTGTTAAACAGGTTAAAATGTGGACTATTCATAACACATAGAATGTGAACAAAAGTAGGAAAATTCATTATTCGTGTCCCAATTTTTATGTTTGTGAAAAATAACATCACATATGCCATATTTCTACACACCCATGGAAGGCATTCAAAGCCCTCTGGTTAAAAAAACCCACCAGATTTAGGTCTGTGAAAAGTCTACGTTGATTTAGACCTAAGGGAATAAGGTCAGGAAGCCGAACGTCTTGGGACCAAATAAAAGTTAGACAAAAGTAAAATGCCCTGAAATATATGATATGGATGTCGAGTCCCCAGCACCAACCACTTCGCCCTACAGCATTTTGCTCTGCCCCACTCCTACTGCATCATATGCTTACTAGTGTGGACATAACCAGTGGTGCTCTGGGGAAAAAAATCTCAGAAAAATGCAGAATGCAACACATTTACTCTTACAAACACTGAGCCCATGTTGCTTATTATTGTAGATATTTCCATCTCGTGATGTCTAGTTAGATAAGATTTATTTGTTGAAAAGTGCTGGTGACGGCCATTGCCATCTCATAACAACAACCACACTGACTGAGACCAAGAATCCTACCTTCCACGGTAGTCAGAAAAGTATGCCCAAGGAAGATAATGGAATATCTTCAACTGAGGGGAGTTCCTGAGCTTCATGTCATTTGTCTACTTAGTAATTCACCATAGATTGTACTTTCAAGTACTTGTCCAGTTTCACCTTAAGCCCACACAAGCTTTTTGCATCCACAACGTGCTTCAGCAGGAAGTTCTAGAGTTACTATCTTTTGCATGAAGAACCACCCTCTCCTCCTAGCTTCATTTGCTGGCTCTTAGTTTCTGTATTGCAAAAAATGGTGAGGAGTCAAATCCCTGCCCAATTCCTCTGTATCACTCATCATTTTACAGACCTCTGTCATCCCTCTCTTCTGTTTTCTTTTCATCTGGCTGAAATAATCCAAACCTTCTCCCTTGTTTCTGACTTGAGAGTCTTTCCATACCCTTGGTTATCCTTCTTGCCTTTCTCGCAACATTTTCCGGGGTTTTGCCTAAGCTTTTGAGCAGAAAAGGACTACAAACAAATCCCACAACAGGCTGAAGTCCAAGGAAAAGCTCGCCAATGTTTCACAGTCAACGTCAGCAGTAACTAGGCTCCATGAACGTGCTCCATGCACACACGAAGGAACTGTCCAAGGCATGTAGGTGATCAGAACTTAAGCTGTAGATGTTGGGATATTTCTCAATAAAACATAAAAGCGTGTCCACACAGCGTTGCTCCAGAAATTGCCTCCAGAAACAGTACTTGCACTGTACCACAGATCCCATGTTGTGAGTTACTGTTATAGATGTGACTGTAGCTAAGTCAGTAGCCAGCCTACTTTTTAGTTTCCTGCTCACACAGACCAGAAGACCTACTCAAATGCTCTGCATCTTATAACTCTGCCCTCTGAAAGGAAAGTAAGGTACGAGGACCAAAAATGTGTAGTTTTTCTGAGTCTGCAGTTAGGACAAGCCAGGGCTCAGACCTGGTACCAGGATTGCAGGAGGCACTAGGGAAAATAGTTGCTCCAGAGAGCACTGAAAAAGTAGTTTTGCATTCTGGACTAAAGGAGAAATAAGAGCTGATATCTTTTCCCAAAGGAAGGATCCTATCAATGGAAGCACCTCCAAGCTCTGAGTTTAGGGAAAGATTAATATCCCTTGGTACTCCATCCTTCAAAATCTGCTCACAGTGGTTTCCAACATTATTGACAAGCTCTTGCTAGCTAAAACCAGGGAAGTGTCACCTTTTGTACCCTAAAGAAAAAAGAAACAGGACACAACAGATACTAGGCAGGATTAGTCTCACAACATTTAGACCTCCCAAGTCTGAGTTGAGCACACAGCTTTTTTTGCAATCAATATAGAGAAATCAACAATTTACCTGAGCTAGTGAAGTAACCATCCCTAAGATCACTGTCATCAGTCCCTGTGGCTTTTGGGCACCTTAGGGCAGATGCACCCTTCTCAGGTCCCTACCCATCAAACCACCCTGGCTCTTCAGTTGGCGGCCTGGTAGCCTGGTTTGAAATCCTTGCTGTCCCTGGAAGACAGACTCATTATCATCTCCAGCCTTGATGTCGCAGGGTGTGTCCTTGCTGTCCCCCATCCACATCCTCGTCTACTAGAGGGAAAACAAGCCCAGGCACCCCACCCTTCACTATGTGTCAGCCTTCACGGCAGGTTGGGAGGTGATTCATGTTGGCTGACCTCATGTAGTCATAGGCAAGTGTCAGGCTTATGTAAATGGCCATAAGAAAACCAGAAATGAGCTAAAATATTCATAACCGTAACTGTAAATTAAGCCAGCTCCTAGATTTCCAAGTGAAAGCTCAGAAGCACTGGGAATTCAAAGTCATTTTGGAGCCCAAAAGCTTTTCTCCATTTCTCCATGAGAGAAGCCCCTTCCTGTCAGCACACTGTCTCTTTCCTGCCTTCCCAGACACTGTCGTAAAAGCACCCCTCTCCAGCCTTCAAAGGGACACTATTTGCCTGTGCTATGTCCAACCTTCAAAGAGACGTTTCTTGCCTGTGCTATATTTCAGTACAGCTCCTGCCAGGAAATTAGCTATGGAGGGATGGTGATAGTGTTGTGCTTACTCAGTCCTAGCCCTGTTTAATTGGGAAATATTTGTATTTTATGGGCAACAAGAAAAAAAGTCAGTATTACCTAATAGGTAGCTTAAATAAATTATGGCAGGGACATGCGTCCCCATTTAAGATGACGGCTTGAACAGTTCCCAACTATTCCAGCACAATATATTTCTTATGAGCAAGAATTTTTACCCGTTTTGATCACATCTGCCAATAAGAAGTGACTCGGGCAAGCGGTCTCTTGTCTGCGAGGGAGAAAGGTAACCTAGTGTGACATTCAAGCTAAAGACATACAGGAGAATGTCTGACTGTCCCAGTCTAATGGAAGTTTATCATCAAGGTGCTTCCCTTTGCTTTGCTACAGTTTTCCCATACGACAATAAACCTGACCTCTCCCGGAAAAGCCTGGGCACCCCAAAAAGCTGGTCTCTTCTTCCAGCTCTGCCAGGTGGTTGAAGGGAAGATAATAAAGATTGGCCTTTCTTATTTGTCTCTATTCCAGCTACAACATTGCTTTTGATAAAAAATGCTTTGTAAGGTCTACGTGATATAGAGTGTAGCAAGCCAGTGTGAATGCAGGAGATCTGCTTGCACGTTTATATTTCTCAGTGATTTGACTGCGTGTGGTACAGGAGAGTAAAGACGTCTGTGTTAAGGCAAGCTGAAGGTGAGTTGGACCACGAGACAAACAGAGACTGAACAAATGCAGTTCAGAACTGGGAGTTGTTAAAACAAGTGTATTAGTCATAATTCCCAGTCAAAAAATGTCTTTTCATAAAAGCCCAGCTGGCTTATGGAGGACACGAACATTTCAAGAAGTAAAATGTATAAACAATTTTTGTTTATAGCAGCACTGCAGCATTATCAGTGGAGTTAATGAAGCCAAGTTTCATGGACTTGGGTTCTGCATTCTGTCCCCATCTCACCACGGTGTCCCGGCCTCTCCCTTGCACACAGCATCCCCTCCTTTCCCTGCTGCAATGCAAGGTCCATCTCCTCCTCTCCACCCCATGTGCTGCTCCAACCAGGAGGACCACGCTTGCTGACTGCCGAGCTTTCATCTCAGAAAAGACAAGGGACTGAAATACAACCGTCTATGCTCTGTTCCTCGCTCCTCTAACCACTCATCAATGTTCCTAAGTCTTGTAGGTACCTAATTCCTTGGAGAGCTCTACCCCTCTGTCTGGTACAGCCAGTGGGTTCAACCAGCAAGAGGGAGAGGTAGGCAGGCAGATGGAAAATCAGCATGATCATATCAGCCCTGTTTCCTGCACAATCCAGGTTAAAATCTAATGAGGGAAAGGGGGAGAAGGCACGAGGCCAATAATTTTGAAGGCATTAAATGGAGAAATATGATGAGAGAAGCTACATTCCACAGCTGTCAGGACCCTAGGAATTTGTTTTGAATATTTTTAGAAAAGACAGACATTGTAATAAAAATAAATGCCCATTTCCAGACGCAGATGATCAAGCTTTGAGGAATGATGGTGGGGCATTCAATACATATTTGTGTTCCGTAGTTAGCAAGGCACAGGAAGCTGGATTCATATAATGAGAAACAACTTTCCAACCCACCTGTAATGAAAAATGGTGTTTAATATCATCTCCTAGGGTTATGCATTTGCAAGTCAGTAGGCCCAGATAACTCCCCGGAGAGCTGCCTGGCTGCAGGACTAGTGCTTTGGCAGTTTCCTAAGCAAAGCAAGCCGTTCCCCAGACATGTGCAACTGATTTCAGGGGTCATAAATAGATGCCTGTCCTTCTGCCTTTTTTTACCTGGGCCTGAACTCTGGAAAACCAGCCTGGTTGCTGCTTGTGCTAAGGGAGTATGGGGATGACTAGCGTATATCACAGAGAAGAAAAATATAGAAAATATCATAGCAAAGCATTAATATACATTTGCCCTATTCTTACACCCTTCCCTAGATAACTGCTATCGGCCGCGGTTGCAGAGGGGATATTGGGACAGGGGAAACCTTAGATTGGACCCAGAATGGCCAACTTAATTAGGTTTTTACATTAAACTGGGATTTCTGGATCTCTTTCCTTGCTCACAAAGGAAAAGTGGGATAACTGGCATAACTATGCACTAATTCATCTGACATTGATTCAGGAAGGCTTATGAAAGAGACAGTACAGGGTTCAACAGATACGGAATACATATATGAGACTACCACTGGTGCCCGTCAGCATGATTTTAAAGAAGGGGAGAAAATATTTTCAGATGAGACCATATTGTGTTTTGATTGAATGAGTCTGGTTAATAAAAGTAAATGCATAGATTAATCTGCACAGACAGGTGCCTTTCTGGAAGGTAGAGATGAGAAAAATAGAAGTTATGGGGTTCAATGCAGAGATCACTGGGTTCAATTATAAGATTTGTGTTTTACAGTGAGTTAGACAAGATGATCTACAGCTACTTCCTCAGCCTAAAGTCTGGAATTAGAGTAATTATATTTCTGGATGTCTCTCATCAGGTATTATATAATTATGTAATAATCAGATGTCCACTTCAACTTGTCTGTGTTTACTGCTGTGTTATTTTGAACATGATTAATTCAAGGCGTGTTTTTTCTTTTCACTGTAACTCTCCACTGAAATAAATATTGAAAGCTGTCATTGAAAGCCTTCTCCAGTGTCTATTTGTGTTGAAAATACTTCTCCTCAGGATGTTGAGGGATGTGTGTATTTAACCCCATCTGAAAGTCAAATGAGTCCTTGAGTATTCTGCTGGTCTAATTTGATTCACTTTGTTTATTAAATAAAAGCCAGATGGCAAATAGCCTTAGGGCCACTTAGTGATATAAAAATATATATATATTTTATTCATCACCACTGGCCTCCACCGTGCTGCAAAAAACTGTGGATCAACTTTCATTCAAAAATGGTAACTTTGTAGCATTACAGATCACATCAGAATCACTGCACTGAAAGGCTTCTCTTCTAATGATGTTCGTAAGTGCTATTATTAGGATTTTATTAGGATTCACAGCTACTTCATCAGACTTAATGCTGCCTGGTGTTTTTTACAAGCTCAGACATTGACAACTCCCTCAACATGACAGCTTCATCTTTGCATTGGTGTCATAACCACCAGGATACTGGGTATTTTGAACACGTCTCACCCGTTCCCGGAGAAATCTTCTTCTCATGCTCTAGGCCACAAATTTCTGCTCTATCCCTCCATCCCAGAAGCCTGCCTTTCACACCAAAAAAAAAAAGGGACACCTCCCACCCCTTAATTCTCAACACTGCAGTTTTTACCTTCCTGAGATGGAGGTGTCCAAAGGTTGAACCTTCTCAAGCTGAGCAGAGACCTGAATCCAGGTTTCTTATTTCTCGGGTGTGTGCCCTAGAGACAGGTCTCTCCTGCCAAAAGTGGCACCTCCTTCCCCACCCATTTCCACCAGAGAAATGAGTAATGGAGTTGTCTTCTCCAATGCTTGAGTTAGATGTCTAAGCCTAGGGCTTGGGAATTTTCCTTCTACACGTTTTATGCTTGGCATGGTAATGGCTGAATTTGAGTCTGGCTTTTCAAAATGGTGTAAAAGCCACCTAGTAACATCCGTGCTATTAAATCAACCACTACCACTGGTATGCAAATGTCTATATGCTCCCTAACACATTTTTGGAGCAGGTCAACCAGTACTTTCCCAAACAGCTCCTCAGCACAGTCTAGGGTCAGCACAGGTCAAAGAACAGTCTCTATTTCTGGTATGGATTAGGCCATACCATTGTCATTTTGGCAAGTAAGGAGGTGCAAAGCAGGATCTGTGGTGACCAACTTGCTGTTAGATGCCACCCACCTTGTTTTGGAGGACAGTGAGTTTGCCAGCATAAATTCAGGTTGTCCTATGCTAGTTAACCTCCAAGCCAAAGAACGTCTATGTGCATTTAATTGTATTAAATGTGCATTTAATAATTAAATATACATTTAATGTATAATACAGACATACCTTTTATAAGCCTATGTCAGAAAGGTAGATTCTCCAAATCCCATCTAATCCCAGTGGTGCCAAGGTCCCACAAGCCCTTGAATTACAGGTGCTAGAGTGTTCGGAAAGCACTGCAGGATACATAGACTTAGCACGACCTCATCTTTTAAGTGCAAATGCACGCAATCTCTCACAGAGCAGCATTAGCAGAAATTGTAGCAATGCCAGTTGTATAGTCCAATGCTAAACTATTCAACAAAATGCAGAAAATCCATGTTCAAATCCCCTTCTTCGCTTATTTGGGGCAGAAGCTGGGATTCCCATCTCCCACAGGGTGGCCCTGTGTCTCCTAAGAGACTTTTCTTATCTGTTATCAAACCTGTTCCTCCTAGGTATAACAATTAAGTGCTCATTAAGGCAGGGACCGCATCCCAGCCCACCACATGAACTCTTTAGTTCCTGGAATATAAAAGCAATCACAAATGTTCTCTCTCTGGCCTATTTTGTGGTCATTCCTTCTACGTTCCAAATTTAATAGGTGAAAGCTTGCCAATACGGGGGCAAGAGGGAGGGTTGTGTGTGTTTTAGGTTTTTGTTGTCGTTGTTGTTTTTCCAGCTGCGCAAGTTTGACTAATAAAAGATATTCTGCAAATCTAGTGTTGGGACTCAAACTGAAGCAGATGCAGAGAAGGGTTATTTGGACACCAGGAGTGAAGAGTCTGGCTGGTTTGAGAAGACTAAGATGCTTTGATATTTTCAGGGCAGCTAAGCCAAGACCGAAAATTAATAAAATTGCTGATAAGAAATATATGAAGGGAAATAAGAAAAGTCTGGAAGTCAGGAACACTTTTGAAAAGTGTTCCTAAAGTGGAGAGAAGAGAGATGCATAACTCATGTTGTGGCTTAATTTTCCCATCCATGAAAGGGGGATTCTTCCTTAAAGCCCAGTTCTACCCACTGGAGCTAGTGGAAATATCACCTCCATCAGCCCTGGACAGTATAGGACTATCACAGTTTTCTTTTTCCATAGATTTCACTTCTTGTATATGAAGATTTTGTTCAGATAAAATCTGCATCGGTTTATTCAGCTTTAGTCACAGCAGCTGAGCTTTGAGAAGATAGCAAGAGTCTAGAAATCTCAAAAGAAAAAAAAAAAGTCATTCCTCACCTGCACATCAAATTTGCAGTGCAAAGAAGGGTCACAGTCATGCAGTCCTCTAGGTGTACTTCTAAACAGAAAGTCCTAGGTGGGAATAAGTCTCTGCCTGGTGGGACACAAAATGTTTCAAGTTTAAAGGCTGTGGTCACAGCTACATGGTCTGTTAACCTCCTCCAAATAGATCAGAAAGCTACGTCTATCTGCTTTAACTGGCTTAGAATACTACCATTGAAAGTGAAGCTGCTTTGCCTTGTATTTTTCTTTTCATAGTCCAGGAAATACATTTACTCTTTGTAATAAAAATGTTTAGACACAGGCAAAAAAGTGTTTATTTCAATGACCTTTTCCAACTTTCCAGTAGGAAAATTCAGACCAAAAAGCCTCAATTGCAATTACTCTTTTCATTTGCTCTGTTTCTTTGTTTTTTTAATTAAAAGCATCAATTTTGGTGGTGTTTCCAAGAAGACTTTGTTACAAGGTTTTGTTCCCTGAAATGAATGAATAAAGGAATCGTAATCAGACTGTTGGAACTCAAAGACTGCCAAAATGTCCCACATCTGGCACAATTAGGCTTTTATTTGTTAACCGCTTGTAATTTCCTTAAGACCCAGATAGACACCAAGGGGCAGACTGATGCCAGCCAAAACCAGCAAAATCAAATGGTGTTTAGTGAATTGCTGTTCTAGGCCAGCAAATTTCAAGATTTTGATGAGAACTGTGGGGAAAAAGCATTGAGAAAACATTGTCCACCTCTGTTGGTATGTGGAATGATTCTTCTGCCTATTCATCGTATTTGTTCGTGTCAATGCACAGAAATGCAAAACAGAATCCAGACTTACTTAAATATCTTTGCATCCTTCTCTCTTGGTTTTCATCTTCATCTCCATTCAGAGCTTCAGTGTAAGTGTAACTACCACATCACAAGCTGCCTTTTAATGAATCTTCCTGTGAATACATCACTTTCACACCACTGAATCATAGATTCGTAGAACAGTTCGGGTTGGAAGAGACCTTTAAAGGCCATCTAGTCCAACCTCCCTGCAGTGAGCAGGGACATCTTCAACTCGATCAGGTTACTCAGAGCCCCGTCCAACCTGACCTTGAATGTTTCCAGTGCTAAGCCATCTGCTCTTGCTGTTCTACCAACACACAAAGAGAATTCAACTGGTCATTCGTTGGACAATTGGTCATTTCAAGTGCACTGGTTACAATTCCCCTCTTCAGCCAGATTTTTCCCTTAAGCCATTGGATGCTGGGCAGCACTATTATAAAACTTGTATCTCTTGTGAATCTGATGCTGCTGATGGTATTGGAGCTGCATTTGCTTGCACAGGCAGAATTTACCCACGTGGCTGTCAATGAAGTGACGCCGTTTTGCCCCCCTGAGGGTGTAGCACATGGCCGTAAATGGATGCAAATTCTTCTGGATCTTGCAGAATGCAAACACTGGGGAATGTGTTAAGTTGTTTCAGAGACTAATCGAAGTGAGGAGAAGAGACACACACCCCATCCCTAGCCCCAAGTGGCAATTCTTAATTATCTTCTGTTTGGATTTGCAAATCTGGGGGGGGGGGGGAAAATGCTCAAGAATATTGCAAAGGACAAAACTATACAGTTTGAGGAGCACTGCCAGGAATTCCTTCCTTCAGAAGCCAGTTGTGAATGTAAACCACTGGCAGAAAGCTCATTTCTAGCAATAACAGCTATGTCATGTTTCCTGGAACATAGGCAGTGTGGAGTATCATAGGAAAAGGAAAATAAACACCGGTTCACTTTCTGAATCACCAGTCATAAATTCTCACTGAGGAAAAAAAAAAACCACCACACACACGCACACACACACCTCAAAGACAGTTAATACAGTACCAGAAGAGTTTTCTGACCCCCTCAACTGATGCGTTAAGTGGAGCTAATATCCCCCTTTTCCAAGCTGGAATAAACCTATAGCACTGAGCGATGCAAATAAAACAAAGACAAACCACATCCTCCTTCACTTTCTGAAGCGGGACATGTTGTAAAGCCAGTCATTCAATCTGTTTTCTCTGGTTTTTAAACTCAGATCTTGCCACTTTAATGGGTCCTTTTTCCTTTTCTCTCTCTTTTTTTTTTCCTTTTTTTTTTTTTTTTTTAAGTTGCTTGCCTTGGAAGAGAGATGGCAAATCACTTGAAATCCCACGCCAGTGCCTCCCCTGGTGGCCAAAATTTCATTTAATGTCTTTAAAAAGTATTAGGGATTGATCCCGAGCTGGTGAAAATACACATAGCACAGCAGAAACTGTGCTGATCTATGCTGTCAAAGCCTCTAAACGCACATCTCCCACTGCCTGTAGCACTGGGGGTACCACCTAGGTGTCTGACCCCTCAGCCATGTAGGTAGCTGGTACCAAGAGAGTTGGGGTTTAGACTTCAATCTCACGCTCTGCATTAGAAATAGTGCTGGGTGTGTGTTGCATCAAGTCATTTCAGGTGTGTAAGACCCCCATGGAGATTGCTGTCCTGGTGAACACAGGTAGAACTACCAAGTTGGAAACTTTGCTGGACCAAAGGGGAGCAGCATAAGGATCATTCTGGCTCTCCGGTTTGGCCGTGGTTTCATTCTGCCCAAGTCAGAGCAAGCCAGGCAGTGTAAACGTGGACAGTTACACAGTGAATTAGACCTCCAAAACTCTCACCTGGCTTACACTAACAAAGAGAAAAATCTCAGAACAAGGAATTCCCCAAAGAAAGTTCTACCTGGAGGGATTACTGGAAATGTCACTGCAACCTGAAGCTTGGCGTCTTTATCCAGTACCTGCATAACTGAACCCCAAGAGCCCCGTTTGGAGCCCGTAGCTGACAAGATGCGGGGAGGCTCCACGCCGATTTTGACATCCGACGCCCTCTGAAGCCGTTCCAGCAGGCTGAAGGAGTCACGGAGGCTGATCTGTATCTCCTTCTTCAGGCAGCCCCGTCGGATGGCTCTCTGGAGAGATGGCAAAAGATCAGTATCTGCGTGCTTCAGAGGGACAAATTGTTAGCCTCAGTGTGAGCAACAATGGAGGCTTTGAGGACATCGGTGACCAACTGCACTGAAGCATTCCTTACCGCACACTTACCTTCATTATATCCCTGCTAATCACCCCTCTGCCTTTCAGCGGTGAAATGTTATCGCCCTTCAGCAAGGCATCAAACCAGAGCTGCAGAGGGATTGCTAACACTGACCTGCCCTTCTCGTCAACATGAAAGGCAAAAGAGAGAAAGCCTGTTCAGGGCTGCGTTGTGCTGCTGGGAAAGGACGGCGGGCAGGCATTTCGGCTTTGTGAAGCAAGGCTGTGCAGACAGCTCAGGCTAGACAAAACCTCTTCAAGAGCGGGCGCAGGACATGTCAGATGTGTTGCCTCTCTTTGTCTCCTGCCAGTCAGTGCTTCTCAGGCCTTTTAGTCTTTTTTTCTTGTCTTTGCTATTTATTGCGTTTGTTGTAGCTTTGCAAAAGCACGGCCGCATTCTGCCCTGCGGTTTTGTCAATGTGGCCTTGGCGAAATGCTCCATCAAAACCAGCTCCTAATGGGAAATGGGGCTTTTGGATTCTGGTTTTGTGACTTGTGAAATGTGCCTACTTCCTGTGGGAAAAAAAAAATAATTAAAAATATGTATTTTAACTTAACCGTAAGAGAGATACATAATGGAAGTATTTTGGTAAAGATGTACAGTTGCAGTGCCTCATGTTTCCTTATGTTTTCTAATTGGCCAAGAGGGGCACTCGGAAAGAGTATCTCTGTGAGAGTGGCTGGGGAAAAGAGCCCAACTCAATTTAAGAAGCAGCTAAATAAATTCTGAAGCAAGGTGGTTTGACGTGCACTATGTTTCTGTGACTTTTCAGCCCTGAGCTCTTGTTTTTTGTTCACCCTTATGTAAACTGACTACATCTGAGTATCATACATCCATACTATCACACACGAAGTCCATCTGCATAAGCCTGTGATTCTTCCATGTTAACCTTTGTTCTGGACCTTGATGATATGTCCAATGACAATACCAACAATATTGTTACCTATTCGTGCTCTGAGTGGTAAGTTGGACTAGAGATCTCCTGAGATCACTTCCAAACAGCACATCCATATTTCTGTAGCTGTGCTAACTAGCGTTTATCAGCTGTAAAGGAAGCCCGGGATGACTTACTAAGATGGAGACATTGGCAGCAGAAGAGATAAATCCCTATTCCATATGTTCAAGAATTTAAAATCACTAATTTATTGTTTGATCACTCAATATTTTACCATGTTGTGACTGCTGTCAAGGCAAAATTGATTTAAAATATCTCTACCCATTTTTACCTTTTGTTCTCCTTCTCAGTTTACTGGCCCATGCTCCTCTTCTCTGCTAGCTATATTCTACACCAGATCAACAACCAAAACAAACACAAACACAAACACAAAACCAAAAACACTGCAATGTGCTTCATTTTTTGACATAAGTGCAAGTGAGGCTAATACATTTTAAAAATCATCACTGGTGGGACAAATTACCATCTGCAGATTCCTTTCTCTATCAGCTACGAAGGGAGGTTAAACATATAGGTTCTTCAAGACACACACCTTTTAGCGGCTGAAGTTAGGAAGATGAATCCTATAATAAGTATTTTCAATAAATGAACATACTTTGGTGGTTGAATCACACCCAGGTTTTATGAAGACAAAGATCCAGAACTCATATCTAATATTCTGGTTTGATTTTCCATGCCAGTTGGAGGTGAAACTCTGGAGCCCAGCTACAGTGAGCTAATCCATTTGCTGTGCGGGCCCAGTACCATACAAAAACACCGAGAAAAGCTTAATTTTAAATTAAGCTTAGAAATTGGTGCGAGATAAGGACCACTGCACACACTGCTTGCATGAGGCCATCCTGATTTGGGAAGATGTTTTAATAGTACGGATGCAGCCTATCTTAGCCCAGCTGGCCTTAGTGTCAGAGAGCAGCCCTGTAAATATTTAATTAGTATAGGCACAACCAACAGTCCCCTCCCCTGGCCTACGTCACTATTATGAACCGGTATTAATTAAAAGTTCACCGTCCAACTGGTATATCTAACAGATGGTCGATTTATTTTATTTCACTTTTTTCGTGGAAAATCCCAAGGTGTTGAATTCTCCCCTTGCTGGATTGTCTGCAGGGGAACAGTCTAACATTTGAAGGCAATGAGACTATACATTAAGGAAAGGGCTGTAAGTGAAACACGGTCAGCTCATGATTCACCCAGACAGACTCACCCTCCTCAGTTCTCACACTTCAGTGTTACAGAACAAGAGTCCCACTGTTTAGCATCCCCCTTAATTCTTTGGCTTCTCACTATTTATGCTTCGCAGGATTTATTCCAAGGGTGGAGGTGGTGGTGTTGGGAGATGAAATTGCTCTGTTTTTCATGAACAGAAGTTTTCAATGGGTAATTTACTACTGTATAATTAAGCTTCAGATTTTGTTTTTACTTGGAAATGTTTTAAAAAGGAAGCCAACTATCTGGTCAGATTTGTGATGCGCAGTTGATGAGAAACAGAAACCCGAAATGCTGATCAGAAATCCAGAAATGGTTCAATAGAAAGAGGTCTCAGATCCTCTGGAAGAAGGTGAGCAGACGTTAGTATTCCCAGTAAGCTTCCAGTATTGCCCCAGTAGATGTACAGAGCAGTTAAGAGAG
Source organism: Gymnogyps californianus (assembly GCF_018139145.2). NCBI lineage: Eukaryota > Metazoa > Chordata > Aves > Accipitriformes > Cathartidae > Gymnogyps > Gymnogyps californianus. The sequence continues at coordinate 166,115,306 of NC_059472.1, forward strand.
AGCTCTTGTTTTGAACAACACAGGGCTGCCTGCTATAGGCAGGGAGTCTGTCTCTCTGCGAGTCCCTCCTTGCTGATGCAGAAGTGAAATATAAGAGGGTGAGATTCATGATACAGTTATCTACAACATGGCTGAACTAATCACCTGAGGCTCCCTTTGTGATGACTGGAGAGAGATAAGCTCCCTGGAGGAGCTCTCTCCCCAGAGGTCCAAGGAGCAAGTCAATTGTCCTGTCTTGGACACCTTCTTAAGAAAATCACATGTCAAGTACCACAGCCTGAAAGCCTGTAAGGTCAGTTCAGATGATGACAGCTGGTTCATCTTATCTTCTGGGATGTATTTGAGCCTGGTGGGGGTTCTTGTCTCCTGGAGGTGTCATTCTCTATTAAGCACAGGGAAGGACCGGACAACTACTTAGAGGAAACCTGTTTAATTTGGCCAGTTAGGTGAGATGTAGCCAACACAGAAAGATGAAGCTGCTGATTCAGCAAAGTACTTTAGCTCATGATGTTTTCCAGCTTGGAAGGAGTAACATAGCAGTCCTGTAAATGCATTATTCTGCCCTCCTTTCCCTCCCTACAGATCTTGCTACTTCTTTTTTAGGTCTACTGTAAAGCCAACATACTGAAAGGTGTAGTTCCTTACTGTGCCCCAGTGAAATGACTAGAGAAAACCTAACAGACCAAGCACTTTCTCATTTTCAGATCTTCTGAAGCTGTCTCTTCCATTGGTTTTGGCCCCACGTGAATGCAGTTACACTCCTCCCATTCTATTTTGATGTTTAAATCAGGCATTGTCATGGATAACCTCTTGGTTATTGAATGCAATCATCTTTATCAGAATTTTATCTCCTGTGCAGGGTCTTTCCCAAAGCAAATACAAGTTTGAGTTTCATAATCCCAAGTTGCTAGGTAGGAAGCTCTAGTCTAGTTTACGGGGATTCCTACTTTTAGCATGAACGACTGTCTGCAGGAAGAAAAATCACCTTGAAAGCAGGTTATTCCATATTAATCTCATACAGAGCTATCTACGGCTCTGTGAAAACTGTGGCACTTGTAAATACAGGACTTTGCGAAGGCCAGAAAAAAAAGAAAATCTCTAAGAAGCATAGACAAACACCCAAAAGGTGTGTCCATGAGGGGCAGCAAATATAATAATATCAGCCTAACCTTTCATTTTCAAAACATGAACGAGGAAAAAAATTTCTGTAATTCAACTTTTCCTAGCTTTTTACTGCTGATGGCTCTCAGAGACAGGTTGCTGGGCTATATGGGCCTCTATTCTCCTGTATTTATTTCTGGAGCGTCTGCAGAAGTCAGTGGCTTTGGTTAGCAGGGACTAGGACTCCTTCATCATGGGAAGTCTTCCAATACTTGTGTTTCTATGGGCTGCTTCTTGGAGAAGCCCATCAGAGACTCAACTGAGATCCAGGTCTTTCTGGGTGAGTTACTGTAGACACAAAAAGTATCTGACATCTGCCACCCTGTCTGAAAAGACAAACAGTACGAAACAAAGCACAGCAAAGAGACCTGGGCAAGGTCAAAGAGCACTGCAGTACTAGAGGAACAACAGGACCCACGTCCATCGGTCCTAGGTCAGTGTCTCAGCTGGGCACACCACCGCACGGGTTGAAAGAAGCCATTTGACCATAATACAGCCCAGTAGCACGGTGTCTGCTCCCAGGGCTTTGTTTTTCCAAATATGGTAAAGAGCCTGGCCTTCCCCTCCAGTAACTTGGGCCCTTGCTAGGTACAAAAATAGCAAAGCAGGCCAGACATCTAGTCGGCAAAACGCTCGTGTTCCTTACCATGAAGCATGGGGCAGCCATTTGCTATGAGTCATCACTGTGAGGATCCTCTTTCAGAGGGTATGTCAGCACGAGGGTTTTGAGAGGCTCTCCCAGGCCACATCTCTTTCCTTGGTATCTGGGGCTTGTTGATCCTGGCACACCACCTGGGAACAGGCAGGAGGCCAGCCTAACAGATTGGCATGTGTGCAGGCAGGGAAGGAAGCTGAGCATCTGGCTTTAAACACCGGGGCTCAGATTTCTCTCCGAGGGTGTTGACAGGAAAATGCATGCCGGCGCTCCACTGCTGCAAGGACTGGTAAGGGAGTAGGATGTCTCTGAGGGATTTGTTGAGACAATTTCACTTCTGAGGTCTCTCCTTCCTGCCTCCTGATCATCACAGAGCCATAAAAAAGGGTCTGAAAGAGCGAGTTCATCTCTTGAGACCTCACAGACTCAGCAATGGCAGAAGTCACCTCCATGAGCTCTAGAGTTCAGATCTGTCAAATGAATGCCATGAGCCTCAGCAAGTGTAATGCTGCGTAGCTGATCACATTAAACTGGGTCTTACCGCTGGTGGACGTCACTTCATGCCACAACTTCACTTCAGCCCTAAGGTCAACAACTGGCCACTAATGAAGAACCCACCTGCAGCATCCTCCCTGAAACAGGAACAGGACAAAGGAAAAGAAAAAAATCCTAAGAAATAAGCGATTAACTGAGGTGAGGTAATGCGTTCAACATACCCCTTATTTCCCTGACACCTTGGACTGGATTTATCTTACCACCTTTAGCCAACTCAATCTAGGCAGACAGTTTAAGCCAGTCCTTTCGGCTCCCTCCACTCTCTAGGGAGTCAAAAAGAGACCCCCCCAGAGTTTTGATGCATCTTGCCTTAATACAGATGAGGTAAATCATCTCCTGGAGGTGCCTGTGTCCCTTGGCTACAGAGACCTCAGATTTACCTTGGACCTCTTCGACGACTGACCCTAAGCAAGATGAATCCCACTCCATTATTACAATTCCCTTTTTCCATGTACTCAAAAGTAATAACTTTCTCTCAGCTTTTGGCAGAATTCAGCTTTGTTAAACAGTCTGAGACCCCGAGACGAGAGACTTTAATGGCAACATATTATCTAGACACGGCTGTCACAATAATTTTGCTCCTTACTGCTCTAAAAGGCTTTCCAGAGCTGCTAAGGAATGACAGAAAGGTTATTTAATAGCAAGGGCTTGGCTTCTGTAGAGGCAGCTGTTTAAATGACATCAGTATTACCAGTCACAAATTGAACCATTTGCTGCCCGTATCACCACGGAGAAAGAGAAATGGTGGTATCTCTTTTGACTTATTAAGAACTGATGAACACAGAAATTGTGGGGCCGAGGGGAGGGCCCTTTACTATTGCAAAAATTGCGGTGCCATTTCCTCTGATGGGTTCATTTGTCTGAGCAACTGCTCTGTGTTGAGAAGGGGTCTGGTGAGAACCTAAGTAATAAAAACTATTTGTACTGAGTTACCAACATTTTGGAGGGAAAGGAAAATATGTTTATTCGTCAATGGAATTTTTTTGCATGAAATTCCAACACTAAGTGTTTTTCATTGGGAGAGAAGTTGACGGGAAAACAAAGCCAAAATATTTCATCCTGTAAATATAAAATTTTTTAATGTATAGTTGTCAAAAAACAAATAGAATTAAAGAATTAAATATTCTGGTGACATTTTTCAAAGAGTAGAAAATCAAAATGTTTCACGTTGAACAAAAATGAATGTCAACAAGCACTTTCTTAGCTCTACCAAAAACTGTCACTGAAACAAAGACTATTTTCCAAAGCCTTTTTCCTCCTAAATCTTAGATCAGTGCCCTCACCATAAGATCATCTTTCCCCTCAGGAATGAGCATGATAGGAAAGGCAAAGAGCATCAGTAAAATTATTCATAATGGTGTTGGCACACCAACAGGAGCTGTGGGCATTTTGTGGGTTTCAGAAGTGAGTCTGGATGGTCTTTGTGGTTTGCACACATACGTAAACCGGTAGGAGTCCACAGATCTGCTTTTCCTTCTGGCTCTCCCAGACATTTGTGGTGGAATTTTGGACAGGTTCCCATCCACAAAGCCGTTCCTCAGTTTCTCCATCCTTTGAGGGTTGCTATATTCCCTTTCTCATGGGGCTGGGAAGTTTTATAGGCTCCTGAAGGTGGGAAGAACAACTAGACTCGATAGATCAAGGCTCCATGAGGACGTGCATCCACATTATTTGATGGGGAAAGCTGTGTATTTTACCCACATCTTATCAGTGTCTAAAGCAAGAGACTGAACCAGACATCCCTGCAGCTATACATGCAGGGACTCGAGGTAGAAACATGCCACGCATAGTTTAGGTACAAGACAGATTGTCCCCCAAAGAGGGTTTTCTCCCCAGCTTTCCACAAAACATCACTGGTTTCCATGAGATGTGATGCCCCAGGGAGAAGGGGCTGTGGACAGAGGAGAAACCTGCTTAATATGCTAAGGCGAGGGAAATGGCATGTAAATCAGAGCTGTCATCCCTTTCCTGACCCGCGCTGCAGCACATACTTCTGTCCGAAAGTATGTTTATACTGGAAAACAGATATATGTCCAGATTGCAAATATATAAGTGAAAGTGTAGGAAAGAGAGCCAACACTTCTTCACATCAGACCCTGGTATCTGAATTATCCTAGGTTTTATACCTGGGATATAAATACCTGTATATGTAAGTACAAATACACACACACACTTGTACAGTCACAGATGTGAGAAGACGGCTGAGAACGTTGAGAAGATGGCTCTCCTGCTGCCAGAACCAGTTTGGTTTCAGTCCTACACTTCAAGCATTGCAAACATCATGCAGATGCCCCTCCAGAGCATTCACCCAGGCAGAGCCAGCTTGCAACCAGCAAGTTTAACTCCCAGCACTCCATCATTGCCACTTTGAGCTGAGCTCCTTCAAAGCTATCCAGGTGTCCGTACTCCATGTGTCACAGCAATTCTGACATCTGCTCCAGGCAAAGTCACTTCGGGGTCCCTGCTCTGCACCGATGCATCAGTCCTTTGGGTTGTGAGAACTGTTATCCCAGGAGCAGTGCCAGGTCCGAGCTGGTTGTGGACCTAACTGGAGTTAAAAAGGAGAGTGTCTGCTATTTTCAGGTAGGGCCTAATACTGAATTATCAGGCAGTGGGTCTCAGTCCCATGTGCTTGAGGCCTGCGTTTGATAACAGAATGGGGGACCTAAACGTAGGCTTGTCATTGAACAGCAGCCGGCTTGGATGCATGGATTGGCTCAAACGAACTTTAAGCTAGTTCCTCTGGGGCAAATGCCAGGGTGTTAACGGACTGTTAGAGCTAATGCTCACCAGCACTGGGTCTTCCAAGGGACAGGTTGCTCCTGGAAGGTGGTCACAATGCTACTGCAGCCAGAAGGGTTTCAGCTGAGGGATGTTTGCCACCACCTGGTTACACACCACCTTGTGCTTCCTTTGCCTAGGTCAAGCTACGCAACAGGGAGTGACACCTTCCAGCGAGGCTCCTTTGAAAGCAGGGCTTCATAAACAAGCATGCCCTCAGTAACACACTTGCTCCTGCTTGGTGATTCCCCTATATCTGACAATGCCAGTCACCAAAAAAGATTAAAATAAACATTAAAAAACTGAAGGACAAGCCTGTGTGTGAGGGAGCCCAAAGAGAGAGCCAGCCGTGTGACTCCTGCTCAATATGTGAACCTCAACAGGTCTGCCTTGGTTAATTATTACATTTGCTTGCTGCAACCAGCACATCACCAATGCTAAGCCCTTCCTGGCTGCAGGAATGTTTTGTGATCCTCTGTTGGGCCCATCACACAGGGGCAATGAGTGGGGCAGAAAGGAGAGCTCCCATTTTCCAAGGGAGAGGGATCTGCCCATTGCAAAGCTCCAGAGACTGTGGACAGCCGCAGTCAAGGATAAAGAGCTGTAGTCTGGAGGGAGTTCCTGCAGGAGTCAACTCACACGCTGTAAAGCAGCAAGTGCTTAAGGCCAGACCCCATAAATCCACCAAATTAGATGCTGGTGACATTATAGACCCGTTTTGTTAGTTTTTCCAGCTGAGCTGCAGACCACAGAAAATGATTTATACTCCAAGAGTTGGGATGGTGGGGGCAGGGAGAGCAGGATGAGGCGAAGGGGGCAAAGGGAAGTGATTCACAGTATTTAAATTTCTAATCGATTCTTTTCTTCAGGAAGGAGGAGAAAAAGAAAAGAGTAACTTGTTCTTGGTGCTGGGAAGATGAAAAATACAAATTTGGGGTGAGGGGAAACCAGAAAGAAAGAGCTAAAAATCTTCTTTCCAAGCTGCATCGGGAGGGGAGCGAGGCATCAGCTACCCTGGAAGGGATAGAGCACAAGCTGTGGCAAGGACAAAGTAAAGGGGAGGGGAAGATGTGGACCCAGGATTTACTACATGCATGGCACACCTGGCATAGAGGCTTGTAGGAATATTACACAGAGCTCTTTGGCCTCTGATACAGACTTAGCAGAAAGCAACCTCAAGAATATGACCAAAATGCTTCTTCCTCATCGTGAAAACTAGGCACCAGTGCCTATGTGCTTGACATGGAGAGCTAAGCTGGAAGGAAAAAAAAACATCTTGGCTTTAACTTGACTAGAAAACCAAACGGTATGTGAGAGTAACTGCTTGTCTGAAAAAAACTTCAGAAATCCGTCTGAACACTCTTGGCTCTCAATGTTTACCTGGGGTTTGATGGATAACGAAGACTTATCCAAGGGTCATCCACAGCTGAGACTAAACTCAGTCATTCCCCGTGCATGTTCCCAGTCATGTGGTCAGAGATGGATGTCCTACAAACACAAGTGAGACGATCAGTCCTTCAAGACCTGCACCACTCATTCCTGAAACAGTCACCTGCAGAGGGAGAGTGTTACACAGTAGTAAGATCCACTGAGCTGTGAGTCAGAAGTGGTTGGGTTTTTTAGTGACTGCTGCCGAGTAGGTTATTTAAATAACTGACTAAAACCTGGCACATGTTTTCTCCATCAAATTTAAAAATTAAGGATGATCACAAATTTTCCCTTCCAACTAGTCTGTGATAGAACTTTTGGGGGCTTTTTTAGCTAAATAAACTCTTACACTTTTGTCCTGGTTTCGGCTGGGACAGAGTTAACTCTCTTCTTAGTAGCTGGTACAGTGCTGTGTTTTGGATTTAGTGTGGAATGATGTTGATAACATGCTGATGGTTTAGTTGTTGCTAAGTAGCGCTTATCTTAAGCCAAGGACTTTTCAGTTTCCCGTGCTCTGCCAGCAAGCAGGTGTGCAAGAAGCTGGGAGGAAGCAGGCCGGGGCAGCTGACCCGAACTAGCCAAAGGGCTATTCCATACCATGGAACGTCATGCCCAGTATATAAACTGGGGGGAGCTGGCCAGGAGGCGCGGATCGCGGCTCAGGAACTAACTGGGCATTGGTCAGCCGGTGGTGAGCAATTGCATTGTGCATCACTGTTTTTTTTTTCTTTCCCCCCCTTCCTTTTTTTGTTATAGTCCTTTTCATTACTATTATTATTATTATTATATTTCATTATTGCTATTGTTAGTATTATATTTTACTGTAGTTATTAAACTGTTCTTATCTCAACCCACGAGTTTTACTTTTTTTTTTCCCTTTCCTTCTCCTCACCCCACTGGGAGGGGTGAGAGGGAAGCGGCTGCGTGGTGCTGAGTTGCTGACTGGGGTTAAACCACGACAACTTTGCAGAAAGGATCTTTTCCTGTGAACTGAAAAGAAAAAAAAAAAAAGAATATTTAATCTTGGACCCAAACAAATTCAATCTTCATTTTTAACTAAAAAATAAAAATATCTTTTGCTATTAAATGACTGAAAGTATATTTTCTTCAAAATATTCTCTTTAAGCACAACGGAAACTTCTCACTGAGCTTTTCTGCTCCCTTGACTCCTGTTTATGGATCTAGACAGAAATCCCACACTACGTTAGACATCAGTGGTACCTATGCAGTTCATCACCCCAAAGCTGATATCTTAAATAGGTCAAATACATCATACACTAAACATTTCTCTCCTCTGGATAATTCAACTGCAGAGATTTAAAGTGAGGTGAGTGAAACCCTGCCCTGTATGAATCTCAGTTCTTGACCATGAGGACTACTGCTGACAGCAACAGTTTGAATTTACCACTAACTGCTTTTCCCAAGCTTCATAGTAACTGCTTGGCATCGCCTGTGCAAGCTGCCACAGCATTGGCATCTTCTGATGGATTTCCCTAAGAGAAGTAGATCACGGCTATATTGGATCTGGCTGGTACGGAGTTAACATTCCCCATAGCAGCCCTCATAGTGCTGTGCTTTGCATTTGTAGCTAGAAAGGTGTTGATAACACCCCAGTGTTTTGGTTACCGCTGAGCAGTGCTCGAACAGCGTCTCTCCAAACCACCCCCCAAAGGCCAGTAGGCAAGGGGTGGGCAAGAAGTTGGGAAGGGACACAGCCGGGACAGTTGACCCAAACTGACCAAAGGGATATTCCACACCATATGATTTGCTCAGCAATAAAAGTTAAGAGAAGGGGCAGGGCGCTTTTGCTATCAAGGCGTTTGTCTTCCAAAGCAACTGCTTCGCATACTGAGGCCCTGCTTCCCAGGAAGTGGCTGGACATCACCTACTGATGGGAAGTAGAGAATAAATATTTTTGCTTTTCTTTGCTTCCATGTGTGGCCTTTGCTTTTCTTTATTAAACTACCTTTATCTTGACCCATGAGATTTTCATCGTATTTTCTCCCCCTATCCTGCTGAGGAGGGGGAGTGAGAGAGTGGCTGGGTGGGCACCTGGCAGCCAGCCAAGGTCAACCCACCATCGTGGTCATACATGGCCAATGGGGCAACGAAATGTAAGCAGAGCCTCACGACTGTGTTAAAGTCCTGGGCTGTGTCTCCAAAAGGGATTAGGGGCTCAAAAGGACCCTGTCAGAGGGCACATGCTCAGTGGAAGCAGCTGAAAAGCATCACATGCCCCCTTCAACCAACCTGGTAAGTCTTCCAAAGGGCATGTGTGTTCTTGTTTTCTCTTTCCCTCAGCTCATTTCCAGGAAAAATGAAGGTTATACTCAAAGTGGAGAAAGCTGATAAAAAAAAAAAAATAGAATACTATTACAGCATTTTTGCAGATGAGAAGAGACTGAGTGATGAAGTCATGTGCCAAGGGGCACACAGAAAGTTCTGGAGAAAGTTAAACACAGAGCTCTGGAGTAAAAGACCACTAGTTCATATTATCCTTTCTCAACACACACACAAAAGATTATTTTCCTTTCCTTTTTTTTTCAGTCCTACAGTTCAAGTTTGCTCCCTTTCCCAGCTGGGCCTGCAATTCACCTCCTTGTTATCTACCATTGCTCAGCATACTTGATCACAGTCTTAATCACTACCTAATTTACTGGAAAACACCCAGAACAACTTTGGAGGCAGTGTGGAATATATGGGCAAATCACAGCTGTTTCCCAAGCTACCTGTTAAATTCTTCCCCCACCAAACTATCCTCCCTGTCATTGTATTTTCATTACTTTCAAACTCTAAACATATTTGTTAGTGTTGCTTTTATATAAAGGATTCCTGCCCACCCTCCAGTCTCTCTTCTCTATCCATCTGCTGCTGAAGGGGTTTCTCTGACCAGATATAGATTCCTGCAACATAGATGTTGCCATCTGGACAACGTTCCTAAATGGAATAAGATTGATATTTGAGGGAATCATTTCCTCTCCATCAAAAGTGAATATCTAAAAATCAGTCTAATTAATTAATTGCAACCTACAAGTGATAATTCTTTCCACTGACTATAAAGTGAACTAGGGGTAACTAGCTTAGATGGAGACCTTGCCACAACAGATATCTAAAATGTGATGAGACTGATCTCACTCACTGAATTTTCTTTCTCACAATCTGAAATACGCACTGTTGAGTTTGTGATTTCTCTCAGTCTAGTTCCTAGCCATTCAAATCAGAATAGGATAGTATATATGTAAATAAGATGTTATTTTTCAAACAGACAGACAAAAGGAGACTTGTTACCTTCCCATTTCACAAGGAAAACAGAAACATGAGACAAGCAACTTTTTTCCCTATGAGAAAGTTTGTGGAAGAGACAGGAGACATATCTAATTCAGATTAGGAGAAATATAACTGGAAAAGTAGGTCCAAGCTGAAATATCAACCTTTTAGTCAAAAGATGCACACCTCATAGAAGATAGGGATGAACATTTATGGGGAAAAGCCATCTCTCTTTCTCCCTAAGCTGGAAATAAGAACTGTAAGAAAGTTCCTGTAGGAAAGAAATCTGGGACATTTCAGGGAGTTGTAGCATTTTTTGTCCCAGACAAGTTGCATATAAATAAAACCTTCTTCAGGTTATTGCAACAGTGGTGCTCCAATCATTACTGTTTAGTCTGGACTTCCTGCTAATGACGGAGCTTCGATGAACATTTGGGAGGGGATTAACCTCACCTGACTTTAAATTCAGGTGCCTATAGATAACCTACTCCATGTAGACTCCCTTAGTAACCTACAAAGAGAAACAAGCAATGAGTAATGAGCATGTCTCTTCTCATCCAGTTCCTATTCCTGTTTTAGGATGGGATGGGCCGCATCCATAGACCGTAGCTCATCCTGGAGCTCCATCGACAGGGAAGAAAACAGGTTATCAGTGCAGACGTAGATGTCCGTATTTAATCAGATAAATTTCATGGTAGAAGCCTGATCTTCACATTTGCACACAGGCAAGATGTACTTAGGACCGTCATATGATACACACAGAGAAATGGAACAAGAAGACATGATCAGACCAGAGTCATAAATCACACAGCTACCACCTTTGCTCATGCAATTCTGATAACCACATATAAAGCTTTGAAAACCAAGACATTGTCTTTCTGACAGCAAAAAAATGTGCTTGAATAACAAGGGAGAAAAAATAGCTGAAACAAGATTTGAAACGTTTTCTTTTCTTGACTGCCATTTTGACATGTGAAGAAAAGAACAGCATTAAAATGAAAGGAAATAGTTTCCCCTCTGTTTTTTGTAAATATCCTAATGGAATATTTTGACCTGATTTGAAAGATTTTGACAAGCTCGTGTTGTGCCATGAGTGTCGGGTTGCCCAGCAATGCCAACCCATACAAGGAAGCAGGCAGGATCCTGCATTCGAAATGCCTTTGGTTACAAACAAGGGCTGTATTCTGCAAGTAGTCCAGAGTCAACGGGAGATTTGGAGATCAAGGAGAAAGCATTAGCCTTTATGAGGTGAAATATTTAGTACCAGCGTTTAAGGACTGAAATATCTTTTCAAATATGGCTCTTAACTATTATTTACCCAGTGATTTATAGCTCAGTTCACCATGCAGAAAAAAAGTTTGTTCTTGTTGTGACCAACTAAAGTACCCCTTGGGTGTTGCTTTTTTCCTCATCCTCCTCTCTTCTCTTCTTTGTTTCTTATATTGGACCTTCTTTTTATATCTCCCTCATTGCAGTAAGTCCAAGGTCCACAGGGGTTTCATGCCCACCTTTACAGCCATTACATCCACCAGAATCACCAGTGTCGAAAGAGTTAACATCAGTGTGACCTTCCAGGGCTTTCAAGCTAAAATTTGGATAAGACACCAATGGAAAAGAGGAGGGATGATCTTTCAGAGAAAAGGTTTCAGGGTCTCTCCAAATTTAGGCAATCATCACAGTATTGGCTTATTGAGAAGTTTATCACAGCAGCCACAGAGTATAAAAATATAAACCCAGGAGGACGGATCTACTCTATGGGACTTGTGACAGCCCACAGTGAAAGCTTAGCCCACAGGAGGACTAGAAACGCATGAATGGGACAAGGTAAAGGTGTTACCTGACAGTGCAGGTGGAAGGGCCCTGTGTTTTTACAGCTGGAGGACCAGGGTGGACTTTTCCCTGGGTTTGACGCATAATTCAGATTTAGTAACTGCACAACTGCTGCGTAGCGAGCATGTCTTCATTATATCTTCTTAAGACTCATCTTTGCTATCAGAGCATGACTCTTCCAGGTCTAGCTCAGAGCATTAAAGGAGGGGAAAGGATTTTCACTGCACGTGAGAGTAGATTTTGCTGAAAGAAAGTGTGAATTTTGAGCATTTTTCTGAGCATGTTGTTCCCATCTCGTCCCCCAGCTCGCTCCAAGGCAGTGTTAATTCCCACATCCTGGGAACATTAGGTCAATTGTTTGTTAAATTACCCAGGTGAGTTCACACTTGCAATGAGCTCGCTTTCACCTGAGGCTGCAGCTGGGGTCTGGGCAGGCCCTTGCTATTCCCTATTTTTATCCACCCAGGCATTGTTCCGTGTAGTGCTTTCCTTTGGAAGAGTTGGGCAACCCACCACAAATCCTTGGGAAAGACTGACCTCTTCTGGGAAGCCGAAATGCAGCCGCTCAGGGAACCTGAAGCCAGCCATTGTGCCCTGGAATTTCCCCCGGGCATTTTGGGCAGCAAACTCTTGGCATTGGCTGCTAAACATTTTCAATGATTTTTCTAGAGATGCTTTCTTAAAGATGCTTTCTGCTGGCTGGCTTTTTAAGCCCCAAAGGATTGTGGGCTTACACTAGCTATTTTTATATTCTCCCTCATGTCCCTCGTGCTTATTTTTAACTTCAGTGAGGTCTTCTCAACCCATTCAACTCTGTATCATCCTCCAGCTTCTCCTTTCTGCTTCTTCCCTAATATTTCAGCCCTCTTCCCAGTGCTCAGCGTTGGTCATAATCCCAAAGTCATAGCTGTTTCCATTAAAATGATCAGTCCCTTTAGCGTGTTGACACTTTATTGCCTGCAACTTTTGAGAGATCTCTGCACTAATTGCATCTACATTACCGGGAGTTGCACCAAGGTGTAAACACAGGTCGTTGAAATAATATAATTATAATAGTATAGTTAATAGGTGCGCTGGCCTTTTCCTTGGGTGTAGTGCTGCACTGTGAAGTACAGTGATACACCCATGTTATTTATTTATTCCCTGGTACTCAAAGCCATTGCTCAGAGGCACAGCTACCCTCCCAGGCATCTGTAGAGGGTTTCAGATGGTCGGAAAACCATCTTGATTGTAACTTAAGGGTACAGCACCAACAAGCAATCTGCTAATTAAGAGGTAACATGTCAAGCTGCTGGCAATCCCTTCTGTACGGTGCTGTGTTTCCCCCAGCATATTCATGTTGGAGCACCTTCCCATAGTTTGGTATCAGCAGCGCTAACATTTGGCACCTCCCAAAATACAGAGTTCTGCCTCAGAGGTGCCAGTCCTGCCAGGGATGCCTGGATGAAGCTGGCCAGATGGGCCCACATGCCCCACGATGTTTTCTCTTGCTCCCAAGATGTGCCAGTCACCAGGACAGCCTGATCTGGGACACGGCTGGGGGATGCTGTGGGTTTTGTATGCATGTTGTCAGGGCCCTGGCCACACCAATGGCTGCTAATTGTCCTTACCAGCCACATTTGGGACATCCACCCCAGATCAGGCTGACCAGGAGCAGGAGCTTGAGCTTATATCCAGCTCCTGGGCTAATGGGTGGAGGGTGTGCAGAAGGTCAGGGTGATTAAGGTCCATTGGTGCATTCATGGACTTGAAATATGACATATGGAGGATGCAAATCTGAGCATGGATTTTTAGGAGACATGCAGTCTCTTTGCAGATACGACTTTACAGGCCTGGCCACCAGAATCATAGAATCATAGAACCATTTAGGTTGGAAAAGACCCTTAAGATCATCAAGTCCAACTGTCAACCTGACGCTACCAAGTGTTAGAAGGACATCTGAAAACGAAAGTGTCCCCTGAGCTTGCAGAACCACCTGATCTTTGCACTCCAATATAATGAACAGTAACTTTCCGAGTGCTAAGTAAATTCTCAGTCATAGCTTAGACAATTCTTTACACTTCAATGACTTTAAGAGCCCAGCTTTGACATGGCTACTCTGTTTCATTGTCCCTCTTGAAAACAAACTACGCAGGGACATAAGAGTCTGGTCCTGGCGTGCACTCCCTCTCGTACTGTGAGCAACACCAGCTCTTGCGGAGAAGACTTTGGAAAAATCTGTGACCTGCTAAGGCTTGTCCCAGGTCTCTCACAGATAAAGATTGCCTCAAACTTGAGGTTTAATAAAACCTTTTAATCCATTAATATTTAGTGATGGAATGCCAGTTTTTTCTTAGCCAGATAAAAGTCCTGTCCTTGAATCTTGTTACATTCCTGCGTTAGTGCTCTCCGCGGTCTACTTCCATAGTGTGTGGAAAAGCATTTCCTTTTATCAGGTTTTAATTTCCCTGTCTTTTTATTTATGCTGACTGTATCGCCAAGGGGTCTTTGCCATGGGTCAAGGTACTAGTGGTGTGTATGTATACACATACAGGCCAAAATACGGTCCTGCCCAAGGGAGCTCACTCATTACTCCAGCTGTCCCCTTCAGCTCTCAAATCCGTCGAGAAGACCATTAGCTTCAATTGATATTTTTGGCCATACGAGGAATGATCACCCACTGGAATCAAGTCAGAGAGAGACAGAGAGGACTTTGCAGTTGACTCAAGGTGAATAAGAAGATACTGAACTGCCCAGTCTAGTCTGTATGATCCATGCCCTCCAGGAGCTCAGTGAATTCCAGTAGCGTTTGACAAAGACCCTCAGAGGTCACAGGGGATGGGATAAGTGAAATGCAATATTTGCCTGTATGGAGAACAAACATCCAAGCAAAGCAACTCTTTCCAGGCCAGGGTTATTGATATTAAAACCACAGAACTTAATTAAAAATGAAGGTAATTAAAGCCAGATGCAAGAAAGCTTTTTTTTTTTTCCCTGCATACCACGTTGTAGACTCATAGCATGACTCACAGGGAGAGAGCAGTAAGTCAAGGTGACTGGGAACATTCAAGGAGCGATTATCTGGGATCATTAGTGGGGCTGGTGGGCGACAGCTATAAACTGGGAACAGGTCCTGATGAGGTGCACGGCCTTTAACTCCTCTGGTATGTAATGAGAGCTGTAAATCTCCCCATTATGGGCAGCGGTGATGCGGGTGTATTCAGCCAGCAGCCTTGCTTTAATCTCTTTGTGACATCAAGAGAAGAGGAGGGGGACCCTTGCTCCAGGACCTGAGTGACCTGAGCCTCCTGAAATGGGTGAAACTACCCATTTTCATGTGGGAATTACGTGCAGTAACGTGAAGGCTGAAAAGTGAAATTCTGGTCCAAATAGCTTTGGTATGAACCTTGAGGAACCACACGGGTTTCCAGGGATTTACGCCTCTCAGAGCAGAGCCTGCAGTTTCATATCTAAAATCCCTGAGCTTGTCCACAGCTATTTTCTTTCCTTTCTGTATACGTCTGAGTGTTTCACAGAGGAGACAGGGTGTTCATATGGTACCACAATACTGATCTGGCCTGTGGTGATCCAGGTATGAAACCCAAGGCTGGGATGACCTCTAAGTGCAATGAGTCCCCTGCCAGGTCCTGACACCGAGTTATAGTATGAGCTGGAGCAACACATGTCTTTTCTCCGTGCCTCAGTGCAAATTAGGGCTGCTCGTATTCTCCAGAAGGTGATGGGTTGTGAAAATTAATTAGGACTTGATTCATTTTACCTAATATTAAATTAATATTTATCTAATATTAAATTAAACAACTCAGGGAAGAAAAGTTAGGTGGTATGAAGCAGCCAGGAGGTTATAGCTACTCTGAGTCAGGAATTGTTCACGGCCACTTCACAGTCTACCTCCCCCAGCTATCGTGGCTGAAATATATTTTCATTCCTGAAAATGCTGGTTTAGGTGCTTGTACAATCATTTCCTAGCTCATTTCAGTCCAAATTAATTGGCTTCATTTATGCAGCTAGCCTTGGCTCACTTGTCAGGAGCTGCTAAAGATGTGGTAACATGACCAGTGCCATCCACTGGGTTGAAGACAGGACTTTCCACTTGCCCCCAGCCACGGAGAATTTTAACAGTTAAAAATCCAAAAGCTGAAATCTTCTGGCATTTCCCAGCTCTCCTGGACAACTATCCCTGAACATGCCTGGTGTAACAGTTTTTCTGCTTCTGGCAGTAAGAGCGCTTATGTACTGCGAAGAGATTGCCTACAAATCATTGACTTCAAATGGACCACATCTCTGAAAGGAATTTCCACAGCTTTTCTGGGCACCAATCACAAGGTTATTAGCCATCCGCAAATCCAGACTGATTATGAGCTCACCACCTCACCAGGCTATCTCGTATTGCAACCGTCTAATTTTCAGACTCATTTTTCCCACTTCTGGAGTTGTCCACGTTCCCCAGTGACTATCTCCACTAGTGATAAATCAGGAGGTTCAGTTTTGTGACTCCATGTGTTTTCTTCCTGTTCCAAAGTTTGCCAGATTTAAGCCAGCATCAATGCTTATCTGTCCTTTCACATGTCTATTAAATATTGCACAGCCTATGCTCCCCCAATATTGACTTCTATGCTCAAGCCCAAATATGAAGTGGCAGTTAACCCTTGTTCCTCCAAACTTTTGGATGCAACTTTTCCATCTAATCTTTTTCAATTTAGGTATATGCCTCTTTACCAAACTGGGTGAATGCTTTTGCATAAACACTCTAGACACAGATGGTCAGTCTTGGCAAGCTTTACATTTTTTTCACGGGGAAAAACAAGTCTTCTCTTGGTGGCTAGTTTTCTGAATATTCCCAGGCATTAACAGAAATGCTTTTGTTAAATTTTTATTATTTTCAAGCTCCCTTAATTTGCAGGTTAAATATGTCTTTTTTTTTCTTGGTTCTTCCTAGCTGGCTTACATTGTAATTGTTTTTCTTTCTGCAAAGCTTGAGGCTCTTTGTTCTGTAGTTTTAAGTCCTCTTTTATAAAGTCTTGGATGTTTTCACATTCTGTGAGCTGCACCCTTATTTCCTCCTTGAAGAACAAGCCACAGTTTCCCTTTTTGGACACTAGAACCCACTGCCAGTGCCAACACTGCCATTCTTCACACTGAGAAATTAGCCAATATTTAGGATTTTGAGAAATGAGCATCAGGTATTGCAAGGATGAGATTCATGAATCTATAGCGACTGCAGCTAAGATTCCATTTCCCAGAACGTGGCAGCAAGAGGTGCTTTTTCACGGTTCAAAATCTCTGTCTAGATAGCAAAAATGTTCTCTCATTTAGAGTTTTTTTCTCAAGTTCATATGAACAGCATGGGGTTTTTCTCTGTCTCCTTGGCATTCCTGAATACACACCTGCATTTATAATTAGACCCAAACAAACCCTACCATTGCTGTAGCTAAACTTCTAGCTTAACAAGTAGGGTCTGATAATTCCATACTTTATTCTGTAAAGAAATTTAATGGATATTCTTTTGCATTTATCCCAAAAGATTGGTACGCTTCCCTAAAAATATTTTAACACTATGACAATGACTGGCATAATTTAGCTGTTAGACCAAATGTCTGAGCCTGACAGGTCCATATTGCTAAAAACTGGAGGTCCTGCCCTCTCCCCTGTCTCTCCCATGTCCTTCCTTGCCTCAATGAGAAGAAACACACTGTGCTTTGCTGCTGCAAAGCTGTGACTGCAGTTTTCCGTGTTCTGCAGTTACATTGTTTTACCCCTCTCAGGTTAAGAAGTCATAAGATTGTCTTTAAAACCATTAGCATTTTCATCAACAAGAAGTCAAGACTTTGGACTTTGATGGTAGCCTTTTTGAGACTTTCTTGGCAATTACACAAGCTAGGAATATGCTTCTGGCTCCCAATGAAATCTGAGGTTTTCCCCAAATTGCCAGATTCCAAGAGTTGGGATTTTCTCAGAAAAGAAAAGGAACAAAAAGAAACAAAAAATATTTCAAAACTTCTTTTTAGGAGTGAGCAATTGTATTTATTGCATGCTTGCTTTGTTGTCTCTGATCTTTTTTGCATCCTGAATGTTTGAAGTGCTTAAACACTTGCTTATCTTGGAACATCATATGGTACCACTGATTTCTATGAGAATGCTGATGCACTCACACAGTTACGCACATGCTTAGAAATGCTTTGTTGGAACAAAGATAAAGGAAAAAACTTGAGTATAAATTCTGCTGTCTGAAAAAGACTGTAGAACCATCCACTCCATGCCACCCACATGTCCATTGAAACGACAACTTTTATTAGCATTTTCCACTTTCTATTCTCTTTTTCCTCTGCCAAATTTCAAGAAAACTTTCCTTCTGCTTTTGGCCCTTTTTGCCTACTTTTTATTTGTTTATTTATTTTACTTTATTTTTGACAGGGTTAAACTTCAGGAGTTTTTATAGATTGAGTCCTGACTTCAGGAACATCCTTCCCACCTTTTCGTTCTACGGAAGCTGAAGCAAAGTCTCCCAGAAATAATGGTCTCCTTTCAACCGGCTGCAGAAGGGTTTGGATTAGGCCCAATCCCTGAAGACAATCATGTTTCCACTAGCTGGTGAAGTTGCTAAATCAAGATTACTGGACACAGCCACCCCGACATCTTTGCAGTTCACGATCTCAGGAGCTTGCTCATTTTTCAGTCCCACTTGTGGACAGATTGACTTTGGATGCCTGTTGAATGTGCACAGCAGGAATTTGACACTAAGCCAAGGACTGTCTTTTCAGAAATGTTGTCCTTCCCTGATACCATGGCTTGCTTGGCCTGCAGATTTTTTTCTCCTTTAACTGCAAGCAATCGAAAGGTCTTTTGGTAAAAAATATACTGTTGATTATAAATTTAACAGCGCTGTATACTGCTTGGTAAAAGGGCTGCTTTCTTCCATTCTGAACAATAAAAAGGATTGGGCTGCTGTTTCAGATGTGGTATGCATGTGCCTGCTGAACTCCGTTCTTGGTGACGATGCGCCTCCAGCGTTTTCCATGCTATGATGTCCTATGTCTTCCTACCTCTGCCCCACGTTGGGCAAAAGGATAGAAGAACAGAGGTCTTACACCTCATTGCATCTTCTTCAGACAAGGGACTCTGATTTAGCACATTCTGGCAGGATAAGAAGACAGAAAGTGTGGCCTCAGGAATTTAGGAAGATACGCAGCAAGAACAAAAATGAGTGGAACAGGTATAGAGGAAATTTAATGTGTAAACATAACTTAAAAGTTGGAAGCTAACCTCTACGTGGCCAGAGATCTACTCTGCAGCCACAAAGCTGGAGAAGGAAATGAGTTACAGGTGATGAGCAGATTAAAGTCTTCGCTGGCTGGCTGCACCTGAGATTATAGCAGATTAAATCTCAAATATTAGCTATTTGGGGCATAGCCAGGCTTTTGCCCCTTCACCAAGGGCTCACTGATCTAGCTGTGAGGAGGCTTGAGGGAAGAACAGTTGTGCTTCTCATACTCACCAACTGAAACTTGATGGATCTGAAGAGGAGTCTGATCTTTTCCATCTTCAGCCACAAGGCTGGATGGTTGCACCAATTTTAGTAAATTGATTGTGCCAAGGAATGTTTCCAGGCACTCAACTCCAACTAAATACTAGTAAACTGTTAGAACAACCCGTGGCACAGTTTTAGTCTTGGTCAGCTATCACCTTCCCAAACCATTCCTGGATACTCTTTGGGAATTTGTTGCAGGGACTGAACCAAAGGCAATTGGGATGCGGCTACCCTCTTCTGGAAGTAAAAGAGCTTAATAGTGCAAATGCAGATCTTTCTACACCATGGCCTCAGGGCCAGAGAGCAGACCTTGGAGCCTGGTTGTGATTGTCATGGCAGAACTCTTGCCTCCAGGGGATTCAGGCTTGTGTATGGCAAAGAAAACAATGACCTGATCATAACGTAATATCCAGAATTTAATTAAAGAGTGAGCCTTTCTGCCTGTTCTGTTAATCTGATTAAAGTAGGCTGCTGAAATTCGTGGGAATAGATGCCAGTGCAGGTGTGACTGTGTGATGGAGACACATTGGAACAGGCCACTGGACTGAAGAAAGCATCTCCTTTCCTGTCGGCCTCAGACCGGTACATTTCTGCCAAGCATTTCTGTTCACTGTGGGTCATAAAGCTAAACAAGATTTGAAAACCTCAATAAACTAGATTAAAATATACTTTTGGATAAACGCAACATGAAAGACCAAAAGGAAGGAACATTCTGCTTGTGAGGAATTATTAAAAACAATAGAACTATTCAGGATGAATTGTTGGGAGATGATAGAGGACTATAAAATTGTGAGGGGAAAAGAAAAAGTGAAAAGGGATTGACTGTTACTGGTTTCCTCTAGTGCAAGAACCAGAGGGGGTCAAATTAAATCAGCATGTGGCATGTTCAGTACTTGAACAAGCTTTGAAACTCCTTGTCACAAGAATCTGCGGATGCCTATAGCCAGCATGATTCAAAAAGCAGATTTATCTACAGCTCTTAAACAAACATAGTACCTCTGGACATGAATTATTGGAAGCCAAGGCATTATTTAGAAGAAGAGCAATGCATACTTCCCCTGTTGTTACATTCCTCCCTCTAGGAATCCGCTGATGTCCTAGGCAAGGAGGGTTTTGGGGCTGGCCCAGTGTGGCCATTCCTATGGTCAGACACAGCTTTGGGGAGAGAAACCTATTCCAGTAACTGACCTGGTAAATGAAATTCCAGTCATTGTCTCTGCCTCCTTTTTTTTTCCACCCCACCAGACATGAAGCTTCTCACTCAGCCATCGTTCATGCTCCCTGCTCCCCCATTTCCAACCTCAGCATCTCTCCAGTTAAGTGACTCCATGTGCCAGAAGCAGCTGACCGGTGCAATCTTTAATTTTGCTCACTACCTGCTTGTGGGTCCTGGGGAAGAAGAAAGCCCTTGGAACCACATCTGCTGCTGATAAATCATCTAGCAGGGTCCTCCCTCAGAGGAGCCCTCCTCACTGCAGCTCAGCATGGCACTTTCACCAAACCCATCACCGCTTCTGCCCTCATCACATAGCACCATGACAGCCTTTCCTTGTTAAGTGACCCAGAGTACCATATGCGTTACTCCTGATGTGCATCAGATACGTGGCCTGGCATGACGCTATCTCTGCTCTGGAGATGAAATGATCTGGTGATGGACCAAAGCTGAAGCAATCAGGGTGTCCAGCGTCTTCTGAGCTGCTGGGGTGGCTTCCCAGAGAACGCTGCTCAGTTCCGATTCACTTGAAGTCCTCGATTTCTCCATCTGCAGAAGGGATAGAGTGCATCTGACCTGCTGAAAAGCACAGGAGACCTCAGCAGGGTCTGAGGTCTGTGAACAGCAGAATTGGGGCCTTCCGTGTTTGCTGTTGTCCCAGTCTGGATGAAGTTCATCTTGGCAGCCTTAAGGGGAAAGGCTCCCTACTCCATTAGCTCTCCATTGAGCCATCCAGCCTTCCATGCAAGGCTGTTTTATTTGGAAAACGTGACCACTTGTGGCAAACAGTATTTACGATTTAACTTTTTGTTGTTGTTGTTCCGGCTGATGTGAAACTCCTTGGCTTTACAATGCAGGTTTAATAAAGTCTATTAAAAGGGTAAATATAGCAACTCCCTTTTGGAATTTCTTCCTTTTCTTTTCTTTTTTAATTGATTATTTCTTAGAGGTAAAAATTTTAATGCAATGGCAAAATATCAGGAGTAATTAGATTAAGTAGGGAGGGGAGCTGTTGATTTTTTTTTGAGAGCTATAAACCAGAAATGAAACAAAACTTACTTTATATTTGTAGACAAGTGTGAGTGTGTGTGTTTATATATTTCTCTAATACTTGCCAGTTTTGCTCTTTTTTCTTCTTTCAAAGCACTACAAGCAATAACACTGTGGATGATAGAACCCTTTCTGTTTATTCTTGTTTTCTTTCCAATAATGAATAAGCTCGAAGGGCATTATTTTAACTAGGCTCTTGTAATCCTTTAACGGGGCTTGTTGAAAATAAGACCCAGCACTGCCAGACACCATGCAGCAAAAAGCTGCTTAGTGCCAAACTCCTTGGCACTGGAGAAGCTGGGAATTGGCTGATTTTTCCTCCTGTTCTGTGTTTGAATATGCACCTTCCTGGGTCCCAAAGAGGGTCGGAATCCAGGCAACACCTGAAACTTGGTCCCTGTCCTCAAAGAGCGACCAGGATAACACTTTGTGTCTCTCTCGGTTTAATGCACTGCCTCCAGGATGGGCTGAGCCTTAAGGGCATGGGCTGAGCCTTAAGGGGTTGGAAGCTCTCAGTGCTGTAGGGTTGGTATTATTGCGTGAAATCATACAATGATGTGGCAATGCCAGCTCCTGTTGAAAAAAGGAGAGGTGCCCTAGTCCTGATGATCATGGAGAAGCACTTGAAAACACAAAGTCTAAAAGCTCCAAAACCAGAAAGCCATTAAGAGAACCTCAAACTTGTTATTAAAGAAGATCTTAGGAGGGTTTAAGGCCATCTTGCTACTGTTTTGTTAGAGGAGAGAAAGGAGGATCCCACTCAGTCTCAAACTCAAGACCTGCAGCTCAGCAGCTCTCTGTTCAGTCCTTTGCTTTCCAATCTGGGGCAGGACATTTGCCTTTGTGTTTCAGCTGTCCCCCAAAGTGTGTCACAGTCCCTCTTCCGCCCATGTCAACCAGCACTCTCCAAAAGACACGTCACCCTGAGCCAGGAGTTGTTCCTAACAGACCATATGGATGTGGCTCTCCTGTTTGGGCATGTGGGTGGAAAGGATGAGGTGTCATAGGACTCAGAGCCAGATGATCCCTTGCCTCCTTAATTTGCTAATATAGCAGTAGTCCATGCTTTTACAGTAAAAGTAAAGAGATTCTCCTTTTCCAGACAAATTCAAAAGAAACAGAGCTGTTTATGATCCAAAGAAGCCAGTAGACAGTGCCCTGAATGATAGTCCCCACAACACTACAGAGGAGCATAAATAGGTCCAGTCTCAATAGGCTTTTCAAAAGGACATGAGAGAATGGCTGTAGGATCTATGATACAGGAAGGAATAGATGAACTGCCCTGTATTCTTCTGAACTTTTCTATCAAAAAGGTGCCTGGAAGTAAGCTGTTGTGTCTCCCTGCTCCAGCCATCCGCTTTCCTTTTTCTGGTTCTTCACCCTGCCTAGTCCTCCTCTCCATCTAACAGAGCCTCTTGTCCTTCTAACAGAGCCTCCTGTCCTTCTAACAGAGCCTCCTGTCCATCTAACAGAGCCTCTTGTCCTTCTAACAGAGCCTCCTGTCCTTCTAACAGAGCCTCCTGTCCATCTAACAGAGCCTCCTGTCCTTCTAACAGAGCCTCCTGTCCTTCACTACCTCAGACTAGCCTTGACTGACCCCATGATAGGGTTTGTCTTTGTCAAGGCTGCCTTATCTCACGCTTCCTACTGCCCAGGTCTTCAGCAGACTTCACCCTGCAGAGCTAATGCTGCCCAAACTCTGCTGCTTATCCTCCTCAATTCAAGCTGTCTGTCTGTTTCTCTTCTGATTTTACCAATAAAGCGCATTGCATTAGGAGATGTTCCTTGGCAGGTTGTGTGTAGAAGAGGAGGCAAACATTGCTCTTGAAACAGGCAGTCCTTTACCTCCTTTGTGCCAGGCTGGTATCATGCAGTATGGCAACGGTTTGTTGGGTGATTGCAAATCTTCCCCTGAGAACAGCCCATCATATCTCAAGCGATGAGATTTCAAGAACAGACTACGGCCATAGAAAACCCAGCTAGCCAGAAACTCAGGGAAATAGGAACAGCTGGGCTTCAAGACCCTCTTCCCACCTGGCATCACTTCAAGGAGCCCTAAAACACACCGTTAAAAAGCCCCTTGCACTTTTCCTGGCTCTGTACGAGGGGCAGAGTGAGCACAGAGCAGAGGACTTGTCCCTTAATTCTCAGAGGTGTCTGTCCCCCCAAAAGGACAGCTGAAGGGCTGCTGTATCGCCTTTCCATGCTGCATACTCACTGCCCGTTGCAGGAGGTGCTGGCCCAGTGACAGGTCCCTGTCCCGAGGGAAGGAGGAACATTAGAGATCAAGCGGGAAGCACTTGCCTGGGGAGTAGAAAGGTTAATCTGGTGAAGAGGACAGAGCAAATAATTGCCAGGGTGAGGACATGGCACTTCACTTCAGCCTGCTTGTGTGCAAAAGGAAGGTAGCTCTGGCACAGAGATACTGTCGGCTTTTCATCACCAGTCGTTGCAGCCCCGGGGAGAGGCAGTGACATGAAAGCTCCCTTTGGGCTAGGAAGGGAGAGGGCAAATTGGGCTAAAGCACTCAGAACAGCACACAGCTTGTCCAATGACCCTGAAAAGCCAGATGAAGGTTTCGGTGTCAGGCTTTCTACAACTCCTTGCCCTTTCGCTAGGGGTAGTATTTCTCTCTGTAGCTGCTCTCAGTCCTATTGTAGCCCCCTCCTGCTCACAGCCACGAAATATGTGGCACAAAAAAATGGGTAAGGTGGGCTAGAGGAGTGCCCTCCCCACTCTGCCCCAAAAGATACCTTACTGCATCCACTCAGGATTTTCACTTCCAGTCTGCATATCTCATCCTTCCCGGGACAGGGTTTCAGATCCCCAGGGCTTGGCCTCGGTCACATCTCAGGACGCAGAAGAGACCCCTTGGCTCCCTTGGTATGAACACCTGGCTTTCTATAAGGTGAGTGAGTGCCCAGGTTAGCCAGCACAGCTCAGACTAATCTTCTCCAAGGACTGGTGAGTTTCAGTAATTAAAAAAAAAAAGGATTTTATAATGAAAACAGTGATGTAAGTATCATAATAGTGGAAACACTGGGAAGGAAGAATGGCAGGGAGGAAGGAAGAACAACTCATCTTTAAATTTCGCTGTCATTTCTTCTGGAGCTTTGGAGTTCATCAAGTAGAAGTTTTATCATCTGGATCAAAAAGGTTGCTAAAAAAATCAGGGTCAAATCAATCAAATGGTGACCACCCCAGTTGACACTTTCTGGAAATTCGTAGAAATGACCAAATTAAGCAAAAATATTAAAGGGGTTAAGAGCATCCACACAATGGACTTGCACTGGATTGTCTGTACTATTTTTCCTAACTGCAGGAACCTCTCCAGTGTGGATTTGCCCCTTCTCAACAGCTCTAATGGTAGCTAGCTGATCTGCTTCCTATGGTCATGGGGGTTCGTCACCTCCAACATTTTGAACTTGAGCAAAAAGTCAAAACTTGCCCTTGCCTTGCCACTGCCCTGGTCATGGCCCTGGTACTGCCCCGGCTGGGGAGCTGAGACCTCCTTCTGGACCTCTAAAACCAAAGGAAAAGCATCTCTGAGAGCTGGATGAAGTCCTCAATTAATCACATCACAGAGGTATAATGAGGACTGTTGAAAAAGCTTTTGCAAAATCGAGATAAGCTCCCCTCGTTGCTTCCTTTTAGCCAGTGAGTTCATCAGAGTGCTTACATTTTCCATTCACGTCTGAAGAGCCTAGTGGGAAAAATGACAAACTGGAGGAGCTACCTGCATGCACCTGGGAAAAACAAACAGGGCCCGAAGATAAGAGAAAGTGGGAGAACAGAGAGATAAGGAAAAGAACCAAACACTCCTCCCTCCTCTTTTCTTCCTCTCCATTTCCTGCCGGGAGCAGCAGAGTTCACAACGCTCTGCTCTCCAGCCTGCACTTCAAGTGCAGGATGGTAGGCATCAGTTTCACAATGGACCTCTGTTATTCATGTCAGCAAAGTGAGGTTTTCCGTGTCTTCTAAAGACACCAGCCCTGATAGCCTGAACGTATATGTTCTTATTCAATGCTGAAGCTGAAGTGTCCCAGGTCTGTAGGCTTCTTGGGTTGGAGATGCCACGGGAATTTTGGGCATCAAGAACAGATTGGTCCCTGATCCAGCTGACAAATACCAAACCACGGAAAAGAAATGAGTTGGAAGTCAGCCCTGGGCCCCACTGCTGAGCTGAAGAACAAGGATGCAAAGGGGTGAGTGGACATCCCTACAAAGAGATGGGCATGTGCTACAACAGGTTGCAAAGGTTCTAGTAGTCATGGCTTACACAGTTAGGCTTGAAGGTCCAAGGGTCTGTCCCCAACAGCAGCCTGCATCATCCGAACTGCCTTTGCCTACTCGAAATGTCAGCCTGCGTCATTCCTTGTCTGAGGGCAGCACTGTCCCTGTGCTGTGTTAAATAGCTGTTTTGTTCTACCCTGGTGTGAAGACATTTCTGCGAAAGGTCTTATAAGCGCTTCTGGAAAGAAACACCCTGCAAATCCCAGTGTCTCCTGCACTACTTTTAAAATGATGCCACCGCTAAAGAAACCCTCTAAGGAAAATTGCATATTAGGTACAGAAGAAGACTCAGCCTCCACGTGTTACATGAGATGGTGGTAGGAGGGCTGGGATCCAGCTCACAGAATACAATATGTAAAGGTAGATGCCTCCTTGCAGGTATCAGTGAGTGCTGGGTGTCTCAGCTTCCAGCCCAGACAAGGTAGACATCCGTGGTACAATTCAGCTGGGAAAGCATAGGTGTGTAGAGCCATTAGAGATGCCCTCAGATACCCAGCTGGCCTCCAGCTCCCATTTTGGGGGAACACAGAGACGTGCTCCCTCATCTTCTCTACCCCATCAGGGAATCTGATGAAATCAGTCTCTAAGGCAGAGGTGAACCATGCTGCCTGAAGTGGTGCTTCAACCCAATCTTAACTCTCTGCGCAAGGTTGACCATCCCTCTTACTATAGACCAGACTTCAGAAGGTCTCAGTGATGGGTAAGAATTGGCAGGGAGATGACCCAGGCATTTCTACACCTCCAGAAATGTTCCATCTGGTTGATTCCAAGCCAGAGCGACGAGGTGGATTGGCTCCTCCATCATCCAAATCCGCTCTGCCCCCCTCCCGTTTGAAAATCATGACCTTTGGGACCAGAAAGCGCAATGACAGCAAAACTGGCAAGTCCAGCTGTCTACAGAAGGGAGTGAACTTGGCATCCTTGTATGTCTGGAAATGGAGCTGTTTATACAGGGGGAGGGGAAAGGAGAGCTGCCATGTATAAGGTCTAAAATCGATCACTCACATTAACATAGCGTGCTACAGAATAATGAGGGTCCTACTAACAAAGATGACATAAATAAAATCATGTTAGCTGCTTCACTTCAGAACAAAATATTTTCCCCTAGGAGAGAGCTTATAGTCACAGGAATTACCAAAAAGCATTCTCACTTCTGTACAAGTGTGATTTACCCCAGTTACTAAATATACACTGGTATAAATCTGTCAGAAGTAGACAAGAATAAAAGGAAAGATGGCCTTATGATTAAAATGCTGGAGTGGGAATATGGTGATTAGGAAATTTTGCTCTGCTACAGATTTTTTTTGCTGGATATTGGACTACTCATATCACTTACTATTAATACTGCCTCATTCCGGATCATGCAGATACACACACGCACGTGCAAAACCTCCTTTTTTCCTCCCCATTTACAAAATGGGCTTACTGGTTCTACCTTCTTTATGTAGATTGCTTTTTCTGTGAGGCAAGGAATACCTTTACAAGCCAAACATCCCAATTCTGTTGTGTGCTTGCTGAGAAGATCGGTTTAGTTCTGGTGATTTTGTTCTAGTTTTCAGAAAACTAAAATAAAAAAAGGATGTCTTCATGGACCAATATCTTTGCTGTGGCCTAAAGGAGTTCCTTCATATAGTGGGTAGTACAGCCATGCGGCTAAAGTTGCTGAAGATTTTGAAGAGGTCTAAGGACCACAGAAGAGCTGCTCAGCCAACGTGCTATAGATCAGCTCAGTTGTTTGGACACAGGTGCCTACTTGAGGTGCCCTGGGATATTCCACTGGCTCTCTCACTGCCTCTAGACAGGAGCATGGCTCTGCCATACAGCTTCTGTGGATATCTCAGCTACCCCTTGGTGCTTCAGGGGGCCCTGTACATCTGTATTTAGACAACCGGACCACACCTTGGGCTCCGCTCACTGTATTGAGGCTCAGTGTGGTTACTCATGCCAAATGTCTAGGGCTCTTGTGATACCCTGGGGTATCCGAGAGGTTGACACAGGGCAGGCAGATGAGAGATGGGATCTATGGGAGACTGCGGTGACCTCCTGGGACAGCAGCTACAGCCCCATGGCTCCTGAAACGGCCTCGAATCCTGATGCACAAGCAGCTGAATTGAGCCCTGGATGTCCAACCCTAACCAGGCAAAAGAGAGATTGCCAGCATGAAGCCTCTTATAGCTGGGTGTTTTAAATATTTGCTTTGGCTGTGGAAAACTCCTTTGCCTGATCTAAATTCCTGTTATTTTGCTACCAAGGAACACATCTTATCTGCTGAGCGTGGGTTCTCCCTTATAAAAACTATTACACTTTGCGTCATGTTTAAATATCCACTGGGACAGAGAAAGAAAGTTCAACTCATTCAAGAGCTGAAGAGTTCAAGCACGTCCTGGGGTAGATCCTCTGCAGCATGAACTTCTACCTCCAGGAGACCCTCTGCTGTGCCTCGGAAGATGTACAAGCTGACATCAGCACACCATGCTATAGCAGTGCTGTTGCCTCTTCACCGAGTGTCCTGATGATTTAAGGTATAGATAAGGTAGTTTGGGTTTTGTTTTTGCAAACACTGTGCAAGTTTCTTCCTGTCTCTAGCCCCTCAGTCAAAACATTTCATTTTGGAAATGCTCAAATAATTATTTTTTTTCAAGACTTGCTCATTTTTTTTCCTTTCACTTATTATTTTTTCACTTCACACCAAAAAGATCTGTTGGTTTTGACCCAAGCTGATGTCATGATATGTTCTGAGCTGGACAAAACTGCAATCTGGGAAAGGGAGGGGTCAGAAAGAGGGCAAAAAACGTACTCTCAGAAAACCAATCCAAAACCACTTTTGTGCATGTAGCACTGCTCCCAGCACACTGGGTCTCAGCTCAGGGCCTATGGGAAATATATTACCGACACGGAATAACGCGGGCACGCGTTGTTTGAGGCCACAGTAAGGCATCGCTGCAGTGACCAAAAATAGAGCAAAACTACGATGCGTCTCACAGTGTACCATTTCTTAGCAAGCATTTTAACCCATAGAAGAGTAATGAAGGGCTGCAGCATTTGACGATTGGCTTTCACATTTCGCTCTTCCAGGGCCACGCTGGAGAAGGCAGCGGGAGCAAATGTAATCCTTCGAGGGGGTTTTGTTCGAATCAGCAGCTTTGGTATGTATTAAGTACCGAGAACTGCCATGTTTAAGCAGTGGCCTGGTTCCACTTGCTCCAGTGAATTTTCTCAAGCATGTCTGTCCCTCGTTTCACTCTCCTGCCTTCCACCATGGAGACAGAAATGCAGCTTTACTGCATCCAGCACGGTACACAATCAGAGCAGGGTCTTAATAACAAACAGGCACCGAGGAATTAACGTTGCCCTCTGCAGATGTATCCCCAAGAAGCTGGCACGGCTGCTGCAGTCTGGAGGAGCGCTGACTAGTGAAGAAGCACATTTTTTTCCTCTGCTAATAAGACCCCAAGCCACAATTGAGCAATGGAGTAATTATGTTCTTTAAGATGAAATTCTGACTCATGCAAAGGACTCTTAAAAAATCACTTTTTTTTCCCCTGCCTGTGCTCTACCAAAAATCCCGTGGTGACCTTCTTTATTCTTTCCTGTTCACAGTTAAGCGGAATGACAGCTCAAGGTCAAGAACAGAAAACAATGTGATTTAAAGCTATGTAGAATAAAACAGTGAGTTTCAAAAGACCAGGGACGAATGAAATGGAAGAGAATTTCTCTGTCAAATATAAAACCATGGCTGATCCCGAGTATCAGTGTAATGGGGGGAGGGGGCACAAAAAAAAATCTGAATTTTTCATATTTTCTTTAGTAACGTTAACAGATAGGGAGATATGAGGCTGGAACACAATTCTGGCTTTGACCAGTGCTAAACTTTAGTGACAGATTGGATTTGGTGCTGAACTTTGAATCTCTGCCTTTAAAATATTTTAAAACTTTGGTGCACAGCCTGAGGGACCTGGGACTTGCCAGATCAGGTCAGAGTAGCAATCACCTACTTCAGCTAACAAAGGAATTACATACACATCATCAGATCCTATCATGATTTCAGACCACGCTGGGCCAAATGAGGGATGCAAAGTACTGTGCAAGCTTTAACCTGGGCAAAAAGGGGAGGAGAGTCACCATGACTTAATTACAGAGGCACAATGAGAAATCTCGGAGAAAACCGTGCTAAAAGAAGGTTAAAATTATGAGAGAAAGTGGACAGAAGCTGCTGTGGAAGCCTGCAAAGAACTTTGTGGTTGGCCTTCAGTATGCACATAGCTAGGATAGAAACTACTCCAGATGATCTTCTCCTGACTTTACCTAGCAGCCAGTATACGAACCACGGTGGCATTAGCCAGTCTTCCACCAAGACAGAGAGACTGTCAGGAGAATCAAGCAGCTCTTAAAACAAAGCAAAGAGGAATCGTTGAGAAGGAACAACTTGCTGTGTACTTTGGAGAGCAATTCTTTTATTTCTCCTGGGGTCATGGCAGAGGCTGTGCAGCCCAGCCACACAACAGTCTCATGAAATTACGCTACTGCGTTGGACACACCATCACAAGGAGAGGAGACGGCCCAACCTGCTGCTAACGGAAATATTCTGAGTGTGACTGACAGATGACATTTGTCCACAATTTGGGTCTGTGCTCTGGCATGAGTTGTCTGAGAGACTCCTTGGAACGCAACAAAGCACAGAAGAGGTGTAGCAGAAAGTTAAACAGCTCCTATATATCAGGACTGGCCACCTTTCACAGAGAAAGTACTACTGGAGTTTACCCTTTATTATCAGGAGAGGCCTAAGCTACGTGCGAACAGAAATGGGTTTCATTTATAAAGGAAAAGTCACAAGTTTGGCACATATAAGATCTGGCAATCATGAAACCAACATATCCTTCATAGCTGGGAACAGCAATATGCTTGGAATGAGCCACTAATGAATGGCTACTTGACAGAAGCCAACAACAGGACAATCTGCGTAAAGAACATAGCTTTCAGCTGCGGAGAACCTACAGTCTCATGGGATCCTCACACTCACTTGGTGGAAGGTTGAACAGACCAGGTCATGTTTAATGTTTGGTTACATTTAATTCATCCATCATTTTCTCTCAGA
Source organism: Gymnogyps californianus (assembly GCF_018139145.2). NCBI lineage: Eukaryota > Metazoa > Chordata > Aves > Accipitriformes > Cathartidae > Gymnogyps > Gymnogyps californianus. Next base: position 166,146,159 of record NC_059472.1, read on the forward strand.
AGTATCAAGCAAGAGTTAAGCTCTGGAAATTTGATGTCTGATTTTGAGAAGGATACTGTACCAGACAAGAAGTGTCAATGTTCTGCAGCAGAGTTTGATAAGGCAGTGCCAAACAGGAGCTTGAGCAGACGTCTTCTCTTGGCACCCACAAGCAGCAAGTAGCCAGGAATGAACTGAAACTAGGGCATCCACAGATTGACAAAAAGGTATACCAGGGAGGAAGGGATCTTGCCCTGGCAATGCTGGAACATCACAACACCCCAAAAATTAACTAATAATCTCATATAGGGCTTGATGACCTAGAGAAGTCTCATATTGGAGAGTCAGAAGAAATTTCGGTAGGTGAGCCAAAGCCTGAGGACACCAGCAGAATAAAGTCACTAACAGAATGGAAATAAGATCTACCTCAGTGAGGTGGTGCAAACGGGGAGGGCAAGATGGGTCTGAAGCTCAGCCCACTTGAAATCATGCAACTCCGAACAGACCATAGGAGCCTGAAGGGCAAGATCACAGCCCTTTGACAGAATACATATCTGTGCTCTCTGGGGCTACAAAAGACCTGCATGGTGAACAGGAATGGCGAAAAGGGCACCGTAGCTTATACTCAAGATTTCTGAGATGGAATGGGATCAATTTATGGAAAGGTTTGTATGAAATGACTGCACAGCATGGGGTTGGGATACATGAAGAAAACTGTTCTGGTCTACGTTCCTAAGGAACAATATGATACATATCTCAGGACCTTTTTGAAGTGGATCCAGTTTAGCGGTGTTCATGAGATTGCCTCCTTAGAACATCGTATCAGACTTTTTTTCAAAATGACTCCGGCTTTAGGAAGTTCCTAGTAGTTAGTTATCCATCACGGGGAAGCTGTTGTTAATAGCTGGGGTTCCAGTGGGTGAGACTTAAGAAGTATATCAGAGTTATATAGGACCAATAAAATTCTTACACGCAGCAAATGACTACTTTGCAGCTTTTAACATCTTCCGCAGTCCACCCAAGGTTCTCTTACTTTCTCAGTGTTTATTTTTTCTATCACCCTTTGGAGGCTGCCAGAAAAGAATAAAAAAATTTAAAAAGACAGAGAAAGAGAAAAGAAAGAGAAGGAATATTAATGGAAGGAAAACTACTAAAAATATTAGCAGGTGTTTACAATCAAATGGGGCCTAAACCTCCCAAGTTGCTTCTGCAAATTGCTTGACATTTTTTATAAGGCAATTTTGTGGGGTACAGAGCCTCGAAGTGATGGAGTTATATGACTGGGATGGTTTTGGCTCAGGAGCTTTTTTGAAGTGTGTCCTTTTTGTTGGACTGGACGTTTTCACTGTCTGCAAACAGTATATTTGACCATGTTCTGTGTTCAGTGGGAAGATTTACTTCTGTTGAGCAATAAAAGCCTGTTCCCTAGGATAAAGCCTCTCTGATTTCAAGAGCAATGATAGTGAGTTGCAGATCTGCTCCCAAGAAACTAAGGACAATTTTTCAGGAACCAAAAGAGAACATGGGATTTTAGTCCAGAGCTACACATGGATTTAGGGGATAGTCAGAGAACCTCTTGCAAATCTAGCTGCACCAGTTTTAAAAGCTATTTCATCTAGCCATGAATAACCTTCCAGTGAAGGTTATTGTTGCAAACTACCATGTCTGACAGCTTGAACTAAGTCAAGGAACTTTGCACTGAAGCAGATTTAAGAGTGCTCAGTTGGTCTGTTCCCCACCTGTCCGGTTGTCAAACCACTCTGGCTAGATTCACATGAGCATGACATTCATGCGTCAGTGTGTTGTGATGCCTGAGGTTTGGACATCTGGGCTCAGAGTGGGATGCAGAGTCCTGATTTAGGTACCCATAATCTCTAGGAAGTGCCTGGGTAGAGACTTTGACTATTATTTTTTTTCCTAATTTGAGGAAGAAAATACAAAACATCTACTGAAAATTGTGGAAAAACATTCTGAGAAGAGCTTTAGCTCCTGAATGGCAAATTGGTTAAAAAAAAAGTGGAAATTTTTGAAAGAGAAAAAAAATAATGTTTCTGGTTTGTCGAAAACAAAACTTGCTTCATAATATCTAATTAAAGAAACCTTCTCCCATCTAATTAAGATTTTAGCTGAAAATGTCATTAGCTGACAGTTTTAAGTCAAGAACGGTTCAAAACGTATATTCCTTTCAATTTTCCCCAACAGAAAAGACTTTTAAAAGAAACACCAAAATTGCTCTTTTCCAAAGAACATTGCTATTTTGAAGAAAAGATACTTTACAGTGAGAGCATTTTTCTTTAGATAAACACCGACCAGTCCTGCTGACTGACACCAAGTTGTTCTGAACACCATGTTGCTTACACCTTTTGCACCGGATCGGACGCAATTCTCGCTGAGCAGTTACAGCGATTTCCCATTGCTTAAATTCCTTTATGTACGTCAGTGCTAAATATGGGGGCAAGACTAAACAAGGAGCTGTGACTATTCTGAATCGTTCTCCTTGTTCTTCTCCTTTGTAAGTCATATGCAGCTCAAGGTGATCGTTGCTGCAACATGACGGATTCTGATCTGGCTGTATTTCGTGCTGTACGCATCTCCATTGTGAAATATGTGCTGTCATCTTGCTGATAAAACGCCTTTCTTTGCTTTTCTTAACTGCGACTTCATTAATAATGTAGAAGTACTGAGGGTGTGAAAAATTGCTTATTAATTGTGGCAAGAGTTTGCAGATCCCAGCTGAGGGATATCAGGCATGTCTGGAGGTCTGGGAATCTCATTTTTGCCAGAGGGCAACGAGTGACAGAAATAATCTGTAAGAATCCTACTTGTTCATCCCTGAGACAACCACAGGGACAAATGATGGATGAAGGATGTAGACACCCCAAATTGCCTGCCAGCCTGGTATCTGGAGTGGTATGAGACAGAGAGGGAGGGAGGAAAGAACAGATCATCTGCAGAAAAAGGAGAAGAGAGGACATGGGCAGAGATCCACCTTTTTCCCATAGGTTCTTAAAAACATGAAATATTGGTGTGACTTGGCCTTTTCAGTTGCTTTACACCCCATCTCTATACCAACTTCATCCTGGTCCCTCAAGTTTGCACTGGCAGGAGTGATGCTCTCAGTATATAAAGACCCAAAATGAGGTAACTGCCTTTATTTTCTCCCTCTTTCTTGCTTTTTTTTTTAATGCTTCATGCAAGGATGCCTTTAATATGGTGCTGCCATGAAGTCATTTCCCTGGGCATCACCTATGCGCTTGCTGACTCAACTACACCAGATTATCACATCATAAAAAGGAGAATTCCTCCTGAACGGAGACTGGCTGCCACTTCCCAAAACACACACATGTCGGGGGGAATTGAAGGGCTGCCCATCATGGGCCATGCACATCTACGCTTCGCTTCAGAGCAGGACAAACAAGTCATGCAGCCGGAAAAAAACCAAAACAGTGAGGGCATGAATGAAGCAAGTGAGACTCTTCGGTCTTTGTGCTGTTTGCCTGTAGCACCGCGCTTTCTTTGCTGGCAATGCAGCCACTATATTGGCTGGCGTCCTTGGGGTTGGAGTATCCCGAGGTACCAGGAGTTAAATCCAACGACATGCTGACTTACAGCGATTTCCCAACATCATGGGTTCACACAGCATCAGTGGTTAGTCAGGGCTACTGAGCCCTCTACTAAACTGAACCGGAGCCTCCACATGACCCTAATCCAGGAGTTATTTATTTGTGAATTATAAGAAAATACAACAGGGCACAAGATCCTTCAAGCTGGGATTTGACGCAGATAACTAGTGCACTGTGCCTCTGTGTACAGCAGCCACCCTCCCATATTGTGTCAGCGAACTGTGGAAAAACTTCTCAGTCCTTCTGGGATTCCCAGGAGAGTAGTCGGAAGGTCCTGAACTAAAGATAGAGCTCAGAGACACTCCTTACGCTTAGTGTTGTCTGCACACAGAAGACGGATCTGATTGTTAAACAGCTTACGATTCTGTTCCATGACACCATTTGTTGGAATATTACACATTGCCTTTCCTGACTCTTTTTTTCCTTCAAAATTCCCCTCGTTGTGCTTATGGTGGGAACTTCCTAGAAATTCAGGTTATACTAGTACTGCAAAAGGAAGGGGTTTTTGACGCTGCTAACTGTTTGCCCTGGGGCTGAAAGCATCCACAGCACCATCATGAGAATGGCTTCAGGTGGACTGGGTTGTTATCCTGCCCAAATCTTTCACATGAACAAGATTTCCAGTCTAAGTTAATGCCGTGGTCTTGCAAATCCTCCCACAGTGGAGGACTCCAAGGCTTATGTTGAAGTCTGCATATGGCAGTGAGCTCATGTGGATGGTTTCATTTAAGGGACTCAGACCACCATTTAGCTACTAGTGCAGACTTCGTGGCCCACTTCACCTGGCCAGGTGAGTCACCTAGGCTCCTTCCCGACTCACAGAGTGAGGAAAATGCACAAAGCAATTCATCCCATCCCACTAGAGAATCTAAAGGTAGGGATAAGTTGCCAAATAGCTTAGATCCCCAGCTTACTCCCAGGTTTCGGTCTCCTAATTATCCACTGTGTATGGGTGTTAGCTTGTCCCCAGCTCTTCTGGAGGAAGAGCCAGCTTACTCCTTTTGAGATGAAATCTGAGTTCTTGCTGGGAATGTTTGGCTGCAGAGATCCCTCCTCATAAGCAGTTTGGATAAGATTGCATCATGTTTGCCTTCCTTCAGCTCACACTGTCATCCAACGCTGTCCTGGCAGGTCTCGTTTCCTCAAGCACCTTCACTACATCTAGTACTGCACTCCCGGGACATGTAGCACTTACCTTTGGTGGTGGTGTATAAAACCACCACTGCCAGGGACTGTCACACGACCTCCTCATCTCGGAGAATGGATCTGTCCATCTGGGCTCACAGGGGAGTAGTGGGAAGGCATTAGCAGGATTAACAGGACTTGAGTGGTCTGGTTTGTGTTCTCAACACAATACGGGCATCTACCAGCTTGTGTGAAAGCACACCTCGTGCTTTTATAGACTGGCCCCAGGTTGGGCCAGCTTCCCTCAGCAGGGAGAAATATTCAGTGCAAAAGAGAGTGGGTTTGCATTTGTGGACAATGAATTGAAAAGCTCAGGAAACCTCTGCAGAGAGAAAGTGCTCACAGCCAACCTGGCTCCATTTCTGGGTCTGAGCTACTGCCTGTCCTCATGCACCCTTGGCCAACTCACTCAATCTCACTGCTCTTGATTGTTGAAGATGTCTAAACCAATCTCTGCCATTGGGATACCTAATCTGGATTGATTTCTGTGAGAATTCCAGTTCTTCTCACTTCCGTGAGAAGTCCAATGTGGAGTTGGGTACCTAAATGCTGGTCTTTTTATGATTCTTTGCCTTGGTTTCCAATTGCAAAGTGAGGAGGATGACGTCTTCCTGTGCTTGTGACGTCTAGTGAGGAAGATGATCTCTTCTTGTGCTTATGATGTCTACTCAGGCTGCACTTGTTCTGAGACAGTGACTGTCTCTCATGAGATAGATCCTATCATCTCAACAGGACTTGACAAAGCAAATGGGAATTAGTCTGCTCTGTGCTACAGGGACTTCTTCCACCCTGAAGAAAGCTCTCATTGATAGACGACAAACTCCTTCCCCACCAACCTACTGTCAAAGCCGCTCCTTTGTTACGTGGGCTGGTGGGCTCCTGCTTTGACACCCAGCACAGAGCAATCCCTGTAACATCCCTGGGCGTACTGCTGATGGGACCACAGATAGGATATCACCGGTGAGATCCATCTCACCCAGCTTCAGCCATCTCCAGATGAGGTGGCCAGCCTCATTAACAGCACAGGCCTTCCCTGAAGCACATACAGAGATGCTTACTCTCCCAGGGGACAATCATGCTATACGCCTCTGAAACCTCTTTTAAGATGAGATCAATCACCCTCTGGCATTGCCCAATCTCTCTTCGTTGGCTGTAGATGTTTAAATTCGTAGACAGCCAACACAAAGCAGGTGAACCCCACACCAGGTTGAGACATCTGCTCTGACATGTGTAGAAACTACACAAGGGAGCCCCAGATTTCCCATGTCCTGCTGGTTTTGAAGGGTTCATTGCTGACCAAAAGGCAATTCAGTGTCCTAGTTGGACTAATGTAGAAGTAAGGCCCAAAGCTACTTGGTCTCCTCAGGGAACACCTCAGTTCAGGTCCTGACACAGAGGAGCTGCCCTGCCCTCTGTAACAACCTCTCTTTGACGATGGCTTATAAAGGGAGCCTGGGAGTCCTGAATTCAGGACACGTATATCTCCTTCTCTTGCTTAGTCTCTACACCTCCTTTCCAAAGCCTTTCCACCTCTGTGAGGTGGGTAAGCACTTCTCAGGGCGAGTCAAGCTTGCAAAATGCAACCCAAAAGGAGACGAAACAGATTGGGGCTGGGAGCCACAGTGTGTTGTAAGCTAGAAAGTAAAAGTCCTATGGCCCCACCCAATGCCAGCCATTCTCCTATATCCTTAGGGCCGCATGTTTTTCCACATGCTGTTCAATTTATTATTTGCCAGTTCCAAGTATAGCAAATTCACAGAGTGAGAAAAATCTCATTTTGAGTTGGTTTTGGCTTCTCTCTTGCAGTTGGACTCATTTGGAACAAGGTCTTTGTACTTTATTACAGCAAATGCCCACGGGTTATTATTTCGGAGAGCCATTAGGGAAAGGAGTCCAAGTAGAGGGGGGCAGTGGGCTGAAGGGGGGCCAGGAGAAAAGGCGCAAAGCTTCTGAAATGCATCGTTTTTCACCTTGCCATAAAAACAAATGGCAGAGAGAACCTGAGCTAATAAACACCCATTGAGAACAGGGTGATTTTTTTTCCCCCTCTCTTTGGCTTTGACCACTGGGGTTTTTTCATCTCTTTTTAAACACATGTAAATCATAGAAAAAAAGAAATTTCTATTCAAACTTACAAAGAAATACCTTGGGGCAAATTACTTAAAAAAAAAAAAAAAAAAAAAAGGAAGGCTGGTGAAAGTTGTGTATGGATATGGCCAGATCAGATAGACAGACAGACAGATAGGTAGACAGACAGATAGATAGGACTGGAAGCATGGACCTCGATTTCAGATGTCCTCTTGTGCAAGGTGCTGTACAGGCACCACTCAGCCTACTTATGGAGATGCCCATATAAGAGGCAGATCAGAACCAATATCAAGATATTGGTTAAATCAATAGGACAGGTTTTCTCCCAGTTTGCGTGATTGTTTTTCTCTGGATACAATGTCTCTCCAATCTTTCTTCGACTCTTTTTCTCCACGTCAGCATTAGGAGTCAAGAACATGGTAGATGCCAATGCACTATTTCTTGATGATTTGGTAATGCTGTTATACACGATTTTATTAAACCTATCTTTGTCGAAACACAAAATTTTTGTCAGTTATGCCTCAATTAGACAGAAGGTGGGACTGGTCTTCAAAGCCGGAAATAATTACCTGGCCTCTGTATAGTCGACGGTGAGAAATAACTCTATCATAGCATAAGCCCCAGAAGAATAGCTCAGAGTTAGAGATCTAACTTTACATGTCAAAAATTAGATGAGGAGGATACCATACTACTGAGTCATGTTCAGGTCATTATTTTTTGTAGAATGGATATTATGGACGAATTTAACTCAGAAACAGGACAGTGCATCCATTGCTCAGTCAGGTCTCCACCCATAAATCAAACAGAGGCTTGAGGTGGTATAATCAATCATTTTCTTCGGAAAAAAATATTTGAGATGATGAAGTATGGGGCTTTTTTGGATGACTAATTTACAGTTAGAAGGGTCAAAAATTTATATAGATCTCTTCTGCAACAGAAAATATTTTCTGAAGCTACAGTATTAAAGCTTTTGTGAAAAGCTATTTTCAATGAAATTTTATTTCTTGATTTTTTTTTCATATTTTAAATGACAAAAATAAGGAAAAAAAGCTTTTTCCCCTCAACACATTGCCTTTTCTCCTTTATTCCAGAAAGAAATAATAGAAGAGAGCCAACACCAGACTTCTGACACTGCAATAAAAGAGTTAGTTTTTTGAAAAGAGAAATATTTTAGAATTTTCTATGAAAAATAAACAAAAAATGAAAAAATTAGAAGAAAAAGAAAAAATATTAATCTCTTTCAGCAATTTTAATCAAAAATCTCACTTTTGGCCTACTCAGTTCTACATTAATTTCAATCAAGGGAGGCAATCAGCCAGAAAATCTGCGCAGCCATGTCTCTAACCAACATTAGCCTGATGAATAGCATGGTCAGTATATGTAAAATCATGTATTTTCTTAAACAGGAGGAGTTATTAGCAAAAATGAAAACCAGCTCCATGCGCAGACAGAAAGGCGCGTGTCATTCCTTGTTCCAGCTCTACCCTGTTCGTTAGCGGTCACGATCTGCTCTAACTCCACCCCACGGTGATACCGAGGGTGGGATTCATACGATGAGTTGTGGACTTCACCTCGTCCAGTAGCAACCGTATAAACAGGGTCAGATGAATCATGCCCTAAAAGTTCCTATTCCTCCCCACTGACCACAAAGGGACCCCCAAGTGATGATTTCTATAGCGTTAGCTGAGATGAATGGGAGACGAGGGGCTGAGCCCAATGCAACAAATAGCCTTGTGGTTGCTCGTAATGTACTGAGAACAGATGGATCAGCGAGCGATTTACAGATGTAAGAATGCTATATGATCCCAACCCCATAATGAAGTAATATTATCCCCAGTTTGCAGATGAGGAAATTGAAGCACAGGGAAGTGTAGAGCCCAGTCCAATTTCTGGTGAAGCCAAATTATTTGTCTGTCATTACCCATGACGAGGAAAATCTGGGAATATAACACAGGCGTTTAGAGCCCTGTCCTGATACAGGGAATCCCAGCCATAAACTGTACGGTTACACACGGGACCTGGAGCTGACGTGGAAAGTCTCCTGCTTGGCTGTGCAGCCTGCTGTATCACAGCAAACCAGCTTAGCACACCCTTCAAACTCTTGTTTTGCTGCAGCTCTGGGGAGGACTTCTGATTCTCTCGTCTCTTGCTGCTCACGGGTTCGGCTCTTTGGGAAGATCCCAGAAAGCAAAATAGTGAAAGGGTCAAGAGTGTTTCTGCTATTAAGTGTCACATCGCTGACCGTTCTGGGTGTACCTTGGTTTGTATCTTTTCCTCCTTCACTACAGGACATGCTCCCAAGACGTGGACCGCTGGGCACCTCATGGATGGTGGAGCCAATGCTTCTCAGAAGCATTGCAATTTCTGTGTGTATGCCAGTCGAGTGCATTGCACATTTTCCCAGGTAACAGCCTCCCAGTCCCAAGGGATCTCCAGAAATGGGTATTATGCTGCAGCTCACACTGCCAGCTTAATTCATTCAGCTGTTCCTGTTCACCATCTTTCTCAAGGACAAACTGGGAATCAGCAGGTCAGAGCTGGGTGAAACGGTGGCTGCTTGGAGCTATCATCTTTCCCAAGGGCTTCAGAAGCCATTTCCTGGTCCAGGTAATCCCAAACCCAAGGGAGAGACTGTGGCATCAGCAAGCACTACGGAGGCTGAACACAAAATGTTCCTATCTCCAAAAGGACCCATCCAGCCCACAGCTTGTTACCACAATGCCTTGAGAAAGAAGATTGTTGAGGGTGGGATTCAAGCTGGATTAATTGTCTTGGATGGCCCCAGACAGGTTAGGAGCTGAGTATCCTAACTGCAGAGAACGGAGACTCCTTTTGTGGAACATCTCTGCAAGATGATGTATAAAAATGTAAAGCTGCTAAAAGATACCAAAAGCACGGTCACAACGCCAAGCCACACAGATAGCTCTGAACTGATGAGCTGTATCCAATAAAACACGGGCTAATGCACTGAGGCCGTGGTTTGACGGTGCAAGGCAGCAGCCCCCCCGGTGAGCCTAACCCACCACAGCCCCGCGGCACAAAGCACCAAATCAATATAAGCGAACCGGCCTGGATCAAAAACCTTTGGGTGGGTTAACAGTGCACAGGCTCCTTTCTCGTGTTGTTTGGCCCTTCGCAGTTGGTGGAGAAGTGACCTAAGGGCCAAGAGGCAGAACAAGCCGTGGGTCCCAGCTGATTGCTAATGTCATGTAATGCATGCAGTGACCCAGGTCGGGAAATACCTAACCCAGTTCGTTAGGTATTTCCTAACCTGGGTCAGCATCGCACTGCTGGGGCATTTAGCCGTGGGGGATCCACTGGTAGCAACGGGAACCACAGCCTTTAGCTTCATGATCTGACTTTTCTGCCCACAGTGAGCTCTGTCCTGTCAAGCTACCTTGCTTCATCACTGCTTGAACCAGCTGATACACATTTCCCGTCCTCACGGCTGCAGCATGGGGTGCGGGTTGATGTTACACTGAATATGGTGTAAATTGCTCCTGTGAGCAGTGACCATCCCCCTTCTCCTTCTCCAGCTACGTGGTTTTGATACTCTCAATTCTGATACTCCAGCAATTGTGCAGCCACATGGTAAATCAGAGTAACTGGCAGATCGGACAGAAAACTGAGGAGGTTCACATCAGATCAGTTCATCGATCGTATTCACCTCTTGGCTGGGCAATTAGTAGGTCCAGCACAAGGGATAGGGAGGGAAGACGTGGCTGGGGCCGCGGGGAGGAGGGAGCAGGCCATTCCTTCCATTACCAAATTAGGTGTGACATGAAACCTCCGGTTTCACAATGGTTTCAATGGTCTAAGGCTGTGGGGATGCTTCTTCCCCCCTTCCCCTCTTAATTCTAGCAACTTCCCCGTGCCAGCACTAACACTCAGGTGGCTGCGGGATGCACTGGATCAGGTTCTTGATGTGGATGGGAGATATTTATTTCAATTTTTTTTCCTGGCTGTGGGTGCAGCGGGGTCCGTTCCCTCATCTAGCTCCCCCCACAACTGAACAAGGTGCAGTGGTTGGGAGCTGCAGAGGGAGAAGAAGACTACCGATTTTACAGGCAGGACAGATACAATGCTTTTAACCCTCGTGCCAAACTGTGCCCCAAGACACGTGCCAGCTGGGTTGCAGATAAGCAGATTCGGGGGGCAGAGCAGGCCAGCACAGCACAGAGACTGGCACAGCAAACCAACTGCCGAAGCACAGTCAAAGCATTTTATGGCTTCAGGTGGGCCAAATGGGATGCTTAAAGAAGCAAAAGGAGAAGGCAGGTGGATTTGCAGCGGAGCTGCAATGTGCAGGCAACAACCCGCAGCAGGGACTGCTTGGGATGGCTGCTCTGCAGGGAAGCAGCGAGCGATGTACCTGCTGTGGGGAGAAAACGTGGATGGGAGACATGGTGTGAAGGAGCTCAAGTCCTTGCATAACTGAGGCATGATGTGAACCATGCTTCATTGTATGCCCTCATGTCTGTTGGCCCTTTTTGGACCAGGTTCCTTTCTTTACCCCTCTTCCCATTCCTTTCTTTACCCCTCTTCCCATCCGCTGAAGGGCACTGGGAGCACAGGACCTCTCGGTGCCATCTGCCAAGGCGGCAGCACCTTTTAGTCAGGCTACTCTCCTTCACCACGTCCACCACCCTGGCTGAACTGGACGCCAGACTATTCTGGGAGTGGCGTCCCCTTGATTCAAGCTGAACTAGGTTAGATTTTTTTTTTTTTTTGGTCATTCAGACAAAAATAATGATATTCTCATCTGTTTAGCTCCAACATTATTATGGGCTTTTCAATGGATACCATATTGCGCCCTCAGTTATAACATTAAACCAGCCAGCTCCAAACCACAGGATGATTGAAACATTCTGGTTCAGCTGCGTGTTCCAGCTCACGTCAAGCCAAGTTACTTTAAATACATCAAAATTCATGGGATGCATAAAGAATGCAGGTCAAACACAGTCACAGAGATCTGTGGCTGATAGGACTGGCGTTCGAAGAATGCCACGGGGGGAGAGAGTACCCCTTCTTGCTTTGCAAATTTGAAATGAAATGAAATGAAATGAAATGAAATGAAATGAAATGAAATAAAATAAAATAAATAAAAAAAAGATGTGTGGAGACAGGTCTTAGTACATACAATAGATCTGGAGTTAGTCCAGGTTACCTGGAAGAACCTGGGCAAATATGTCTTTGACTCCTAAGTTTGCCTGTCTGGAGTATGATGAGTCCATGACCTCCAGGACAATGTTTGAAGAACTTCAATGCCCAGTAATGTCTGGAAGACAGGACCAAACAAGTCTATGGACCTGCAGGTGTCCATGAAGCAGCATAATCAGGGGATGCATTGCTTTCCCCTCCCAGTCTCTTAAAAAAGCAAGGCCAGGAGAAATGCAGTTTAATTTGGGACTGGAACCTACAGATCTAGGACCTTGGAAATTAGGGAGTACACAGATTAGGAGTATGAGACCACAGGACATGTTTTCTGAATGACTGTTTTTTATTTAAAATTCTCCAGTCTGAAAATTGTTACTGGAATATATCTATTTTCCTTAACAGAAAACCTCAACCGACCAGTACTATGAAAATGCTTCTTAAAATACTACAAGAAATAGAGAATTGTGCTTCATCACTGTTAAACATGTCAACTTTGGGTGAATGAAGCCTTTGAAAAGAGTACTAAAACCCAAATGCCACCCAATTTTTGGAAAATCTTTCAGGATTTTGGGGGGAAACTTTTATAATAAACGTTTTGAGAGCACAGTTGTACATTTTAATTTCAGGTCACATATTTGACCGTCAGGAGAGAACAAAATCAAATGATAGGAATAGTCGTGTATTAGTTACGCTGAAATAAAAGTCTATTTTCGTGTCCTGTTGAGCTCTCCATCACTCTTTCTGTGACTTGCTCTGTTACAGTGTTTATTCTGATCAATCTGAGTGTATACAATCCTTTGCAGCTTTGCTGGATTCATTCAAGGCATCAGAAGTGATTTTTCGGCCAGTGTAAACAATAGTAACAGCGAGCTTCAACCCATTTGATGTGGTTTTAATATTTCAGTAAACCCATAGATTTTTATTTTTTTAATAAGAGTGAGAAATTTAAAAGTGAGTGTAAATGTATATTGCATTTGCAATAATAGCTGGGAATTAGTCTGAGTGTATTACATCAGCCTGAAATATTAATTTTTCAGAATTCTGAGCTCCTTTTTGACTTGGAGGACAAGTCTTTGAAACGCTGAGTGCATTGAACTTTGACTAGATCTGGATCCCTTGGGGGACGTTTGCAACAATATCCTTTCTGCAGTGATGCTGAGCTCCTCTGCTTTAGTTCAAAAGCCTGATTCTGCAATATTTAGATGCTCAGGGTCTGATTATCTCACCTAAGCTCTAGGTTTAGGACTGTAGGCACCCTCTACTCTTCTGTAGTCAACGGGGAGAGACAGCGGCGACCAGAGAGCAAGTCTTCCCTCTGCAAGGCAGGCTGAATTGCCCTCTGGAGCTGCTGTCTCTATCCACTGACTATGCAATAACCCTAATGTGACCACAGCTATCATGTAGATGCCTTAAATATGTGTCTACAGTGAGGTGGGATGAACGCAGGCGTAAGGCACAGCCATCTGCGATGTCAAGGATCATTCCCCTTTATGCGGAACCTGGCACAGTAAGATCCTTCAGGCTTGCAGAAAAGAGTGAACACTTTTACTAAGAGCAGGAATTAATACCTCTGGAGATGGAGGTCTCAGAAAGTCATGGCGAAGCACCATCAGCCGTGCATTTCTCCTTTTGCACTTTTTCACCTCTGGCTCCATATTCTTTGCTCTTGGTCTCCCATCTCCCCCATCCCGCTCAGCTGCAGCTCACAGTTACGAAGCCATGGGAGAGAGCTGGTGTGGAAATTATTTTCTCATGTACCTGGAGACCAGCATAATTTCGTTTTAGAAGCTAAAATTAAAATCCTATTATAGTAAAAGTAACTGGAATCCCAGGGGGACAACATACCAAACATTAGCTGAAAACACCTTCCTGAGCATGCAAAGAAAACCATAAGGGAGAATGGCATCTGTTACTAACATCTGAGTGCAAATTCTTTCCACCTGCCACAGGCAGAAAGTCAAAACCCCTTCATTTTCTGCCAAACACTTGAGCTGCCCGTCTAAAGGACACTGTAAACTTCATTAAGTGGCTTTCCACCGTGGCCTGCATGGATGCTTTTTCAGGCCCTGCCATCAGCCAGCGCCAAGGAGGCACCTGGGGATGCTGGTCCAGCTGACCAGCTTGCATTTCCCAGCTAGTGTGAAGAATGATGGAATACTTTCATTTCCTGAGCAGAAACTGCAACAGTTTGTATTTCTACAGATATATCGAAGCAGGCTAGAAAATCACTTAGTAGGGCAATTGCAGCCACGACAGGAAGAGAAAAGCTTGATACAAAAGAGATGAACACAGTCTTTGGACAGCACCGGCAAGCTAAGAACGTAACTACAACAATAAATCATAATATCAAGATCCTATCATGTCCCTTGTCAACTACGAACCTTAAAGCCACTTCTGAAGGTCAATGACGTCAGCGCCATGTGATGTGCAGGGAAACTGAGGCACACAGTGCTGGATGTGCATTGCCTAGCAAAGCTGGAAATACAGCCTGTATCTCTGAAGTCCTCCAGAAACCCTTCTGAAGGCAAAAATCAAGAAAGCAGGGCAAATCCAGGTCTCTCAGCCTGCCGCAGCATGTGCTCAGGCACAGCGCGGTTCTGCAGGACGAGTCCTTCTGCACAGCCATGCTGGGTCGCCCACTAATTTCTTTCATGTGCCCTGTTATTTTTTCCTGTCCTTGTTTTCGCTATTTAATTCCCAAACTGGGCCTACCTCTTCTGCAGATGGAGAGCACCCAAAGGAGCCCCTATCTCAGGCTGGGAGCTCAGGTTCCCATGCCCATTTCTGCTGGATGGTGGAGGCGGTGGAGGGGGAGGGTTCAAGAAGGACTCCTTAAATTGGTCAGGTAATCAGAGATAAAAACAGCATCGATGGTGCCTTTGGTTGTGGCCTTCAGCTGGGATTTCAAGTTCAGTAGCATCACTGCTTGCACCAGGGTAAGCACTACCCAGGCTGCAGGTTGCCATCTCCTGCATTGTCTGTGCAGCAAAAGAGCAGAATAAATACACAAATAAAAAGCGATCCTTTCTCAGCTGGTCTGGCAGCTTCTCCCTGCCTCCCGTGCCCTCGAAACAAAATTGGGTGGCAGACAAAATGTCCTGGGATCCTTCTGAGGAAAGGCTTCGTATCCCTGCCCCAAGGGCTGGTAGGATTTCTTGGCAGCCAAATTCTGGCTGCAGCCTTCCCTTAGCTGTCGCCTACGCGTTGTGCAACGGGGGAGTAGATGCACTGAGTGGTACCAAGCTTTTGGTGTGTTTTTTCACTCCTGAGCACTATGCACAGGTCCTTGAGCCAGTCCCAGACCCTTGCCTGTTGAAGGAAGGGGGGCCCAGAGCCGAACTGCCTCTGGGGGCCACGCAAGCACACCTGTACGGTTAGCTTAGTCACCCATCATGGTGACTAATCCACTGGGATGGAAGCAAAGAATTCATTTTTGGTTTGGCCACGACACTGCTGTATGCTGCTACACAAGCTGTTGTACCATCTCGCGCCTCAGTTTTCCAATTTAGAATTCATCGACTGATACTTCTCAGAATCGCAGAATGGTTGAGGTTGGAAGGGACCACTGGAGGTCACCCGGTCCAAGCCCCCTGCTCAAGCAGGGTCACCTAGAGCCAGTTGCCCGGGACCATGGCCAGATGGCTTTTGAGTATCTCCATGGAGGGAGACTGCACAACCTCCCTGGGCCACCTGTGCCAATGCTTGGTCACCCTCACAGTAAAAAAGGGTTTCCTGATGTTCAGATGACACCTCCTGTGTTTCACTTTATGCCCATTGCCTCTTGTCCTGACACTGGGCACCTCTAAAAAGAGCCTGGCTCCGTCCTCTTTGCACCTTCCCTTCAGGTGTTTATATACATTAATAAGATCCCCCCAAGCCTTCTCTTCTCCAGGCTGAACAGTTCCAGCTCTCTCAGCCTTTCCTCTTATGTGAGGTGCCTCAGTCCCTTCAACATCTTCGTGGTCCTTTGCTGGATTCTCTCCAGTATGTCCATGTTTCTCTTGTACTGGGGAGCCCAGAACTGGACACAATACTGCAGGTGTGGCCTCACCAGCACTGAGTAAAGGGAAAGGATCACCTCCCTCAACCTGCTGGCAATACTTTGCCTAATGCAGCCCAGGATACTATTCACCTTCCTTGCCGTGAGGGCCCATTGCTGGCTCATGTTCAACTTGGTGTCCACCAGGACCCCTAGATCCTTTTCTGCCAAGCTGCTGCCCAGCTGGGTGTCCCCCAGCATGTCCTGGTCCCTGGGGTTGATCCTCCCCAGGGGCAGGACTTTGCACTTCTCCTTGTTGAACTTCATGAGGTTCCTGTCAGCCCATTTCTCCAGGCTGTTGAGGTCCCTCTGGATGGCAACACGACTCTCTGGAGTATCAGCCACTCCTCCCAGTTTGGTGTCATCTGCAAGCTTGCTGAGGGTACGCTCTGCCCCATCATCCAGATGATTAATGAAGATGTTAAACAGGACTGGACCCTGTATTGACCCCTGGGGTACACCACTGGGCTCCAACTAGACTTCGTGCTGCTGATGACCACCCTCCGGGCCTGGCCATTCAGACAGTTTTCAATCCACCTCACTGTCTGCTCATCCAGCCCATTTACTTGCTCTAAAAGCCCCACGATGTGACATTTATGCTAAGTGCTATATAAAAGCCAGGCATTGTTATTAAATCTCATCCTTAGTCAGCAAAAACATTTAAACATGTGCTTAAGATTTAGGGTAAGATTAAAGCACATTGGGACTCAAACGCCTGCTTAAGTGTCGTGCTGAAGCGAGAGGGATGGCTGAGCAGCGGTATCACGCTCCTAGGTCACCTATTGCACTTAACGCTTTTACGTTAACAAAGTGCAACCTGGAACAAAGCTGGATTTCACCGCCGAGATGCTCTGCAGAGGGGACTTGGCACTGAAGTGCCCACCCGCAGCCCAGTCCTAAAATCACCGCTGTCCTCCTCAGCAGGGAGATTTTACCACTAAAGGACAGGGCAAGTACAAGTCCTCCTGCTGCAACAGTCAGGCCTGACCCCAAAGAGCAAGGAGAAAGCCAGACTCAGCGGCAGACAGGCAGAAAGTCCTCTAACCTTTAAAGGAGGCATCTCCTCCAAGTTCTTTGGAGGAGATTCTCTCCATTGATTTATTACGGAAGGAGCACAGGACCATCAGCTTCCTAACTTTGAACTGGTCTTGGAGTTATAGAAGAAGCAGAAAAATATTAATTTGAAAAGAACTCAATGCCCAAACTTGCCTTTTTGGTCTTGAAAAGTTTGTAATGTTGTTCTGAAGCCAAAGCTTTTCTGCAACCTCAATAATTGCAAATGGATTAAAAAATCAGATTCTCGCTTAATGACCAAAATTTGGGAGCTGGAGTTTAAAGGGAAAAATTAAATTGCATGGTATTTGTGGTAAAATTGTGGATAGATTTGAGAACACAGTAACTCATATAGCCTGAAAAACTTTACAGCTGGATGGTGTAGAAGTCTCTTGCTTACAATAATTTTTAAAATGTCTGTTCTTGCTAAAGATTATTTCTAAAATAGTCTCTATTGGGAGCTGATCCATTTTATGCTTTCATTCAAACAGCATGCTGCTTTAATTTATATTTTTATGAATGCATAAAAGAAATACGTCTGTGTACTTACATAAGGATGTGAGTCCCACTGAACAAAATACCTGAGCACTCTACAATCTTCCAGCATTTACCTGTCTGGGAAAGGGCAGCCCAGGCTCTGGCACTTGTGTCAAAGACTGATTTTATTTTGTTGCTTTGTTTTTTTTAATCTATTAATTTGAATATTTGTTTAAACTCATTTGTTTCAGAGATCCTGAGCAGATCCCTGCAGCACAACAAAATCAGGCAACCAGGGTCTGGTCATGCAAATCAGTGTGCAGGGTTTGGTCCCAAAGCATTAAAAAAAAATAGGCCTTTAATGATAAAGGAGACAAGGAGTTAAACTGAAGTGCTTTCAATGCAAATTCACCTTTACACCAAATAAGAAGAGTCACCTTGAACAGCTGAAGAAATGAAATCAAAAGAGGAATTTTTACATTAAACTTTGGTCTACTTTTATATATGCGTGTGTCTCAGAAAGAAATTCAATAAATAAATGCGTGGAAGCATTTGACGGTGCCATGGCTTAGTGAGGACTATGGAGACAGCAGGTTGACTTCGCACTCTGCCTTGCACAGAGGACGTAGCAGTTTGCTCTTTCTAAAATGTTTCGTTCTAGATTTCAAGATGGAAATGTTCCATTTCTATAAAATAAAATAAAATAAAATAAAGTAGAACCAAGAAAAAAGCAGGGTACTAAAAACCCAGAGTATATAACATTCAGTAGGTTGGACAGCTTTCATCGATCTGCCAAAATACTCAGGAATACCTCCTCTCCATCCCAACCTGCATCATCAGATCTTTTAAAGAAAATCAGATGCCCCAAAAATTTCCTGTTCAGCATGAAAAACAGTCCCAAGAATGGATTTTCCAGTGGCCTAACTGCTCCCCATTGAAGTCAAAATGGTCCTGGATGGCCTTCCTGGACCAGACCCAAGAAGAAGCTTCTTTTGATATAAGAGTCTGCTACCAAAGCATGCAATGAACAGGACTTTCCCCTCTAAATATCCTTGTTGAAGTCTGAAGGTGTTCAAGTAGAGAGATCAGAATCTGGCCCCTGGTGAAGGGACAGTCCAGATGCCTTGGGTATAGAGAAGTGCTATAAGCTTAAAAAAACCCGCAAGAAGCCTGGCCATCATGGTGCACCACACCTTCAGAAACACAACGACCAACTTGTTTTCTTCTCCTTTCTCCCTTTCCTTCCTGGGCACTGGTTCTGGATGATGCTCTCTGCGGTGGGAACTGCACACTTCGTCTCGCAAAGGACTCGAGGCAACTGAAATGAGAGGTTCCCAGGACTGGCTCAGAAACACACTGACTTGGAGAAAGCCTCAGCTGGCTGCCAACCAGCTATGGGAATTTCCCACCCAGCGTTACGGAGTGTAAGCTCACACGTCAACCTCAGGCCCACAAAACATCCAGTAGAAATGACTTTGTCAGAGATTAATTGCATGCAATGGTTTTGAAGCTATCAAAATTGAGATCTACTGGTGTTTCCATAGTCGCTCCAATTGTATCCAGCCTCTGGGATCATCACAGTTCCAAATCTGCCAAACAGAGAATCTCCTTCCCCACGAGTGCATCGGACGGGATGCACAGAGCAGCACAGGCAGGACAGTCGAGCAAGGACTCGACACGGAAGGACACATCCTATTTTGGAGCAGAATCAGGAGGCTGAACTGTCAAAAGACAAATATGAAATAACTTGTGGCCCTGTCCTGAGCAAGATGGATGTGTAACGCTGAAGGAGAGAGAAGCCCTGTGAAATAAACCCAAACATGCTCCAGTATGTTCCAACATACAGGGGAACACCATGATGAGAGCCTGGCTTTATTCTCAGATTAATGTGTCCAATTTATACGTGTATGTCTGGTTTCATTGCACAGAGCTGCAAACACTTACTCAAATTGACTTAGACCCCAAGGCTGGTGCTCCTTGCACGTACTGACAGCGTAGGAGGAGATGGCTGTAGATGTTTGGAGAAGGCTGAATGGAGATGGGGGAGATGAGAACAAGGGAGATGGGGAAACAGTAGGGCATCTCCACTCCCCATCCCAAGGTGGGATGGGAAGACGAACGGGATCTGAATATCATGCAGAGGATTTTGCAAGAAGCAGATGTGAAGTGGAGGGCAGTAGTGCTGGCAGGCATCTGAGTCTGACCCAGAAGAATGGCCTTTTAGTGTCAGTCTCTCTCCATGACTCTCCTCCCAACGATTATAGAAGAAACAGGGGATGACAATCCATGCACTTCGGTTCCTAAGACCAAACAGGATGAATCCTGGCTATATACCAGCCTTGAAAGACAGCTTAGCAGTACCGTGAAGGGACCCTTTCATCCATGAATCCCAGTGCAATAGGAACATCTAGTGTCCAAGGAAAAATTCTGCCTCTTTAAAACACCTCTTGAGAGTCCAGTGAAATAAACTCTCACTTCTTCCACAGCTGCATCCACACAAAACCCAACATGATCACAACATCTGAACAGGCAAAGCTAGCTCACACAGGAGCAGTGAATAATTTGAAGACAAAAATTAGCACTATGCTAGTATGGTCAAGGACAAAAGAAGGAACTTTTGGATAAGGTGCTACACTGAGACGTGAGTAGCTGCTCCAGCGCCTGCCTCCACCAACAACTTACTAATAGCTCAGCTGAGATTATTGTTCATACTACAGTGACAACCAAAGCTCCACTGTGCTAGGTGTTTACAAATGAACAGGTGATTTTATGTACCAAAGGTTTACCATTAAGTAACTTAAAGACAGGCTAAGGATGAATTATAAGACCCAGGTGACCATGGGAGAATCAAGGCACGGAGCATTTCAATACAGAGGGAAGATCCCACGGGAAATTTCTGATCAAGCTGTGACTGGACATAGATTTCTCTTAATTATCAACTTTACACCCAGAAATTCCTTCCTCTCCTGGGAACGAACAGTTTTCCTCTTTGTCAGGCTGTTTATGAAGATTAGCTTGGCAGAGCGAGAGCACTGGATGGGAGATGCTTTATATAAAATGCCCAATGTATGAAGCCACAGCCTGAAATTATAAACAAGAAGAGAAAAAGGGATTAAGCTATTGAGGACTATAAAGATAATTTGTGGTGTAAACTGTCCATAGGTGTAGCAGGAACCAACTAGCCTTCAACAAAAGCAGGTGTGGCATGGCACACCTTTTCCACTGGCTAGGAAACAGAGCTTGAAGATTAAAAAATAAAAAGAAAAAAAAAATCCAAATCCAAAACGATTCACACACTTTAAAAAAGAGTGAAAATCATTACCCTGTCATGTTTAAACGGGTAGTGGCATTGATGGCACCGGAGGCTTGAGTTTACAAACAGGTAGCACATGACTTCGGCAGGAGCCTTTCAGCCTGCGGGAAGATACTGAACAAATGGTCCCTTCAACATCCATGTCCACCTTTTCCTTCCTCCAGTTCTCTTCTTTCCTCCCTCCTGTACTCCCTTCTACGTATTCTTGCCATGAATGGAAAAAGAGGCACTAGATTAAGAAACTGATCCTTACCTGATACATCAAGGAGTTGGTTGGGACTCGACACCTTCCACACAAGATAACGTGAGCCAGGGCACATCTGCAGCTCCAAGGTAGTTGTACGTGCTTGCTTATCCCATCAAATGCAAATGTCTTAGTCTTCATCAAGAGGCATAAACGTATAAACAACATTTACCACAGGGTAAGAATATAAAAATGGATGATCAGAACAGCTGACCTGTTGAGAGCTCACAGCGTAACACCCTCAGATAGCTCCTTGGCTTGCTTTACCACCAGGCTGCAAGATCTGGCTCGCTCATTTCAGGAGGAAGAAGGGGAAACTGGACAGAAAAATGTGGCATGAAACCTGGGGTCTGACTGTCATTTATTTCCACCCACAGTGCAGCAGGAAAAGGCTGGAATCTATTAAGTAGTTCAAAATTGAACTGGATCCAGTTGTCAAGCTGAACACTTGATGCGTATGGAAAAAAAATTAAAATTCACCACAATATCACTTCTAGCAGTTATGAAAGCATAGAGATACATGCATTATAAACGCAGTCTCCTGAAAAGCTTGCATTCAGACAGCATACTGATTAGCAAGTAGTAAAAGATCTATTGCATTTAAAAAGTCAGTCTAACATGACCAAGGAACAGAAGGAAAACTGTTCTCCTTGTGGTCTACGGGATGGGATATGGGCTTTCTAACCAGGAAGATGATGCTCCAGTTCTGGTTGGCGTTGATATGCTGTAGGATTACCAAAGAGAGACCTGAAAATACTGACTTGGCCAAGAGTGTCCAGAATTAGGCAGCTTCATGTGAAACCTGTCAGAGCTGCAAGTCCTCCGACACCACAGGCAGGAGCAAAGGTGCCCAAGAGGTTTGGTGCATCCATCGTCACTTGATGGCACTTTGATACCTTGATTCTCTCTCCCTATAAAACGTCATTTCCAGTTCAGAAGTGTTTTAGCTAAAGGTAAAGGCTTGGCAAACAGTCGTACCCGAAATCATGTGGTCTATTTAGGCAAACATGAATTTTGAGGCCTTACCATGGTACACACCAATTTCTATACCTGTTGCCACCTCTGTACAATGCAGGCAGTGATTTTTACGCAACTATATGAATGTCGTGAGATGACTTAAAGCTGATACACCCTCCGGTATTCACCATGCAGCATAACCAGCAAGCTCAGTGAAAAACTCAGCCCAAACCCTGTGTTAAATACGCATGATTAACACAGTGTATTAGACAAAAAAAATGCAAGCCTGCAGCGTGGTTTGCTTCTTACACAGAAGTTACAAGGAAAAGAATGGAGGCAGCCCAAGAGGTTCATTTCCTAGAGGAGAATTCAAGTCCTGGAAACGGTTTCACCAAACACCGATTCCCGAGCCTCTGGTGTTCAGCAGCTTGGCAACCCAGGGAGGGCTGAAGGGAGATGCCATCGTGGAAGGGAGCCCTCAGCGTTGCTGCGTACCTGCAATTACCCTCTCCTGTCTCTGTTTGCCTCCTCATGGCTGTAAACAACATTCACCGCGTACAAAGCATTAAAAACATGTGCCATATGGAAGAAATCAGAACATTTCCGAGTAGGTCTTTCTTTCTCAAAAGGACTAAAGCAGTCCTCGCAGACGTTACGCACTGAAGCTCGCCAAAATACATGCTCATTGTCTAAACCAGAAGCAAAATGTTAAGTAGCAAGTGTTTTACAAGCCTACGATAAACACTACACAATGATGAAAAGCCCCATGAGCCTCACCAAGTGTTAGAAGATGGCCCTGCTCCTAACCCTATGCTTCAGAGGCTTAAGCGCAGTTTGTGACTTAGTCCTTCTTGCAGGCTGGTCCTTAAATCTGTCAATGGTCTGGTGTCTCTGTTTCCACCACCTGTGAAACGGGGGGACCAGTAATTCACTCACAGAGAGGTTCCAGTGGGTTCAACATTCATTCATAGTATCCAGAACTGCTGGGTTTTCTCCCCTAATTACAAAAGTAGCTCCACACTAGGAAGGGCTCTTTTAACATAAATTAGGACTCAAGATTATTAGCTTTTTCAGGGTACCGAAGAGATGAGAAACAGTGATATTGCCATGTTACAGATAAGCAATTGAAACACCAAGAGGGAAGATCCTCATTTTCAGCTGATACAGACGGAACATGCCCAAAGTGAGCTTGAACTCCAAGAGAGAGGCTCTGAATTAAATCCCAAGCAATATGCATGGCTGACAGCCTGTAGCAGTGCAAGAAATGAAACCTGGTCAGACTAAGGGCAGATCTTCCACCTCAAGTTTCCTTCTCCTCTCTGAAGCAGTCCCAGCCTACTTAGCACAGCAAATTTCCTTTTCCAGAAATCTCAAGCACTGTTTCCCCCCTCCATCCTGATACAACCCAGTCCTTCAAAGCTCGTTCTTTGCTGTCAGCTCCTGAATAAATTCTCAACCAGCAAAACCAGGGTCTACACCTAAATCTACACCATCCTTTTGAGAGGCAAAAGCCCCGTTGCTCTCCCTCTGCCTTACTACTGTGTCACCCCCATGAGCATCCTTATGGTTCAGTGGTTTAGCCGTCACACAAAAAGCCAGGGCAGTTCTAGCTCCATGGGTTTTTTCTCTAAGCTGCACCAAATCCACAGTGCTAAGCAGGAAAGCGAGAGCAGGAGAGGACATGGCTAACGCCCAGGCAGGCACCTTTTGGAAACCAGACAGCTTAAGGCTTAACTACATACTGGGAGCTGCGTCAGGCTGGTATGGTCAAGGTGCACCGCCTGCTACAAGGCAATAGCTTGTGATACCATCATCCGTTTGGCTCTCTTCAGCTCTTATTCCCCCCAGCCTGAATGATCCAGGATCTAATTAAACTCTTAGGAAACAATCCAAAAAATGCCAGAATCCTGAACTCAGGCTTCTTAATTTTGGTGTTGAACTACTTTAACCCCTCTGCTGCCAAACCATAAAAGGGTTAAAATCCGCTTGTTTAAAATGAAATCACTTGACAGAAGCCAGGCCGGACTTCTAAACCATTAAGCAAACACTTTTCCACTTCAAACAGGAGGCAGCTTGAATCCAGGGTGCTTTTGTCTTCGGTGTGCCCTGGCTCGCAGGCAGCTGGCCCCGCGCGCTGTATTTACCTTGACGAGGCAAAACGCTCGCCAGCGACGGCACGGGCTCACCGGGCTGGGATGAACGAGTACATGCTGCACCGCCGCCACGGGGATGAAGCTGGTGGGCAAAGCCCAAGCCAGCACGCTTCCCACCGGGTCCACAATGGACAGCCCAAACAGCTCCATTAGGAGCCTCGTGCCCAACTGCGAGTCGCAAACACGCGAGCCCGGAGCAGTAGGTGAGCCAAGCGTTGTTTACTCTGCAAAGCCCAGCTGTTAAACCTATGACTTAGGACCATTACAAAATTAGTTTTTCCCTCTACCAGGCTGAGGTTTGACATTGCTCACACACAGCGAGCAGAGGCAAAGGATACTGCTGCCATGGTTTGTCATATTAAAAAGTAAATACAGCCAATTTCTCTCCCAAACACTCTTCCCAGAGGCAGGCTTCAACACTTGCGAGCAGCTTTGCACCATTTCCTTGTGTGAAGAGCACACCAGTGGTTTCAAAGCACTGGCTTTGGAAACACAGACAGCTATTATGAGGCTTTGGTTAAATTAATTAATTGCCTGAAAAAAGCTCCTTACACCACTTGTCTGAGGATTGCAAAGTGCCACTTTTATTACCAGTATTTCAATGATTCCACAGGAGACATTCAAACTCCGATGCAGAAATACCTTTGAGCTCCAGTCATTTCAGGCTCACTCATCACTGCCATGAACACACATCGGATTATAAACCTGCCATATGATACAGTACAATCTAGTTCTGTTTTGCAGGAGCTGAAAAGCCTTCCCAAGTAAAACCTTTTTATTTTTTAGGTTAAAATCACTCTTGTTAGTTTTTTTCCTTATGTCTCTTAATGACAAAGCCCCCCACTTTTCACACTGTAGTAAAAGACTTGCAAAGAACTAACAAACTGTGTATATAAAAGGCAAAAGTTATCCTCAAAGTATGTCTCTAAGCCTCATGTAGATAACAACTATGTCAGTGAAGAATGAAGCACAAGAATACCGTTTGGCACATGTTACCTGCTGCATCTTCCCCCATGGAGCATTGGTCCAGGTCTGCGACGTTATTTGGAAAATAACAGCGC
The DNA here is from genome assembly GCF_018139145.2 of Gymnogyps californianus. Taxonomy (NCBI): domain Eukaryota; kingdom Metazoa; phylum Chordata; class Aves; order Accipitriformes; family Cathartidae; genus Gymnogyps; species Gymnogyps californianus. Next base: position 166,171,488 of record NC_059472.1, read on the forward strand.
CTGGGTTTAAGGTAGAAGGGAACTTAGGAGGCTCCAAGCACTTTGGGCAATAACAGAAGCTGCATTATTACCTAATAAGAGAAGTTTTGATCAGAGTAAAATCTTTATACCTGTGTATCAAGAGGCTGTTCAAATCGTGACATGTCCAAGCAGTTCTTAGTTCACTCTCTAAGAGCTGGAGCAGCTCCTGTGCAACAGTCTCCAGGACAGAGTACCAGCCACCGTGTACGCTGTGCTGACATTCACCCACTTCATTGTCCAGCTGACGATAGCTGACATTCCAGATAATATTCCACCAGTTAATATTTCCCCTTTTTTTTTAAAACATAAAAAAAAGCCTATCCTAAACCCCAATCCTACAAGAAGTGCTACATTAAATTCTGTTCCACTGTATGACAAGGGGGTGGAAACAGTATTTTTTACTGCAACTTCTCAGCCAAGTGAACACAAGAGAGAAGATCACTATTCCAAGATATTTAATAAGAATAAATTACAGATTGAAAGTCCTCCAGGCACATGAAATTCAGCTAATGCACAGCTCTCGAATGGGTCGCTTCTTACAAACAATATTACAATTTTTTGCTGCAGCGTGGACATGTTGGACTAACACAAACCACAAAATACTGAATCAGATGCAACAGCTAGTGCTAAAAACCACAACAATAAAAAGTATGGCACGAAGAATGCTAAACTAAATGACGTGTAATTAGTATTTACTTTTGGCAATCCTGGTTTTGGGCCAATTCAGTTCAGAGATTCGTTCCCAGTCAGCACCAGGTTCAGTTAACATACATTTTGTGCAAAGTATACTTTTAAATTCATGAAATAATTAGTTGTGTAAACATATCTTCCTTTCACAGTAAAACAACAGTGATTTGCGTATCGGAAACAAACAAGAGAACCCCAGACAATATTTTATTTCACAGTACATAGTGTGTGTATATATAATCACCATATTCAGCAAGTACGTAAAGTGCATGCCAGTAACAACTTGGACTGTAAATTAAGAGCTTGCAGTGCAGAAGTACACTTGACTCCAATACTAACAAACTAATATGAAGTAATACAAAACAAGGTAGAATAAGATCTTGAAAACAACATACTGCTGCATAAAAAGAAGCATGACCAGCAGGTCGAGGGAGGTGATTCTCCCCCTCTGCTCTGCTCTCGTGAGAGCCCACCTGCAGTACTGCATCCAGCTCTGGGGCCCCCAACATAAGAAGGACATGGACTTGTTGGAGCGGGTCCAGAGGAGGGCCACAAAGATGATCAGAGGGCTGGAGCACCTCTCCTATAAAGACAGGCTGAGAGAGTTGGGGTTGTTCAGCCTGGAGAAGAGAAGGCTCCAGGGAGACCTCATAGCGGCCTTCCAGTACTTAAAGGGGACCTACAGGAATGCCAGAGAGGGACTCTTTATGAGGGCATGTAGTGACAGGACAAAGGGTAACGGCTTTAAACTGAAAGAGGGTAGATTTAGATTAGATGCCAGGAAGAAGTCCTTTACTGTGAGGGTGGTGAGGCACTGGAACAGGTTCCTCAGAGAGGTTGTAGATGCCCCTCCTTGGAAGTGTTCAAGGCCAGGCTGGATGGGGCTTTGAGCAACCTGGTCTAGTGGAAGGTGTCCCTGCCCATGGCAGGGGGGTTGGAACTGGATGATCTTTAAGGTCCCTTCCAACCCAAACCATTCTATGATTCTAAGATTCTATACTCTACATGATTTACTGTACCTTTCTTTAAAAGGTAGGCTGAATTACTCTGAAACAGGAGAATTTCACGTCAACTATCAGTGGAATAAACAGTTCAAAGCTTCACCAGTTAAAAATATTGCACCAAAATCATTGTATTTGAAAGCAATACATTAAGAACTTTTTAACATAGAAACACTTAAAAAAAAAGACATAGTACAACAGCTACTTTGAACTAAAATAGCTGGTAAACTGTAGGAATTGATGAAATGTGAGTTCTCTGCCACAGGCAATAGATATATGGATTACCTGGAATCTCTCCTATATAGTATCAAGTAAGTTAGGAGGGGAAAAGGTCTCCTCTGTCCTGTAGTCTCCATGGAGCCAACTGTAAACTCAACAAAACCTATCAGACAACAATTGACAGTATTCTCTTCTATTTTAGAAATACAGGTCTACAAGAAGTCTTGAAATGCTTCACCACCAGTTAGTGCAAATAAATAAAAGCCACAAGATAAATGGATGTACCACGACTATCAAATGTTATACAGATGTCTACAGCTCCGACCATAGGCCCCTCAGCCTGTGAATCTGGAGCAGACACACAAAAACCACATGATGCTCTACACAACTCATGAAGTTCCCATCTAGAGAGTCGCAGACGAACAGTAGGGAGATCCTTGGAAAATGAAGGACAGAGAAGCAAAGGGACAAGAGACCTTCCACTAACATCCATCCGAGATGTGGCAGCCCAGATCCAACATGGTATTTAGGGACCACGCTCAGTGAACGCTATGTTCGTGACGCTCTGAGGACACTGCATCCCATGTCAGACTATTACCAAAAATATAAAACCATTGTGTGCAAGTGAGGGATACAAACAGTGAACTCCAAGAACGGAATAAATTCGCCCGTGCAGAAAATCACTTTCTCCACTCCAAAATCAATTCCTTCATTACGTGTGCAGTTTAAAGGGGAAAAACGAAACACACAAAAACGTGCAGATGATCATTGAAGATCAGCAGTCCCTTTTTGGAAAGCGGAAGCACGTATTTAACTTCGACACTTACTTTTTATAAGTGACTTGAGTAAGCAAAACATTTATCGAATGGCAAAAAAAAAAAATCTGCTCAATAAGTAGATGTCTCTACCAATACACACACATTAACTAACCTTCTTCTCTTGATTTCCCAGGACATGGCAACAGACAGCTGTGGCCACTAAGTTTTCAATACTCTTATAAAATTCCTAGGTACATTAAAAGCATGATTGAAACCTATTAAAACTATTTGGTCAGGGAACACAAGGTTTTATCACCATCATTTGCTCACCTCAGCATTAACTTACAAAAGAAAGCCTCAATGACTTGCAGTTGGACATCTGGCCCTTAGTTCAGCTATTAACTATTTTAAAGAAAGACCTTGAGAGAGAATTAATAGGCTGTAATCATCTAAAGTAGTCTCATATGCAGTTCATTTCTCTTTCACTTCTTCATTGCAGTAAAAAAAAAAAAAAACCTGAACCTTTCAAAAGCAGCAACATAAAAAAGCACATAAAAGTTGATTCAGATTATATCACACCCCTTCATATTTACAGATTTTCTGTAATACAGAATCTACTATCATTGTTTCACCGCAATTAAAAGTCTTGGCCTTTTTAATCCTAAAACAGCCTTCAGACATCATCCAAGTCTGGAAACATTTTCAAAACCCTCAGGAACTCGACAACAGCAGCATCGTATTCCAGACAATATTGCAAACACCTCCCACGCAATCAAAGTGTCTATTAAAGAAACAGTCTTGAAAAATACAGTTCCCCGATCCTCCTCTTCCTCACAATACCATCCCCGCTGGCTCCTGCGGGCGCTACGTTAGTTTCTTTATTCTGCGGTTCTGCTTGTCAATATTCAGCGTTGCGCGGTCTACGGAGGTAGTGATGGAATCGAGAGCTTCATCCTGCCTCTCCAGCTCGGCTTCTGTCTCCAAGGCAAGGCCCTTCAGTTTCTTTAGTATCTGTCAGAAGAAAAGACTGAGAGCTTTCAGCGATCAACCAGCCAGTTCTTTGAGAAATGTAACAGACCCATGGCAATTAGTTATTTCATTGTTTTAAATGATGAAATAATTTGTTGGAGTCTGCCCTGAAGCGTGCTGGTAAAAAGACACAGGTCTTGCTCCGATAAGCTGAATTGAGATGAATTAAACAATGAACTAAAGACCAGAAAAATCAAATCTGAAATGTTAGGGTTATATGCGGGGGGGGATAAATTAGAAGTAAAAAGCAGTGTAAACATCAGCTTTTTGCCGGCTCTGTTATTATCTCCTTGGTACGTCTGCATCTTAGAGCAGCAGCTTGTCCTGAGATGTTGCACACGTTGAGAGCCGATGCAGACAGAGAGTGTGGCTGGTGCAAAGCCAGAAGGGGATCACATGGCTGAAGGCATAGCAAGGTTAGGCAGGGACCAGGTCAAAGGACAGAAAACATTGTTTTACTACAAACCACTAAAGAAAGGAGTGTCATCGGATGGAGCAGAAGGGTAAAAGTGAGACTTGGGCAACCAACCAAATAATTTTCAAGGGACTAGAGGGTGGTGTCGTATGAACGGACGTCAAGGTGGCCAAGAGGCTCAGGCTGTACCTGAGATGAGAAACAACGGATGCACTGACTACAGCTCTATTCCAGGCTGCAAGCATTATACTACATATCAACTGGTTTACACTACACTTAGCAAATTACTGTTCGTACGTGGGACTGTAAGCAAACACCCTGAGCTACTCCAAGATTGTGAGAAGACCCTGTTGTTTGAAAAAGCCTACAGATACTGGCTCAAACAGGGCAGAAGCCTCTAAAGTGAAAGAAGAAAGCCAGGCTGATGCATTCTTAAGACTAGGAGACATCCATAACGATACCATACACTGACTTATGGGGCCTACTCAACTTTAATTTTCATCAGTTTGCACAACCAAGTCCAAGAGCAGAGATCCAAACAACACAAGAAAAATCTGTCTTAACTCCTTACCCTGTAACACCGGCTCCTTTTAGCAGCCGTCCAAGGCATGAGTCATATCATAGCCTTTTCTTCCCTCTTGTGGCTACTCCCTTAATAAGCCTGGTTGCATGAACTGAAAGCACCTGCCCGATAGGCAAGCCTCAGCTGCCTTCCCTTGGATGTGTCGGAGGGAGATTTGGAAACACCGTATCACAGTGACTGGAAATCCAGCTTCTCAGTCGGTTCAGATCATAAAGGGGTTGTCTCTGCTGTCACTGCTGGCCTACATGATCTGCTTCCTTAGGCATCCACAGATGGGCCCAGCAGGATATCCTCACACTGCCTGCTTAGTAAGAGCAGTTTATCCAATCAATTGCAATAACAGTCTCCAAGAAAGCAAATTATCCCAGCACTATCCCACAACATCAACTGCTGTGGTACATGAGCATCCAGGTAATGCCATTGATGATTCCAGAACTGCAGCCTGTCTAACAAAATAAATCTGTGGCTTTTGGTAAAATAGGGGAAAAGAATTGTACTCTACACATGTTTAATTTTATTTTTTTCATAACAACTGGTGAACTCTGTTTTCTTGTTTTCCTTTTAGAGTATATATAATCAGCCCCCAGAAAGCTGCTGTGAAACAGCAGCAGCCCCTTTATCCACATGTGGGGCTGAATTCCACAGCAGTCCCATCGTTTGCAGCTACGCAAGTTACTGGTTTGAGAAAAGCAGCGAGGAATATCATATCTAGCTGGAATGGCAGGGGAATTTTATGCAGACAAAATGCTTTGACTGAAGCTGGACGTCAGCCACACTAGTGAGATTTATCTCGTAAAATATCTCTCAGCTCTTTCCATAAATCACAAGCAGCTAGAAATACGGCTGTGTGAATAACTGGTTTTGCAGTTTGGCTGCCAAAGCAAAAATAGAAAACAAACCATGGATCAAGCTTAATCTACCTTCTTCTGTTCTTACCAAAACTACAAGCTAAAAACCCCTCTGTTTCTGTCCCAAATGAAACACTTCAGGTTCTTTCACTGTAACAGGAAAGCGAGGCTGAATTCCCCGAACTGGAGGTGGTAGACGTGTGTAGGATACGCACTAAAAAGAAAAATGACATGATCAGATCTATCGTGTTTGATTCAGGACATGGGTCTGAAATAAGGTCTTGCCTCTCCTGAGGAAGTAACTTTACTACTTGCAAATGGGAAGTTCAGAGGTGGCTCTCTCTCAGTCCTTCCTTTGAGCTGCTTCTCCATATATTTTATATGTACAAACATACATATAAATACATAAAATAAAGCATGCAGTGCTACATGAAATGACTCCTACCATTCATAAAGTCACAGTATAATTAAGATTGGAAAAGACCTCTGAAGGTCGTCTGGTCCACTCCACCCAAGTAAGAGCAGGGCCAGCTTCAACGTTCAGCTGAGGGAAGATTACAGGGTTTTAGCCTCCACTCCAATAAACTTTTAATTCTTTATACTAGTTTAAGAGAGAAGAGACCTCACTCCTTCAGTATGTCCCAAAGGATGGCAGTGAAAGACATGTGCTTCGTCATCTGCAGATGATTTAAAGATGGTCCACGCTGACATTTTTTCAGCAAGTTTACTAAAAAGTTTTATCCAAGAGCATCCTAAAATTTGTTTTCCAGCACAGCAGAACAAAAGCAGCAGCAGCTGCCGACACTTTCTAGATCATGGCTTGACGCGTGCTCCAGAACGGTCCCTCTGGCCATGCAACACCTCCACCTTCTGCTGCAGCAAGGCACGCGCTGTTGGAGGTTTATCACCAAGCACCCTTAGCAGCGTGGTATGTTCAGCTTTCCTGAGCCATGTCCTCACCCAGCACATCTCAGTTTGTGAAATTCATTGAGGCGAGCACGTAAGGTAAATGTGGTGACATGGAGTGCAAGCCTCCAAGAGAGCTCTGCGGCAAAGCAGGAGCTGGCACGAGAGGATGCAGAAAGGAAGCAGGGACACTCCTCCTTCCCCACCTCTCCAACAGGCACCCAATTTATTTGTAAATCAAAACTGTGCCAAAAAAGGCCCAGGTTTGCCATGAAAAACAGTTTATTTTTAGTTTCAAACCAGATTACTTTTGATAGGCTTCACATTCATTAGAGCATACTTAACATTTAAAATACAGAAAAAGACACAATTGTTGAGAACAGAAAAGCTTTTAAAATACGAAAGCAGTAAAATGGAAACTCAGTCGGCTACAGGGCACTGCTCAGTTCACCTGCCAATTAGGCTCTGCCTTGAAAGGCAGTGGGTGATGATGATGTGGTTACTCATACACAAAAATAAAAGGCAAGTGGCTCACTTTCATCTGTTAATTCTCTTTGCCTAAGAAAGTCTGGTATTAAATCCCTTAACCCTTTGTCTGTCAGCATCTTCAACCGTTCAAGCTGAGTGCTGCTACTCCATCCAATGGGACCTGAAACGGTTAAGATGCTTTTCCAGCACAGCCCACAGAGCTGGCTGGAAAGAGTTACTGGAATCTGAAGTCTGGCCAAAGCTGGTCACTATTTTTGCAAAGCAAAATGATGGCAAGATGTCTAGTTATCACTGCTCCAGTTCTGTCAGCTGCTCAGAGCAGCAGTGCCTTCTGTGCCAGCATGTAATTTGGACGGTGAACCACGACATGAAAACTCAGCGTGAAACTCTATCTGTTACACAAAGCCAAACAGCAGGTATGAGCCCATCAAAGACGCATTTTAAAGGCACATTTCCTCAGGCACTGGTCAATCTCACATTGAGACAGCCTCAGATTTATGCCACCCAATTATAATTTGGAAAGTCTGATTTGTCCTCATGGGTCTGCCACAGATTTTCTGTGCAACTTCAGGCAAGTTACCTAATATTCCCACGCACAGAGTTCTTGCTGTAAAAAACAAGGAAGCAAATTTGTCACCGCTCTCCAAATCCACCCTGTGTCAAGTGTTCAACTACAGCAGACTGGGGCCTTGCTGGGAGAAGAGGCGTCCATCCAAGCTACATACCCCAAGTTCTTGTATAGACTATGGGGACCTAGACAACACAGTGCAGTGTAGGTCACGATTCATCTGCTCTATTTTCTGTACCTGCTCAAGGAGGAGTTCAAGCACTGCCTGCTCCTCTCTGCTTTGGTTCAAGTGAGAGCCGAGCAACCAGCTTAGCTGCAGACAGTCACAACACAGACACAAATGGAATGATGGGAGAGGACTCCAAGCCCGTGAACCTGCTCAGTACTTAGCCCTACTACTTCATCATTTTGCCACACCATCTGAAGACCTAAACTCAAAGTGTCGGGCACTGTACAAACAGAGATTGTATCCTAAAGATCTTACAATGGAGACCTCAGTTTGGTTTGGGTCCTGAGATGCCATCATAACAACGCAATTTAGCTAAAGCTTGTGAAATATGATCTACTGTCTCAATACACTGAGTATCCAGCAGTAAAAATAAGATACAGAAAGTGTCATTGTGCAGAAGTATTGCCAATTGTAGTTTGAACTCCCTGAAATCCTCCCCGAGATCCACTCCATTATCCCTGTGCAACTGAGGTCTGAATGCTAAGGCAGAGCACATATAACCAGAAATGGCTCTTCAATGCAGCTTCCCAGCCGAATTCACCTGTTGTTATCAGGAAACAAAGAACTGTCATTTGCAGTACTCTGAACTAGGGTGCAAACAGAGGTTTTGACAGTGATAACTTGTCATGATTTCATACGGTGCTTCACCTCTGTGCTGAACTTATTGCAGGTGAGCAAGAAGGGAGGACAGCACCCAAAATATTCGAATTCATAGTCCCATTATAAGCTCAAAGCCACAACAGGGATTGAGTGATCTTGCACCGAAAAATATTAAGAGGCCTGTCCACGTCCTCTCCTGCTGCACCTAGAAATGGGCAGGGAGACAGCACAGAGCAGAAACATCTTAAACCACTGCAACACAATTTACTAGAGGACATTTGTCAATGCCTTGTGAGACAAGTGCAACCTGCCATAACAAAAAAATGTACGGCTTTACATTGCTTTAACATGCCTCCTGTTTGGGATTGCCGCTATCAGCACTTGCCTGCAGCTATGCAAAGCACAGACCCTTCTTCTGCTTGATCCAGAGTTGTGTTTGGTGTATGAAGACCCAAGCCCTACACCAGCCACTAGCAAAAGTGTTTCTGCCTGCTCTAGAAAATCAGGCTGTCTCTTGTAGCACAAAACTTCTGAGCACAAAAATCACTGGAATAGGCAAGTGTGACAGGACAGCAGGTCCCTTGTATCTGAAGCACACAAAAGCAGACAAATTTTGAAGCATTAGCTCTTTTGAGCCAGTGGCTATTCAGACAGTATGGAAGGCTTACTGTTTACTATCTTATTCTTAGTGGCTGATTTCTCCCATTATTTCTTCTTAACTGATATAGAAATCTGATTTTATCTACTTTCTCAGGGAGTACTAAGCACTCGTGGTGCCACTAACATATCAGTGGCCTTGTCTGGAAAAAAATACTCAAGCAGCTCCACAGGCTTAACTACCACCTTTTATTTTGGTACCATTAAATACTGAAGTCACACACAAGCAAATACAAAGTGTTAGTTGTGAGGACCTCGGTTCTCTCCCCGTATTGTGCCTTCCAAAAAATAAATCTGGGGCATGGTCATTACACGTGTCTCTCAAGATCAGTTGTCTGTTGATCGCTATAGGCCACAGAACAAGGCCATCCTATGAGCAAATTTGGTATTTAGCACTTGGAGTGAATGGTTCCTCAACAAAACACTTTTTCTCTGATCCAGCAGTTGTGATTTCCTGAGAAGAGGGCATGATAAAAGGGTAAATAAACACTGAAGAGACTCTGAAAGTAGCAAAGGACTGAAATGGAACCATCTAGACCTGAGAAGACATGGAGGAAGCATGTCACAAAGATACGCACTGAGATGCGTTTTTTTCCCAGATGTTACAGAATTAACTTCTTTAATACTATCTCTGTCTTCATGGCATACGCGATCTGCAGACAGTAAATATCAGGGCAACAGTTCTTTGGCAGGAACAGTTTTGGAAATTAGAAAGCACTGGTTTGGCAAAATAAATTCAAATTTAGTGAATTCCCCCCCTCGACCACAGCCCTTAAGCTAATATTATCATATCCCCTCCCACACCCGGTGCCATTATGTCAGCCCCAGCGAGGCGGTAGGCAGAGGCTCAGCCAGAGACCACAGGAACTTTGTAGGCTTCCTTCTCCATCTCTATAGCACAGCTAAGGAACACAGCTCACTCTGCCACAAACTCTGTGGGTTTTTTAACATAAACGTCCCTTCATGAAGTCCTGCTGAGGTCCTTTACTCAGGCACCCAATCGCAACTGCAGATGCTCAGGGCTTCCAGCTCTAATGGAAGGAATTTAGTATCATTCAACAATTCCTGTTGCAAAACATCTATTGTTATTACTGTAAGTACTTTGTTTTTGAGGAGAGAGGAAGAGCAACAACTGTTTGTCTGTTCATCACAAATTGCTCTTACTTCTCCAACTTCAAAAGTTCTGCTGGACTTACCCACATCACAAGTAACAAGGGAGAAACAGCTGAGCTCTTCTGGACTTTGTGATTTTGTTTTGTTTTTTTTTTTAAAAGTGCTTGCATTACGGATAATCAAAGAATAAAAGATCATAATCCTCAAGAGAGGAAACTGCTCAGAAAAACGCTCTAGTTATCAACATAAGGACCTCAAATACCTTTAATTCATTCATGGAAGTCTGATGCCACAAGTATCATTGTCTTCAATGCATGTTAATGCTTTGGACTTGTAACTCTTTTCCCCCCTTTACTCTCTAAATGCTTTCCAAACATGATTAACCATCATCCCGCTCATTCCCAAAGTGGGAGCTGAAGCGAAGCAGTGCAAAGAAGCTCCCTGGGAGCAACTGCATCAATGAAAGACAAGCCCTTGCTGCAGGCTACGACAACTATGCGCACTGCTCATTGATGAGACAGGTTTGGAGAAAAAAGGACAAAGCAGCAGGCTCCACCTCAGCAAGGAGCACCCTACAACCTAACTCATGACTGACTGCTGAAGGCCACACAGCTGGAAATGAGACAAAGCTCCTGGTTCCCTGCCCTGCTTTCTGTTTACGGATTTAACCTGCTTCTCAACTATAAAATGACTGAATATGGTAAATTTAACCTTAGATAAAGCCTTGACATACCTTAGATAAGCATTAAATGTCCTGCTCAGATGTAGTTTCAAGATCTTCACCTCGATGCTTCCAGGGGTTCAATACCCGAAAGGCTTTGTACGGCATTTACCATGATGCTGCCCTTGAACCCCATCAGAATATATCCCCAATCTCCATACCTTTCAAATCTGTTTTTACTGGTAGGAACTCCCCCCCTTCTTTCACGCTTTCCTTCACTTCCACATCACTATACTTCCCCTCTAAACCTCACCACATTGTCTCCTAACAGAACCGAAAGATCCTGAGCTATTTCACTCTGCTTTGCACTTTAGAGCAATGACAAAAAGCAGTGCTTGGACAACTCCTGGGAGCAGCTGGCGAGACATCAGCCTATACAAGATGAGAGGCTTCATTCCCAACTCACAAGACTTGTTGGAAGATGCTGAACTCCCCATTCTACGTTTCCTCTGCTTCTCCAGTCACAGCCAACTGCTTTGATAGTATCAAGCACCAACAAAGGTTGGTGTTCAGCTGTCAAGAACTGGCCCTGGGGAAGCAATTCCTAGAGAGCCTTTTTTACAAGGTGTAGCAAAATGTGTCTTCAATAGTAGTCCATGACCAACAACACTTCACACCATATTTAGCTTTTTTGGGTCTGGCTGCAAATCAGAATTATAGCGCTGAAAAGCTGACATTTAAGGAAGGAACAACTAGCCCTTCTGAATACATAACAGCTGTACAAAGTGTATGCACACATGCATAATAGATTACTGATATTTGTACAACTACAATTGATAAATACTCTCCCTTAAAATCCTCCAAAAGGTCAATGCTGCTTCAGAAAATGCTTATTTTTTGATAAAATGATAGATCATGGAGATAAGCCCTTTAAAAGATGACAAGAAGGGAGAATAATTAAATGGTGACTAGTGCATTTTGTTTTTGAAAAAGCCCACATAAGATATTTCAGTCAAAAGATCTTCATTATATTTTGGTTACAGAAGCAAGTTTTGGTATAAAACTGTGTATTCATGCAGTGACTCCTAGTAAGGAAAAGGAACAGGAGTTTTATAGGAATTACGGCACGTACCTTAAAATTATTAATGACTGGAATGATGATTAAAGAGGCCTGGCTCTCAGGGAACAGGTGCTCAGCAATTATTGGGAAAAAAAAATCAGGCCAATTCATGGCCTGTCAGTTTGGCATTCAGATCCTCTCCCCACCCACACCACCCCACAAGCTCACCTCAAATCATTAACTGGCTTAAAAATTCTTGGCTTGGTGTGGTATAAATAAATACCAGAATTGTCTTTTGAGCTCTAGTTAATCCTGAAAGTGTTTTGTTTTAAATAACACTGGCCATTTAACACTCTTTCTAGTCCACCATCCAGCACAGAGAATTTCAGAAATTTCTGAAATTAACCTTCTGCAAAGGTTAAACTCTCACTTACCGAACTGCCTTTGGTTCATTTTAATAAATAGATTTTTTTCTTGCAAGTAGTTTTCATTTTTAGCCACTCAAGTCACTAATAAGTGCTTGTGACTCAAATGCACTCAAGCTAACAGAAGTTGCCGTATTCTAATTCCCAACTACAAAATAAAAGAAGGGGGCTGGAAAACTGCCCGTTTGGCTAAGAGGCAAGAGACTTCACATGACGCTATCACCAAGCTACAGATGGAATACCAAAAAGAATAAGATGCTAGAGGGGAAAAAAAATAAAAAAAAGAATAAAGTTTAATCTTCAATCACATCTTCTGATGTGGCTGTGATCATCACCAGTAAACCTATTTTAATGGAAAAACCACTAAAACCATACTCCTTTGCTTTTCCAGTTAGCACTGTTGCAGATCAACCACATACTACAAAGAGGGATTCTTCACTAAAAGTTCTGAACATCAGCTATGAGAGAAATTCCTTAAAGAGCCATTTAGAGGAACAATATCAGACCGGATTGCTTTAAATAAGTATTTTTTTCCTAGTAAAATCTCCAACCTATTTCCCCTTTATTAATTTGCTGGACTGCATACTTATTTCCTAACTACAAGTTCTCTCTGTGTGTTTATAAAACACTTTGTTCAGCTTTGTGGATGTTTCTGAAATGGAACTGCTACTCCTTACTAAAAAGAATAAGATAGCATAGGGAAAACACAAAAAAGCTGAAAATGATTTAATTGTTAAGCTTCTCAGTCTTCAGAAGAAACAGGTTATGGGTAAGGATTTTCCTTGGGTTATAATCTATCACTTAATATATTTTGCTAATAATCCCTGATTTGTTCAGAATAGTTAAAAACAAACATAAAGTTATCAGTGTAATCACAGGCTTGATTAACTAGTTTTTAAAATATGCCCATCTAAATTTAGGTAGAGGAATATTTTAAGGACAATGACTGTGTTTCTGATGACGAAAATGCATGTTATTAAGGAAGCAGAGGGAGTGAAACAACTCTTATCAAAGTTATCTCAACTTATACCTGTTTAAGCTCTTTTGCTTCTTCCTGGGAGATCTTCTCTTGCTTCTGCAGCTGAACCTGGTCATTGTCCATCCCTTCTCTGCCTCCCACCGGAGAGCCGGGCTGCACCGCTCCTCCCAGGAGTCCCGTGGCTGCAAGAGAAAATCCCATGGTCAGACTGCCATCTCCTGTACCAATGGGGAGGACTACTACTAGGATCAAACTGGTTGACCTCTGCTTTGCTCCACAGCAGTTTGCGAGGGGACAAGTGCACTCAGAGAAGCCTAACCCAACCTTGCCCATTAAGCTATGTTCTTCTAGAAAGGATTCGAGCTGTATTTTGTACAACACCTAACCTGGAGGTGACCAGGCTGCCAGAGATGACTTATTATTAAAGGCAGCATTTGGAGAATGGGTTCATTTTGGGCTGTGGGGATTCATCCAAACAGAGAGCAAAGAAGCAGCAACACACTCCCAATCAGATAAATGAGGATTCCCCACCTGCTGCTGCTTCTCTCTCTAATCTTTTTAATTAAAGAATTTAAAAGTGATGGATCAGGGACAAAGCCCAAGAGTCAAGTCAGCAAACCCCCGAAACAGAAGGGCAACGCTGACGCTAACAGCCACCCCCAGCTAAGCAGCGTGGACGCAATCCCTCATGTAATATGCCACCCGTCCTTTATTTAAAGCATCAGCTCTTATTGCAGTATCTGATACTACCCAGTAGGGTAGCAGGGACGTGCTGCAAGGAAAGGTTGTTATTTCTGATGCAGATGGGTGCTAAACACCCGAGACCCACATCTTGGCTCCTAGAGGCGCTTCAAACATCTCCGAAGCTCTCCCCCTTAAAGAGGTACCAAGAAGGAAGCTAACGCTACCCCTGCCACCTGTGAGCACGTGGCCTGACCCACAGGACGACGACGGCAGCTCTTACGTACATCAGGACAGAAAGCATGTCGGAGGCCAGAGCTCACCGCCAGGTCCAAGAGCTGGTGGCCAGCTGGCTGGCCAACCAACGGTATACACCCGACCGCTTTGGATAGCATTACTTCCCCGTGAAAAGGGAGACAAAAGCTAAACCAAAAGTACCAAACGCTAAATCCCTCTCAAGTCATTACCGCAAACTCATAATCCCTGGAATTATTCAGTTATCAGCCTGAGAGTCACTAGACTCAGAAACCATCAAGATTTAAGACAAGCAAGTCATTCACTGTAGTAGTGTTACCCTGTGCAAACGCTCCTTGTAGTTGGAGGGGCTAAGAACCAGGCACCGAAAAACACTGCTTATGGTAAATTACTGTCATGGTCTCCCTCAGAGGACAAAGTGGGGAGGGAATGACAGACCTGCCTATGGCAGCAAATAGCCAGATGAGATTCTTTGTGTTTCTTATCAGCTGAGTGTCACCATATGCTAATTATTTCATTAATACCAAGAAATCTATCCATTTCACTCCATTAATCCCGCTGAGGACAAGAACAGGAGGCGGACACGACAAAGGCGCACAAAAAGAATGGGATGAGGAAGGAGATCTGGCATTTCCCAGCAATTTTCTAGTTTAAAAAAAGGGAAAGAATCGAATAAAGGCAGAAACATTTAAAAAGCAATTTTGTTTCATTTGTGTTACACCCAGTTGGACTGTGAGACTCGCTGCCACCACGTGAGGACGAGAAGCTACCAAACCTCTGAACAAAGTGCTGGAAACTCAAAATAATGAGAACACTCTGTCATAGGAGTAAGCAGGAAAAATTCAGCAGCCTCGAAAGGGATAAAAAACTGAATGCCAGCCTTCAGCTATAGGACTGAGAAAGTACTGCCCTAGACTGTTATACTGCAGACACACTGTAAGATTTCTTGTGCTTTTTAATCCGGGGTAGCTGTTATCAGCCATTATTGAGGACGTTATTGGCTAGGAAAGTACTGGCTTGATTCAGCACAGAAGAACCTCTGTTACAAAACAAACCTCGCTGCTCTGTCCTGAGCATTTAAACACCCGTGCAGCTTGTTCCAAAAAAATACAGTCAGAAAAGACATGCAAAGCAGCTAAAAATACTTTCAGATAATCTGGTGTGTATAAAACTCTTCACAAATTCCTCTTCTAGGTAGAATCAAGCCAAAACTCTTAGGAAAGATGAGGTTTTTGTATTTACTTATACAAATGTGCAATATGCACAACTTTAAGGCAGGACTACTATAAACAGACAGGATCCATATGAGACTATGACAGTTGTGGAAACGTTCACGTCTCTGAGCTGCACCACCGAGGGCAAAGAACACTACGAGCCAGTTTGCCGAGACAGATTTACCCCCGCCGCAAGGATATTTCTCCTGTAAGTCTCTAAATCAACATCGCTATCTGAAAATACACATATATATCTTATGTGTACACAGAGGCAGGCATGCATAACACAGGCTTTTTTTCCCCTCCTTGGGGTGGGGGGGGTGAGCGGGGGGAAAGAAACAAAAATTAAAAATCAGTATTTCCACCATGTAAGCAGCCATGGAAAAAAACCCAGAGGTTAAAACACAGTCCGTGACTGCCATCTTGCGACAGAAGACAGACGGCGACAGGCTCCGGGGAAGGAACAAACAGGGTTTTGGTGGAGCTGGAGAAGTCAGGATTTCCATAAGCTCCAGTTTTCTTTACTGACATTTCCAAATTAAACAGTCAAAATGCAGGTGGGGGTAGGAGAGCAATATCCTTGACTCACTGACTCAGATGCAAACAGAGCAGAGCAGTGGGAAATTAAGCACAGTAGGGCTGTATAACCAATTATTTTATGTAACCAGCCTTAAGACCATCAGGAACTGAACACCAATTTGCTGGAATAACTCAGTGCTTAAGAAACCAGCAGGTTGTTTTTCCTCTAAGTTGTTGTGCTGACATTTTAGTGCCAGATGCCCAAGACTTACTTCCTTAAAAATTAACAAGCTTTTCCAAGCTATGGCCCTTGACGACTCGTCAACAAGAGGACATTATCCTCCCTGCTGAAGTCCAGTTTTAGCTTGGTGCACAGAAATAGGTTCATCTATTGTTTTACTGTATCATTTTTCTACTCGTTTTTAATATACTGGCAATAAATCCATCCACTGATTTGCTCTTTTGTCACTAACAATTAGGAAAAAAAAGAGGATTCAGGCATGTTGATAGAAATAAATTCCTAACAGACAAAAATTCACCAGCTCTCCAAATGAAACCAGGGTTGGATTACAAAAAACAAAAAAACTACCCTCCCCGGAATTTTAGAAGAAGTAAAAGTAGTAAGGAATGTCATTCTTATTGTTGTGAAAGGGTTTCAGTGTCCACTGTGTTTTCTTAAAACGATTAAACTATGCATTCACCTAATCTGAGACCTAAAAATCTCCTAAATCCAAACACCTGAACTTCTCAAATAACAAAATTCTACTTTTTTAGATATGAAAATTAACATGATGTTTATCCCATATGTTATTTAAAAACTTGTCGGGCTGGAAATTTGTTTTAAACTTTCTACAGTTAACTGAACGACAGGTTTAATATAAATATGCTTCCAGCTACAAACTGCCAAAGGAAAAATAGCAATGACAGAGGACTCTGAAGCATGCAGTCAGGAGAGAAGAATGGATTTCTAATGACCCTTCCCCACAGAGTGGCACAATACTGAACTAGTGACCACCGGAAAAAAAGAATGACATTGTAGTTAAAAGACAGGCCAGTAGCTGAAACTAAAATTAAGCTAATCCTTTCACAAAGCGGTGTGGAGTTAGTGACACCACCAGCTGAGAGCACAGTGTTAAAGGGGGCTTGGCATGTTCCAGCTGTCAGGCTCCTGAAGGACACTCAGCTTCAGCATCTACAGTCACAGGTTTTGCTAACGTAGTTGGGAGTAAGTAAATCCAACTAGACTAAAACAGGGCCACACACTTCTATTATCTCTACCCTCTGAAGTCACCTAGCAGTTATTTCTTGCATTTTATCATCAGCATGGTCTCACCGTTGGGGCAGGGGAGAGAGGATTTGCCTTGTAAATATTATACACTGTTCTGAGTTTGAAAACCACTTGGAAACTTTCGGTGCTAGTGTTACTGCTTACAGATGGATTGCTTTGTCAATCACATACCTGCTTGCCAAATGGAGGTCCCCAAATCTACCTGAGGAGACTTCCTGGCACCAACAAATCCTAGGGCATCTTCTAAAAACTGTATCTTCTTGCTAAACTGCATCTCCAAGATGGGGATTGCTTCTGGCATCTTTGCTGACAAGAGCCGGTAAGAGGTGTCAGGCTTCCCAATAAATCTCTGACGGACACTGATTTCATATGGCGTGTGAACTCTGATATCATCTACATCCTTTGATTCAAACCGGTGAATGACCTGAGAATTGCAGTCACTGATTTCCAGGCCAGAAGCGAAGAGCGTGAGTTTTCCTGGCTTGACATTTGAGTCTGTTCTGTGGGTGATAATAACTGGAATTCTAATTATGATTCCTTCCTGGTTCTTCGAATCGGAAACTGTGGCAGTTTCCTTTGGCTTGGTTTCCAATAGTGCTTTCCAGAGCTTGCTGCTAAACGGCCACCAAGAAGGAGATTCGAGCTCAGTCAACAACCTAGTGGAGCAAAAAGAGTGTTAGAAGAGTGAAAGCCAGTAGGAGGGTCGTGCTACCCCACCAGTTCAAAGCAAATTACCGCAAACACAAAGATTTCTTAATACTGAACCCAGCCCTCTGTCATTTCGCTCCTCAAACCTATTCACAGCTTACCAGGATCCATCAGTTCTAAAAGCCAGCTTTTCTTCATTTGCTAACATGTTGGAAAGTGGTCTCAGAATCTCACTGTTCTGATGTGAGAAATCCAACTTCCAACTGGATTTATTCAGGCAAATTTACACCCATCTGTTCTTCAGCTAACACTGCCTTTTACCTCAATGTTTCCACACTTGGCCATCACCACTGCTGCCTTCTTCTGCTCCTTTATACCTCAGCTCCATAGTCTGATGCCACCTTTTGCTTTGCCCCCACCCCCAAATTCCCATTGCCAGTTAAAACACTAAGAGTGCAAGGTTGAGGCTGAAAAGCCCAGCAGAGACTGCCCACTGGCATCCAGTGTCTGCCCCACCATCAGTGTTGGTCAGCTCCTGAAGGAGACAGGCCTCCTTGCCGGCAAACTCGTGCCTTAGCTTAAAGATAACTGGACTCTGCGGAGGAATTAAGCAACTGCTCCCAAGGAAGACCACTGTATAGCCAGAAATAACGCAGGAAGTCAAGCCCCTTATTTCTAAGCAAGAAGATGCACCTAAGCAGGCACCTAAGTTTATCAGCTGCAGGCAAGATAGATGTAGCAAGCTGTTAGGAAGAATCAGTGATATGTAGGACACGATCCTTCTGTTGTATTTTCTATCAGCATAGCCCATTACCCTTTTCTGGGGTCCTTTCCCAAGAAAGGATCACAATCACAGATCTCTTTGGGTCTAAGCCTCACCAGTACTCTTTCCACCAAAAAAAATGGGAATAAGAGGAAAGGCTGTAGTTTTCGTTTGATCTCCCATGTGCTGTGCTGCCTGTTAGCATCCCTCTCCAGGTCTAGACAGGAGTTAGAGGCAGAGCCACAGTCAGCACCTATGACGCTCCATTTCTCTCCCCCTCCTCTCATCCCCTGCCCATCACCCAAACCCATCCTGCTAGCAGAGGATCTGTGTTTCAGGATGACTCAGCCTCAGTGGCTAGAAAGAAATTTTGGGGACAACTACATCTCCCTGCACAGTCAACAGTAACTTCATATCCCCCCGCTCCCTCCCACTGTGCAACCAGCCTGTGCTACTCTCTCACCCACCAGCAGCCCTCTGGTACCCACCCGCATCTGAGCCAAAGTGGCTCATCTCCAGTTGCAGGCAGGCATAGGAAGAGGCAAGTCAACCCTCTGGGATGCATTCACTGCTCAAACAACCCTACCCAGTCCCCACTGGAAAACAGGAGTGAGCTGGCTGGAAGTATCCCACCAGCCTGCAGGCCACTAGCCTGATCAGGATGTTTTAAATGGAGATTTCTCAGCCCACCCGTCAGTCGCTGAGCAGAACAGGAAAGCCACCTCTAGAGGCACAAATGGATTCTCAGTTAACTAACAGGAGGGAAGAGGTTATGTTTAAACCAAACACAAAAAGGCTCTAAGGAAGTTCAACCCAGATCAGAGTTGTGTGTGTTCCCCCACCCCACAAATACCTTAAAGACTATCCAGTGATTTGCCATGTGCCACTGGCACGGTAGTTGTAGTAGATGCTTCTAATGAAGCCAGACCACATGAAATAAAATCCTTAATGAAACACTGTCATCTTACTGATGCTACAGAAGACTATTTACTGTCTTAAATCCTAGAGATGAAAGCCTTATCAGACCAAAATACAAAGTATTACTGCTTCATTGCTATTTTGGAGAGCCAGCTTGATTTAATTTGCTTTTAAGTTTACCCTAGAAAGGTACTGCCTGATAAAATATGCATCACAGCAGTGCTGCTCTCAAGATACTTTTTGTAATGATTTATTTTCCATGAGCGAATCAGTGTGTCCACATAAGACTTTGCGATTTTAAAAACCTGTTTAATTTGGCTGCAGACAAAGTCTAATCTGAAAGAGGAAGCTCTAACTGAACACGCTTTGTTTACTAGCCATCAAAGTTCTGCACCAGCTTCAAAACAGACCTGCCTAAAGAAATTCATCTGCTAGGAAAAGCAGAAAAAGTCATTTTGGGAGTCAACCACTGAATTCATGGATAGCGGAGGCAGAATGAATTGTTCCAAGAATCTACTCCCAACTAAAGCACGAACATCAGATATTTATGTAGATAGCATGCAACATGAGTAATGGGTCTGGAGCTCTCCGCTGCCCTTTGAAAATGCTGTGACACTCCTTAAAAAAAATGGGGGGTGGGGGGGGAGACGGAGACAGACCAAAGGAGATGTAACAGAAAGTTCTGCAATAACAGAATTTGAAATGGCACAGTATCATAGATTTAGGGCTGAATTCTGAAACTATGAGGTTCAACTGAAGTTCAACACAGAGAATGACTGAAAAAGCCCTAGGGTCTGCTAGTACACACCATCTTCCAAATTAAAAGCCATGTTCTAACCTACCTGCCCTAACTAAACAGAAACAAATGACCTGATCTCATTTCTACAGAACGCAAAGCACGTTTTCTGTCCTCTTGGTGTGCGAAAGAGATACAACAAGGTACTTGCTGGGCAACGACAGCTTATGCCTGTGTCTTAACCTATAAAAAGTCATTAAGTTCCTACCGCAATATGGGTTCGCTTCCTCACATTCATCGTGAGAAAAGCATGTACGTTCACTTCCTGAAAAGCAGCTGCAATGTGACAAGTCTAAACCTCCGTTTACATTGTGGTAACTTACTCTGGATAGCTGTGAGCCTTAATTTTTATCACTTTATCCCTTCACCCATCTCCTCCCCTCTTTCCCCAGGGACTGACATCCCGGCTGTGCGATGTCTGATTTACAGTCAAGATTTTTCTGCTGCACAGCCCTAACAGAGGCTCCAGCCAACTTCTCTGGCCTTCCACAGAGGAGTCACCCCTCTGTATCAACAAACTATATGACCGGTCCTTATATACAAAGGAAAATTTGCAACCAGAATACCTTGTCCTCTAATAGTAATATATTAAAATGGAACCAGTGAATCTGGCTTTCTGTTTATTTTTGGTCTTTGAACATCTGCTAGCACGTCAGACTCAGCTCTGCTTATCTGCACGCAGGTCCACTGAAAGCAGCTGTATATACCCAGGCTTACACAAGAACAGAACTAACAATCCAAAAAAGCCCACACATACAGGCAAGATAAAGTTAATCAAAGTTTTAAACATATGAAAGTACATAAAAGGGGGCTGGTTCTTTTTATGAAAGACACCGCTATCAAACTGGTGTCGCTCATATAACCTTGAATTAGCAGACACAAAAGTTTATTACCAAAGTTTTCTTCTGCACAAAATCTGCTACATATGCAAAATAGCCCTGCATGATATTATCCATGTAGTTACTTCTCATCAAGCTTCTAAAGAAAGCAAGAGTCAAAGAGCCTTAATAAACATTAGCATATTCATCTATGTTAATAGTCTGAATTACCCAATATGTAACAATCAAATGAGCTTCAATCACAGCCTTCCCCATTTTCTACATCGGTTAGGGACATGAAGATGTTATCAGTTTAAGAGAAGACTTTGTGCAGGGGGTGGGACGCAGCTTTATGAGAAAAAAACCACACACACACAAAAACAGACAAACTATGCTAGAAAACTAAGTGTTAGAACTCCACAAAAAGCACAGTGCAATTAAAGCACAGTTTCGCTAATGACTTCTGAGCTGCATTTTAGCCTGAGAGCAAGCTGGCCAAACTCTGCATACTGTAGATAAAACGGAATCTCAGCTAACATTTGGTCAATGCCTTCCTTTATTTTTCCATTTTTAAATCAAAGCATCTAGCTCTTCAGATTCATGAGGACAAATAATACCTCCCAGTGCATCTTAATCCAAAACAAAACTCTCTTCCAAAAACAATGAGCAGGTATTTATTTTCCTACTCATTGTTTATTGCTACAGAACTTTAAAAGCTATTGCTGAAGCTTTCAGTTATCTTGGCATTTCATTAAAGGGTATGGAGAATATCACCAGAATCATTGTGAAATCAACACTTTCTTTTAGATACGATATCCAGCTAAAAACAGATGCTTCTTCCAAAAACAACTAGTTTGAACTTTATTGTGTTTGTTTCTTCACACAGGTGTCAGAGCTTCTACGAAGACACTCATAGCTATATATCTTCAAACATCACAACACTACTCTTAATCTTACTATTTTGGACTGTTAGCGAATCCAACTTACAGCATACAAAATAGCATAGAATAATTCACTTTGAATGTTGATCATTAAACAGTAAAGTCATAACGTTCTGATTAAGACACCAACCATTTACCATTCACATTGAGTTCTGCAACAGCTAAAGTTAAGCAACATCTCAAATGTGCTCCAAATCTCTTATTTCAGTTGTCTAAAGGCAGCCCTTCATGGCTAATTTTTTTTTTAATACAATGGCTTAAGTGCCTGATTGAGATTACCACAAATAGTCTAGTAGTGTCTCTCCAGTTCTTGCACCACCACACTCTGCAGACAAAGCTCAGCAGTTCAGTGTTGCTCAACACCGCTCGTTTTTTCCTCAAAATGTATTTATTCCACCTAGACCTAAAGGCAGGGAGTATTCCAAGTAAGGTTAAAAGCAGTGCAGTTTTATAGCACAAATAAGGGAGCACTGTTTCTACAGCCATTTCCCTGACTACATCCACACCACAGACCCAATCCTCGCTGCTTGTGCGTAGCTGGGAAGTAAGTTCTTGTGAAGGAAAGCACAAACATAAAGCCCTCAACTACACACACTTTGTATGCAAAAGGCAGCCTCAAGAGCTGACTTCCACGCACAGAGAAAGGAGTACAATCTACTTGAACTGAAGATTAATTGGCAGCTATCTCCTGATAACCCTAGGAAACTGTCTCCAAGTCAGCAGCCCACCTGCCATATTCAACATTTCCTTTGAAAAAGAACCAGAAAAGCAGAACTGTGGTTGTGTTTGCTGTGGAACACCAAAACAGGCTGGTCCAGGACTGGCAAAATTAACCAAAGCCAACTTCCAGTATTTTTCATTTATGCATATTCTAATTCATATCTAATAAAAACGTGAATGCCATACCTTGTCCTTCAGTGGGGACGTTAATTTGCATCTCTTTCCCCGAACTAGTTGCCTATTCTCTCAAAACTTACAGGTTGTTAATATTTTGGACATCTCTGCCATTTCTGCCAGTTACGGCTGAAACTCATAAGGGCTTGAAAAGTTATTTGAGGGACAGAGGACAGTTATAGGTACACAAACAACTTCACCAGGGTGAAAAAACGTCGCACAGAAGGGAGGACAGAAATACAGAAACATCTTATTATAAGAACTAGATCCACAAAAGACCATCATGGGCTTAAACTTTCAGTGAAAGTCAACAGTTTAGTTTCCTAAAGACCTCTGTGGATCTGCCCCACAAATTTCAGGCATAAACAATACAATCCCACAACCATTGCTTAGCTCAGAGGATGCTACAGTACCGTACCTGTCTGCTACATCCATATCCCCTTCGATCTTGTTGAGTCCTCTCATGATGTTATCAAACTGCTCGCCCTGGTAATGCAGCACTTTTGCTGTGTCCTCCAGTCGTTTCTGCGATCCAGTCAATAACCCGGTCAGTTCTTTTCCCTTTGTTGACTGCAAAGCTGCTGCTTCTGCTCCTGCACCTTGGCTTGACAGCAACTGCTCCCTCCAGAAGTGCTCAAGGATGTTGAATACCACATTTCTGTTGGGTTGCAGAGAACTGAACCAGTGCTTGGTGTTCTTCTCTAAGATGGTAAGGGAGCTGAAGATTAAATTTGAAGATTCCTTCTTGATCTCACTGACACTAGAAAGATGGAAGTTGACCAAAAGCTCCCCAGTCTTGTCAGCTGTAAATTTGATCGCAACAGGAGTCAGTGAGAGTCTGCCAGAGACCCATTGTTTGCTGGTGTCCAAGTAGTAAGAACAAGGCCAGCTATGGATACGTATGTCTTCGTTCATCAGCTCGCCGTTCAGATCCTCTTCTTCAAGAGCAACGCCCTCAAAGCCAGAAGGAGAAACTAGAATAAAAGAAAAAAAAAAAAAAAAGCAAGACTCCTTAGCAACATGTAAAAGCTGATGTTAAAACACACTCATAAATAATTAATCCCATCCACAGCGGGCTTCCAGTACTTTCACTGGAACCTTTCAGGTACATACGCAAGATAGATTTGGAAATAGCTGCGGAGAGGTTACAAAAGTTGGTAACCATTTCTAACCATCTGAGTATTTCTTTCAGAAAGGTTCACCCTTTCTGAACAGGACTGTCGTTATTGCCCATTCCATACAGCACTGCCTCCCCTTTTTATAACGTTCTCATCGTGTTTCAGCACATGATTTGCAACAGCACAAACTTCAAATGACTACTGCCTTAATGCCCCAGATATTTACTAACTGTTGTGCTGTTTTGGACAGGGGAGGTGCTTTATAATTAGATTAGTCTATATGTTCACATGCATATGTTCATATTTTTGGGTGGAGAGGAACCTACTGAAAACAGAATCATGAAAAACTTTTACTAACTTGTCTGAGTCTTTCACATATCCCTTTTTACCAGAAAGCGATCATGTAAAAATGTTTCCATTCCCCACCTCGTCATCAGAAGCCACTTCCCATAGACCAACAGGTACTGAAGAAAGCCCAGAATACACTAAAACGCCAGCTCATCAATATATATCTACAACAATCACAACAAATAACTGGTCCTTCCCCTTCCACCCTGATATCTCAACATCCAGGTATGTTAAGAACACATCCGGAATGTCTATCCAACGCATTCAACAGTGCAGGTGAAACCAAAATCACCACTGACCAGAACTCACAATCATTAAAGAACAGAAACACCCAGCCACAAATGGATAAATAATCTTCAGAAATCATCACTATCTCAGACCATTACTCTTGGTCTCAGGAGAGATATCCAAAAATACCTACCTTACAAAACTCAAGTGGATACTAGAACTTCTGGTAGAACAACACAGCCAAAATAAACCCCCCAAATCTGTAGTATTTGTGCTGTGAAATATTTGTTGTTGCTCTGTTACTATCAAAGAAGTTTGGAAATAGGAGTTTGGGAAGAACTGGAAACAACTTAGCAGCGCTGCTGGGAAAACCTTGACTGACCCAAGTGGAAGTTAAGATGAAAAAGATGCCATAGTGGTATTGGCAGAGGCGCTGCTGGCCTGGTACGCAGAGCAACTCCGCACACGTGATAGCGGAGCAAGCAGCAGTAGAACTGCAGAGGCTTAAAAGAGCCAGCAGAACTGACTCTGTTCACTCAGCGTGAAGGGACACAACATTCAGGGCAATAGTGATTTCATTGCACCTCTGTGACAGGCCATGTTCTCCTGGGAGCCCATGATGCTATTCAATGACGTAATATTAATCCCATAAGACTTGCTCACCAGTATCTGGAATCCCAGCAAGAAAACAAAGAGCTGTCATATGCCTCAGGCCTGGCTTGCTTACATCAAAACAATCTCAAATTCAGAACGGTAAATTAAATGAACCGTATCGGGAGTGGCATCTCTCCACACTTCCAAAGAGGCTTCTTGTACCCAAGGGTCAGAATGTTTCCTGGAACATCTCCTTCATAATGTCACAGTTTTCAGCATGAACACTGAAGACCAATTACGTTCCACAACTACTTTGTGAACACCCATTGTGTCATGGTGATTTAATCACTCACATATTCATTATCTTCTCAAAGCCTTTGATGTATCATACCACAATTTATAGATTAGTACCGTAGCATTATCTCAAGGTGTTCTGCTACTTGTACGGCACAATAAATGAAAAGTTAGATCTCCACCACAAAATCCCCAGTTCGGTTGTCACTGACACTACTTACACCTTCTGACTTCAGTACGATCTGTTCGCTTCCAGGAAATGTCTAGGAATCCTAATGCAAATAAAAAAGCTAATAGTCCTTTTTCAGGTAGCACTGGTGTGAATTCCTGTAGCACACACTGAAGATCTCCTAGTGCTTTCAGGCTGCTGCATCATTAATATGCCTTAAAGAGAGCGCGCTTTAACTCTGAGTCCAGTTCCAATGACGTCTTTTATTAAATATGTTCAAAACCTCAGTCATGACCAAGATAAGGACTACTCATGGTATGTCATATTCCACAAAAATCTTTACTTTGGTTTTCATACCGTATTTCCATGGCATTATGAATTTTAGTGATGCAAATGGGAAAAATAAGCCGTAAGTTTACAAAGCAGCCAGAGTTTAAAGTGAAAATTCTCAATCTGTTTTGGCCTAATAAAATCGCAATCCTAGAGAGACAACTTTGCACTGCACTATGGGCCAAAGAGAGGGGGAAAAAGCCCACAGAAATCTGATTTAAATGAGTAGCTACAGCCAACAAAACAATGACAAGTTCTAGGAAATATTATTTCTCTCTCAGTCATTTGCTACATAATTTCATAATTTGGAGAAAAAGCTAAAAGCTCTGGCCTCAATTCCTCTCTCTAGAAAAAGAAGGTGGTTCCTCTAACACAGCAAGGTTTGATCAGACAGATCTGATGGAGAGAAATTTTTTTTCCCAGCCTGACTGTGCATTGTGAGTAGCCGATTATTATAATTTCTATTGAAAGGTTATTTTCTTTCTGTCATACACAAAGAAACAGGGAAAAGAAAAATACTTCTTAACGATCAGTCAAATGTGACTGCAAAGAAACAAACATCAGCAGTGAGATTTCAAAACAGCCATAAGCAGAACAGGGGCTTTTACAGGATACTTTAAGTGGAAAGTGTTTCTAATATGGATACACAGTTATATGCTAATAACAGTATATTTTTTGTTACTATAACTGACAACTATGTCAGTTTAAGCAACAACATAAATTACATTAGTGCTGAAATCACCGACAGTTGAAACTAAATCATGTTACAGCTTTATTAATTAGGTTTTACAAATTACATATCCAAATTAAGTTTAACTGTTTGACACTGCCTAGATATGAAGTAAATAGAAGAGCAAACAGACGACAAACAAAAATAATCATCTTTTATTCCACCCTCAAGCTCCTCGTAGCCTAAACGTATTGCAGAGGCAAATGAAATTTACTGAAAGGGCTCCCATCAGACCCACGGGGAAAAAAAAAAAAAAATTAAAATGAATCAGCAGCCTCCCAATTTATCAAAGCAGTGCGTCACATTCAGGAAAGCAGAAGATCCCAGCCCATACAAAGTAGCTGACATCCCTTTCCCCCGCCCTGTGCAAGACTTCGCTACTTACACTAGTTTCCGAAAATCTCATAAATATTAACAGGCTGCTCACAACAAGCTGTTGCCCTGAGATGTTATTTTATAAATAATGTCTATAAATAATGATGAAAACAAGACACCGAAAGATTAGACGCCTTGCAAAAAGATCACAAGGGAAACCTGGAACCAAATGCAGGTTTCTCAACGCTCACTGCTGGGACAGGCACTGCAGAACATAATGTCATCTGAAAAACAACTCCTAGATCTTGCTAACAGCAACAGCCACCTTCAACCAGGCACAGCCGTATTAGGGAAGCAAGGAGAAACTGTAAATAAGCAAATGACTTTTAAAGTTTCGTAAAATCTCAGCCTAGAGCCCATTTTCACACAGTAATAGTTCCATAAACTCTATACAACCGCCACCAGCTCCCCACCAAGACAGCATTTTTCTCTCAAGCCTGCTCTCTACCATTAAGGCTGTGAAAATATTAGCGTCTGATGCAGTCTCACAACTGTGCCATAAAAAAAGATCTTCCTAAACGATATCTCAAGCTCCTTACCTCTATCTGTAAATGCAGAACTCTCAGGCAGCCTTTTGGAGGCTGCTGCCTTTACAGAACCATCCATCCGTAGGTAGAATTTTTCTCCTGAGTGTTTCTTTCTCTTCAAAGTCCAAAAGAGCAGGTAAAAAAACCTGAAGCTAAAGCAAAAATCCTACTACGCCCGTTACCAAAAGGAAAAATATATAAATAATACAGAATATATATTTAAACCTGGATCTAAGAGTAAAACAAGTCCCCTCAGTCCAGGAGAAGAAACGAAGCAGTCACTTGACCTGTGTATATATATGTGTACATGCCTTGGGTCTTATGACTTTTGACTCACCTGAGAGCTTAAAGGCTTTGCCTGAGAGTCAGCTCCTTTCTGTGCCTGAGGCCAGAATTTCCAAGCAAAAACCTATTTGGGAATTAAATCCATTCATTGTTCCAGCACGTTTTTCCCCAATATAATGACGTTTTAATTACCATCAGATCTGCACAACTTTTTTTTTTTTTCCTTCCCCTTCTCTCTCCTTTCTTACAGAAGAAATTTAAACCTTGCAGAAACATAGATGTACGTCAGGATAACCAAGATTGATTTTATTCAACAATGAAAACAGTCATCAACGGTACAGAACACAGCTACTATTTATGAACATTCAACAGCATATTATAATTTAACACAAGGCTTCAAGGAGTCAGATTAAAACACATGAGAAATTTTACCAATGTTAAACAAACAAAAGACGAAACGGTCACAACTACTTGAAGTTAGCTGGAAAAAGGCATTAAATATGTACTTCACCTATGACACTCATGCATTGTGTCATATCATGTCGGACATTAACCTGTGATTACGGTTTTTGAGCAGCTAAAAACCATCGTTACCCTATTACTTTTGTAACGCTATTCTCCTCGAGTCAATATTGAAGAAATTTCTTGGTCTCATCTACTGGCAGCACTTTGCCTTTTATAAAACAGAACCTTGCCTCTGCTTCTCCCTTATTAGCTAGTACAGCACCTACATGGAGGATGCCTCATCATATTTGAGCTGTGCAATGAAAAGCAATGTTAAACATACCAACGTCATCTCTGATGTAAACAGTGAGCTCACCGCTAAAGACCAAACAGCTCAGCTACTGTTCTCCCAAATGAAAAGATTCCCCCCCCCCCCCCCCCCCCCCATATTTCCTAAAGTTTTGACAATCCCATTTCAGAAACGCTGAGCTAGAAGCCTTCTGCCACTTACACAGCTGGTTTACTATCAGGAACTATTACTTGAAATTCAGGATCTCTCTCCCCTCCTCCTCCCATCACTTTATTATGACTCCACCACCTGAAGTTCAGCATTATGTCACTCACCATTCTATTCCTCCTAAAACATGACTAGAAATTCCTTATATTAGAAGACATGGAATATTCATGGTTTTGTAAAATACACTGAAAAAAGCCTCACCTGCAATAAAACATACCATTTCAGTATTCCCACCCAGAAAAAAAAAAAAAAACCACAAACCCCACAACAAACAAAAAAACCACCCCAACAATGAGCAGATCTAAATCCTTTAGAATACCATGCAATGGAATAGGTCGGCAGGAAAAAAAAATAAACAAATGGCTTTAAATTACTTGTAAATACAGTCAAGAATAGGTTTATAAACTTGAGAGGGTTACAGTCCTTAAACCACTTCCCTGTATGCAGTGGAAGAGGAAGAGACATCTAAATGATTTCACAACAAATTTCTTCATATTTTTAAAAGAAATATACGTTTGCCTACACATTTGTCTACAGACCTGGTGACACATGCAGTCTCTCCCAATCTGGGCTCCCCAACATCAACATATTATCTACATCCTGTAAATCACCTCTTTTTTTAGCAAACAGTTTGTCTTTTTGACACATCTGCCCCCCGAACCGAGTGCAGTACCATATACAGCTACACACAGCAGCATAGAGCAAGAACTAGGATTAGCAGCAAAGAGATATGGATTATATTTCCGGCAGCGTCACCACAACATTGTATAAATTCTTTAGCTAACACGTAACTCGGTGGCTGCTTCTATAAAAAGGAGGTGACTCACCTTCTCTTGTGAAGCGCTTTGAGATCATTCAACGAAATGTAAGCATTACTAATTACCCCAGATGTGAGGAGATGCTACGTACCCTGGGAGAAGGTGCCGTCAGCTCACGAGCAGAACACCGTCCCTTCACAATGTGTCTACCTCAGAGCCTGCAAAACTTAGTCACTGATTCTTCTCATCTGCCCTCGGTAATTATCTGCAGAACATTTCTGCACACGTTTCTAATGTGTTGGTGTTTGTTTACTTTTTCCTCCTCCTTCATCGCTGAAGTTTCCATAGGGTCATTATCTTTGGCAGTTTATTCCCAAAGCTACCATCTGGCAAATGATGAGTTTAACACTCCTGTGAGCCCAACAACCCTCATAATAAAAATGTTTAAGGCCTATCAAGTGACTCTCCCCTCTTTTTTAACTAAAGGCCTAAGATGCAGTTCCACCAGGTTTCTAACTCTACGATTCTTCAAATGATGCTACAAGACATGAAGTACTCCAAGAGGTGCAGCAGGCAAAGACACACAGTACCTCTCTACTATGGCACACAGAGAAATTCAGCTCCCCTCGTCTCAAAAGATCAACAGATCCCCACTAAAGAAAGGCTCTAGACTGAGGGGCTTCTCCACATCAACATGTTTCCATCCTTCTATGGAAAAAACATTTTGATCTCACTCCATTTCTGATACAAGGCGACTTTAGAGAAGACCATAGTCCCACCAACCTCTCCCAAATACACTTAAGCATGGCACTGCCTCAGTTCCCATCCTTTAACCCACACCAGCCCCTACAGCATCCAGTCTAAACCTCATCAGCCTTCCTTGACCTTGACCCTGTCTCAACCTCTGCAACCCAAACCACAGACACATCTACACTTCCCAAACCTTGCTCCCCTGCCCTCCCTGGGTGCCCTGCCCCACCTCAGGGGTGAACCCTCCTCTGTGCTTCTTCTTTCCTCCCACAACTTGCTCCCCTCTCCTTCCCCAATGCCATCCTCCCAAGACTCACTATCTATATCCTTACCCCAAGCTAGAACTCCCTTCTCCTGAAAAACATTTCCGTCCCTTTCTCTTCCTTTTTCCCAGTACAAAGACAGTCTTCCTCCTCCTCACCCCAAACACAACACAGTCACCTGCTACACCAGATGTTTCCCCAGTCCCTATCCTTTTCCCAATACCAGAAGAGACTCCATTCTTTTCCCTAGTCCTACTAGGGAAAGCCGTAGGTCAGTCACTCAAAATCCTCTTCTCTCCTTCACGGCTAGGCCAGGCTCCACCGCAATCCTCATCCCTCCCTCTGCCACAGCTCTAGGGCAAACTGATCTCTAGAGCTCTCTGAACTCTGCCCCCCGGTATGCAGTGACAGGATACATGGGAACGGTTCAAAGCTGCACCAGGGAAGTTTAGACTGGACGTTAGGAAGCATTTCTTTACCGAGAGGGTGGTCAAAGACTGGAACAGCCTTCCTAGAGAGATGGTTTACACCTCAAGCCTGTCAGTGTTTAGGAAGCATTTGGACAATGCCCTTAATAACATGTTTAACTTGGTCAGCCCTGAACTGCTGAGGCAGTTGGACTAGATGATAGTTGTAGGTCCCTTCCAACTGAAATAGTCTAGTCTATTCAAACCCCCACACCTTCCTCAAGGCCAGACCCACCTCCCCCCATCATGTCTATCCTTCCCCTATCTATAAGCCAGCTACCCAAACCCCCGTTCCCATAACCCTCTCTCCACTCTAGCCCAGACCCCCATCTCCATTTCTTCCCCTAGGCCAACCCCCAACCTCTCCATCTTCATCTTCCTCTCACGCTTAGGCCAAACCACTCTTCCTACACCCCTACCCAGATACTACCAACCTCCACCTTTCCTCACACCTCGGCTAGACACACACAGCCCCCCAAGTCTCCCCCTTTCCCCCGCCCCGGCCCCCCCCCCCCCCCGGGCCGGCCGGCCCCACACCCACCTCCCTCAGCGCAGCTCAGCACGGCGCCGACCCCCGCACCGACGCTCTGCGCCTGCGCCCGCCGCCCGCTGCTATTGGCTGAGCCGCGCGCCGGTGCTCTCCTCTTCTCACCCCCCCGGGCCCCGCCCGCTCAGCGCCGAGGTTCCGTGAGCGGCTGCGGGAGACTGTCCCCTCCGCCGCCGCCGCTCGCCCCGGGGTCCTGTCCCGCGGGGGGGGCGGGGGTGAGTATCCGTCCTTCGCTATCCTTTCGGCTTCTGCAGGCCGCGGACCTGCGGGCGGACCGGGAGCCCAAGGAGGGGACGGCGTGTGCGACGCCCTGTGGCGTCCGGGTCCCCCCCTGGAGCTCCGTGAGGGGGGAACCGCCTCATGGCGGCCCCTTTCTCCCCCTGAGCGCGCTCGTCTCCCCTTCACCCCCGGTGTCTCCCCTCTCCTGAAGCCCATCCCTGCAGGGTATGTGGCTTCATTTGCCTTCGGACCTCTGTGCTCAGTCTCCCCCCTCTCCACCTTCCCAGATACCTCCCTTTTATTCACTGGTATTTACCTTTTTTTTTTTTTTTTTTTTTAAAAAAAAAAACAAACTGTAATTGCTGCCTGGCCGATAGAGAAAGGTCTGGGGAGGGTGGGGGGTGCCAGAGCGTATATCTTCTCCTGACAAAGGGGTGAGCCCCAGTACAGTCTCTGGGCTGTAGCGGTTTCCCAGGGCCCCAAATATTTAGGGGGTTTCCTTCCCTCCACCCCTGCAATTAATTCATTTAGCAGGGCTGTCACACTGAAATTAATGTTTCTGCTGTTTTAGGAAGGAAACAGCCTTTGCTGGTCATCCCCAGAGAGCGTGGTCACCCTGGCAAGAAAGTGACGACGAAAAAGCAACATCTTCGCCATCTGTAGGGTGACTTTGTTGTCAGATACCCCACCAGCATTAAACTTTATAAACTATGGAAGATCCTAATTAGCCCAACATGGTGGGATGCTCCTGCACAACTTCTTGTTTTACCGCTGGCCGTTTATATTTTCCTGTGAGTTTTCATGGATTTAGAGACTCGAGTCACGTTTTAAAGCAGGTGGCTTTTTTACCATAGCATAACGGGATAGCATCTGGTCAATGTGTCTTGGCTAAGCCAGGAAGGGTATCCAGCCTGCATGGACAGGGCAACATTCGCCTGTTCCACTGCCTTTTTTCGTGACTACAACAGTTCATCTCAGGGTGCATTCTGCCTCCCCGGAGGACACGTTGACTTTATTGAAAAAGTAGAGTCATTCACTTACTCGGACTTTTTCCGGGATTATTTGATTCCCAACCATCCCTGTATTTTCTCAGCTAAATTCACTGAAGACTGGGGCAGCAGGAGAAATTGGGTTACTTGGGATGGAAAGCCTAACTTTGATCATCTGCTGCAGAAGTTTGGTAAGTCATGGCATTTTTAATACCTAATTAAAATGGGTGTGCTAAATGACACAGCTTTTTTTAATTTTAGGTGTAGAACCGCTAGACAAAACCAAGCAATTCTCCAGACTTTTTTCTAAGTTAATACGTTCATTTTCTATACTTACTCACCCTTTATGTTTCGCAGATTCCAACCTCGAATTTATTTCCACAATGAAATGAAATAAAAAGTGTTGTATAGTTTAACCATACCAATTTATATACCTGCTTAACGTTAACCAGAGGAGCAGCCTGACACTTTCCCCAGGCAAGGGAAAGGTATTCTATAGTTTCAGTGAAATATCTCTTCAGGCTGTAAAATATTAGTATATTTAATAAGAATCAATACCCCACTCCTAATGTAGTTTAAGAGGAAAATTCAGGTCACATTAAATAAATAACTTCTGGTCTGACTCATGTTTGCCTAGAATGATGCTGTTGGGAGCGAGAGCTGGGCTAGGGATTGTTGCTTTATGTGTTTGTACTGTACTTAGCATTATAGGGCCCAGATATTAGAGGCTGCTGCAGTGGATAAGGTTAAGGGAGTTCGGTTTCAGCATCAGTTATTCTGTCCCCACGTGGGCTCAAAGAGTTTATATTTCAGGAGAGGCTGTAGTACCTGTTGCCAACTGTGATGTCAAGGAGTACAATTCTAACCCGAAGGAGCAGCTCCCCTTCAAGGAGTATATAAAGTACTGGAAAGAGTACATTAAAAATGACTACCGTTCATCCCGAGGGTGCCTTTATCTAAAGGACTGGCACCTGAGCAGGTAAGAGAGCACTGTGGGAACCCCTGCATGCCACGCACAGCAAAGAGCTGCCGTGGAACCTTAATGCTCATCTTCTTGTGCCTGAGCCTTTAAATGCCACCAGTGCTGTTTGTTAGCACCTGCCCACCAAAATATCAGTCTTAGACTGCACTGCTCTTGGGGTACTTCACGCAACAAGATCCTTAAACGGGTCATTGTTTCCTGAAGAGGCTGACATTCTTGAGCGCTTTCCTTCTCATCTACGTTTTATGTGACTGTATGTTATCCCTGTGGAAACCGTGTGGCTGGAACATTTGGCTTTTGTTTGACTGCTACAGTGCAAACCTTCCTTCTTAAAAAGAAGGGGGACATTTCTATTTATGTTTAATTCAGTGAGCATGTGTGAGTTATAATCCTTTATTATCCATTTTCTTTTCTGTTAACCTTCCCAGTCATTAAAGTTCTCTTCACCCTGTTCTGGCTTTCCTTGTCCTCCAGCCTGCTGCTTGCAAGGTGGATGCATTGTCTGTTCCCCATGTCTGTGTAGGACTTCCATGTCTTTTCACTCAAATCTCTTCTTCCTTAAAAGTATCCTGCTCTTAATCCAACTTTCTTGTGACCAGCTCTTGTTTTCATTTCATTACAATAGAGGAAATTTGTCAGTCCCTGCCTCCCTGTTTGTCTGCTTTCCCAGACACCAGTGCTGTGGCTTGCTATAGAAAGTCTGCACATGCAGCCGAGGATGGGAAAGGGGCAGCATATCCTGTAGGAAAAGGCCACACACTTGTCAAAATCCCACAGCCTGGCTTCCCTCCTAACCCTCACACCCCCAACCTGTCATCCAGTTGGACAACCAGTCTTGCAGGCATCTCATCTAAAGAGAATGTGTTTATTAGGAGCTCTCTTGGCCATAATTAGGAGTCTCCCAAATAGCAGTTAACCTTCACAGCTTTCTCGGGAGACAGAAGAGCACTATTGTGTGCCTTTGGCCTGCAACTCAGAGTTGTCAATGATGTAAAGGAGATGGCAGCTAAGTATTAATGGCCTGCTAGAGTCCAGATTGGTCTTTGCATCTGGGTTTTGGAAACTGAGGTAGAAGGAGCAATGTTGCATTTTTCTGAGACCCTTTTCCAACACATTATCTTTTTAAGAGCTTTCCCTGAGCAAGATGTTTATACAACCCCTGTGTATTTCTCATCCGACTGGCTGAATGAATACTGGGATGCTATAGCTGTGGATGATTACCGGTTTGTCTACATGGGACCTAAAGGTTCATGGTAAGGCAGTGTGGTTTCTGTCATTCTTACGTACTCTTTTTTTTTTAAGATTAATATTACAGGGGATTATCACACTGTCCTTCAGGATAGCATCATGCTGCAGAGGCAGCGTGGCCGTACTGAATAGTGGTGTACCTGAACCCAGCCAGTCTTGTTTCTCAAGCAGCTCATTTGGTTCTGGATGTGAGCTGTCCTTATGCAGTCAGCTAAAGTGCTTTTGCGCTTCAAAAAGCCCTAAATTATGCACACAAAATCTGCAAAAATTGTCAGCTAGCTTATGTAAGGTTTTAGAGCAGAAACTCCCTGGGGATCGTCAGCCACTTGTGATTTGCAGAGTCAACAGAAGCCTTGGAGGGGCGCTGATGAGTCGGTCAAATATTTTGCAGGTGAACATTTAAGTCCAGCGTTAGTGATAAAGTTGCATTTACAGTATTCTCATCAGTTCACATCACAGAATCTCCTGCCATTGAGGTAGTTGTGGGACAGATTCAAAACTAACTGATGGAGAAGCACAGAGGTTATAAAACATTGCAATACTATGTAGATATAGTGGCCTTTTAATACATAAATCAATCAAATGAAGAGGATGACAGTTTGGGATCAGGTTTGCATAGTAAAGGTTGATTTCTGTGTGTATGTCTGATTCTCAGAGACTTTAATTCATCTTACAGCTTTTAGGCGTTGTCTTTACTTAAACCTCTGATTTGCCCTGCAGGACTCCGTTCCACGCTGATGTCTTCCGTTCCTATAGCTGGTCAGCCAATATATGCGGGAGAAAGAAATGGCTCTTGTACCCCGCAGGACAGGAGGAGTATCTGAAAGACCGCCATGGCAACTTGCCCTTCGACGTGACTGCACCTAGTCTTCAGGACCGGGGTGTTTACCCTCGCTACAACCAAAGTCAACCCCCTGTTGAAATTGTGCAGGAAGCAGGGGAGATAGTCTTCATCCCCAGTGGATGGCATCATCAAGTTTACAATCTGGTAAGATAACTGCTACCAGCCTTTTCATAACGTAGAGAGGTAATCGGGCAGCAGGCTTGAATCAGATCAAACTTTTATTGCCACAGCATGTTGTGGATGCCAAAAGTCTAACTGGGCTGCAAAAAAGTTGAGAGAGATTCGCGGAGGAAAGGTCTATCAGTGGCTGCTCAAGATAATGGCTGAAAGCAAGCCTGAACTCATAAGCTCCGTGGGTCATTGACCACTAGAAGCTGGAAGAGCGTACAATTGAAGAAGCTGTCTGAACCCTCTTTTCTTATGCTTTTCCTCATGAGATGCTAGTAGTCACTGAGAAACAGGATGCTAGGTGAGATGGGCTTATGGTGAGGCTGTTAATCTTGGTTTCTAACTGTAAATTGTAATTTAATAATGGAAAATGCTAACAAATTGGTCTAAATGATTACAAACCAAAATTAACAACCTTGTTGCTTTCTCCCCACCACCTTCTCCCACCTTTGTGCTCTTAAAAGCTATGCTCAGACAGAGGAACTAGAGACATTTGCCAGTTTACAGAGTGAAACAAGATTTGGTTGTTCAGGGACATTAGAAAGAGACAGCCTTTCAGCACAGTGGTGGTATTGGTGCCAAAGAAGCGTTTCCCTTGCTGAGGAACATGATTTTACATTTTGCAGCATCAGTGACGTTACAGCTGTTTTCTCACACTTTCCTACGTAGAGCCTAATAACCATTTAAATTATTCCTTCAGGAGGATACCATTTCCATTAACCACAACTGGGTGAATGGCTGCAATGTGGCTATAATGTGGTGCTTCCTGCAGGATGAATTAGCAGCTGTCCAGCGGGAAATCAATGAATGGAAAGACCCTATGGATGATTGGCACCTACAATGCCAGGTATAACGACAGGATACTGGCTGCCTGACTCTCTATTAGAGGATCATGTATTTCCAGGGTGCATTGCACCACCTTGTAGAGTTCTAAGACACAGAAGTCCTTAACCTCATACCTGGAATTAGTACATGTTTCATACGGAAGTAGGAAGTGGTGACAGCTTCATTTTGCAGGAAATCAAATATTACTTTAGTAAGATAAGGAAAGGCTTGTGCCAGTGCATGTTTGCTGTGTGAAGGAGGTTAGGATGTTGTCTGAAAAACTATTGCTTCAACTGCTCTTCTTCAACTATCAAGGTTAGTATTAGTATCGAGATCAATCCTTTATGTAGTATTTACATTCCCCTTTATAAAATAAAAGTGCTTTTTCATGTAAGCAGAAGAACTGATGAGACAAGACCCCACACAGAGTAACTGGTTTGAAGACCATTCATGATGAAACAGTCAGTCTGAAACAAGCAAAATTAAGGTGAAGGTGGCAGCAGGTTTCTCTGTCTGCAAAGTGATGCTTTCAGAACACGTAACTATACTGAGCAGTGTTGTATCTTGTCTGTTTCCAAAATCTTAAGCATGAAACAAATGTAAAGTTTATTTCTGGAGGCTGTTACTGCTGCTAGGTTGATATCCTTCAAAAAGTGTTTCAAAAACCACAGCCATTTACTACTTAGAAGAAACAGACTGTTGCTTTTGGGACTACTGGCATTTCAAGTCAGGTAAAGAATTTTAGTGCCATTGGGGAATTACAAAAATATGCTTAAACATGCTTACTTATGATTCTAGATAGTTACTAGCTTCATAAAATATGTTTTTTTAATTCTTACTATAAATAAGAGAGAGATGTTTCCATTTCAGTGCTGTTTTCATTTCCCCTAGTTGATCATGAAGTCTTGCACGGGTATAGACTACAAAGAGTTCTACAACTTCCTCAAAGTTATTGCAGAGAACAGGATTTCTGTCTTGGAAAACGGCCTCGATGACGAAGCTTCGGCAAAGAACACTCCAAAAGCTGCCATTTCCACCTTGGGCATGCTCCATGCGGTGTTTGATCTAAAGAGGACTGTGAAGGTGTTAACATCATTGAGTGCTAATGAAGATTTCAAGAAACTAGACCTGACGTCACTTTCTCCACCTCCGGAGGCATTGCTCCACCACTTGAAAGCAGCAATAGATACAGCGCTACTCTAACTTCCTATTTATTCAGTTCTTTGTAAAATGAACCTTTTGCAAAATGGGTGTTTGTAGAAGACTGACTCCTCCCTGTTTAATAGCTGTTGCAGTTTAAGTACAAAGAGCCTTAATGTGGAGTGAGGAGAGAGTACATTCATAAGAAGGCAACACTTTTTAAGTTGACAGCATTGGAGTATCTAAAGTGGACAGGAAAAAAAATCTCAGACACAGGAAAAACCCAAATCGTGTTAGTATTATATTATGAGCCCTGCTGGTGAGTATGCATTCAGGGACGGGGAACAGAAATTCTCTGTGGATCAAGCTTAGGTCTGTCAGGGCGAAACACTGAGAATGCAGTGATCTGCACCATATTCCCTCTGTTTCTGAGAGCACTGTATACAGACAGCAAACCTGCACTGCAGACTCCAGCAGTTAAGCTCTGCTTTGTCTGGTCACACCTAAATTACTTTAAGACCTGTCCTGCTTCCAGGTGCAGCTCAGCTTTTCTTTCCTTTTTGTTTTTTTTTTTTTTAGTTAGCTTCCATTGAAGCCTGAGCTGGCTCAACAGCTGTAGCCGGGATGTGGAAGAGCTGACTGTACTAGTGTGCTGTACAGTGGTGTCTCTCTAAAGCTGAAAGTCTCAGGTAGGGTCAGCATTCATACCGCTCCAGGGCCTGCAGCATTAAATTTAACATGATAATCAGGAAGCCGGAGTCCTGATTGCAAATTAGTGCAGACAGCAAATCTGCCACTAGTAATTTAAGCCTGTGATCCACCCAAGCTCAAAAGGAGGAACTTGAACGTACTCTTACATTTCTACACACTATTTCAAGGCACAGTATTTTATCGAGCGGAGATTTGATTAATCAGGGAAGCTAGCAAGTAGCCTCATATTATCTCCTAAAAAAGCCATGCTGTTAACACACCAAATAGCACTACTGCATGGTTACACAGCACAACTTGCAACCTGAATGCTACCCTTGGGCTAAAAGAGTATTTCCAGTGAAGCATCCCTCTTGCTTTTACGGGTTGCTGAGAAAGCCTAGAAGCACAAACGGCTGCACACTGTTACCTTAGCTGCCCCTTTGGGGCTCACTTGAATTATTGCTCAAGAACTTCCTCAGTTTTCAACCAGATGACCAGTAAGAGCAACTAATAACCGTATGTTTAGAAAGTGCAATAGTAGAAATCTTCAGTAGGCTGAAAGATCACATTGTTTTCTAGATAATCCTGTGGAGTTTGTACATGCATGCATTTTGCATGTCCTATTTTGTAGTAGAAGTTCTGCATTTTGAGTAGGAAGTGGTACCTGAAATTAAAATCAATACCCAGCGCATAGAAGAATGCAGTATGGAGAAAACAACTTTTTTTTTTTTTTTTTTTATTAAACAGCTGTGACTACATCTCAGTGATTCAACCTTCTGGCAGGGTGTTTCTTTAGACTGGAAAACTGCCAGTTTGAAGCAACTCTGAAATTAAAAGTTCACAGCTGTTACTTATGGCTGTTTACATTCTCAAAGACAGGCAGCTGGAGCTTTCTTCCTTACATGAACAAGGTGAGATTTCAGAGAGGTGAGGAACAATGGTTTAAAGCTGACAAATCAGCATAGTGGTAGGAAAGCATGTTTTTGGTCTTGTATTCCCCAGTCTCCCTGCATGCTGTGCAACTGGTACTGGCACCAACCACTTCAAACACTGCAATTTTATAAAGGGTTTGCTTAGATGAACAGTACTTTTCATTTCACATCCCCTGAAGCTGGAACTGTTTGGCTTTGCTGGGCAAAACCAGCAAAAATCCAAGTCTAGCTTTTACACCAAGAACCCAGTATCTCAACGTACCCAGGATCGGTTTAGACACTGTACTGTCCAGCGGACTACATCCTCCTTTGGAGGGATGGCATGAGTTTGCTGTGATGCAAAAATCCAGGCAGCACTTCTCCAGGAAGAGGCATAATTTCTGCAGTTAGTTCCTCTTCCCTGTGG
This sequence comes from Gymnogyps californianus, assembly GCF_018139145.2. Classification (NCBI taxonomy): domain Eukaryota; kingdom Metazoa; phylum Chordata; class Aves; order Accipitriformes; family Cathartidae; genus Gymnogyps; species Gymnogyps californianus. The sequence continues at coordinate 166,211,658 of NC_059472.1, forward strand.
AATATTGTTAGGGAAGAAAGAAGATAGGCCAGGGTGGTAGGGAAGGTGGGTCTCAACTACTCATTTTCTCTTCACCTGAGCTGTCTCTGCACCACAGCATCTTCAGCTCTGAAGATGTAACAGCCCTCCTTCATAAGGCCTGCTAAGGCTCAGTGTGATCAGTGCGAGGCAATGGGGTAAAAAATAGTGGTTTAATTGCAGGAAATGATCTTAAAAGTTTAAGCCATGTTCTCCTTACTGATTTGGCAGGGAACAGAAGAACAAAAACTAGTTTTATTGATCCGCTTTCTCTTACAATTACATTAGGAAACTAATTTGTAATGCAAATTCTCCATTCCCATGAATGATCAAGGCAGTAAGGGAGCCACCTATTTTCTGAAGTTAAAGAGAGGAAAGCAAATTCTCAAATGCCTGAAGACAGCAACAAGATTGGAATAAGAAGTATGCAAGCCTGGAATCTCTCTTAAAAATTAAACAGCTTTATTTAAATACAAAGTTACTGTAAAACATACATTAGGATACTCTCATACCAATATATTAACTATTGTAATCAGTGTACTATTTATTAAAGCATAATACTTGTGATAAACAGGAGGAAACAGCCTGTAGAGTTTTGTTTTGTTTTCCTGAAGTCACAGACCTGGACAATTTAAAGTCAAGCTGTAAAAAAAAGCAGGTTAAAATCTAGTTCAAAAGAGCTTTTGCTCTAAGTATGCAACTCAGACGTTACTATTTTTGTCTGATAGGAACAGGATACCAAATATCCATTTGCCTTTCATAAAGGCAGCATAAAACCCAGCCCGATTCTAATCTGATTGGTACCCCACTGGCGTCAGTGGGTGGTCTGGCAGCACAAAGCTCTGCACCTAGGAAAACCAGGGGTTTTACAGCTCTGTCAGTGCAGAAAGCCAGGTGGTTTTATGTTTTCTCTCACCAGGTTTTGAGATCTCTCACCCCAGGACAACGTATGTCCTTTCTGTTAGGCACACACAAACGCCTGCAGAATTACAAAGCAGCACTAACGTGCTGAAGGTGCAAGTGTGATATCCCTGAGATTTAGCAGGAGTCTGCAGAGTATAAATATACACTTGTAAGTATCCTAAAACAAGGAAGTTAGTCAATAGCAGCTTTACAATGCAACGGAGAGGTACTGAGTTTGGCATAGGCAGGAAGAGGAATGGAAAAACCTTCCTCTTAGGGCTACAGGAAAAGCCACCTCACTCCAGGAACCGGTTGTTTAGGAGCAGGGAGATGGCCTCTCCTCTCCACGCCACGTTTCTGCCAACCAGAAATAGTCCCAGCAAAATAGTTCTTGTGGTTTCATTTGACCGCTTTCTAGAAAATAACCTCTTCTCCCTTATGTCAGTTCACCAGTGCAAAACAAACACAGCATCTGAGAGAACAGTTCAACGAGGTTTCAAGGCAGATTGCTATTTGCAGGAAAGTGAAATAAAACTACAGGGCAAAAGAAACCTTGGCCACTTTCCACAAAGAGATTCCCAAACACAAGCTGAGGTTGTGTATTTGAAGGCTTTTAGCCCGCAGCATCCGTATGTCTGTGCTTTACGATCACAGCTAGTCTAAGAGAAAACCCAGCAAGAAACCCTCATCTGATAAATAACCGTTCTTCTCTTTTCAAAGGCAGCCAGTACAGCAGTGACATGATTGCTTCTTCATCCAACAGTGTTTGGTCAAGAAAGTGCGGCAGGGAGGAGGCTCCCTTCGGGTCCTCGGGCTCAGGAGCTGTGAGTCACGTGGCCGTTCTCTCTTTGGTGGAGTCTCATCCTCTGTATGTGTTCGTAGCATGACTGGGCAAGGAACGGAACAACCCGTTATGGAAAAGTTTTGGTATTTTGGACCAAAATCTGGTCTCTCTTGCACGCAAAGTGAAGCTATACTGCTCCCAAAGGCAGGATTAAATCTGCATGTTATAAATGAACAATAAGCATATTCTCTAGACTGGAAGGAAAATAACCTCCTGTGCTAGTGTCGTGGTTTAACCCCAGCCGGCAGCTAAGCACCACGCAGCCGCTCGCTCACTGCCCCCCCACCCCTGGGATGGGGGAGAGAATCAGGAAAAAAAAACCTCGTGAGTTGAGATAAAGACAGTTTAATGGGACAGAAAGGAATGAAAAACAATGATAATGATAATAATAATATGACAATAGTAATACTAAAAGAATTAAACTATACAAAGCAAGTGATGCACAATGCAATTGCTCACCACTCATTGACCGATGCCCAGTTACTTCCTGAGCCGCGATCCCCCCTCCCAGCCAGCTCCCCCAGTTTATATACTGGGCACGATGTCATATGGCATGGAATATCCCTTTGGCCAGTTTGGGTCAGCTGTCCTGGCGGTGTCCCCTCCCAGCTTCTTGTGCCCCTCCAGCCTTCTTGCTGGCTGGGCATGAGAAGCTGAAAAATCCTTGACTTAGTATAAACACTACTTAGCTACAACTAAGAACATCAGTGTGTTATCAACATTATTTTCCTACTAAATCCAAAACACAGCACTATACCAGCTCCTAGGAAGAAAATTAACTCTGTCCTAGCTGAAACCAGGACAGCTAGGCATATGAACAGCCCTCTAAAATGAAATGAGAGTGTAGCACATCAGTATTCTCTACTATTCAAGAAAGGCTACTGCAACTTGCAACTGACACTGTTGAAAACATTTCCTTACCTCCAGTGCTGTTAACAGAAAGTCATACAGTCCTCCTTGATTGGTGGGGTCCATCAAGTCTCTGATCAGATGGATTTCAGCTCCTAGGTGCTGTATTCTAGGAGGGGGGAAAAAAAAAAGTCACAACTAGAACAAATTTCTGGGCACCGGTGTTTGTGGGTGTATGTTTGAAATCAGATTCTGGAGAGAAGGAGGCACGGATCTGGAAGTCCGTTGCTGATTCCTTGTGCATCACCGTAATCTTCTGGAAGCTGAGTCCTTGAGGAATCCCGGCATGACCGGATCTCAGCAAAGATGCTCAATCATAAGAAAATTTCAGCTCCTCCATTTTTCACAGTCTCTCTTATTCCCCTCCTCTCTCATCTACAGTTGAGAAAGCTGCCTAGCAAACAAACCTGTATCATCCAACACAACTGCAGAAAAAAAAACCAACTTCTGGATTTCATGGCCCCAAGTTTAAACGTTTCACCCTTTTTTGGAGACCAAGCATATCTAGGAAGTCAGTCAAGGATTTTGACTGAAATTTGCCAGGAAAAAAAAAGTACAGTTTCATTCTACTGGATGCAAGCATGTTCCTGCAGTTACAGTGAGAGCCGCACAGCCAGAGTCTCTTTGGCAGAAATGTGTTACATTTACAGTCCTTCCTACACAGGAAAAGTCTAATTACTAGATGGTTGGTGTTCAAGACCTTCCTAGTCTCCAAACTGAATCACAGTGCCCCACTGAGAATGGAAAATAGAAGACATACAATATATAGATGATGCCTTGAAGGCATCAACAATTGGCCTTCAAAGGCTTCATGTTCCTATTTTCTATGGTAATCTGAGATGCAGGTACAACCGCATTTCCCATGACAACTCTGAATTATCCTCTTGGATAAAAGATGGACACTCAGGAAGTCCCTAGCCACTTTATATCATGGCCAACACCATCACACCACAGCTGGCAGACAGTAGCACGCAGAAACCCCAATACAGCTCAGGAAAAAGCATGTTAAAACACAAACCCCAGTTTTTCATTTAAACTATTTGGCCTGGAAACGCGGCTGTCCCTTCTCTGATTGAGGTATCGCACAAGAACGGGACCGGGAAATGAAAAACTTCCACTTACTTTGCTCGAGATACAACATACATCAGTAGGGGCAACAGGTCATCCATGGGAAGCTTGTAGTCCTTCTCTACGACCCGGGACACTGTGCTCTCTATCTCCTCATATGTCTTCTGGAGGATCACCAGCTTTTCCCGGGGATCCACCGTGGTGCTGTCAGCATGAAAACAGCCATGTCAAAGATGCTTCCACTACACGGCTAAAGAGATAAAGCAGCAGAACTAAAAAAAGATCAGAGCAGACTGTCATGCTACAAAAAAAAGTCCATCAATTATCTCAAATGGCTGCACCAAAAAGGAGTCAATGAGGTTGTGCCAGGAGGCATCACCAGGGTGTAACATCATCCAGATGGACCTTGAGTCTTCCCAAGTCCTGAGTATGACGTGCTCACCCTAGTGTCAGTCAGGACAGTGTTTAGACAGGACTAACCTGAGTCACAGTCCCTCAAATAAAAGCTGAAGAGCACGGGATGAATCACTTCGGGCGTTCTATCAAGGGACTAATACAGTTGTCACATCTGTACGGTTGGCTTTTCTGCCCGTAACGTCCTGCAAAGGTACACGTAGCCTGGGCTGCCTTCCCCAGAAGAGAAGTCACGTTGGCTTTCATAGGGAGGCTCTCACCAGGACTAGTGTACTTAGGGACCTGAGAGCTCCTGTCTGATGGATCCCACAACACTTCCCTGCTCCCCTTTAACGTCCTTCCCACTCGTTACTGCAGCACCATCCCCTAGGCTGGACTTCAAGCCAATAAATCAAGCTCAGCTTCTTAAATTGAGCTCTGCTTTGCTACATTAACATCTTCGGATGCCACACTGGATGGATAACCCTCATGTAGCCCCGTGTGTCCAGAGCAATGGGTTCTATCATGACCAGGCAGTCACAGCCAGGCCCAATTTGCTATGCACACTGACACGAGTGAACTCCATTTCATCAAAGTCAGATTTTGTGTAGGAATATCTCTACAAAATTAAGGGGAGATATTAGCCAGGGGAGGGTTGCATTTAAACATGATCGATATTGTCTTGATATTTTGGGGGGGGGGGGAATAATTCTATAGAATTTACTTTATCTTTTAAACAGAAATAACATCACAAACAACTTTTCTTTAAATAATCTTGCAGGCTGACCCAGAAATGCTTTTGTAAACGGGTGTAAATTTATGGCATTTCCCAGAAAACAGAAAATCCCTGGTTGTCAGTCGGAGGTTACGGACAGTGACTTACATCAGCTTCTGCAAACACTCTGTGGCGGAGAGGAAACACTTGTCTTTGATAAGGGACCGCCTCTGAAAGGGAGACAAAGAGTTGTGCATCTGTAAGAGCATCTCTCCGAGAGCCACCACATGGCTCCTCAGCGCTGGACCCAAAATAAGCATGTTTGCTGCCCATAAAGAGGGCAAAATAAAGCTGTTGTAGACAGTGCCACCCTGTGAACACACTTAGATGTCTACAGTGCCACTCTGAACACAGATGTCTTTGAAATACCAGCGAGCAGAGCCTTACAAAGCAATCCTATGCAGAGCTCATATTCCCATCCTTGGAAATTCATACGCAGTAGCTACAGATCATAATTAATCAACACGTCATGTAGCTCTGATTTCTGAGCACAGTCTGCCCTGTGGTCACTTAGGTGAAGCTCCGTCATTAGCCAGCACCAATATGTAGCCCCAATGCCATCTCACTAACACACCAAAGCTAGCTCTTGGCGTTATTTCTTACCTGGTTGGTTGTCAGGGTGAGATCTTTCAGAGGCCAGAGGTGTCTGAAAGGAGATTACAGAGAGAAGATTTAGAAGGCAGATGTCCATGTCTTAACTCCACCCTAAGTCAGTTTTGACTGTTTTTATCTCCTCATTCAAGGTGATGCTAAAGTCTTGTAGGTGCATGAGGCTGAGTTTGCTCCTCTCGTTACACTGCTACAGGAAGAATTAATAGCTTAGACTCATTAACCTGAGCGTAGGGTTCATTTTACTCACAGATGCTCCTGTAATAATCAGTGGAGAGTTTTGGCACTTTCAGATTCAATTCCTCGCACTGAGTATAGACTGAATCAAATTGCCAAATTGAGACTCTGGGTCTCCTGCTACCCTGCTTAAGTCCTTGAGCTGCAGATGATGCTGTGTTAGAAGAGCTCACATGCCTCTTGAGTCTGAGTAATTGGTCCTCACATATCAATTCCAAAGATGGATCTAGCTGCAGGAATGGATGAAAGAAACATCTGGCCCCACAGCCTTTCCCCTGTCTTGAGACTGTGTGCCTACGTTGTCGCAGCAGACACCATTGGATGGACTATAGCCCTTTCTAAGACACATTTATAAACTCTGTCCAATTGGTCCTGAGTTGGAGCAAACCATTTGTTTGGTGAGCTAGAAAAGAATATTTTTGCTACACAAAAATGAAAGTTAGTGTAGATAATAGCAGCTTTCCACTAGTCAATGTTGTCTTTCCAGACAGTATCGCAGGCACTCCATGACAGGGCGTCCTCTGACAGCCTAGGAAAAACTTCAGTGCTACAGCCAGTGATGGACCCAGGAACACGTTATATGTCCTTTCCTCCTGTGCCATCAAACCTTTCCCTGGCTGCTACCTTCCCAGCTGGTATCACGGGGTTGCATCCTGGGATGAAAAAATGTCACTTACTTCTGCACATCCAGAAACTCTAGCAGCTTGATGTCAGGAAACAGACTTAGGTCCACGATCCCTTGGCAGTAGAGGTCATCTTCTCTTTCATGATAGAGCATGTAGAGCATGAAAAGCTCGGGGTAGAAGCAGGGCAAGATCAGTGGCAGGACCACACTGCATGCCTTCTCATCGCTATGGCAGAGAAAAGCAAAGTAGTGAGACCTATAACCTTGATATTACCAAGAGCCACACAGCACACAATGGAAGAGGCAGCTTCTGAGACTGCAAGGTGTTCTCCTTGTTCTCCTCTCCTTCCTCCACCTTTGAGTTCAATGTCAGCTGGACAGTAGTGACCTATATAACACTCATGCGTGTGCCCACAAGCTGAAGATGTAAGTGCATCTTATGCTGTAGGACAGGACAGGGTACTGTTTCTCCACAAGATCTCCTTAGTCACTGGGAGAAACCTGGAGCACCAGAGACCTATCTCCAGCTGTTCTTTCTGAGCTGTTTCAGTAGAGCACTTGTTATTGCTTAAGGGATAAAGACCAAATAAATTCAGATAAAGCCCTTTTCCAGCTGGTTACCATTCCACCAACCTCTTGGCTTCATTCAGCCCACGTGGGGATGGCTGCAGATTACAGCAAAGAGATTTCCAGACCAAATGGGGACAGCTGAAGAAAGATGCTTCTTCCCACCCCGAAAAACCCTAAACCTGGGTCCCCCACAATTATTCCTACCTTCTTATTCTAGGAACATCATGTCTTCTACCTCCTCTGCCACATTTCCCACACTGTACACCCTATTTCCAGGCCTGCCTTTCTCTCAGTGCTGGTATGGAAGTCACCATCCCTGCAGCGAACAAGTTCCTGTGACTAACGCAAAGCACACGGTAGTGCTGGGACCGCTGTCTCGCACACAACCATGCTACTGCACAGCAGCTGGTGTGGGTAATCTTGCAAGGCCGTGTACCACACACACCTCCAACTCACCACTCTATTCTGCTACAGAACATGATTAGAAGAAGTTGCTGTCACGCTTCAAGCAGAACTACTGAAAGCTTTGCATTCAGAGAGAAGTGTGGGCACTCAACCTGACTCAAATGGACAAATACAATCAGTTCAGCACTTAATGTATTTTAGAAGACACCCCATATGTCCAAGCAGCTTAAAATTAAACAACCAGTGGTGACATACCTTATATCTCCATCCATACACTTTGCGGGCAGTTGGCCTTTCTGTTCCAGTGCCAGATGGAGCAAACCCCTAGAAGAGGAGCAGAATCAAGGTTTAGTTCCCTCCCTCCTTTTTTTAAGGGTAGTTTTTTATTCATAAGTGAGGAGCTCAGCTGTCCTAGCATCAAGTGGGGTATTAGTAAAGCTCTCTGTAATGCTCGCAGTGTTGTTTCGGTATTCAAGTTTCACTGTTTGAGGGCTTTCTCCATTACCAGCAGAAGCGCCAAGAATGAGTAAGTGTTTCAAAAATCTCCATAGCTTCTGAAGAGTAGGGTGGTCACTCTGGAGATCCTAACAGTGGTGTGCATTGAGCACCATCTCCTTGTATTCCCACTCAAGGGACATGAGGCTTCAGAACCTGTCACACCAACCAATTCTCTAATCCATCTATGAACATTAGAGGATGTTCATACTCTGAAAAAGTAGCTTGGGTTTGTCATGATATTTCCAAGCCGCAACTTCATAATCTTAAAATGGGGATTAGGGACAGGTTGCCTTTTTTTGGTGTAGAAGTATCAGCCTAGGAAACTTAGCCAGGGGGGCACAGCAGAGTAAGGCGGGTCTCCCTCCCCACACTGCATCTGAAAGGTCTTGAGACACAAAGCAAGCTTTCCAAGGTATGCACTGAGCTCAGAAGCACCTTCACATGAACCGATGCTCGGGCTGTCAGCCCTGTTATACTGTTCATGAACACAGCTCAGATCAAATCTGACTTGTTCCCATCAGCTGGGCTGCTGTTCTCAGACTGCTGCGGGACAGACAAGCCCTCAGCACAGAGCTGGCAGCCTTTCTCAAGCACACAGGGCTACGCTGATAACAACAGAGCTTTTATCCAACCTCTTATTTTTAAGGCAATACCACCTTGAGTGCAGCTAAAGGCAGAGTTCCCCACCTCTGCCTACTGTGGCATTTCTTGTATCTTCTCCTAAAAGATATTCAAACAGCAACAGGACCCCAATCATGCCTTTGATCCAGTCCTTAATTACCCATGGGCACAACCACACAACTGAACAACCTCATTTTAGAGTCACTACCCACATCAGCCGAGCCTCAACAATGCGCTTACTCTGCATGTTCTTAACTCCTGTTGAGTTGAGGCATGTTAAGCTTAAGCTACTTTTCATTCAAACATAGATATCGAACACCACTGTTGTGTGCTCTGATAGACTTTGCTGTCCTCATTACTTAGTGAGGTTTCTTGCTCGTATTTGTGCTTGTCTAAATGAAGTCTTATTATGGATAACAGCTCATTGAGCTGCCATAACTTAGTGTGATTTAGTCACATTAAAGCCCCTGGGTCACATACTGAGCAATGGGCATAATAAAGGTTTTCTAGGTCCATATGACCTCAGTTATTGCAAATAACCCTTTATCTAGCACCATTCTGAAGCAACTCTCCCAAGAAATATGCTGTGAAATAAAGCAGCCCTGTGGCCTGAAAAAATGATCCCAATGGTCTACTCCACAAGCCCTCTATGCTCATACCCATTGGAAGGACTCAGCGTGCTTGACTTACTGGTAAAACTCCCATATTTTCTTTGCATAGTACTTGACTTCCTCTTGTGCCATAGTCAGCAAGTGTCTGTTGGCCCCAATCCCAGAATATGTTGCCTGAAAAGCAATCGTCAAGGCCTTCAGCAGCTTTCCCAGTGGGTGCAGGGAAGACTTCAATGCCTGCATGACAGAGGAAAACTAAATTTTACAAGTCAGCCCTTGCCATTAGTAGAGGATAACACTAAAAAGGCCACCCAACCTTCTCTTGTCAGCAAAGGAGAACAAGCCTAGAGGTAATCAACTATAATTTTGGTCTATTTTTGCTGCCACAAGCCCATTCTCCTCCCATTATCAAGCAGAAATGTGCTTAGTAGAATTGCTCTCCTGATGAGATTTGCTGTGATATTCAAGAGAGAGAGCAAAGGGTGCTTCAGGGAAAGGCTGGTTGAGTGAAAAACAACCACTGAGAGTGCATTGAAGTTTATTAATCATTTCCAGCAGCTGGTTATTCCCTGACACAGTTTGAGAACCAAGAGTGAAGCTTTATCATCACTTCCTGGCCTGCATAGCTGTACACAAAATGGATGTCCAGAAAGCACGAAGGATAACCCTCTTCTTCACAAGCGTAGGTATTCACACATAATTTAGAGAAGACTCTTGAAGTCACTGGCAATGTTATATGTGCTAACAGAACAGAAAGTTGCTATGACCTGTGTCTGTGTCTGGTGGACAGACGTGGATCATTATGGTTTTAAACTTTACCTTCTCTAAATAACTCTGTAGTGACTCCAGCCCCTGGTGTTGGACAAGCTCTTCAAGAATATCTTCTATCTTCCAGGATACATCCTCAGTCCCCCTGAAAAGATGAGAGGTGAGGAAGGAAAACCACACAGTGAAGCCCTGGGATAAATCCCAAGTGGTATTGCAGGTAGATTCCAAGGGGGCAATAAGACTATTAGAACAAATAAGTTTTTCTCTACCCTTTTCAATGCAATTGCTCCACTGGCTTACACCACCTGTGACTATCTAAATTCATCGCCTTCAGCTCCCCTTACAACCAGCCTGGGTTGCATCCTGCACATGCTTGTCTGATCTATTTAGGTATTTTCTTAAGGGGAGATGAGCTTGCTCTGCATCAGCTGATGATGTCAGTGTCCTGGTTTCGGCTGGGATAGAGTTAATTTTCTTCTTAGTAGCTGGTACAGTGCTGTGTTTTGGATTTAGTGTGAGAATGATGTTGATAACACGCTGATGTTTTAGTTGTTGCTAAGTAGCGCTTATCTTAAGTCAAGGATTTTTCAGTTTCCCATGCTCTGCCAGCAAGCAGGCGTGCAAGAAGCTGGGAGGGAGCACAACCAGGACAGCTGACCTGAACTAGCCGAAGGGATATTCCATACCATGGAACGTCATGCTCAGTATATAAACTCGGGGAGTTGGCCAGGAGGGGCGGATCGCTGCTGGGGCATCAGTCAGCAGGTGGTGAGCAATTGCATTGTGCATCACTTGTCTTTTCTTGGGTGTTATTTCTTTTTTTTTTTTTGTTATATTCCTCTTCACTACAATTATTATTATTATATTATTATTATTATTATTAGTTAGTAGTGTATTTCATTTTACTGTAGTTATTAAACTATTCTTATCTCAACCCACAAGTTTTACCTTTTTTTTTTCCCCCTCTTTTCCACCCCATTGGGGGCGGGGGGGGGAAGCGGCTGCGTGGTGCTTAGTTGCCAGCTGGGGTTAAACCACGACAGTCAGCTAGGTTTCCCTCAAATACAAGAGGACTCAGCGATGACTGGGTCATGTGCAGATGGCTTACATTTAATCAAATGAATCCCATCCAAATTTTCACTTACAAGAATCGGTCTCAACAGCGCAACCTTAAATTCAGGCTTAAAATTCATCCTCCTGTCTCATGAGCAGGAACAACTGGATAATGCTTGGGTTCATAACTTTAACACAAAGCAGACTCCAATGTAAACCATTATCCTCTCTACACAAATGGGCTCCTCTGTTGCAATGAGGGCATGTGATACTCATACCTTTGGCAGAAGAGGTACTCCTGAGATTTCCGCAGCTCCTTGCTCGTTTGTATGTGGAACCCCGTGAAAGACTCCTCCATTTCTTCTTTGCAGCCAGAATGGATGAACTCCAGGAACTGGTCATAGATTCCCTTCCATCTCTTCTCCACTGGGAACTCCTTGAGGCCCAGCTGACTGCAAAACATAACAAGGCATGAGGCTTTTCTGCGTCCCTCCTCAATTATTTCAGACTTCACCTTCAAATATGCAATGTTCTCCAAAATCAGATATTAACACAAGAACTATGGGAGCAGAGAAAGATGGCAGTGCCTAACTGGTAATTCAACGAAAAGCAACTCAAGTCTCTTGTCCTGACAATGAGGTACTTTGTGTGAAGAAAAAATTCCTGGTGCGTGGAACATCCATAATCTGAATCGCTGCTGGTGAATTGATCACAGGCTTTCTGCTTCACTTATGGATGTTTCTAAATATAGACTATTTATTTCAACTGAAAGCCTGCAGAAAAGACTGGTAGCAAGAAGACAGTTGAGCAACCACCACCAGCAGCTATTGCTGCCTGAAAAGCACAGGAAGCAGGAGCTGTTTCTGCAACACAGATACTCTGATGGACTGGAAATGTTTTGAAGAGGAAAGAAGAGGAAATTGAGCTGGGTTTTGCAAGAGGAATTCCCCTCAGAGGACAGGCAGCTGTCTTTCCCACTGGGCCTCCTTCATTTGGGTTAAACTGGCTGAACCCAGGCCCTCCAGCCTGGCAACCAGAGCATCCCTTTGCAGGGTTCAGCCCTGAGGACGAATCTATACTAAAGGATGTGGCCTGATAGCTTCAGCACAGTTACTCCTGCTCTGCATTCGCACCATTGCCTGCCAAAGCAGCATCAGCACCCCATGAAGCTCTGATCCTGGCTCCACAGCCTTCCTCCACACAGAGCACGACCCAATTCAAGCTCTTCAGAGCTTCATGTGCTGTGCTTCACTTCTTGATTTTTGGTAGCTTTCCTACCTCTACAATATCAGCTGGTAATATTCATGTAGTAGCACAGAGGGACAGGAAAGGAGCAAGTGATGCACTTTAGCAGCCCAGCTTTGCCTGTATAGCTTCAGACCTGTGTGTATACACAGAAATGCGTGTGTGCGCGCACACACATGCACAAATCACTGAAAATGTTAAGCCTCCAAAACTCTCTCCAGTCTGAGGATGGGAGTATCTCTGGGTGGATGGTGGCAGGATGGGAGTAGAACATCTGTTTTCTGCTTCCTCTGTGGCATTAACATTAAATGACAAACTATGCTCTCCTTTCCTCCTTCTCTCCTTGCACGTAAACCAGTTTTTAGATCAACTCTTTCAGCAAGGATTGCCTTGATCCCATAGGGATTGATCCAGTACTCCTCTACGCAGAGTCAAAATACAAGCCATGACCCAAGAAGTCAGCTCTTGTTGCTCACACTTTGGTTATCCTGTCATCCAGCTGCTCGTTCGACGTGTTCAGGATGCCGTGCGTCTGAAGGCCTTGGCCCGACTTGTTAGTAAAGGTTCCCTCCAAAATGAAGCCATTGGCAAATGACAGCTTTCCCTGCAATGGAGAAATAAAGGGTTATTCTGCCAAGATCTCATTAGAGAGAGGAAACAAGCTGGACCGAGATCTCAAATTCTCTTTTCAACAGAGCCAGGCTCCTGAAACGGTGACTAAGAACAACTTCCAGCACGGAGGTGCACATTTTCAGCATCCAAGGCAATAGTGTCATTAAGGTGGCAGTCACTGGAGACAACACATCCTTGCTATCGAATGACACACGTAGGATTCTGGAGGGGAAAGACTGCCGCAATCGCAGAGTAAAACATTTGCATTATGCTTCACAGATACCCAATATCTTCTTTGAGTATAAAATTTTCTGGCTTAAATTTGACAATAGTTATTTCTAATCTAGAGTGAACACATGAAACTTCAATTTCTCCTCTGTTTTTCCTCTGCTTGTTAAAACTACAAGCAAGTTTGGCCTCACAGGTAGGGGGAATCATATGATATTCACCATAAACGCTTTCAAAATATTTGCTGCTACCAAGACAAACCTTAAATTCTCTGAGGCAAATACAGAAGACATGCAGTAGCTTGACTCAAACTTAGAGGTTTTAATTAAATCAAATCCAAAGCCAAACAATATCATAACTAGTCTGGCTTTGAATACGAGCCTGAAATCCTCATTGCTACTAGCAGGAGGCACTCCATCGTTAGATAAAGAACAGAATTTTCTAGACTAATCACTCAAACTAAACATTAATTTTGGAGGAACCAGTATCTAAGCACTACAATCAGTCTCTGCAAAATCCACCCCGAGTCTTCTGGCTGAAGAAGATGATGACAAACTCTTCCTCCCATGACAAGTCAGTAAATGACAGAGCTCATGTGCAATCATTACCAAGAATCTATTTTGACATCCACTCAGTCTGATATAACCACACACTTCCTGTCAGACTCATCATAGATTTCTGTAACAAGCCAGAGGACTAGTTTTCCCTGCAACGGGGCACTTTATGAACACTTTGACCAGCTATTTCTGTTAAAGGTCAACCACAAAATATTGAACATGTCAGTGCAGTGTGCAGATTGCAAAATTAAGCTTCCAAGACCCCTCAGCTATGTTAACGTCTCAGTTACGTTAGCATAGTGCTGGTACTGCAACTCCGTTTGTCTTATACATCATTTCCTGTTTTCCCAACCACTACAAAGGCTAAAACATTTGTTCTAAGAATACAAAAGCATCCCAACTGCAGCTGTGAAGCACAGCCAAAAATGTCCCACAAAAACCAAAAAAACCCCAAACCCTCAATGTAAACAAAACAGTAAAAAACAAAACAATGCACAAAGCCCCCAGCTACTTGAAGTCTCTCAGCTGCAGCCTTCCTTCTGTGAATGAGACTGATAATAGAAAAAAAAAAAATTCCAAAAACCAGGAAAATGTTATTTTCTGGGGGACTGGGGGAAGTGGAGCAGGAAGGTATGAACTTTGGAGATCAATTCATTGGCCTTTCTGGAAAGCAAACAACAATAGAAAGGCTGAGATGAAGGAAGTGCTCACCTTTCCGACAAATGTTAGATCTTCTGTGAAGTTCCCTTCATAGACAGAGTCATCTTCCAAAAGCAGAATCCCAGAACCCTTCATTTGAAAGCAGAAGTAGTGAATTCATGACATGAACTTCCTATCTGCTCAAATTCATCTGGAAACAGCCACTGGCTTGGACTATTTATGGGCTGTAGAGTCTGAGAACCTTTTTGAAAGCCCAACATATCATTGCAATGCACAAGAGAAAAGCAAGGAGGTACTCTAGAGATAACCCAGTAGGCATCACTGCACAGAGACATCCTGGGTAGTCAGGAGGTTTTAAACAACAGTACTGTTGCATTCATTTTCCCTAGAAGAAGGAACAAAAGGCAGGCTCCTGTTCTAAGATCGGTCACCAAGAATTGCCGTAAGGTTCAAACTCGTGGTCCTCCCAATCCTGTGACCTTTATGTGATTGTAGCCAATTGTGTCATTCTTTGCAAGACGGTTAAGAGAAAAGAGGAAGGCAGCTGCTATGTAGAATTAGCTTTGTCCCTCGCTGTGCAGTCAACAGGGCTTTAATGAGCTGCTCCTAAGCATTCATTAAATGACTCGTTCCATTACCTCCCAACTCCCACGGCTGCTTACAATAGCACACATTTCAGGGAAGGAGCACCAAGATGCAGAACAGACACAAGATAATTTATACCACTGGGGAAAGATTCTTCTTGTTGGGGCTTAGCCCGTGGTTTGGGCCCGAAGGTTTATACGTACCCATACCAGCCAGAAAATGTGGTCACTTTTAGAGCTGTTACACATTTTCCGCTGGAATGGTTTTCTTGATGGAAAGTGCCCTTTCTGGCAAAAATAAAGGGTTTCCAAGGGAAGCTTCTTGGCCATACCAATTTTCCACTAGGAAAACTGAAGTGACTGCTCCCCACCCGGAAGCCTTGTGAAGTTAAAGGAACCTTTGGCAGCTGGCAAACCAAAAGACAGCTTTATTTTGGTTGCCTGCAGATGGAGGTTTTATGGAAGGCCCTTCCGACAAAGTTTCCATGCTAAACATTTTGTCCTAATTTGGTGAGTGGGGAAGGGGTTGTTTGTTTTTTTAGCGCGTATTTTTCATGAGAAGAAATGCTTTTATTTCCAAGCCAGTTCTAGCAATGCCAAGCCCTTTTGCTTTTCCCACTAACATCTGTCGATGGCTGAACTTGACAGCCAACTTGTCACAGGTAAGCTCACGTTTGAAAGGTAAAGATTGAATGATCTCTAAGATAGATGTAGTATAATATATAACTGTGCAGCACTTCACATATGAGTTCTGATCTATAATTGTGACCTGATGGTCAGTCGAACAGCCAGACTTATACGGTGTCTTAGCATGAGCAAGGAGAAGTGACAGTCTCACATCCAGTTTCTACCTGCACCTCAGGAAGATGATAAGAAACAAGACTTAATCTAGGCCTTGTTCTTCAAAACCATTATCATGGTAAAATATCAGTGCTTAAGCTTTCTTGCTTTCTATTTTCCCTCAAAGATTAATTATGAAGTGAAATCTTAATCTTGCCCTTGATGGGGAATTCCACATCCCACCGATCTAGAGAGTCCCCTGAAAATGTGTACTCACCACCATTTTATCAGTATGAAATGTCCTTTGATAGCAGACACCCGACTGGGTTACTACAATGCCTTGTCCATGTTTGTGATCATCGAGCCATGTCCCTATGTATCTCTCCCCTCTGGAATGCGACAGAAAACAAATTATGGTTTTTCCCTGTTTTCTTAGATCTTAGTCAATTTGATATATCACTTACTGAGGCTAGTTTTACCCGATACAGTGCTGCATGGAGCACAAGTGCCAGATGTACTGCACAAACTCAATTCATATGATGCTTCCCCAGGAGATCAAGCCTTATAGCAGAGGTTGAACACACCCCACCTTCATCCCCAAGCCTCCCCATCAAAACATGAGGCTTTACCCCTGCCAATAGAGGGACAAAACTGTCAGGCACCTAAAGCCAGCTCTGATCCATATCACTTTTACCTATCTTTGTCTTCCCAGACTCCATATCCATTCTTCTTGTCATTTTCCCACTGTCCTGTGTATTTAAATGGATGCTCAGCTGAGAAGTTCTCCAGTATCCCAAACCCTTGACGCATGTTGTCTTTGAAGTAACCTTTGTAGACCATATCATTCCCATACCTGCAGGGAGGCAGACAGACAGAATTTAAGACTGTGACTATTTGATAGCTACTATCGGAGTAGGGCCAGGAGAGCGAGTAGATCAGGCTCATCTGCCTCCAAATATTTGACTGATAGCTCTGGAGCCAGTAGTTGTTCACTATTAGGAATGCACATCACCCAAGCTAGTCACTCCAGAGTTAGCTTTCACCATTATCCAAGGACACAACACTTTGGCTTGCAATTGTCCTGGGAGAGGCCACTCAGTCCTTGAGCTCTCACCAGCCGGGTCGCAGTGACCACTGGTTAAATCCAGAGTAGGAGTAAATCAGATCAAGCAGGAAGCCAGCTTTACCTTCACCTTTCTATGCTCACCAACCACCCCTTCTCCTGGGCTCATCCCCCTGAGAAGAGCTCCCCTTAGCTCTGTCCATGCTGGCCGGCAGATCTTCACTGCTACAACAGAGAAAGCACTTACGCTAAGCAGAGTTGTCATCTGTAATTATCAACGTGCGCTCACATTTGACACCAGAGACACTAGCACAACGCTACTCAGTTGGCTCCAAGTTCCCTAGAGATTTCTGCATGTCCTGTACTCTGCGTTCGATTCATAAATAAGGAGCAGAGCGTGCAGGTTGTAGGAAGGAAGACGGCCTATCCCATAGTAAGCAGCTGGAAAGCTGAGCTGTGTGCTCTCCTCTGCCACAGTTGGCTCAGTGAAAGCAGGGGTATTTGCAGCAACAACGGGCAGTCCAGTCTTCACATTGGCCAACCCATTTGGCTACAAGCCACATGTGACCTAAGCAAAGATGAGGATGCTGTTGCGCTCACTGCTACATAAACAAAGCAAGCTGGCCCTGTCCACTTAACCCCGTAGGCTGCAAATGAAACCGGTTTATATCTACAACCTGCTGAGCAGGCCTCCGCTCCCATTTCTGCCTTTCTAAATGGAAGGTAGACGGTGGGTAACGCTGGGACACCACCATGTGCCCACAATACAGTGCTTTACAGACCAGGCTCCATCCAAATTCCCAGCAGTGCTTTGAGACACTGGTGTGCAAATGACTGTTTCCAGAAGCATTTTGATGAGTAAATAAGACAACCTCAGACTCCATTTCTTAAGTTAAGCTCTGGGTTTAAGCTCAGAACTTGAGTGACCAAAAAAAAAAAGCCAACTGCGGGAACCAGCCCTCTTCAGCAGTTCAGGATAACAGTTATGACTCCCAGACCAACAATCCCATCCATCGTTAAGGAACTACTCTATACAAGATTTAGTCCAGATAGCATGGCCAGGGGAGACAGGAGCTGTGCGCTCCACCATGTCTGTCCAGGGCTGATGGCACACCACGCACTCTCTGCTCGGCAACCAGAAGCATGAATGCAAAATTATATCCTCACCTGCAGGGCACAGAGGATGCCATGTCAGGTAGTTACAATGGTCATAGCTTGCAGAGAAGCTCTTACTATTCTAATGCTCGGGAGACTCAGGGCTTGTGAAGAAGCCATACTGCCCAACTCCAAAGCAAAAGCTTCTGGCACCTGAATTACCCTGGGTTTTACACTGTGACTGAGCCTTCCGCAGTGAGGTGGGAACATTTCACCCGTTAAACACGTGGAGTCCCCTTTTTCCCCAGAGTTCGTCTTTGGGTTTTACTTACTCACAGATTCCATAGCCTCTCATCTTGCCCTCATACCAGTGGCACTTATAGCAGTCATACCGGTCTTCAGATTGGCGTGGGACAAGGCATATTCCAAACCTACAAGGTGCATATGGCAGAGGTCAGCATGGCAGAAGGCGACTCAGTTGTACTGGATGAAGTTTATAAACTAAGGACCTTCCAGACTCCCAAGTTGATTTACATGGGTGGGGTCAGCTCTACCTCTGACACTATTTCCAGGTGTCAATGGACTTGGTCCAAGGAAGAGCTCATCTCCTTGTGAGCTGCAGTCACAGTTTCTCATTGCTTCTTCTACAGAGCTACTTTCAGTGTTGTTGGGTTTTTTCCCCTCTCTACCCCTTCCCCAGTTTAGGGGCTGAGTTAGACTACCAAAGCAATTGCTTTGGCCCAAACAAAATGTTTTATTAATACTGACACAAAGTATTTGCGATATTTTTTCCCTTTAAAACCTAACCTATTCTGGAACTCATGTAGAAATGAGAAATCTGAAAGTCTTACTTTCAAAAAATTTTAGAAAAATAATATTTGAATTTCATAGTATGGTTTCTTTCCCCTGAAAACTCCTCATTTAAGAGAGGTTTTTAAAGATATCGGAAAATAACTTTTTCAAGGCATTTCATATGAATAAATTCACCTAGATTTAGAGATCAGGGGTCAGATTCATCCAGCTGAATGGAAATGTCTGCATCTGAACTGGTCATCTGCCCACACTTTTTTTGTTGTAGTCACTGTCAATCCACTCACTCTAGGGTACAACATACTCAAGCTTAAGCCAGGTGTCTAAAATAGGTCAGATGAATTGGGCTGCAACAGTAAATAGAGTAAAAGACGCCAGTGTCCCTGTACCTCTGCGAGGAACCATTTCTTAGCTTATTCTGAAAGCAAGAAACACCCTGTTTTTCAAGGCTTACCCATGCTCCAAGCCCTCTTTGAAATCTCCAACGTGGTTGCGTCCATCACGCCACTTCAATGTCCCCCTGCAATTTGAAGCGAGCGTTACACAAGGGAGATCATCAGCAACATTCACAGCTGCAACAGAAGGTATCAAGGCACAACCTAGAAATGGCTAACATCAAAAACATTTCCTCAGGGGACAGAGACACAGAAGTTCTCCAGGCACCTCTGGGACTTTGGTTTGCACTGTAAGGATTTAAGACCATAATGTTTTCATGCCCTGGAATGAGTGGGAAGAATCCTCTTCCAAGTTCCCTAATCTCAAAAGCACTTTGCAGAGTTGCTGGGTCATCCGTTTAGGACCTTGCGCATGACCCTTTTGTAATTGCAGTGCAGCATGTGATTAAGCCAACTGAAGTTCCAGCATGGCACATCCCCGTAGACAACATAATGACACCGTGGTCCAGAACTTCATTGTGCCAGGCACTATGAAAACAAGAGAGACAAGGACTGGCCTAAAGGGATCATATCTTTCCATCTGTTTTGTGTGGGGGTTGTAGAAACGATTACACAAGGTAACAATGCAAAATGAGACTGGAACGGTCAATGCGATGGTCAAATTACTGCACAGCCATGCCCAGTTGTGAATGCATTTCCCTCCCTCTCGGTCTCCCACTCCATACCCACACCCACTCACTGTTTTAATTCTTGCATCATCCCAGACACAGCCAGCTCCCTACACATTCCCCAACCAGAGACAACAGAAGATGGTGCAGTACCAAAACCATGACGCATTTGTTTGACTTTCACCAAGGCTGTCACTTTAAACACCTACATGAGACAGGCTCTTTTTCTGGTATTTACAGGGAAGTGGTCAGATTAATTTTAAGTGGATTTAAATTACATCTCCTTTTACTTTGCTAGTATGAATGCTAGCAAAGGAGAGCAAGCCAGAGAGAATGCCTGCTCCAGCCATGGGGATGGTTTAAGCTACTTCTCAGTGGGAGTATCTCCTTCCCCCACACCAGGTCATCAGGAGTACTGGGACAGAACAGTGAAGAATGCAGATGTTTTTGCTGAAGAGCCCTGATTCACACTGCTGCAGGTTTCTGCTCATGTGCTTTGCCATGCCAGCCGCTCCCTCAGAGGTGGACAGGCCATCAAGGCCAGCTTTGCTGCTCTGTAACCTTGTATTAGTAGCAAGTCACATAGAAGACCAATTTCAGGAGTGGGAAGGAAAGCCTAGTCATTAAGCAATTAAAAGTCCAGGTATTAAAAGCACCCGAAGTCACTAAGTTCTGCCACAAATTGCCTGGGATGCCTCAGTCAAGTCACTTAATCTGAAGCAGCAAAGGTATTTATTAATCTCATTTCTCCAATCCTAAGGTAGGAGGAGACAAAGAGCAAGGAGAGGTGCTTGTCCTTCTGTGTCTGCACACAGTGGTTTTCAGACCTCTGTTAGGAGTGCAGGTGCTGGGGAAGGTGGGGATGATGTAAAGGACTGCCTCACGCATAGCTCTGCTCCAAACACCTATTTCATGCTATTCTGGGGCAAGGCACAGTCTCTTCCACAGAAGATTCAGGATTAAGCTTTTGATTTTGGATATTCTCATTATTTTAAGGCTCTTTCAAACCAAGTCTCTACATCCTTTTTGCTTCAATAGCAACTGTAAACAAACTGTGTAAAACTCAGGAAGTATAAAACTTCCAAATCAGCCTGGTTTGGTGTCTGAGGAGGCTGGTCATATTTCATGTTTCTTCACAAAAACAGAGACTGTGCTTTATCAAAGAGATTTTGGTTGGGACCATTTAACCTTTGATTTACAGACCATTCGCTTTTGGCAGAGCTCACCCTTAAACTTCAGTTGGATTTAGTGAATGGTTCTCATGCTCCCAAGAAATGCATTTGAGCCTCTTTTGTATTTAATTTCTTTTTTTTTTTAATTCCTTTGATAATAGTTTGGATGATAAAATAGATTTTGATAGGACAGGATAAAACTTTTCTTGCATTCACAAGCAAAGGCTTTTGATTAGGTTTTTTTGTCATCATGATGGTAAGATTTTATGCCTCAGGCTGAGATCTTGAAAATAAACATTAGCTCAAGTTTAAGTCCTAATTACAGGCGTAAGCCAATGCAGCGCCTTCAATGTGATCATTACCACATTATTAGAGGCAGCCTCTACAATTTACTGCGTAAACCAGTATCACTAGCGAGATACCTACAATACAATAGAACACGTGTCAGGACTCATGCTTTGACTAAGCCCTGAAGTCAAGCAAGTGTGTCCCAACTGCCCCCTGAATCTGTCCTCAATACCAGATTTCCCTCTGGAAACAAGTGAGGCAGGAACCAGAGAGGTTGGCACACCCTGGGAGATCACCAGCCCAGAGTCTGTGGTCGAGGCCCTCAGCACGGGATGGATCATCCCATGTCCACAGCCACTCTGTGGCATCTATACCTCCATCTGTGCATCCACTGGATCCAGGCAGTGCTACACAAAGGCAGCAGGGCTATCCTTGCATGTTCTTGCTTAGGAAAGGGGCAAAAAAGGCTCCTTACTTGCCATGCGGCTTTCCCCAGTGCCACTCGCCCTCGTAGGATGCGCTCTTGAACTTGCCCTCCAGCCTGAAGACATAGGTGAAGAAGCGGCGGGACGGGGGCTCGGTGCCTTCACCAGTCTTGCCCCACAACGGGAAATCTCGCTTCCCATTCAGTGCCTGGCGGACAGCCTGGTTCAGCTTCCACTGCCAAACAGCCTGTGGGCAGAGGAAGAGGAGTGCTGGAGTAACGAGTGAAGAAAGCAAAATAGCTCCCAACAAGAGATACTTCAGGAGAAGCAACAAGAAGCTGTTGGGTTCCCATCAATTCTGTGCCATTCAGCTGGCTGGGCTGGTGAGTTATGGCCCATCTACAGCATCAACAGGGTCTTGCAAGTTGGCTACTGCACCAATGCGCAACACTTCATGTCATTTAAGCCTGACTCTCACCACCACTAATTGGCCTTGGCACAGGACCATGCTGATGGGACTGTACTGTCCCAAGCTCTGCAGCACACACTACTGCCCAGGGCAGACCACTTTCAGCACCTGGATATTCTTCATCTACCGTCAACTGTCTAAGCCACCTCTGGCCATCTAATACAGTATTGGCTCCACAGCAGGGCGGGGGGAAACCAACAAACCCCACACGGCTTATTATTCTGCTTTAAATAATAAAAAAATGGCATAATTCACAGAGGAAAGGCCTCAGCTGCATTTAAGCAGGTGCAGAGCCCACTAATCTGTCTTCTGATCAGGAAGCTAAAATCCTGACACTTAATGGGATTTCAGCTTCCACTCAGTAGTCCATGTTTTGCCTCCACTACAGAGCTGCCATCCCCTCTGTGCCATTCCGCTGTCTCAAAACTTGGTGCGCAGTATTTCAGGTGGAACAGAAACACCCTGCCCACTGCTAACCTTCATCTGTGGGTCTTTGGCAGAGAGAAAGAACGTTTCTTCCGGGGTTATAATGCGGAGTCCGTACCTGTGAAGCAAAAGACATTACAGAGACTATGAAAAACACATTTCTCAGTCAAACAGCAGCTCCTGCTCTTCCCATTCCTCTTCAGAAGCTAATGGTGCTTTTACAGTCAGTTTTTCCTTCTCAAGAGGTACTCAACTAGTCAACTCATCTTTGTTCTCTAGGTCTGGAGCCAAAACCATTTTATTATTGATTGAGTTCAATATGTCAGCAAAGGCAGGCAATGCAAGTCCAAGCTGCTGTGATCCCATCTGAGAGGTACTGCAACTACCCGTAGCCCAGAACCAATCCCACCGGGTGGAAAGGAGACAGGACAAAGTTTTGAATCGTTTTCTCAGTTTCACAATCAAGTTGAACACTTTTTTTTTTTTTTAAAAAAAAAAAAAAAAAACCTCCAAGTGGAAATTTTTCACTTACAGTCCTGGAGCTGATTTCTCCCTGCAGTTTTCATCTACCCACACAAGCTTCAGATCAAAACTCTGAAAGCTGTTTCCCTGGAACAAAAGGGAGAAGATGTTCCTGTTATTGATGTAAACATCACACTTTGCCCCCGCTCTGTCAATCCACTGAATAGCAGAGCAAGACTGGCAGCACTGTAAATTCCCTCTTTTGTGGTCCACACATCTATCCCACACTACGATGACAGACCTCGGAGACTGAAGAAACGTAGGGGAAGGAAGAAAGCTCTTAGTTTAACACTTACAAGTGTTTCACACTTACAATGCCATGGCTACAACTAACAGTAACAGACTTTCTTAGACGGCGCTTATCTCTACAAGAGTTTCTTCCCTATCACATGACAACACTCCCAAATCATCCCTGGCACCCAGTATGCCCTAGTTTTGCTTATGATCTATCTAGGATTTGGACTCCAGGTGGCACAGCCAATAGTGGCCCACAAATACAACATTTAAGGAGTCACTCTTTTGATCAATAGCACACCAAACAGAAGAAACTAAAATGGTTGAAATACTAGGTAAAGACGGCATTTAATATTACATCTCCCTTCCCTGTCTAAAGTCCAGATGCCCACACTACAGAGCTGCTGTCTGTAAGGATGTAGTTGGCCAAGGTTAGGTACTAGCACTATGGAGTTCACCACAAGTTAATCACTGATGTATCTACCAGATTTGGGGGAACAGGGAAGGGAGGGAGGTTCAGATTCCCAGCACCAGAGCCCTCATCAGCAGACCCCTGCTAGCAGCCCAAGCTAACCAGTTCAATCCCAGTCCAGTTATATCTCCCCAAGCCTCAGTAACAGTCATAGCAGCAGATGAGACATAGTGGGTGGGAACCGTTGACTGAACAGAGATGTCTACAATGTAGATATCTCTGTGTGAGCTAGTTACGCTGTGCTCTCGCCCTAGTCAATGGAGTCAAGGACGTGATTCAACTCGTCCTAATTTTGGCATCTAAAATAGGTCGGATGAACCACGCCCAGCCAGCGCATGTTTCGCTCCCCTGACTATAAAGGGAGCCTGGGGGCACTTGCTTACAGCAAGATCACTACAGTGCTAAGAAATCTACAATGTAAAGTTGGATGAGATAATCACCACCCTATTTCCTCAGGCCTAGACCCTGCAAGCTGAGTAGGACTGCCCAGTGTTACCACAAAGGCTAATGTTTGGAAGAGCCCGTAAGATGAATCGGCTCACAAGGCAGTCATGTGTTTGGACACCTGCGGGGCTGGCACATGACTACAGAGCAAGCAGAGAGAGGTGCACATGAAGAGAGCCCTGCTAGATTACAGGTGCTGTCAGTCAGAGCAAGCCAAGCTGGACTTAATTAACATGCTGCAGAACAGCTTCGAACACATATTATTCATCTAGCTATCCACGGCTGTAGACACTCCCTGTCTGCCCCATACCCAGGCCCCAAATCCCTGAAATAGCCCCAAGAACACCTGCAACTTCTGCTTCCATTGCACTAGCAGAGTCAACCGTGAAAGATCATATTTAGTCCTATGCATGAACGCTTACAGTATATCATCTTTGACCCATCAGGCCCCCCTTGAATAAGCAAGAACAGAAATCAAGAGATTCATATGCAGGCATGGGCTTGGGTTACTCGAAAGGTGCCTGTGGTGGCTGGATAGTACACATTTACTGGGAAAAAAGTTATGTGGATGCTCCTCTATTCCTTCTTCATTAGACTTTCTTTTATTCTCCAGTGCAAACCACAGGTGCATAGATCTGAGACAAGGTTTTGCCAACAGCCAAGCTCTGCTGCATTTTCAACGTCAAAGGAACCTGAATTTTACTGTCATTTATCTGCGCTGCCCTTCCAATCCCTCTGAAAGACTGCAAACTCACCTGAATTAGCACAAGGACATCATCGAAGAGCAAGATCCGGTCTGATCGATTCGTGCTGGCAGAGATGGGAAGATTTTTGCTATCTTCCAGCAGCCTCCTTTCAGGTACACAGAGCATGTCCTGCAGAGGGAACCACAGAGGTCAAGATGGAGGACCAAAGCATCAGGAAACATCAGGATTTGGGAGAGGACATACAACTCAAGCCAACAGTTCCTACAGAGGCCATCTGACTCGTGGCACAAGATGACAGTGACAGCAGAACTGGACACAGCACTCAACTTGTAAAGTGCCCGGTGACCATAAGGTTTCTCCAAGGCTTCCACACTGCCCTGCTCTGTTGGCTTCAAACCAACCCTCAAATTCTTGATCTGTATTAAATTCCCTCCATGCATAAGTAGAAGTGTAAGACCTCCAGAAGAGCTGCCCATCAAGCCACTTTCTACATCCATGACTCACTGTGAATTTGTAGCCCAAGGATTTCCATAAGGACTTGGTAAAATAAGCTTCATCCAGGACTTGGCTGATGAAAGACTCCAGCTTCACATATTCCTTGATGGCACTGGTAACCATGTCCTTTTCAGAGCCCTGATAAAAGAAGGCAGGGCTTGAGCAACGCTTCAGGCATGGCTGTGCAGGACTTCTACTCTCTGGGCTACAGCTGCAGAAAAACCTCAGCAGCTCTGAATCCAAAGGGCTAATGAGAGTTAACCCTCCAACCCCCTTTGCAAGGAAAGCGTCCCAAATCTAGCATTCTCTCTGCCACCAGCAGAAGTGTGCAACCTTAGGCCAGCTACTTGACCCTTTGCAGCTTCTCTATATGATGAGTAGCTCGTACTACGCTGGAGTGGCCACTGTTCGTTGCTTTGAGACCTTCAGGTGGGCTGCACTCCGCTGGTGGTGGTTACTATCACCCCAGCTGTCCACTGGAAATCATTTTCCTTCTAGGCTGCTTTGGATTCACTGACACCACCGCAAAGCCCCACAAGCCCTGCATAAGGTGTTAGCATAAGCCAGTCAAGTAACATCACATAAAGCTTCCTACCTCTTTGAGAACCTCATTCAGCTTGGTAAGGAGCAGTATATATTGCTCGATATGCTCTCGGATAGGTTTGTGAAGAACAGTGTATAAGGCCAGTGACATGGAGGTCTCGGAGGTGAAGTCTGTGAGGAATTGTTTCAGCACTGTCTTATGGTGCTTCCAGGCTTCACTGCAAGATGGTGAATTAAGACAAAGGTTCATTAATTAGTTTTTTCTGCAAATTGCCACTCCTCTGCCTTCCAAACCTTATATGCCACCTCACTCCCAGAGAGGGTATAGAAAGACTGGAAAGAGCAGGAGATAACATTGGTGTGCAAATATAATTGCACACCAAACACGCAGAAATAAGGCAATGAGGCAAACAAGAGCTCCATCCATCCTGCCTCTGGCCCAGCGGTCTTTGCAAATAGGAACCACACCCACAGATGTACAGAATATAGCATGACTTTCATGATGGTTTGCACACCAAGAGGGTGACTCAGATAAAGTGGCTGCGAATCTGCTCATATCTAGTGCTCATGTTTTCATTTGCTATTTCCATGAGACTCTGACAACATCTGGGACAAGCAGCGGAAATTTCCTGCCAGATTCCCACATCATCCTTTCTCAGGTCCCACTCCTTACTTGAACCCCCAAATTCCAAATTTACAGGTTTCCCCTCCTACAAAAAGAGTTGTGCATGGCTAGAAAGAGACGGAGAGAGATCTGTAGAGGAAACCTTTCAACAGCTGCTGCCGTGGTCTCAGAAGATGGCAGGAGCAGCCAGTACGGCCACTTCAGAGGAGCGCCAGCTAGACCGTGAAACAGAGATCACTGCTCAGTGCAGTGCTCAGTGCTGCTCGCCCCGGTTTAGTGTCTTAACCCATGCAGTATCATCGTGTTACTATCAGCCCCTTCAAGAAGGATTTTTCAGCCCACTGACCTTTTGCTCTTTGTGGCATGTTCGAAGCCGTAGACTACAACGTAGTTTGCAAAAGTGACGAAATATCTGTTGGCAAGAAAAAAAAAACACACACACACAAGCACGAGCTGAGTTAGAGATGCACATTAGCTACAAGGTTTAAGTGATAAAAGGACGAAGCTCGTTTGAAAATGTCATGTCAGGTCCACCTTTCCGAGGGAGGCAGAGACACACGTAGCTATTGTACCTCTCACCTTGGCTCACTCCCCTTCTGTCCCCTTTACCAGCTCCTTGGTTTAACTGCCTTGTCGACTTTTGCACTAGTATCATTACAGGAAGTTTAAATCACCCTGGCATTTAGCATAAGCAGAAGTAAACTTGCGCAACTGTCCTGGAAAGCTAATCTACAAAGGCTGAGCTTAAGATAGCAGCTTCGGATGGATGAATTTCTGCTGGTTGAAGTAAAAGTATCAGCTCTGTATTACTGACGGTAAATTCAAGTCAAGGTGTCCCACGCCAATGTATCTCATCTCACACTAGAGGGAGATCGAGCCATATTTTGTCAGCAAATACCGTGCTTTCTTCCAGTAGTGTTTTCAAATAAGTCATGTATAATGTCCAGACTAATTACCATTTATTACATCTTTCAGGGACATGTATTTACTGCTGATTTTGAGGCCCCTGAACAGCGGCTTTGCTTCCTCCTATATCACTCCAATAAGCATGAGACGTTGTAGGATCAGGACTGCACAGAGTGAGTCAGCAGAGGTGGGTAGGAACCGGCTTTTTTTTTTTTATTTTGCATGACGCCCAACAAAAACAGGTTTTAATTTCAAAATGAGGGGAAATTAGATCTTAAGATAAACTTCTCCTTTGTGTCATCTGAAACCTCAGCACAAGTTTTCATCTTTTATATGCCTTTTTAAGGCAAACCAGCTTTAATTCACTGAATTGGTTCCCAAATGAGCAACGCACACTGCTCCAAACCCCATTCACATAAAGGCAAAGCTTGTTGTGCATCACTGTCTAAAACAATGCTGTCCAAGTAAAAACAAAACAAAAAGCGGTCTTCCATTCCTCCTCCCTCCACATGCATAAAGACCACCAAAACCAAGACTAGATGAACAGCAATGTCCCAGAGCCAGCGCACCCATCTCCCATTCCTGTGTAGGTGCCAAACTGCACAGACGGTACAAACCCATCTGGCAAAGGCTTGGCCGCATTTATGGCCAATGTGACGAATGAAGGACTGAACACTGTCTGATCTTTATGTCATCTCAGATGTCCATAAACCATTTCTCATGCTAGGACATCAACACACAGGTTACACACGCTACAGTGCTTTTGGTAAACATTTTATTTTGTATTGCAGACAGATGGGAAGCAGATGTAATTAACTATAGAAAGAGCAACGGGGCAGTATGTTTTTCACATCATGCTACATCCATCACTTGCTATCCTATCCCTTGCCAAAAGCATAGAAATGTGGCACAAACAAGTAATATGAACTCTGTCTGGTGACATCTTTTCTCCTCATCCCTGTGAGTCCTTTAAACCTGCTTGTGCATGCCTTTCTGTTCCTGATGACAGCTGAAGCTTCGCTCTCATAAATTACCCAGGCACAAATTCTAGCCCCCGTCCTCTTCCTATTCTTAAGATGATTAAAAAACTATACTTGTAAGAAAAAAATTCTGCCTCTTACAAGCATACTCACAGCTACAAAAAAGGCTACTTATTATGCTGCCTGCACAGATGCTATATTCTGTAGCACTTGTCGTGAGCACTGAATGCAATCAGTTCCCTGACCTAATGACTGAACACTAGTGGACAGGACTGAACAAATTAAACGCACAAATTAATTGCAGCAACCTACCAGTTAGTTGATAAATTTGGTCCCTTACACCACTCCAAAATGCTTCTGTACTTACTGGATGTAGAGGCTTAGAAACAGGTCTCCTTTCCAGACAGTGTAAATGTCCTGGATGCAGAATGACTCAGAGGTGCTGCACTTTTGTTTCAGTATCCGGTAATTTTCTTCCGTGAGGTTCCAGAGAGCTTGAAATCGATCATTCAGGAGCAGGAAGAGCTTAAAGTTCTCCTTTCCCTTCTGGTCACTAGGCTCTTTGAGGAAAAGATGGGGGAAAAAGGCTATCAGAAAGCCTTGACTCCAAGAAATCTTGTGGAAAACATTGCCTATATCTAATACTCAGACCAATTTTTCAGTGTAAAGCACATATGTTCTTATAGGAAAACAATGCCAGGGAGGAAGGAGATGCTGGTTATTTAGGGTTGTGTCCCTGTGAGTAATTGTATGGGCTATCCATGCTAAGGCTTTGTCCTTCCCATTCTTGTGGGGCCTGTGGTCAGGGCAGCCTGCGAGGCTCAGCCCCAGCTCAGACACGAGCATGGGAGGAAAATTTTCTGCCCCTGGCCCCAAGGGCTGCTCCCAGTCTCCTTGGAGGCTAGACCAAAAAGGCGGTGACATGAGAGGGAACCACGCTATGGGCCTGATCCAGTCGCACCACTTTTGGCCAGACAGGCTTGTGAATATTTATATGGATTTGTTATTTCAGTGGAGGTGCTCTGATTTACTGCCAGCTCAGAACCTGCACCCACAAGTTTTGCCTTCAAAGACGGGCATGACCATGGACCGAGAGCAGGGAGGCAGAATGGGCATGCTTTAGGGGTCGCATATGTGTGAGATGCATTTTGGATTTCCACACACCGTGCTGGAAACAAGCCTCAGAGCAGGTGTACAGGCTGATACTGGTTAGAATCTGGATTAACCTCTAAAAACAACAGGAACCACAGTCCTAGGCTTGAATGAAAGGCCATAGGTGTCCTTAAGAGCTTGTTATCTTAAATGAAACATCTCTACATACCACTTACTCCAGCAAACCTGCCTCCAGCAAGTCCTCAGTCATGGAATTCTAATTATAAATCCTTTCATAGGTGTGCCAGTGACTCAAGGCTAGAACTACAGACAAAAAAGTTGTCTTCTCTGACCTACCTGCCTGGAGCAGAGGCTTGAGGATGAGGGCATCCATCCGTGCCAGGCATGCTGAGAAGGTTTCCTCCACTTGGAGCAGAGATGCAGTTGCTTCAGCCGTGCACATGTCCTGAACACAACACAGAAGGCACACATAAACTCCCTTGCAAGAGTATCCATCTACCAAGGCTTCAGCGCTCATTGCAAACAATCAGCCTTTCCTGCTCTTGACCGCACACACAGGTATAATTGCTGTCCCCAAAAAGCATTTGAAAATGTTAGAAGAGGAAACAGAAACCCCATAGCTCAACATGAACTGGTGTTGCAGAAGACCACCGAGGCTACAGCCCATTTTCCTGATGCCCCAAATTGAAGATCTTCTCAGGTGGGCCACGATACCTCTTCCACATGACTGGAAAGGCCCTAAACTTCTTGACAGATGTTAATCCTGCTTAGTGCCAGATTCGTTCTCCCAGAAGAAAATCCCTGAAGTACAAGGCAGCAAAGAATGAAGCAGAGCATCTCTTCCGTATCTCTCACCAGTTTTCTGCCCGGGTGCCTCAGTCTGCACCTTTTGGCATTAAAAGCTATTGTACGGAGCTGCAGAGCCGTGCCAGCCATGCCCAAACATCCAGCCCTCCAGAGGAACAGAGGTCTGGTGTTACTCCTTTCCGAGTGGGACGCTGCACTGCTGGTTATATGTCACAACTGCTGCGTCAACAACGAAAGCTTGCCTAAAGTGGAAGTGGGCAGCACTTAAAAAAAAAAGGGCAGCAAACCCACGTGAGCAAACTCCAGTACCTTCCTCCTTCCCAGCCTTACCTCCCGAAAGAAATCTATCAGAGGAAGTGAACACAGCCAGCTAATAGCATGTCATAGGAGACTGCTCTGGAAAAAGGCCAGGTGGTGAAGATACTATAGAGAGAATCAGCTGATATTACTAATGGTGATAAAAATACAAAACTCTGAGCTTCTTTTAACTTTGTGAAGCAAAACAGCAAACTCAAGGGACTGAATATGGTTTGTCCGCCTTTATCCTTAGCCTGGTTGTAGTTCTCGCTCAAAGGCTACGTTCACAATAGTAAGCAAACGAGGATATGGCATTATGCTGCAAAGATTTACATTGCTAAATTGGTGGCAGAGACTTTGGCACAGGTTTGATGTGTGCCGACTAGCGCCTCTCCCAGACAATTCTCAGGTATGGTCCAGGGACCATTTGAAACAGGTAGCTTGCACATAGTCGTGCTGTTTTGGGAGGTAAGGAGAAATTAGCTATGTATAGGTTATGCAATAACCACTTGGCTATGGGGCTAGACCTAATTTATTTATTAATGGAGACGTAACTACAGTCTTTGCACTGTTTCCAGGAAGAGCTGAACTGAGGCTATCTGCTGGTGACATACTCCAAGACATCCTGAACCTCCACCTGATTGCTACAGACAACAGGTGAGATTCATTCTCCTTGTGTTGAGATGTCGGGAAGTTAAACATAGAAGCCTAACCCTACTTTATATTTCATGGGAAGAAATACCTCGAGCATCTTAGCATGGACTGTATAATGGTCACCCGGGTGGGGTGACTAAGTTAGGTGGGAATGTCTCATTTTTAAGCTTCCCACGTGGGTGGATTCCTTGCTAAATAAGAGTTTGAGCTCCCTAAAGTCACCAAACTCTGCTTAGGAACTCCCGTTCCAGGTCATCCTGGAGCTTGGGCTGAAATGGTGTCATAGAACAAGGGACGCTTTGCAGTTTGAACGGTTAGCTGGCCTGGTTTTAAGTGGTTGTTGGGATCCAGACACAACTGACTGCACAGATGAATGACAATGTTTTCTCCTTAGTAACCACTGCCTCTTAAATTTAATTTGTCTGAAGAATGTGAAGCATTAAAAAATTCCATAATCTCATTAGTTTGCAAGTTTTCATACATCAAGGTCTGCATGACCATAAGGCTATTTTTTGCAGGAACACGGGTGATTCGTCCCAGAGGAAAGCTCTAGGCATGCAAACAGGTCAAAAAGCTGGAATCCAGACTCCTCCTGGCCCCTCCCAGTGAAGGCAACTGAGCCAGGAAAAAAGCAAAACAAAACAGCAGCCAGCCAGCTCTCACCCCAGAGCACCAAGAGGACAGGACAGACCTAAAAGTTTATTTTGTGCCACTACTTAATCCCCTGTCTTGTAGACACAAAGATAAAGTTGTTTCTCACGGGTCCTAGAGAGCACACAAGCTTGTTAGAAATTTCTAGGCATAAATAGCTTGCTTAATCAGTGAGTAAAATCAAGCTGGATGTGTGACAGCATTTCAAACGCTTCAACAGGCCAGCAGGTAGTCAGTGGGATTGTATTATGCTCACTGAGTAACAGTCTGGTGGATTTTATTTATTTACATTTTTTAAGCCTATTTTGTCTGTTTTGGGGGAAGGAGGGAAGACGATTCCATCATTTCCGATGGCTCTGATATGAGAGGGTGTCTCCACCTGGTCCTTATTTAATTCTGCATGAAAATGTTTTATCCTGTGCAACACAAAAAGAATGGGTGCTAGATGCCAAACTCAGAAAGGCTTCCCCAAACTCTTCTGTTATCAAAACAACCGGAGAAGCCACCCATTCGTTACATACAGATGGCTTAATGTAAACTGAATGACTCAAACCAAGGGTGCGGATGCCCACAGCTTTGCTCCACAGGACCACGATAGTCCATGAGCAGAGGCAGGAGGCTGAGGAGCCTCCTCAGGGCTGAAGCACACGTGCGCAACACCACAGGAACATCGCTGCCCCAGCCTAAGTGTTACTCGGTGACTTCTGTAATGGTCACCTGGAAGAAGAACTATGTATGTCCAAGGTGGACCTACTGATCTGGATGCAGCATCGCCCCTTCCACCCATCAGCTAGTCCCACACTCTGCCTCCCGCCCATCTGCAATCCTGGTTCGTTGAGGGTCTATTACCCATGAAGGCCTGAGCTCAGACCTTATGGGGATGACCCCAAAGCGTTCCCATGGTGCAGTACATGGGTTGAGAAACCCCTGCGGTAGCAACACTGCACAGACACCCAGGCTAACTCTGCAAAGGACAGAAGCATTTGGATACTCTTTGCCATTATAACCTGATACAGATTTAACGCCGTGTTTTGTTTTGGCTTTGGTGTTGTGTTTTGTTTTGTTTTTTTTCTTTTTAGCAATCATGTTCTCACCCTTCCTGGGAAAATTTGTGGCCTACTTCCTGCCTGAACATGACAGTCAGGGATCATTTGCTGAATAGGGGAGCACCACCAGTCAGCTTTCAAAACAGCCCTTCCGGCACCACAAAAAGACCTAAGTTGCCACATCACATCAAGATTAGTAAGCGTGAGTTTCTGCCACCGTTTCCAGGCTTTCCCCATCAGTTCTGTGAGAACAGCATTTGCACACTTATTCTTGCCCAGTCAGGCAAAGAAGATTTGAAGTTCGTCACCTACTGAACAAAACCAATGCTGGCTCAAGCCACAGAAGGCAAAGGAAACAATCGGGACCCTCCAAGGGCACATGGAGGTCACATTGTACATTCACGTGTGAAAAAACGAATGCAAACTGCAGTGCCACCGGGTGATGGGAGCGCTGAGCAGAAACCCGGGGCTGTCACATGCTGTCTTCCCCCAGCTTGGACACAGCTTTCACGCGACTCGGTGGTTTTGTAATTCTGTGTTTGCTCCATGAAGGGCAAGGCAAGCTTGAGCAGAGCCACTCTGAAGCCTGTTCACAAGGTTTTAGTCTGTTCTTCATGCATGGCTCTGCTGCTAGGGAGTCGAGACCTTTGAAGATGGTGCACTCCTGACACCCAGAACTGAAGGAGGTGCACCTCCAAGGAAGGGTCCACTAGCTGCACATAGCATGACAGCGTCTGGTTTTATGTGCAAAATCAGAAAGTCTACAGCCTTTGAGGATGGAGACTTCCACTGGCAAAACAAAACAGCCACCAGCCTGCTTCAGGCTCCCATGAGGAATGAGATCTCCCTAGGAGAACATTTTCCAAAATATAAGACACATCTGTTTATTCTCCTTAAATGAAGGTACAAGAAAGCCGTACAGCACAAGTCTGTAATTAGAGAAGGGACACATAATAGTATTCATGTAGAAACAGGAAAAAGACTTTGAGAAACAACTTCTGTAGGAGTTGCCGGATCTCTGTGGCTCATCACGTTCTTGGCCTGTCCGCTGAGCATGACAATGAGGGCAGAAAAAAGGGTGATGGAGCAGCTAATACCAACCTAAGTGGTTGCATCCAATAGATGGGAGCAGCCTGGGTCATCTGGAGGAACATTCATCCTCAACAGGGTCTGTCCAAAGCTGCTAAATGCACATTTCAGCAAGAAAATACATGTCTCGAGGAGCCACAACAGGTTGTTGTACCCAGTTTTAGGAAATTGCCAGAAGGGTGGGTGGAACAGATAGGAAACCAAGCAAAGAGATATTTTCATGGAATGCTGAGCCTCATTGTCAGCTTTGCATAGAACCCCTTTCTACTTTGGAGTCTCTAGCTCTGAGGCAGCTGTTCCGCCAGGAAAATGGCTGGAAAGCCCCATACATTTCAGATGTGACACAAAGATTCTCATGGAAACACACATCTAGTCAAACAATCTTACCAGCTCCTGTACATTAAGGAACAAACTGGACATCCACAGAGGGACTATTCATTTTCCATCTTCCTCTTGTGAATCCCCCTCTGCTGAAGTTAAGATTATTAGTCAACAAAAACACTTCTTAGGTGGGAGAAACCTGTCATGAACTATGCCAGATCTAGGGAGTGCTTAGGGCATTTTAATACTAAACCCGGTGGGATATAAACGCCACGACCGTGTTTGCTGTAGCCCCTCCCCTCCTTAAACTCTTCTCTTTCCCTGCATCAGCCATCCTAAAGGGCATTGCACCTTTGCAGCCCTTCCAATCTCATCCATCCTTGCAGTTCATTATCTTTCTACTACCAACTGCCTCAGAAATGAGGCCAGTCCATCACTTTGTCACACACAGTCCTTAAACAGGCCAAGTTTTCCCTTCCCTGCCCTTTGAGAGGCAGTCAAGTTACTGCTGCCATGCAGTTGAAGAGGTATACTTCCTACTACAGCCTGTATCAAGTGAGTACATCATCTTTGCAGAGGCAGGGATAAAGCTGCTTTAATTCAAGCTCTAGTTCAGAAGCAAATAAAAGCGTTCCAAATTGAAGCCAGGAGGTACTAAAGATACTCCTCTGTCAGGGTAAACCTGAAACTCTTCCTCAGATACTGCTTTTCACTCTCTAGGTCACTTTCTCTCATGCCAGTAACGGTGTGGCTTCTAACTAAAGCATCTAAAACCATCTAAGAATGCAATATGGAGCATGGGCACTTACACTTGGACTGGTAAGTGCCCCTGCACTTTGCAGGAGGATACAGCCTAAAACATTTGAAATTTTAAACTCTTTTCTTGCCAGGCTGTCTTCTAGATGCCCAGAATTCCTCCCTTGCTGTTAACCTCTCACTTACCCTTTGCATGAGCATTGTGTCTTTCCCGAAGCAGCGTATAGCTCTAAAGGATACATATTACAGGGCAGAATAATATACAGCTCTGCACAAAACCTGCCAGTAGGGAGTTTCTGCCTCAGAAATTAGCAGATACTAAAAGTTTATTGTTAGACTGAGTCAATACAGGCCAGCACTTCACATCACATCACAGTGTGTGACGTAACAGACAAATCTCAGGACCTTAAACCAGAATGAGCACAGACCTAACTATCTGTTTCCTCCCCTTGGTCAGCTCAACTTCTGTATAATC
The DNA here is from genome assembly GCF_018139145.2 of Gymnogyps californianus. NCBI lineage: Eukaryota > Metazoa > Chordata > Aves > Accipitriformes > Cathartidae > Gymnogyps > Gymnogyps californianus. Next base: position 166,247,179 of record NC_059472.1, read on the forward strand.
ATGATTAATATGATCAAAAATAGGTTGTTTTTTTTTGGGGGGGGGGGGGGGAACGGATTAGCATTAAGAGTTGGTCTTAAGGGGTGCGAGGGGAGAGGAAAGATTTGTTTGAGCTTGGACCATGGACCCTAGCCTTCTTTGCCAGGTTACTTTTTAACCTGGATCCTTTCCCCAGCGTAGTTTAATGTACCATCACATAAACATGCCCACGAGCAGGGTGGGATCTCCTCATTCAATTAATAGTGCCAGCTCAGAGTCCATAAACTCAGGACTTCCTTAGGCCATGGGGGCAAACTCTGGTGGCCAATGCTGAGACGTTGCTCCTCTTTCTGTCCCAACCTTTGCTGCTTTTCTCTAGGGGCCAAGTATCCTCATGCATCCTAATTGTGTTTCCAACCGCCATCCTCCCTCACGTGTCACGCTCTAGCTGAGCCTGCATTCAGGCTGGCACAAAGACCATTCTGTCATGTGGAAAAACAATTCCAGACTTTGTTTAACCAACACCAACACGCTGGAGCAAATTCTCCCATTCAGACCGTGCTCTTGTCAAGCCTCAGATGGTCATGACTCGGGATGAATTAGCATTCAACTTACTGGTGCCACCTCATAAGCAGACAGAAACGCACAACGTGCGAGTTAAGAGGTAATTGGGAATAAACAGGGCAGAAAGACAATAAAACCCTGAATCCCAAGACAGCCCTTAGCAGCATAAAAGGAAGAAGAGAAGAACAAAGGCAGCAGTTACTTGGATTAGGCTTTAGCATGGGATACAGGGAGTGTGCCAATGCCGGCCATGTGAAGGAACTAGGCAGGGTCTAGTTCAACATTTTCTTTACAAGGGGAAATTGCAGAGCAGGACAGCAATGCAAGTAGGTAGGCACAGTTTAAAAACATAAAAAAAATGAACAGACCCATCAAGACTCCCACCCGCAACACAAGACCTTCAGGCTTTCAGTCAGTCCAGGTTCACGCACAGATGAGGCCACACAGCAAACATTTGGAGCACAGCACAACCACCTCTACCCTCAAGCAATGGGGCCAGCTCAGGATGAACAGCAGGACATTTGACCTCACCACGTCTAATTAAGCCATGGAACTCACTGCCACAAGAGTCTGTCGTTGCTATGAGAATACTACACGTGCGTTCAAAAGCAGCTAGACGAGTCCATGGAGGAAAAAAATCAATTAAAAGCTAATAAAAACAAAGGCATCAACTCCAGCTCAGGAAGTCCCTGAGGAGGCAAGAAGCACGTATGGAGGAAGTATTACTACAACCCTTTCCAGTTTTTGTGGTGTTCTTCTCCAGGCATGTTCTTCTGCATTATGAGAGGTGAGATAGCCTGGCTTATATTGCTGATTTTATGCATCACTCATAAAATTGTTCGTTGGTCGCCTGCATGGCAGGACCTCAAGCACTGAAAGAAGAGACAACGCAAGGCTGTCAAAATATCGACCACGTTAAAATCTCAGCAAATTTAGGATAGCAGTGTGTGGCTGGGAGCTTACGAAGGGTCAAACAAGCATTCAGTACTCTCTTCAGAAAGCACTGAAGCTGTGTAATTGATTTTTCAGCCCAAGGAGAACTTTTTCCCCCCCCCCAGACTTTTGTCTTTGTCCATCTTTAACACAGAAAAACAGGAAAAACAGGAAGCTATGTGTGGGGGAGAGGAGTGTGTTTTTCTCTTTTTTGGCAAAATCAGGGAATGCAAAAGCTTTACACAAACCTTATCTGACACAGCTTTTTTTTTTTTTCTTTCTTCCCCAAACCCAAGTTGGAAGCTCATGTCCCTTCCTTAGGAAGTTCACTCCTGAGCCAAATAAAAACCACCATAACCATCTAGTTGACTTCAAAAGGACAATACCCATCTGCCCTTTCTGGGTGTCTGAAGGCTGAACTACCCACCCCCCAGACACCCTTTGTAACCAAAAAGAGGCACGTGAGAAGCTCAATTTAATCCAGCCTTAGCGAGATGAGTGGACCTTTGGGCATCCCTGGTCTGTCTCCACTAGCTACAGATTTAAACAACTCAAATAAGACCCTTTACTTGTTGACAACTAAGGCTAGAGAAGATCACTCTCACCACAATTAAGGATATCATTCAGCCTTTGCAAATAGCAAGGCAAGTACGATAAGGCCCACAGGTGAGATAATGTTTTCTTAGTGGTTTAATCCTCCATGGCCTTGTAGCTGCCATTATCATTATCGTTATCACTTACGAGCAGCTTATGCATGCAGAAGCATAACTATTTTGACCCAGCAACTCATATGCAACACAGAATGACTTGCGGTTACTGGAGGAAACTCCAAGCCAAACCTGAAACAACTACAGGTTGTCTGGAGGCAGCAAAGCAAAGGAGATCATGAGAAGAGAGAACTCAGTAATTCTCCATTGGAGTGGAAATATGGGAAAGACAGAAGATAACAGCTAGGGACAATTTGTGTCACAGCTCTGGTAGCAGCTTTGGGAGCAGGAGCTCCTCTCCTTTGGCCTCATACTCCCAATACGCCTACTCCGCTTTTCCAAAGCAAATGGGATTTCAGCATGGCCTCAAAAAGCAAGAAAAATGTCAGTGCTACACATCTGGGGTTTAGAATACGTGTTACCATCTGCATTGAAGCAGTTTTGAGTCAGATCCTGAGTATCAGAGTCTGAATTACAGCCTGGAAACCAACCCAGAGGCACAAACAATATCAGAGGAGTGTCCCTTCGGACAATGGGAGAGCTGGTAGCAGAACTGCTTCACAGATGAGATGGAGTTCAATGTACAGTAACGTCATCCCCCTGAACCATCCTCTCCACTCAGCACCTCCAGAACTTGAGTAGGACCAGAGGGGATTTCACTTCCTTTATGCTAAAAGACAGAAAATCATCGTAAAACTGTGACAATAGCCACTTTTGAGATGGCTGGCTCCACCAAATATTCACAAGTGAGACTCTGGATCCATCCTCTAGCTGCCCTGCCTTTTGACATCACTGCTTGCCTCTCCTCCCGTCTCACAGATCTTTGCTTACGATACAGGCAATGTCCAAAAGCTAACGACGTGTCACTACAAAATGCCACTTACGAAACCTCCCAGATCTGCCCTACCAAGTGACCCATGCAAAGCCTAGGCACTTCACAGCATCCCCAATACCTGCCAGAAACAGGGCAGGGCTGAAGTCCGTACAAAGGAACAGGAATGGAGAAAAAAAAAAAAACCCAAAACTTTCTTGGATTAATTTAATGCCTGCACCCAGCCCTTCTCTACTTTCTGTGTGGGTCCCTTAAACTCACTTATGTCCAGGAACATTAACAACAATCCCGACTGAAGACCTGCCAAATTTTTCTTCCTTTCTTCTCTAGTGCCCAAGCCCTTTACCAAAGACTGATGTGTAGTAGGAAGCTTCTAGTGTTTCATCAAACCCTTCAGGTGCTCTTAGAGGACAAATTACAAGCCACTGAAGGCAGGACAGACCTGCAAAGAGTCGCCGGTGCTTCCTAACCTCTGATCATCATTCCGAGACGCCACAGTTCACTGAGGTGCTTTGAGTGCCAAAACCCAGGTCTTTTGATGACCTGAAGAGCTGGTCAAAGCTCTGACAAAACTGTTTCACCAGAAAATTCCTGTTTGTTGAGCCCGAAGTACTTTGCATGAGCCCTTTCCAATTCAACAGGAATGTAAACAATACCCGATCAGGTCAGGCCAGTGGTCTAGCTAGTCTGGCATTAAGAATAAGAGCTCTTACTTAGAGAACAAACATAAGCTTGGCCACTTTCTGAGGTCCATTCCTCTTGTATTCCCCCAACAACCAACTGTTATGTTAGAGATCTCAAAGGGTGCAACCCTTTTCCTAGTATCTGCCTATGGACCTATTGTCCCTGAATTTATCTTCTCCCTCTTGAACTTGCTGATATTGTTTGCCTCCAAAATGCATTACTAAATTGAAGGCAGGGTCTTGACAGACAATTCTGCCTGATTTCCTTGCAGATCTTCAAAAATCTTGTCTTGCAGCTCATTGGGAATTGAAATCATTGCAGTGGCAGTAATGAAACTACCAAGTTCAGGGAGCGGCTGCAAGGTCTAGGAAGCTTCCAGGCCATAGGAAATTTCCACAGACAAAGAGCTTTCGTTCAGGTCCAAATTAAACTAAGCTAAAGTTTAAAAACAGTCCCTCCTGTGAACTGCAGCTCCTCCTCTTCTGGCTCTAAACACGTAGTTGTTTGTTACTTTTTAAAAGTCTTAAGTGTGTTACTGTTCCCCTATAATTGGGCCTTTGACCCAGACTTTTCACTTAACACCTAAGACACTTGCAAGCTTTTGACCGCTTCCCTCCCTTGCAGAAACCCAAGTGAGCTTATCACCCTCTCTCGCCCTGACTAATTAGTTGGGTATTGGTTTCTTTACTCTGCCAGGCAAGCTGTGCAACCCCAGCGTGAATGCACGGTTTCCAGCCTTACTTCATCAGGCTTGTATTGCCAGGTAAGGCTGTCTGCTTGCCTGGCACGGGTGGAAAATCCCTCCCTCAAAACAGGAGCAAGCCCCAACACACAGAGGATCAGGCAGCTGCCTGCAGGAGAGGGACTGCGCGTGCACATGCTTCTCCAGCATCCCCCTTCTGGAAAACACAAGCTGAGAGCAAGCAGAGGATTTAATGCCTCAAGTCTAGACCACACTGGGAATTATATACCTTAAAGACAACGTACATTCTTTATGCAAGGCCAGCGTGTTGCCTAGATAAAGCACAGGGGTGCATGCAAGTGCCTTTTACACTCCAGGAAAATGCACTCCACACCTTTGGTCGCTTGCACAGGTAAAACTTCTACCTGTAGAAAACACTCCCAAACTTTACTCTGCCTCAGAACTTTTACTCATAGCACATTACCTTCAACAGTCCCTTCAGCCTGCTAAGGCTGATCTTACACCCCTCCTACTGTACATGGCTAAACATAAAACTGAGTCTGAGGATCAATGGGAAAACAACCAACCAGCAAACGCTGGTCATGAAACCCAAAAATAACCAGCGCATAGAGCAACGTACCTTGCACAAGGCAGCCAATTAAAATTCCCCCGTGGTAAGTGCTACGGCAGCAGCTCCTCTGAGCTTCCGAGTCCTGAAATACTCGGTGCTCCCAGAGCCGCCGCTCTCCCCTCCCACCTCTCCCTCCTACGTCTAGTCGCCTCGTTTGCTGAAACACAGATCTGGGCCTGTTCATTAGATGAGACACCCACAGAGCCCAGAGAGACAATTACGAAACCCGTGCAAATAGGGTTTCTAAAGCAGTTGCTTGTTATTTGGCTTTTTAAAAGGACAAGAAATTTTGTGACCTATGCTCTTGCAGCTCATGTGTTGGGGAAACTTAAAATACAGGAAACTGAAAGGGAGAAGGAGAGGATGTGTTTTCCTGTGCACAGTGGCATTTCTCAGCTCTAATCCTTTTTCACCTACAGTGCATTCCCATAGCAGTTTGCCAAATGGAGCTCCTGTGCTTTTCTCCTTGTTCTGCCAGTCTCTCCCCTCGTGCGACTTCTGCGCTCGCTGTAGCTCACAGACGGAAACCCTGGGAAATGGGACGTTTCCTGCTATTCAGAGCCTGCTGCTGAGAGCGTGTGACAGCCTGCACGTGATGCATGCAAAGTCTGTCCTCTGCTACACCTCAGCCAGCAGCAACTCTTTCCCGTCCTTCTAAAAAAACCTAAACCCAAACCCAAACCCCCCAAGTCCATCTATCAGGAGGACCCGGAGTCCTCCCCAGCCCATCTACTGGAGCTCAGCCACAACCCCACCTCCTAAAGCACAAAAGCATTTTTCCAGTTGATCCCCAATTACAGCAAATCCCCACAAGCGTTTTGTCAAAGCAGCAGCCACCACCACGCGCTCGCTCTCCATATCAGAAAAAGTAGATACGCTGCCTGACAAAAGCCCCGTGCCCTCCCCTTCTGCTTCAGAGCGTGCTGAAGGGCACTAACAAAGCCCCGTTCTTTCCCAGGCGCTCCGACATGTTACGACTCAGGAGCTTGCCGTCTCCCCGCCTATATGATTTCAAGGACTTTTACAAACTACTGGAACTTACTGCGGGCTGAGGGATCAGGACAAGTCAGCTTCTATAGCAAGGATGCTCAGGGTGTAACAGGAGACAAGAGATGCCTCAATCAGCTTTTGTTCGGAGAGGTTCTTCTATTGTGTTGACTTCCTTCCCACTTTCCCGGACTCCTGGGGTCTTTTCAGAGAGGGATGTGCCCATAACTCACTGTCTGCCTCAACACAATGGTTTACACCACACAGGCAGGCAGAGCAGCAACTCTCAAAGCAGCAATCCTCATACACAGCGGGGAACAATACCAGGGAAGGATGCAGCCGGGGAATGGAAAGGATGAGTGAGCAATGAGCTCACTGCCGGCCTCCTACCTGCTCTGCAAGCTGCAAAGTCAAAGAGCTGGTGATCAGGACTTGGCACAATTACAGACCTTTTTCTTCCAGTCCAAAATTTGGAATGAAATCAGATTTTCCACGTCCTGAGGAAGTGCTCACCCACAAGGGACTAGATGGCAGACAGGCACCTCAAGTCCTTTCAAAGTCTTTGCACAGGTGCTTGAGCCCAGGAGGACTTTCCAGCCTCCAGACCCTATACGGATGGAGATTGCTCCCTGGCAGAGCTTATGGTAGCCACTGCCCTCCAGAAAGGGGGGAGGGTTTCAGAGATCCCAGTGCTGAGCATTTCCCTATTGAGCACGAAGGTTTGGGGATCTCCAGCTCCCCTGCAGCATTGCGTGAAAAGGCCTAGGAGCTCTGCTCCACGCCGGAGGGAGACGGACACTGGAGAGCCTACGTTACATCTAAGGTCTTCTGGTTCAACCCACTGAGTGCATTTGGCTCTGGGCCTCAAGCTCAGCTTTGTGGCTTGTTTCTGTACAGTTTTGGTCAAGTGGCTTGTTGTGTGTGCTTTGGATTCATGTTTTTCCCCTGTTACTCTTTTTAACTCCAGTCTGGTAAATCTGTGTTGAAACTGTGCTGACACAGAGGGGTGTAGCGGTTTGGTTTGGGACACCTCTTTTACTTTTGTTTGTGTTTCCTCAGCAGAATTCTGTTTCCAGTCACTCAGCTAGTTTTCCTGAAATGCTCTGAATTTGCACAAATATCATGTTCGGTCTGAGACCTCCAGGCTGCTTCTCAGCCTGAACCCCAATGAGCCGCAGCAGAAGCCCCAAGTCCTGATGTTTGCACCTCCGCATTTCAGCTCTGAGACATCCCTCGTGGATGTGGACAAGGCAAGTCATGATCTGTGCAACCCAGTTCTCAGTACTCTCCTACCCATTTGCTGCTTTTCCTCTTCTCCCACTTCTCCCCCAGCCCTAATCATCCTTGCTCCTTTGGATGCCTCTGACAGCAAACCAGACAGCCAGGATTTTTCTTTATCTTCCTCTGAACAGCTTCACATTCCTGCCCCCTGCATGCTGTCATCAACAGAGATAAGACCTCCAGCTTCCAGACCAGGATATTTCCCACCGTCAGCTAACCTGTCCCCATCGATTGTGCAGCAGCTACCAGATTGCCACAGGTTACAGCATGGATTTTCATTGCTTTGCCTTAAAATACTGGGCGAAATATGATAGTGATTTGCTGCTACTTGAGCAACCACCGAGCCATCCTAGAGCTAAGACCACTCTGACTCCTCTGCATCCACAATGGGAACCTTCAACACACTGTGGACACCTTTACATCCAGCCTTTAAGACCAGATTAGGTCTGGGTTCGATATGGAGGGTGAGACACAGCATGGTCCATCACTTATATTGTATAGACAGATAGTATTTCTTAAGGTAAAGACTGATAAAGGGTAAGTGTCAATAGTGCTCTGCTGTCCAGAACATTTCTGCAGTAGACAGGACAGTGATGAGGACACAGATGCTTCAAGAGCATCTAAGGCTGTCTATGAGACATGCTTCTCATCTTGTAAATGTAATAGTCCAATTGCTTCCCCATCCTGCTTTGATTTGGGGGGAAAAAAGGGGAAAAAACCATACCCAAGGACATATTTTGCAAATAGGTATGTTTTAGTCCTGATCAACCTGAAGACAAAAAGTACTGTTTTGATCTTGGGAGCTTGTTGGTTTCAAAACTTGAGGTAAAAAAAAGAAAGTAGACCTGAGAGACTTTGAATTGTAAAAAAGAAACAACGACAACAAAAAAATCAGGGACACATTGACAGATGCAGCTTTTCTTTTTGAAAAAAGGAGTCTATGCCTGGAGTTTTGTCAGAACTAAGCTTCTTGTACTAACAGTTTTTATTAAATAAACACAGCGGTTTTCTACCAAATTCTTTAGAAATCTTCCCTATCAGCTCAGAGTCTTTCTCCCCTTATCTGACCAGATCGTTATTAATGAAATTGTTGCTGGCTATCTGCAGCCACAGATCTTAAACATAGAGCACGTAATACCACTTCTAGCCAGGAGCTTAGGGGATGGTACGAGCATTCATTTGTCTACAGACAGCAATATCAGGTGGTTCAGGCTTTACATTTTGCTCTCCTACTTGACCTCATTTTTAAACCTTTGTTTCCTATGGTTTAAAGCTAGGCTTAATGCCATCACTAGAAACATCTACTCAAGGGATCGGGGAGAGACAGTTGCAGTGCAGTGGCACCAACGAACATACTGTCTCCAAGACGTCTGCCCTTAAATAGATGGCACAGCAAATTGACATTCAACCACCTATGGCAATTAAAAGCATTTACCCCTCTAGAAATACCAAACTGGGTTTGATCAAGAAAACTCTAAGAGAAGGTGTTCATCTTGCTCCTCCTGCTTCGGGTTTCTAGCCATGAGAACAGAAACCTCCACCAAATCTCACCCCAATTTGTACCTCATGAGAAAATGTCTCCTTTCATGGAATCATAGAATGGTTTGGGTTGGAAGGGATCTTTAAAGATCATCTAGTCCAACCCCCTTGCCATGGGCAGGGACATCTTTTGCTAGATCAGGTTGCTCAAAGCCCCATCCAACCTGATTTTGAATACTTCCAATGATGAGGCATCTACAACTTCTCTGGGCAACCTGTTCCAGTGTCTCACCACCCTCATAGTTTCCTCCAAATACAGCTTCCCTGAAACAAGTTGCCTTTTCCATCAAGGAGTTTTTGTTTTGTTTTAAACCAAAGCCTGTTTGGTCCAGAACATCCACGTTCCTCTGCTGAAACTAGGTCCCAGGCAAATTCTTGAGTTCTGGGGCCACTGGTGCCGAGTCAGCTCTGTTGGCCAACACATCTTTCTATCACCAGGGCAATACCACCCCATGTTACGAGAACCAACCATTCTGGAAATAGCTGCTCTATGACTCACTCAGTTACAAGAATATCCTTGACTATACCAGCTCCGATACGGGGTTACTGAAGCGTGCCCCAGAGCAGCAGCAAACAGCCTGCAGCCTCCCATTCCCACAGCATCACTCAGTGAAACCTTGGCTCCTGCTTACCCCTAGGTAGGTAAGCAGGCCACATCTTCAGCAGGCTGGCTGAAGAAGTGAGAAAAAGAAACTCCTTTTTTACCTCCAACAAAAGACAGTTCCTCCTAGCATAAATCCCAGTATCCTACAGCTTTCTTTTCCTTCCAAAAAGCTTTTTAAAAAATCAGCAGCTTCATTTACCCCTTGAGACATCCCAAGAGTTTCAGATGCACATCGGTGTCAAGTAGAAGAGGACTGAGTTGGGAGATGGAGGAGGCAATGCAAATCTAAGATGGCACCAGGCCCCTAATCCCAGCTAGCACCAACTTGATATTTCTGCTGCCTTGCTACAGACATGCCACAGGACCATCTGAGGCTTTGGCAAGGAATAGGGCAGTCATAGCAGCTGGGACCTCAATGGATCCGTTATGCTTTAGCCAGCTAAGGATCTGACACAGCACCCACCCCAGACAGGAGCAACAAGCTGAAGTACTCAGATTCACTCACCCAAGGGACTCTAACACAGAGGTGGATGTCTGATCCAAGCACGTACTCTTTCAATCATGTGCCTCGCAAGCCCAGAAGCACAGTATTTGTGCATGCCATTGGGAAACTATGCATGGAAACAAGAGCTGTGTGCGCAGTTATTCGTATCTCATGCAAAAGAAGTTTCACAATCTTCTTGATAATCAAACTTGTCCCAGTTCTTTTCACTGAGGCAACACAAGCCTTTTCCCTAAAGGGTAAGGGAGACATGCAAGGCAGGAGTGATTAGAAAACAAAGAACAAGAAACTGGGATCAACAACGGGTACAGACATGTTTTCTGCATCTGAGCTACCATTCAGCAGTAAACCAGTGCAGAAATCAAACACTTCTAGAAATTCTCTGGACTCATGTCAGGATGCACAGAAGAATTCAGGTAACAGGCACTGCAAACAGTCATGTGTCTGCGTCTGCATTCCTGTCCATGAGAGACGAAGATGACAATCAGACAAGACCAGGAACAGATTGCAACACAAGACTGGCCAGGAGCAGGACAGGCACAGAACAAGCATAAGGAGAGAAGGCATGGAAAAGATATCGATATGTACTCGACATCTTTCCTTACCACACTCATTTCCTTATGTAGGAAAGCCCCACACAAAGTTAAGAGACTGACTCTTCCTACAACCTCCAGTCTCAGTGTCTGCTAGACAGAGAGCTGAGATGCAAACTGTCACAGTATTGATCCCACACAGGCTCTCAGCTTGAAGAGTTAAGAGTTAATCCCTGGAAGTGTGCACAGTCTAGACATTTCAGCCTTAGCTGAGCAGCCAGGTGACCTAAATACCATTTCCCCGGCTGTTTACATGACCTTTGGCAAGTCCACTCCACCTGTGCTCTCTTCTGTTAGACAGCAGTTGGTCCTGGTACTGTCTCTGATGACATGTCCATGCAGTGCCTGGTCTATGGCAGACCCAGTTCTTAGCACCAGCATTGCCAAAGGTCCATCACCGGCAGGGACTCGCTACAACTTTAAGTTGTAGAAGTGCAAGGTCATCCAAGGCATTGACAAGACCCTGGACAGACAGTAACTGTTGGCTGATGGCCTTCACCAGGTAGCACCCGGTTCTCTTTAGAGTAAGGAAGAGCTGGAAAGGGGCAAAACCAAACAGGGTGTCGTGGTTTAACCCCAGTCAGCAACTCAGCACCACGCAGCCGCTTCCCCCTTCCCCCTCCCAGTGGGGTAAGGAGGAGGAAAGAGGGGAAAAAAAAAGTAAAACCCGTGGGTTGAGATAAGAACAGTTTAATAGCTAAAGTAAGATATAATACTAACAATAGTAATAATGAAATGTAATAATAATAATAGTAATGAAAAGGAATATAACAAAAAGGAGGGGAGGAAGGGAAAAAAAAACACCACAAAAAAACCCCACCAGTGATGCACAATGCAATTGCTCACCACCCGCTGACCGATGCCCAGTTAGTTCCCGAGCTGCGATCCGCGCCGCCCGGCCAACACCCCCCAGTTTATATACTGGGCATGACGTTCCATGGTATGGAATAGCCCTTTGGCTAGTTGGGGTCAGCTGCCCTGGCCATGCTCCCTCCCAGCTCCTTGCACACCTGCTTGCTGGCAGAGCATGGGAAAGTGAAGAGTCCTTGGCTTAAGATAAGCGCTACTTAGCAACAACTAAAACATCAGCGTGTTATCAACATTATTCTCACACTAAATCCAAAACACAGCACTGTACCAGCTAGTAAAAAGAAAGTTAACTCTCTCCCAGCCGAAACCAGGACACAGGAGCACACTGGCCACCAGCATAAGGGACAAAACATTGGTCCTGATCCAAGGACCAAAAAGTGCCCAAGAGTAACATGTCTCCTTGTGCCTGTTAGTCAAGCTGTACCAGTTCCTTACCCTGTTGGACAAACTCCAGCTGCAACGAGGTGGTGCTGAAACTGTGCATCACAAGCTGCACCAACTGGTCCCATCCTCCCCCTGTCCTACACAGCACAGGAGATTAGACTGCCAAGGCAGGAGAACTAGATGGTCATGGTGGGGATGGTCACCATTTCAAGGTGTGTCCCCCTCGGTGTTACCTGTGGTACTTGCTTCTACCCTGAGGGTAGAGGGGCGAGTCAGGATGCCCATCCATCTGGCCGTAGCTGCCCTCCAAAGGTCAGGGTGCTACCTTGCTCTCAGAACTTTGGAAAGTCCAGTTTACAGACACTTTGGGAAGATACCAAGCCCCTCTGCAATTGCACCAAGCCCCACATCATATCCAAAGACACAAGTTCACTTGGGACACCATACTACATGACGTTACATGACTAATGAGCTTACTGCTCAGTAAAACAATTCTAAGTCTTACTCCACAGAACAAAACAGATAGAAATACCAGTCCTTAGAGCAGCTACCTTCGACAGTAGACAGCTGGCTAGTCCAAGAAATCCATTGGGACTTTACTTGAGGATTACTTCTCGGTAACAACAAACACGAAGCCTTTTTTAAATAAACCCATGATGCCCACTTAGTTACAAGAATGAAACATGACTCATGATTCCAAACTATTTATTGCTCCGTGGTAGCTTGTCTAACCAGAGGCCTTGCTAAAGAGGAAAACTGCCTCTGGCAGTCAGTCCCAATTCCATAGGAGCTGCTATACATGCAGGAAGCCAGAAAACAGGAAAAGAGACAAAAAGAAACCCACTTTCCTGTGTTAGCACCAAGCCATCATCTTTCAGCTCAGAACAGCTTCTTCCTCTATGCAAAGTTATCTGAAACCATGAGCCTTTCAGTGGCTTGTTGGATGGATAAGTTTCCAGAAAACTGTGTAATAATAATAATAAAATACCCCTTTGTATTGCTCTTTCATTGTAGCAGAATGATTACAACCCTTCCGGCTCTGAAAATGACAGGAAAATTTGTCTAAGTTGGAGCAGAGAAGTGGTACCAGTGAGATAAGCAAGTATTTAATTGCATCAATCTTTTGGGCTGCAGAACAGCCTAGCTGGGGAACGGCACAGAGGTCTACAGTGCTTGACTGCAGGAGGACAGTGACTTTTACCAGGGCTCTTCCAAACGCTCTGAGCAGGGTGGCACAATCCCAGCTGCAATGCTGGGGCCTTCTTACCACTCCTTGGGCAAGCTACGTCAGATGCTTCCAGTTGGTAGATCAGAGCAATTCGATAGCCAGAGGGATCTGGCACGTGGAGATGTGAAAGAGGAGCAAGGGTGCAAAGCGACAGATAGGCAAGAGACTCACTGAAAGAGGATGGAGAGCAGGAATCAACTAGATTTTCTTAATGCATGAGACATTTCTTGTGGCCAAAACCAGTCCCCATCACTTAAATGGGTTTTATGGGTACCTCCTAAGAAAGCCACCATTTGATTTGAGAGGGCTGGGAAAGGCTCTTTTCAAACACAGGCAGTGTGGGAGAAGATGACGAGGGCCAGCCAGCACATGAGCAACTCTGAAGAGCAGAGCAAGTCTTGGCCCAGTCCTGCCCCCATTCCTAACCCTCCCAGTTCCCAAATCCCCCAATGAGATGGCAGCATAGACCAGACAGCCCATCAGCAACCCACTTTTGCTTTAAGAGCAATGACGAGTGACTGCAACACTGTCCCTGGAGACAGAGCAAACCAGGAGGACATAACCTTCTTTCTGCAAACACATGAGATCAGTGGCCCTCTCCTTGCCTTTGACAGACCTTCCCATGGCACCACACCGGCCGTGTCCAACCTCTCCCTTCAGCAGCTAAATGGGGACAGCAAGGCCCTGTCCCACTGGGCTGGAAGCCACCTTCAACTGCGAGGCACGTCGGCTACATAACGAGTCCAACCGCCCAGAGACATGGTGCCGGAGAAACAAAGGCACCTTGTCCCACAGCGTTGCGGTGAATCGCACCATTATATCCCACTCCCGCAGCACACACCCTATCAACACTGGGAGGGATTTTGTGAATATTTGCCTCGATGCAAGTAGGAAATGAGCAACATTCCTGTTTTACGGAGGCAGAGGTGGCAGGATTTTGCTGAATTCACAGCCTCCCCAAACTGTCTTGCGTCTTACACGTGGATCCATCCTTTCCTAACCCTACAAAATACCCAAGCAATAAACTTTGGAGAGAGACGCTGTCACACACTGAATGTCACCCTATTTCCAAAGCTGTAACCCCCCGATCTTCATTCATGGCACAGAGCCATATCTTTTGCAATAGGACCACAATCTCCCACGAGACCACTTCAACAGCAGTTTAGTAGCATCTCCCGGCAGCCGAATGCCACCTGAGCAAAAAGTCCGTCTTACCATGGATTGAGCTGTCAGCCAGGATATATAGCCATGTGAATGGAAAGAAGAGCTGGTGATGAAAGCTGCCTGCTCTAACTTTTCAGCTGCTTTATTTACTCACTTTAAGGGGAGGGGAAAAAAAAAAAAATAAAAAAAATTCAAGGAAGTAATGTTCCTCTCCCAAAGTGCACTGCAAAACATTCTTGGTAGACATGGAAACCCCTGGCAGGCTGCCATCGCTTGGCCAGTCTCCACATTAAATTTCAGCAAGCAACTCAACACTTGAATGGCTTTTAGAGAATTTAAAGGGAAACGGCAGCCGCGGCTGGGTGATGCAGCTGCCGCTCCCCATAGGCAAGAGTTAGGAGTGTTCCTGACTTTGCCTTCAGCGCTGCAGAAAAGCTTGTCGTGCTTCTGCGGCGCACCGGGCAGGCAAGTTATGACGGAGCCAGCTGAAAACAAATGCAGCCTCCGCACTTCTCCTACAAAAGAGGTTTCCTAGCCACAGTCTGCAGGGACAGAGGGCAACCTTCAAATACCTAAAGGGGAGCTGCAAAGATGAAGGGAAAAACATTTCACCATGCTCTGGGGATTAAGCTGCAGCCAAGGGTATTTAAGAAGATCCATTCCTCCCTTTTCCTGGCTTCTCCCCTCTCCTGGTTCCCAGCTCTCCTCCCCTGCCCTGGGGCTGCCCCCTCTTTGCTCATGGTTGGGCTGAAGAGCAGTGGGGAACTGGGAGCCTGGTCTCCCTGGAAATCTCCAAACACCCGTGAGAGCAGGCAAGCACATGGGCTTGGGACCTCGTTGCTTTGGGGAAGGGCAAGGAGAGCAGAAAAAGCCTGGAAGTGATTGCTGGAGGGCATGGGGGTTCTGGAGGTGGTTGGACAGAGATGATCCCACACTTGGGCAGGAAAGGAGACCCTCCACCTTCCCCCAAATCCCTTATTCCCACTCATTCAGGAACATGCATTCTGCATGACAAAGCGTTGTTTCTTTCTATAACGCTGTAACCCTGCACGGTGCCCATCACCACGGCTTCAAGGGGCTTTGAAGCACATGGAGGAAGGGAAGCAGCGTGTACTCAGCAGAATGAGCCGTGTAACAGAGCTGTGACGCGCACAGAAGTTACCCACCTGTCCAGTCTCGGATTTCCGTCAACAGTTCCTGCAAACAGGTTTACGACACATAAGTGAGCATGAGCACACGTGCGACACCCAACTTCTCTCTTCAGGGGCCTTCTCACAAAAGACGTTTGAATTAGAAATCTCTGTTAAGAAATCCCGGTTATTTGGTAGATATCGATATCCATAAAGCCAGAATAAAGCAAGGAGACTCACTTCCCTGGTTTCTTCCGACGTGCTGGGTGCATTTCCAAGGAGACCAGACCTCAAGTCCCCTGCAGCATTTTGTCCATTTGCCCATCATTCCAAATGCAGGCAGACAGCAAAGAAGCCCCAGGGTGGGGAAGAAGATGAGGCAGGCAAGAGCCACATCCCTTTTCAGTGTTTTGACCCCTGGGGCTCTTGCTGCCACGTTGAGCAAACTCTCGCAGTTCAAGACTGCGACGTTCTCCCAAACGGCATTGTCGTGCTTTTGCGTAGCAACAACGCCAGCGCCGCAGCGACTGGCGAGGTGACATGTTTAGCAAGAGCCACATTTCATTTATTTCCCAAGAGGATGCAAAAGGCTTAAGCTATAAATAGGAAGCTGACAAGTTTAACAGCGCCTGCGGTTTCACTAAGAGACTGGTGGTCATCCACTAATTGGTGAGTACATAACAACATGTGCAGTGTGGGCTATGAGTAACCTTATCCGGTGAGGGGTCATCGCTGGTAGGGCTGTGTATGGGAAAAGATAACTGTTTCCCCTCTCTCTGCAAAGGCCACTTCCTCACTGTTGCCAAATTCAGAAGTTTTGCAACACTTTTTTTCCTCTCTGCAAAATATCCAGCTCAAGGGGTCAGAGGTCACCAAATCAGAAGTAGGTGCTTGCATATAAAGAGTTAGTTTGTCCTCCTGGTCATGAAAAAAAATTACAAAATAAAAAAGAACTCTGAAAGCTCGAAGGAATAGAAGGCCAACATGAAATCTTATAACTTAAAATCCCAGCAGGAGATTCTGCTCTGACCTACTCCAGGTATTTTCAAATTGTCCCAAGGAAAGAAGCTGAAATGAAGTTATGAAGTGCTGAAGGGTCTGGAGTCTGCAGAAATCTACGGGTTTTTTTTTCCCTGAAAACTAAAGGAGGCACTCTGCTTCAGTGACCCATAAATAGAATAAGAAATCTGGAGGTTGGAAAAAAAAAAAAAAAGATCAGGTTTGTTTGTGCCATTTTTGCATAGCTCTTGGCACAAATGTTTTCCAGCAGTGGTTTGATGCCACGGCAGGCCTGGTTCGTGAGCACACAGGGAGGAGATAGCTCCCCATCAGCTGCAGGAAAGTCACAGTCGAACTTACTCAATGCATTCAAAAACAAAACAAAACTCCAAAACCCCACACCTCTTGAGAACCCACCACTAAAAGGATGGGAGCAGTGTTGAACTCCCAGCTCACGGGCAAGGCACTAATAAAAAACTGCGCTCTGGAAATAGCAACCCAGAGGCTTAGGGAGCTCATGCTGCGTTTGACCCAGGGCACAGCAGATGCATTTCCACAAGCTCCTCTTAAGCAGACTAGTACTAGTGCTTAGACAACATTTTCTAAAAGGAAGCAGTCCCATAAGCAGCAGGGCTGGCAGCCTAGTTTGCCGTGGATTTATGCCCTGTGGTTGCATTCGCTGGTGTCTAGCAAGACGCAGGCGCAAACCAAAGCTCCCTGTGGCTTGGCTGCCCATAGCATCTCTGCCCAGCGTGGATCCCCTGGTGTCCAGCAAGAATTGTCCACGTACTATCCTTCTTCCTTCCACGGGGACTACAACTGATTTAATTTTTTACCCAACGGCATACTTTTTTAAAAATGAAACGCACAGAAACTCACTATCTCCCAGACCTTTGTCCTTTGGCCAATTTCAGCTGAATTAAAACAGCAGCAAAGTTTTAGAAGTCCAGAGGAGGGAAGGCAGGATGGAGGGAGGAGAAGAGGGGCAGGCAAAGTACCATGTCCAAAAGCCCCATTTCCTTAAGAAATCAAGCCGAAAAACATTAAAACCAGCTCGGTGAACCACTGCTTAGGATCTCAGAGCCCCAGACTGGATTTTCATCAGAGAAAGGAGGACCAAGCTGCACAACTTCTGAGGCAGATGCATAATTCCCTGCCTCGATGCTGCCACCGTCTGTTGTCTGCTGATGAGACCTCATAACACAGCATCCTGCGTTCCCTTTCCACTGCCCCTAATTCTTATACCAATTTTCTGAGCACAGTTTCCCATCATCTCACGCATGGGAACACAGCAGCTAACAGTGACCATATAAGTCTGCAGCGAGCACAAATGCAGCAGAGAACCAAACGGCTGCTTTTCCTCCGAAGCAATGCACATGTTGGCATCTTTCCACCCTCCTCTAACCTTCACAGTCTCATCAGTGATGCAAACCCTTAAAGCTGGCCTGCCTATCTGAGCTTGTAAAATATTAATCATCTGCTCTGGAGCTATTTTTCCTGAAAATGTGCTTAGTTCTCTAAAAGTGCTAGAACACAGCAGCAGCAGTGACTAGATCCTCCCGGATCTCATTGCTTCTTTTCTTGCCTAAAATCCCAGGCTTCTCCCAGTAAAGAATACTACAAGAAATTATGACTATGGGAGAATATAGTAAACCTGGTTCATCCACTCACTCTCCTCCTGACCCTCTTTTTCCCTCTGTGGCCAAAGGTTTTGTTTGCTCATTGATGGAAGGACAGTCCAGATTAGAGTCCCACGCTGCCTCAAACCCCTCAAGCTGTGCTTTCCCTACCCATCTGATTCAGATAATTTTCTTGAGCCCCTCAAGCAGAGCTGAGCTGGAGATGGTGGCCCTGCAGTTTTAGCTTCTACAACCTGCTATGCACATGCTCTTCCCAGTTGCCTTCAGCTCCCTTCAGAGATCAAGTCCGGGTGAGGTTGCAGACCGTAGCAACACATCCACAAGATCCTTCAGGGATGAAAGATGCTTTTAAAATCCCAAGATGTCAAATACTCATCTCTAGTAACACTGGACTCTGCTAGCATAGGGTAACTGTGATGCTGATGATGCATCAGCTTGGCTTATAGCCCTTTTTCATTAGGGGAAGAGAATTCTCTCAACAGGCCAGGAGAAAAACAAGAGCAAGAGAGCTGGAATCAGTCAGGCAGCTGTAAAAAAAAAAAAAAAACCAAACCCAAAGCAAAGCCAGGGTCTTACTGAGTGAATCGCCTTCCTCTGGGGGAGCGGCGAGAGCTCCGAGCGCTACTTTGCTCCCTACGTCCCCCCCTTCACGAAGCCCGGCTTGAGGAGCAGCAGAGCACTCTGTAAGTGACACCAGTCTAATTAATTAATGACTCCCCCGGCGTCAGCTCTGTGGCTGCTGGGTTAGAAAGGAAGGCAATAAAGAAGGGCCAGGACAGCACGCGACCGCTTCTGGTAAATGCTGAACGCTGCTGAGAGCTGGCTGGGTTATTCATAACCTCCCCTGCTTTGGGCTACAGCGCAGAAGTCGGAGATATACTGGGAAGAGAAGATGGCGTGGGATCCACCCTTGCAGCATCCTCTTTCCTGGGTGAGGTCTTCTTTCCTCTTCTTGTCCTGCTCGAGAGCTGCCGTGGCACAGTTAATCGAGGTAAGGAGCAACTTGCTTTACAGACTGGGGGTTCGGGGCTGTCCAGGAATGTGTTTTTTCCATGCATGATATCCAGGGAGGACAGGTAGGGCAGACAGCAGGGAATTTAAGGTGGCTCCAAGGAGTTAGAGGCTTCTTTGGGAGATGCTTGTTGCTTTCTACAGGCCCAGCACTAGAAAGAAGGTGCTTTTAAAATGCCAATAGCTGCTGCTGAGGACAGTCAGCACTTCAGGGCTGCTTTAAACCCCAAAGAGGGCTTGACACAGTGCAAAGGGCCAAAGTCACAACACAGCATTTTCTAGCCCAGTACTGCATGTGCAACAAGTGCCCCACGTCAGAGGCTCAGGGAAAGAAGAGAAGGACCAGGCATGACCCAGGTGATCCTGTCCCTGGATGTACCTGCGCAAGTTAAAAGTTTGGGGTACATTTTTCTTCTTTTGCCTTCCCTCATTTCCTCTAGTTCTAGCCAAAACGTTAACTTTTGAGGTGATGTTCCTCACCCGCAGCTCAGTTTCAGAGCTTTCCCCTGAGGATGACTACGCACTCCCGTGGCCCCAGCTCCCTACAGCAAGGCTGGGATGAACCAGAAGGGAAGAGCAGCTTTACAACCCAGGAATACGCCCTAGCAGTGGTTATAACTTATTGCCAGCAGTTTCAAAAGCGAGAGTCCTAGCTGGAAAGGCAGGCCCCTCAATTACAGCTGCCAAAAATTTTGCAGCCCAGCCATTTTCAACCTCTTCATCGCTTTTGCTAAGGCCTGAGCTGCTGCCTTGGTCCAGGGTCAGAGCCCCAGTGCTGTGGTGTCGATGAGCGGCGTGTTCTTGCAGCAGAGCTTGCTTTGCTCAGATTTCTGGGTTTAGCTAAACTGCTCGAAAATGCATCCGTGCAGGCATAGCTGTGTTAAGGGCTCTGATGGGCTAGCGTAAGGAAAGGTTTTTTTTCAGCGTTTTAAAACTTCGCATCCCCGGCTGCCCTGCCCCTCACCTGGCCTCGTACCAAGCCAGGTCTGATCTCCGCAGCCTTTAGTCTGCTGATTTTAGCAGTTCATCACCAACACATCAGAGACAATTACAACCGTGCTGAGTTCCTATCCCCACCCCGTGGTCCATCTTCTGCCCCAACCCTCTGGTTGTCTCATTTTAAAGTTACTTAATTCAGGATTTTCAAATGGGTCTACCAATCCATCCTATCTGACCACGATATAACATCCCCAGCAAGGCAAACAGGAACCTAAAGCTCCTTTACAAACTCATACACACTCTGCTGTGGACATTTTTCACGTTTTTTCCAAGCTGTTCAGCCTACAGCAGCTTTCAAGGTGACAAGCGAGGCAGAACTTTCTCTTACAGCGCACATTTCACAAAGCACGCTTCGCTGAAGCCAGGGAGACGTGCAGACACAGCATCCACCCCACCAGGAAGAGGTTCCCTTTCATTACGTTTCACAGACACACACTTTGCAGGAATTGTCCTCATGACAAAACAAAACAAAAGGTAAATGGCAAAACTACGAAAATTGTTATAAAATAAGCGTAATTTTATCGTCCGCTTTACTTATACCAGACCTTCTTGAAAACTTGTCTACTTCTTATAGCACGTCAGAAGGAGCCAATCTTATCTGGAAACACAAGCTGTGTGGCAGGTTAACTACCAATTATCCAAAAATGAGATTATAAGAACAGTCAGTTTCTGTATTTCTAAAAGCAGATGAATTACAGGCTGCTCCGAAGCTCTGCAAGGACTTTTTACTTCAAATACAATGTAGTTATCCTGAATAATTCAATTTATGCTAAGCCAGCCCACCTAAGCAAATAGAGAGAAGGTCAAAGGGACCGGACATCAGAGCATTTCAGTGAGGTCAAAAAAAAAAAATAACACCCAAAACCCAAAAAACCACACAGTAAGGAGGAGTAAAGAAACAAGAAGATGCTCTTGTTTAATGGTGTTCAAGTGTTTTCAAACATGCAGATTCATGTGCACTTTCCACTTGGGAGCGAAGAGGCAATAAAAGCCTCTGAATATTGAATCTAATTGCATTGGAAAAAAAGCTTTCCTCTTTCGTAGGCCTTTTGGAAGAATTCTCAGTCCCTCAGGTTGATAATTAACTGACCAAGGATTAGCAAGCTACCCTGGCACCGGGTAAATTTGGAATTAGCTCCATAAGCTGCCCTGGACACTGCCCCAATCAGTGTGCCAGGAGCCCTCCTGTAAGTTGCATTGCAGAAGGACATCCTGCACTTCACCCGGAGCTGCGGACTCTTCCCCAGGAGTCCCTTGCCCAAGTTCAATCGTAGTTTGTACAGGTTTGTGAAGATACACACCCACGTAGCTCTACCTAGGCACCTCTCAGTGCCTCCATACCCTGACCTTTAAAATGCATTCACATGCTCAGACATTAGCAGGTGCTAGATAAACACCTAGAAAAATGGGAAAAGGCTCTTTTCCACCATCACACCAATGCTCTAGCAGCAAGAAGACTGAAGAACAAGAGAACACAGCTTTGGCTTTTTTCCCCCTTTGCACAGGACTGCTCACACAATGCATTCAGCTCCCATAAAATAATACCTATTAATTACCTGAAATGCATATAGCACTGGCCCATTCCTTAGGTTTTCGCCTTCCCCATCATTTCTCCAAGAGCCCCAGCTAGGATAAAGTATATGTTTCAAGAAGCAGGCAACTCACACAGGGAAGGAGGGACGAGGCAACAGCACAGTTCATACTACTACTACTGCTGCTTTTGCCCATCAGACCTTCAACGTGCCCAAGGGACGCTCTGGAAACAGAATTAGGACAAGTTAGAGAGGGAGGAATATCAACATTTCCAGCACCTCTAGAACAGAAATTTCCTCTTATAAAGGCCAATATAAACCCCATCACTTCTTAGGTTTGGCCCTCTTTTGGGCCAGGGCTGAAAATTAGCACCATAATGTTTTATGACTATTTTGTAATTGGCTTAAGGAATAGTCTACTCCACAGCGCAACAGGCAAACCATCAGGACTTTGCTTTGGGAAAGCACAGGGAAACCTCTACACTTATTTGAGCCACTTTATTGATACTAAGGACTAATAAACCAGCTGGAATAGACCATATTTTCCCAGTCATCCCCATATGGTTCATTATTGAGTTCCTGATTGACAGAATTATCTTCTCATTCGTATCCCAAGGCTTTTCTCAGCCCTCATTTGATTTACCTGGGTTTTCTCCTTTGTTATAAACTTTTCTGTCTGTCTGCAGGTACCTAAAGGAAGGAATCAGGCTAGATAAAAATAAATGTAAAAAAAATAAATAGCAGTCTGAAAACTGGACCTTTGCCATCCCCCCACTGTTTTATAGGGGAGGTCCACCTTGTTTTGGCAGAGTTGAGGCCCATCAGCCTCATGGGTTATCACAGGGTGCTCTGGCCCCACATGTAATGCATTCCTCACAGAGAAAACAATCAGGGTGACCTGAGCAGGATAATGTGCATCAGGTCAGCTCTTAAAAGACTTGGACCAGGTGTGAAGTTGGACCCTGGGATGGGAAGGTATATCAGGTGTTTGGGATGTAGCATGTGGTTTAGTCAATGATCCCCTTATCGAGTCAATTCTGTATCTGTCAGACCTTTATTAAGCTCTTGGTCCCTGGATTGGAGTTTGGAGCTTCCTATTCAGGAGATTAAACTCTGTCCTAGGAAATCACACAAAAGAAACTCTTCAGAAGCTTTATCAGACCAGAAAAAGGTGCCCCTTCACTCTACCAAGATAGGAATTACAATGAAGATGCTTCTGGTCTCCCATCAATTCTAGCTTGAACTCCTTGGAAAAGCTGCAACACAAACTTGAAAGTAGGGAAGAAGAAAAAAAAAACAACCAAACCTGATCTTTTTTACTAGTTATGAATAGCTTCAGTGGAGCAAAGGCAGGTCCTGATGGAGACCCTTCTTACCCTGGTAAGAAGACCACTGCAAGGTAAATTGAAGGCCAGTTTGAAGAAAAGGAGGGGTTAATTAAAGGCTTTCCGATGTTTTCCAAGACCTTCCACTTTCAAATTGCCATATAGACAAATGATATATTTGATACACAGGGTCTTAAGTGGAGTTCAGTTTACACTACACTTAGCTGCATATTGTTGGGCTCAAGGGACAGTAACCCTCATTTGTAGCCTCCAACTGAGTGTGATGGATGTGACGCTGTATGCAATAATCTAAAAATACTCATGTGTGATTGTAGTTTAAATGAAGGCAGGTAAAATTACTGAGTAGTTAGAGTGGACTCCTGAGGTTGATTTCCCATGTGCATGCACAGATTTAACTCAATAGCTGATAATAAAAAAAACAAACAAGAAAACAATAGTTCAGGAGGACATACACAAGAAACACACATGATTATCTGAGAGATAAGTGTTAGCTTTAAGAACAGCATCTTTAAGGAAGATACCAGTATTTCTGGTCAACTGGATTCAAAATATTATAGAAAATTATAAAAGCCATTTTCTGGAAAATTCGTTGTCATGGTCTGTCTGAGGAGACGGGCTCAAGAGAGAGGGATGGAGACTACACAGGGTACAAAGTCACTGGACCCTCCCAGATCCAAACCCACATAAACGTTAAGGAAAAACTTAGACATGCTCTCAGAGCGTTTTCACTATGTGCAGACAGATTGCATCTGTAACTAAATCTATCGTCTCTGCTAATAAACATCTATCCTAAATGCTAAAGAGGCTGTTGTGTGACTGCTGCCGTTCTCAGATGAGGAGAGGCATCAGGGTTCAATCTGAAACTGTTGTTCACAGGACCATGAACTGGTCCAGGTATGAAAAAAAAAAAAAATGAGGTTCCCATTGGGAGCTAGGGAGGCTGGAGGTCTGAGACCACAAGAGGGGTCCCTTTGGCCAGCCCAGGAGCAGCCCTGGCACAAGCAAGCCTCACAACCAGGGCAACAGCTATATCTACATCATAATTTAACATTAATTGCTAGATTTATCAGCTATCACACTTAAATTCAGTCATTATGATCAGTCTTTTTTTTCTGAATACGTAATCCTATTATTTTGGCCCTTGACCTGTGAAGCCACAGATCAATTATCATTACTGTATTTTCACTGTTGCATCTGGACTCTGCCAGGGTTTCCCCACCACTGCCAGAGGACTTTGATGGCCTCACTAGGTAAGTTTTGCCTTCATGGAGGTCCATTGTCAGATTGTCCATCTCCTTCTTTTTACTCGGAAGGAGAGGGAGGGGGAGAGTGCGTGTGTACATTTGTTTAAAGCTCAGTCCTCCTGAACCATCTGTGGCCTTTAGATATGTGTAATCAAATGCAATTAGGAATAAACATTGTTAGTTTTTCAAAGCCCAGCCATGCTTCAGGCAAAACAGCAACACCAGTCAAGCCTAATTAGAAGGGACATTAAAAAAAAAAAAAAAAAAAAAAGAGACCTTGAAAAGCAGTGCCTTTTACAATTTTTCTTCTCTGCCGCTTAATGAAGCGAATAAAACTCCTGTCTCCAGCAGCTGTCTCCTTTTCCACTGGGGATGATACCTCTGCTTCCCCCACCATCACCACTAACAGTTTCTGCCTGCCTGAAATGAATCAGAAACAAAGCAATCATGGTTTGGTTTTTTTGGGGTTTTTTTTGGTTTTTTTGGTTTTTTTTTTAAGTTAGAAGAACCAGTGTCAAACTGTTCTGACCTAAAAATGCAACTTGCCTGGAAATGATTTAATGTTTTGGGGTTTAGTAGATGTTTTACAGCCCTGAGTGTCCAATGTCAGTTCAGATCCAGCTCCTTACGGAGCAGTTTTTTCCTCCTCCAAGCCCTTGCTGGGCACTTGGAGAAGCTGCAAAGGTGATGCCTGCACACAACGCAGAGATCCTCTCTTCGGTGCAACTCTGAGACACGCTGGGATGGGGGAGACATGCCTGGGCTCCACCACACCTGGCGACTTGCCATCCAGCAGGGCTTGGGGGCCAAGTCTTGGGCTTAGTCCAGTCTTCACTGGAAGCAGATATTGTGTCTCCACAGCTAGTGGAACTTGCCATGGTGGATAATAAAGCAGAAGAGAAGCCAAGGTATCATGAACATTGTCCAGCCTTGGCTCCTACTTTAGATCCCTACCCCAAACCAGCCCTGCAGTGTCCAACACATTGGGAACCCAAAGCATGGGGCAGTAATTCGCCACTAGCCCCTGTTCCAGCTCCTGCCAGGCAGCCACTTGATCCCTAGGACACCCCAAAATCCCCTTCTCTCTTCCCTGCTCCTGCTCCCAGAGATCAAGCAAAGAATTGGATGTCAAGGGCAGGATTTACCTGCTCTAAACTGAGCATCTAGAAACTGGACACCCAAATCTGAGCTAGTCACTGTAGGTTCCACTAATAATCACTGAAGAGAAGTAATCATTTATTCATCAGATCTAGATAAGTTTCCTCAATGGGATGAAGAGCCCTATGTAAGTGCCACTTTCTCTCAGACATAAATAACCCTGGAATAACTAGCTTAGGCTTAACTACTTGTACCACACATTTTTAAGCACCTGAGTAAGGGTAAATGCATTTTCTTCAGAGGGAGAGATTTAGCCTGAAAGTTAAGACACAAAAATATGTGTCTACAGCATTGGCATGAAGAAGCAATCTGCATGCCTCAGCTTCCATGGGAGATGTAGTCAATGCAGTCAGAGGCTAAGGAGCTATTCCACTGTCCTGCAAGAGACACCCCAGTCAACAGTCCATCTTTGGTCTCAATATTCATTATTGGTATTGGCTAGGAGTTGCTTTTACTTTCCTAAACATAGTAGTCTAATCTTATTTTAGGCACTGTGCTGTACTCCGCCTGTTTTCCAGCTGCTGCTCCGGAGAGTGCAGGTCTTCCATAAATGTTACATAGAATATTTACCAAGACCTACATCGTCTCCTTCACATTTAAGTTTAGGCTACTAAACTAAGCCATAAGTTTCTCTTTTATATAACATGATTATACAATCTTTCAGCCCATCACCTCCCCGTTATGCCTTTCTGCTCAATTCTGTTTCCTCCTGGAGCCCCAACTTTTTCATATTCCTATAGGCACTGCCCAGACAGCTAAGTGGTAGCAACATTGTAGTGAGGCTAACCTCAGGTGTGTTTGCATCATTTCCTTTGATGTATTCTCATCTGCTTGCCTTCAAAAGCCTGTCCCTGTTGAATTATTACCTGAGTGTTGCTCATGCTGCTTCTTGCCTGCATTTTCTGTGTTCCTAACAGCTTCCTTCATCTAAAGATGACTCCTCTGAAGCCTGATATCTTTTGCAGAAGTCTTCTTTACTGCCTCCAGTCTTCCGGAGTCTTTTGTTTAGAGCAACTGCTTTGCACAGATAAAGCGATGCTGTTAGTCTTTATACCATGTAACTTCTTCATCCGTCTGTCCATCTTCCACTTCTGGACCACACTGGTGGCCAAGGGCACAAGTTCACCCTTGATGGAACTGTTTTGGGTTTGGTTTTTTTTGTCTCCTCAGGGCTGCATAAGAATTGCCTTGTCCCAGTTTCATCTCTTCTGCGTTTCACCACCTCACACCTTTTCCTTTTGTCCCCTGCCCCATCATTCTGTTATCTTGACATTTATTCCCATGCACAAATCAACAGCTCCAAATCTTGACATTTATTGCCAAGCACAAATCAGCAGTTCCAATTTCTTGAAGCTACTAAGAATTACTTTAAGATGTTTTTTCCCCCCACTGTACGTGTCATCTCCAAAAGCTAAGAGGACCAGATGTAGGCCAGCGTTGCATCTTTCAGCCCACTTAAGGGTTTGGACACCTTGTCTGGTCAGCATGCGTAGTGATGCAAACTTAGACATCTGCTACCGAGTCCCAGTGCACGCACACAGGCAGTTGCCATAGATCAGCTTATATGTGATAATTTGCTAAGCTGTGGTAGCTTGACCATTACACTACAGTAATTTCACTGCATACTTCAGCCCCAGCATTCACTCACTCACTCGAAGAATATGAAGAAGAGTTACAGTGATTAAACCAAAGTATCTACGTGAACGGTCATGACTCTGCAGCAGTCTTGCTTCATGCATTTTCCCTTTGCACTTGTCTTAAATACGCAATATATTTTGCTACTTTATATACTGGTTCACATAAAGAGCTTTTGTGAAACGAAGAGAAGTGGCAGAGATCTTTAACCTTGTTGTTTCTTCCCTCCAATGCAAGGTCAGCCTTGTTTAAGGTTATGCTGTTCCTTATCCGCAACTTCCTCCAGAGTTGTCCATAAACTGGTACCAAGTGCTCCAATCACTAGCCTTCCTGCTGTTGATGGTAAGCACATGCTTCTACAGTGATCCAGAGTCTCACGCTGTCCTCCTATTGAGGCACGCAATTGCTGTAGCACCCAGTATGTCAGCACATCCCTTACCTTTCTGTTTATGTCTTCCCCATCTTTTTACTAGTCCAAGAGTTTGTTCATCATTCCTTCATGACTTAGACTGGAGAACATTTAAACATCAAAATAATGCCTACTACATATTCCATCTCTGTGAAGGTTTCCACCTAAATTGTGCAGCACTTAGAGGAGGATCCTGCAATCCGTTCCAGAGCTATTCATCCATGCTGTGATCTTGAGAATATTTTTTAGTTTCCCATCTCAGCTACTCTGCTCTGTACTGGGAATATTACTTCTGTTGAACAAGGATGATGCATCAAGTGCTTTGAGATCCCCAGAGCAAAGAGACTAACAGTGGAAGGTTCAGCAGGCAAAAGCAGCAAGGATCTCTGGTCCCACAGCTCTGTGTGTGCTGTAGCAAACCAGTACCATCACTTCCAAGCCATGGAGCTGAAGGTGGGTTCCAGTTCCCTCACCTTCAGATCTGCAATTTGCATTCTTTTTTACTTTATTTTATTCTGGATTCTTTGAGGACACAATATTTATGATTATTGCTGATTAATTATTAACTGTACAGTAAAACAACCTGCTGAAGATCATCAGGTTCTGGTGCACGAGATACCCCATGGCTGGTTATGAGACAGGGAACCAGGTTACACAACCCACAAGGGGTTGCTCTCCACAACTGTAGACAGGGAATATACCCACAAGCACGTGTCTCTTCAGAGCAGAGCGTCATGAGAAAACACACTTCTTGGATGTAGAGTAATGCTACAGCCTCTCTCTTGTCTTGGGACTCTTTGTAGCAGACCACCACTCATGCTGAGTGTTCCACCGTAGTCAAGAAAGCGAGGAGCATTGTGTTGCTGTGTGCAACACAGGTCTGCAAGTGCCACAGCGAGACAGATGGAAGGAAGGACCAC
This sequence comes from Gymnogyps californianus, assembly GCF_018139145.2. Classification (NCBI taxonomy): domain Eukaryota; kingdom Metazoa; phylum Chordata; class Aves; order Accipitriformes; family Cathartidae; genus Gymnogyps; species Gymnogyps californianus. Next base: position 166,275,366 of record NC_059472.1, read on the forward strand.
TGGCAATGTGCAAGGCTCAGCTGAGCAGGCAGTACGTGCACGATAACCTCCAGAGCTGCAGCTCCCCTCCCTGCACTATCGTTAGGTCCTCTGGGGACTTGCTCCTAAGAAGGCCTAGAGCAACAGCTACAGTCAGCCTTAAACCTCCAGCCATCTACAGACCTAACCCTTCCCCTCTGCTCCCATCTGGTATCACCTCGGCAGGACTAACACCAACCACGTCCCTCTTTGTCTCTTTTCCCTTCTTGATGTGCACTTAAGACTTACCCAGATATGCGGAGTTCCAGCAGAAGCCCCACAGTTTCCTTTTCTCACCAGTTTTCCTCTTTATATCTGCCTCCCTTTCCCAGTTGCCCATCAGAAACAAGTCTGGAAGAAAAGACCCATCCCTTGGAGAGCTGAGCTTCACAAAATGCAAAATCATGCCAACTACTGCAAATGGAGTGTCTCCTATGAATCAGATGGAGGCTATCCTGGAGGTTAACTCCAGGATCAGTAGTAAGTAAGGAAAGCTGAACCCAAGGCAGGAAGTACACTTAGATCTCTGGGGTCAGCACTTCTAATTAGACAAAATTTTCTGAACCTAAACCGGTCCTGTCGTGGTTTAACCCCAGCCAGCAACTCAGCACGATGCAGCTGCTTTCCCCTCCCCCCTCCCACTGGGGTGGGAGGAGGAAAAAAAAAAAAGTAAAACTCATGGGTTGAGATAAGAACAGTTTAATAACTAAAGCAAAATATAATACACTACTAACTAAGAATAAGAATAATAATAGTAATGAAAAGGAATATAACAAAAAAAAGAAGAAATAACACCCAGGAAAAGACAGGTGATGCACAATGCAATTGCTCACCATCCACTGAACAATGCCTGAGCAGTGATCCGCCCCTCCCGGCCAACTCCCCCCAGTTTATATACTGGGCATGACGTTCCATGGTATGGAATATCCCTTTGGCTAGTTCAGGTCAGCTGCCCTGGCCATGCTCCCTCCCAGCTTCTTGCACACCTGCTTGCTGGCAGAGCATGGGAAACCGAAAAATCCTTGACTAAGATAAGCACTACTTAGCAACAACTAAAACATCAGCGTGTTATCAACATCATTCTCACACTAAATCCAAAACACAGCACTGTTCCAGCTACTAAGAAGAAAGTTAACTCTATCCCAGCTGAAACCAGGACAGGTGCCCTGATCCCTCCCCAGGGCTGCTGTCTACCTGCAGCTTCTTCAATTTCTTTTCTTTCTTGCTGGATGCTTTGTAAGGAGTAGAAAGAAATCCTACAGTCGAAGAGGGAGAACTTTCAGTGCCCGGTAGCACAGATTCCTACCTCTTTGATTGTTCCAGATGCCTCTACAAGACCGCACCACTGACTAGACTTTCTTTCTCCCTTAGTTCACCTGTAGCAATTCTGGGTTTTGAGCACTGGGTGCCCCATGGCCAGTCCCTGCACTAGGGGAGACGGGTGGCTGTCACAAATTGCAATGAGGTGTGGCCAGGTGGTTGCTGAGTAGCTGAGACAGCTTGGAAGAGATGGGCTCAGACAACAATCCTATTCACCACAGATGGATTCTGAATAGGATGCCCCTGGGAGACAAAGCACTCCAGACACAGCAGGAAGCATCCTTCATTAGGAAGAGACTAAAATATGGTTTGTATTGCACAAATAGGCAAGTAATTGGAAAGCTCCAGCTCCAATTCACTCTGTGGTATCCATTACAGCTGTGTTTTAACAGCACTTTCATGGGCTGAGAAGGGAAGGGCACTGCAGGGAATCAGATGTGCCTGTTTAGGAGATTTTGGTTGTTTTTTTTGTTTGTTTTTTTTTTTAAAGAAATGAAGTGTTTTCAGCTTCAATCAAAAGGCTATTGCCAATTCAGATCAGGTCCTACATTCAGATACAAGGCAATGAAGGTGTTTTACTAACAACCCTTCCGAAACATCACTAGCAGGTTTTAACTCTGATTTGCTGCACCACAACACATCATAACATGAAGTTCATTAGCAGGGAGGGGTTGTTAACCTCTGATTTTCTAAGCCATAAGCCAAGAGAATAAATGCTGCATGTTGGTACGTGTGACCCTACCGTATCATCACTGCACTGGGACCACAGAAGCTGGTCTGGACAACCTGTTTCACTTGTAACGTTTGTCCTCTTGACCTACCTGTGAAACATGTTCAACCCCATTTCAGAGATGGGGAACTGAGGCACAGAAGAACTAAGGACTGAGTCTGCAATGAGACTTAGGTTCCTCGTTTGTCCAACATTTAGCTACTACGGAGGCCATCAGGTCCTTGTCCATTTCCATCTAAATGGTCACTCCAGAGAAGATTCTTCTACAAAAGGCAGGTATCTGTAAGGCTATTTGACCCAGACTCTCCCACAGATGTTGAAGATCTACTCCTTAGTCAGTGGAGCTGAGGTTGCAATGCACCTCATCGCCACTAAACCGCATAAGGAAAGCTCATTATCACCATCTTCACAAGATAAGGCTCTCATGGTTATTATTCCATTTTTTCACCTGTTTTCTCATTCCCTCCTTGCACTTCACTTCTAGAGCCTTTTCAGCACCTGGAAATTAGAGTGTTGTTCTTGTTGCATCAGACACTCTCCCCTCTTTAGCCAAATCCCCTCTCTTTTTGAAGTTATGCACTGAACAGGACATTATCACATCTTTTCTGACCTTTGATACATACAAGCCACAGAATTTAATTCAAAGACCTCCTTGTTAGCCTGAATAACTTAACTAAGACGTGCTTTCCTGAATGACAATATCAGGCTTAACACAACATCTACAAGACAATTTAAGAGCAGGTTTCTTTAGTCAAGCTGGTCATTAGTGACTCAAAATGTAGAAGCAAGACTGCTTAAAAAGAGTACTGTTTATGAATGAGGAAAAGAACTCTCTCAGTTCTTTTTTCATGTTTCATTTTAATTCATTACTAATCAATTTCAAGACTTGTTTAATGGAGAATACCACTAAAAAACTGACTTCCTCGAAACAAGTATACACTGAAAGAAAAAGTACACTTACAACTGGGAGTCCACTTAATTGTAAAAATAAAGATAGTTTTTAGGAACAGAGGCATTTGGTATCATGTCCCCTACTTAAATTATTTTCCAGATCACAATACACATATACATATGTGTGTATATATGCATGAAAGTACAAAAGGAACCTGCAAGCTACAACATAAAAAGAAATGAAGCAGCACCACCTTGCCAGCAGGCAGTCTCGTGGTTTATTCATGTGAAGGAAGAAATGATGGAAGCCAGGACCTTCCTCCTGGACTCACAGCCCAACTGGATTGTCTCTACACATTTAACGTGTTCTCAAGTAACGCAAGGGCTCTCAGCAAATACAGGTTACCTGAATTCTTCATTGCAAACAGCTGTTTGTTCATTACTGTTATTTATATACCTAAAAAAAGCAATAGGATCCCTGGTCTAAGCTTTAATCTCAACTCCTTGATGCTGTCTGTGTTGTTTAATCTCCCTACAGTATATTCTGCTTTCTGCTCTGAATCTCTCATACTGCTGGAGCTGTGAGAATCAGAGCTCTGGCTACAGAACTGGAGCCTCTAGGCCAGAATGACTTGTTTTGAACCATTTTTCCTTGCATTTCACAAAATCTGACATCTGTGCTTTCTGATATTAACTTTACAGAGTTAAAGCAACATGATTGAATCCCCAGTACTTAAATGCAACTCAAATAGCCATCTAATTCAGCTTTGCTGTTTTGGCAACTAGAGAATATGCTGTGTGGGCATTGGGGCCCACACATCGTGCTGCCTTTCAAGGGTCCTTCAACTCCTCATTCCCCAGTGATAATAGGTTTTAAATCAAGTGTCCTTTCTGAACTTATAAATAAGCCCCAGTATCTGTCCCTGTATCGAATCCAAATGGCATTTCCCTTCAAAATATCTCAAAGCAAAAGTAGGGAAACAGCAATGTTCCTCTGCTGCCAGTTGGGAAACCAAGGCACTGGGTGCTCATACAACGAGGCAGACAGTGAAAGGTGTAAATATGAGACTTCCCAATTTTGTCTCATACCTACGGGTGATGAGGCCACTGCTGTGACCTGTGCCCTGCCGAGTGGGCAGATGAAGGGTACTCCACAACATCTCAGACAAGACTAGATGCCTGTATTTAAGAGGCTGAATCTTACCCCCAAGGAGCTATGAAACAACACCACAGAACTGCAGATAACTCAAGTTTCTGAGTCCTCCTCTCCCCCAGAGGAGCATTCCCTGTCTAGAAAGGGGGGTTAAGGCAACATCAGAGTGCAGATGTTCAGAGCTTGGAAACGAGCCCACAGAGAGGTACATGCCTGGAGGAGGTCCACAGCAAGACAACTGGAGACAAGATTCACATCTTTTCTTGTAGCAGACCCAGAGCCAGCCCTGCCTGCAGGGCAGGTGAGCCAGGCTTGGCCAGGGCTATCTCTGCTCAACAGACAAATCCTCTACAGCAGCTCTAGTGAGGCCGATGCAGAGCAGAGAAGTTAGCTGGTCCCTTCCTGCACTGCTCCTTCAGGCAGTGGGGTAGCTGTAGGCTGTGGCAGTTACTATGCAGTTAAAGAAGGTGGGAACCAAGTGTGCACCATGCCCTAGCCCTCCTCACAGGCCCTGTGAAGTCTGAGCAGAGAAAAAGGAACCGGTGTGGGGTCAGGAAGGGAACATGCACCAAGAAGGGGAACAGACTCAACATCTTTCAGCACCAAAATGTCAGTCTGAGCCAGGGAAACAGCTACCTCATTCTCCTGGCTGGTCATACAATATAGCATGAAGAGAAAAATAGAAAGAAACAACCAAACTCAAAGGTCAGCATTGACTGCTGTGTCACACACAATAACTTCTGTCCTATTTGATCTAGCAGTTCTTCTTGCACTGTTTCTCCAGGGTTCAGGAGAAAGGCAGAAATTACTCTCCAGGCACCCAGAGCATCCACCTCCTGGAGGCTGGGCTGCTGGGGCCAACTCCGAGATAGTGCAACAAGGGTTGACGCCCTTCCAGTGGGAGCTGCTTTATGCCAAGGCTCTAGTGTTTGCCCTGTGCCTGGCCATGGTCTCGCTGACCCTTGAACGTGTTCCATCACTATGGACATGTCTGGTGACCTGGGCTCTCCGCTCACCCTGGCTGCTGCCGTGGGCTTGCCCTGCTCACCTTGTTCGGGGATGGTGGGATGGGGTCTTGCTGGTGAAGACCCCTTCCCTGCTGTTTGTGTTGTCCCCCTCAGCTCCCCATTTTTAGGGAGCAGCTGGCTCTCGACATTTAGCTTTTTTTCCTCCTTCCCTTCTCATCTAGCCCTAGCAGAGCAGATACCACTGCAATGCAACCTGTGGAGAAGTCTTTTCAAAAAAGAAAAAAAGCCATGTTGTACTTCGCAGCTGAGTATTAGAAACATCTTTTAAAGATAGGAATGCAAAATATAAGAAATATCCTCCTGATCCCAGGAAACAGACTCTTTAGAAAAAGCTGGGACTTTAAGAAACAACAGCAAAAAGATTTGCTTTGTAATCGTGAAAATTGGCAACACTTCAGATAAATTTCAAAATGGCAAAAGTTTTAGATAGAAGCTCTTTACTGAAGTCGCTATCCTCAAAGATTTCCAAATTGTTGGGGAGCCAATAAACTGGGGTCTACCATCTCCTGTGTTATTGGCATCTTTCTGACTGTTTTAGGGACCCTTGCAAGTCTTAAACCACATTTCTTTTTTTTTTTTTTTTTCTCCCTCTTTCCCAGGCCACCACAGAACCCCCAAAAAAGAAACCGGACCCTGTCACTTCGGAAACGGTGGTGATCTGGGGGCTGCGCCTCTGGCAGGTGATTGGTATCTTTGCCATCTTTGTCCTGGCAGTCAGTAAGTTGTAATTCTCTGCCTTGCACCAACCACAGCACCACCCCAAGTAGGACTTGTTCCTGGAGGACTACAGACCAGATGGCCATGGAGGTTGCAGGCTGAGGCTCTTTGGTCTCTGGCATCACAGGGCTACACACTGAGGGGGTTTTGCAGCAGGGAGAGGCAGGTGGGGTCTGTGAAGGAACCACAGATGGGCCACCATGGCTTTATCTTGTGACATACTGATCAACAGGTCCTAGCCGGTGGCATCCCAGAGAAGAGATACTGTAGGGCTGTGCCACAGCTGGGACTGTGTTCAGCTACAGTACCACATTCAAGCCCAAATGTATGTTATAGCCATGGTCCTGCCCTGTTGCACAACCGTACAAACTATATGTGATCTCCTGTGGTGCTGTCCCACATGCTGCAATAAGAAGCCTCAAGAGGTCTGCAGTCACAGCTAGATCTGGTATCAAGGTCCCTAACTCCTATTCCGGGTGCCAAGACTTTCAACTCGATTTTAGCAGGGCTTTCAAGACTTAAAACCCTCCTTTTTTTGGACCCAGGCACTAGGAAGCCACTGGCTCAGACCTGGTGACTGCAGTGGGATGGGATCAGACACTCTCCCAGCACACTTTGAGGATCTATCTGGGTATGGCCGATTCCCCACCTGAGTGTCTTCATCCAGCTTCATCCCCTTGCAGCTCACTCTCTGGGAAGAGTGTAAGCCAGCTTCACTGTGCATTGCAAACTACTAGCATGAGCTTCCTCGTGAGAATATCACTTAGGACACTATCAGCCCTGTGAAAATTCAAAGGAAGGATCTTCTGCTCTCTCCTTGAGCCAACTATAACTTCATACAAAAAAATAGATCAGTTTGGTATGAGTCAAACATGAGAAATCCGTTTCTTTCCCATCTTCTTGTTACTCTCTAGATTTTTGCAAAGTGTACAACTAATTCATTTCTTCCAGCAAACGAAGTTACACTGACTCATCTACAATTCCCTTGAACCTCCTCTTTTTCCTGTTAGGGACAGGTGAGCAGAGGCACAGAGCCTGTCACCAGTCCCTGAAGGTAAACCCCATCAACTCGGAGATCACCTCAAATCCTTACCCACTTCAGGAAGGACATCATCCAGCCATATTTAGATACATCTAAATCTTCTAGGCATTTTTTACCGTCTTCTTCTCATTCTGGCTTGTGGCCCTAATTACTTGTTAAAATTAATTTCATAAGGGGAACAATGAAGCATTTTAAAGTGACTGAAGGAAGGTCTTGAGCGCCTTAGCTTTCTGCATCGCTTCTGCTCTCATTCCCCAGAAGTGACGAGCACTCTCCAAAACAGAGTGGCCACATGCAAGCTCCTGGTGTGGAACCACCACATCCAATGCCAACCCTGACCTAGAAGCAGCCGTTGTTTAGCACGTGGGTCTGCTAGGCCAGCTCTAAAAACATGGTATTGCAGACAACTGATTCCTAGTACTCCCTGTTACTTTTCAGTTTGCTGCTAAACCCCATCTAGACGTAGCCCTAATCTAATCAAAGAGCACAGCAGTCCGTGTGGTGTTGTCTCGGCTGATATTGGGGGAATCAAGTCACTTCTTGTTGCCACAGCCACCTCTTTGGCTGCTGTAGGTAGCCTGTATCGTCCTTCCCTGATAGCCTTCCTGTTATGTTCCCAAGCTCTCTTTAAACCAGACATTCACATTTTCAAAGCAAGTACAAGCATTTTCCTGTGTTTTCTTTTCCCCTCATTGCCCTTTCTGGGCAAACACCACACCCTACACCCAAAGTCTGAGGGATAACTACTCCTGCAACTTGCCTCCTCTCAATCAATGAAGCTTATGCTAATTCATCACATGCCGCAACACCCTTTGCAAACAATCACAAGAAACTCCACAGAGCAAAGTAAACATGGCCAAGTATTTAACCTAGTGACTCCATACACCATGCAAAATAGGCATCAAAATTAACAGCAGGAGCTTTAGAATGCAAGTAGACTGGTGAAGGGGATTATTTAGCTTGTTTTCCTTGGCTCAGGGGCATCAAATTGTAAAGAAATTTTTGCCCCAGTAGGCCTGATGATTGTTTTGTTGTTCATTAGAAATTGGCTCTGGCAATACCAGGTTATTTACGGTTAGAAGCATGGGAAGGCTGCCATGCTGGCAAAGCAACACATCAGATGGTGCACTGCTTGCAGAAAGAAACTAAGGTTTTTTTGGTTACCTAAAAACATCAGTAGCAAGAAGCAAACAGCCGTGAAAATTTACTCATCAAGTGACAGCCTAGAAATGAAATGTATTCTAGAAAACAACATATAAAGAAAGTTACAGCCTAGTTATTGAAAGTGCTGAAAGCAGTGAATTATGAGAAACTAAAATATGTTTAAGGATCTGTGTTTAGACAAGCAAACAAATAGGTTATGTGCAATTCAATAAAGTAACATCTGCTTTAAGGTTTGAGTTCCCGCTAACACACACAAGTAGTTCAACAAAATCAGGCCATTATGTCAGCCTGCTACAGATATATATTACTGGAGGAGTAGGAAAGTATTTGCTAGGAGATCACAGGGTTTGGGCTTGCTGAGTCTCAGAGTGATAAATAGATTCAGTGCATCACAACATGTAATGGAGTCAGTTTATGGCTCTACTGCTCTGTTACAGCCTTTTTGTTTGAAGAAGCTTTCTTTCAATGAGCAGAGGAGATTTGAAAGCAACTGTACCAGCTCAGTCAGCTGTATGAAAACAGTAAGTATTTGGTGAAGACAGCAACTATCAACCAAGTCTGTGATCCAAGTCAAAACAAGGCAGATTCAAACTTAATGACATTAGAATAACTGAATCATACAGTCAGTTCTCACCAATTTCTCGTATCTTGCTCCAGCAACATCGTCCTCCTCCTTTGCTTTGCGATCCCCAAAGCATTGATGGTTCCCCAGCTTTACCAGCAAAGCTGTAACTCTCAGGAGCAGACACAGGTTTTTCTGTGAGTGAGCTCTTGGAGGCTGCCTTGGTATCACTCCAGAAAACTAGGCAGTGTTGTACTTTTCTAATGGGACAAGAGCTGGAGAAGAGCTTTAATATGGCTTCCTTTCCCTGGTTCCAGGAGCACCTTCCCAGTTAGAGCAAGAGGGTAGCTCAACCCTCTGACAGCCCTAACCCCCTGCACTAGGAGACAGAAGAGCATCCTTTTCAGGGCCTGCATTAGCTTCCCATCTCACCTGGTTATCAAGGCTTTAAGGGTGTGTCTACTTTGTCATGTGAATTCAGGTGAGGAGTAAATGAAGATGAGGAGAGGAATTGAGATGCTTTTAAAGTTAAAGCCCCTAGCTACTTCACTGTGGGTGACTGTGGAGCCCTTGAACTGGATTCCTTTCAGTTGAAATGGAAACAGAAGATGGTTGCTCCAGAAAGGGGTGGCCCCAGATATGCATGATAATTGCTAAGGGCAGCCACAAGACCAAACTAGAGTACCCCACCTGAAATACACCGAGTGTGGATGGCAGATCCTCCACGCTCTTCCACCCCACAAACCTGCTCCTGCTGAGTGACAGGGCTTGCAAATATCGATGTGATCTAGGTGTGGTTTCCAACTCATGCTCTTAGCAACTTCCACAAGATGGCATCATCACATAATAAAAGGCAGAAAAAATGGCCAAATCCAAAACTTACATTTCCTTATTTAATGAAAAAAAAAATTTAAAAACCCTAGATAAAGGCATCTTATATGGCAACACACACCACTGAAATGGACAAAAGGTCTCTGGGGAGATCTTCTAACTCATAAAAAGGTTTTGGGGCAGGTTACAAACCAAAGCGGGCAACTCCTAGCTCTACCCAGCAGAGACCAGAAGAGATGAAATGTTTGCACACCTGTTAGCAGAAGGCTTTTCTGTCTCTCCTGCAGCAAATGACATCCAACTTTCTCAGATGCCATATGAAAGCATTTCTCTATCAGACCCATCCATCTCTATCTTTTTCTTTTGTTTCTGCTCTGTGATAGGATATGTCATGAGAGAAACAAAACTTTGGGAGTAAACCAGCCCACAGTAGAAAATATAACTTAGTAGCACATGCAGAGCATCATTCAGGTGATGCTGGAGGCATGACTCTCATGGATGTGTGTATCATTACACAATTCTTATTCATCTACTAAAATACCAGGAACGTCAAATCTTTTTGCTACAACTGGAGAAGGCACAAGAGCTCATTTTTAAAGGAAACACAAACTCTACAGGGAAAAATCTGTAAAGAAAGGGAGGAAAAAGAAAGTTTCTCAGGTACCGCACACAGCAGGTCAACTCACTGTTGCTCCTCTGCCCCAAGATTTTAGCTCAGTCATTTTGTCCTTGGTTAAAGGAAACCTTCCCTTTTGGATATTTGAATCAGGTAGAGCAAGGCAGGCCATTAGGCTGGCGAGTATCCTGACAGTGTGCCTTGAAATCCTTATCAGGGCTGCCTCTCAGCACTGGCATAATTCAGCTGCTCTGGATTGCTTCTCTGAGTGCTGGTTGATAAGAAAAGAGGCCACTTGCAGGCAGGAGCAGAGACAAGGGTTGTACCTGTCTCTCTCTTTCTTGGAGAGACTTTGATGAGACAAAAACAGACAACTAAGACGAGATTAGCTGTCGGGAGGATTTGATTCACTCAAGAGCACTGCTATGCTATCTGGTTTCTTGGTCTTGCCTTTTTTTTTTTTTTTTTTTTTGGTCCTGTGAAAGCTGTAAATAGGGAACTGAGGCCCAACACTATCGCCGTGATAGGATGGGATTGAGTCATAATCTTGGAATCTTGCACAGCCTGTTTCATCCACAAAGACTGAGGACTTTGCACCTGAAGTATTACCCTTTGCAAACTGCAGTGCTGTGGTCAAGGAGGGAGTGGTCCTGCTCCATACCGGGGAAAGCCGGCAGCTGGCCCAAGGCTTGCCCAGTGTGCTCTCCATTGACTCACCCTTTTCTTTGGCATCACAACCACCATCAACATTTTTAAGCAGCCCTGTGGGCTGTTTATTTTCCACTCTGGATATTACTTTGGTTTCAAGGTCTGCTGGTTTCCTTGTTTATGTACAGCCCCAGGTCTGTTGACAGCAGCCCACCAGGGAGGATGCAGGCAGCACCTCTTTGAGTAATGCCCCACTGATTTCTGCAGAGGCAATGCATCTGCTGGGTCTGGATGCAGGGCAAAATGGCTTGACATCCCTGCTGCATATCCCTCTGGAGTGAAGTGTAGAATAGAAGGGAGAGGGCATGAAGAGGGTGATGGGAGTACGGACAGTGCTGTGAAGAGGAAGCAGTGCCTCTCAGCTCCTGCCCAGACTCCTCCTTCTTCTGTATCATGCCAGTTTGACGTACAGTGTCAACCAGATGTATTTCAGGTACCACAGGCAGGGAGAGACCCCTTTCCTTATCATCTTCTTTTGAATCTGTACTCTCTTGAACAGAGAAAGTGAGGGAGAAGGTAGGATGGAACTGTAGCAGCAGGTTCCCACGTGGGGTGGGGTTGCAGCAGAGCTGTTACTGCATCCCACTGCCGTGTTCCAGGCAGGAGCCCATGCCTTGTGCTCAACTCAAACTGAAGACCAATTTGGCTTTGAATGATACCTAATTATCATGCCAAGGAACTCCTGAGGTACCTAAGCTGGTGGTGGACTTTAGATCACCTTGTGTCCATGAGTGGTGGACCTTTAATTCATTGGGTGCTGGTGTTTTAGTGGCACCAGAACAGTTCTAGGGCCATGGAAAGAGGTTTGCTCACTGCACATCCTTACCTGTAGTCCACAACAGGTCTAGTACTACTGGGAAGTAGGGCTTACCTGGATGACGAGTGACAAAGTAGTGGGCTAAAGCAGAAGCTGAATGCAAAAGTAGGAGGCTCGGTTCTGATCTCTTTTTCCCTATCTTTATGTCCTTGTGCAAGACCTACCAGAGATGCTTTCCCATTCTCACCTATGCCAGTCAAATAGTAACATGTAGCCCCAGACACGAGCACCAGTAATTTTTCTCCTGACGTATAACCACAGACATGAAAGCTTGCAGAAGCAGGTCTGTCATCAGGAGGGATGCTTGGGAGTCACGAATGCAAAGCTTTTGCTTATCTGCCTGCGTAAACTGGGAGTCTTTCCTTTGAACCTGTCAAACGTTCAAAAGGAGTGTAAAATAATGTGAGAGTACAAGGGAGGGAGGCTCACACTCAACAAACGTGTTCCCAGGGATCAAGTATTATTTAATGAGCACCAACAAAGCTATTAAACATCTTGAATGCAATTAACCGAGCACAGTTTAATTTGAAGTGTTAGAGGTTTTATTTACCAACTTGCTGTGGGTGTTGAAGTATAAATGTCAGGCAAAAGATTTACACCATTAAATAACCATTACTTTTTGGATGGCAAAACTACCCAGATGTTTCTATTAATTTGCAGAATTTCCAGTGAGGCACGGATAATTTAGACTGGCTCAGGGATGCTTCACGTGGTGCTTTCTGACAGAGGCTTTAGCCGTGTATCTTCAAACACTGCATCGCCAGCAGCCCAGCATATGAGAAACACTCATCAGGGTGCACAGAATAATACATGCAGAGAAGGATGCAATGGGGGGGAGTACTGTCCTCTATCACAGAGGACATCACTTGGGGCAAGGAAAGGCTCTTACATGAGGACAATAGGTTGAGCCCCTCTTTTGCCCCCAGCCCATGTTCTCACATAGAAACCTCTTATCACACGTGAGACATTTCCGTCTGTTTTAGAGCTGTTCTGCACTTGTGTGCCTACAAAATAGCCCAAGCCCCCAAACTTATTGGCACCAGCATATGTAGCTCAAGCTGAGCACAAAATGGGGCGCTTAAGAGAAAGTTCAGAGTCTTTTAAAAAGGAAGGACTATTTTTTAAGTACCCCAATTAATAACAAGTAAATATTCTTTCTTCTTGATTATTTTGATAACAAATAACTTACGGTATTCTTGTTTTGTACTATAATGTTATCTTAAACTTCCATTGTTGTGCATGCTCACACACAGACAAACACATGGCTACTACAAAATTAGTTGTTGTGGTCCCTATCAGCTAAAAAGCATTGGAGATGCCATTGCCTGAGCCTGGCTTCTCTTAAATGTGACAGCTATCAGGTCACATAGAGGGCGGTGTGTCTGGAGCCTGCAAGGGGAAGAACTGGGGTGTTGGACCATGGTGGAGCTCCAAACCAGCTCCTCTGTCTGGGTGTTCCCACCAGCTGGAAGCCTAATCTACTTCTTCATCTTCCCTGCCACTCAGTGACCATTCATGCTCAAGGGGTGATGGAGTGCACAGGTGGACTCTGGCGTCAGAGATGGGGACTGTGAGGAGAGGCCGCTTTGTTGTATGGCACAGTGCATGAGTGTGCTTGAGATCTGTGCAGGACAAGCAAATATCACTTGTGTACGGCTTCATGGATCTGAAAGTGAAAGTCAGATTTGCAGCCTTCCTGGGCAAACCCACTTGCTTAACTCTTCATGTTCTGATTTATTACTACTATTGTTATTTCAATAGACCGTCATAATTTTAATTCCTATTTGTCCTTCATGTGCAATTTCATGCATGACCCTGCCCCAGTGCATTTTCTCCACGCAGTGCCGAGAACAGGCACAAGCCACCACCTCACACAAAATCCAACTAACACCGAACAACAGGGATTTTGCAGATTCCCAGGGCAGGGTAAATAACAGCCCATATCCCTGCTTCTCAGCTGGTGTAAATGAGTGCAGGTAGCAGCCATATGTTGCTTGCGATGAATTATGAATTGAAATCTGTGTGTATCCATAGGACTACATGAGGTTTGGGGGTAAACAGGACTAAGCTGCACAGATTAGATCCAAGTCTGGTTTTGATCTTCCCAAATCACAAGATTAGCTGTGGGTGTTTGTCCTGGTTTCGGCTGGGACAGAGTTAACTTTCTTTTTACTAGCTGGTACAGTGCTGTGTTTTGGATTTAGTGTGAGAATAATGTTGATAACACGCTGATGTTTTAGTTGTTGCTAAGTAGCGCTTATCTTAAGCCAAGGACTTTTCAGTTTCCCATGCTCTGCCAGCAAGCAGGTGTGCAAGAAGCTGGGAGGGAGCAGAGCCGGGGCAGCTGACCTGAACTAGCCAAAGGGATATTCCATACCATGGAACGTCATGCCCAGTATAGAAACTGGGGGGAGTTGGCCGGGCGGTGCAGATCGCGGCTCGGGAACTAACTGGGCATCCGTCAGCGGGCGGTGAGCAATTGCATTGTGCATCACTGGTGGGGTTTTTTTGTTTTTTTTTTTTTTCCCTTCCTCCCCCTCCTTTTTTGTTATATTCCTTTTCATTACTATTATTATTATTATATTTCATTATTACTATTGTTAGTATTATATTTTACTTTAGTTATTAAACTGTTCTTCTCTCAACCCACGAGTTTTACTTTTTTTTTCCCCTCTTTCCTCCTCCTCACCCCACTGGGAGGGGGAAGGAGGAAGTGGCTGCCTGGTGCTGAGTTGCTGACTGGGCTTAAACCACGACAGTGTTGGGATCCTGGGTTTTGTTGCTAGCTCTAGTTTCACAGAAAAGACAGGCCCAGCTTATTGACTATTTTTTGTACAAATGCCCGACAAGAGGTATTTCTCCTTGTTAAGGAACACTCGTCCTTAGATCTTGCCTCGCACAGCTGCAGTGTTGGCTCCTCCTTGTGACAGCTCCTCTCCTTGCATGGAGGCAATAGAGAAGGCTCAGTCCCAAACCTCTCACCCCCTGGGAAGGTAAATCCCACTCCTGCTCCCAGCCTTTAAGATGGGATGGTGGGGAAAGAAGGTTACAGAGCTCCACCTTAGCCTTAGGAGCTATTGCACCAGGCATAAAAGACCTCAAGAAAGAGACAGAAAGCATAACCAATCAGGAGCTTTTTTAAATTAGGGCTCGTGTTAATTAATAGCTCAGATTGCCAGCCAAAACATCTAATATGGACTTTGTCACTATGATTCATCTCACCTATCTAGAGATGCCTTCAGGGTAGGCATCCCAGGTGACCAGGTGAGAGAATAAGTGGGAATAATTAATCTGTTTGCTTTAGATGTCTACCTAAGGATGAGATGACCTGTGTCCTCAAGTGCCCTGGATACCCTGTCTGGATCTACAGGCATGTTTCAGTGAGCTCTCAGTGACTACCTGCTTCTTTTTGTCCCACACAACATATCCTAGCCCAGAAATCTAACTTTGCTCAGACCAAAATTTCCTAAGGAAACATTTGTTCTGATGAGAGGTTCAACCCTAACCCATATTTTTCACTGGTGAGCTCAGAATAAATACAAAGTGGCTGCTGTTAAAGCTGTCCTCCTTGCCAGTAGACAGGAGAATAAAAAAAAAAATAAAAAGAGGTGGAAGGAGCCATGCGGGGAGTTAGCTGAATCCATTCAAACAAAATGCAGTGAATGCAGGCAGAAGCAAGGATCTATGGTTGGGATAAAGGAACATAGCTAGACCTCATCTACAGAATAAACAAACATTCAGTGATTGAATGATAATTAGTAAAATTCAGTAACTGTTATCAGAGCAAAGCAAGCAGTTAAACAAAGCAGTTCAGGGTAATGCTGCAGTACAGAGTTATTTGAATGTATTAGCATGGGTTAGTGAGAGGTAGGAAGGTTTTTTGACCTCTGTATGCTGTCCTGGTGAGATGCTTGTGCCTATATATGAAAACAAATGCTGAAAAAACAAAGGCATGCAGAAAAAAAAAAGGCCAAAAATCCTCACCTCTGTTCGATGCCTGGAGAAAGGTCTTCAAACAAGAGTCTCACTGGATGCACTTTGTTTAGCTCGTTGGAAAGAAGATCAAAAGGCCACTTGATTGCAGCACTGAAGGACTTCAGAAAGAAAAGATAAAAAGAAGTATTAAAGATCTTTTTAGTCTAGTAGATAGAGACGAGAGCAGAGTCTGGAAATTAAAACCAGGTCAATTCAAATGAGAATCTGAGAAATAAATGTGGCAGGGAGGGTGATTAAACATTGCCACACTCTCCACCCTTTAACAGCTCTCCCTGCAGTGAGGTGGGATTCGATCCAACACAAGTTATTTCACTCAGGCAGTAACTAAACATAATAACCTGTGATGTGCAGAGAGGTCAGACGATGTGATCTAATGGTGTGGACAGACCCTCATTTCCAGACACCAGGATAATATCACGTGTAGAGGCATAGTTAAGCTTGATGGCTGAGCAAATACTGGAGCGGCCCTGACCCCTTCCAGCAGTTCTTTCAGCATATCCTCAGGGCGTTTTACCAAGGTAGACATATTTTAAAACATGTTTTGCTTGAAGTCATATTGGCACAACTATTGGGACTACAATCTAGATCTCTTCATTCTTTGGCTCCTATTTTTGCTTTCTAGGAAATTAGTACATTAATCCAAGTAGTAGATTTCCATTGAAAGAACAGCCATAGAGTGGGATAAAATACAGGACTGAGAAGGATCTTGAGAGGGCATCCAATTAACCTCCAACCTGGACTTTAAATCTGACATTTTTACCATCTATGTCTCTCTGTTTTCCAGGAGAAAGCAGATCCTGGGTCCCCATTGCCACAACCTGATCCCTAGCCTGAGCCACAGCCAGGATGCAGTTCCATGCCGTGTAGATAATTGCAAACCCCTTAGAGGGAAAGCCTCCTTCTTCTGGAGCCCAGCTCAGGGACCTCTTCTGAGGCACTAGTATCTCAGCAATAGCTCTAGTAGCAGCAGCGGCATCTTTAAATGAGGTGGTCCAGGCATCATCATCAGCAGCATCTCAGCATCTGAGCACTCAGGGCGGACCAGTCCTACAAGCAGCCACCCAAGCACTAACTAATTTTCTTAAGAGTTTAGTAGCCCTTACTGGTCATTGCATTATCACAATTAGCCGGTTATTAACACTGTCGTGAGTAGCTTGAACAGCCAAAATATGCTAGCTCTTTCCTTAAAGCATCATTGTAGTCATATAGTAAGCAACAATCCAGGCTTCTCAAAGAGCATTTAAACACAAGTGCTGCAGTTAACTTGCCATTGAATACATCTGCATTAATTGCTTACATTATTAACAATGAAGTGGCTGCCTAATTAACTCAGAGCAGCACAGGCTACTTTGCTAAATGTTAATTAAATGCTTCGTTGGCAGACTGTATTTTTTCAGCTTCAAAGGGAACAAACCTACTGTGTATTGCAGCCAATTTCCATTCAATTTATAAAACTGTTCAGTACTCAATCATAGCTCCGCTGAAATATCACACTAAGCAGTCTCTGGAGAAGATATTTCATTTACATCTTTCCCAGCTCCTAGGAGAACCCAGTTGTTTCTTTCCTTTTTCTTTTTTTTTTTTTTTTTTAATTTACTGCCCAGCTAAACTAGAAGCAACTGTGTTACTGTTGATGAGCTAAATTCACTTAAGTGAAAATAAAAAAGAGACCATGAACAGGGTAGCTTGGCCACATGGATATTTAGTTTAAGCCAACAGAGCTCCTTTCACGGTCTTTTGCATATGCTCTTAGCTTGCTTCAATTACGAAACAAATTATTAGCTTGCTTCAATTACGAAACAAATTATTTTAGTTTAAGCCAGTGGGAGCAAACACACAGCCATTATTTAGTCACAAGCATCTAATTGTTTATGGCGGAAATTATGTGTTTAACATTTGCTCTGTTACTGTACTTCAGATGAGAGTTTTTTGGGGCCATTTCTCAGCTCCTCCAACCTGAGTAGTATTGGATATGAATATTAGGAAGACATTGCCCCCTGTAAAAATAATGAAAACATGCTAAAAATCCAGAAAGGAACAAGTCTCAGAGTTCTTCATTATTTTCCAAGTCAAGGTTTTTTAGTATATGCTGAAGAATGAAAATATATCACGTACAATACCTCTTTTGTCATCATAGACAGCAAAAAGTTGACTCCTTTAAAATACCCATTTCATAAAGGACGACCAAGTATTTGTTTCATTCTTGAAAAATTACATTTCACATGATCAGCCTGGCTGAAACAATGAAAAATGATTTGATATGTTGTCAGCTTGAATCTTCAGTGTGGAAAGAGAACACCATATGCAGGATCAGACCTGACTTTTTAAATTAAAACAGAAATGTTCCTTCAGAATAGGTGGCTGAATTCAACTGTGTGTGTCAGGTAACTGAAAGAGAAAAAAAAAAAAAAGGTGAGAAAATGATTTTTAGAAGCCAAACAGCAAAGCAATCCACAGCACGTTATTGAAAAAGAAAAAGCCTGTATTTTAATTGTGCCATTCACGGAAGATCCTTGTTATCCCAGTATCACAAGGCCATATTGTCGTGGTTTAACCCCAGTCAGCAACTCAGCACCACGCAGCTGCTTCCCTTCCCCCTCCCAGTGGGGTGAGGAGGAGGAAAGGGAAAAAAAAAAGTAAAACTCGTGGGTTGAGAGAAGAACAGTTTAATAACTAAAGTAAAATATAATACTAACAATAGTAATAATGAAATATAATAATAATAATAGTAATGAAAAGGAATATAACAAAAAAAGGAAGGGGGGGAGAAAAAAAAAACAGTGATGCACAATGCAATTGCTCACGACCCACTGACCGATGCCCAGTTAGTTCCTGAGCCGCGATCCGCCCCTCCTGGCCAACTCCCCCCAGTTTCTATACTGGGCATGTCGTTCTATGGTATGGAATATCCCTTCGGCTAGTTCGGGTCAGCTGTCCTGGTTGTGCTCCCTCCCAGCTCCTTGCACACCTGCTTGCTGGCAGAGCATGGGAAACTGAAAAGTCCTTGGCTTAAGATAAGCGCTACTTAGCAACAACTAAACCATCAGCGTGTTATCAACATCATTCTCACACTAAATCCAAACCACAGCACTGTACCAGCTACTAAGAAGAGAGTTAACTCTGTCCCAGCCGAAACCAAGACACATATATTATTAATACAGAAAAGCTGAGAAAATGAGAGAATTGAAAATGACTCCACTACATTTTGTTGCACAGGATGTTTCTTCTTCTGCTTTATGTAGTTTGATAACAGAGAAACCATGAATAATGTCACCATTCCAAGCCTTGATGGTGAATATTTCATGGACCTTCCATGGTGCTAATGGGGCACCGATACATCTTATGGAGATTGCTTTAAGCTCACCGTAGCATCAGACAGGCAATAGTTTATTCAGGCTGCATTTTGGAAGCCTTCTCGAGAATTAAAGTGAAAGCTGAAATCCTGGAAAGGAAAAGGAGACCACAGCATGAAAAAAAGGGAATAAATATTGCTTGATAGCAGTGTGATTAAAGAATTCACCTGGGGAACAAGAAAATTGGTGAACGTTTAGTACAAAACAGACATTCAAGCCTTGAAGTCAGGTCATCTGCCTGCCAGAAGAAAATCATAATAACAAATTCTCAGATTAATCCAAGATAATTGGTCCCCCAAATACTTCATTCTGTGACCCAGAATCAAAAGTGATCAAGTTATCACTATTCAACTGAGTTGCAATTAGTATTCCTGCACATATTCATATCCCAAACAAAAATTTTTAGTTTAAGCTACTTTCATTGTACGTATAACCCTCATGGAGTTTTTAGTGTTGGGTATTTTTATGTTGTAATTCTCTACCCTGAGAACATGGGCCTAGCAGTTAACGTGCTCAACTGATACCCCGTCACATACTAAACTTTTGTAAGAGTATTGCTTTGATGTTTAACTCTCATGGAAGAGAGTACAGTCCAATTCTTGATCTGTTATCTTATAGGAATGGGTATTTTTACACAGCAGTCCCCATTACCAACCATCTTCACGTGACAGCTGAAGCACGCAGCCAAGTCAGTAGTGATGGAACAGGTCTGAGGTGAAGCCAGAAAGTCATGCCCATGGGTCAGGGTTTGGGTCAATGGGACACATGACCAGGCATGGGCACAGCTATAACATCCCCTGCAGCGGACCTCCGTCGGGGACCAGCACGAGAGCATTGGCTTAAGAGTCACTCCAAGCGAAGAAAAGGGAGCTTCCACTGAGGCTTCTTCTAACTCCTCCTTTGAAGGCCACCAGCTGCACTACTTCTCATCTGGCCCTGAACCCCGGCAGCCAAGCCCCAGAAAGTGTAATGGTGGTGAGGATGTTCTCAGGACCCTTACAGGCATGTTCAGTTTCCCAGGTTGTCTTCAGAACAAAAAAATCTCTGCTCTTCCAGTGGAAAATTATGTTAACCTTGGCATCAACAAAGACCCAGGAAACATTACAGGTTACATTGCTTTCTGGTTCACTTGATGGATAAATTATCAGTGGAGCAAATACAATCTCACCGGTTTGAAGCAGGAGAAAAACATAAAATATCTACCAGGCACAACAGAAATGACGCTAAGATAGCTCCAAACTTCTGATATGCAACAAACATTTCACTCTTAACTTCCAAAGTAGTTAGAAGAGATTCACCTCTTGTAACTGAGGGAACAGTTCACACGCCTAAATGTGGATCTCTGGTGTCATTTGGGAAGCCCTAGGGCACATTGTCCAGCCTCTGGCTTTCACTCCATGGGGTCACAGCTCTTCCATGGTCGTGTGTCAGACTGGTAATTCCAGACTTTTTTTGTAGTTAATGGGGAGAAAGGCAGCTGCAGAGAATGATTTATTTGGCGTACCTTAAATTTTTGTCTTAAGATGAGATTAATCACCCTGTAGAGATGCTTCTTTCTCTCCATCAGTGATAAAGGGAGCCTGGAGTGACTGTCTGAGACCATAATCTCTAGCTTTGGGACACATCAACCAGAGGAGATGAATTCCACCCACTCTATCTCCTGTGTCTGACCTGGAGGGAAAAGCAAAGATACCGAATAGGCAATAACTTCCCACTAGCAATTAAATGATCATTCCTGGCATCAGTTTCAGTGTCCTAAAGCTCCTGTACCAAAATCTTATTCACTGGCCTATTCTTTTAAAAAGATAATGGTATTCAGTCCAATACTTAGCCCCCTGCATGGCTTGAACCTCACACTAAGCACAGCTTGCAAGGGGGATGGAGATAGGAATAGTACTGTATTATTTTCACACACGCCCCTTGCTCCGGTGGCTGGTTATGAATCCTTTCACATCCCAAGACAACATAAGTCCCCCGTACCTCAGTGTAACACTTCATCTCCATTAGAAAGTTAAACAGAGAGCCCAGCTCATGACTGTCATGTAACAACTACCATTTTTGTCCTTAGTAATTGAAAAGAAGTAGAGCTGTGAGATATAGAACAACCTCTACTCCTTCCTGCAGGGCTAAGCCAGCTACTGTGATATTGGCAGACATTTTGGCCTTGATTTTCAAGGGCATTGACCAATCTCTTTGTGCTTTACTTGAAAGCTGACAGTCTCATCGTTTATCAGTCTCCAGGAAACATGGTGCTAAATTCCCTGGCAAATTTTTCTCAGATGTGAGTAGAGGATTTCCTGGCTTAGCTGAATTCCAGAGTGCTTTTAGGAAAACAATAGATCTTGATTTAAAAGTGGTTAAAGAAAAAGCACATATCCCATTCCCCCCAGTAAATTGTTTTCCTGCTTGCTATCACTTTTAAAAATGCATACTTATGTCTACTCTGACCTTGCCTTGAGTCTTTGCCCAGCCACTGGGTATTTTTTTGTCTGCTAGCCTGAAAAGGTCTGTGCCATCCATTGGTTGCGACATAGCTGTAGCAGGCTCTGTGGGGAGGTGCACAGTGAAATCCTGCCCCTGACCACCCGGGCAGACCCAACTGTGTGCTTTCCAGATGCAGTACGTTACCCACTTGCAAGCTAGCAATGTTGTGCTGCCAATAACACCATATGAGTACCTCGCTTTCCTTTTTTAAGACGAACAAAAGCTCAATTACCCTCAGCTTGTTGGTGGCCCTCATGGAAGAGCAAGGATAAAAATATCTTGATTGCTTCCCCAATTACAGGTTATTACAATTTCATGTTGTTTTAGGCAATTGACTTCAGCTTCAGGTGTCTTGTCCTGTTGTGACATTTAGGTGGCCCTGAGTGTGATCCCACTACAGCACCTCCACAGCAAACTGTTTAACAGGAGTGATATTTTTGGCAGCAAAATTAAGCAAAGGGATAGAGGAGTCACTACACTTTGCTTGGTAACTTTACACCAACCTCAAAACACTGAGAAAGGTGTTTTACTACTTTCCTTTTCTCTTTTGTGGTATGGAGAGGTCATGCAGAGCTTGTTCCTGGTTAACATGATCCCTCTGTACTTAGGAGAGGCTGGACAGGTACAGGACAAACTTTTAGAAAGTAAAATTTACACCAGCAAATGGTCTGTGCGCCTGTGTTGTGAAGGCTGTGTGCAAAATGGTTTTACTCCTGGTGAATGAGAAATGCTCACACTTGGAACCAAACACACAGATTATTTCTCTCATTCCCTTGGATTAGTCTCAAAGGTCTAATACATTGCTTATGGTGATACAAAGCCAGAGGAGATTACCTGACTTTTGAAGTGTACAGAAAGTTGGATGCTTGCTCCTTTCTCATAACGTTGATATGGCATGGGGGAACTCCAGTTAAAATAAGAGACAGAGCATGTAACACTGATCACACAATATCTTTCCAAGCACAAGTCTCTTCCTGCCTGCAGAACCCATTTCCATAAGGTATATAAATGAGGTTAAGAACTTTAGTAGGTTGGAAAGTTGAGCTTTTATTTAGAATAGAAGAATCCCTCGAACTTATTTAAAGATGCCCACAAAAAAGTAACAACTCAAAAGTTCATAGAGACTATGAGATCTCATGCTTCTTGACATGTGTTTATGACCTGTGGGCCAACTAATTTTATGATTACCTGTTTCTGAGTTTCACTGATCTTTTCCCTGAGGTTGCTGCTTTGTTGTTGTCAGAAGTGGTGCATGGATGAACCAATGATCTGTTCAAGCCTGTGAATTCCTAGTCTAGGAAACCAACCAATAGTGATTTCATTACAATGAATTATCTGAATCATGATTAGATTTGCAGATGGAAATTCTGAAATAGTGTATAGGTTTAAGCATGAAGGGAAAATATATCTTACTAGGAGTGAAAGCGTCGTCTGCATCCTTAAGGCATGTAAAGAAGCCTAGCTCATGGAAAGAAGAATGATGGAATAGCAAGCGCATGATGGGGGGATTTAGGAGATCTGGGTTCTTGGCCTGCCCTAAATGGATTTGGATGACAGTCAATTAAGGCATATATTGAGCTCCTGTTCTGGATCTATTTTGGAGGGCTTACAGCATTTCCATGCCAAACTCCTCATTGCTTTCTTCAGCTGGAGGTCCTCAGCCCCAGCATCTACCTACCACAAAAATGAATGGCTAAGATGTGTTGTCACGAACCTCTAGCCATAACACACTGTTGAAGGGTGACAATACATCTTGATTGCTGCTGTCATTTCCAAAGAGATAATGAATTTAATTTGTTGATGCTCTGATGCTCAGAAACACCAGTGGCATATATGGTTTGAGGTGATGGTTTACATTGGTTTTGGTGGGAAGGACATGCTCAGTCCTTTACCACAGCTCACCTGAAGCATGGTAATTCTTTATTTTTGGGTAACTCAATTGCTTTAGACTGTGTGACCATATGCCTCAGGCAGGTACTTCCACTGATGTAAACGGCTACAGGTTCCCACTGGAAGAAACTCTTCTGAAATTAATTTTTCTTCCAGCTGTCTCCCCACTGGAAATGGGCCAGCCTGTACTAGACAGAGATCTGCTCACTAAACTGAATGCTCTTGCTTCCCTCTCTCCTTTCCCAGTTATCACGCTGTGCTGTATCTTCAAGTGCCGGATTCCCCGGACAAAGAAAGAGATTGAGGCACGATATGCTCAACGGCAAGCAGCCAAGACATATGCAGACAAACTGGAGACTGTGCCACCGCTCAACGAGCTGACAGAGATCCCTGGAGGTACTTCCCATGCCCACACCTACACATGAGACCCATCCCTTCTTTTGGGGTTGCTTTCTGTATGCATGAATGCAAAGGGCTAGGTCCTCCCTTAGGGTAAATCAGTGTGGCTCCTTGGGCACAACCACATTAAGATACTGTCATGACTTGGTAAACCCCTCCCATTCACAAGCACTAAACCTGCAGCATTTGTGGCAGCGGGCACGGTAATTTAGATGAAAGGGACAGTTTCTCCATTGGTACAAGTCAGGGTCATTCCTTTGAAGTTCATGTTTAAAATTTCCAGAGAGTCGGATTCATTTTAAGGGCTAATTCCTGGGTTGGGGGATGTCAGTAGGAAGAAAAAGAGTTGTTAGAATTTCACAGTACCCATAAATGGCTTGCCCTATCTGGATGGCCAAGAGCATTTCTGTCACTGGTCTCCGCTGCTCTCACTCATCTTTCCTGATTCTGTACCCTAGGCTCTACTGAAACTCTCCTAACTCTCTCTGGTCATGTCCAGTCCAGACCTCTCAACTCCCTGCCTGTGGTGAAAGAAGAAGATGAAATGGCCCTGCAAGGAAATTAGGGGACTGCCTTCCTGTCTGTCTGTCTATGGCTTCTCTTTTCTGATGACGTCCGTCATACCTTGGACTCTCTGCTTCTCAGTTCCCTTTCTGCATTTGACCTCTGTTTTCTCAATACCTTTTTATGAACTTTTTTTCTCTTTCCTGTGTCTCTGCAAGCCCTGTGATCTATAGCTTCATAGAAACTGGAAGTTTCCTTAACTTAAAATGTGATGCTTCAGTCCATGAAACTGGTGAAAGAGGCAGATAACACAATTGTAGAAATTTAGTCCCACACCAGCAAAATACAGAACTAAGTCCTTAACAGTAGGAACTTGCACATACCTCAGTATTTCAGAGGTGTTCAGACATCTGACTATACTTATACTATAAACTGAGGATGGCCAGACCACTCTCTGGAGCTGAACCCACTTGGCATGAATAAGCCCTTGTCCATACAGTTAAATTCTCTTAACCTACTTTAAAGTCAAATGTCATCCAAAGGTCTAGTTAATGCACTCTTACACGTATGAGCAATCACACATGGAAGTGCTTAGTATTGTATCCTTCGATTTCCTGCCCAAAAGACCAAATTCTGACTCTGTAAGGACCAGCTATCAGTAGATCCCAGAGGGTGTGAAGGATCATGCCTGTAGACAGCAGAAAGCCAAATTCACTCATCTGCTGCTGCATCCTCTTCCTGCCTAGCTATTACTTCTGGAAAATCAATAAATTAAGGATGAGAATATCCAGAAGAGACAGAAAGGGTATTTGGGCAGCGGAATGGCCGTTTCACCCCAGAATGCTAATATATTTTGATCTCCTGTAAACAGCCTTTACCTCCCACAAACATGTACATGTACTCCACCCAAAGGCTGGCTATTTTGGTGTAGATTTAATCAGACCACGGTAAATTATTGCAGCATGAACTGATGAATAAATTACCACAAGAAAGCAATTTATGGGAAGTCAGCTGCACCATAAAGACTACCTAAACTTTTATCCAGTTAAATGTATAAGTTGAGTAGTTGATCACCCTTTGACCTTTGAGAATCCCAGAATTATGGTCTTGGCGTGCTGCAGGGTAGGAGGCTGGTGGATAACATGTTGCTGGGTGGCTGCTGATATCTGGTAGTGGCTCGTGAGTACGTGTTCTCTGAAGCTCCTAGTCCTCTGGGACTAGGCAGATATAAATCTGCCCAAGTTGCCCTGAAGGAATGGGTACTGGGGTGGGAGTCATCTATCCACAAGTACATTATCCACATCTATGGAGAAGTCTGCATCAGCATCATCTAGACTTTATCCCTTTATCCACGGTGGAAAATAAAAAGGATGTGATTCCTTTCACAGTAGAGGAGGTGCTAAAGTGGAAGAGGTAAATTGTGCCTTAAAAATGCCTGTATGCCTCCAGCCTTGGGGACCCAAAAGGACGGACTCAGCTGTCAGCGCCGAAACTGTTGGATGCAAAAGCTACGTGTGATCAAACCCACCGGTTTGCCCTCCTTCTGAGATTAGCATGCATCCTGTCCCCAAAAAAGTTTCACTACATGATTTAGACTTTGCAATAGAAAGTATGCAAACCTTTGGGCTTAATCTCTGTGCGGTTATTTTCGTCTGTACAGAGTGTGATGCTCTGCCCCGCTGACATTTGGCAACCCACCTTGATTTATGCAGTCATGAAATATAATGTATGTATTTGTCGACTATTTATATACTTAAACTGTGACAACCCCTGGTAGACCCAGTCAAGGCCAGAGAGATGACTTGAGTGATTTTAATTACTGAGTGGCCATTAAATGCTTTAAAGATTTCTGTAAGTGTCAAATGCTATTAATCATGAATATATTACAATGCTTAAATGCTCTCATTTCTTGGCATTATTTTACCCTACTTCACATTTACTATGATGGAATATTCTAACTGCCAAATGGCTCTCCATGCACCTTTTTTGAGTGTCATATATGGCAAGCCCTTTTACTGGACATAAATAAAATGGACTTTAGGGTTCAGTGTGTAAAATGTTATATATAAATTGATTTATTTGTGCTCTGTCTCCCAGTCTGTGGGAGAAGTACAAGCAGGACTTGGCCTTTGCTCTGGGTGGAGATGTACTGTATGGGTTCATGGCCTGGGAGATCTTCAAGTATTCTGGTCTGAGGCTGCTCCAGCTGACATTTTTGGGAGTTCACCTGGTTCCTACCATATTTGTGCAGGAAGCAGACAATGTTGTGGTTTTTTTTTTTTATTCTTCCCTCTCCTTTTTTTTATATGAGAAGTCAGGATTTCCCCTGTGGTTGTAAGAAAGAGTCTGTATTGTTCTACTCCCATTTGTATGTCCAAATGAATTGCCAGTTCCCAAGGTCAGAGGATGATATTTTATTTTCATGTGCACGCTGAAGGGATACTTTAAGTAAATGTAACAAATTCAGGTTTCATTCACAACTGTAATACATTGCTGCAATTTGAAAGTGACACTACAGACATCCATAGCAATGGGAGATTTGGGGCTACTTAAAAAGATTGCAGTCCAATGGCTCCAGGTAAGTGTTGAGACGTCTCACCACAGGCCCATACCAAATAACCTCCTAAGCCAGTTCACTGTCATCTTTCCTTAGCCTGTGACAAACGTGAAATAATTTGACTTAGCCTAGGTGCCAGCTGAAGAAAGCTAAACAGTGACCTCCATTTGCCCAGGTCACTCCCAGGTCATTGCTACATCTTGGCTGATTTTAATTATTAAGTTGTGTTAACGTGGTTCTCTGTTTACATATCTGAGTCCTATATTGGGGATTTTCAGAGAAAGAGGTCATGGAAAACTTAATGCATTTTCACTTGTTTTTGCAAAACTTTATACTCTGCTGGTCTTGAGCAAAGGAAAAACTTTCCGTAAGAGATATATGAAATATGATCTGTGTTTAAGTGTCAGGTTGCTGCTTGAGATGAGAGTTCAGTGCATCAAGCTCTTACTTCAGAAATACTTTTGAGAAAATGAACCACTTCTAGTAGAAGAAAAATAAGAAAGTTGAGGAAAAGTTTTCTGCTACCAAATCCTTTGTCAGAATATTTAAAGTCTGCAGAGCCAGTGTGATACTTGGAGTCTTCTCACCTGAAATGGGGACACTGAATCCAAGATACTCCTAAGTAAAAGTTTTCCATAAGTAAAGATATTATAAGCTTCCGATAACTAATATGGCTTGTTAAAACATACCAAAACAGGGCTAACTATGCACTAGAGTTAATTGCTATATGCCCATGGTATGTTGCTGCCGTTAATTACAGTGGTACAGGTAGGAAGCCAGTCCCATGGTGACTGGATGTGGACAGGACATAAGCTAAGCCTACTTTGTAGTTTTGTGCTGGGCAAGTCATCTTCTGCTTGTCTGTCTCTGAAAGCAATGATCCCCAGCAGAATCTCTACCATCCACTCTCAGCTGCAGGAGACGTACCCCATACACAAAGAATTAGAAAAGCCAACCAACCAAAAAAAAAACCAAACCCAAGACACGTCTGTACTGAATTGCATGAGAGATGTTTCTGTTCCTTCTTGTGGAAGGAGACAAATCCACATTGAATGTCATTATTGGGGCATGCTTATGGACTGTGCTTATAATGTTCATGGATCAGTTCCTACCAACAGGAGTCATTTCCTCCAATAGATCCACAACTCAGCTCTTGAAATTACCAGTTCTGCTTTATCCCATTAGTCTATCTTCTCAAAACAAAGACACAAAATGCTGCTAGTCAGTGAGCAAAACAGCTGTATGGACAAAGCCCCAGTAGAAGTATTTTCCCTTTGTCCAAGATTTGCCAGCAGGGAGCAGGAGTTTTGCCCTCTTCCTGGCTAGTGTCAACCCGAGTTAACTGCTGTCCTGTTTTCTTTTTCCATCCTTGCATACAGCTCAGGTTGCAGAAGAAAAAAAAGAAGAAGTTCCCACTGTATCTGGAAAAGTGGACAAGGCTCAGGGTAAGAAAGACGGATCCAAAGGCTCCAAGAAGAAGGATGGTGAAAAGGACCAGAAAGAAGGATCCAAGAAAGAAGGGAAGGATGGGGCCAAAAAGAAAGAAGGAGAAAAGGGAGAAAAGGGGGGAAAGGACACTACTGAGAAGAAACAAGGGGCTGGGAAGAAAGGTGAAAAAGAAGGTGAAGCAGTAAAATCAGGAGGAGGCACTAAAACTAATGGCAAGGCTGGTGGGAATGCCAAAGCCCCAGCAAAGAAGAAGT
Organism: Gymnogyps californianus; assembly: GCF_018139145.2. Taxonomy (NCBI): domain Eukaryota; kingdom Metazoa; phylum Chordata; class Aves; order Accipitriformes; family Cathartidae; genus Gymnogyps; species Gymnogyps californianus. Next base: position 166,303,849 of record NC_059472.1, read on the forward strand.
GACCTTGCTAAAAGACAGTGCTGGCAGTCTTTCGGGGAGGGCACTGTCAAATTGCTGTGGGTAGAGCACTGGGAGCAGATAGGACATGCTGTTTCTGTATACTCAGGCTGTTGAGTGCCACTGGATGCATGGTTTTATTACCCTTTGAAGACCAAGTGACTGGTTTTTTTGTCCACCAAAGGAAAACCTGGCCATTTGGCTAGACAGTATCTTGTAAATAAAATGCATTGTGCAGAGATACATGATAACAACAACTGGAATCAAACTGCATCCTGGAGTGAGAATCAGGACTTTGGATAAGCATGGAAATGCACAGAGATGAAGGTCTAAACTAATGGGAGGACATAATTCATTTAAAATTTGTTCTTGAGGACCTTAAGGATTTTGATAAATATTTACTAGCGCTCACCTCCTCCTAAATAGGATTTTTATGTGGGTAATTTTAGGGATTAAGAAAATTCTGGATGCTAAACCCCAAAGAACAGAGCTAAGTCATAGCTCATGTGGTTTCTGAGAGGTGGCTTGGACACATGGGAGAAAGCTTTCCTTCCTTCTCAGATGCATCTTTCTCTGGACTGCTGAAGGAAATACAAAGAACTGCATATCTCCCAGAAGATTTATCCACCTTTTTGTCTTTTCTGTTGAAAGACATATAAATGAAGCTGTAGGAGGATGTGCACAGAATAAAAAAAGCAGACTGCATCTGTGCTGCTGTAGGCAGTAGCTGTCCTCAGTTCATCATCCCTTCGGAAAGGCAGCAGATGACAAGAGCGCACTGGGACGAAGGCGATGTGAAGAAGCTCAGCATGTTGCAGCAGAAACTCAGGGTCTCAGGGGAGCAGGGCTGAATGCATTCGTGTCTTTGCTCTCTCCCTGAGCAATTTTGAAACCAGGGATTTTGCTACACTTTTATGTGGCTGCTATTTCTCTCACCTCCTGGAAAATTTTGAAAAGTAGTTTTATCAGGAGCAGCTTTTCGCCTAGTGTATTTTGTAAATATCTCAGCAATTTATGCCTTAAGATTAACAGCCATGGGGGATTTAGCTAAAAAGCTAATGGGGGATAGTTTACAAGCTATTGTGATGACTAAAGCTCTACCTGTTGTCTCTGCTGGATACACCATCTCCGAGTATATACGCTGGCATGGCTTTGTCTACTCCATGGGGCAAGGAGGGAGTTATCTCCAGCAGTTTATTCAGCTCAGGCCCCATAAGTTAGATTTATATTATTCCAACTGCTTTCTATTCACCCTGTGGTTTCAACACAGACAGAGAGCTGATCTGTCACTGCAAAGACATTTCTCATTTGTCCCACCTCTCCTTTCCCCTCTCTCCCGTCCTACCCAACCCATCCTGGTAGAAAATGAACCCAGCAAAATGAAGAGCATGTTCTGCTGTCTTAATGAGGTCAGTCAGCTCAGAGAAGGCCCCCAAAGCACCAGAGCTACTGAAGGGGTGGCGTAAGACTCGAGGAGCAAGGATGGGAAAGATGTTCACAACCACAGAAATATTTACTAAGAGCATGAACAGTGACAGTTCATGGCCTCCAGGTGTGATCTGCCATGCTAGAGGAGTATGGAGAGAAGTCAGGGTCAGAAATGCTGCCCCTATATGCAGACAAGTGGTTGGAGCCCTAAATCTCCATCCACTGCAATGATACCCAACGATGAGTGTGAATAGATATGTTATAGACATCTATGTTTAAGTCTGAATCTCAGTCCCACCCCTAATTTTTCAAAGGCTGAAGATGAGTGGGGATTGCAGCTTCCAGGCAGGAGAAGAGGACCTGTTTTCAATTCCCTCCTCAGCTTGAGAGGTCTCAGATGTCCAGGTTTATGGCTCAGGACAACTACTGGGCTGTACGTAAGACCAGGAAAAGGACTTTATCCACTTTTTCAGCTGAAACAAAAGGGAATACAAGAGTCATACAGCCAGCTGGGGAGGAGGCAGCCCTGGAGGAGCACAGGTCTGTAATCCAGACTGTGTGTGTATGTGTATGTATGTGTGTAACACCTGATGAGGTATTGGTTCATATTAATGCACCTTCACTCAGGGAGCTGCAGAGACTCCTAGTGCCAGAGTCAATGAAAGCACATTGATTCCAACACACAGAAACATGACGGGTGTCAATCATTATATTTCAGTCACCTGCTTTCTTCTGTTCTCTCCCTGATTAATTGATTTCTTTCATAAGGAGTCACAAAGAAAAGAAAGGAAAAAAGATTTTTAAAGTTGCATTCAGGCCATACTCTTTGCCTGTGTGCAGAGATGTCACTCCCTGGGACCTGCATGAGGTTGCATGAGTTCACTGCATATTTTGGGGGGCCTGAGTGGATGATTATGTCTTATAAACTCCAGTTTACAGGTAAAGCAGCTGTAGGGTGGGATCCAGCTGTGATTTGGGCAGGAAAGACTGCTTCCCTGTCCTGCAGGGTGCAGTGCTGTTAATCCTGCTATTAATGCTCTTTAAGATGTGCAGAATGAGGATGCTGACTCAATCTGTACCTATTTGGTGAGAGGGAAGAGGAGCAGATCTATTCCTGATCCGAAAGCTTCAATGAAGAAAATCTACCCCTTCGCTTTGTCATTAAGCTCACTATCACAGAGTAAACCAGCTCTTTCCTGAACCCCCTCCTCCCCAATACTGTCTCTCCCACACCAAAAAAAAAAAAAAAAGAAAAAGAAAATATACTGCATCGGGACTGCTGGAGCCTTTGCAATTCGTCTTAATTAGTTTCTGCCAAGATCAGACAGCAAATATATTCAAAGTCTTACATATCGGATCACACTAGTTTGTGGTTGTGTCTTACTGAAAAAAAGACGTGTTAAAAAAAACTATTTCTCCTCTGAGAAGGACCAGCCCTGGCTCACCCGAGGGTATACCAACTTGTTTCTAAGTTGTCAGAGTGACAGTGTATGGGTGGAATGAAGAGAATACGTTACTGGGGGTTGCAGACTCTCAGGAAAACATCCAGCCTAACAAAACTTGTCATAATGCCTGAAGTGGGCATGGAGGGAAGTAAATTTACAGGCACAGTCCAAGCCCAGTGTGCATTTTCCCCTAGCTTGTATTACAGTGGTCAGGTGGAATCTGAAAGCCAGATCTCGGTGGATGTAAAGTAGCGCTGCTGGAGCGGAGCACACTGACCAACAGCAGCTTGGGAGCTGCTTTGTACACCACTAGATGGAGAAATTGCATTGGAAAAATTACGTCCACAGCTGCTGAAGCTTTGCAAAATGAATCATTAATGACAAGATTGGAGATACGCTGATTTCCCTGAAAACATAAGTGAGACAACAAATCCCAGAGGCCAAAAGCAGGATTTAAGACCCAAGGCTCAGACATCCAGGTAGTAATGACGGTACCTCTGCTTTCATTAGATTAGCCTGATGGTGTGTGCATGGCAAGGGTGGTGTGGAGAAGACAAACCAAGATGCTACAGAGCCAGGACGAGGAAGGACTTGGATTATCTCCTGCTCGACATATTCCATAGCTTTCCACTAGAGGGGACCTTGTTCTTCCTCTGTAATATGTGGAGACAGTTTTAAAAGTAGTTTGTGCTGTATATATTTTGTCTTATTTGTGGTGTTAAATCGAGCCTGGTGTTGGCAACATCTCTTCTTCGGTCCAAAGACGACTTTCATGGCATTGATTTATCTACCTGAGCCATCATATCTTCTTCCAGTATTGTTCTTCTACTGGTTAAGAGAGGTAAGAGTTCAGCTGACAGTAGTTTAATACCCAAAGAACATCACTGATCTAAAAGAAATCAAGAAAATAGTCATTGGCTTTGGTGGATAAAACTTAAGTCAGCCTAGCTAGATGTCCCCAAGGGGCTGCAGTGAGGATCATAAGTCTGGATGAGCAGGTCAATAGGAGGAGATGGGAAGCAGAAGTTTTTTAATTTAATTCCTGGTTCCTTTGGGAAAGAAGCCCATGGAAAAGCTGTCCACATTATTTTCCTCCTGCTCCCTTTTCCTTGTTGGTTTTGCTTTTAGTATTAATGAAAAGCAGTGAAAAACTAAGCATAGGTTCTGTGGTGATCTGCCAGGAGATGCTACACACAAGGTGCACCTATTGCTAGGAAATTTCATGATACCTTTTCACCACTAAATTGCAGCTTTCTCCAAAGGATGAAATCCTCTGGAGTAATTACAGCTGCCCCAGAGGATCTCAAGGAAAAATATGGTCTTCTTTTTCCTCTCTTTGTGTACTTCCTTACACAGTGGGACTCTGAATGAGAAATGCTGCTTCTTATTGATTTTGTAATATAGGTCTAAATATTAGAAGTATCTTGGATCTACCTTCTGAAAGTAAACTCTCTGTGCCCAGCTCCCTTTTGAGATGTAGCAAGGAAGAAATCTGGATCGCCTGTGCTGTCCTGATCACCTGGTTAGACCCATGGAGACCAAATAAGGTCTTCACTGGGACTGGGAGATACCCCCTTCCCCCAGGTGACACATGGAGTCCCAAACCTGAGGCAGAGCTGTTAAAACCATGGGTTTTTTTCCTTCCAGTGGCCAAAAAAGAAAAGGATCAACCCCCAGATGTTTCCAGGACTGGAGATGGATCTTTTCATCTGTAGGTCAGATTGGTCTTTATGTTACTGACGTGGGTGGCCATTTTCAAAGAGATAGGGGTTTGTAGGTTTAAAGAAAAGGGTCTTTTTCGGAAATAAAGAGCTGCAAAAGTTCTCCTTTCCCTCTTTTTCTTTCCTTCTTTTTTGGGGGGAGGGGGGTGGGGGGAGAAATTGGGGCCCTTTCAGCATGTTCCTGCAAATGCACCAGCCAGCTAAACGCCCTCATGAAGTGTAACTCCAAACCCCCTAAGGTGTCTTAGAGATGCATCAGACAATAACTGTGAGATAACTCTGGCTCTCTACTGTTCCTAATTTCATATGGCATTTTGCACGGCACTCCCCTCATTTCTGCACATAGACCCAAAAGACTTTTATGGTCCTAATCTTTTCTGGCTAAACAAAATACATCTTCTTCGTTTGCTGAGCCCCTGATGTACTGAGGCTCTTAGTCTGGACTCCTGCAGACTGAGAAGTGTCTTGCAGGGTAACTGGGGCACAGAAGGCAATCTGCTTAATGTCAGAAGCGAAATATGGGACAATAGATGGGACCTGAGCACTGATCTTGTGAAACAGGGCTTTGTGCACATTTCCTTCTTAAGATGCTCCAGGGATTTGATCTAAAATAATAGTGGCGAAGCCTCCCTGAACTTCACTATCTTCTCTTACCATAAAACTGCCTGTCAAAACAAAGTTATTTGCAGGGAGGTCATAGGACACAATAGAAATTCTCCTATTTAAGACACAATAGAAATGCATGTTCACTTTCAAAATCTGCTGTTGAGAAACTAAAGAGGTGATGCAGTGCACTGAAGGAACTCATTTTGCTTTGAGGAGAATGAAGGGAAAAAGGAAAACAAGACATAAAGACTTTTGTAATTTGCCTTTCCTTGGGCTGTTACCCACGGCTCTCTTGAGTCTGTGATTCTAGGGAAGAAAGAGTCTCCTTTTACCTCAAGACAGGGAGAGTCCTCCAGAAAATCTTCAGTCCATACTTGACCTGTTCTTTTTGCCTTTCCTGGGCATTTTTGTGCTACCATCCAGGACAAGAGGCTGGGTCCAGCCTAATGCTGAAGGCATGCTGGATTTTGGTGGCCTTTGGACAGATAACCTATTCTTGTGATCCTCTGGAGTGTGTCTTGCTTGCTGCCTGGGGTCTGCAGCCATTTGGGGCCGTCAATTCCAAGCACTTTGGTAGTTGGTCCTGCCTTGCTGTCTCTCAAAAACTGAGACCCATTGTGGTGGTCTCTACGTGATACTAGTTCTAGCATTCAAAGACCTCTTGCCATCCCCTTGCACATGAAAAGTCTGTCTGTGGCTGACCAAATGAATTCTGGACTGTTTGTTCCTTGGTACGAGGAGGGATGGCTTTGAAACAAAACTCCCTGAAGCAGAAAGCCAGCTCTGTGCTTTGCAGCAAGGGTCTGTCCCTTGCTGTTTGTCCCTCCTATGTAACGTAGTGCTGCTCTCCCTCCATCCCAGCCTCAAATGGCTCGGCTCTGAAACTCAGTCACATCTTTTTCTTTGCTCAAGAGATAGGAAGTAGCTTATTGGGGGCTTTCTCCATAGGCAATGCATTCAGAATACCAATTTAATGAGTTTATTTTACAGGCTTTCAAATATTCCCTGGCTCCATGCTATCACACAGTGGTGTATCTCACTGATGCCAATGCTTCCATATGGGGATTATGATTTTTTAAAATTCATTTTAAACATCCCTGGAGACTTTATTAAGACTTCCTGTAAGAGGACAGGGAGTCTAATACAGAGGGAAAGAAACAGGAACTTCGATTTTCACTAGAACAGGGCTTGACTTTGTAAATGAAACGCACTCATGCTCTCCCCCACCCTGTCCCCATCCCATTTCCCCCCTCCCCAGCCCATAAAACAGACCCTAGGATCAATGCCCCATGTGTATAGAAATAAAGACTAATCGTTTAATTTCTGTGGCTTTCTGTTTGATGAGTCGCTGAGCTGGGAGAGGGACAGAACTGCTGTGTAGGGCACAAGCCCCGTCCTGGCTGGAATGTGCCGTCAGGGACGAGTTGTTGGGGATGGCAGATACAGGGACGAGGAGGGGGGGACATGTTCACTGAGGGTCACTTGTGTTGTGTGTTTCTGGTTATTAATGAAAGGGCTTAACACACATTTCCCCTTTTCATTTTCTCTCTTAGTCAGAGAGGTGGAAAGCTGGGCTGAGCTGACCCACTGGGTGGTGGCATGTGGTTGAGAAGGAGAGATACCAGGGAGATGCTGTCCATAGCCGTTGGGAAACCTTTCTCCTGGGGAACACAGACTATCAGGCAACAGCAAACACAACCTGAAGAGTACCAGCCCTTCAGCTCCATGAAGCACTGTCCAGGACATCTGTGCTCCATGGGACCATCTTCACCTGGTACAAGAAACAGACAGGGCTTTAATTGCCCCAGACCTTTTCTGGGGGGTCAAAAATGACTATCATCTCACATGCATGTCTGGAAATATAGCAGGGATTTGTTGCTATCCATTACCACTCTGGAGACATAAGGTTGAGGGAAAGAGTCCAAAGGAATAATTGTTTAATGCTGTCTCTGTTGGGGTAAACACCAGAGCCTTACAAACTTTCTACTGCCTGCCATCCATACCAGGCCTGGATCGCAAGTTCTCCCATGTCTCTATATGCATATTCTGAGGTCCTTCTGAAATCCCGTCTTCCCTGAGCATGATCAGTTGCATGATGGATAAGCGAGCTTCAGGCTATGAGGCCTTTTTGCTCCAAGGGGCAGGAAAGGAAGGAACGGACGCAAGAGACAGAAGCAAGCTGACCTCTTTGCCGGAATGGTCCTTATCAGCCCATGCAGGGTTGTTTTAACAGCGGGCTGTGAGGAAATGAGCTGGATTGGGAGGCTGTGAATGCAGATTCCCAAAGGCAGATGTGGAGCATAGGAGTACAACCTGCAAACAATCCCCCTTCCAGAGAGGGTTCCCTGAACCAACAGGACCTGGGCCAGAACTTGCTTTAGGTACAAGCAATTGTCTGGGGCCCTATAATTTGGGGGGGCCTGAAAGACGTGACCCATCCAGGCCTCTGTTCCTAACAGCAAAACAGCAACTTGTGGTGGCTGTGCTGGATTGTGCACCTGAAAACACTGGAAGGGAGATGTCCACAGTGGATATGGCATGGGGAGGGAGGTAGGACTTCGGTTTCATGGGACTGGGGAGCTGGTGAATGGGTGAGGAGCATAAGACTGAGCCTGGTTTACTGAGGGAGGGTGTGAGACGGACAGGGAGGCAGAGCTCAGGGCTCTGATTTGGTCAGGTTTAGGTGTGATGTGATCAAGGAGGGAAAAAAAGCTTTTTCATTTGGCTAAACAGTTGTATTTGCTTTTCATAGAATCATAGAATCGTTTAGATTGGAAAAGACTTTTAAGATCACTGAGTCCAACCATTAACCCAACACTGCCAAGTCCACCACTAGACCATGTCCCTAAGCGCCACATCTACACGTCTTTTAAATACCTCCAGGGATGGTGACTCAACCACTTCCCTGGGCAGCCTGTTCCAATGCTTGACAACCCTTTCAATGAAGAATTTTTTCCTAACATCCAATCTAAACCTTCCCTGGCGCAACTTGAGGTCATTTCCACTTGTCCTATCACTTGCTACTTGGGAAAAGAGACTGACCCCCACCTCACTACAACCTCCTTTCAGGTAGTTGTGGAGAGCGATAAGGTCTTCCTCATAGGATTTGTTCTCTAGACCCTTCACCAGCTTTGTTGCTGTTCTTTGGACATGGTCTAGCACCTCAATGTCTTTCTTGTAGTGAGGAGCCCAAAACTGAACACAGTTGAGAGTATCCACCTCTAAATCTTGCTTGGGATCTTAGTTGTCTTAGCCTGGCTCCTTTCTGAGGTGTGTATAGTGGAGAAGGGACACCAAGTGAGACAGAGCTGTGTAGAAGCAGGGTAAAAAAGAACCTCCCACAGAGCTGGACAGCAATAGGAAAAAAACTAGAAATTCAGAGCTAGACAATAGGGAAAAAGCTAGAAATTCAGAGCTAGAGGGGGCAGAGCTGCAGCTTCATCTTCAAAAGCAGCAGTGTGCACTAGGCCAGACAGCTCGGAAAGGGCAAAGAAGTCAACTGATCCAAGGAAGGAGATAGTAAGCAGCCTGACATATATGCGGAAAAAATTTCCAGGCAAAAAAAAAAAGACAGACCCAGACATATGGTAATAGTAGAAGCACGGATGTACACATCCAACAGCTTGACTCTCACAGTCCAACTGTTATGGCCATAACATAATGAAGCGCAGTCTAATTTAGCATAGACACTTGTCAACTCTGGGCACAAATCCTGTTCTCATTGCGCTCAGAGGATACACCTATACTGGTAAAGAAACGAGCCAGCACCCATTCCCTGGCCCAGAAGCCATCTGCCCCACCAGGGCGTACATCCACATAGCTGAAATCTGAAACAGTCTGGTTGCATCCAAATTGCGCAGTTGGAAGGATTCCTGGCTTGTGATAATGCCTGAACAATACCCAGGAATTGTTTTGGAAAATATTAGTTAACCTGGGCCAAAACCATGCTAGAGACTGAGCTAAAAAATTAACAGCATAGGTGGTATTAGAACAATGTTTGGCCCATCTCCTGGTCTTGGTGAGTTGCTGGTATAAAGACAGTGAATGCTAACAGTTCCAGCAACTGCTGATGGCAGTTGTAGATGACGGCAGACCCCATATACGTGGGCTTGTCTCTTCTTTTGTGGGCTCATTAGGTGTGTTGTTCCCTGATACTTTGGGACAAAACCTTTGCTTTTTGTACAGCGCTTTGCAAATCCACACCATTTCCCACAGAGCAATGTAACATCAGTCCTGCCTTAGCTCTGTTAAGGTCCCCCACCACCTATCAGAGATATGTCCATGCTACAAATGTCTGCCTGACAAGCATAAATCAACTGCCACGCTTTCCTCTCCTCCTTTTCCTTCCTTCAGAGAAGTACCCTGGGCTTAATTCCCAATTTTCACTCATTTGTGTGTCCAAGAGCTGCCCTGTGGGTGATTTCTGATGCCCATAAGGTTGATCCTCACAGGCCAGTGATGGCATCCTGAGACAAGCAACTGTAAAACAGAACCTCAAGATAAAGAAGGGGATTCAATTTAATTTAAAATTGCCATCCAGTTTTTTTTCTAAACAGCTGGGAAAAAAAAATTAAAATCTTCTTAACAGCAATATATTTTGGGTTTTTTGAGGGCAAATGGGAAGTTATTTCAGTGGAATGATTTGTCCACGTCTGATTGGAAAGAAACCTACTAGGAGATTCTGAGACCTCATGTCCTCTAGTTATTGGAAATAGGGACTCATGAATTTCCTTGATTGCCACAGAATTGTTGTGTACCAGCTTTGGCTATCAGAAAAATTGCCCATCTAAGGCATTTCTGGAGCTGTTCCTGTATTGAAAAGCTTTATTTGCACTTTCAGAGTATTATTAGCTTTGTTATAGAGGAAAGAAAAAGCTGCTGACACTCTTCGTACTTTGATGTGAAAGTGGAGACAGTGGAGCTTGAATAAACCGCTGTGTTTCCCCATCCCTGCACACAGATCTCAGCAGAGTTTTTGTGCACCAGCCTCAGGCACAATCCCCCAGGCAACAAAGCCGGATAACTGCAGGACGTTCAGTGAAGATATGGGAAGGTGGCCTATTTTTTGGTTTACCAGCGTTCAAGGGGCACGGTGCAATGCACAAGGAAGATCTACAGAAAGAGGACACTCAGAAACTGCTCTTCTGGGATATTTACCATGCCACCAAGATGAACCAGGTCCATTGCCTTGGTGCTGCAAAGACTGTGCATTTCTAAGGTTTGGTTTTACACCTAACATTTGGGAGATAGTCAGAATGGTGCAGAAGGCGGGCCACATTTCACTCTTCTCATTTCTGGAGATATGAAACAGTGGGTCAGGTTATAATCTGTTTCCAAGGGAGCTAAATATGGGCTGCATAATTGACAGGAAAAGAGGTAAATTTGCCAGAAATCATAACCAGGGGACTAGTGAATGGAGGACTTCGGATTGGTGGCACATCTGAGTTAATACCCACCTATCCCAGGTGGCCTTTATATACATTTCCAGGTTAAACAGGGATGCCTCGCAAAAAAAGATAGATGGTAACACTGGATTTTCCATGCATATATGTTGTTACATAATTCTGGCACATACCAAACCTAGATGTTAATTAAAGATGAAGCATTAGCTCAAGGACTGAATAGAACCCAAGGCTGAATGTGATGGAACCGTGCTGGAATAAAAGGTGGCCTTTTTTCTCATTGGGAGGTTCAGGCTTGACTTCTTAAAAGAAGAACAATAATGTCTGAGACAACTGATCAGAGCATTTTAGCTGGTGCATGAGAGCTCTTGCATTTATCAAAGACAATAGGTTCAACCCCAGGTAACTAGACCAAACTTTCAGGTGAACTTCAGATTTTCTTCAAGAAGCCACTGTCTCCCTGCTCCCTGTAAAAGTCTCAGTGTGAATTCGTTGTCCAATCAGCTGTAACTGATGCCCTACATTTCCCAAACAGCTTTTTTTTTTTTTCAGTTAGGACGTTCGCAAGTGTGAAAGTGATTTGAGGGACACATTCCTCATGGAAAATCCTCAAGAGGATGCAGTTTCCTGTGCACAGAAAGGGGGTAAGTAAAAGTATCTGATCTGAGCCTTTCAGACAGCAGTCATTCTCCTCTGCAGACTTGAAAAACTCAACCAAGCACAAGAACTGGCAAGAATAAAGGAAATGTGACTTATGTAAGCACTGACCTGCTGTCTGCTGGGATTTTACCCATAAAATAAACTGTAAATTTACAATAGGATTTAGGCCTAATGACTTAGACATCTAATGACTTAGACATTTAATGTGAACTTCTGAGAAAAAAAAGAATGCTTGAAAATTACTCTGTTTTCGTTTCAGACTAACACGTTCATTGTGTGGGGGATCCGAGGACCTTTTTAAGTACAAACATATAAGAAAGCCACCTAGCCTGTATAATTTAAAAAATACCCACCAGTTGAAATGAGACCTCCAAAACACAGTTCTGGCAAAACAGCCCTATCACATCTGATCCAATAATACGGTTTAATTCTTTCAACAACTTCTTAGCTAGTTTGCCAAATCAGATTGTCCCACTGGCCAAAAAAATCTCAGAAGGCTGCCAAACCTTTTCAGACAAATTCCCCAAACTGAATATTTTATCCTGTTGCGTACTGGAAAGAGACAAACAGAAAGAAGAGTCCATTTTATTCTACTTACTGAGCGTATACGCAACAGTTCAATCTGAGGACTTTCAGAGAAGCATTTCAGTGGCGCAGGAAGCTAATGCCTAAGAGGGACTAAAGAAGATTTGGAGAAAATTAAAACCCTATTTTATTTGGTTCTTTTACTTCAGTTCAACTTAAACACACTTTTCCAAGCACTGTTTCAACATTCACACATTTGTGAATAGGAAAGGAGTGGCTGAATGCAACTCCTTTGTTGTAAAAGAGTGGAAAATACGGAAAATGATGGGCAAGGGTTTAATGAATGCTGAAACACAGAAAAAATTACTGTGAATATCTCAGAAGATTGATACGTCCTACACTCCATTTGGAGTCAGTGCTGAAGGTCAAAGTGGTCCAGACAGAGGTGAGGAGAAGCGTCAGAGGAGTGGAAATAATGGCCTGCAAAGAAAAATGAAACAAAGTTTTTACTGTAGAGAACGCCAAGGAAAAGCCTGGACATGGTTGTCAAATACCTTAAAGATCACTCAATAGATCAAAGAAATATTGTGCTTTCCAGGTCCACTGCGGACAGAACAAGTGAAAATGAACCGAATTATAGAAATAGACGTTTAGGGCAGGTAGTAGAACAGATTCCAAGTGACAAGAGTAATGAAGTATTGAAACCGCTCTCATTCAGGACTTTAAGAACAGGTTAGATGCACATCATGGCTGGCTTAAGTGGAGCTGATTCAATATTGGGGCTGTGACATGGAACTAGACGATCTCTTGAGGAGAAAAGTGGTGGTTTTGTACACACAAGATGTGCCAGGTTTCCAGTTCAGACTAGAAGTCATGAGACTCATGTAGAGCATTTAAAAAAATATGGGTTTGGGGATGCCCTTATTTCCTAGGACTTTCTGTTTTCAGAGCTCCTTACTCCATGTTTCCAGGCCTTGTTCTTCCAATACAATGAAATGGGAAAAAATATGGTTTAAAAGTTGACTTGAAATCTACCAGTCTTCCTATTTGTGGAGAAAAGTAAAGTCTTCTTTATAGAAGTGATCTGTCCTTCCAAAATTTGAGTAGTTTTTAAAAGATCTGAAGCACAGTTAGAACAAGGTAGTGCAATGGTTAGAGGGTTAGCTCAAATCTTAGGATCAAAACCCTGTTCTGTCACATGCTTCCTGTTTGGCCTTAAATAATTCATTTCTCCCCTCCGTGCTGTGACCACTGGCTCTGTAGAGGGGAAAGAAAGAGCTCTGCCCTGTTTCATGAGGCTATTGGTGAGGAACAATGCATTACAACTCAGGGATGCAGTCCTGTTGGCAAACAGAGTAGATAAACCCTCTGAAATCTGGTTGAAACTAAGGGGGTGGTAACATTGATTCTGGCAACTGGGAATTTGTTTACACAGTGATTTCAGACAGCTTTCAGGCCAGCTTGGGAGCTGGGCAAAACTCACAGTGTAGACAAGACCTCATTGTCCTTTCTTTCCTAAAAATAACTCACATTCTCCTGCTTCCCAGAAGTCATTTTGCCTTTATAGCCATAAATATTTTGTTCTTGTTGAATCATTTTCCAGTCCTCTTCATCGCCACCTGTTAGAGGCTGGTTTAGGATGCCCCATGTTGCCAAACCTAAGAGCTCAAAAAAACATGAGTCATAACTCAACACCCCACCAGCCTGGCCTATAAGCAAGAGGTATCTTCAAAAACATAAGTGTAAATGTACTTTTGCACACATTTCTTGTGTACCCACTTCTTTACACCTGTGTTTTGGACTCCTCCTGACAAGGGTAAGAGTCGTCCTTACCTGGACCTAGGGTGTCCCCTAGCGAGACTGAAGGAGTCCTTGATCCTTTGAAAGCTCCCAGACAGGCTTCTTCAGAATCACTGTTCCCTCCATGTCTATCCTTCACCCAGCCCAGCTGCCTCATCACTCTACTCCCTCAACCATGGTGACTGCTCAAGCATGATATCATCCTTGAGGTAGGTGCAGAATATCTGAGGACGTAAGATGCTTCAAAGCAGGCTCTTGGCATGGTTGTGTTGGCAGCAAGTGAGCTCTAGAAGTTGTTCCTGTAGAGTCCTGAAGGGCTGTATTTGTTTTGAGTGACATACTTTGCTAAATAAGAAAAACCAAACCCAATCAGCTAGCCAAGAAACTCACCCTTACTGTGTAGAAATGCTTGGAACTTCTAAAAGAATAAACCAAGAACTTCTCCCTCCTTCCAAACCGGTAATACAAAAGTTTTGTTTATGTTTATACTAATAAGTTAAAGAATATCAAGGAACTTCCCCCAGTGCAAGAATTCCGTCATCTATATGGTTAATTTCTTTTTTCCCTGGCCAATGCCAATTAGCATCCTTCCAGCAATTGCCTGGACCTTTTCTGAGGTTTGCACAGGCCAAGGACTGTTCCTAATATGCAGTGCATGACGATATCCTGTTTCAGGTTGTCATGACCTAAAAGTAGGAGTAGAAGAACTCAGCTGCAGGGTTGTAGGCTGTGTTGTGCCAGTTGGCCTCAGGACTACGGGAAAGACCCTGACCCGTTTTACTTATGGATTCAGATGTATCCTTTAAGCTATATCCACAGTCAGGTTCATACCAAGGAATGTGAATGGAGAACATGGAAGTCTCCTGTCTTGGCTCACTCTCCAACTTCCTTTTTGTTTTACAAGTGTAGATATGACCCATGAAACCAGTGGAGCGCTTCCAAGGGACAAGCCAGATCCAATATTTATAAGCTCAGCATAGTTTAGTGGTTCCCATTCTCTTAATATATGTCGAAGGTTTTATTTTATTGCTGTCAGACTTTTGTTCTTCCAAATTAATCATCGATATCACACACACGCACAACACGGTGATAAATGTGTTACAAACATCAGAGACATAGATATCAGATGCTAAATTCACTATCTTGGAAACAGATATTCTGAAGTCTACTACACAACAGAGTCAGGGAGAAGGAGAGTTTTTTGCATAACCTTGAAATTCAAAGACAAATGTAAAGCGGCAATACTCTAAAAGAGTTGAACAGGCACTGAATAAATCTCTCAAGACCTTTTAGGGAGACACTGCTTATTAAAGCAGCATTGAAGGAAGTTGCCAACTGAATCAGGACACCTTAGAAGATAGCCTTTGCATGTATGCTTTGTGAAACTGTCTGACTCAAGAATAAAATGCTGACAAAATAAAAATGATGAAATACAGTGTCACTTGTTAGAGAATTTAACCTCAAGTGGAAATTGGCATCAGAGTGATTTAAAGCTGCTACCAATTCCAGTCCATCTGCAGTGGTGTTTATTTACCTCTCTTGTCTGCTTTTCACTCTTTTTAATCTCCTGTATTTTCAGAGGTGAAGGGGTTTTTGGTTGTTGTCATTGTTTTTAGGGTTTTTTTCTCTTTTTTCTTTCAGCAGGATTTTGTAAAAGGCATTTGACATTTCTTATCTGGGAAAATATACACAGGTTTCTCAGATGTGGGATTTCATACCAAGGCACACTATGGAGAGAGGCTAACGGGAAAAAAGGCAAGTAGGAGAGATCAGAGAAGAGGACCAGGAAAGAGTAACTGTGTCATAAGCTACCTCTGAGCCTCCCATAAGATCTGCCAAAATCATGGGGATGCCTTGAACACCTCAGAGCCTCTCAAGTGGCACTAAATTCTCAAGCGTAGTGAAATGAAAAGTCCTTGGTGTCAATTCTTGTCACCCCAGCCCATACTGAAGCACCCACCTAATAGATATTTCAAAGACTATTCCTGATTAAGGGTATAGATAGGTTCTGGAGTCCTAAATACTGAAGGATGTGGTATCTAATTGGTTTTGCGGCCCTACCCAACAGCACAAGGATACTGTTCCTGCTCCAAGAACTGGAAATCATTTTCTGAGCATCCATGAGCAAGTCTCTGTCCAAGTCACCTTCCCAGCAAATAGAAAAAATGAAGGTAAGTCTCTCTTATATCTACACAGTTCCTACAGAACAGGTCAAGGACAAACCAGGATCATAAGTGTAGAAAGGTATGTAGGGATTGAACAGGAGGAAGGAAAATTTACATCTTTGCTTGTAGAAGGGGAGAACAAGAACAGGTCAAATCTATGCAACATCTCTTTAATGTCCAACTATTTTCACATCTGGGACATTCGAATGTGTCTTTTTCTTTGGTTTTTTTCCAGTCTTGCCTGGTACTCATGTGAGCTTTCAGCATCCATGACGCCCTTTGATAGAAAGTTATTACACAGGTTTACCACTCATTATGTCAAGAACCGCTGTCCTTTGTTTATTTCAAAACTGATTCCTATGGGCTTCATTTCTTGTTCCCTACCTCTTGTAATGGAGAAGGCAGTGAAAATAGATACCTTTTCAAGCTTCTCAGGGTTTTTTCGACCCTTCTCAGTTGTTTCCTTGTCAGAATGACCGTTTGGGCAGTGTGAGTTTATACCTGCAGGCTTTGGGGTGGATTGGGTGTCAGCTCACCTCCCACCCTGATATGAAGCTGGCATCCATGCACACAGCCGAAAGACACCTTGCACTCCTGGCTAATTTAAGAGCAATGTGGCTATGAGTCCATGCATGATCTAGATCAGATGGAAACTTCTGAGTGATCTGACAGCACACAGACATATTTTTAATGACTGTAAAACCATGGCTCAGGCTAACTTGTTTGCTTTTGCCCCAGGCAGACTGGGAAGCAATTACACTGCCCTGGTAGACTGCAAAGGTCATCATGATATCCAGTGGGTGCAACGATGAGCAATTAAAAACAGTGCATACACACAGCCCTAGACATGGTGAGCTGTCCATAGCCATGCTAAAACTGATGTGGAGCTAGAAGGATTACTCTTCACCAGCTGACTATAGAGAACCTAAAGATTTTAGAGTGAACTTTTAGGCTTGTTGAAGATTCACAAACTGAACTAGTGTAAGTCAGCTGAACCATAATGAAGGCACGTGCTTTTGGAGAAGCATGCCTATCTTGTTGCTGCTTTAACACCTGATTGCTATAGCTGTTTCTGTACCCACCAGGGCACTATCTGTTCGTAATATTTACCAGTTCACATCCCAGAGATGCCACCAGTCATTGAGGCCAATAAAGTCTTTGTCAAGAAAACACCATGTAAATAAGGGTTGGCTCCCTGCAGCACTCTTAGATACGAGGCAGTAAATATTTGATGTAAAGACTGGTTTGAGGGCTGGGCTATCCATTTACTAAAATGAAGGAACTGCATCCGTATGGGTAAAAATGAATTTCACTTGGGGAACAAGATGGCAACTTGACATAAGTAGTATGAAGCCTGGGAGCAAGAGAGAGAGCAAATTGGTAAGTAAATAATCTAACTAGATAAGGAGAAAGGTGTTCTGTAGTGTATGAGGTAAGGCCTCTATAAGATGTAAATAATGCATTTTAAGGAGAATTTCAGCTTTTTTTTGAATAACCTTAAATCTTGCCTGGATTTAAATCAGTGTGATGGACATCTCTGGAAAACTGTTGGTAAGGATGAGACTACTGAAACCAATGGCCAAATATCCCAGAGATTTCAAACAAGTCAACCAGCATGAGACTATTAACCTGGTGCTGCTCTCAACCTCCTTAGCTGTTTACACCAGGAGTGCCAGCTATACAAGTGCTTTGTTCTGAGTGAAGCTGGCTCTTGTAATCAGTTCAATTTTGAGAGAAAAAGAAAACCACTGATTGAGTCTCTGGTGTCTTCTAGGGTCTCTGGATTCCTGCTGCTAGGTAAACTGAGGCACAAGAACAGGAATTCTGTAACTAAGTGCAGACATCTGAGTTGCCGATGTCTACAGCTGGCGAAGGCAGCCCAGGCTTCTTTTGCAGCTTGCTAAAAGAAATAAATGCTCCTAAGGCACTGCTCCTCTCATTCTAAAGTAGACACTAGATCAAACGAATTGCTTCCTAAAAGGCTCTATTTCTTTCTACTGACTACCAAAGGAGCCCAGGGTCACTAGACCAGAGGTGTATGACTGCACTGTAGACATCTAAAGGCATTTGAGGTTTCTCTCTCCATGTGGTGTCCTACTGCAGAGCGGAGAAGGGTGGCAAGGTCTGGCACTTGCAGCAGGAAGCGGTGATGAGTCATGCTGCAGAGCCCTGGGATGCTCATCTCGGCGTTACACACTTGGATAGCAACAGTACAGGGAATCCCAAAACTGTGGTCCCTGAGACAGCCTGGAAAGCTGTGAGGAAGAGCCGGGAAACATAAAACAGGTTCTTAAACCTGAGGGGTTGATGATGAAACACCCATTGCTAAAGGGTGATGATGTGAGAAAGAAAGGGAAACTGAAGAAAACCTCCACCATCAAGTTGCCAGGGTTACAGTTTCTACTTATCAGTGGCATGGTGATCCAAAGAAGCTTGCCATTGAGAACTTGCCTCAAACTCCCTCTAAAACCCTGACCACCTGTTTAGAAAACATGGGACCTTCCCTGACCTAGAAAGGGTTCAACAAGGGAATTAATGGACCTACAGACCTTCCTATGTTCTTCTCTGGCTCTGCCTGGCCCTGAGAAGAAAGCAACCTCAAAGAACCCAGAACTTGTGAGTACTTCATAAACTTTAAACACCACAAAAAGAATCACAATATTTGCTGTGGGGGATGACTTTTAGCTCAAGCCTTTGAAGGACGATATAGACTGGATTCTTTTGCAAGAAAACAAGCATTGCCTTTTCATTTAAGTGAAACACCAGGCTTTTATATCCAACCTTTAAACATTAAGTGTCCCAGCTGTGTTCTTTAATGACACCATTCTGCAACCTTAACAAAATGAAAATAGCCATGAATATCATCGATCTCTGGGCACAGATGCATTTCCACATCCTTCATTCCACGTCCAGCAGCCTTTCACAGGCCAGAACAAAAAAACTTTCACATGTAAGTCTAGCCATTCATCAGAAAATCGGCTCGATAAAAATGGTGAAGTTCAAAATTCTCTCCCCCTCTCTGGTTTCGCTCAATGGCTTCCAGATTGCAGCCATTTGATTTACAAAATGAAAGACGTGCTCCCCCCTCCCCTATTTACCAGGGACACAAATTCAGTTTTGGATGAAAACCTTTTGTGTGTGCCTCTTAAGTCCTCCCCAAAAGTTCTGCCATTGGAATTTGGCCAACCATTTTGTTGATGATGCATGAGCTGGAACTGAATGGAGATGATTTTTCCATTAACGGCTTTGGCTCTACAGAACCAACAGGAGTAAAATATTAGTTTTGCTTGCTAAAGAATCCACTATGACTCAAAGACACAATGAAACAGATCTTTGGGGAAAGGGGCTTATGTTCCTAGAGAATCACTTTCCTAACTATAACCATACCAGTTCTCAAAACCGTATACAAAAATCTTATGTATCTTATTACAGTCAAGAGTCCAAAGGTTCAGACCTCCAAAAGGCCTTGAAAGACTTGGAGCAAGGAATGGAGTATTCTGTCAACAAGATTTGGGGTTTTTTTCTCTATGTAAAATGTTGGTCTTGACTAAAATACAGATTAAAAAAAAATTAAAAACAGTCAGGGTTGGGGCATTGTATGAATTTTTGTAAGTCGTTGACTCCATTAAGAGAGTGGAAGGACAGAAGGCTGTCCTTCTGTTTCTCTATTGGAAGACAAAATATATTCTGAGTGTGTGTTAGCCAGTGTGGTTAAAGGTATGGACTAGTGAGGACCTAGGTGAGGCTGGAGGTTTAGGGATCTGGAGGCCACCCAGAACGGAGGAATACTTCTCTAGTTACTGTCTATCACCTTATGCAAAAAGGCTGCTATATTGGGTGGTGCTTAACAGAGAGGCTACCACCACCTTCTTATGCCCAGTTTGGTGTATTTCTAGCTGGGTTTAAAAGGAATTAAAAGGCTAAGATTCTGTATGAAGTTACACACTAAGGGCATTCACATTGCCTGGACATGGAGACCTGCAGTGGAGCAGGTGGTGATACAAGAGGTCCTTTCCTGATCTGGAGGTAGCAGCCTACCCCTTGCTCTTCCTCCAGTGCTCACGAAAGCTCAATCCCGTCACAGATCCATTGGGTAATTAGGAAAAGATGGGAAAGATGTCTGTACATGATTATTCTCTTTCAAGGTCCTTTGTGGCAAGCTTGGCTGAAACATGATTTCCTCTCCCAGTGGCGGCATGGGGAATGGTCTCACCCTGTACTCAGAATCTGGTTTGTGATCACTGCATCTCTGGTTGCATCCCCTTCTCATGCTATTCCAGAAGGACCAGAGTGCAGTAGAGCGCAGACTGGTGTTTAGCCACTGAGTGTTTCTAAGTGCATTAGCGGTGTACATTACTGTAGAGACATGTCTTGACGTTAATATTTGCGGTGTCCAAAGGTATGACAAGAAATTATCTGAGACCACTTCTTTCATATGTTACTACAATGATAGAGAAATGTGCCCCCCATTCTGACACCACCTCCTTATTTTTCATTTAAAAAAGGCAAATTATGTTTTGAAAACCATTTAAAGAGGTTTAAGCATCCAGCAATGTTTGGCTGAAGAGCAGCAATGACACTTATTCAGTGAGTTTTGCAGAGCTAATCCAAACAATTTGCTTTTATCTGTGTGCATGCGTGTGTGCGTGCTTTGGCCTTTGGGTCTACTCCAGACTCATTCATCACGCAATAACTTCACATAGCAAATAAAAATAAGAATTTGTATCACAGCAACATCGAGGGCCCTGCAACAGGATCTGGGCCCCACGATGCTGTGTTGGATAAACATTTACTAACAACTGGCTTCTGCCCTGAATAGCTACAAAACTAAATAGGATGGTGTGTTGGGTTTGTGTAGCAGGGGAGGGGCTACAGGGGTGACTCCCATGAGAAGCTGCTAGAAGCTTCCCTGGCTCCAAGTTGGACCCACCTCTGGCCACGGCCGAGCCCATCAGCAATGGTGGTAGCGCCTCTGTGATAGCATATTTAAGAAGGGGAAAAGACTGCTGAGGTAGAGAGTAAAAGGGCGGAGGAAGAAGAAGATGGAGGAGGAGGAGGAGGAGGAAGAGGAGGAGGAGGAGGAAGAAGAAGAAGAAGAAGAAGAAGAAGAAGAAGTAGAAGAAGAAGAAGAAGAAGAAGAGAAGAGCAGCAGCTACAGTGAAGAGTGGGATGTGAGAGAAACAACCATGTGGAGACACCGAGGTCAGTGAGGAAGGAGAGGGAGGAGGTGCGCCGGAGCGGAGATTCCCCTGCAGCCCATGGTGAGAGGGCAGGCTGTGCCCCTGCAGCCCATGGAGGTTAACGGCGGAGCAGAGATTCCCCTGCAGCCCGTGGAGGACCCCACGCCAGAGCAGGTGGCTGGGCCCGGAGAAGGCCGTGACTCCGTGGGAAAGCCCACACTGGAGCAGTCCGTGGAGGACTGCAGCCTGTGGAAAGGACTTGAGTTGGAGAAGTTCATGGAGGGCTGAACCCCATGGGAGGGACCCCACGCTGGAGCAGGGGAAGAGTGTGAGGAGTCCTCCCCACAAGGAGGAGGGAGCGGCAGAGACAATGTGTGATGAACTGACCGCAACCCCCATTCCCTGTCCCCCTGTGCTGCTGGGAGGGAGGAGGCAGAGGAATCAGGAGCACAGCTGAGCCCGGGAAGAAGGGAGGGGTGAGGGGAAGCTGTGTTTTTAAGATGGTTCTATTTCTCATCATCCTACTCTGATTTAATTGGTAACAAATTAAATTGATTTCTTTTTCCCCAAATCGAGTCTGTTGTGTCTGTGACCATAATTGGTGAGTGATCCCTCCCTGCCCTTGGTTCCACTCACGAGCCCTTTTGTTGTATTTTCTCCTCCCCATCCCGCCGGGGGGGAGGACCAAGCGAGTGGCTGCATGGTGCTTTGTTGCCGGCTGGGCCTAAGCCACGACAGATGACAAAAATAATAAATAAATAGGCAGACAGGAAACAACTTCCCTTTCAAGTGCCCATCTGTAGGGATTGCATCTGTGCTAAGAGATGAGTGGTGGACAGGGCAGAGAAATCCCACCCCTGCTTTCCACCCTGATGGCCTTGCTGTTGGCTACGTTGGAAGTGCCCAAACGTTTTTGAAAGAGCTGAATTTAAGACATGCGTTAGGCTGCATTAACATGCAACACGTTCAGCCCCAGCAGAATTCAAACTTTTCCCTCAAGTGGAGGCTCTCCTCCTTCAAAGCTGAGGCTACAGACCTGAAGCAGTCTTGAGGGTTTACAAAGCGGATGTGTGACAGGACTGGTCTTAAGAGTGGACTCTCATTTGGGTTTCACTGACAACATAAACATGCCTAGTGCAACATGTTGGTACTCTCAAACAGCTGGCTTGGCTATAAGAATATCTGCAGTGTTATACCTTTACCAGCGATTGACATTTTTCACTTGGAAACCTGAAGAAGCTCAAGGGTGAAAGTGCTATTGCAAGTAATATGGACATTACTGCAACACAGAATCTGGTGGTTGGAAATACACCTGAGTTTTATCCCAAAATTTTCAATTAACTGTCTGCACACTGCATACACAAGGAAAGAGTTTACAATGGGACAGGAAAAAAAAAGGTTTATCCAAACAGCTTATATAAAGTTAGTGGATAGGATATTTAGGGCAGGTCATGTTTCAGTCAAAGAATTAGTGAATTTGCCTTGATTGCCATAGGAAAAAAAGAAAAAAAGAAAACCAGCAGTATGGTTCTCTCTCCCTCTGTTGATTGTAGAGAAAACCTCAGGCATCCCAGTTTAGACAAGATATCTAATTCTTGTCTAAAGACAAGAATCTACAGCAACGTGAAATAACCCCAGTTTATTACTCAGTAGTTACAGAGCTTTTTCATGACCTCTGTATTTAGAACATTTAGGACTGAGGACAGGGACAAGAAGTTCTTTAGTCCTAGAGCTTACATTAAATAAGAAGCTGGCCATGTTTACTTCTACCCTGAATAGGTAAGGTTGTTATAGTTAAATGAGAAAATCTGGGAGTGGGTCCTGAGGGTCATGCTTTGTGTTTTAGCTGGTCAATAGTCTGTGTCTATATTGGTGTGTTAGGCTGGGGAACAAGCTTGCAGTCCTGCTCCTCCTGAGGGTCTTCTTCATTGGCTCCTATCTGGAGCAAGTCCACGTGCTGACCAAACCCAGATATAGAGGGTGGTGCAGATCATTTCATAGCTAAACCTAAAGGACATGTGGGAAGAACTGGCTCACTAGCTTGAAACACTTTGAGAATTTAGGGCTGAGCAGTTACTAGTAGTCATACTGAAGTAGCAAGAGCCCAAGGCATCTAGGGTAGATGATGCCCTAGCTATCTTGTACAGAGTTCTCTCACTTTCTTGTGAAACCGTTTCTGCCATTTGTTGTTAGAGATGGGACACCAGAGTCATTTAGACTGTAAATCTAATGCAGCCCTCTGTGTCCTGTATCCGTACTGTCTTCCCATTTTGCATGGGGAATGTGAGCTAGCAGCCCTTGCACCGCAGAAGCTGTGGAGTTCCAGAGGAAGTCAGGGTAAAACCTGTGTGCATTTCTTTTCAGTAGAGATGGTGACCCAAAGGCAGGCGTACAGCTTGGAATTACTCTTTTCATTCAATCTCTTTTGGGCTTCAGGTCTCTTTTCAGAGCCCCAGCTGAACTGGAAAGCTGTTAATGATATCTCTTTGGTTCATGCTTGCAGACCTGTCTCCGTCATCGTCATTCCCAGACCTTAGCTTTATTATTCATGTAGCGCATTTTAGTTAGTAAATTCCTTAGTCTTTAATGCGTTTGCTTCAGCGCCAGCTCACCCCATGGCCACTTGCCCCCAAGCAGCTTCAGAGTCATGTAGTAGGAAGTTCACTTTACTTACTTTAATGACCTTTTTCTGAATTAATACATCTTTTGGAGATATGAACCCTGACAGCACTGTTAGTATAAGATTGTGAGCTGAATTATGCTCTGTGTAATGCTACTTGCTTCAGTCAAATTGCTCTTGAGTTTCTTTTCTCTTATTAAATCAGAACATTTCACAGGGCAAGAGAATTTTTGTAGTTTTTTATTTTTAAATAGACTGAGGCACAGAGGTTCAGTGATCTTGGAGTTTGTATTGAGTTCTCTAAATCAGCTCAATGCTCAGGGAGATAATAAATATTAGCAATGACTATAAAAACATTGAGCCAAAGAGAAGACGACAGAAATATCTCTGTGTTAGAAGACAAAAACATCACACAGCTAAATAGTACACCCACATCTTGAACGCTTCTGGCAATTTCGGTTCTCCTCCCCTCCACCCGGGAAAGGACACACTGGGATCAGAAAAGGTTGAGAGAAGGATGACGGAGACAATCAAATGGCCGTATCAGAAAAGAGGCCCCCTGCTCTTCAGCTTGTTAAATAGTGAAATAGGTCTGCAAATTCCTGAAGAGTGATGAGGTAGGAGAAAGTGAACAGGAACCTCTACCAATTAAATGGAGCACTCAATAAATTTTTGGAGTAACGCACTTCGAAAACAAATGAGAGGAAGCCTTTTTCTGCCAGGCTCATATCCTGTAACTCATTGTCACAGGAAGCTGTGGAGTCCAAATATATAGATAGGCTCGTAAAATAAAGACAAAACTGTGGAGGATCCATCTCGTGGGATTATTAAATTCAAAGGTCTGGATTCAACTTCCAGCTCAGGAAGCTTCTGAGATGTGTAGCGTCAGATCCTGGAAGGTTATTCCAGACACAGGGTCACTCTTTACATTCCGTGTTTCTTCCACTCTTTCCCTATGCATTGCCTTTTAGGACAGGCTATATAGATTTTTGGCTTGGCTGAGCGTAACCACCAGTAGGAAATGTAGAAACAGACCTGTTCTCATAACCAACAGTTCTACTTTTTCTGTCTTCAGGGCACCAGCAATAAAGTAGCTGTTTGTCTGCCAGCCAAAAGATGATAGACCCAAGGACTTGGTTCTGAACCTCTGATGTTCAGATCTTCCTACTTCAGTGCCTCCAGCTGCTACTATTATGAGAAGGATCTTCCTCATAGTATTGATTCAGTTCCTTTTCCATTTGCGGCATAAGGAACTTGTATTGTAATGAAATATCTAAGGCAAAATAACAGAACTCTTTCAATGCACAGACATCTACTCAGGAGGGAGTGCACAAGGCTGATGAGGTTTCTTTGGGGTCTAAACTCACAACTCACAACAGCAATGAACTCATCTGGGCACTGAGCACCAAGAATTGTTCTGTATCATTTCTGTGAGATAAATTGAGGTTGAAAGGATAAAACCCTGAAAAAATCCCTATGAACTTTCTTAAATTGATTCAATTTTGAGTGTTTTACATTAAATTGAAACAAAGGTAAAAAAGACTAATTATACCCTTTAGCTTGATTTAGTTTGTGCTATTCTATGCAACATGTCTTCACGCATTCTAGTGTTTTGCGCAACCTTTTTCAAAGCACTTGAACAGTAGCTCTTCAATCATGTCAAAGTCTCATGAAGAAACTGTTCACTGTTCAGGAATCTGTGCTACTAGCCAGATTGCAAGAGGTTTAAAAAATTTAAGTGAGTCGTTGGGTCACTCACTTTGGAGATCTGTCCCTTATTCCACAGCCTTCCACCCTGCGTTGTAACCCACCAGGTACTGAATGCTCTATGAGGAAACATAGCCCTCTTTTCTGTTGGAATAGAGCACCTTGAATTTCCTTGAACTGCTGCATTTTAAGAACTTCTCCATGGACAATACCCATGGAGAGGCTGACCTAGGAGAACTCATTCCTACTTATTCCTCTGAAGCTGCAGGTTCAGTTTTGGGAAATGGAAAATGAGCACTGGGAGGTGACATCGAAAAAGACAGTCCTATGTCGTGAGTAGACTTTTTTTTTTTTTTTTAATTTGCTTAGAGACTTTCCTCTATATCTTGTCATGTGTTGTTTAAGTCCAGGCTTGGCTCTTAGGGCTTCCCTGCAGCTATCTGATTTTCCTGGGGATACCTGTGGTAGAGTCTTCATAATTTGAAAGCCTGGAGGTCATTCCAAAATCGATGAGACAGCAACTAACAGAGAGTCTGAGGATTAATACAAGTTGCTAGGCAAAGTGGTCTGACTGACTTCAAGTGAAATGCTCATTTTGGCTTTCTGGCTTCAAAAATGAGGAATTATCTTAAAAAAAAAAAAAAAGTATCTCATTACCATTCCACTGATAGCTGGAAATCTTCCTCTCTCTTGCTCACCTGGCAGCTGCTTCAACTGTTCAAATGTCTTTATGAGCCAAGTCAATGTTTGGCAAGTCCACTTTTCTTTTGGGAGATTAAAAAAAACCTATCTTTTTGCCTGTTCATTCCTTTTCATTCTTAAGTCCTCTGTGCAATGAGAACGTTAACACTTTGTGATGCCCTTTTGAACTGAATTCTGCTACAGCTTGACAAGTCACGTATCTGACACTACATATAAGGTTTATCTTGGCTAGTGGTAGTCATCTAAGTGCCAGAAATCTAACTCTGGGCAAGTCACTTGAGGATCCCTGTAGAATCAGATTCAGAAAGCTGATCCCTTCTGTGATCAGGTAGGTGTCTAAAAAAAGTAAGATAAATCACCCACTTATTTTCAAACAGAGAAATGCTAATTTAGTGTTTGTGGAATGTTGACCTTATATGTACTCTTACAACCCAATGAAGGAGAGGATCTGGGCTTTTATCAAACCTTTGTTCTTCACATTGGAGGGTTATTTTTAATGTATGCAGTTTCCTCAGTAAGATTTGCGACATAGTCCTTCAAGCAGATCTGGACTGCTACCTGGGACTATGTGTGAGGTTGTGTGTGTGGAGGACAGAGGTGTCTCAGGCTGCCTCTTCCACCCAGGAAAAGACATTTTGTGAGTTTTACCTTTATGGATATATCTAGACAGAGCTGGCAAAGGCGACAGACACTGCAGTGCCTGCTAAAAGCAGTTGTCTAACCAGCACTGGTGGCAACAAGTGAGCCAAGCCACTGGCCATTGCTCAAGGTCTGCTCCTGAGTGCAAGCTTAAACTCTTCAGGAGCTCTGAGTCCTTCTGGAGACTGAGAGCCTTTCCGACCACCTGCTGCTATCTCACTCTCATTCCTCTTGTTCTCTGCATGACACCAAGGCTACTCTGTCAATGCCTAATCTCATCTCTGTTTTGCTCTGAGAACACAACCAGAGAGAAACTGCCTTCTCAGAAGTGCTTTGTAGCCTTGATTGTTTCCCAGGACATGTCAAAAATCTGTCTGCTTCATCTACAGAAAATAGATTTTGTAGTAAGGGCTGATATATTTTATTAGACCAGCTGATTCAACTGGAAATAACAAAGGTGTTTCCAGAGACTCAACCCCTTCTTCAGGACTGAAATAGAAGCAGCCAACCTCAGACTAAGTACAGGTTGTCTTGTTTATATTTTTAAACCATCACGGCTACAAGATAGCATTGAATACACTTCCTGATCCAAAGTCTGGAAGGAGCAAGGGAAAGATTACCATTGGCTTTAGTAGCTTTTAAGTCATCCCAAGAATGCTCTATGCTGAGATACCAAAACGTGGCTGGAGTTGAACGGCATTTGTTCTCAGGAAGCTGGTGAGATGTATTGACACTTATTTAACAGATGTTCAGAGTTTTCTATGAGGTCCTCAGATGAAAAATTATATAAAAGCTTAAAGCTGTTTTATTAATGAGCCACTTTATCTCACTTCTGATACTCATCTGTTACTTGTTCAGTAAAAATAACACCAGTATCTAAAAGGTTTCAAAAAGGCAGTGCGTGTGATTGCTGTTTTGAAGGCATTGAATGAATGGGGTCTGATAGCTGTTAAACCCTGGGGAGATTATTCTGCCAGGCAAGACTTAGAGTTTAAGCTTTTAAGTTTGCTTTTACATGGGAAACTTTTCGGATGTCTTAAGTGAAATGTCTGCCTCTTTTTCTGAATGCACCTCTTATCTTTGCTTCCCAGAATAATTCTTTGCAATAAAAACTGGATAGAGAGCCAGAAAATCTGTGAAAAATAGCCCCACAGCACATCTGTTGGTGTCACTGTGATTCAGTGATTCACTTTTGGCCATGGAAAGAGGAAAGCAGGTACAGACCTGAAACCCCAAATGTTCCTCATGTCTCATAATCAGGAGTAGAGAATTTGAGGCTTTTGCGGAAGAGGGCAAGCCCAACAATCACTTTAAGCATCTAAATGTACACAGGTATATCCTGTTTCTGGCAAATTTTTATACACCTCATGTTCTGTATTGTGCGTGTTCATGAGCTCTACAGTCTTGGCTGAACTGACACAGCTAAATGACTGTTTCCCATCAACGTCATGAGATCCAAAAACTAGAGGAGTTCACACTCACTTTCATCTCGGAGACCCTATTCACTCTGGGAAAACCCAGAGGGCATGGAGGTCAGATCAAAACACAAGCAGAAGAGGAGGGACTGTCCTCTTGTTCTTTAACAGCTTCCAGGTGAAAGCACTTCCCAGTGTGGGGAACCTTGAAATCTAGGCTTTGTCAAATCCACCTCTTCTTGTAACTGGCAGGAGAGAAAATGTTCCAATCAAGGGGACCCTTTGTCCTTCCTTTTGAATCTTCTGTTACAAATAGCAATCGATCAATGAGAGGGAGAAATTAGGAAGCATCTGTAGTTCAACAAAGGTTGATGGGTGATCCGTGCTGGGATATTTTCAGAGATTTTGGGTCTAACATGTCTAATGCAAAACATAGGCATAGTTCAAGATCAATTTGTGCTTTTGTCTTTGTAAGTTATGAGCTGAATACCCACCACAAAACATACTCCACCAACCATTAGGCATAATTATCAGCGTGAGCATACCAGCAGTGCCAATAAAATCAGGCCTAGAGTTTAATATGCAAAATGCCATACAAATTGCTGAGAAGTTACTTACAGGGGCAGCCTTGATTTTGTGAATTCATTGGAGACATTTCAGTTAATGCACAGCACATGAGGTGCTTGAAATGAATCTCATAATCTCATTACATACCCATGCACAACGTCTGTTGGATATACATTACCTTTCAGCTCTAACGCAAAGTGGATTCATTTAAAGAAGCGATTAAATCATAAAAGACAAGATCTACCCAGGATCGGCAACACAAAGGAAAATAAGTACATCTGCATTTTCGGTTGCACAAAAAATCAGTAAGAACATGGGTCTAATAAGAAAGGGAGCTAGAAAAATTAATAGATTATATAAATTTAAAGCATAGGAAGGTGAAGCATTAGCAACTTTTTGTGTCTGAAAGTGAGCAATAGAGTATGTTTGCCAGGACCAGGTCATCTAGAGAGGAAATGAGGTGGAGCCTCAGGAGGGTAAGGCAATCACAAGCAGCGTTCACAGATCAGGAGAGCTGCGTTTTCCTATAGACAGACGGTTTTATTCAGTTGCCTAAACATCAGTGGTTTGTACCCTCTTGGACCAGAAACAGCTCATCAGGAGGGACCCTCTAGGGCAATTCAGAAGGCATTAGATGCCTTCAAATGAGCGATCAGTTCTTTTCGCAGGTCGATCAATCCTACATCGATTCTAATTGCAGATTAATTACTCAAAACACATTTAATCCTATAAATTAGGTGTCATAGTTTACATGATGGTTCCCACTCTTAATTTCTCTGTGCCACAGAGTCAGATCCCATAATCATATATGATCTGATTGTAAGTTTTAAGAAATTATCAGAGACAGTAATATTTTCTTCCAAAGCTACCAAATATAAACTTCCAGTTAAAGAGAAGTTACATCTTAAAATTAGTAAAGTATATGACTTCAGTGGCACAAGAAATGGTGCCTGGTCACCTAAAACTCTGAGGAGCTTGTACTTTCTTCCCAATTTGTAACAGGAAATATATTTTTTCCACCAAACTTTTGTCTTTTATATTGTAAACACTTGTAGAGCTTGATTGGTTGCACTATGGGCTAAAAAAAGAGATCCTGTAGTCTTAAAAAAAAAAAAAAAAGAAAGAGAAGTAACATTTTCTTGAAACCTGAGAAAGCTGGAGAAGAAATGAAGCCTCGCTCTTCGGAATATAGAGATGAGATGTTTCCCTCACTAAGAAGAATCACCTTTTGCTCATTTAAAGACAATTATCATGGAAGAGGTTAAAATTGCAGATGAAATCATTTCAGTTTTTAGAAGAAACTTCCTAATCATTGGAGCAGAGGAGCCCTAGGATAAAGACTGAGGAATGATGTGGGATTCCTGGCTGGGACTGGTGGTTTCTCAGATCAATTAACTCTAGTAGTAATTTAGCTGACTGCCTCTGGAGACATACACCCTTATATTTTCAGGGTTGTACCTCTACACTGAGCAACCCCAGTTCCTGCCATCTTTCCCCACAGGTTGTGCTTTCAGCTGTGTAAATAACTTTTCCTGCTGCTCCATCACTTTTGGCCCCACGTTTGAGGCCATACCCAGTGCTGAGCAGAGCTGAAGGACCCTGGTATGGGTCTTGCAGACGCTCCTTTTGCCTAAGGCGCCTAAAGCATGTCTCAGTGCAACGTCGGATTTTGTGGCATCTGTGACATTGCAGATGTATGGGGAGCCTGGGGTCTGCTCTCTCCTCTAGACCTTAACCAGCCGTTCCCCATCCTGCACCTGTACGAGTGAAAATCCCTGCAGAAATACAGAACTTGGTGTTTCCACACAAAGAGAGGAAAGAATGTGACAGAGAGGGATGAAGTCTGTCTTAATCTGTAATTGCCACCAGGCTAAAATTCTATTCCTCCCTATAAACGCAGCCTCTCTCAAACTCAGATAACAACATTTCGATCAGTTGCTTGTTTTTCTTGCTACCAAAAAAAATTGACTAAGAGCAAATTTCAAAAACTCCTAGCAAAACTTGCAGCCAACACGCAGTTCCTTTTCTGACAAATGTCAAAGTTTTTCCTTGTTTTAATGAGTAATCATGGGAAATGGAACAGTAGGTTGGTTTTGCAAAGTTTTGCAGTAATAGCAGGTAGCAGTACAAACCCAGTGGCTGGGTATGAAGTGCGAATGAGAAGCAGCATTCAGCAGCATAGGTGTAATTATCCAAAGAGAAGACTGTTGCCATCATTACAGTGATAAAAATAGTGAACTTAAGGGAAAAAACCAAACCAACCACCAAACCTCTGCTTATTTTGTTCAGAGTTATAGCTGTATAATTAAATTGTGCATCAGGATATTCTTATGGACCTTAAACTTTGTAAAATACTAGTTGCACTGATAAATCACAAACACGTGTACATAAATATTTCAGAGTTTTTCTGTTTGTTTGTTTGTTTTTCATATGGATTGTAAAGGTTTAATTGGTGTTTAAGAAACTAATCAAAAGCACAGAATCAAGAGAATTTGTGGCCACAAATATGAACTAAAATGGGCTAGGAATCGTCTTGGCTGCAGGCATTCTCTCAGCCAGTAATTTCATCCTAGGGATGCAGTGTGTGATAGATAGGAGGAATCGCTTGCTAGGACCAGTTCTCTCTAACTTAAAATGATGCAAGAAAAGAAGAATTTGCTGATGGTATGATTTTGAAAGAATGGGGAAATAACATGCTAAAATACAGAATACTGTTGCTCCCTTTGATGGAAAAAAAAAAAAGAAAAAAAAGAAAAGAATGCCCTTTGTACCAGCTAGACGTAGCTGGTAATATTCACTAAGAAATATTCCTTTTTTTTTTTAACTTCAGGTCTTTATTTTTAAATAAATTTATATGTAATAGGGATTATTAAATTGAGATTAATTTTGATTGTTTTGAGTTCCTCCAATCTCTCTCTCTGTTGTTTGCAAGACTTCAGAACTCTGCTGTAGTTTTAGAGGACTACCAAGGTTTGAGAGGGGGCACAGGACTGTTTCTATTTTTTGTTTTTTTCTTGGTATGATTGATCTGGTTTTCTAAATTCTCTTAATTGCAGTAGTGGCCAGTTAACTGCATGACTTACAGAATATTTCTCATGGGGAAAAAAAAAAAATAGAAACAATTACAACAAACTGTGATTTCTACCCCCATTCAGTGTTATTCCTTAATACATTTTTATGCATGAGTGCCACAGCGCAGAGTGAAACAGGAGATTCATCACATAGGGTCATCAGAGGCACTCCAAAGGTAGGGTGGATATTGCTATTTTCACCTCGAGCAAGGATTTCCTCCAGTGACATAGCTCGGTGGGGATAACTCCCTCAGGCAGAAGAGCACACAGATGTTGCTACTCTGCTTCTGCCCTGTTAAGAGCCAGAGCAAACAGCTTTACAGTCTTTCTTTCAAAGCAAATACACCTCTGAAAGGCTGATTCTCAGGAGACAAAGCTGATTGCAGGAGCTTTACATCTTGTTTCATTACAATTCAGGAAGTTGTAATGCTTGGCACTCGCTGAGGATTTATCTATCTCCAGAAGTGTAGCCAAGGGTGAACAGAGGTAAACAAAGTTTATCCTCTTCTAATCTGGGCAACTGGCAGTTTACAGCTCCACGTGGTGGGCCTGGAATACCAAACAAGTGAGTTTATCCACTTGTTTATTGACTCCCATGCAAGAGTTCGGTGCCAAAAGAGAACAAAGGTGTCTTTATCGTTCCTAAAGACAAAGCCTGGCTGATCACCGCATGTCAGATGGAGCAGAAAGCTAAAACAAGCAGGGCAGAAACTGATTGCAGCCTTGTTTCCTATGGAAGAGCGTGCTTTTATATAACTTTAAGCATTTTCCTGTGCGGGGGTGAATCAGAGTAAGGCAACAACCTCAGAAGGAGACTGGGGGTGGTGTTCAGGTTGACTCACACCTATCACTGGTAGCTCAAATGGGAAATATGCCCAGACCTGGTTTTGCAGCTGACTTTAAACCATAGTCTGGTACCCAAGAATTCCCTCTAATCTTTTTTTCCATCAGGTTTTGTATTTTGCCTGCTGATCAACGCCCCCCCCCCCCGCAATGTGCCAGGAGGTTTGGAATCAATAGCCTTGCTCTGAATCGTATCAGCTTTCACATTTTCTGTTGTTCTTGTTATGAGAGACTTTGCTGCTTTAAAACATCTTCTTTCAGGTACTGCATTCATAAGAGGCAGATTTCCTACTTGGCTTCTTGTTACACTCACGCGAAGTGTTTTGATGATTTGTTTCTTTTTATGGCTTGAAGATGGTTAGGAATAATCTGCAATCACAATGATGAAAGCCATGATAAGTGAATTCTGGAGGCAAGAAAAAAGAATGCAGAAGTGACTACCCATGCACAAATCATTAATGCTGTAATGAGATAGCAAAGCTGATTCTGCATCATAATTATAAAGGAAGCATTTGTAGTTTTTCCACAAAGAGACTGGGGCATTACAATTTTGTTAGCGTCAGGCGTATGCTGTCGGTATATTTATCACAACAAAACATAGAAGAACCTTTTGAAAGCTCACTGAAATTGAGAGGAAAGTTTTCCCCTGACTTTAATGGAATTTAGATCAGGTACAAAACACTTCTTAATTAGCCAATTTACAAAAACTTAAAAATTTAATACAAAGTCTCTGTAAAGAAAGAATGCTTAACAAGCTTTGCTAGTGACAGACCATACACAGCCTGCAGGGTTCCTAGTAACCAGTTCCAGCGTTGAACACAGTATCTACTCACACAACAAGGGCCTGAAGAAGCAGCTTCAGAAAAGAAGGGTGGAAGGGACCTCAGCGATCATCCAGTCTATTTATCCCCCTTCAGCTAGCATCAATTACACCAACACTATTCCTGACAGCTCTTTTGATAACATAGTCCTAAAATGTCAGACTTTCCCACCGTCTCTCAGAGCTCTGGGCAGGGAATCAGTTTTCCAACACTCCCCTAAACAACAGGATTAGGGACCACTGATTTCTAGGTCTTCCTCTGAGGTGTGAAATCAACCCACAGCGGTTTTGAAAAGACAGGCAATTCAGGCAGACAGCCAGCCTGGTAGCCAAAACTCCTTCGTACTTATGGCAAGCAGGACAAGGTCATACAGAATCGTTAAAGCTCTGAGCACCATGGGAGATGGGTGTCATTGCTTGATAGTACTGTATAAAACTGTAAAAGTAAAACCAAAATCAGCATTTCAAACTGATCAAGGTAACGTGATTCATTGTCCTCCTTTTTGGTGCTGAAGAAGACCTCAGTCACAGTGTGTAGGAGGCAGCAGAAAAAAATTGCTCCTCTGAGGATCGTAGCCCATCCAGTGGGTGAATAACTCACAAATTTCCAAGAAGCATTTGGATGGGTGAACTGAGGAATAGAAAAGGGAAGAACACCAGAATATTTGAGAAATCTCTTCAAAGAACCCTAGAGGTGGATTGAATTGAGGACTAGTTAGTCTGTCTGAGTATAACTTACCAATATTTTCTTCCTGCAGCACCACAAAACAGGATGCTCAGAGCACCCTGGTACAGGAGGCAGAGACCTCAATCCTCAGCAACCACAGATGGTGCTGTGAATTGTAGGAGAGAAGGTGTTCCTCTTAAAGAAGTCTGTATGGTCATTACCAAGCTGGAGTTACTCATGTCCTGCTACTGTGCTTCATCTTTAACTGCAAGGGATCTGGACAACCCTCCAGCTTTTAGAGCTGATGGAAAAATTCGTGGCGAAGCCTTGTTGCTCTCTCCATGGGCCACTTTCTACAGATGTTAATCAGTTCCCCATTTTCTGACACAACTGTGCTATGGACTCGAGAGAGATTAGCAGGATTCATTTGCAAGAAGTAAACAGCAAGAGGCATCTAATCTTTGCTTGGCAAAATGAATCTTTTAGGTACTACTCACCAGTTCTGAATGACGCTCCGGAGCTTCCAACTCTCCAGCCTTGGAGAGTCGTTTGTCTTTTCCACAAGCAGATGAGCCTTTTAGTACTGCCTTTGCTCACAATCCTCATGAATAATAATGTGGAGTTAGACAGACTTCCTGTGCTTATCAGGCTGCACATGAAGGAGCTGTTGCCTGGCCACTTGGGGTTAAGGGCAATGCATGAAAAATCATGCCTCTGATTGAAAATGGCAGGGAAGATTGAAAGGAGAAAAAAAAGAAGCTAGCTGAGCCTCTTAGTTCAGCTCAGTGAGGGAAGAAAAGCAGATTCCTTACAGCTGTAAGTCTTGTGGTATCAGGGCTTTCCTTATGGTCCTTCCTCTTGGGTCTGAGTGATCAGAGGAAAGGTCTCCATTTTCTTCCCAGTAATAAAAATAGTTGACAGCCCCTCCTGATGATAAGACAAGCCACTTAATGAGAACTCTGTGGGCTGTGACACCAGAAAGCCAGAAATCAAATTGCCTGGATCCTACCCTCTTTTGGGAAGGGAGGCAGGAGGGGACCAGGGATGGGAATACTGTGAAAAGGTATTGAGAGAGCACTGTTCACGACTACTGGGCATTTCTTCAGGCTTTCCTGGAGATAATGCCACTGATACGGACAATAAGGGCACATGGGACTGCAGCAGGAGACAGTGTCTTCATTCAGCCCTGGCAGGACTGGAGCATCTTGACAGCATGTTGTATTGGTGGCACATGGGGTCTCAGCAGCGGCAAGGGTTGGTGACAGAGCACCCGAGCTAGCAAAATCTTGCAGGGCTGTAGGTCCGTGTGGGCAGATGCATTTCCAATTTCAGGAGCAGCACCAGTCCTGGGATCTCTCTTGGGTGAGCAGGGTTCAATGCAGATATTCCATCATCTCTGGCATGTGATGTGTTTCTGATCCCCAAATGAAATCTTTCTGGAACCTTCAGATGATCAGCCCATTCCAAACAAGTAGCAATGTTTGTCTTCATTTCCTGCAGCATCTTCCTTGCTCTGTTTCCCTCTCCAGTTCTACGTATTTTTCTCTTCCTGTGCTGTGTTGTCTCCAGCTTGCGTGATTTTCAAGGCCAAGTGATCACCATGACTGCAAAACCAGAGTAAATCAATGGCATTGAACCTAGGAACAGTGAATATGTAGAGTAGTCTTAAAACACTGGTATGCTTGGTATGATGACTTCACCAATATCTTCAGCTTAACCATGGTGTCTCAAGCATATAGTGACAACCAGGCTGCTTCAGTATTCCCTTGTGTGATGCAGCATGTTTTGAAATCCTATCAAACCATTTCTGTTTCTTTTACTTTGTTTTTTGATGTCTTATGTCCTGGCTAGTTCAGAAAGACTACTTCCTGGAG
Source organism: Gymnogyps californianus (assembly GCF_018139145.2). Lineage (NCBI taxonomy): Eukaryota > Metazoa > Chordata > Aves > Accipitriformes > Cathartidae > Gymnogyps > Gymnogyps californianus. The sequence goes on from NC_059472.1 coordinate 166,339,703, forward strand.
AAATAAGTCTGTGTTTTTTTCTTAAATACAAGAAGAACAAAGGACAAGTGTTCTAAGAGGGAACAAACTTTATCCAAGGCAAAAAAACAGCTTTACAGCAACCTCCTAGCCAAAGCAATCTTCTTTTCCATTTGCAGTAAGGTTTTGTTCTGTCTCTTCCAAAGAGATCTGAGTATCTAAAACATAAAAATACTCAGACCATTCTTTCACCTGCCAGAGGTCCTGGCATTGAAACCTCCATAGCAGATGACATTTGTGATTCTTAGTGATTCTTTGTGATTCTTAAACTGTTTTTTTCAGGATGATACCATCTCTAGAAACAGTCCTTAAGTAATCTATTTTGGTGCTTATTAAGCTTTTAAATTACTTCCCTTTCCTTCTTGGTCTTCGGTACCTTGTATCTTCCGGTCAAGGTGAACCAGCCCATCAGCATGCCCCATCTTATGCAAGAAAACAAAGGTCAATAAAAAACCTAATTCTTCCATGCAGTCAAGATTTGGCCAAGCACCATCAGAGAATGGCTGTGATGCTGAATTGATTTTTGATTTCCAACTTCAGCCAGTCAGCTAGGCCTCCCAAGGAGTGGGATAGCAGGCACTACACTCTGGTTTTGCCCTATCCACATCCACTTAAGGTATTTTCATCCCTCTTAGTTCCTTCCCAGTAAATTCAGACCTGGTGATCTTGGACTCAGCTGTTTAGATGACCAGTAGTTGTTCCTCACTGAAGGGTGGAGGAGACATGGTCTACCTTCCAGGAGAACACCTTCCCTCCATTCCGCTGTCCTTACATTCTTCAAAGGTGAAAGCTGAGTCACTGAATTCAGCATGAGTCAAAAAACACTGACGGGCAAGATATTTGAGAGCTGTTTACATCTGCCAGTTAATTGGCTATTGCCTATGCAGTAGCAGTCAATAGACACCGTCAAGAAAGTAGTGCCCCCAGAGAAAATTATCTCCTCTTTACACCCCTTGCAGTCACCTGGGGAATATGCTATTTCTGATAATGCTATGCATATATTATTATGTGGGAAGGAAAGTATCCAATCTGTACTTTTGCCTACAGGCATGTTGTATTGATCGTACTGTCATCAATATATCATCTATTTATTTCAAGTCAGCTCAGCAAGGCCCGTCCTGGGAAATGAGTTGGATGGGTTGCTTCCAAAAAACAATTAACAGGTGATATTTCTTCTAAGCTGAATTTTAACTCAAGTCTGGACAAGAAAGGTGCATTAAAGAGCATTGGTAAACATCTTCTTTTTTGAGTTAACCGTGGAAAAGTTCCTCTCCACAGCTGTTCAGAGCTACTTGCTCATTAGAAGCTCAGAAGGAGAGACAACTGATGTTGGGGTGTCTTGTGGGTTTTCTGCAATGCACAGGAAGGCCTAAAATTGGAAACCCAAAAACTGAGGTGGCCAAGTTCAAAGGTGCAAAGTCATTCCCTTTAAGATAATGTGTGGGAGAGTCCCCTGATATCTCCGTAATGCCAAGGCCTGATCAAGGCACTCTTCACCATTGCAAGCCCATGGGCTGCAGGCTGAGGAGAGACCCCAGAGGCTGCAGTTCAACCCACAGCCTTAACCACCCGTGGACCTTTTCCTTCATATGTAAAGCAACCAGAATTCCAATGACCAATGCTGAAAGTAAATACTGGACACAAGGTTTTGGGGGGATCCCACACTGTATCTCAGCTGCCTACTTTGATCATTGTCATCTTTGCATGACAGCTATAGTCAGAGATAGTATTCAGGGCTCGTTGGACCACAGGGCTGATACTCTTGCCTTACACTTCCTCCATTTCTTAAACCCCAGGTAAATCTCTGCCAAATACATTATAAATCTGGCATTGTGAGATTCACACTGCACTTGCTGTGTCGGACAAAGGCTGCACAGAAAAAACTTGTTTCTTTGCTATGGGGAGCTGGTAGGTATCAGGGGGACCCCACCGCCTTGTTTGCCCCACCACGTGTGTCTGTAGCCTCCTTGTGCAGAGGAGCAGTAAGGCAGGCAGCTGGCTGCCTCTTTGCTGGCTTATCAGCGGTGGCACAGGAAGCCCCAAGCACAGTCTGCAGGTCATGATTCAGGGAGCGGGAAGGATGTGGTCAGCAGCAGCAGCCGCTATCAGATGTGCTCATCTTAAGATGCTCACATTTCTGCATGGGAAGGAGGCAAAAGCTCTCCCTCCCACCACACGTCCCCAGCTTATATGGTGAGACCAAAGGCAGAGCTGAAGTTTATCACGTTTTCTAAGTTGCCTCATTTTGCTTCCTGTTTTGAGCAGCTACAGAGAAAACCACCTTGTTCTGAGAACATAACAGCTTCCAGCGTGATTGTTCAAGCAGATTTCAAATGAAGGCCTTTTAATGCTGCTACTGCACCAAACCCTTCAACTAAAGCCAGCACGCCAACTCCTGGTTAATAGGACCAGGAGCTTTTTACCCACCTCTTCAGCTAAACACCAAAAAAGCATTTAGTGAGACACACACTTGTTTCTTAACTTCATGTTCCCATGCATCATACTGCTTAAGTGTTTAAAAGCATTGTATTATGTGTTAGCTGCATGGAGCTGCGGTCTTCCTTGTGATATAATGTCCATTCATCCTCTCTGGTCAGCTTGAACTTTTCTTGGTCAGTCCAACTGCTTCTCTGGCGTAGGATCAGGAATCAGAGCACAGAGCAGAGCTCAAAGGCAGCTGATGTTCTGTGCTTAATACAGTTGAACAATGTTCAGCACTGTCAGCATCTGTTCTTGACAACATGTTTTCATTTGTAAAAGAGCTATTTTGATGAAGCAAAGGGTAAGTGGGTAATCTAAGTTCACATAAATTAATACCAACAGGGTCACAAAAATACTTTTTAGCTAAAAGAAAGCAAGCCATTAAATTCACTGCACTCTTACTATGTCAGTCTCCTGTTCCATTATTTTCACCCTAGCTAAATTTTGGACTTGTTTTTGTTGAACCACACATAAAAGCAACATTTTTTCTTTTCATATAACGTTAATCTATTTAATATTGTGCTACAATTCAAACTTTCTCTTCAACTAGAAAGTTGATAGAGCCCACTCTTCCATTCAGTACCTAAGCCCCAAACGTAAGAGAAATTAGCTACAGTCACAGCTGGAAGCTTAGTTTGACACTAGAATGCACATTAAACAACACAAGTGTTATAAGGTCATGCTATAAAATACACCTGCGCACCAGAGCATTTCCCACTGACTGATGAATCCCACCTTTACAAGCTCTAATTGAAGAATACCACTCAGGTTGTTAAGTGCTACAGCACTTTTGCACAGGAATAGCAACACAGACCACAGGTGGCAGATAGTCCACCGAGACACACTAACTGGCTCATACATCTGAGCTGCTGGAAGACCTGTAGTTACCTGCTGAGCCAGGTAACTGTACCTGCCTCCTTCCCTCACAGTGGATCAGGATAGAAAATACTCAGACTTAAAGGCTGATTTGCAGTTAGCACTTGACACAGTTGTCCTGGTGTTAATGGAGCTGCTCGGCCTTTTCCCATGACGTGTGAGAGAGGGCATTGCTTAGGCATGGGATAGAAAAGGCACTCCTCCACAAGGACAACTAACCCTGCGCTCGCGGGCATTTCTGTCTGCATCCATTTCAGATGATGAATGGAGAACTGCCCCAGCCATACCTTCGTACCCCGTGTTTATTCATCCTCCACCTCCCTGCCTTCCACTTCTCTCTGTAGCTTGTGTCTCTTCTACAGCTACTCACCTTCTTCCCTTCCCAGTAGTATATATAAGTTATTACTAACCCTTTGGTAGTGTTTTCTTGAAGCCACACAGTTACACAGGCAAGTGGTAAGACTTCATACTCAATACAGTACCAGCCCTCCAAGAATTTATTCTGCTCCCACCATCGTGGAGTTGGTCCAAGTTTCTCAGGCAGGAGTTTTCTGTTGGAAAATGCTGTCTGTGCAGTGCTGCAATGTTCTGCAGGAATGTGATGACTTCTTCAAGTGGGCGGTCAGGTTAGTCAGCTGGTCTCCTGCCAGCCCACCTTCCCAGGCGTTCTGGCATCACAGCCACCTATGTAACATCCAGCCCAGGATTCAGGCTGCCAACTTTCCAGCTCTCCAGGCAGAAGGGATGGTATGAAACTATCGCCTTGTTTCCACAGTGGACCAGGGTTTGCTGTTGCGGAAGTGGCCTGGTACTTTTGCTCCTTGCTTATTCCCTAAGCTGACAGGCTTCATGGGTATCTATCACAGTTCTCTTTGCTTTCCTAGCTTCTTCATTACCTAGACACCACTGCTGTCTTCTAACCAATTGTGCAAAGCCAAGAAGAGTAAACATTCAGAGATGGAGGTTTCTCCAAAACTTACCAGCTTTAGGGGAAAATAAGAAGAAACTTTGTGAATATAAAAAGCTGCCCAATTAAAGATATTGGGGGGTGGAGGGGAGATGGCAAATTCAAGGGTTTTTGCTGATCAAGAAAATATTTTGTTTTAATTCCCTTCTCTTTCCCCAAAGAATGCAAAGTTTGGCCATATTTTCTGTGGGATAGAAGTTGCTATGACATTCACTGGCGAAGTCTTTCTACATGTTCTCTACAAGGTTAGTTTTAAGTACAAGACCTGCCCCTGTGCATCCATCAAACCATTGCTAGAGAGCTTTAATGCTGACAGACTATTATTTTGTGGAAAATATCCCTTCAGATAGTTGGGAAAAAGCCACCTCTTTTTTCCCATAGCTGACTTGTGGTAGATTTGACAAACCAGCTGCTTCTTCTGATTCAATCCCAATTGGCTTGCCAAACTCACTGGATCTCAGGCTAGCCTTTCCTGGAGTTTCTTTTATCTAAGGAAAGTGAAGCAACCTTAAATAAATGAAGCTTGATTCAGCGATGACCAAAATGATCATTTTGTCTTACAGTTTAGACTTCCAACTGGAGGTATGATAGAATACATAGACTAAAGAGCAGAGATCAGGATCACGACCAGAAGGCAGGTCAAAAATCAGGAAACCAGAAACAGAACAACAGAGTAAGGATGGGAACCTGGAGGACTGCAGCACACCAGAACAAGATTCACAGCAGGCTGAGAACCAGTTTGAGGTTTAGCTATGGTTTGTCTCCCTCCTGGTGTCATCCGTGCCACAGGACCCCTCTTGTGGGATCCATGTCCATATAATCTCCAGTGCTGTGAGACACAGCATATGGCTTATTCTTGTGGGTTATTGTGGAAACTATTAAACAGTAAGTTAAAAGCACCTCCTGAATCAACATATTTATTTGAGAAAATGGATTGGCTCTCTTTTGGCTTTTTTTTGCATCTTTGTTGCTTTCACTCAAGGAGGAGGAAATTAAAGGAGAAAATGCTGAAGATGTGGCATGACACCATTTTATGAATGAACACCTTTGAGGATGCCTTTCTTGTGGACCGGAATAATTGAATTGACTTCTTATGTAAACAGAAATAGTAGCCACAGAGTGACAAATGGACAAGGAATGTTCTAACTTCAGAGAGCAACAAAGTGAGCTGTGAAATGTTCGCTTTATTTTGGCATTGCTCTTTCTTCCACCAATGTGAATCTGGATTGGTTCCTCTGAAAACTGAGTGTGGTCTTCCTCTCTGATCATTCTTGATATTCTAAATTTAGGAGAAAAATAAGAATAGCTGCAACAAAATTACATATAATCTTCCTTCCAAATGTACCCTATCATTAGACAGATATACAGTGCATGGATTATTATCAAGCCCGTAATCATAGATTGCTCAAGAGATCTGAAGCCTTATTCTCCAGGGCCCCTAAATGCAGTACAAAATTAGAGCCACTCTCTAAGCCTTAGTGCTCTGGGTGAAATAATACAAAGATGCTACAAATATCTACAGATATCAGTGCTCCTCATCAGGCAACGTGAGCCTTATTGCTTCTCTCCAACATGAAGCCACTGAAAAACTGATCCAGGTAAAAGAAAGTTTGCAGACCTTCTGTATTGCTCAAATAACTGGTGGTACCCAACTATTTCCACCCCGGACTAAGTAATATCTCAGGAATTCAAAAAGGTCACTCCTCCTCTGGTGTGAAGAAACAACGTGAGGAACCAGGAGGCTTACAGAGGCACAACAGTAAAGGCTCTGTCTTTACAAAAGCATCGTCTGCTCTTGAACTCTGCCTCGTGCCCACGCAGAGAAAGTCTCCAGCTCTTTTAGAGCAGAATCCAGTGCTTGATTTCCAGTCCTTCAGGAAGGATGGGCAACCACTCAAAACCAGTCTTGGCATCCTCCTTATGCCGCATGAACAAAAAGGTGACATCTATAACAGTAAACTAAACAAGGCCAGGTCACATTGTCTTGTCCTGATATCAGTTGGCAGGACCTGGCCACATCCACACTATTAAACTCTCTTACTCTCCCAAATGAGATGACCACATCCAAAGTGCCTATTGGGAATGCTGTCTGCCCTGCACCAACACACAAACCAAGCCCAGAAATTGTCAGGGTGAGCACTACTTGGCACAGGTTGAAAGCATGCCAGGGACCAACGTTAAGAATTTAAAAATATAGCGGAACAAGGCTGTGTAACATGCCCTGGCACAATTTAATTTGTTGGTATAGACACAGCCAAATCCTGGACTCAACTCCTAAATAGGAATGAGTCACTCTTGGTGATGTTTCATCCAAGTGAAAGTTAGCAAAGCAAAGAACTGCTACTATCTATTTCTTACAGGCATTGAGCTGCCCTGTCTGAGAATAAATAGCATTTCCTTGTGCCCCAGCTTTCTTGCTGATCCCAGGACCAGCACAGTGCAAGTCCTTGCCAACCATACAGTTTCACACCACCCAAACTCAGGCCCTGAAAGGATGTTGCAGACATTGTCCCACTCTCCCTCCACCCTATAGCTTGTGATTTTCACATACTTTGCATATATTTTGTCTCTGTTTGGAGAAGACCATTGGGAAAAATCTGTCAGCAATTTCCTGTGAGGCTAGAAAGGGAGATGGAAAATAAATGTTTGACATTATCATGTCACCTAAGGTGGGCATCAGCTCACAGATTAAGATATATGTCTAAACATTGTGTTACACATGTCAGCTTCATTTTTACTTACCTCAAGACCCTTGTCCACTGTCCAAAAGCTCAGAATAGCCTTAGTATCAGAGAAAACAGCATCTTATGGATACAAGGGAAAGCACCAAACATCTAATTCAGCCTCCTCTAATCCATGTGGGGATCCTGATACACACACAAATCAAGTGCAGACAGTGCATAAAACACTATTACTTTTCCAATCTGTTCCTATCTCACTTTGGATATGTGCCCATGGTGCAGTGAAAAAAATCATAGCCAATTATTTTTTGCTACACAGTTTCTCTTGAAACAAAGATAAATCCACCTGGCTCATCTAATCTGCCCTTGGCTGTTTGTGTTTATGATTATGGAAAGCATAACCTTAAAAAGAAATGATCAGAGGTATATTAACACTTATGCCATCAGACATACTGTACTGATTCAGTGACACCATAGGGTCTGTTTGCTTCTGTTCTCTGTTAAACAGTACTAGTGGAGGCAGTTAGAGCAAGGCAGTAGGCAGGTGTGCACGTCCTGCTCAGAAGAGATATGAGGGCACAATTTCCACTGGATTATTTAGCTAAAACCAGAAACTCTAGCTTCCTTGCTTAGGCACCATAAAGCATCGTGACAGGACAACAGGAAAGAAGAGAAGATCAGAAAAGCACAGAATGTAAATTATTTAATAGTGTTCAACAATGTAAAATCAACTTGGAGGAAAAAAAACTTGGAGAAAGAAAAATCAGCTTTCACTTGAATGCAAGATTAGGAAAGGCTTCTGCTAAGTGTCTGAATCTTTGCTAGGGAGTCTGGAGTGTTGGCTTGATATTCAGTGAAGGCCGTAACACAGGTACTGCCATGGCTCTTTGTTAATGCACAGAATTGAAGAAATTTTTTGGAGGCCAAAACCTAGCAGACCATGAATCACCTTCATGTTGCTTAGCAACGCAAAATATTAAAGATGTAGAGACCTATTCTTTTCGAGTATGGCCCAGAGAGCCCTCTCAAATCTCGAGCATCCTTAAGGAGGTTCACCCCTCCCACTTCTGACATCCACATGCCAAGACTCTTCCTCATGGCATCAGTATCAGTTGTACCAAATTTGGGATCAGCCAGCCAGCCACGTCTGCTGTGGGGGCAACCCACACAACCATAGCCCTCCCTGAGAAATCAGACACCTGCTGCAGCTTCATACCATGACTCCTCTCCATCGTATCACTCAATATGCATTGACATTCCTTTGTCGTGCATATTAAAGGTCAATGACTTTTCCTGTACCTCACAAGAGGTTTACTATTTCATGGGGCCAACCTTTCTCTTCTTTTTCCTTCAAAAGGGGCTTTGACCAGCTTTCCCAGTAGAGGGGTAGAAGGGAAAACAGGGACCAAAGGAGGCCTGAGGCCAGCAAAATGGAAGAGGTCTGATTGAGCAAGGATACTCTGTGGTTGCTTTTTCCTTTTCAGGCCCCAAAGAGGGGCATTAAGAAATATGGACTCACACTTCAGTGAATACACAAGCCTTTAAGACTGGGGAAAAGGGGATTTCAGAAACAAGATTATTCTATGATGACCCATTAGGGGGCATCTCTCCCCTTCGTGTAGAGTATCTGGAGGCCGGATCTCAGACGAGTTAGACAATCAGCCCCATCCTGCTCATCTGCTCCGAGCCAAGCCTGCTTCTCACAAGTGCTCAGGAAATTATGAAGTTTGTTCTCTGCCTCACTTCACCTCTGAGTATTTACAAATGACATGGGCAGTGTTTGTTTGTGGAATCCAGCTGGCTGCGGTGGTTTTTCTTTTTACTTTTTTCTCCCTCCTGTTCTTTTTTACGGCCCATTATCACAACCGCAGCAGAGATCAAATTTAGCATGATCTCATCAGAACCCTGCAAGAGCTCAGGAAGCTCCAAGTAAAGGAGGGTTTGCATTTATCCTTGTCCCCAAAGGCTGACTGCAAGACTCAAGGTGAGCAGGCAGGTTGCTGCTGTGGTGATTTGTTTTGTTTTCAGTTTGGGGGTTTTTTAAATTCTTTTTTTTTTTTCCACCCAGAAATACTGATAACGCAACATGGAAATTTTTCATTGCACCTTCCAAGCTGCAGTCGAGTCCCCTCTCAAGTAGAGGCTGCAATCTCTGATCAAAACCAGAGTGAATAAGTACTACTGCAACAGCAGGGGGTGAAAGAACAACTGCTGCTGAGAGACTGAGGCTAACTTGTAAGACCACTTGGCATATTTTTCTGGTATATTTGGCAGTCTTCCTCCAGAAGACTGATCCCTTTCTCACCCTCACAATCTCTACTGTTGGATTAAACATTTGTCTTATCCCTAAGGTAACTTTCCTGCTGACAGAGGCTAAGGAAAGCTGTAGCCAGGACTGCCTGCAAGGATGGGTGACAAGAATGAGTAAAGTTATCAAACTGCTTTTGCATAAGAAATGCTCAAATGTACTCGATCTGTCTTTCCTGGAAAAGAAATGACAGAGGATGATGTGACAGAAGGCATGAATGGCCCACAGAAAGTGAGTAGGATACTCTTGTTTACTATTTCTTTCAATACAAGAATTAGAAATACTAGAAATAGCGTAAAAACTAGTGGGTGGCAAGTTCAAAGCAAAACAAGGATGGACCTTAAGAGATGAACTATGGTGAATCTAGATATAGTATTTGGAGATATTAATGCCTCCAGCTCTTCACCCTGGCCTGCTGCCTGCGATTGTCGTCTCTCAAACAGAATTTGGATGATAAAGAAGCTGACAGAAAAACCAACTGACTCAACTGGGCTACAAAACGTACTTCCCATCTCTGTTATCCTTGCTAGGAAACAATGTGGAGATGAGGATCCATCACATGAAACAATAAACATGCAGATAAATACTTACCACGGGATTAATTTTATTTAAGATTTCCTTACTGCCATGCAGAAAAAAGTGCAAGATAATGAGTCTAAACACTCTTTGTAGTCAGTGGAGGAATGATAAGCACACACTTGAGCTCATCCTGACGCATGTGTTTGAAACAGGTGGGATGATCTACTCTGTAGAGGTGAAAGTTGCCATAGTCAAAAGGAAACCAGATAATTTAAGTAAGTAAATGAGACTCTGAAGTGCATGGAGAGATGCTGATCTCCAAGTGTGACTCTCACTGCCTCTCTTAGATGTCTCCCACTCAATAGACTCAGTTGCTTTCTGGAGATGTAACTGTCATTGCACTGCCTGAAGAGGGAGCCTGGAAAACTCTCTAAGACTAGAAATATGACTTTAAAATCCCACAGAGAATAGAATTGAGAATTAATTTCAAATTGAAAAATATTTATTGTAATAGGCACAAGCCCAGATTTAACAGGTTCTAGGAAAAATCTAATTGTTTAATTGTGGGTAGTATGTGTTCTGATAAAAAAATGTAAAGAGAAAAAAAAATTACACTGCTCAAAAGACAAAAGGGCAGTTATGACTTCATATGAGTTCTCTATCCCTTTGTCAGTACAAAATGCAGGGTGTTTTGTTAAGCAATAAGAAAGCAGAAACAAGTGTCTTGGTAAGAGTATGTGATAAGAGAGGCCAGATAGTATTGGCTGGTTCATTGCATATTCGTATAAACAATATGACCTGATGGATGTGGTTATAAGCCCATTCCCTCATGCAAAAATCTAAATGTGTCTCCACAGCTCAGACCTTGAACAATCTGGGGTTTTTTTCCATTTCTTGAAGTACAGATTGTGGTGCAGAAGTTTGGGCATGAGTAAGACTTAATTTTAGTACGCATTTTCACCATGACCTAGAGCACAAGGATTGCCTTATGGGAGGGACTGTGGCCTTATCACTTTTTGCATCTATCTAATTAGTTATATACTAAGAAGAGAAGGAAAGAGAAGTGCTACTGTATGCAAGAATGAACAATCCTATAATAACGTCTATGACAATGTCCAGGCCTTTTGGCTGACAAGAAACTGGTTGCTCTTTTAATTCACCTAATACAAGACACGGCTTAAGGGAACAGGCTGAAAGAATTTGGGCTTCCTTAGTTTGGAGAAGAAAGGCTGGAGGAGGTACACAAACAGCTTTTGAGTGTCTCAGAAACTGTTTCAGAGTCGAAGAGGACAAACTGTTCTCTGTGTCTGTGGTGGCTAGGTCAGGAAGCCTTGGACATAAATTACCAAAAAATAGTTTCAGATTGGTGATTAGGACAAACGTTACAACAGAAAGGGCAGCGATACAATAAAATCAATTGCTTGGAGCAGCAGTTGCCTCCACTGGGCATCTTTAAGGATAGGGTAGTTGTCAGTCAAGGATGGCTTATTGTGTTGTTCCTGCCTAAGGACATAGACATGCACTACATAACCTTTCAAAATCTTCTTTGATTCCCCATGGCACTCTTTTTAGTCTTATACTCATAATTGGAGTTCGTTATCTACTGTATTAGTTTGACTGTTTCAATTGTATTGATCTACTGAATCATTCTTAATTGTGGCCTTAACAAAATCATTACCTTGTTCAAGCCTTTATTGGTTCATTGAAATGGTAGTAGATTAGCTCTGCAATACGCCTGCTTAAGTATATTTTTTCCTCAGCCAGTTCTGAAAATAAGCGTAGGTAGCACTAGCTAATTGCAATGAAGTCAAAGACTGCTGGGACACAGAGTATTCAAAATGAGCTATGAGTAAAGCCACTTAGATCTCCTTCTAAATTAATATTCAGCTCCTGCACACTATTAATAGCATTGTGAAACTTAGCTAAATGCTTCACTTTTTCTGAGCCACAGATAGGCAGACATGGAACATCAAGGCAAGAAAAAACAGAGGTCTGTCAAGCAAACATAGCTTGCCCCTGGCAAGGAAAGTGGCAAGGGTGAAAGGATCATCTGTGACTATATAAAGTTTAACTTCCTTACTTCCTCCACCTCTATTCTCTTTTCTTCAATACCTCAAGGTATACAGGAGTCATCTGTTAAGAGGGGAATTCATTTTTGGAGCTAGGTTGGTCTTATGACCTTGGCTTCCCTTTTCCTCTGTAGGGCAGAGCGCAAGGAATACGAAAGTTTTCTTTGGACTGGTTTCCTGCACTTCATTAAAAACCTTATGTTAAGTTCTGTAACATTCACATTCAGCATATGTAAAATAATCTGTCCACAACTGAGCCAGCCCAGTAAAAGTAAATCCTGAATCAGGAGGCTTAATAATCCTTCCAGAATTCATAGTAGCATTAAATATGATTATGATGAATACTCTTACTATCCATCTAAATACCTACTTTGGGATTTGTTGTGGTTTTGGCCCCTTTCCAGAGTGGAATCACAGAATCACAGAACTGAAGAAAACCCTCCAGAGGACTAGTTAGCCCCTTCTTCCTAGTGACATGATTTCTGACAGACATTTGTCAAACCTACCCTTAAAGATATTTGGTAAGGGACATTCCCCACCTATACCCACACAACTATTTCCAGTGCCTCACTTTTCACTCCATTAGAGATGGGAGGGTTCTTAAAGCCTGGTCTTAGTCTCTTTACTCCAAGTTAAGAACATGACTTCCTATTCTATTCTCCACGGGTCTTGGAGAACAGATTATTTCTTTCTTCTTCAAACCCCTTCTTAGATGTATGAAGACTAATATGTTCCCCACATGGGTGTTCTCTTTCTCGGTCTAAGCCAGCTGAAAATGCCTACCTCAGCCCATTTATGTACTGCTGGCCTTTTAGAGTCAGGACTAATAAATTAACCGTTTCTATAACAGAGGTCTGCCTCGACATCAGAATTGTAACACATCATCAGGTAGGCACATTCAAACTGGTTTTAACGCACCTAGATCAGGCCCTGTTGTTGATGTAACCGTGGAAGAAAGCAAAACCTATCTGAACAGAGAGGAAGATGTTCCACAAACTCAGGGCTACATGGTTGGCAGGCTTTGTGGTAGCTGTTTTGAAGCTAGCTCAAGTATGGTTACATGAGCGCTGCTCACAGCAAAACAGCTCAATGTACATGGCAATGGGTGACCAACCGTTATCCAAACCAAGAAGGCAGGGTTCAGTTGCTTAATGCCATTTGAGACATTAGAGGGAACTGAGACATCCATACAGGGCTGGCAAATGTGACAGAGGACCTTTCAGCAGCTGGAAGCCAGACCTGTGTGGGTTTCAGCTGATATTTGAAGTGGTACCAAGTGTTTATATCTGGGCAACTGAATTTCATTCAAGATGTTGATAGTTTGATTCACCCCATCCAAAAGAATATAACTAAAATGGGGCAAATGAATTTTGCCTTGGAAGTGCCTATTTCTCTTCAGTGGTACAAAAGGGGCCTAGGCAACAGCTCAGATGTAAACATCTGAGGCTGGGTGGGATGAATTCTGCCCAGGTACTTCTACAAGACTGGCACATGGTATAGAGATGCCCATACCATCTTACTGTAAACTAACTGAGGTTACAGGAGCCAGCTATCTCCCATAACATGGAGCTTTCCATGGGCACATTTACCTAGATTTCTCATCTGTTCAGGGAGCCAAATTAGTTTATACAGTGTTCTACTGGGCTGCTAATTGATACCCACTACTTATCATTACCTAGATATCTTTCTCCATGAATGGTCTGCACTGTAAGTAAAACCGTGAGTCCTGTGTATTTGAAGAATCATACAAAATACATTAAAACTGCGTGGTTTGAAAGCCCATGCAGATTAAAGATGCCATAGCTGATCTGTTGTTTCACTCACATTGGAGCAGCCCTTCCTTTTCCCATGTCCTCCATTGGTGCAGTAGTACCAGATAACAAGGTCATGAGAGCAATTCAGCAGCTATTTTAGTTCCTCCTCACAAAGTCACGGGTTGTGCTGCAGCTCACTGCAAGTTAATTAGTGATGCTGCTTTCCTGGTTTATTCCACTTGCCCTGCCATAAAGCGCTCTGCTCTAGAGGCAATATTTCTTCCCTCATGCCCTGCAAAGTAATTAAAGGGAACAAGCTAGTGGTATGTCTACTCCAGCTGCCCAGCTTGATTAACCCCTTCAGTGTCACTTTTTAGGGGAAGAAGAGAGAGAATTTCAGTGCTCACAAGTCAGTTCCAACTGTTGATACCAAACAAACATCTAGACCTAGTGCAATAGCAACACATAAATACAGAAGGTGGTAAAAAACAGAAGTTTTGAGCCACTGGACTGCTAACGTGTGCTGCTCAACCTCATATGATTAACAGTTATCAAATGTCAATAAATTGTTTTGTATCGGAGATCAATGCTTATGATAGTACCATTGGGTATCCTGTGCCTTGGAGGATGTAAAGAAAATTATATGATGTAATGGGCAGTGATACTAGACTGGCTAATTAGCATCGTTTTGAGTGCGTGATACTCTACCATCTCTTCCCCTCAAGCATCCCATTGACAAATAACGTGAGTGAATAGTCTTCAGAATAGGACAACCACATATATCCGTCACACAGAGACCTAAACTCACAGCTGGGCCATGACAGACTGGTGAAAATAACTCTTGCACTGTTAGAACCAGCTCACGTTGCAACAAAGAGCAATGAGGCATAATCACGTGAAATGGAGAGCAGTGGGAGCTAACGATGTGATTTTGCTGCTTGATTCCCAACACTTACCAGGTTTTGAGTAGTATTATGGGTTACCAGTTGGGGATAGGTGGGAAAAAACAGTGCAAAACTCCTTTGCCTGAATACACCGTCCTGGAAAGGTTTGTTTAGGTAGTCAAATGCTGTGGGTTTTGGAGCCCAGGTCAACCCATTGACAGAAAAAGATGTTTTACTGGGGAAATACGGGAAAGTCTTTGTATCATTCCATAGCAGGAAGCCTAGGGGAAGGCAGTATGACTGAAACTAAGCTTTTATTTGGAAAAAAAAGTACGGGATTCACTTTTCTCACATGGGAAAAGTGAGAGAGTTGACCCCTTCCAAGGCCAGATTGAAATGCAACTTGGCTTTAAAAAACAAAGAGAGTAACAATAAAAAATCTTACTGGAGCTGTGTCCTGTGAAATTGAAAAATGTAATTAGTCACAGCTGGTCTCTAATAATCTCATGCCACAGGGCTTTGGGAGCCTTTATATAGTAATTAAAAAGAGCTTAGGCCAAATTAGTACTGGTTAAAAGATAGGTTGCTTTAAGGGAAAAAAAAAAATTGCCATGCAAGTTCATGTCTGCAAAGAGCTTTTCAAAAGGAAGAGGGAATGTGTTGATTTCTGCCTGAATTGCCTCCAGCGTTTGCTGAACATATTCACTACAGCCCACCTGGCAAGGCACAGCTCTAGGGACTATCTTGTTCCCTTGGTCCTGCCAGAGCTGCCCCCCTGCCCAACCAGGAATGTGAACCCAATGGAAACACTGAGAAAAGGGGCAAAATTGTGCTGGTTCACTGGCTCAGGCAATGGGAGCATTGACCTGAGTCCTAGGCTCTTGTCCCTCTTTGCGTGACATTTACATCTTTCGTGTTAAACAGCCACTGCAAATCTCACCCTTGTTAATACTATTAACCGGTTGGCCCTGTCTTGGGCTTAACACAGGGAAGCAAATCTACAGAGAAAACACCACCAGCAAGGTCTTGGTGTCGCTTGAAGCTGATACGTTGGGAGTTTGTAAAGGGCAATGTCAGAGAAGGTCACATCTTCTGGCATTTCAAAAGGTAGTCCCGGGGAAAAGGAATGAAGTGTGAATGTGTGTATGATCAGGCGGTAAGCAAACTGCACAAGGTCTTGTCAAAAGCAAGTGTCGTCTCAGCTAGCTTTTGCTGTTGATAATGTAGATGTCTCCAGCTGAATTCATTATCCCTCTCTTTACAATCAGTGCTGAGAAATAGACATTTTTGGGGTATCTTGCGTCAGTGCTACTTCAGATATCTGCTGTAGGAGGAGATGAATCTCACCCTCTGCTCAGCAAATCTTCACTGAACCTCATCAAGGACCCTACGACCAGACCAGTCTGACTGGAGCCCCAAACACCAGACAATTTATTCAGCCATCCCTCAGGCAGAAGAATCCACTGGAAGCAGTCTGTCAGGTTGTGTCAAACCAGGTTAGTACTCTATAGAAAACTGTAGAGGTAATAAAAATACATGATTTGAATGTTCAGCTGCTCCACAAATAGCCTAGTGGGAATGTGTAAATGTAGACATTCTCAATGGAGATGTGCAGGTTGGCACTAGTCAAACCAGCAGAGATTAAGCTGCTTTCTTTCCTGCTGCTTTGAGTGGTATAAGGTATCTCTGAAAGAAAAGGAAAATCTGCATGACTACAAGGGGGAAGAGGAGATGAATTCCCCTCTTGAGTATCCATAGACCATAAAGGGAGGCCAGACAGAGATGTCTAAATTGTACATTTGCTTGGATGAATACTCCTCATAGTAATTTCCCACAGTAAAGCTCTGGTCTTGATACGATCTGGTCTTGATCTTGATTGAGCTCTTCATCCCACTGCTTTGCCTCCCTCCACAGTTTTTCCCTGCCACTTTCTCCTCCCTTGACTTTTGTCCTCATCTCCGAGG
This sequence comes from Gymnogyps californianus, assembly GCF_018139145.2. Taxonomy (NCBI): domain Eukaryota; kingdom Metazoa; phylum Chordata; class Aves; order Accipitriformes; family Cathartidae; genus Gymnogyps; species Gymnogyps californianus. The sequence continues at coordinate 166,356,224 of NC_059472.1, forward strand.
TTTAGTGCTCCTCTTCTCCAGCTCGCCTAGGCACCAGCCAGCAGTCACTGAGAATGCAAGAGAGAAAGGCTTTCTCCCCGTTCCTCCCAACACTGGGAATCCTTGTGATCTCAAAGGAGCAAAATGGGCAACGCACAGGAGGAGCTGGAAGCCATTGTGCAGCAGGAAAACTATGATATAGTTGCCATCATGGAAACATGGTGGGATGACTCGCACAACTGGAGTGCTGCAATGGATGGCTATAAGCTCTTCAGAAGGGATAACCAAGGAAGGAGAAGCAGTGGGGTAGCCCTATAGGTTAGGGAGTGTTTTGATCGTCTAGAGCTTACTGATGGTGATGATAGGGTTGAGTGTTTATGGGTAAGAATCAGGGGGAAGACCAAGAAGGCAGATATCATGGTGGGAGTCCAACCAGGATGAAGAGGCAGGCGAAATATTCTATAAGCAGCTGGGAGAAGTCTCACAATTGCTAGACCTTGTTCTTGTGAAGGACTTCAACTTACCAGATGCCTACTGGAAATACAATACAGCAGAGAGGAAACAGTCTAGGAGGTTCCTGGAGTGTGTGGAAGATAACTTTCTGACACAGCTGGTGAGTGAGCCGACTAGGGAAGGTGCCCCACTGAACCTGTTTGTGAACAGAGAAGGACTTGTGGGTGACATGATGGTCGGAGGCCGTCTTGGGCATAGCAATCACGAAATGATAGAGTTTTCGATTCTTGGAGGAGTAAGGAGAGGGGTCAGCAGAACTGCTACCATGGACTTCTGGAGTGCAGACTTTGGCCTGTTTAGGAGCCTGGTTGACAGAGTCCCTGAGGAGGCAGTTCTGAAAGGCAAAGGAGTCCAGGAAGGCTGGACATTCTTCAGGAAGGAACTCTTAAAGGTGCCGGAGCAGGCCGTCCCCATGTGCCAAAAGACAAGCCAGTGGGGAAGAAGACCGGCCTGGCTGAACAGAGAGCTTTGGCTGGAACTCAGGAAAAAAAGGAGAATTTATGACCTTTGGAAGAAGGGGCAGGCAACTCAGGAGGACTACAAGGATGTCGTGAGGTTATGCAGGGAGAAAATTAGAAGGACCAAAGCCCAACTAGAACTTAATCTGGCTACTGCTGTAAAATACAATAAAAAATGTTTCTAGAAATACGTTAGCAACAAAAGGAGGGCTAAGGAGAATCGCCATCTGTTATTGGATGTGGGGGGAAACACAGTGACAAAGGATGAGGAAAAGGATGAGGCACTTAATGCCTTCTTTGCCTCAGTCTTTAATAGTAAGACCAGTTGTTCTCCGGGTACCCAGCCCCCTGAGCTGGAAGACAGGGACGGGGAGCAGAATGAAGCGCCCATAATCCAAGGGAAATGGTTAGCAATCTGCTACACCGCTTAGATACACACAAGTCTATGGGGCGGATGGGATCCACCCAAGGGTACTGAAGGAGCTGGCAGAAGTGCTCACCAAGCCACCTTCAGTCATTTATCAGCAGTCCTGGCTAACCAGGGAGGTCCCAGTTGACTGAAGGTTAGCAAATGTGATGCTGTGCTGGTTTTGGCTGGGATAGAGTTAATTTTCTTCATAGTAGCTAGTATGGGGCTATGTTTTGGATTTGTGCTGAAAACAGGGTTGATAATATAGAGATGTTTTAGTTACTGCTAAGCAGCGCTTACGCAGAGTCAAGGCCTTTTCTGCTTCTCTCACCATCCCACTAGCGAGTAGGCTGGGGGTGCACAAGAAGTTGGGCAGGGACACAGCCAGGACAGCTGACCCCAACTGACCAAAGGGATATTCCATACCATATGACATCATGCTCAGCATATAAAACCAGGGGAAGAAGAAGGAGACAGGGAGGACGTTTGGAGTGATGGCCCTTGTCTTCCCAAGTAACTGCTACACGTGATAGCACTGCTTTCCTGGAGATGGCTGAACACCTGCCTGCCAATGGGAAGTGGTGAATGAATTCCTTCTTTTGCTTTGTTTGTGCACTCAGCTTTTGCTTTCCCTATTAAACTGTCTTTATCTCAATCCATGAGTTTTCTCACTTTTACTCTTCTGATTCTCTCCCCCATCCCACCAGGGGGGAGTGAGCGAGCGGCTGTGTGGGGCTTAGTTGCCAGCTGGGGTTAAATCATGACAGACGCCCATCTACAAGAAGGGCCGGAAGGAGGATCCGGGGAACTACAGGCCTGTCAGCCTGACCTTGGTGCTGGGGAAGGCTATGGAGCAGATCATCTTGAGTGCCATCACGCAGCACGTACAGGACGACCAGGCGTTCAGGCCCAGTCAGCATGAGTTTATGAAAGGCAGGTCCTGCTTGACTAACCTGATCTCCTTCTATGACAAGGTGACCCGCTTAGTGGATGAGGGAAAGGCTGTGGAGGTTGTCTACCTAGACTTTAGTAAAGCCTTTGACACCATTTCCCACAGCATTCTCCTGGAGAAACTGGCTGCTCATGGCTTGGATGCTAGGTAAAAAACTGACTGGATGACCGGGCCCAAAGAGTTGTGGTGAATGGAGTTAAATCCAGCTGGCAGCCTGTCACAAGTGGTATCTGTTCCTCAGGGCTCGATACTGGGGCCAGTTCTGTTTAATATCTTTATCAATGATCTGGACAAGGGGATCGCGCGCAGCCCCAGTAAGTTTCTAGAGGACACCAAGTTGGGCCGGAGTGTTGATCTGCTTGAGAGTAGGAGGGCTCTACAGAGGGATCTAGATCAATGGGCCAAGGCCAACTGTATGAGGTTCAACAAGGCTCAGTGCTGGGTCCTGCACTCGGGCCACAACAACCCCATGCAACACTACAGGCTTGGGGAAGAGTGGCTGGAAAGCTGCCTGGAGGAAAAGGACCTGGGGGTGTGCCCAGGTGGCCAAGGTGGCCAATAGCATCCTGGCTTGTATCAGAAGGAGTGTGGCCAGCAGGACTAGGGAAGTGATTGTCCCCCTGTACTCGGCACTGGTGAGGCGACACCTCAAACACTGTGTTCAGTTTTGGGCCCCTCACTACAAGAGATTGAGGTGCTGGAGCACGCCAACGAAGCTGGTGAAGGGTCTAGAGCACAAGTCTTATGAGGAGCGGCTGAGGGAACTGGGGTTGTTTAGCCTGGAGAAAAGGAGGCTGAGGGGAGATCTTATCGCTCTCTACAACTACCTGAAAGGAGGTTGTAGTGAGGTGGGGGTCGGTCTCTTCTCCCAAGTAACAAGCAATAGGACGAGAGGAAATGGCCTCAAGTTGCGCCAGGGGAGGTTTAGATTGGATATTAGGAAAAATTTCTTCATTGAAAGGGTTGTCAAGCATTGGAACAGGCTGCCCAGGGAAGTGGTTGAGTCACCATCCCTGGAGGTATTTAAAAGATGTGTAGACATGGTGCTTAGGGATATGGTTTAGTGGTGGACTTGGCAGTGCTAGGTTAACAGTTGGACTCAATGATCTTAAAGGTCTTTTCCAACCTAAACGATTCTATGATTCTATGGTTCTATGAAAATGGAAGGAAAGTCCTCTGAAACCATGCTCAATGCATAGCAGCATAGCTAGGACGAATGAAAGAAAGAAGGTTCATATATATTTGTTTAGCATCCAACCTATAGCATGCACCAAGTCTCCCAAAGGGTCACCATGAGGCTGCAAACATGTCTTGTGAAGATGGATCCCAGAGATGGTTGACCACTGAAGTGTCTGCTAAGGTTATAATGTGCTCAGTAGAAATAGAGGAGTTACATGATAGCTGCAAATCTCTCATGCAATGGGTGATTTTCAAAGGCTTATATTTCTGCCAAATGTGTGTGAATTTTATTTTAGAAAGAGACATGACTCCAAATTCCAATTTTTCCTTTTTTAGGTTTTTTTTTTTTAACTTGGGCAAAGCAAAATATTTTCCCTTACCTTATTTGTGGAAACTGCTGGATCATGTTCACTTTTTCTATTTAAATAAAGAAGCTAAACCGCTTCATAGGATCTTTCTGTGCAGACAATTCAGTGTCAGCATCAGCATTAAGAGACTGAAATGAGTTGTTTACATTAAAAGGGTCATGAAGCCTTATCTATGTTGGGACTATTCATATGCAGGCAAACATTTAATGAAAGAGGAGGACTGATTGACATGGCAACCATACTTCTATGCTCCTAACCACCTCTGTGCACCTCCTGTTTCCGCTGATGGCAGCCCTCTGTTTTCTTTCATCCAGCCAACAACAGCTTCCTGCTCTTCGGGTGACTCAACCCTTCCCTGTCCCAGTCTGTCACCTAGTGAAAGCCAACGAAAAGAAAGGCTTCCCTGAACCTGCCCCAGCAGTGCTGCTTTAGAGTACTTACCTTTTTCTTTCAGGATTTTTCAGCAGAAACTTGTACATTTTTCTATGGTTTCTTTGTCTTTCTGTAGCAATGTCCGTGTGACAACCAATGCCACTACTCTTTACCAGACCTCCCAAGCATCTTCATTCCTATATTGCAAAGCTCCATGTGACAGGGACGCTGTGTCCGGGATGTCAGTTGTATGAAAGAAGAGACACATAAATACGCTTAAAGGGTCTTTTCAAACCTCTGTTTTGGCAGAAGAATAAACCTGGGGGAAGATGCCCTGGCTGGGTCCTCTGAGAGCAGGGTCTTCCTAGGTGACTCACTGCTCATTTGCACCACTGCTCTGTGACTTCTCCCCCACCATATCACCCTTCACCTGTGCAAGACCCACCTAACAGAGGACAGCTTGAGCTGACAAGCTGCTTCTGGACCATGTGGTCACTGAGGAGTATCAGCTTTGACCCCTGTGTGCGAGGAAGCAAGACGAAGTTGCAACTGGTTGGCTCATTCTTGTGTTCTGTGCATGTAGTTAGGGTATGCAGATGTCAAATCCTGACCAATGGGGAGGCTAATAAGGTAACGATATGAGGAAATTTCAGGAGATCACAGATAACAGATGAGCAGTCATATATATGCAGATGTCTCACCCTGACACTACAAATATAGAAAAAAAAAGGGAGGGAGGGGAATACCAGTGTAACAGAATTGATGAAAAAGAGGGAATTTAACAGCAGAACAATATCATAAATACTAAATAAAGGTATAAAAGTAAGAAAGCCGGAGGCAATGGGGAAGACGCAGAGAGGAGTGCTGTTCATACAGGAAGGCTTGGAGATTACAAAGGGGAAAACTTCAGAGGAGAAAATGGGGGAAAAGGAAATATAGTGTGAAGCAAATCATGGGAACAGGGCTGTTCAGCAGTCCCTGTGCAGCAGGAACTCTGTGCCTCATCAATGCAGCTTGGAGCAGAGCAATAAACTCACTGTTTCCATTGTATTCCTGCCTGACTTATTTCTGTGGTTAGGAGAGACCTAGAGCGTTTTAACCTGCCATCAGCAAGGGAATACTGAGAGCTGTCTTTTGCCATGGATAGGGGAACACTTGGTGCGTCTTCCACCTAACAACATTACCTCTTCCTCTCCTTGAACAGCATGAAGACTTAGGATGGCTGCTTTGTCACCCAAAGGGTGAAAGAGCAAACTGCAGCCTGTTTATATACGTTTAAAGAAAGCTGAAGGTCTGACAACTTGTCAGAGAGAAACATCCTGGAATCAGCCCTGGGGTCATTTGCAGAGAGCAATTACAGTGATGGAGGACATCAGAGTAGACATGTTACCCTCTGGTCCCAATGGGCTGCACGTACCACTTTGTGTCCACTCTTCGCCAACTGCAAAACTGCTACAGATCCTGTTTGAGAAGTCTGCCTCTTTATATTAAGAAGTGGCAGTTCTTAGAGCTAGAAGCAGGTGAAAAAGCCACTGTTACCAAATGCCACAGCCTTGACAAGTATTTTCTTCAGTGTAGGTGAGGCCTTGGAGTCTGGACGTGAAAAAGAAGCTAAAGGAAAGCGTCCTTTTTCATCTACTTTTGCTGAAGACAGGACTTTAAAAGCTCCCATAGTAGTCAATATTATCGGTTGTTTTTCCATAGGGCCCTGTTCAGAAATCTTCTGCAGCATACAGGCTCAATATATTTGCTATAGAATATGTGAACAGACTGCGTTATTTTGGAAACAGATGGTCTGAGTAAGTCCTTGCTGCCCTTCCCCAATGGTGCAACCAGTTCTCATAGCTCTGGCATTGGAGGTCTCAATTGCTCTTCTCTTTCATAAATCCAGGTGTCCAAGTAGTCTGTCTGAAACCGTTGTTGTGCCTACCAGCTCCAGCCATGGGCCAGGATTTAACTGTGTGAGGGGTGATATGTAATACTAAAGCATGGCTCCTGCCCAAGGACCTCATAATGACAAAGGCCTTACTGGTACGTTCTAATTAGAAATTTACAGAGAGCGAGCTCAACAGGCTATGGGCTCAGTACAGCCCTCACCTATTCACAGTCAAGAAGATAAATCACTTAAAACTTGATAAAAAATATTTATTAATTTGATAAATCAGGCTCTGAATTTAGCACATATTCTTCTACCTTCGTTAGTGGTGGAAAAACATCCCAGATCCAAATACGTCTATTGACTTCATGATGTACTGTAACTTCATCCAAATTTTGCAACTTTTATCTGTCTCCATGCATTGCATATATAACGCCTGTGCACATCAAGGTTTATACTACACAAACATCAAGGTTGCAGTATGCTAGACGCGTCATACTGGATGTATTCCACATTCAACCAAGTTATGTGTGTTTGGAGTGCAATCACCACAGACTTTCTCTCTGTCCTTTGGAGAATAACAGGTAGCTCCTGAAGATGGTTCAGCCCATTAGAGATCTGACTTACTCCCTAGATGCCTTTCTCCAATAACTGGAAAGACTCTTGACTGTGTGAGGTCATAATTTAGGTATCTCATGTTAGTGCCCACAGCCAAATGGATGACTCTGGGCTTTTACGTATGAGCAATAAGAGAAAGCCCTGCCATGGAGAAGACTCTGTTCTTAATAAGCAAGGCAAGAAAGAGTTTGGGTTTAATAAAAGAGTTAGTGTTTGCATCATGCAGAACTGGACTCAGTGGCCACTCATGTCAGCTCCTTTCGGCTTTAAGCTATTTGGATCATTGGTATGTTTTCATCACAAAAGTGAAGGGAGGCCCAGAGAGATTAAACTGCTTGCCTGCATTCATGTGGGGAGTCTGTAGACAAACTGAAGAATGAGAACAGATCTCCTGGAGCCTTGTCTAACGGCTTAACCATGAGATCTTCATTCCTTCCATGCTGTGACTCCTCGCCTTCCAGCTGTCTTGCACACTCAGGGTCGAGGAGGGTTGAATACATTTGGATAGCATACGGCACAAGCTGAATCCCTGCCAAGTTTTTAGCCTAAACTTGTAATGTCCTCTTTTGAAGTTTTAAATGAAGTGGAGCAAAAATTTCACTGCTTTTAAAAGTCAGTTTAGTTTTAGTCTTCTCTGTGATGCTGATCTTCCTGGTTCCGATCAGATGGTGGTGTGGAAATTATTACAATCTTCAACACTATTTTTGTAGGATATCCAGTCAGACTAGAACAAAACTTCATATCTTTTTCTTCATCCTTCTCTCTCTCTCTCTTCCCCCCCTCCATCCCCCCCTTTGATAAAGATGTCCATCACTTTCATCTCTGAGCATGTTCATCTTCCAAACACTAGTCTCTTCCAGCTATGCCAAAGAGAATACATGTGGAATGATCAAATGTTTTTTGAAGGACACATTTAATGGGTTTTGCAAAAATATGGAGCTCAAAAATATGTAGCTTTCTTCTGGGATATCCAGGAATTCTGCCTAAATAGGAATGTTTACTTGGAGATCAAAAATATATAGACCAATTAATAATAAGCTGTTCATTACTTCAGTTCTTCCACAAATTTCTTTCCTATTGGCCTCTACTGCCTTGTGTGATGGCCACAAGAACATCCTCAATAAATGGAGCAAACACTATTTCTCTCCCCCACGCTGTAAAAGCAAGGGAGACAAGAAAAGTAACCACCATGTTTCCCTATGTTCTCCATCCAGTGGAGTTCAAGGGTTTTGCTGGGTTTGCCTGTAAATTTGGCTGGTTTGTACATAATGGGACATCCTGAGGAGGCCTGAGACTTCCAGCTCATTCAATTCCTTGTACCAGTACAGGCTGGCAGCCAACTGGCTGGAAATAATGTTTTGCAGGAAAGCACTTGGGTGTCCTGCTGGACACCAAGTTGACCAAGTTGGAGTGCATCAAAAGAAGTGTGGCTAGCAGGTCGAGGGAGGTGATTCTCCCCTTCTGCTCCGCTCTCATGAGACCCCACCTGGAGTACTGTGTTCAGCTCTGGGGCCCCCAGCATAAGACAGACATGGACCTGCTCGAGTGAGTCCAAAGGAAGGCCATGAAGATGATCAGGGGGCTGGAGCACCTCCTCTATGAGGACAGGCTGAGAGAGTTGGGGTTGATTAGCCTAGAGAAGAGAAGCCTCCAGGGAGACCTTATAAGTGGTCTTCCAGTACTTCAAGGGGGCCTACAGGAAAGATGGGGAGGGACTCTTCATCAGGGAGTGTAGTGATAAGACGAGGGGTAACAGTTTTAAACTGAAAGAGGGAAGATTTAGATTAGATATTAGGAAGAAATTATTTACTGTGAGGGTGGTGAGGCACTGGAACAGGTTGCCCAGAGAGGTTGTGGGTGCCCCCTCCCTGGAAGTGTTCAAGGCCAGGTTGGATGGGGCTTTGAGCAGCCTGGTCTAGTGGAAGGTGTCCTTGTCCATGTCAAGGTGGTTGGAACTAGACGATCTTTAAAGTCCCTTCCAACCCAAACTATTCTATGATTCTATGATTCTATGAACCAGCAATGTGCCATTGTGGCAGAGAAGGTCAAGGGCATCATGGGCTGCATTAAGCAGAGTGTTGCCAGCCAGTCGAGGGAGTTGATCCTTCCCCTCTGCTCAGCACTGGTGAGACACATCTCACTAGATGGTCCAGTGTTGGGCTCCTCAGTACAAGAGAGACATGGACTTACTAGAGTAAATCCAGTGAAGGGCCATAAAGTTTGTTTCAGGGACTCCAACAGGTCTCTTATGAGGGAAGGCTGAGAGAGCTGTGACTGTTCAGCCTGGAGAAGAGAAGGCTCAGGGGGATATTGTCCATTTATAGAAATATACCTGATGGAGGGAGTGAAGAAGACTGAGACAGACTCTTTGCAGTAGTGCCTAGTGACAGGGCAAGAGGCAGTGTGAACAAAAAATGAAATACTGAAAATTCTGCTTCAACTGAAGAAAAAAACTTCTTTACTGTGAGGTAGACAAACACTGGAAAGTCGTTGCCCAGAGAAGTTATGGAGTATCCATCTTTAGAGAAATCCAAAACCCAGCTGGACATGACCCTGGGCACACTGCTTTAGATGACCCTGCGCTGAGCAGGGGTGTTGCACTAGATGATCAAGAAATTCAAGACCAAAGCACATCAGCCTGTCAGCTGGCTGGAACATTACCGATGCGCTATCAGCCCCTTCTTTTCCCAACGAAGCCTCATGGGCCAAAGGTGCTATGCTTAGGGTTTGCAAGGCTAGGACTGTGTCTGTGCTGAGTCAAAGTGGGGAATCTGCTCAGGCAGCTGGGGCAGCTTGTCCCGAAAGTATCTGCTCTTGCCTTCTCCTGTCTCCTTTCCTCATAACTCTCCATCCTGGTGGGACTTCTTCCCATGGCAGGACTGTCCCAATTTTGGGCTCCTGACAAAGTGAAAGTCCCTTTTCCCCATGCTTTCAGGTAATTCTGGGTACAGCAGCTCTAAATGAAAGGACATTTAGGTGGAAGGTAATGTCAACTTTGCTGTCCTACCCCCATCTGCAGTTTCAAAATGATACTTTGGCTTAGCAGTGGACTGTGGAGGTGACTCCAATGGAGAATAAAGAAGACCTTGAGAAAAGACAGTGGCATGATTATGCTTCAGCTAAATCCAGTTTTAATTTCCTCAAAGTAGATGTCCTAATTTGCAAATTACTGTTCTGTGATAGAGATCCTATGTCCCATATGTAGTTAAAATATAAACAAGTCTCTTGGGATCAGGTGGGAGCTTATTAAAAGTAGCAAACCACATATGCCTCTTTTCTTGCATTCATAGTTTGGGTTGAACTCCTCTGGTTTTGGTTTGTACTAAAAGCCTTTGCCTTTCCAAAAAAAGAGGCTCCCACAGTGTCTGAGCTGAGCTTTTTATTTTTGTATTTTTTTTCCCTATAACTGGAAGGAACATTGCCTTGTGTTTGGGTGGTCAAATATAGTGTGTGCACCTTGGAAGCAACCAAGGGTTGTTATTTTTTCGTCTATCTTTCATAATAGCTGAAATCTCCCAAGAACTCCCCTAGTGCTGAATTCACAGGCTGTCTGGAATTTAATTGTGGGGTCAACACGGAACATTCTTCCTGGAAAAAGAGATGATGAGGTGGGGTAGTAAAGATGGTTAACCAGAAAAGCAAACAAAATCAGCCATAGACATTTATTAGCATTTAAAATAGAGTCTTGTCGAGTAATATGTGTGTGTGAGCGTGCGAGTGTATGTGTTAGGGGAGGAGGGGATTTCATAACTGGGTGTTTGAGGGAGGGAATAACAGCCATTCAGGTTGGGCAAACAAGGCCAAGATGTACCCTGTAATTTTCATAATGAGAGAATTTGGAGCAGGAGACTTGGGATCTGAGGTAAACTCGATGTGACAGTCTGCCAGGGAAATAGAGTGGCTACATTAAGCACAGCTTAGCATGGCTAAGGCAGCCTTTATCTAGTGGAAAGAAATTTAGATTACACTGTGTGAAAAAACTTGTTCTACTTTCTCTCCCCACAAGCATTGAGAACAATACTATGGTCATTAATAGATCTCTAACTGGATCTATCTATTTCCCTATATAAACACTTGGCAAGATAATGAATGCTGAAATCCATGTACAGAGAAATACACATATACACTAGGAAACTGCATTTTTCTACAAAACAGAAAATTTAAGTAAAAATTAAATTTTGCATTGAAAAACTGTAATGTTGGAAAATGTCAGCCAAAAAAGAGCTTTGATAACATTTTTTGGTGGATGTGCTTGTTTTCAGAACTGGATCTTAATGCCATTTTGACTCACTTGGGCTGCTGCAGTGCAAGAAAAGGTGAAGTTACAGCGATCAGGAAACTCTGCCACAGTTTTGATTCAATCTGTATCTTCTGTGAAGTTGATAAGAAGTAACTTACCTGCCCTGGTGCAGGGCTGTATGAGAAAGACTAAGTGCTGAAGTGCTGAGAAGCAGAGGGGCAAGCAGAGAGCTGAGATGGAGGTGGGAGATGAAGTAAGACAAAGTGGCTGCTTACCCCTAGGAGGACTATCCAAGCAGCCAGGGAAAAGATAATTTTTACATGTGTGTTCAGGAGGGATTTTGAGAATGTACATCTCTTTCCTAATGCCATAAAAGTCAGGGGTAATGCCCCGCTCTCCTAGATGAAGTTATTGTAGAGAGAGGCCTGAAACTGAACCGTGTCTTATGAAGAGACCCACATTCATGAGTTCTGAGTGTGGAGAGCTGGCATTAATGATAGTGATTTGGGGTGACTCTGCTTGAGCTTTGCTTGAATTATATTAAAAGAAATCTGATTTTGAAAAAGCTAGAGATCTGCATTACTAAAAGCTATTTAAGACTGGGCTCCAAAATGTGATTTCCCCCCAAATCACTCATTCCCTTGAAAATGCCTTCCCCCCCAACCCCAAATCGAAATCTCTACAGAAGCCAGGCCTGGCTGTGATCTTACTTCAAGCATTAAAAATCTTGACTTTTAAAGCCAGATTTATGCCACACATCTCAATGCAGTTATTTTCTTGCAGATCTGTCACAGATGGGAAACTTTCTGTCTGTGTCAGTCGCCTTTTGTTAATACGCTTCTGTGCTCATTTGTTTTTTCAGAGCCAAAGGATCAGAGCATGAAGATCTAGTCTCCACAGACTGCACCATACCAAGGGATAAATATGTTTTCTTTTTAATTTTCCGGCATTACAGTATTGAAAGCCAGCCTTAACAGTTGTCCAGCAAGACTGACTTTTTATTGTGCTTCTCTAAACTCGTTAATGAGAACACTGCTTTTAAAAGTTAGTCTAAGAAAATACCCAAATGAGCAATGCCTCACTTCCTCTCTCAGTCCACCCCTTTTATCCAACTTCTTCAGTCTTTTCTTTCCAGCCCTTTCCCTTCTCCTTGGTCTATTCCTATTACCCTGTCTATATGTGTCAAATTCACTGATTGCCAACTGTAATTCATGAGTTGGTAAGTCTGGGAGACTAAGAACTGAACAGTGCACCTTTTTTGGCACATCTCTACAAGATATTAACACATGGTGAGTCGCCAGGAAATTGGAGCTTGGAAAGGGGCCCTTTGGTTGACAAAACCTGGTCTAATTTTTTTATTTTCCTGCCAGCTACTGAGTAGCTTCCACTGAGGACCCATCATTACCTTCCTCTTACTTTGATGGCAGCTTCCCAGGAGCAATAAATTCAGGAGTCTGTGTATCATTGAACAGAAGTGTCCACTAGCACTCGCAGGACAGCTTCTGCCCATGGACAAGGAGAGCATGACCCCTGTGGCAGTCAGACCCATACTTACCCTATGCAATAGCTATTAAAGATCTTTCAGACTCTTCTCATCAGGCAGCACCTCTCTTTTTTTCTCCCTCCAAACATGTAACTTAGGATGTCTTTACTTTTCATATATTTATGAAACACTTCTCAGTGTTTTAGTGATCTTTTGGACTAGCAAATGCTGGGAATCCCTTTTACACACAGCTACTCAATGGCTGAATAGACACTAAAGCCATCTTTGTGTCTCCCATATTTATTTAAATTCTAGTGATTCTTTTCACGTTTTATGCAGGAATAGAGCCACAAAAGCGCTGTTACTTCTCTTTCCCATTGTACATCTACACAGGCATTTTCACATTTTGCAGCTTTGTTTAACTTAATCTCCCTTACATCTCTTTTGGCGTGGGCAATTCCCAGCTCTCTTTTTCACTGATTATCATTTTGGATTGCTGTTGGCTGCCCATACTCCTTACCTCTTTTGGCCCCTTTCCGCAAATCCTCTGTCCTCATGGATATTCTTGGCACTTCCCACTTGAGTAAGATCTGTGAATTTCATTCATGCTTGTGTTCATTTCTCTGCCAGATCATGAATGAGGATGTTAACTAACACTGATCCATGTGGATATTCCACTAAACTGCTTTCCCGCAATGCCATGTAACATTATGCATGATTCATTACCCTCTGTTCTTTGTTTTCAGCATTTCAGTTAATGATCGGGCTATGCAGCTGCTCAGAGAGAGGCTGATTTTAATTTGTGTGGCAAGAACGACTTCATGAGACATTGTCTCACATGTTTTGGTACAGACCAGATATTTTATATCTACTGTAATCACTTTAATCTTGTTACTCTATTATAACAAGAAAAAAAATTGAGTCCATGTGTATCTGAACTTAATCTATCTGTTTTTACTCATGCAAAGTCAATGAAAAGCACAACTAACTCAAAACAGTAGCTCCCCCCCACCTCTCGTTGCAAAGAATAAGAGATTGAGACTTTTATTAACATCACAGCTCAAGGTTGCCTTAGCAGCTGGGGCAGGGGTCTATGTGGAAAGGGGGTTGCTTTTCCATCGTATGATACAGCAGGGGCTCTGCACCTGCCTAAGATAAACTAGTGAAATGAACCCCTTTTTAAACTCTTCTCCAGTAAATACAACCTGATTCTCAAAATAGGACTAAATTCAGTCCAAGTGCATTTTTGTGAGTGGAGAGAATGAAAAAGAGAGATCAGCAAACAGATAGCAGAAAGCACGGGTTGTGTAGGAAAGAGAGAACACGAACAGTTTCTTAAACAGTTTCTTTTTAAAAGGAAACCATTTCTTGCTTGTGTGTCGATACTTCTGCCTCTTCTTCTAAGTGCCCAGCTGCCTGCTTACTGTGTCAGTGCCTGAATTTGGTTAGGCACCTGCTGCTTTTATGAAGTTGTGCCTTATTAGTTCCTGTGCTTCAATGATAACAGCAAAATCTCTGGAGTTATCCTGAAACGTCTTCTATTTTCTTAGGTTTTTAAAAAAAACTTTGGTTTTTTGAGCAAAAGCCTAAAATCTCTCCTATCAGTGAAGTTTACAAGGTTTCCATTGTTGTAAGCAAAGGCAACATTTACCCTCAAAATAAAATGCCATTCAGCAAAGAGGTTCCAGGAAAGCTGGCACCTCCACCTCCCTCGTATGTCACTGCTGCTTCCCCCAAACCGAGCAGTGATGGCATGATCAGCTGGATGCTGTCCTCCATCCTTCATTTCATCACATCTTTTGCCAACTAAACTTCAAGGGGATAGTCTTTAAGAATGGAGATCAAATAAGAACCAGGAAGTGTGAATAAAAAGCTTCATTTTCTGATCCCAGGCCAGTGGAAAAGATGTCTGTTAATTTATGAATGAATCAGATATGTACTGGAAGCCATTTACAAGGAATGTGGTCTTGGTCTCTTGCTTCACACTAGTCAAAGCAAAGTCACCTATTAAGTCAAGCTGCATGTAGGCCACCACTGTTATGCTAACCCTAATGTTAATCCAGGCCCTCAGCACGAATGATTCACAACTTTCATTAGAGCAAAAGGCCTGCTAAAACCTCCGGACAATTCCTCTGGAGAGCTGAGAGTGTATTTAGATTCAATAGACATCTGTATTTGGATTCAAATTGCATTCTTAGCTATATTTCTCCTCCCACCGCTTTTAAATCTCCAGAAAAGCATAACTTTAGAAAGGAAGGCTACATTCCCTAACAGCCAAGAGTAAGATTTACAAGCCAGATGGTGATACTTAAAATAAATAACAAAAAATGATGCAAGTTAAATTTTCCTCTCTTTCAGTGTGAAAACATCACCATCCCTTCCTCCTACTATCTCCATCTCAAGACGACTGAGTACTCTACCCTCGCTAAATCCTTCTGCACTGATTAAACACCCTTTCCTGGCCATGCTAGAGACATTGGAAGTTACACCTTCTGTCATTAGAAAGCAAAAGCTTGTGTTCATAGAATAAATGGAATGGATAGAAAAGTTCTCCCTGCTGTCCCCTCTGAAATAAGTTTCTGGCTTTCATTAAAAAAAGAATGCAAAAATGCAGGGGAAAAAAAAAAAAGAGGATTTAAAAAAAAATCTCTGGCTTTTGGTGGCCAACAGTTTATATTTTCAGTTTATAGCTAATGGGTTTTGGCAACTGAAATCCAAAAACACTAGTGGGTTTGAACAAAATAAAACAAAAAGTAAACTAGCAAACCCCTATATAAAAAAAATATACCTTTTTCTCTTCAAAAATGGTTTAGGATAAAATGCTTCATTTTGCAACCACAAAATGTTTAGTTTAAAAAAACAGCAAAAACTTCATTTTTGGCTACCATACTTTGCTTTCATGAGAGCATCAGGACGCATCTGGGACTGGAGAGCTCTGCTTGGGACCAGGGCTTAACACTGTATTTTGTTGTGCATTGCAAAACCAGTCTGTGGCTTATCGTGAGGGAAACTGAGTGAAATTATAGGTCTTGTGTAATACAATAAGTCCAACTGAATGGTCTAATAATCCTTTTTGGCACTAACATCTATGAATTGATAAAACACTGTGAACGTTTGCAGTGATACTGAGAGGACCGTATTGCCTTCCATGTTGTGGTCTCTTTCCATGTCATTCATCTGATGACATGCAGATGTCTAAATTTAAGCCGAAGAATCCCGCTTTAGTGTTGTTCAGAAAACACAAAAGTGTTGGAAAGCATTTCTGTGACCAACAGAGAATCTCCCTGGTATATCCTATTGCCACTTGCATATACCCAACTCCTGTCTGGAGATCAGGAGTGTGCTGGGGGTAAGAAGAAAACATGCCTTTCAGCTATTCCTTTTAATCATGGGAGACCTTTCTGCTGCAGCTGGAGTGGCAGAATTAGCAGACTGTACTAACTTGAGCCAAGGATTTGC
This sequence comes from Gymnogyps californianus, assembly GCF_018139145.2. Classification (NCBI taxonomy): domain Eukaryota; kingdom Metazoa; phylum Chordata; class Aves; order Accipitriformes; family Cathartidae; genus Gymnogyps; species Gymnogyps californianus. The sequence goes on from NC_059472.1 coordinate 166,372,130, forward strand.
TAAAAAACCAAAAAGTGTGAAAATCTGTGTACAGTCATCAGTTTCCTCAACACGAGGTAGTTCCACATCCTCATCACCGGACGCCCAGACATTGTAAAAGCCTGTCAGTGCCTTTCAAGCAGTCAGAGCATTTTCAGTGGCTGGTCTTCAGTAGTGTAATACTCTTTCAGAAGAGCCAAAACTGAGTCTCATCATGACAGTACTCATAGTTTGATGCTCAGTCACCGTTCTGTTTTCAAAACTAAGGTAGAGATTATAGGAGGAAACAACAACAGTATTTTGTTTTGCAGTAGAAGTGCAGTTTGGTACTGAACCTCACAGTCACCTCATTTATTGTCCATTGGTTCATTTAGGAGGATGGCTTGGAGTGTGCAAACTGCAATCCTTTGGGAAGAAATCGAAAGGGCAGCTCTACTGCAAGCACCCAACATATGCTCCCTAAGACTCTCATGGCAACAAGAGGTTTTCAGTCTTAAGTAGAGAAGCCACGTGAAGATCCTTGAATGTGTCCAGAGGAGGGGAACAAAGCTGGTGAAAGGGCTGGAAAGAATGTCCTATGAGGAGCAGCTAAGGAGCTTGGGTTTGTCTAGTTTGGAGAAAAGGAGGCTGAGGGGTGACCTCATTGCTCTCTACAGCTTCCTGAGGAGGGGGAGTGGAGAGGGAGGTTTAAACTGGACATTAGGAAGCATTTATTTATCGAGAGGGTGGTCAAACACTGGAACAGCCTTCCTAGAGAGGTGATCGATGCCCCAAGCCTGTCAGTGTTTAAGAGGCATTTGGACAATGCCCTTAATAACATGCTTTAACTTTTGATCAGCCCTGAATTGGTCAGGCAGTTGGACTAGATGATAGTTGTAGGTCCCTTCCAACTGAAATAGTCTATTCTATTCTATTCTATTCTATTCTATCCTATCTATCCTATCCTATCCTATCCTATTCTAAAGAGAGATCTGATTGCTGTCTTCAACTACCTGATAGGAGTAAGGGGAAGATGTAGACAGACTCTTCTTGGGGGTGCACAGTAATAGGAGTAAAGGCAACAGACACCAGCTGAAAGAAGGGAAATGCCCTTTAGACATTGGGAAATAAATAATTCATTATAAGGTTAGTCAGACAGTGGAAGACAGGCCAAGAGGGGTTAGGGAATCTCCATCCTTGGACATATTAAAAACTTAACTAGACCAATTCCAGGAACCTGATCTAAACTGAATCTTTTCTGAGTGGGGAGTTAGACCTGACAGCTACCAGAGATCTCCTCCAACTCAAAATATTCAACAGCAAGGGTCTGAAGAAATCATTAATCCTTAAGACAGCTTCATACCACATGAGTGATGGTTATGTTCAGTCCAGACACCAAACTAAATTGAGTCTGAAACAAAATTCCCAAGCCAGATGTAATGGATTTAGAGGGACCAGGCCATCACCTTCTTTGATGAATTGATCTCTTTTTATTGCACCAAATAAAGAGTTATGGTAATATATAAAGAGATATAAGTTTTCAGCTAGAGCAAATTTGTTTGTATCCAGTACAAAATTGTCCAAAAACACCAAAGGCAAGGTTTCTGTAAACTGCTTGATAATCCTTTATGGTAGATTAAATTCAGGTATGGTATACTTTGCAGTCTGCTCTCGGCAAAACTGTATCTGGCTGTCAGGCATAGTTTGGCATCTCTGCGCTATCACTGTGGAGATGTTTTAGGTATTTAAAGTCTATAGAGTGAAACAAACCTGTTGGCATTCTGTTTTGCGCAACATGAATGACTTGATGTGGCAGTTAGCAATAGCAGAGTCCCTTGTGCGGAAGAGGCTGGCTGCCACCCTGCATCGGTGCATGGATGCTTTCTTGAAGCTGTTATCATTTCTGAATGTCACTGCAGTCAAAGAACAGTGGCACTGAACTCCTTGCATCTGTCAGACTGAGTATTCAGCATGGAAATCTTTCCATGGATACCAAAGAAAAAACAAAACATAAATAGAAGCTCCCAAAAGATGTTCCTACCTGAATATGGAGAAGATAGAATAAGCTTTTCTATGAAGCTCTCGTTTGATCAGAGCATTTGAGGACAAAAGCTTGAGTAAAACTATTAAATATGAAGGATTGTTGGATCATGCTCTTCAATCCTATTGTTTCTTACCAGTGCACTTATTCCATAAATCACTGAATAATACCCCTCTGACACTCACAGTGACACAATTTATTTGATATTATCTGCAGAAACCAAAGATGACTGATGAGCTTAGATTGTTCATCATATTATGTTCATATCAGTGATGTTTCTCACAGTCTGTTTTATTAGTTCTTTCATAGGACTCCTTTCATAGTCCTTTCATAGTATCTCCTCTTGTGAAATTAATAACAATGAACCTCAAATTTAGGGGTCTAGTACTGAAATTCTACTTCATTTTTTTCTTGCCTTAATTCTACCCCATTACTCATTTATGTCATCTTTATAAAATGTTCTTCCAAGTTAGATATAGATAATGGTTCATTTTTTTACTTGAAACATGAACCAAAACTTCAGCAGGGAGCTGTGTTCTGGGCTGAAACAAAACAGGGTCTTATGCAGAGACTTCAGCAAAATAAAAGCAGAAGGTCAAAAAGCTGATTTGGGCCAAATCAGGTAATATGTATTTACAAGAGACAGTTTGCTATCCTTTTAGCTTTTTAAAATAAAATCTATATAAACATCTATTTTAAACAAAAATGTCAAAAAGTACCATTTCAAAAAATGTCAAAATTGAAAGCTCCAGCCAAAATGCTTTCCTTTCCCTCAGCCAATTGACTATGAATTAAAATAAAATAATCCAGCTACATGTAAATTAGTTCTATCCATCTCCTAGCCTTTTCCTGTGTAACACTTACTTTGGCTATTGTAACTTCTTCCTCACTGTTTTTAGGTCTTCAGGCTGAAATCTCCACGGCAGACTAAAAAAGTAAACATGGATTTGCTGATAACTTTTGGAGAGAACTGAGGCTCACCTCTCCCCAGAACCCCTGTTTTCCCCCACTTTCCCTCCCTCTCCCATCAAATTCCTGGCTCTCTACGGTCTGCAGCATCCAATTCATTGACGATACCTAATCTTTCTGCCTCGCTGTCTTAATTTCATCTCTAGCTGCCAAACACAGGCTACACAAAGAAATAAAACCCAGCCTTTTCCCTTTCACTCAGCAGGGAGCTCTATAAAGATTCCTTCATTAGCAAACACATAGCTGCCAGCGATGCTCTTTAATAGCTCCCTTTCCCTGAGATGCTTTATGGCTACAAATGAAGACTGATCACAGGCCAAAATCTCCCCGCTAAATAACTCACACAAATTAAATACCTTATTTGTCTGACCATTCCCCAGCAGTAAAGAGACTACAGGCATGCCTATGCCATCTCTCTGATAACTGCACCCTGGGCTGTAATTACCTGTGCATCTAAATGTAAATGACTGCAATGACAAGCATATCTATTGCCCACAAAACACCAGCACTACTTCTATTTTGTTTATAACAGAAGGAAAGGACACATCTGCTTCAAGCTGTTCTGTTGGCGAGATGTTCTTGTAAGGTTTAATCAAGTCATTCAGCAGTCTCAAGAGACTGGTGAAACTGTGTGCTATAGAATGACGTCACGGGGTGAATTTTTGGAATTCAATTTCCATGGCAATACATAACACTGAAGGGCAAAGCTATATGATGCTGTCAATCCATCAAAGTCTATGCAAGTATATGGAATCATAGAATCATAGAATATCTCAAGCTGGAAGGGACCTATAAGGATCATCAAGTCCAACTCCTTGCTCCTCACAGGACTACCTAAAACTAAACCATATGATTAAGAGGGTCATCCTATCAGTAATCAATGTACGCTTTGGGGTCTTCTGCAGAGAATTTTCCTGAGACATTCCTTGTGGTATTCAGCCAAAATGCTGACTCCTTGAACTTCAGAATAACATAATGAGCAAAATAGTTCCTACCTGCTGCATATCCAGCAGGCTTCACCCCAAGAGAAAAACTAAGGTTAATCTTTTGAGGAACGGAACATTTTTGGTCAAGGGTACGAGTAGAAAGGCTGAGGGAGGGATACGGATGAAGGTAGGCCCAGTGCTCCACCCCAGTGCTTTCGAGAGAGGCACAAGTGGAGAAAAACTCAAGAGTTCTTCATCCATGAAGCAGGGCCAAAAACTATTCCTCTGCTACATGGGTATGCTATGGGGATAAAATTTTGTGCAGCCCATTGATATTCTGATTAAAAGAACTACATGAGTGTTAAAGCAAAGGAACATTCAAAGCCAATAGTGCATCCAAAGGAACATCCAAGGCTGGTAGGTATGTTAGTGCCTGCATTCACGCATGTGTGCATGTATGTGTGTGTCTTTCCTGATGATATATTGATGATATCCTTTTATTTCACTGCATCTGGGATGCACAGATTCAAAGACCTAAACAGCTGACAGAAATCAAGAAACTGCCATCACCAACGTCCAAGAATTAGAAAGAGATACAGAAAATCAAATAGTTAATATATAGCACAGTTGATACTTGAATCCAGATCTCCAGAAATCAGAGCAGTTGCCTCATCTCAAGCCCTTGTATGCAGATGAATTCTTTCTTTCTTTGTACACCCTTGTAGATAACAGACATTTTACAAAAAATTGTTCACAGCTCTCTTAAAGAGAGAATAATATAGAGATGCCCAAGAATATAGAGATGGAGATGACTTGGATCCTACTGCAGATTTCCTCTACAATTCTGGCCAAGTGTTTTGGCTTCTTTTATTGCTGCCACTCTATGTTCTCTCTTGTTTATTTAGAGAATACATTCTACGTTGGAGACTAGGTTTCTCTGACAACTTTTATGGTATCAACTGCAAAGGGCCTTTGATCTCAAATGCATGTTCAGGGAAGTAGGACCACTAATTTGAGAGCTTAGAGATGATGTCCTTCCACAATTCAGGAAGAAAGAAACCAGAACATGATCTCCCAGGTTTTGATTAACTTTAAGAGAGTCCAAAACATCAACCTAATGAAACTGAGGTCAAGCTGTATTTAAGCTCTTAATCAGCATTTTTAATGAGAATGGGAAATTTTATAGGGAACAGGTTATCATAGTATTTCAAAGATAGGGAAGTTGAAAAAAAAGATGTGACTCAATCAAGGGAAACCATGACTGAAATCCAGAGTTTTCAAGCCTTTAGGGCAAGTTTTGCTTTCATAGACTACCCTGCCTTTTTTTAAGACAGCTCCCACCCTATTTCCTCCTTAGACACTGAACAGCTCAACAGGACTATGAACTTCAGCCCAAAGTGAGTAGTCAACTGCATGTTTTGTTGCTGGCCTGAGTGGAAATCTTGGCTCTTTGCACTTAGCCTGGAAGAGAAAAGGACTCCTTTTTGAAAATTGCATTTTGACGTGCTTACTGATTGATTGTTGCTCTTAGGATGCTATCTTGCCATGACACATTAATGAAATAGCTCAAAGTTTTACTACCCAACTAATTTTCCAAACAGCAGTAAAAAATCCCAGTATTGTACATGTCACCTCAATTTACTCCTTTTTCTCAGCCTTGCACCTCGTTAAATTTTGATTTGTGCCTAGAAGCAATCACAGGATATGAAATTGCTCCAGTGAGTCTTAAAGAATACTAAGTAGTCCTTCGACATTGACTTTGCTTTCTATACACATTAGTTTCAGGGCTCTGAATTCTGGATTTGGGACAATACAACAATAAGACTATCAAGAGAGAGATGACGATATAGCTCATTCCATATCTTCATTTCATTAGAAGCTCTGCCTTCAGTAAGAACATTTCCAGATTGAGGAAACTCTTGGACAAAAGCTTTTTCTTTTTTGCTTGTTTGGTTTTCTTTGGAAGGGGATTTTGTTGGAAATAATTTAATTATTTAAGACTTTTAAAGGGTAAAACTTTCATTGCTAATGATATCTTACTTCTAGGTTGCATGATGAGATCAAAGCCTTAGAGAGCTGATTGTAAGTTGATGGCAAGAACATTCCTCAAGTTTGTAGGAGAACCACTTATAAATCCTCACTCAAATAATTTTGCCCTTTCAATAAGAGAGAATACTTTCAGTAGAAGAGACTGAAAGCAGATCCCGTATTTTCTCAATAAACTTAAACTCTCTATGTCAGGGATTGCAACTCCACTGCAAAATGTGTTTGGGTCTATAACTAAGGAAAAGCTTACACACTGCAAAATTACGAAACCTTCTGACTGAGTACTCCAGTCACCACGGCAACTAGAGAAGTCTCAGCATTTTATTCTGCGTTCCGTTTTCTTTCCATTAAAATACTCACAGTTTTTGTTTCATCCCACTTCACAGCAAAGAATTATTTTTTTAAATGTCAAAATTTTTTTTCAGGACTGAACCAGAAAGCCATTTCCTGCCCAATTCTAAAAATACAAATTGTGAAGCAAGCATCCTGCCTTCTCAAAATAAAATAAAATAATGTATTTCATTCCAGTAAATAAAACCTCAGCTAAAAACATGTCACTGACCTGTGGACTGGGTATCACTGGATCAGACAGATCAGTTAAGCCCATCCTCTCCAGAAATCACGGCTATTGGAAGCATTTGTTATGGCCTAAGTAGACCAGATACCCAGCTACTAGCAGGAAACAAGAATTGAAGTCCCCAAGGATGAAATATTGGAGTGACATAGATCAGTTGTAGTCATGGAAAATAACGGAGGAAGAGGATACAGTCACGAGGAGAAAACATTCAGATTAGCACCATCCCTCCAAAGCATGAACAACACTGTCATTTTTGCATGTGACAACAGATGTGTTGCTTTCATAAATTAAGATTGTTCTAATGAAGAAAAGAGGGGCTTTTCTCAGCTGAGGTAGACAAGTACATTTTCAGAGTATCAGTGACTCCTTCTTCTTCTGGAAGACTTCTAAATGTTCTCTAATTATATGAAGCATTTGGAAGAAAAAGGTGACGAGATAGGTAGGATAGTTTTCATCCAAAGAGTAAATTGACAACAGCACTTTAATCAGGGGAAATATAACTGAAATGGGATATAAGAGATTTAAACGATCATAAATTGTACTGAGAAGCTGGATAGGACACATATAACTTTCTCCTTACGTTAAAAAAATAGGATGAGGAGACATCACATCTGTGAAGTTATCAAACATGTTTAAAAACAAGTGAAACACAGAATTCCTTTCATATAAAGAATAATTCAATGCTCGCTCTTGTTAGCATAGGATATTGGGGAATAAAATATAATATGGTCCTAAAAAAGGAATTAGAAATATTCATGGAAGAAATAGTGTTTGGTGGCTGTTAGATAGGATGGACATGACCTGCATCTGTGGATGTCTCCAAGCACTTGATTGTTGGAAGCCCTTAGCCACAAAAAGAGTCACGCTACGCAAACTCTGTACATACAGAGACTGTCTATACATCTGCCCCAGACCACTGATAGAGGACATAAAGACCCAAAGATAAAGAGAATCTTGGCTAAGAAAATGGCACAATTAGTGCTGCAGTTCAAATGCTAAAGTCTGTGTAGGATCTTCAAGTGTCTATCCCTGGTAATTAAAGGTGAAACTGCTACAAGCACAGCTAAAGGAGACCTTACCATTTGATTACAAAATACATTAAAAAGGCAGATTATTTAATTTTATCAGGAAGAAATATGCCATTTGCAGGAAGGGAAGGGGTGGGAATTTTAAGATTTTTCAGGTAGCTTTCCTCTTTTATGATGGCATCTGCAGAACCCAGCTGTGGTCAGATGTACCACAAGGGACACCATTCCTGTATTATTCCTCTGCCAGAAACAAGAAATATCAGAAATCTAGTGAGAAAGATAAACCTTGTTCCCATGAAATGTTTTTGATTGGTCTTGTGGACATATTGCACCAGTTTCTGCTCTTGGTCTCCCTGACATGAACCAAGTTATTTATTTAGATGAAGTTCCTGGGAAGACAGCTGCTCCAAAATCAGTCCAAGGTGATGCAAGCCATCTTCCGCAATCTCACATTGAGTGACCTGACCCATCCAAACCTGTAAGTTTCTGCCATCTCCGTAAAGAACCAAATCAGGCTCCAGAGGACCAATTCTTCATATAATGCTCAATCCAGAGATGCACCAAGTTCTCAGAGTGTCTTTCTGCTAAGATCGCTCTGAACTGGGTCATGGCCACAAGAGAGTTTACAGGTTGTCCTGTATCCCAAGCAGAAAAAGATTGGTGTAAAATGTAATAACAGTGATAGTATTTGGACCTACCTTTTTTTTTTACCCTTATTTTAAATTTTATTATTTTCAGCTGCTTTTAATTAAATGCTCAAATCCTTCCGGTAGCTTTAGAACCTTCCCCCTCCCTTCCAAACGCACACAAATTAAAGAATGCTTCCCCTGTACTTAATTCATTAAAAAACAGGAATACAAACTAGAGGTTTTGGATTGCCTTTTTTTTTTTTTCCCCCAAGCTGAGACATTCCTCATTTTATTATTTTCCCACATTTTTTAACTACTGCATAAAGAGCTCCCATCTGCAGATGCATTTGAAAAACACAGGTCACAAATTCTGGCTAGGAGTCCAGCTTGTAAAATGTTCCCTGACCTTTTAGACAGAGCAGTACAGTATAGTTATTTATATAGATCTTTTTTTCTCTTCTCCCTTAGGGTAAAAAAAAAAAAAGGAAAGAAAAAAGTTTTGGTGCAAAATGTGTTTTGCCAACTATGCTGCAACAAGTAGATCTGGCATTTCCTTCACAGAGGTCAGCTGATGCTTTTCCTTCAAAATCAGCAGTATTCTTCTGATTTCCACCATCTGTGGATCCTTCCTAAAGTAACACTCCAAAAAGCATGTGGAATTCATTTATGTGGGTACGAGTGTTTTGTTTGGCTTGGCAATCTTCTTTTGAAAATGTACGTGTTGGACTATCTTCAGGGCTTTCCAGAAGTGCTCAGAATGGATCAGGGTAGAAGGGGTGTAGGTGTCCTTTATGACCTTCCCCTGCTCCTGGCTGGTCTGGGTACAAAGCCAGTCTTACAGTATAAGCCTAAAGGCTGTATTTGCCAAGAACCACTCAACCTGTGCCACACACCCTGGGGAACAGAAGTGAGGGGAACCGCTCATAGTCGTTCACAGGTAGGAGATGGCCATGCCTCTCCAGGTCTCCACCGGTATTTTGTGGGGTGGAGCAGGGTGAGGTGTGAAACTAGGCTTCAGGATGGCCCAGTGACGACAGCCTCTGCTGGCTTATTTCCCCCACAACCAGGGATTTGTGTACCCTGCGCCAGCTGGGCTCTAACTAGTACCGGATTCGAACTTCTTGTGCTACTGGCAAAGCTGAAGACCTGCCAGCTGGCCACCAGTACTCTGATTTTTCCGAATTTCAGTGCCTCTGTCTAGGAACTTCATAATTGCAAGAGTTCAATGGGACAATTATCCCAGGGTGTACATAACGTATTACTACAGTGCATATCATTGCAAGCTTAGGAACTAAAGCAATAGATTTTGGGATGTGGTCCTACCTATACATGGCACCTTACGCAGTATCCAAGCTTTCATAGCATCCCTTAACACTCAGCTGAAGAGTAGAGCCACAGTATTGCCCCTATTTTAAAGACAGAGCTGAGGCTCCCCAGTGGAATTTATCTGGCCAAATGTAGGCATCATCCTAAAGTAGATGGCAAAATCAAGTCAGATGAACCATACTTTAAAAATGTGATTTGTCTCCATTGACTGTGGAAGCAGCCAAGTGCAACTAGTGAAGCTGTAAACGTCTGCATCGCAGACGTATAAAGTTGGGTGAGATGAATCCCACCCAAAGTGAGTTGGCAGAGTCACATGATGTGTCTGAGAAGAAACTGGGAAGAGGCATGCAGATCTCCCACACGCTAGTGTTATTGCTAACGCATTAGCCTATCTTCCTGGCTGCACAAGCAGAGAATAAATTACGTATGGAGAACACATTTTTGGAAAGCCCAGAAGGGAAAGCTTCCCATACAAAGGGGGTGAGCGGTGCCAAGGTTTAATTTCAAGAACAGGTCAGCTTCAGCTGCTCAGTGGTCCTCACTGAGCTGGCCTGCAAGGTGGCCTGACCTAGCCTCATGGCCGATTTTATACGGACATCAGCTAAGGACTAGAAACACACCTGTCTACCTGTGCCATTGAAGAAGCCTTCAGCTGGCAGTGGTTTCTGACTACAACTGACCTGAAGCAGAACTGAAGGCTCTTTTTTCCTTTTTTCTCTCCCCTTGAAGACATGCTCCACTGGTTCCAGCATGCTGAAAAATGGAGGTTCTCTTCCAGCATAAATTCTGGTATAAATTGACCAGGGAGTGACAAAAGAAGCTAATAAATGCAAGATTTAATAACTGACTTGATATACAGGTGTTGGGCTTTGGTTTTGGATTTTTTTGGGTTGTTTTTCTTCTGATTTTTTTTTTAAACATGTCAATATCTTACATACTTGATAATAGAAACACTCTGAGAGGTTCCCTTTTCCATCACAAAAAGGTGGATGCCTGTGCCATGCTAAAATTCTCTGGTCCTTATGTGGGTTTTCGTGGCAACGGTAAATGGTGGAGAAAACTTTCAGTCATCCTTTGCTCTTCTATTTTGGTAATAAATCCAACCTGCAGTGGTCATTTTTTTTTTGGAGAATTATTACAGAAAATAGTGTAAGAAATAGATCTGGATAGTAGCTGTCAGGAGATGCACTGGATTTCTCATTTTCATCAGAGGGAATTGCAGGTGATCAGGTATTTTGCTTCATTAAACTTATCTGGAACAACATCTTCCATTCTAAAAATGTGCACAAAGCACCAGGGTGAAAAATAAAACAGCATTTCTACCCGCTTCAGTTGGAAGAAAGAAAAGGCAGGCTTGCAGTTTTGGTTCTGAGCTAAATGATTAAGGTTCATTTCTCAGCTCTCTTCAGAGCTGTATGCATCGGAGATAGAGCCTGGTTTCTGAAGGGTTTGTGGGTCATCACTGGTCATATTAATTGTCTAATAAGGTGTGAATAAGTGGCTCTGTTTGCCTCTCGGTTGGGTGCTGACCAAAACTAGCCTGTGGGTTCAACTGGGAAAAGGAGAGAAAAGGTGCAATTTGCAAAAAGACCTAGTGTTTGTAGACACCTACCTCCTTTTCCTGGGAAGCCATCAAGAAATGCATTAGGAAAATGCCCATAGAAGTACCCAAAAGAGGATTCAGGTCAATAGTGAGTACTTAACCCCCTTTGCTGCTACTTAATATTTTCTAGGTGCCCTTCTTTGCCTGAGAGGGTTTCACAGCTACGGTTCACACATCACCTCATCTTGCTGAAGCTATGCCTCCAACTGTAAAGGCACACATGATTGCCCTCGGTCTAGAAGGACAGCAAGGAAGGAGGAGCAGGACAGTATCCAAGAGATTAGGACTCTCAGCAGGAATATTCTGATTCCTAGACTCCTCTCTCTGGCCTGCTCCTGCAGTTTGCATGCAAAATTTGTTGAATAATTAAATAATCATCTGGAGAGTAGAAATATGCATAAGGGATAGTTAATCCGTGTTCTTTTGTCTGGCTTTTCTTGCACTTTTTTTTGGCCTGCTCCCAGGGAGATTATTTGGAAGCGGTTATGCCCAAATACTGTTTAATCTATGACATGCTTGTTATTATCCAAATACTGTACTAATCCTGCATAATGAAGTGTGGAGCTGATAGTTAATTTTTAATTTAATACAAAAAGAATAAAATATAGTAATTAAATGCAGCAGGTTCAGTGTTTGCATGTCTCCAAAGTTTAACACTCAATAACCAATTAAGGAAGAAAGCATAGAGCCGCAGACTTTAACAAATAGGCTCAGTCATGGTTGTGTGTCCCCCCTTTTTTTTAAATATAGTGTTGCCACTTGGGGTCTGTAATTGAATCATCCTTCCTTACTTCTCCTTTTCCACTACAAAAAAGAATAATTGAAGAAAAATCCTGCTCTGTTTCTGTTAATAGGAATCTAATTGCCTCTCTTCCAAACTTTCTCTGTTTTAGTGCTCATATTGAAAAGGAAATAAATGGAAATGAAAAAAAAAAAAAGGAAATAAATATGTGGAAGAACATAGATACATATTTATTTATTTATTTACAGACTCTAGCCCTGGACAGAGTCATGAGAATAGGAGCTAGAAAGGTCGTATCATAATTCCTCTGTTTTCCTCTACAGATATTTTAGTTTATGAAATAATAGTGATGACTTCAGTGAAACCACAAGCAAACTCCCCAGCCAAGATCAGAGCCCAATGTGCTGGGTGCTTTACAAACAAAATGTTAGAGACAACCCTTATTCCAAAGAGCAACATTATTTGGCTGGACAGTACCCAATGGAAGAAGCAGATCTAAGGTCATATCTAGTTGCAGGAATGCAGACAGATTTGGGATCCCAAAACTTCTTGGCCCGAAGACAGCCCTGAAACAACTACAGAATAGCTGTTTACGGTAGGAATATCAAATAGTTACACCTCTTCTACATATATGGCAAAGGTGACAGGTCCCACACAGACACAGCCTTTTTTGGAGCAGAGATGAGACCCAATACCCATCTTGGGCTTTGCATCAATGGGTATCCAGATTTCTTTACCGAAAAGAGGGGAAACTTCTAGCTCTTGAGTTTATCCATTCCTATTTTGCAATGTTATACATTCAGGAACCACCACTTCGGATAGAAGGAATGTTTGCCTTTTGGATTAGGGAGTAGCAGACAGCTTGCAAAGGAAGATACCTAAATGGAGGCAGCTACATGGAGACGTCTGCATGTGAGTTAGGAGCACAAGTTCACATTATCATCAGTGGAAAGCTGAGTTAACAGAGTTTAGAGGGTGATTCACCAGACACAACAGTGTGAGTGAGATTCACTTTCCTAAACTTAGAAATCTAGTAGTATTAGAAACACCTCAGGATATGTGGGACATGCACGCAGGGCTGCCAAATTTTATACGTGAGCTAAGTGAGACCCACACCTTCCTGCAGTGTCAGTTGGAAGGCGAATTAGATTCCCTAGGGCATCTCATATGGACGCTAGATGCCTAGATATGGTCAACTGAATACCCCTATGATTGTCTTCTTTAGGAAGAACTGCATTGCTGTCTGCATTCAGTTGACCATGTTGACTAGCTCTGCATTTATTGCAGTGGAAGCTGGGACATCTAGCACACGCATAGACACCGAACTTAAGTCTTGATCCATGAACTAAATTTTATTTTAAATATCACTGCTACTAATTAGATCTGGCATCATGGTATGCTGATCATTAGAAGATTAGCATCACAAAAACTTCCTGTCTCACTGAACTAATGTATTTATTTTCTCTTTGGTTTAAGCCAAGAGATAAACAAGTTGGGGGGTGCAGGGAGTGGAAAAGGAAAACAAATGCAGAATAAGGAGAAAAAGGAAAACTCACGGAAACAAAAATATGCCCATGGTGAATAGTTAACCTGTGGAATTCACTGAGACAATGTAGTTTAATGTTAAATTAAACTGTAGGTTGCTACTACAGTATGATACAGAAGATGACTGAGTTGACAGAGGTGTCGTGGTTTAACCCCAGTCAGCAACTCAGCACCACGCAGCCGTTTCCCCCTCCCCCCTCCCAGTGGGGTGAGGAGGAGGAAAGGAAGGAAAAAAAAGTAAAACTCGTGGGTTGAGATAAGAATAGTTTAATAACTAAAGTAAAATATAACACTAACAATAGTAATAATGAAATATAATAATAATAGTAATGAAAAGGAATATAACAAAAAAAAGGAGGGGGGGGAGGAAACAGTGATGCACAATGCAATTGCTCACCACCCGCTGACTGATGCCCAGTTAGTTCCTGAGCCGCAATCCGCCCCTCCCGGCCAACTCCCCACAGTTTCTATACTGGGCATGACGTTCCATGGTATGGAATAGCCCTTTGGCTAGTTCGGGTCAGCTGTCCTGGCTCTGCTCCCTCCCAGCTCCTTGCACACCTGCTTGCTGGCTGAGCATGGGAAACTGAAAAGTCCTTGGCTTAAGATAAGCGCTACTTAGCAACAACTAAAACCTCAGAGTGTTATCAACATCATTCTCACACTAAATCCAAAACACAGCACTGTACCAGCTACTAAAAAGAAAGTTAACTCTGTCCCAACTGAAACCAGGACAAGAGGACAGAAGTCTGGAGTTAAAACAGTAAACTAAAAACAAGCTGGCTTTGAAGGCCAAGTAATCTCCATTACTCAAGACATATAAGCTTTCCTCTGTCAAAGCAATGGGAATAGGAAAGTACTTTTCTCCAAAACAGGCTATTCACTGAACTGCAGGATGCTGTTAAACTAAAGGATTTCTAGCATCATCCTCTAAAGTAGCTGATATCAGCCGTTTCAAAAGAGGATAACAGACCAGAAGGCTATTTCTCTGGCCCTGTGTTATCCATTGCCGTTCCTAAACTACCAATCTTGGAGACATACATAAAACTCATAATTAACAAACAAAACTGAAGTCTCAGACCACAGCTAATTGGAGTGAAATACCCATGTTTGCTGGCATGCAGCTGAGATGATTGTTCCCCCAGCACTGTTTTCTCACCAGACTAGCTGAAGCGTGTGCTTAACAAACCAAACCATCACACAGACACTTTCCTCAAGCAATTATTTTTTTTTCCCCTCCGAAGATGAGCTGAAGTGTGTAATTGCTCATCAGCTTCCCTGCCTCAAAGCAAACTTGGAGACTGTTGCACTAATGATAGCCTCATATTAGTGGCTGAGAAGAAGGTAATTAGAATCATGCTGCCGAAAGAAATGAGGAGCAGATTGTGTGTTCAGAAGAGCATTTTGTAGGTACAGCTACAAATTAAGACCTCTGTGATGTCTGAGGAAACAGTGAGTCAGTCTGTTGACTCTCGCAGAAGGCTCGATTTCAATATTGTCACTGCGGGTTTGCATCACTGTTAGAGCTGCTCTGTGCCCTTGAAGGTTTGTGTTCCTAGAGACCTGGTGTAGCACATCACGGGGAGCTGGATGGAAAGGTGGAGGTGTTAAATGAAGTGTCTTCCCCTTATTCCAGCCCTTCTTGGCATCTCTACTTCCTAGCAAGTGTATGCAGCGGTGCATCTTGGTCACTCCTATGGAACAGTCATTCCCCTAAGTCTTGTTAACTGGAGTTTGCAGTCTGGAAGACAATTTGGGACAGGTGCTTAGGCGTAAAGCAGGCCAAATTACTTAATGCAGAAGGAATATGTTCTTTAGAAAAGGGTGCTGAGGTCAGGAAACTGTTGGAGGCATCTGGAGACCACTATTCTAAAGCCCTAATGAGTGGCCTGGACCTGAAGGCCGACCTACAGCCCAGGCTCAAGGGGATGTTCTGGCTGAGGGGAGAGTTTCATCCTCCACCAGACCTCTAGAAACCCTCACTCATTCTTCCCTCAGCATCCCATGAAAGCTGCTCCCCTGCTGAGGCGGTGAAAGGAAGCCCACCAAACAGGAAAGCCCACTGCGGCCTCTGCTACAGTGTGTTTATCTGATGGCAGTCCTGTTCCCATTTTTGTGCTCTAGCTTTGTTCTGGAGAGTTCCTATGGAGGCACAGATCAGCTCTTGCACTGCCTCATTTGCAGACAAGCTGAAAATCCTAGTCTGAGTGAGACAACAGCAGGACCAATAGCAAGAGAGGGCTTTACTTAATTTTGTTTCCAGAGAATGTTCCTAGATATACAGTATAGGCTGGAGAAAAAATATGCTTCTGATGCTACCTCACGATTGAGAAAACTCAGTGATTTTGAGGTAATTAAATCATCTTCCATTAAGGGCCTCAGGTAGCTCATTCTGTAACACAAGACACTGTAATAGCTTGTATTAAAGAGATAACGTAGCAGCACAGAAAACTCAAAGAAGTACTATACCTAAGGAAACCTTAATAAGGTGAATTTTGTAGCTATTACCTAATTAGGCTTGCAGCTAATCAAGGCACTTTCATTCTCTTAACAAATATGCAAGGTTTGTGCAAGCTTAACACCCAAATGTCCATTTCCAAATGTTCCTTCAATTACTGCCTGGGCAAGAATTAAAGAAGCTGTGTTTCTCCATGCTTTCCATACTCTTCAGTGCTTTTTGTTTCCAATCTGCAAGAAAGAAGATATGCAGGAATGAGAACAGTGAGAGGAACAGAGATATATGTTCAAGTATTGGTTGAAGATTCGTCAGTGCATCTAATTTTATTCGCAGTAAGGATTTTTTGCCTATATTTAGGCAACTCCCAAGCTTCTCAGAAGACTCCACACATCACCAAAGAGTTCATAATATTTTAAATGTCATGAAAAGATGGACAGATGCATTTAAAATTAATAAGAGCAAAAACTCTTAGACATTGCCACAGAACAAAATGTTGTATTATTAAGAGTAATAGATTAGACATCATTCTAGAAGAATCTTGAGTCAATGTGTAAGTTTTTGTTTATCAGGAATACGAATACTTGTCCTTGTACAGAGCCAATTATCCTGGCATGGCATGCCATAGTACCGGGTATGTCTGTTGGCATGGGTACATGCCCTTTCTCTTGTCAAGGTCTCAAACATAAGCCAAAAGTTGGACTGCTTTGTTTCCTAGCACAGAATCAATTATTTTGCTGACTGAATCCAGGCTGTCTCCTCATCACTTTGGGATGCAGCCATCAGAGCTGGAGGTCAGAAAAGGTGCTTGCTTAGTGCTGTAATAACTGTGCCATTAATAAGCTAATGCCCTTAACATTTTTCAGATTTCTGTATTATTTTTCTTGTCATCTGATACATATTGCTCATACTGTTCTGATTGCTAAAGTCATTTTTCCCCTCTAAGCTAATGTCCACATCTCTAAAGTCAAGTGGCAATGGATGAAGACTCTTAGGCTGACAAATCATTGAGATCATCGACTCTCCTCCAAGGGAATAACAGTCCAATGTGAGCTGACCTTCTGCTTCCCGTGTTCACATTATACTGCTGGCTGGTTCAGCCTTCCAAGGAAAGCTGCCAGCCATAGCCATTCACTTGCTGTGTTAGTTGCCAAATGCTTGGTCTGCCAGCTAGGAGCTCCTTTGCCAAGCTCCAGTTGTGATGAGTTCCCCAGCACTGATCCAAGCTGAAAATAGGTGCAGTTGGATCCGTAAGCCTCTTTCTTTGTATTTATTCAGTGGGGGAGGAAAGCAAGAGAGGAGGAAACGAAGCTGAGTTTTACGCAGACATTGTTACAAGTCACAGGAGAATCTCAAAAGGACTGGAAGGAGAGTTTGACTCAGACAGAAAAACCCAAGAATCCAGATGCTTATCCAGAAGCCTTTGATCTCTCAGCATGGAAAGTCTAGGTCAGGTTTTCAGGCTCTTCCTTGAAATTTTTGGTGCTTTTTTAGTCCTGCTTGAAAGCCATCCATCTCTGCGTACTTCTGTCTCTCAACAGAATTCATAAACAAGGAAGGCAACGAGTAACTAAAATGTCTGAATATTCATTCAAATTCTGGGTGTCTTTTGAGGTTTCTTCTCATTTTTTAGCTAATTAATCCTTAATTGTTACCAAGTTTGTTCACAGTGGGTTTCCCAGGCTGAACACATCCAGAATAGTAACCATTCTAAAAACATAATGCTATTATGGAAAAAGCAAAAGACATTAATTAATGAATAGAGTAGATGGGCAGATGAAAAAGAGCAAATATCATTACTTAGAGTCTATTACGGAACAAAAAATTGTGATTACTACAGAAAGGAACAAAGAGCTCATTTACATATGATCAAAATTCATTTTCCCTTGGAAAAGATGATGACAATTAATTAAATGGTATCAGCAGTTATTTTAGAGGAATAAATTCAGTGCTGAAGGGGAAAAAAAAGAGTGAGAGAGATAAGGAGGAAAAGGAGGAACAGATCAGACAATAAGCTATCTAAAGGAATTGGGTGAGATTTTCTACCGACTGCTCCAGCTGTTTAGAAGGGATGGCAGTTATGCACATATCGCAGAAATGAAGCACTGATTCCTCTGACATCTTCATCTCAGATGGTCATTCAGTAACCAAATGGACATCAGTGATGATCCAGCCAGTGAAGTCAGTGGGATCTAGGATGCAATCTGTCTCATACTGAAGTTTAGTAGTTCAGGTGAATTGAGCTAAAATTGCCTTCGCTATCAAATAAGAAGGGAGTCTGGGAAGATGAGTTCAGACATAGATCTCCACACTGCAAACACCTAAATTTAGATTAAATAAATTTCCTCCCTCTGCAGAGATCAGAAGTCGAAGAGATGATTACGATCATCTGCACCATATTGTACGATAAACTGTATGGGATGTCTAAGAAGTGAAAGATGGGGTACTACGCAAGATCATGTGACCTGATAGCATGTATTGAACTAGTCAACATTCATGAGGTGGCTAAGATGCCCATAGCTTTCACCATAAATCCATACTTCCCATATATATGGGCTGTCCCATTTTCTTCCCTCAAACTGCCTTGTACCTGATGGCAATAAAACCAGACTGAAGGCAAAGGTTCACTCTATCTAATAGACATACAATGCCATCTGCCAAAAATCAGAGAATGTCTCAGGAAGTGGTGGCCAGTGGAGAAATCAGGATTGATCCTTCCCCTCCCACTACTCTAGAATATACTTTTCATGTCCAGCAGCAGAGATGAACACGGGAATGAATGTGGAAATCCTTTCTAAACTGGGGAGAGAGCTCTGTAGAGTCAGGCCATGGACATGAGAAGGATGTGCGATGTGTGGGCAAGACAGCCCTGTGGCAGTAGGAAAGATGTCCTTCTAGTGACCTCCTTTCTAGCCTCAATGGAACAGAGACCTAAAAGAAAGTGCTGCTATCCACATAACAAGAGCCACTGCAAAATGCCAAGCTTGTGCTCTTATTGAGAGAGGTCCTTCACAGATCTACTAACAGAGAGGTTTTCTCAAGAAGAAATGGCTGATCAAAGAGACTGTACCTGATTTTATTCAGAAAGTAATACAAGAACTAGGAACTGCATTTCCTTACTACCAAGAAAGTACCATGCCCATTTCATTACACTGCTCCCAAATGTAACTAGAGCTACAAAGAGAAATGCGTAAATCTGTGTAAGGTTAGGCCATATACCATTTGCTGTCTTCTGAGAATTACAATAAAAGATTCTCATTCATGACAGAAAGTAATCATATGAAAGCTTTACCTGGCAATATTTATTCTTTATCAAAGTTAAGCATTGTTTTCTCAGTGTTTTGACCTGAAGAAGAAACACAGTAACAGCAACTCTTCAAACACACACATACTTTAAAAAAGTACTGTAATTAAAAAAAAAAGGGGGGGGGGGGGGGGAACCCAACCAGACACTATTCAGATAGAAGCAGGGAAAGCTGCAAACACTCAACAAAATGTTTTGATTTAACTGGCAATAGCAGCAAAAACAAATGTCCATTAGATTGTGCTTGTTTTCTTGGATATGTTTCTATAGCGTGAAGTCAAATTGTCATTAACTGCCAATTGGCTGCCAAAGTTATTTCCAGAAGTTCAAGTTTCTCAGTGGCTCTACTGTAACATTAAAGTGTGAAGAGTTTGCCCAAAGAGCCTCATCAGAGGAAGGAGTGGGCTGGATCTTAAATTGCTGCACTTATAAGGTCTTTAAGAGGAAAATTATGTATGAGGAGGTGGTGGAATGCGTTGAAAAATTAGCCCAGGGAGAGTGTGGTGATGACATCCAGGATTGGGATTAACAATGGGGTCCTGTTGTGGTTTAGAAACACTGTACTTCAAGCAGCAATGAAACTAAGGAAGTCTCATTTACAGTGGCTCTTTCCCGTGCAGATCCTCTGATGCCTACAAAGGGTAAAGTTAT
This sequence comes from Gymnogyps californianus, assembly GCF_018139145.2. Taxonomy (NCBI): domain Eukaryota; kingdom Metazoa; phylum Chordata; class Aves; order Accipitriformes; family Cathartidae; genus Gymnogyps; species Gymnogyps californianus. The sequence continues at coordinate 166,391,930 of NC_059472.1, forward strand.
TCTTCCTTACATTAGGGGAGTTATTCATAAGATTTCTCTCCCCTGTTTGGTGAGCTTTTTCTGCAAAACCTCCAGGGAATCTGTCTCTTTGAGACCGCATCTATCAAATTCAGTTGACACTAACTTGTTTTTAAAAAAGGTTGTTGAGGGGAAGGATGTACAGGCAAGATGAAGAGACATGCAAACAGATAAACAGACACAACCAGACAGCATGATTGGGCGCATTTTCTTAGGAAGCCAGAAAAAGTTAAAATACTGTGTGACGGGTAGCGTTCATTCTGTGTTTTGTGTGAACATGCAGATGAAATAGATGAACGGTGTACGGAGTACTCTGCAGAGAGATACTACTGCAAGTGGTGAGGAAAACACATAAGTATTATCTGTCTTAAACCAAAATTGCCTTGTGCGTTGGATCGGACAGGGACATCTGATGTGCTCCCCGCTGTCCCACCACAAGGAGCATGTGTTGCTTGCCCAGGACATGATGCAAAATTTTTCAGGTTTTGGTTCCCTCCAAAAGCTCCATGAATAACGCGACATTGCAGTGAGAAGTCTGAGGCAAGGTGCCGAGGATATCTGGCATTTCCTTGTTTGTAACAGTAGGGACTTTATTCTCCTCCAAACCATGTGGTTATGAATGTGATGACTGCTGCTTGTTCCTATTTTAGGGTAGTCAATCTGCCTTTTCTGTCTTGGCTCCTGAAACCTCGCTTTGCCACAAAGCACCTGGCAGAAGCAGATTGAGGCATCGTGACACCATTAACAGAGGGAGCAGGGGGGACAGGCAGGTTGTGAGGTGGTTCTACCGTCAAGGGTGTTCCATCACAACAAATAAGAAGTCAGGCAAAAATGCCAGGAAGCCTGCATGAATGAATAAAGAGCTCCTAGCCAAACTCAAGCACAAGAAGGAAGCATACAGAGGCTGGAAGCAAGGATGGGTAACCTGGGAGGAATGCAGAAACATTGCCTGAGCATCCAGGGATGCAGTTAGGAAAGCTAGAGCCCAAACGGAACTGAATCTGGCCAGGGATGCCAAAGGCAACAAGAAAGGCTTTTTTAAGTACCTGGGTGACAAAAGGAAGAGTAGGGAAAATGAGGGTCCATTGCTCGATGAGAGGGGGGACATAGTTACACAGGACATGGAAAAGGCTGAGGTATTGAATCCCCTTTTTGCCTCAGTCTTTACTAGCAAGACTGGCCTCCAGGAATCCCAGGTCCCAGAGACCTAGGAGAAAGGCTGGAACAAGGAAGATGTACCTTTGGTGGAAGAGGATCAGGTCAAGGAATACTCAAGCAAATTGGACATCTGTAAGTCCATGGGCCTTGATGGGATGCATCCGTGAGTGCTGAGGGAGCCGGCAGATGTCATTGCAGGGCTGCTCTCGATAATCTTTGGTCAATCTTGGTGACTGGGAGAAGTGCCCAAAGACTGGAGGAAAGCAAATGTCATTCCTATCTTCAGGAAGGGCAAGAAGGAGGACACAGGGAACTACAGGCTGGTCAGCCTCACCTCGATCCCTGGGAAGGTGATGGAGCAGCTAATTCTGAAAACCATTTCCAGGCACATTAAGGACAAGAACATCATCAGGAGTAGTCAGCATGGCTTCACCAAGGGCAACTCATGTTTGATGAATGTGATAAACTTCTACAATGAAATGACTGGTCTGGTAGATGAGGGAAGAGCTGCAGATATTGTCTACCTAAACTTCAGTAAGACCTTTGACACTGTCTTCCATAAGATCCTCATAGAAAAACTGTTGATGTATGGGCTGGATAAGCAGACAATGAGGTGAGTTGAAAACTGGCTGAACGGCCAGGCCCAGAGGGTGGTCATCAGTGGCATGAAGTCTACTTGGAGGCCAGTAATTAGCGGTGTACCCCAGGGGTCAATACAGGGTCCAGTCCTGTTTAACATCTTCATTAATCATTTGGATGATGGGGCAGAGTGGACCCTGAGCAAGTCTGCTGATGACACAAAACTCCAGGAAGCCAGTGGGCGGAAGAAGACGACATTTTTGGAGGTACAGGTAAGAGTTGTATGACTGAAATTTACCTGCAGGATAAAAGATCTCTTGTCTACTTGTCAGCATAGGCACCATGCCCTCCAGACATGAAACAAACACAGAGTCCACGCAGCATTGGTACTAAGATACTTTGTCATGTCACATAACCATTGAGACTTCATATCCTAGTATGTAATACTAAGAATGGAATAACCTGATGTCAATTGGACATATTCAGAAAGACTCCTGTATGCTACATGTTACAAACACTACAACTTCCACACTATGGGCTGAATGTACTTCAAAGTTACAGGAAGCCCAGAAGGTGCCTTCATACTTGTTAAACCAATAAACCTGGTTCTCTCTTGCATTTTATAAGGGACAAAAATGTCAAAAAAATGAATGGCTATTGCACATTTCTGGCTTTGGACTCCAGTTTTATTCCACAGTACTGAGAATGACGGGAGTTGACAGGGCACGATAGAGTTATGGCATAGCCCTCAATCTCATATTTTCTATAAAATCTTTCATAAAATAAACATATTGTAACTCAGAAACACCTCCCTCTTAGGCTGCGATTTCCTCAATGGTAATTAGAAAGACGGAGGGTGATGTTAGTTCCCAACGCTGGTTAATAATCCTACAAGCAGTGTGAGGACAGGAATACAGGGGTGGCTCCATGACTTGATGGAAGAACACTTTGCCCTATTGCTAACGATGGCAGCAAGGTAGTATAAGGAGGATGGTGTCACAGGGAACACTAAAAACTAAGGGTGGAGAAAGGTTTTACAGTCAGCATCAGAGAAAGACTTGCAGCTTCCTCAGAGTAGGATATTATAGAAACTTATCAAATGAAGATCTGATCTACTTGTACCAGCTGAGCCTGACACCCTCAGCATTGAAACACAAGCCTCTGCCACTCTAAGGATCCACTTCACTGAATAACACACATAGCAGGCTGTTATTTTTGTGCTCATAACCCACATTTTAAGAGCCTGATATCTTTGCGTATGCCAGCAGGAAGGCTGCTGGCTTGGTCTGCCAGTCCTATTTAGGGGTGCAAAATCCCCTTCACTGAAGGGACAATCATAAGCAAAACAATTTCAAATGCTTCAAAAGATATTTTTTTTTCCATAGCCAATCTAAAATGGAAAAAGCCTCACTAAGAGATTGGATCAGATTCCTCACTCAGCAAAGGAAAAACAAGATGACATCCAAACCTCTTAAGTCTTTTCACACATGGAAGGCCAGGCAGCCAAAATTCTCCTTCATCATTTCCACATTCAGCTTTCCACACACTGAGCATTACAGAACAGTACTTTTTACATAACAAATAACCCTTGGGGGGGGGGGGGGGGGAAGTAGAAAATCACATACATATCTGCCTGTATTTTCAAGGATTCCTGTTGGTTTCTTTTTTCACTTCCTATAAAAATATGTTTTCTATGAATACGGGAAATAGCATTGCCTCCTGTTGTCCAGTTACCTGGCCTTACCCCACATTTGTTGAGGTCAGTGGTGAACTTCTCACCACCTGTTCAGAGAATGAAATTCCACTCTTTTCAATTATTTCATTTATATTGGCTATCAAGTTTCAGAGTTCTGGGTATCCCAGTATTATCCCAGATAATTTCATGTTTGCATTTCAGCCATTCAAACCCTACTCATTCTTCCACTTCCACATTAACATTTTTGCTGTGTTCTTCATTTGAAATGATTAACAAAAGTTAGGTGGGATAGGGAGAGGCTGTATTCATACATTCGTTTGTTATTCGTATAATCAAATTATTTTCTATGGGATTGCTACTTTTGTTTGTGTCCTGTGACAGCCTGATTGGAACTGCCATCATGTGTCATTAGCAATAGGTGATGGAGTGAGTGGAGAAGGCTTTCCACACAAGCATCTTATGGCAAGCAAGTTGGATCTTGTCAAAACCAGCAGGAATCCAACATGGGTTTATAAAACTTGACACTCTTGAATCTCCACACAACCACCAACAGCAGAAAACGAGGAAAATTTTGATCAGTATGAACAGAATATTGAACTGTGAGGCTAAGGCTTATTTACAGGATGGATAATGTCCCATTCCCCATGACATGGATGGGATACAACATTTAAACACATTCATACATCTCTCTATAAACGTACACATGCACATTTATCAGCAGTGAAACACCTGCAAAAATCAGCAACCGATTTCCAAGTTAATGGCATTTTAAAGGTAAAAACGTATTTGTAATATTTGCGGGGCTTTGTAACACAACTTAAATTGATATTTAAATCTAAGAAACTTCTGGAAAATCTGGCAGTGCTAGTAAACTGGGATTTCTTGTACTTTCTGGGGTTTTTTTTCAGCATAGAATTCAATCACCTTTTCATGTTCTTTCCATGGATCTACATCTCTGCTCCTTTCTAAACCCAAAGAGATTGATAAGCTTTGAAAAGTTCAGGGGCCCCGCTCACATTCACAACAACACGTGGAAAACTTTACAATATATTTTGTTTCTGAGAAATCATCCTGATAAGCAGAAAGCATGGATTTGGCAGAGCAAGATGATATTTAAAGCATAGAACAGCTAGCAGGTGTTAGTAAGTTGCTATTGCTTCTTCCATATTGCATTGCACCGTGTTGTTATCTGTGCAATTTTTGCAATTTTGCTAACTGCTATGGATCCTGGCCATGATCTGCTAAGCAGGAAAGCGCAGGCAGTGCCTGGAGTAGAAATAGAAGTAAGTTAACTGTCATTTCTGGATTCGTTGCGCTACACCAAAATTAAGTCTATGCAGAAATTTATCTGTAGCAAATCAAAGTAACTTAATTGGAGTGCTAATGACTCTGAAATCACTGGCTTAAATACCAGAGGAGCTTCTGGGTGTATTTTCAAGAAGTGGGAGACCTGACTGCAAAAGCGACAGAAAATGTGTTGCACAAAATATCAAGAACACCTCTGAGAAAGATGGCAAAAGGTAGCCTTTGTATGCAGGGTTCAGTTTTACATTTACAGAAATGTAAGTGCAGGTGTCTTCTTGTGTCGGGGGTATCTATGCTTCAATTACAGTCAGCACAGATCCAGACAATACCATGAGCAGAGCCCGGAGTGATTCAGCTCATTTGCCAGTGGGCATTGAGGCCCCACAGCATCGGAGGTGCACCAGGGTTTTCGGGATGTTCCGTTGAGTCTGTAGACACGACACCACTTGGGGCTGGAAGGTGGAGGCCAGGTGAAACATCCCAGGGTAGCAAGTGGCTCTAGACACTGATATTTAAGCAAATTAATCCTGACTTTAATGATGTCCCATCCATTAGTTCCACCATCTGCCATCCGGATGGGAAATCTTTCCAAGGATCCTTTGCCCTACGCAGTGGTAACCCGTCGGTTTGCACACACTGATGAGAAAGCAGAGACCCATGCCATGTGGAGAGGCACCTGGAAGTCTGGCAGATGTCCTAAAACATTTAAAATAGCTCAGGACACATTTGTTTAGGCAAACATATTGTACTAACCTTGTCTGTGATATTGCAAGAGGGGTCTTCACTTTTGTTTGAATGAGTTCTGCCACTCTGTTCACTTATGCTGAGCAGCAGCCCCGTGTCTATTAGAGTATTATGCTGAAAATTAGCTTTAATGGGTGATGGATTTCATGGGAACACTATTTCTGTCAAGTGAAACCTCAGTGTCAGCTGAGCAGTTTCCAGCCTCTGACTACTAATAATAAGCACTTTTCACCAGCTTAATTCATTAGATGGGGAACAAGGATCAAAGACACAAAAGAATTTGCAGCTTAAAAAAAATAAAAGCTGTGGCTTTCTTTTTTCTTTTTGTTTGAGCCGTCACATTTTCTGTCACTGGGTTTTCTGCGTGAGCCTTGATGATGGTACAGATTTCTAAAAATGTGAACACCCAAAGAGCACCAGCCCGGAGTGAGTGCGAGCATGTGGGAGGGAAGGGAGTCTGAACCTGCAATTAAGGACAGTACCCAACCTTGTGCCATCTCCTTCTGGAAGCACCTGATTGACAGGTCAAAAGACTTGCTTGTAGACCATGGCTGCTTTGCAGAAAATAGCCTGATCTTTGTGAAAGGAATTACTTCACAGACTGAGGTCTCTTGCCTTGCAGGGGGAAGAGTGCAACAGTGAAAATGCTCAGAATTATCCCGAAGAGGAGGAAAAATACATCTATTGCTAACATGACATGTATCTACCTAATTATTTCTATCTCGGCTTTCAAGTGCCTAACTCCTGTTGTTCATAATCAACACAGGAAGGCAGGCATTGCTCTCAATGGAAGCAGAACAGAAAAATCTCACATCTTTTGAAATGCTAAGTTTATGTCTATCCCACTTGTTTTTCCAACTTGTCCAGAGAAGTGTTTTTGTAAAGCAAAAGTGAAGATGATTCCTGAGGCCCTGAAATAGCTTGAAGAGCCTGACCTTTTTGGAGCAATGAGCTCTTAGGAGGATCCATCCATGAAAATCTAAGGAACAGCACTTTCTTTCTCATCCTTTGAGTGTATTCCTACAAAATGCAACACTGTTTTTGTAGTGAACACTCAAAATTTTTCAGTCTCGCCTTTTATGATGAAATCTAAACCCCTGTCTTCTGGACTCAAGTGTCTGAACAAGAAATTTAGACTTAGCTTTCAATTCAATGAAATGAACAGAACCAAATGAACACCTGGGCTTCTAACTCTCACTTTCTTTAGGGGACTAAATGCCTTCTTGGATCTTAACTTAGGTGTAATTGTTGCAGAGAATTGCTTGGCAATATGATTTTCCTGAAACTCAAAATCTAGAAGCCAAAATAAAAGCAAATACCAACAATAAAAGCAACAAAACCCCTACCCATTTTTACTTTATTTTATTTTTTACAGATAAATTTCTGATTTCCCAAAACTGATGGATGACACTATTGTAAGAATTGAAGATAATGAGTCTCTGTTATAAAGTGGGACACTTTTATGCTACAGTGCTATTACTATTAAAAATAATAACTTTGAAAGCCACAAGCAATGGAAATGACTGCATGACATTTAAAAAACTCCAAGGTAAACAGATTTTGCACTTGGATCCATTAACCTTCTCAGTTTAAAGTACGCAGAACTGTACTTCAACCTGACAACCACAACAGTGAAACCAAGAACTGGGCTCCAAAACAGATGGGAAACTGAAAAATGTAGCTTTCATCTGGGACCTGTGATCTGAGCAAATATAGATGTTGCAAAAACTCAATGCTCTGAAACAACAGATCATAGACATTTCACCGCCCTAAATCCTGGGAAGTTCTGGACATTTTCTGTCTGTGTTGCAGTCTCCACGTACCCAACAACATTGAATAACACACTTTCTTCTAAGGGTCGTTTTGTGAAAATCAGCCAGTTAATATTAATGAGGTACTTCAGATATTGAGAGTCGGATGTTCCCTTTACAGCTGTGGAGAGAAACAAAGAGCAATTGGTCTGGTCTGGTTTGGGGTACAGTTTCTTGCGACTGAGTGAGCCAACATACCAGCTCACTATTTCCAGATTGGTAAGGTACACTTCACTCCTCCCACCTGCTCCCACCACCCACCCACACTGCTGGCCACACATTCATGCCTCTTACCTTAGGCCAGTTTTGCTTTCATCAGATTCCTCCATCAGTCAGGTTAACGCACTGAAACATCAGAAAATTAAACAAGGGTGGAGGAGAAGGAGGTAATTATTGTGCCATTTTAGTGAGTTAAATCAGCTCTGCAGAGAGTTGAAGGAAGCAGAAAGGATGGGGAGGACTACCTGGCTGACAGCGGGAAAAAGGAGGAGCTGGGGTAGTGGTACATAACCCAGTGGGTGGTTTTATGATGTTGGCTGAGACATTCCTTCTGCAGGCTACAAGGGTCAGCCAACAGCAGTGAGTGTCGGGCAAGTCCATACTTACAGCTTTGACTGGGGTCCGAAACAACATTGGGGCCTTGTGTTTGAAAATAGAATTGTAATGGGAGAAGATTTTTTCTGGTATTTCCTGATTTGCAAAAATTTGATGTCTCAGTTACATGAACATGGCAATATGGTCACAAGTTAGGCACCTGTTACTAAAAAGAAAGTTTGGCTTCTTAGTGTTCTCGACTTTCATTGCAGGTACTTTTAAAATTCATCTCCTTGTCACTTACTACTAAAATGTACTACCTCTGCAGATTAAATTGATAGGGTTCTTGCAGCTCCTATTAAATCCTTAGAAGCAGTTTCAGGGAAAGAAAATATTATATCAAATGGCAATGACAGGAGAGTTAAGGAGAAAGAAAAATTTGGAATTCAATCAGAAAATGGAAATTATCACCCATTCTCTGAAAAAAATGCTGGGCAACCATTAAAAACCATGAATAAGCAAGGACAGGAAGGAACATTTTGCATGTCACCAGAAAAGCAGCCAGGCTGCAGGGCTGCGTTGTACATGTGTTTTCACACCCTGAACATAAGAATGTGCTGAACAAGTCCTGTTCTCTGGAAACTGGTGTGATTTGCACCCCCCAGTTCTCAGGAAGGATACGTCCTGGTATTGGCAGAGCAGCAGGATGAAGTAAGGTCCCTGGTATGTCAGCCCCACCTGTTGGACTGACCATCAATAAGAGCTGCCAAAGCCTTACCAGAAGGATGACTAATCCATGCTGGAAACATCAGAGAACTTTCCAGGCCTTGTCCTTTTGTAGTTGCAGAATGACAGTTGTTGGTGTTGTATATATTTGCTGATTGGGATCAAACTTCTTGGAGACCTTAATAAAAGCGTGCACATGTCATCACATCAGCTTCAAGTTGTCTCTGATTTTTTCCCATAGATTCAGAGTAAAGCAACCACCTACCTCTTTTGTGTCATCCCTTCTACAACACCAGAGAGTGTTGTGTCAGGCCAAACAACAGGGAGGTGTGCAGAACAAGCCAAAAATCATTGCAGAGGAGTCTTCTTGTGAGGCTCCCAGCAGGCAACATGCCATGTAGGTGGCCACTGCAAGTTGAAGACCAACCTGTGGAGAACAACAAGAAATGGATAATGTGTCTTAGTCAGTGTGTGAGGCTTGGGAAATCTGTCCTCCAAAAGGTCCTTGCTGCTAGCAAACAGTACAGCTTGCCGATGTGGGCTGCACAGCGAGGCTGTTGAGGGATGATGGAAGACATCATCTTCTGTGGCTTTCTGGCTTCACTCTGACTCCTTGGTGTCACTCAGGCTGACATGCGTACGGCCATGCCTACCGAGACTGTGGCCGTGCCATGCTCAGAGCTCCTGTGCCTTGGCGCATGGAAAGATCAGCCCTACCAGCTCAGCAGAGCAAAGAGAGCTTGGGAGCTTAGTGGCTACATGGGCAATATTACGACTTCAAATTCTCTTCTTTCCAGGGCCATAAAAAAGATCCACACTGCTTAATTTTACAGGACATTCATGGAGCCTGGACTGCTTGTCTTCTCTTCCTATTCTGTTCAGCTTGCTCTACTGAGTACTGACATTATGTGCTCTAAGGCTTATGAGGTACTAAGGTTTAAAAGAGGACACACAGATACAACTGAAAGGCCTTTGCTAAACTACTCAGAGAGATGAGCTGATGTCCACAGGCTTAAATTGAGGAAGGGGATTTGAAGATTCCAAGGCCATTACACTGGAGTGAGAGTGATACTATCCTACCCCACTTTGTAGCTTTAGTGAAATAATTTTCCTCTGCTGTCTCAGTTTTCATTATTTGCTTCACCTATCTTTTTTGAAGAGCTTTAGAGGAACAACTTCACCTAGGAGCAAGACCTCCAGGCACTCTTGGAAGTGTATTCTCAAAATGACTCTGAGCTGGATGATATGATGAAAGTGTAAGCAATGAATGAAACACCAGTTTGGGTCCCAGAGGGCCCTTTCCCCACTTCTGCCTCTGCTGAAAACTTAAGATGTGACTCGAGTGAAGTTCTTCAGCCCCATTGTGCTTCCACTCCCTGTTTGATAACTCTTCTGCATCTTAAGGTACGGAGGAAAAGACAGAAAATTATGCAACACTGAGACATGGTGAGGGGAAGGCTCAGAGGCAGTCAGAAGAAAATATTTGACAAGTACACTGGGAACAAGAAAACCCTCTCAGCTGGATTAAACTGGCACAGGTCAGCCGAAGTCCAAACAATCCAGCTTTTTGCAAGGGAGTCACTTAAATAACATTAAGACTTTAATAACCAAATAAATGACAGTATCACGAGCTGTCAGAGAAGACATGCTCTTCTCTTGATATTTCCTGTAGTTTTGTGCCCATGAGCATCTCTGTGGTGGGCCTGTCATTGCCACACACGTTCAGAGAAAGCTGTCAAACAGACCATGAATAATCCAGGGGAAAGTCAAACTAGACAGAGATAAAAATCAATGTACATTCTTCCAAATTAAGCCTATCTTTCATTACTTATTTTAGAGTTACATTCCTGCTCTCATCTCTCATAATTCACATAAAGTCCAAAAAAATCTTGGCTTTGTAGTTCTGCCCTATCTTAGACATTCCAAAAATTGGCTTCCTGCAGATCATTTTGGTGACCATGATTTATTTCCTTCTTACTGGCTTTGGACATGTTTTCCCCATCATCAACCATTTTGCCACAACTGCATACCAGGTTACCAAGTGTCAGCTGAGCCCTAGGAAATGGGTTGTGTACATCTTCCTCATCTGTTGCAAGCATGAAGCAAGGTCCATTATTTTAAATGCTCTACGTTTGGACTGCGTATACTAAAGCTTTAGAGAACAGGCCAGCAACTTGTTACTCGTGAGATAATGTACAGCTTGCTAGATGGAATTTTCTCAGTCATATATAACCATGTGAACATGCATCCTTACTTATATGAAGGATGTGGGCAGAGAAGCAATTTTAAAAAAGAAAAAAAAAGGAAGTTGGTAATTTCAGTCTGGATATTTATTGAAGCTGGGATGGAAACACTGAGCTGACAAAAGTGCTTACATACTTTAGTAAATAAAGATCTGTCTAAGAGTCTAGAGATGTGAGTCCTAGTTACTGCTCCATCAATTACAGTTTATATAGTTTGAGTGAGTCTCTTAATCCCTTTACCCTTGATGGCTTTCACCCATAAAATAAGGACAATGATATTCAGTCATTCATTGTTGTGAAACATTGGAAGACCTTTGAGCTGAAATAGTTGGATTACTGTCTCAGGGAGACCACATATGCAACTGTCTCCTTCTAACCCAGAAAGAAAGACATAGTGCTTACACATCCACTAGCAAATAAAACAGGCATAGCCTGAACATAGGCACAGCCATGATTTCGTGAACTTGTGAATGTCCCTTGCTCAAGAGGTGGCAGGAGCCAGCGACAGTTCCCAAAGGGCAGTTTGGATGTGGCCATTTTCTTATTTGGAGGGAGGGAAGGAAAGAGTTTGTGTGTGTGGACATGAGTCATGATGTGTAAATTGGCCTCAGGGCCAGAAAGCAGGGCTTGACATGTTTTATTTACTGCATAATTAAGTGGGAAAGGGAAGGAGAGGGGGTCATGCATGGGAACTAAATACCATGGCCTTGCGTTTAAATGACAGTGTGATTGCATACCGCTCGGTTTCACTGACCTTTCCTATGACCTTGGGCAGCACCTTGTGCCTCTCCTTCTGCACTTTGTCCATCCTGCCTCTCAACTGCCTCAGGGAAGGTCCTGGAGCTCAGCAGCTGAGTCCAAGAGCCTCCTGTCTCTGCAGCCATCCCAGTAACACCACGGCTCTCCTTTTTTACCAGAACGACTTGCAGAGGTGCAGAGGAAGGGCTCTGCACGTTGTTACCCAGTCCCCTGCTTGAACCTGCAAGATCCTCCTTCTCCTCTCACCCCTTGCACTGACACCTCTCCCACGCTGTAAGACGTCACCCTGCTCCCCACACGTCCCAAGAACTTATTTACCAAGTACATTGCCCTTTGCTTTGGATGCAAACATCCTCCTTCCCTTTCTCCCCACTTGCATCTCCCATCCCCTCCCCTAGAAAGAGAAGGAATTCTGATATTGGGGAATATGCCATGCACATGTGGACCTGTAGCAAGACATTTGGGAATGACATCTTCCCCCCTTCTTCTGGGTTCCGTCACCTTGAACGCCTCCTCAGGGCACCTCCCATTCTCCCCTGCTCCTCTCCTCCCTTCTCTTTGGCTGGCAAATCTCCATTCCCTCTTTCCAGGCACTAGCAGCCAGAGCAGCAGCAGCAGCTAGCAGAGCAGAAAAATATCTTCCCCCACTCAGGACCCCCTCTTCCTCCCATCTTCCTCTCTTTTGCCGCAACTCCTTGTATGTTCCTAGATTTTTAGCTTCCAGCAGGAATAAACTCTGCATCCATCCAGTTGAAGTGGATACAGAGTCAATTCCAAAGGGTTCTCCAGTTTCTATTTATAAATCAGCCAGGGTATTATTATTATTATTATTATTATTATTTCTGGGGTTGAAAAAAACAGAAGAAAGTATGCCCTATTTGTGTGGATTTGCTGTCCTGGAACATTTTGGGTGTCATTTGCAAATCCACTCACAACCAGCAGACCAAGCCTGCTGTGGCTGCAGCAGAAAGAAGAGGCAAACTCAATTAGAAGTCGAGTCATGATAAATTTTCTGTTGCCATTGGCTAGCAGTCTTGGATGGGAGAGCCAGCCAGCTCTGGTGCCAAGAGGAAATCTGACACAGATGACAGTCTGACTTCCAGTACCTAGAAAAGAAGGGCCAGCCAACTCTGTGTGTGCGTATGTTTTTTTCTTCAAGAACTTTCATACGTTTTAAGAGGGGAATCCAAGCCTCAATACGCTCTCACTTCTGTGCATAGGAACAAAACACAGCACTTTCTCCTGCTCCTGGCAGGGCTTGAGGAGAAACACTTCAGACGCTCTGCTGTAACCAGGATCCCCTTGTCCACCTTCCCAGCCTCCCTTTCTTTTTTTCGCATGAAGTGACCTGAGAGGAACTTGCCTGGTGATGCTATTTTCCCCCTCCCTGAGCTCGTGGCAGATTGACAGTGGCTCGAGTTAGACTGGGAACACGGTGTCTGGCGAATGTTCCCAGCTGTGCTGCTCTCCTGCACACACGGCCGTAGGTGGACGCTGTGTTCCAGTAGCAGTCCAGTGCATCAGACCATGAGTCTTTTCCCTTCATCAAAAGGCATCTGCTTCCAAAGCTTTCAAAGCTGCTTCAAGCCTCAGACTCAAGGGTCCAAGCCCCAGAATATGGGGCTGAGTTTCGATCCGTTTTCCTGCCTAAGTAACCCCATTCCTCGTGCAAAGGCAAGGTCATTGAATAAGAAGCAACTTGTTGGCTGTAAAAGGGAAGGAGTTTGACTTTCTAAGTATTTAATTATTATTTTACTGAGATGTTTATAGCTTCCATTCAGAATTGTGATCCCCTCATGCCAGATGCAGTACGAATGTATAGATACAGTTCCTATAGTACTATACTTAATATATACGTATGTATGTATGTGTGTAAAACCAACATACATGAAACATAGATACAGTTCCTACACTAACAGTCTTTCCTGGGAACTTAACCCTGAAAAAGCTGAAATGGATAGGGAGTATTAGGGTTTTTTTCTAGCTAAATGGTTTCTGGGCAGAAAATACAGTCCTGTAAAATTGAAATGTCCTGAAGAAGATGGTAAATGTACTGATCAATGTCTATTAGGTAAATCATATCAGAAAATTTTTGTTTCACTGATCTGGTGTGAAGTACTTTGTTTCCAATCAGTTTGTATTGTCCTATTAATACATCATGTTATGGAAATTGTAGTTCAAAATCTCATTCACTCTTGTGGAACGAATTGCCTGGAAGACTTTGCTCACCATGTGCTTACTATAAGGCATGCATTCTTTTGACAAAGTTTTACTTGGTGTATGACAAGAGATGTAATCTGACCATAAAGCCTTCCTCCTACAAAAGGAAAAAGATTCAAACCGCTTTGGAGACTCTAGCTCTAACACACCACATCAGAGAAACACACTTTAATGATGAAAAAGCCCCAAACAAAGTTTCATTTCAACAAGTCAAACTAGAGCATTTCAGTTTCAGGAAGATTAAAATATTTCTCTTCAACTGAATTACTGAGACAGAACAGTACGATATTTTTCATGGAAATTTCTCACAGTTTCTGTTCCACAAAAAAAAAAAAAAAAAAGATAAAAGCTCAATTTCTTGTGCTAATAATGGCTCAAAACAAATAGTGGATGGAAACTTCCAAATCTCTATTTGAGAATTCACTAAATGAGAATAATACTTTCATGCAAAATGATTCATGTACTTGAACGGCTTCATCACTGGGGATTCACACCATTACCACTGAACAGTGGAAGTACCATTTTTGTTGCCTATTTCAACAGAAAAGATGCTGTCTCCCTGTGAAAACACGATGACCGTCAGACACACTATGAAATGATTGTAAACCGTGGTGTTAAAACTGGGAATTGCATTGGATTTTTTTTTCCATATAAATGTTTGTAGTCCAAACATAGTTATTCTTTATTATTATTATTATTATTATTTGGTTTTAAACATAAGGGAGGTAGAAAGGGAAGCACACTAAAACTAAAAATGAAACCAAATCCTTTTTTGCTCCCTTATACTTTTAGTGTTCATTGATTACCTACATCAAGCTGGAGTCCCTACTGCTGTGCAGAGTTTTAGACACAGGAAAATCTCTAATAAACAAACCAGTCTGGAGCTCAGGTTGTGTAGAAAAATGTACTTGCCCTTTTTAAAGGTGTTCTTCCACTTTGAAGTGTGTTGCAACTATATTTCTGAAAAAAAGATAGCAAAGAAGAAATGAATCCTGAAAATTGTCAGGTTTCCTCTTTGAAGAGCTGAGAGTTTAGGATCTTCTCTGAGATGAATGAGAGCAACCTATTTGTTGTATATTTTGAAAGGGAAGTAAAAGTATGATCCTATTCAGGGATATTCATCCAGAGTGATAAGAAATTACTTGGTAAAGAACAGGCTCTGCCTATCTAAAAAATATTTATAGGCCATTTCAGGGAGATTAGGTTGTGGATGTTGTCTAATTGCCATAAACTAATTTCCTTGTTCCATTAGGTCTCAGGGGCTGTAAGACAAGGCAGCCTAATTATTTCCTAGAAATCTGATAGAGCCTAACAAGTGGACTTGGCCTCACAGATTGAACAACAGGTGCAATGCAGCTTGCAAGCTTTATTTAGATCTCTTATTTTCCAGCCCAGCTCCTAAATCCATCCTGAAGTGCCACAGGATTCCCACAGCTCTGTGCAGACGTGAGGCCACTTTCCCACCAGACTTGCTTTACAAATGACAGAGGCCTATATCACAAATAACGGGTCGAAGACTAGCATCCAAAATGTAGTTGAATCTCCCTCCCGACCTCCCTTAATTCACAGGGTCTCTAAAAGGTGTTTACAAGTGTTTATAGGGAGCTGCAGCAAATATGAGTAGATGTTAAAGCAGATCACAGACAGTAAATTTATAGACACTTCTCCTACACTTTTTTTTTTTTTTTTTTTTTTTAAATAGTAGGCCTATCATAAAGTCCCATTTGATGCAGGAAGAGACCTAAAGAGCTGCAGGTCTTGGTGATGGCTCTCTACAAGGTGTAGAAACTCTGGAACATGAGAGGTAATCCAAAGATTCAGACTACATCTCAGAGGGAGGTAAAAGGAAGGCAAAGGAATGAAAACAAAAAAACTGACCAAAAAAACCCAATCAATTTTTACTGCCAATCTGAACTGGGGAGAAAACGCCTTCTTGACTTCAGATTGCTTATTGGCATGTTGAGGAATGTGTAAGCAAGGAGCATTCATCAGTCCCCTGCAAGATGTTAATACCACTAAGTGCACCCTGTGTGTATCTGTAGCAGTTCTGACATGCTTCAGGGGAAGAAAAAAAGAGGTCCTTCTCCTTTCAAACCAAGATACCCATGAAGAGGATGCAAGTCTTTTTCTGCCTCCTGAAGGGAACCAGTGGAAGTTCAGGGGAAAGAGTTTAATATGATAATCTATGTGATAAGCAAATGTGATTAACAAACAACAATGATAGCACTCTTTGAAGTCTTCACCCAATCAGATGCTTAAACACTCATATCACAAATATCGAATACCAAGTTAATTCAGTGCCTTCCATAGACTTTTCACACTCCTTTTTAAAACATGTAGACACGTTGTCCCTATAAATCCCCAGAACTTCACACTACTAATGGCTGGAAATCTAATTTCCAGTCTCAGTTTGTTCACAGTCAAGTCTGTTCCTTCCATGTACCCTGCCTGATGGCTTAACACCAGGGTCAATGGGTCCAATGCCATCATTTCATCTGGGAATCACGAGTGTTTTAAAAACAAAACTCAATGATCTGACTGTGGAGCTGAATCTTGATGCAGAAAGAAAGTCCCTCCATCAATATTCACTTTTTTTTCTAGACAGACAGGCACCTGGGCAAATTGTCACGTCCCCCACTGCCTGTTTGCGGGTGGCATGAACCTGATGGAGAACCACATGCTCCACTGAACAAGCACTAAAGGGGTCATTGCTTCTGGCACCATCGGGGGGCCGTGATCACACATTTTTGGGCAATTTCAGGTGCTCAGGTGAGCACCAACACTGATTAATTATACATGGAAAGAGCCATGCACGCACCCTGCTCCAGCTTGTACAGTCATGGGTAGATTTTTATTGAGTGGTTGATGAGGAGGAAAATGAGACGGTTTACCCTTCTTTGCTTATTAGGATCGAACCGGTGTGTGCCCCATAACACTTAGCCTCAACCACAGGAGAGAGGTCAGTGTTGTGACTGTCATTGTAAAGATCAAGGTACATTTTTGCAAGGGAATGGATGGCCTTCATGCTAACCTGCTTGGGAGGGAGCAGTGCTTTCTAAACAGAGCTGAATCAAGATGAATTTCAGTTAGATGCCCTGGATGTAGTTGGGAAGTAAGAGGGTAAAGAAAATAAGAGGAAAGAGAAGAGTTTTTTGGATCCTGCTACTCATTTGTCATGGTTTAACCCCAGCCAGCAGCTAAGCACCACGCAGCCGCTCCCTCACTCCCCCTCCCCGCTCCCAGTGGGATGGGGAGGAGAATCAGGAAAGAAGGTAAAACTCGTGGGTTGAGATAAGAACAGTTTAGTAACTAAAGTAAAATATAATACTAACAATAATAATAATAATGAAACATAATACTAATAATAATAGTAATGAAAAGGAATATAACAAAAAAAAAGAAGAGGGGAAAAAAAAGGAAAAAAAACCAGTGATGCACAATGCAATTGCTCACCACCCGCTGACCGATGCCAGAGCAGCGATCCGCCCCTCCCGGCCAACTCCCCCGAGTTTCTATACTGGGCATGACGTTCCATGGTATGGAATATCCCTTTGGCTAGTTCAGGTCAGCTGCCCTGGCCGTGCTCCCTCCCAGCTTTTGCACACCTGCTTGCTGGCAGAGCATGGGAAACTGAAAAGTCCTTGGCTTAAGATAAGCGCTACTTAGCAACAACTAAACCATCAGCGTGTTATCAACATTATTCCCACACTAAATCCAAAACACAGCACTGTACCAGCTACTAAGAAGAAAATTAACTCTATCCCAGCCAAAACCAGGACATCATTCTAGGTTTGAATTACCAAAAAGAAGGGGGGAGGGGATCACAATTTCATTGTGTAGGAATTTCCTAAATCTGGAAGTTTTCTTTCAGATCAGCTATCGTGTGCAGAGATCTCTCATCTTCCACTCATACTGGGTTTTTTTCTCCCCATTCTCTAAATTGAGGGGTGGAACTCAGTTTATTCAGTCAACTGAAGAGCTGTGCTGCTCTCTGTTTTCTCTCATGCGAGCCTAGACACCAAGCTCATGTGATGATGCTGGTATGTAGACACATACATTTAGTCTAGAGACGAACCCTGAGTGATTTTTTCTCCTTTTTCCACCTGGTTCCAAGATGAAGCATTGTATACTGAAGTCCCATCGAGCTCATCCATATGAGGTTGCCATGTAAGCCTGTGTGACAGCAACTCTGGGCAAGAAAAGCTGTTGCTCAGTCTAGACCCTGTACTGACAGGCACTGCAGCATCCATCCCGTTTCTAAATTAGTCGTGCTCCATTTTAACAGTACTCAGATTTTCTGCTCGTACAACACAGGATCTTACTTGGGCACAGGATTCATTTCCATGTAAGAAGCTGCTGCAGCAACTGGACCTGTGGTTTCAGCCCTTGGGCTTTTCTCATCGGTGGATGGTATATGGCCTCTTGCAAGCAAAATGGACTTTGCCAAGCAGAAAAACAAGCCATACTTGTTACACAAGCAAAAATGAAAAACCAAACCTAAGCTTGTCAAATTAATTCTTGTGAATCAAAGTGCCAGAACCATTGCAGCCTATTTTCAGATGATACTTGCTTAAAAAACTCCTAAAGTAAAGCAAGAGGGTGAATATAAAGGTACCCAAAAAGCCAAACAATCCCAGGCTCGTATATACTTGAGATACACTTGACTGCCAGGGTGGGAGAACTGGCAGGTGCTGTTGAACCAAGGTAACCACCACGCACATGATCCTAAGGGGGTCCTCTCAAATCCTTACCGGACCCAAACAAAAGTCAGAATGAAGGTCACAGCTAAACAGAGATTCAATCTGTCTTGAGACCTGCCTCATGAAAAGGGCCATCTTGTTCCTGTCAGCATGAGTCATCTTGTGCCTGCATGGTGAATCGTGACCTTTTTTTTTTCTTTTCTGGGATAAATTTTCAGCTGGATCTGCTTCCTGCTGCGGATCATGATCTAACAGTGTTGTAAGGCTAGCTGAAAAGAGGTGCTGAAAGTGAGAGGCTGCAGAGGGTGAGGAGTACTTTGTGGCTACTCCTTTCAGAAGGAGTTGAGATTTGCATGAGATTATGAGCATCACTTTGTAGTGATGTTCACCAAAGACAGTATCATGAAACAAGCACTTCCTGCCCCGAGGAACCCCTTTTTTTTTTTTTTCCACAGGGAGCAACATTTGGACAGCCAGTCCATTTGGGTGAACCACAGTAGCTGCTGGATGGTCCTCCAAGCTCCACTTCTCCAACAGCCTTGAACTTACCTGCAGATGGCAAGAAAGGAGCATAGCACTGTCCTGTTCTCAGAAGACGACAGTCAGCGGCTTCACAGTCCTGTAGCCAGGATCTGGTTCATTTCAGACACGATTTATATCTAAACCACTTTGCAATTTATATCAATATATGACTGTTATTTGATGACAAATTTGCTAACATCTAAGGTACAGCTATTAGGTATCCTGGTTGGGAACAAGGCAAGGGTATTCTTACTATTTTGGGGACCACTGCGGCTTGCAAATAACCTTTGTAACCAAATACTGTGTGTGTATCTACAAGACTGGGTCAACTGAACTGCAAACCTCTTGCTATCCAGCCACTAATGAGTCCTTTGTATACTCAAATCCAGCCTGAGATACTGAGATACACATCTCTTTCAGTTATTCCCAGCATCCAGGTTCTCCTTAGTGACGTTGCTACTCTCTGAACCCTTCCCAGTTGCTCAGTGGTGTTTTGGCTCCAGGATCCACAAAGATCAGCTACAGATGGATCACAGTCCTTTCGCCCTGTACCGTGAGGATGTCCTGATGCACACAGCCCAGAATTGCCTTCGTAAATTGTTCAATAAGACTTATCCAAGAGAATAATGATGTTAATAATAATGATGATGATAACGATAGTAGAAATAGTAAATCTAAATTAGGTCTGTTGGGCTTTGGCAGGAATGAAGTATGCTAGACAAAGAAGAACAATTCTTACTAGGATTATGCGAAGCAGGCAGCTAATTTAATACACATTGTCTGGGTTTCTGCCCTCTGGTCAGTGGTTTCTGGGACAGAGACGCAACAAGGAACACATTCTCAGAACTGACAGGGCAGTGGTCTCCCAGTACTGGCTATTTAATTTATTTAATGAACTGGATGGCATAAATAACATCCTCAGGGAAGAGAAAAACAAATACGTCACCAGGTTGAGATCAATAGCAGCTGATGAAGTGGCAATGATTCTTCTAAAAAAGATGCAGGCATGGAGGCTTTCCAGGTATGGGTTTATGGTACAGGTTTGAAAAAGTTTTCAACAGCTGACTAGTTTAAAAAGGCAAGGGGAGTCTAAATTACAGTATAAGTGAAGCCAAACTATGTACTGGCTAGTCTAGAATAAAAGTTGATGAAGCCTAAGTAGACATAAATCTTTGGACACTTTTTGGAAAACTCCTTTGTGCAGTAATAATGTTAGCACTTGTTACTAATACCTGGCTTTTCATCAGCAGAATTCAAAACACTTTACAAGGGAATTCAGTTTCATCATCCTGTCTTTATAAATGGGGATTTTGAAATACAGGGATAAGAAGTTACTGCTCAGAAGGCCAGAGGGAGAGGCGGGAAGAGGACCATGTATCCTGAGTCCCCGTCCAACACACTCAGAACTTGCTGTTTGTGTAAAGGCAGAGATCAAATTCTGGGTGGCTCCAGAAATATATCTGAGGACAAGCTTTATTTAATTACCAGTTATAGAATCAAGACATGAAACTCCCTCACTCCACCCTTCAATCTGGCCCTCTCTTGACCCAGGAGACCAGAGCAAGATGCAGTTCTCAACGCAGTATGTGAGCATTCAAAACAGTCACACATCTGTAGAAGGTTGGCTCTCCCTCAACCGATTTCACAAGACAGAGGCAAGCAAGAACTGTTTTGACTCTTTCAAATAACAATGGAAAGTCGTGTCTTTTTGCAAAGTTTTCCTCAGATTCTTTTTTGGAGGGGGATGAAGCACATTAGATTGAGGATGCAGCTCACATCACAGCCCAAAATCCCTAATCATTCATGCTGCCTATCTGTTGACTCACCCCCCGACTCCGGTCTAGGGAAGCAAGTTGGCTTTCCAGGCTGCAAAACTCAGGCAGAGGGAGCCTGGTTTGCACGCAAGCTGGTTTGCCCCTCCATGCGATGAGGGTATAACTGACAGTCACCACTTGGATGTGGGAATTTGCCCCTAAATCAATCTGAGATACCGACATAATGTTTACGTAACCTCTGGTGTCACATCAGAGATATTTTACTGTCTGGGTTTATGAACCTGCTCCAAGCTGAGTGTCTGGGTTTCCTGTGCAAAGCTAGATGGCTTAAATGGCCAGTCTAAAAGATCCTTTGTGCCAAAGGGGTAGAGATAGAAAGAAATTATATGCAAAGGACTTACCTAAAATCCCATCATTCTCTGGGTCCTAAAGGCTTGAGCCACAGTTATGTTGACTGGTGTCTCTAACTAGAAACTAAAGCTTGAAGGCCTCTCTTAAGAGAAGGCATCTAAAACTTGTATTTCCAGGAACTTGAAGGACTTTCTGCTTACTTCTGTTAGGAGCACTGTAATCGTGGTGATACCATGCCGTTACAGCCAGCCCTTTCACCCAGGAGACACATTACCCCAACGAGTGTCCTTCCAACTCATTAAAATCCTGCTTAGTCATACTCATTCCCCTTCAGGCTTCATGAGTTGTCTGTTCGTTTCTGCACTCTCTCCCAGGTTTGGCATGTAGGGAAGAAGGCACCGCTGTGCAGGAGAGTCTAAAGCCTGGAAGTTAAATTCCACAAAAATTGAGAGGCTTGAATCCCTTTGACTGGAGGGTGGGCTTGTACCTCAGAGTTCCACTTTTGTGTGGGACCACACAAACCAGCAGTTTTCAATCTTCCCAATTTTAAAACTTCCTAGCATTTCCCATGAGAAGAATGAAACCTAAATGGATAATCCAAGTCCATTAAGAACAGGATTTGCTTATGCTGGTTCCTTAGAGGTAGCTCAGAGTTCACTGCAGATGTCCAGGCCACTCTTGAAAACCACTCCGTTAGCCTATTAATGAAGGTAGCTATAGCTTTTGTGCTGGAGTTATTGCTGCTGAGTTACCCCGAGGTTGCTCCAAGTCTGCCAAGTGCACCAGGTCCTCAGGAACATAGGCACCTCTTCCTAGTTTCGGGCTGTTGATGGGATGTGGGTAGGGACTAAGCTTTTAGCCATCACAGCCAAGGGAAATAGAAAGGACTGAGAAAAGATTCAGGCTACAAATGGCAGAACTGAGTTGAGATCAGGGTCGGCTGAGGAAGGGGAGGCTGGACTATATGTGTGAACTGAGGCAACTAAGACCTACCTAAGTCTTGTTTAAAGCTTTTTAACTCAGTAGAAGAGGAACCCATATTTGAAAACTTTAGGATGTTTGCAGAAACTCTGGGTTTGACCTTGAAAAATCTTTTCACACTCCTCACCACGATAGACAAATTGTTTTCTTGTGACATCTGCTGACTTAACTCTGGTATGTGGGTTGATGAGAGCAAAGGTTGCCATTCGAAGTGTCTGGGTACAGATAGTGCCTGCAAGTAATAAGTAATGGATACACTACAACTGCCAAGATCCTTTTATAACAGAAAGTGCCATGTAGTTGTCCTGAGGATTGTAGCTAGCCTTACCTCCCAGGGTTTTTCATGTTTTCTAGACAGCTCAACTTGAAAGGAATGTGCATCCTGGTGTGACATCAGCCCTCTGGCCTCCAGCAGACAAATGGAAAAGATCAGGTGGTACTAGGTGTTCATATCCATACCAAGCACCTTGCAATGATACATGGATATGGAAACGCTTATATGCAAATGTATCTGTACACAAGGATGAATCACTCAGAGAAAATAATTATACAGATAATCACTTTTAAAAAACTAGATGGCTGATTTCCCAAGTGAGGAAAATCTCAATGTTTTCTACAAAGACCACCTGAAGCAAAGAGATTAGGAACTATAATCTAAGTTACTTCTGTTACCCTCACTCATGTAGTAACTGGAAAAAGGGTTATACTTCTCAGGAGAATGGAAAAAAGATCAGTTTGTTTAGTTCAGTAGAGGAAAGCTGAGGCAGGATGTACCTACTCCCTGTATATCTATCAAAGAAAAAACATAAACTCACACTAGGAGGAGAGCTGTGTAAACGGAGAGATACCATTGCCACAGAGCGAAGTAGGTATAACCTGGCATTTCATACCTACAGGCTGGAATTAGAAGACGACCACAAAAATGAGGTTCTGGTACAGGTTGTGTCATAGAAGTATTTGTGTAATAACCAGACATTTATTCAAGGTAGAGCTAGATATGATTACACACAGGAGTAAATGACATTACCAGCTCTGACATAGGCTTCTAGATTGGAGGGGTGGGACCTGTACTTAGTCGCAAGATATGGAGCATCGTAGTCCCCCCAAAAAACCAACACAGCCTAACCACTACCCTAGTCTTTAGCCAATGGAATTCTCTCTTGTTTTTACTTATTTACCTGCTTAACTTCTCCTTCCCAATCCCAGGTGCAGAAGAGGAGAGAGCTGACCTGCTAAATCTTAATTTAGACATTTTGGGGCTGAAACCATCCATGAGCTCCTGAAAACAACACTGCAAAGAGTATTATATTTCAGAACTCTGATTTGTACCCTACTCAAAAGAGCAAAAATGTATACACTCAAACTGGTGAATTTACTCCAGATGAAAGCAGGGAGGAAAACAATCACATGTACTATTGTTGAGTTCTGCGGCTAGCCATTAAATGCAGAACCTTAAGTCAATACTACACATCTTTTTAGGATCCCTTGATATGTTTATAATCCTATATTTCTTCTCGCATGATTTTCTATAAATATTCATCCAGGAGAAAAACCTGGAAGATCATAAGAGAATTTTGACTTTTCCTGGCTAATCTTATACACTAAGTGAGCCAAAATTACAGATTAATGCCTAATGAGTGGGAATGTAGTTTTGGAGGAGAGCAAAGAAAAAAGCTCGTTCTAGCCTTATATGATAACCACTTGGCTGATAATTGGCTGACAGTAAATGGCAAGAGGTGTAGAAGAGACAGCTATAAATAGTAAGACATCTAGGATTAGACTATCCAGGCGAGAGTGCACATAACTTTCTGGTACATCCAAGGAAGTTCAAGAACTATGATATCATGATGCTGGTCAAGATAAAACTTATGTGGTCCTTAAGCGGTAGGTTAAGTCATTCTCTAACAACAGACTCCAAACTAAATCTCAGGAGGACAGGAATAAAATAATCACAGAAATTTAGGGCTGGAAGGGACCTTCTAAAATCGTCTCATCCAGTTCTGTTCTCTGAGGCAGGATAATTACTTCTAACAGATGTGTCTCTCACCTGCCTTTAAACACTACCAGAGAAGGAGATTCCAGGACATAACTGAGCTTAGCATTTGTAATATCATACCTAAGGAAAGCCTTTTTTAATCACAAACCTAGTGTCTTGATCTTCTCTCCAGAGACACACAAAATAATTGATCTACTTCCACGCTTCTGCATATGGGAGGATTTATTGCTTTTTTTATACTCAACAGATCTTTCAACCTTATAATGTGTATTCCCTGGCTTTTTGTATGTCCAGGATATAGCGCCTGATGATGACAACAGCACTTGAAAAGCAGAATTGCCCTGTGGGTTACTTTTCTGCCTGCTAATGAACCCGAACTACCATTAACTGTAATTGATTCCAACTTGGAAATATCTAGTCTTAGTCTTGTGTGGTTTTCTCCAGAATTACTTGACACTTCCAATGTGATGTAAGGTCTTGATGAACGGGTACATACCGAACTCAAGGTTTCTTCTGAATTTGAGAAAATAATACCTTCTTCATTTAAACAAGCAAGCCTACTGCCATCTAGAACCTCAAAACAACAAACTGAAAAAACCAAACCAAAACAAACAACAAAAACTTCTACATTTACAGGGAATATCATCTGGGAAGCATAAGCAATTTTAGAGATTCCAGGACATCGACAAATTGTGATTTTATGACATGACATCATGCTTCACTGGGCCAGAATAAATGTAATTTTTTTTTTAATGCTTTTGTAATGAGGTACAAGCAGAAATTTACAGTCTTTAAAAAATGAAATGAAAGAATCCTTCACTCATGGGCATCTTGTGCCAAAGTTGTTCTAGTTGTTGATTTTATCAAGTAGGCATGAATTTTTTCATTTCAAGAATGCCTTATCACTTAGCAATGACAACTTTGAAGGGCTATTTGTTGTTTCTAGGAATATTATTTTAGTATATTTGTTTGCTGCCCGATGTCCCTTCCAGAAATACACAGATGGCTGGAGAAACAAGGTCAGAGATCTAGTAAGGACATGGAGTCAATGCTAAACTTTTCACAATGGCACCTGAGGCTGGATTCAACTTCAGATGCTGACATTTGAGTTAAATTAAATAAACAAACAAACAAACAAAAGTAGCCAAAATGTCCATGTCTCCATGTGAGTTAAGAGAAGGGTTTGGTTACTTAAACAGAGGTGCCTGGTACCATTTGAGATGACCCAGGGTACCTTACCTGGACTGCAGCTACCAGCCCAAAAGACCTGAGGCCTTCTGTAGGACCTGTGTCATATATGCCAGATCCATGCAGACATCTCATATATTCTACATGTTGCATCATCACTAGGTGCCTTTCCCTAGGCAGAGAGAGAGAGAGAAAGGGAGAGAGATGTATCCATCTGTAGCACAGAAAGAGTGCATAACTGACATTTATTGTTCAAAATCATATCCTACTAAGCTTATGCGTAAGTACTCTAAAAAAGTACACTGGGTTTTAAAGACCTCTTCAATCTAGCAGAAGAAGTTCTAATAAATCCCAGTGTTTGGAATGTGAAGCTAAATTAATTCAGCTGCAAAATGGAGCACATTTAAGAAATGACGATTTACTACTGGAACGATCTGTTAAGGGAGAAGGCAGCTCCCCTGTTTCAGGACTGAATGACTTTCTGGAAGATGTTCCTAAGGCAAACACCTGTTACTGGATTCAGGAGAAGGGAAATAATTTTTATTTCTAGCTCATGCTTTCCATACCAGATTTAAGAGCTTTCTGGTCTTAAAACTCTTATAAGCCAGATGATATACACTCTAGCCTCCTGAGTACCAGCTTGTTGCCTTAGTTTCCAGGCCATGCTGACTTTCACATTTCATCCAAAAAGCCTGCTCTGGAGCCGCAGCTAAAGTGAAATGTCTTTCCTTGCAGTGCTCATTGTAACATAACCAGTCTCAACTGCTTGTCCTGCTTTTGTCATGACATGTTATAACGTATAAACACAGAAATCCAGTTATAACAAACTCAGAAATCCAGCACCATGATTATCCCAGGCTCTTTCCAGCCATTGTTCTGCTGGACTTCTCCATTTTCAGAGGTTACTCTGTCCCACAGATCCTTCAGGTATATCAGGAAGTTTTCAAGCTGAATTCTGTTTCTAAATCAGAAGCGTTTCGCAATCTGCTTCAACATCTGAGGGAATAGGTAAGACTGAGTTCACATTAAAACAGATCAGGCAAATAATCATCTTTGATAGCCGGCTCCACGATTCAAACCTGAGCCTAGTGTAACACAGAGGAGAGAGCATCCAGGAGGAACTGAAGCTGAAAGCACCAGTATTGCCATGGTGCTCTGCAAAAGGGGGAATGTCAGCAGCCCAGAGCAGTTCCCCAGCAGAGTTAATGAGTAAGTCTGATGAGGCACACTGATCAGACTGACAGTTGACAGCCACATAATGCTGCCTGTGTGCACACATTTGATTTCCCAGGTAGCTTTTCTGAGAAAAATCCATCAAATGTTAAATATTAATTAGTCAAGAGGTAAAAAGGACTTTGTTACTTGTTGGTTAGCCCATTCAGCCTGGCTTCTCCTCTCTGCTCCACCAAACATCTTCACATCCATAGGCAGTGCCGATTCCAGACAGGTGGAGAGAGACTGCTTGGAGACTCCTGTTACACAATGGGCTCAGCACTCAACTTGCACAAAAAAGTTCAAATCCCTGTTTTACCTCTGCCGATATATGAGGGATTTGTGTTGGGGTTTCCTGTCCTCTGACTGAGTCAGAAGACCACTGACAAAGTTGTTCATCTGTCTTAGGCAGAGCAGTCGGTGGAGAGACATGATACAGTGGCAAATCTGCAAAAAACAGATAGCAAGATGGGCATGGGAATAAGGGTCCTACAATTTCTGTTACTTCTCTATCTCTAGTGGCTTTGCAGAGTCTGTAGGCCAAAATCCTTGAAGTTTCTAGGAGGTCCACAAGCTTGGATGTCAGGGAAACGTCCACATGACCGAGCCATCTATTACATGGTAGCTCAGTAAAAAGACCTTGTTGTGTCATTGCAGTTACTCAGCTATGTCACTTATCAAACCAAAGGCTTCATGCACTGATTTAATTAGGCTCTACATTGTTCAGACCCAGGACCTCATGTAGCAAGTGAAGCAGAGTTCAGGGGTGAGTGTGTGCAGCTGCTAAAAGTTGTTCTGCAAGCAATCAAGTGTGGAAAAAAAAAAGCCTGAGGATATATTTTATTCAGCTCAAGCATAGCTCAGCAGGAGGACTAGAGCCTGGATGCATGAAGGACTGTAAATTCCACCGAGATATTTCCCGGATTTTTTCCTGAGGATCCCATTTAAAGAAGGAAATGAGTCAGGCTGCTGGGCTACTTCCATAATTTCTCATGCCCTGGGGATAGAAGTCAATGTTTCAAGTAGCCCTGGGGGTGGTGATACAAGGTCTCTTAACATACACTCAGATACGGGGTTACTTTGCTATAGATCTGTGTCTTTTGCTATGCAATAGGAAAACTACAAATTTGAGGGATCCTGACATGTTTGCTGGGACTCGCCTGTGCCAAAATAGGCATCTCCACTAGAACTAGTTGTTCAAGTTTCCTTTCAAATGGAAAAAAGACAGAAAGTTAATTTCAGTGTGTGGCTTCATCCTGAAAGCAGAAGAATCCTAAGAGAGTGAAATTAATCCTTCAGTGAATTCTAAAAGTGCCTCTTTTTTGCCAACGGGTCCAAAAGAAAGTTAACCAGCCAGTTACCATGTGTCAGGTTAAGTCAATTGACCTGGCATCATAAATGAAACAGGATGTCTAGATTTGGATGAAGGACCTTTGGTTGCTCTCAAGGCTAGCTCTGAGTTGGCAGTGTTAAGTATAACCATATAAAGATAATGATGAAGGGTTGTAACTTATAAGATTCAGATGCAATTTCCTGCACCAGCACAGGCTCTCTGTGCAGCTTTGAGGTAACAACGCAGCTGCCTACGCATAGGGTATCTTGCATGGCCTCCAGGTGCTACCATGGGAGGATGCAGGTGTCCTGCAAGTCTTCAGTCATATCTTCTATCCCATGTTGAAGTAGTCTCTAAGGCATCTCCAATGACACAGGATTCCTATATATGCATAACTTAGTAGAGCCCTTAATTTTTGCATTTCCCTACTTGCAGCAACAATCCTCATCTTTCACCTGTCCTACAGGTTGGTAAGGAGCAGAGGGAACATGGTGAGGGTTCGTTGCAAAGATGCTAAAGGCAGTGATTCTGAGGCACTCAGGTATGTGAGGGATTTCAAGGTGAGACCTCTTGGCTGTTTCCCTGTTCCTTCATCCAGGTATAGGCCATGATAATATAGGGGCAAAATGGAGTAAAGGTTCAGTGGTGTTCAGAAAGGAAACTTAAAAGCTATTCCCAGATATGAGCTACGACACACTGTGATATCTCCCGTCCAGACAATCAGAGAATATCAGGACCCCAGCAAAAAAATCCAGATGCAGTTCTGTGTATCAGATGCCGAGGAAAGCGTGGGAAGAACAAGGAGTCAGTGACATTGCTCTGAAGCACTAGTTCCTCACCCCAGGAGGCGATAATCTGCAGCTGGCCTCCAGCTATGGACTTTGGTGGAACACCTGCAGTGACTTGGGCCTGGACTTCACCCACATTGCCTGTAAAAGGGCAATAAAAAACAGCAATCAAATAAAAAGCAGTATCTCTGCTGCACTGCACCAGTTTGCCTGATGAACCTGGAGTTCCAGATAACAATTCCACTTGAAATAGGTAATGATGGCTAACAAACAGCAGCCCAGTTACTTGAGACAATGCTGAGGGCGGCGCACAACTGAAGAAAACAGCCTGATCATGTTTCTCCTCTAACTTTTCCAGACCAGCTGCCGCCAAAGAAGAGAGAGAGAAAAAAACAAGGGGCGGGGGGGGGGGGGGAAGGTTGAGGAGAGAGAGAAATTAAAAAGCAGGAGCTCTAAAATTGTTATACACTGGAGAATTGGAGGAAAACAATGTTTTCCCACAAGGACAAAGGTCTCTGCTCCTGTACCCAGTGGGTCAGATCCAAGCCTTGCTGGAGTCAATGGATAGACTCCCTTTGGCTTAGTAGGCTCTGGATCAGACCCAAGGTTCCCATAATGATGGCTAAGCCTGACCTCTCTACCGGGATGCCTTTAGACTTGAGAGAGCCAACAAAAACCTTGTCCTCTCAAGAGTATTTTTGTTTTCATGAGGTTAGGCTAAAGTTAGCTGCTGGAACCAACACAGCTTCTTCACATCAGGACTGATGTCCTTGCAGCCACAGGCTTCTTTGCCCTGTGACAACCCCATCAGAGATTATTTCTGGACACCAGGATGCATACAATTACTTCAGCGTTAGGTGCCGTGTCAACACAACTGAATGTATGCCACAGCAAGAGATGCCCAGGCATCTCTAGGACAGATGCTCTCATCTAATCCTCCTTCCCTGAACCACACTAGTGGCAAAAAAAGTGTCAAGAATGTAGCCAGGCACGCTCTGGTGGGTTATTTCCCCAAAGCATGTAGTTATCTCCAGTTGCCAACTCAGCAGTGTCCACTATTCCCACCATTTTAGCTGCTGAATTAGGGGCTGCTGTGCTCCTGTCTGGAGTCCTATCATGGTGTCTAGACATCTTGAAGTTCAGCTGTTTCCAAAGCACACAGTGGATCCTCAAACCACATCATCAGGCCATCTGCTGTTGCTGCAACTAAAAATCAGGAGGCGGAAATACAGACTTACACCGTTATGGCACTTCTTGACTAAATTGCCATAGAAGATGCTCTCAGCAATTAGCTCACGTGGAGACATTTACATTACAAAGATTTGAATGAATTCCACCCACCCTGTCAGGAGATGTGGCAGTGGCTGCACCAGTCTGGCTTCGCAGTGATATGCTGTGACCAGTGTCTGGGCAAACAAGCTTTCCAGATCTTCAGTGGGAAAACAGGAACCTCCTGGTTGCTCTCAAAGTAGAACATATGTCTACAGGTCACATAAAGTAGCTCAGCCCTTGGAAGTTTTCTCTCCTTTTCCTTCACCACTGCTCATCAAGGTAAGGCATTCTTCCCTACCTCCCAGCAATCATCTATCAATCAGCCTGACTAGATGGCCAAGTCTACTATTCATCTGGTCAAAGCTGGAAATTTGTCTGATTATATTATATTCATTAAAATATTTGATAGAGAGGACAGCAAATGAGATTTTTCAACCTGTGCAGAGTAGCATTACTCCACTGAAACTGGGGGGGTCAGATTCCTATCTAATGTAAATAAGTTTAACTGCAGCGAAATCACTTATTCTGTAGGAACCAAGAATTTGACCCCAAAGGGACCCCAGAGCCCACTGAGATCAATCAAGAATTTTCTATTTGGCCACAGACTTTGAATCACACCTTTACTTGAGTTAGAAAAAGTGGCTGTAAGTGGAAGAGTCACTGTTTTGTAATATTCATGGCCATTTTATTCTTCTTTGTATACAAATAAACATCTCCCGATGTGTTTTTAGCCATGAGATGCATCCTAGGAACTGTTTTGAACACCCTACCAGGGTTTAAGCCTTCAGGCCTTGAAAGTTCACTTTCAAATGAATTTTCTCCTGCTGAAAAATAAAAGGAGGCTGCTACAGAGCCATGATGCTCAACTAAGAAATGTGACAATTGCAAGAATAATTGCGAAGAAAAACTTCAGTGCAATTCTTTAGTGGTTTTACGACTGACATTTTGATGGCACTCGAGCTTTCAGAAGGAAGTCAATTTTAAGACTACTTTAATTCTGGAGGATGCAGCCAAGTACATGAGATAGGACTGATTAGCAAGGGATCAAGTGCAACTAGTTCTTGGCCGCTTTGTTCAGCTCAGGAAGAAAGCTTTCAAACTGTATGCCTCTCCTCCTCAGCATTCCCAAAGTGACTTTTTTAACCAGTCCACCGATGGTCTCCATTCATAGTGGAAGCTGGAGGTCACAGACACCCAGTTTATGAGCACTTTGTGATCTCTAAAGCCCTGTTTCTGCCAGAGGTTACAAAAAGTCACTGCAGCAATGGGAGTATTTGGTAGACTGAAAACAAGATGGGATGTTACCTGCAGCAAGTTAGAGTTCAGATCACAGGATCCACTTATGCAATGTTTTCATGTCGAACAAAAGAGCACAACCCTTGGTGACGTTGTTAGAGCTACACAAAGCAAGTGACTGGAACATGTTCCTCTCGATGTTCACAGCTTCTCTCGACGGGGTCTTCATTTCAGCTGTTATTTCTTGATGCTAATGTGACTAGTAATAAAGTAAAACTGCGTTCCAAGCTTTGGCTTGAGTTTGAAAAAAGAAAGGCAAACCCGAAGCAAAACACCATCTGCCAATTTTGTGTGCTAGTGTGTGTGATTTGGGGAGGAAAGGGGCGAACGGGAGTATTATTACTATTACATTTTTTCTGAAGCAAAAATATCTAGCTAAGATCATCCAGGAAATGAAAATGAGTGAAAACAATTGAAATGGCTGCAGAAGCCATTGCTGTCAATTTGGGGGGGCGGGGAAAGAAGACAAACCAAAAATGCTCACTTGGCATATATGTGCGGTTTGAGGGCATTCTTTCTTGGCTGGTCCTAGCAAGAACATTTAGCTGAGTCAAATGTCTGAAGGAAGTAACCAGCCAGCTGGGCTAGCATGGCTAAGGCACACCGAATTGCAGTGCCAGATGCACGCAAGGTGAGGATGTGGCTGGCATCTGTGCCAGCTACCTCTGATCCCTCGTAACAAATGACTACCTGTCACCAAGCCTGGTGCAGAGAACAGCAACCATGACCTTCAGCACAATTCCTGAGCCAAGCTGGAAGCTTTCAGATGAACAATTGCTTTTCCTACCACCCTTTTTATGTTTACCCGCAATTTTACCCTGTTTTCTGCAAGAGAATAGCAGGCTGGGTTGTTGACAGCCTTGTTGCATTTGTGTGCAGCAGATGTTCTGAAACATCTGCTTCCCAACACTGAAGGAACCTCTGAAGCTCCCAAGAATGCTAACAGCTTGTCAGAAATACCTTTTTTTCTACAAATTTTGTTCTACCCAATCCTTTCAGTGGCAGCTTCCTGGCATTAGGGTTTATTCTCATTCAATGAGCACTATGCTAAAAAAAAAAAAAAGAAGAAAAAGAAAAAAAATGTTGGGGCCAAGTCTTGTAATGAGAAGGTCAAGTGCACAAAGGTGTGAAAGCTCCTGAAGGAGCCAAGGTGTTACTGGGCCACAGCAGCTCAGTGAGCCAAACTGAAAACTAGCACGCAGACTTGACATCATCCATTGACACTTGGTATTTTGGAGGGACAGGATGAGCTAAAGAAATTAGTCCTGGTTATTTCCCAGCCTGTAATTTATAGGCTGCATCATAGCTACTCTGTACAGAGCTCCCCCTTTCAGAAAGAGAGCTGGAAAGTTGGTGTCTCTCTGAATGCTTAGATTAGGAGTAGGGAATTAATACTACAGCTGAGCAACATTTCACTCCAAAAAATGTTTTCCGGGGGAAGCGGAAGCCTAGGAAGGCAGAATATGCATCCTGAAGATTGCAGATTGGCATTTCCCAAACTAATGTTCACTTAGTTAATTGTTTCCTGGGGGTAGGAAGGGCTTTCTGAGCAAAAATTCTGGAAAATGAAAATTATTTCTTTTTTTTGTGTGTGTGTGGTTTTTTTTTAATTCCAAATGACATGATACTTAATGATATTTAATGAAAAAGCCAAGTTCAAAAGAGTTCACAGATAATCCACAATGCTTTGCTTTGCCAAAGGCTACCTCCCCTGTCCTCTTACCGTCAGAAATTTGTTTGCAAACTGTCAATGAGTAGAAAAAAAAACATTTCCAAGAACTGCTCTGATCTTTGTTCTCCAGATTCCTGGTATAAACCTGTCTGAATCCTCCAGATCAATGCAGGCTCCATCCCCTGGTGATGCTTACGTCACATGAAGTGGAGTTCTGGCCAAAATCTTCAGCTATTTTGCTATGATCCCAGGGAAATCAATTCACTTCATGTCCTGATGCATGCTGAAGGCCAGCCTAACGCCTCCCAAATGGCCTGCTAGTAAGTGGGTTGTGTAGGCTGGAATGCCAAGGGTAAGCAGACAGTCTATCCACATACACAGATCATATTTACCTGGCTGTACATCAGCAGTAACCCTGGGAAGTCATCACTCTAATTCTGATTTGGCTTGCACGTAGGTGATGCGGGCTTAATTGCAAAAGCTCTTTTGGAGTCGGTTGTGGCTTAGCTCAGCATACTCTGTGCCGAAACCTGCTTCTGCAGAGGACTCTCACGTTTCCATCTTGGATAGCTAAGCTTAAATCAAAATAAATAATTCAGTTCTATTAAATCTCATTCTTTTTGATGGTTTGCTACGTTTGATCTTTCTCTAGGTCTGTCCAGAATTTCATACTAGAATATAGCAGAATTTACACACTTCCTTAATAGCTCTTGATGTTTCCATATCAGTTCTATTTCTTGGATTATTCTTTTTATTAACTATTTTGTACAAAGTAAATGAGGGTCTACAAATCCAGATTTCAGATGTTTGGTTGACCTGGATTGCCCTATCTGCACTGAGATCACCAAAAGCATGAAGGATGTGGTTTACTGCAGAATTAAATACTCTATATTGGGTTCCACTTGTTTCCAGTGATCTAATAAGGTGAGGAGTGTTTTCTGTGGTTTTGTTTTGTTTTGTTTTGATGAAACTGAAGGAATCAGAAAGAAAGGCTGACTCTTGTTGCCTGATAGTAAAGTGCCAAAAGATGCATCTAGAGGTGTCTAAGATGCCCTAGTGCAGCTGAGACATCTATAATATCCACTGAAAATATCTTCCAATTTGCTTTTAACTCTCTGTCCTGTAGCCAGTGAGTTCACTACGCAAGTGGATTGATCCTGGTTTTACACAGTTCACTTTTTATGGATTTGTCAGCTCTATGTCTCCCATAACCACATCAGTTTTCCTTGAAATGTGGACAATAACCTCGGAAACCATCAGAAAAGTTGGGTAAGCTGAAAAATCACATTTAGTTTCTCCTGCACCCATTTAATTTCATTGTAAAGGAAATCACTTCTTCTTCCCTATACTGAAAGGACCAGGAGCAATCTTTCAGAGCGGTGCACACAAATGTGTGCAGATAGGACCACGTTTCCTCTGCACATGCTCTGAATTATCTGCTTATGCATCACGTGCAGATATCTTGGAGACTTGCATAGCATTATTCTCTCTGTAGCTGAGTAGCTAAACCCTGGCAGCCGCAGAGGTATAGGGCCTCCTTTTTAAGATGCTCTGTCTTTGAAACTGAGAATAAACTGTGAGCAGTTAAATACTTGCTGTTGTAACCTCACGCTGCTCTGCTAACATCACTGGTGCAATGCTGATTTGCACTGACTGAAAATCTAACCCTAGATCTAGTACATGAATGACTGTACAGACAGTCTTAGGTGAAAAGGATCTCTCCAGCATCTCTCTTGCCATTATTCAGGGCAAAGTATTAAAATATGACATCCAGTGTGCTCCCGAAGAAGTTTCTGCAGAACAGTGCCAGGGTACGAAACAGTTCAGGAGGGCCACCCTTGAGAAACAGGTTCATGTACACAAGATGAGTAGTTTAAAAGAGCTTTATTTAAAATGGGGGGGGTTTAAATCTTAAAATTGCGGTTTGGCACATACTTTTACACCTGACAAACTGGAGATTGAAGACTGAAGAAAGTGAAAGATCTAAAACCTGAATTTAAAGATCACTTGTGGAAGGGATTTGTCTATGTTTTGGAGCCTGCATTCCAGAAATGGTCTCTGCATTGCCCATGGGAATCTCCTCTTTGACAGGAATTCAGTCTAAGAAAAAAATCTGTTTTATTAGGGGTTATCCTTCATTATCTTATCATAAAATATAATTATTTTAATCTCCAAAAGGCTTGCAGAGGTGTTACTTTTTTCACTCACAACTATCCTTGCTAGCAGATAGAAAGTATCTTACTCCTTTTTCACACCTGACATTTCTCACCCACACTGCTTTTCCTTTTATTCTCTTTCTTGTTAATGTAACTACCTAGCTGTAAATGTCAGCATCCTGAAGGCAAGGTGAGCAGACGCACAGATTATATAAGCAGAAGAGAGAAAATTTAGCATACTTTGCTCCTTCTCCAGTTTCTCCACCATTTTGCCCTTTACGAGACCCTGTGTTTATTCCTACCAGCCTGCCCCATCCATTTTCATTGTGCACATTTAGATGTTATTACCTACCGGGGGGGGGGGGGGGGGGGCTCCGCTGACCCATCTCGGGGGCATCCTTGCCCTGTCACTGGCTTTTTAGGTTTCTCCATTTGGCAGGGAGGGTGTGCACGTGCACGTGCACATGCATATGTATGTGTGCTTAGCTCTTCTGTCATTCTCCATGGCGACACCAAATTGTCTAATTCCGCTCTGACAGAAGTTAAAAGTTTTGATCTTAACCCCATTTGGGCCAGCTCATAAGACTCCATGGCTATGCTAGTAAATAATATCAGTCAGAGCCTGTTCTTGGACCCTGACTGATACAAATAAATTATCTCCCTCCCACACACCCTAAAATAAGCAGCTGCAGACAGTCTTCCCATTGGGAACGAGTTCTTTTGTGCTATCCCCCAGCTCTGCTCAAGCATTGTCTGAGCATTTGTTCTTGGACACAGGTCAAAGCTATGCCAGGGGCTATGCTAACAATGTAATGGTGTGGGCAGCTACGGGACACTGCCCAGATCCATGACTTGGCTCTGTTTAATTTACTGGTATAGACATACTGACTTCAGCAAAAATAAAATCTAGCTCCACAAGAATAATCTAGGTTAGTTAACCAGCTACAGTACAACTACCAGCCAAGCAGGAGTCCTGGAGAACACTTCCTTTTTCCTGATTCCATCAGGGTATTTTTCATACAAATAAGTCTTTGCACAATTTTTGTAAAGGACTTGAGTGAAAAACAGCTTGTACAATTCAGGTTTTCTGCATGCCTTTTGTGCTGTCTGATCAGTAACGCTCTTAAATCTTCAGTCACACTGCTGATGTATTTAAAGGATTTATTCCTTCAGGAATTTCTGGTGTGTCTGAAAACATTTGAAAAGCTTTGGTATTGTAAGCTGTGATTCCTATTACAGTTGCTATAAGACAGCGATTTGTTGACGTTACATAACTGCCACTTTAGCTCCCAGCATTGCATTGCATATTGCAAGGTCCCAACCCACAGAGCACGCGAACACTTGCTCAGGTTTAAGCAGAGATTATCCTGTTGGTCTTAATGAGCTTTGGCTGAATGTGGGGCATAGCCACGCTATGACTTTGATACAGAAAGACCTACAAAGAAGACAGAAGGGCCCAAATCTCACAGAGCAAGAACATACTGAATTCCCTCTTGGTCCTAATGATGCAAAAACCTCTGAAGTTTAGTGAGCCTGTATATGTCGTTGGGCCTGAACATCAGGTTTCTCTTACAGGGAGAAAAAAGTGCCCCAAAAGAGGATGAACGGAGCTGGCTCGCTGAGCTTCCAGCTAAGGTAGATCATCAGAAACATTGAGGGCCCGTGCTGATTTGAGTCCTCAAAAGGGTTGAAAAAACACATTTTAGACTGGTGGGAAAAGTCTCCTTTTGTATCAGATTTACACCTAGAAACTGTCTTCTGAATTTAGGTACCTAATCCAATCCAGCTGCATTCAGATAAAATACAGACTGGGTCCCAGGACATGCTCCATTTGTCCCTCACTTAGACTTTTTGCTGAGACCAATGAATTGAAACATATGGATTGTCCTCAGCCAGAACTAAATAATTTTCAATAACTTGTATTTGCTGCTAAATATATTTCAAAAACCAAGGGAGACACAGTGGTAATCATCAATATCCAAAAATTAACACCGAAAACTTTCAGCTACTCTCCCAAGTTTGCTTTCAACAAGTATATAGAGAGAAATGGGAAGTTCAGAGAGTAAACCCTCTCATTTGAGAGAAGCAGCTAAGTAAGACAAGCCATGCTCTGGAGAGGGATGCTTTTCTCCATCAGCTGTGAGGCATCTCTAGAAGGTGAGCTCAGGCTTAAAAGTCTCACTCCTAGGCTACACCTACACTATAAAAAGTGTCGTGAAAGAAATGAAATCTTGAAAGAAATGGTCAGTTTTAATACAACAAATTCACTATCAAATGTCTATTGGTGGCGTATTCAGATTAATCATAGGTCTTTCCAGAAGTCATTCTCAGCTTTAAAGAAACCTAAAGTTTGATATAAGAACTGTTGGATGATGGTCTCTAAGGCTTTTTTTGTTGGGGGTGGGTGCTGTTTGTTTTTTGTTTGTGGTTTGGGTTTTTTTTTAAATCAAAGTTCAGTATTCTTTATCTCAGGCTTTAAAAAGTAGAATGGCTCTGTATTTCTTTTTCCTAGAGAAGTGGACTATCTGGATGTGCATAAAAGATGTATCTAGCTTTTTCTCAAATACCTCCGAAGCTGGAGGCACCATTTCATCCCCAAGCAATCACTTTTACTACTTCGTTATCCTTCCTACTAGGAAGTTTATCATGATATCCAACCTAAATCTCCCTAGCTGCAATTTCAGTCCACGACCTTTTGTTCTGTCCCCGGTGGACATGGAAAATAGCTTAATCCCTGGCAAAATGAACTGACCACAGCATAAAATAGAATCAGTTCAACCCATTGGCAAAAGCTCTGAAGTGAAACACGGAGACTGTTTTACCATATTAGAGTCATTAACTGTAAGTGATGAGAGAGAGAGCTACAATCATTGGGAAAAAGTTTAAGAAGGGTAAAAAAAAGCACAGGTTGATGAAGTCAGATTGTTTCTATCTCGTGACTGCTGTAAAACAAGCAAACAATTAAACCAGAAGCAGGGGGAGAAGACACACACCCCGAGTAATACATGCTGTTTGATTCTGCGGTAAGGAAAAATTGTCTGCTAGTGTGGGAACTGGCAAAAGCCTTTTTGTCCTCAGCAGAACTGTAGTGACTTATGTCCACTACCAACCTGCTGTGAGAAGCAAAATCCTCATTGTCTTTGTTAATCAGAATCAATAGGGATGCTGACAGAGCAGCATGGGACAATAAAGAAGCATGGTGGGTCATAGTGCCCAGATCCCTGACAGATGTGGGAAGTGTTCAGTACCAAATAAGTCAAGACTTTTCAGCTAACAAGTTGTGTCTCCTGAGAAGATACACGGTGTCATATTAATAATTTATCTCACAGAATAACCGAAACTCACCGTACAGTAACATCCCACCCTTCTAGTTTCTGTGGGTTTTAAAGAGGGTGAAATAACCATAAAATATCTAGGTTCATCACATCAAAGATCTTGATGATTTGGGTGGTTGAGAACAGAAGGGAATAGCAGCTTGCTGTTAATTGGCGCAGAAATGCGAGATTTGGCATCTGGGAGATGGGAATCATCAGTAATGGTGCAGAAAGGCAGAAGGACAGTGTGCCAGGTAGGGAAAGAAGTGTCTGGGCAAGGGCAGAGTAGGAGAGTGAAAAGGTTTTCTGAGCTAAACCAAGAAAGTCGCAGGGTTTCCAGTGAACAGTGCTGCAAACTCTTTCTTTGCGCTTTTAGGACAGTCATGGTGGTGACTTACACAAGAAAGGCTGAATTAGGGAAAGCCAGATTTCAGAGCATAATGATTATAGCTGAAACTATGGCTTCTTCCTGAAGATTAAAATCAAATCAGGTTAAAGTGGCACGTTAGGACCTGTACCTTATACTCAACATGGTTTATCCATGGGTTTGTCATCTGAAATGCATGCTCAAACTTCTACGGTGCTTCTGTCAAATTCTTAATTGGTGTGAGGTACTTAGACTTGGAAACACGTGCCAGGATATGCACCTCAGCCTAGACCTTGTCCAAATTGTGTGCAATTACATTGCAAATGGTGACAAAATATTCAATGCTACTTTGATGTTGCACCAGTAGCACTGACTCCCAGTGAAGCCCTGACAAAAGCAGTTGAAAGCTACAGATAATCTTCCAAGACTGTTTTGTTTGTTTTATTCATTGGATTTTTTTTAATGCAGTGATTTTCCTAGCAACACAGTCCATCTTCTGTCTATTAAAGGAACTTACCAAACTTTTTATTGAATGTAATAAAACTTCTTAATACTCTGAAATTATTTTTTTTTAATGTCTGTATATTTCTCAGTTTGCCTTTTCCCAGCTTTTGCTGCCACTTGTTTCTTTTGCTTTCACTGGAAGCATTCAGAGGATTAAAAAATGGAGAAAGGAGAAAGAAATGGGAAAGAAAGACTGCATTTTTGCTTGAGATCAAAAGAAGAAATAAAGAAGGATATGAATACAAAAATGCTGAAATACTCCCTGTTGAAAGAAGAACATTTTCATTTTTTAAGTTGTTTGTGAGGAGAAAAAAAACACATTAACTCCAGTGAGTGATAATCATGTCCAAAACCAGTCTAAAACCAGTAGGTTAAAAACCTCAGACTCTGCTCAGGAAATCATAAAAACATAGTCTCTCAATCATACATGAACAATAGCATTAAGCTTCCCTGGGATGATATGCGGTTTGCAACCTGCTCTCTTCCACCTCCTGCTTGGATCTTGACAAGCTGCCTGTCTAGTCAATTTGTTCTTGAATTTCTCCATCCAGCACCTGTTCTGCATTAAAACACGAGACTCTACAAACAAGTGTTCCCGGACCAGACATGAGGAAAACTCAGAACTGAAATGAACGTTCTGCTCCATTAACTTTCATAACTGGATGATGTCCTTTGTTTTTGAACATTGCTTTTAATGGCCCCTGTTAAAAATGAAACAACTTTGAGTTTAGCTGTTACTGGATCACCCTGTAACTTGTGTCTATTAAAAAAAGAAATAAAAAGCCATGCCTTTTTTCTCCTCTCTAGCTGCAAACTCAAGGTTGTCAAGTTACACCCTTGGAAACAAGGGTGTTTTTAATTGACATTGCTTGCTCTAAAGGCACTTTAAGAGTTATTTTCCACTAGAAAAAATGAAGAAGCAATATGTGGAAAAAAAATGCTGGTAGAGAACATAAAACTCACTCAGCTGTGAGTAGGGGCATAGGGTTTGCTTCATCGCATGCTTAAAAACAAGTGCCGAAGCACTGGGCTGAATTTGGGTGATGTGGTTAGCTCAGGCTTTAAGTTTGCAGTAGGGGAAACCAAGGGATGCACTGGGAAAGATTCCTGAGCACATTCATATGACTGCAAGTGCTCACGTTTTTAATCAAGTTACACTTTAGCAACTTATCCTTTGTCACTGATCCATGGTAAAAGGCACGCATGCTCTTAACCTATCCCAGCTCCAAAACAAAATGTCACCTGAGTCACTATACTAGTGTCTATGTTAGTGCCATGAAATTGCTTAAGTGAAGGCAATTTACCCAAATTCAGGGAGGTACAGTGTAAAAGTATGTCTCTTGTGGGATACTGCAGAACTTCTGAGAAATGTTAACCACATACACCAAATGACTGAGTTATGCAGAACTCAGGGTAGTTTCAGCTTGCAGATTCAAACTCAAGTTTTACGTGAAAATACGCAAGTGTCTGTATGTGAAATGGTTGTGTAAGATCTCATTTCAATTAATGGAAAAACAGTCAATGTACTCAGTGAAATTTAGAGCACAGTTCATCTGAGAAGCTAGTAGGGATGCAGTTTAGTTGCTTAAATCTATGCTATTATTGCCATCTGAGATGTCTTTTGATATCCAAGACATCCACACAGGGGTGGTGAACATAGCGCAGGGCCTGGCAGACACCCACCCGACAGAGAGACACCAGATAAGATCCTGTTGAATATCTCAAATGAGCTTCTGTATATTGATGACTGAACTGAGCTCAAGATTTCCACAGTACGATGGGAGTTTCCACACCTAGCCCACTGGTTGCTCCCTATATGTGGGCACCTATATGTCTAAATTTTTAAGCTGAACTCGTGCCTGAAGGAGTAATTCAGTTCCCTAAACATAAGGCATTGCTGTCTTGCCTGATGTCCAGCTGCAGTTCGAGAAAGACACAGCTCTCCTGCAGATCCTGTGTCATATTTACCAGTCTAGCTTGGATGTCTCAGAAGTCCTAGAACATTTGAAATTAACTAAAAACTAGTGTTTAAGCATTGAGTTAAATCTGCAATATCCATTCAATTTGCCACCTTCCAAATTCTGTAAGATTTATCTCCTTTTCCAAGATTGTTGCCCAATGTCACTTACGAGAGCTTTTTGAGCCGCAGTTAAAAACCTCCTTAGCCAGTTATTCAAATACAAGCCATTAACCAAAAGGACTTGTACAGATCAACATCTGTGACAACAGAAAAATAGAGAGCTAGAGTCTTGATGGAACAGCAATAAAATAAGCTAGGCTTTTGTATGAAAATGTCATTTGAGCTTCCATAAGGTATTCAAAGTGTAAACAATCAAAGAGTTCCAGCAATGCATGAGTAGAAAGAACCTCACCTAATTCACTGCACTGCATTGACTCAGAATATTCATACTTGCCCTGATATCACCCTAAAAAGTTTCTTGTAATTTCCCCAGAATGAAATCCATAACATCTTTAAATGTTTCACACTACTGCTTACCTAAATCTCAGTATTCAATACCAAAGCTTTCTTTTACTGCAAGAAAGTCAATAACTTTTTTTCCTTCACCCAGTGGGCTCAGAGAACAGTTGATTCCTGAAACTTTCATAACAACCTCTTTACTATGTCTCAGAAAATCAGTATGTTCCTATCCTTACTTATTTACCATTTGAACCTTTTTTTCCCCTTTTTTTCCCCCTAAGATAGCAGCAGATATGCTTCTTTGTGATGACTTTCTCAAGAGACCCTAAGTTCAAGACCCATTGTGTGTTGTACACACGTTTCTTTAGTAACAGACACCAGTGGAACAATTTGGGTATTTAAAAATCAGTGTCTAGTGCCATCTGAGGCACTTTTAGATACCCAAGGCATCTGCACAGGGCTGATAGATGTGACAGAAGACCAGTGGGAAACCCGTGATCATCTGACTTTGAAACTGGAGACCTAGTGGAATAACTTTAGTCATCTAAAATGTAATGAGATTTCTGAGGCTACATAGATGAGTCATTCCTGAGTAGATGAAGCAATTTTTGTATCCTGTGTTTTGCAGGAGAGGAAAGGCCAAGGGAAATGCCATATCCAGCATAAAAAATGAATTTTCTGGTAAAGTCAGGTGTCAAATGTAGAGCACTGGAGTCTCTCAGTTGTGGTTTGGCCAAGGTTTTGAAGCTGAGTTGTACACCCCAAGCAGAAAAAGTTGTACTCAGGTCATTGGCAATAGATTCTCACTCCTAGTCAGAAAAAGGGTCATGTTCAATCCAGTTTTGTAAGTGTCTTATGTCCCACCATGGTTTTCCTCTGTTGGTTATGCAGGGATCAGAGTCAGGGAAGGGCATCTTGAGATAAAACCGTGAATCTCTATCCAAAATCTAAGATATTGTGACTGGTGCCCAATTTTACCTTTAGTATCGTGGTGAGTGGTCTGAATAGGGATTATTGCTCATAGTTTGACTAATATGTCCCACATAAATGTTGATTATCTCCTTTATGGACAAGTTCATGTGGTTCTCTACAATTTTGGGGTTAGCAATTAACCTTCCTCATGATATTCCCTGTAATTGGTATCACATACAGGTTTAGCCTCAGGAATATCTGGGAAACATGTGGTCATGGTAATTGCAAAGACATTTGTAGAGGTTTTAATAGAGACCACTGTTTAAAACTTTCCTCTGTTGTTGATTTTGGCATGCTGACCTATATTTTCTCAAGTCCTTTATAAGAAAGGTGTTCTAAATGGTTTATTTGCTGCCTTGTCTCAATTTCCTGACCTCTTCCTTATTAAAAAGCATAACAAGGCGTCAGCTATTAAAAGCTGAATTGATTTGTCTGCCTTGACGAGACTCAGGTCTTGCACAAGTTTAGTAAGGTGCTTTCATTAAGGATTAGTTAAGGCATTAACCACCCAGCCAAACATTACCTACAAGCAATGAGATGCTCTTGTGACTTATTTCCTATTTAGCATCTGTGGTTTTAAAAGATGTGAGAACCAGAGAGATGGTGCAATAGGCAAGACAACAAATTAAACCTAAAATGTGCATATTCCAACTGTGGGTTGTCAGTAAAATCTCAAACTGAGCTGCTCTCCAAAGATGTCAGTTGCCATCGTATAAACACACCATTCCTTATCTTCTTCCATCCATCTTAAACTTGCTCTAGGACAACAGTGCTGACTTCCCAGCTACAGCATAGGACATCCTACCAGCTGCCGAGAAGGGCTTGTGCTTTGCAGTGGAATTGGATATGGGGAGAGTGCTTTCATTTTCATAAATGCTGATGTCTCCACTGCAGATTATAGTCAACAGGGATAGAGTCAGTACAGCTTAAGGAAAATTGCTTTTAAAAAATGAGGTGAAGTCCTGGGTTTCTTGCTAGAAGCCCTATTTGTTTTTATGACATTCAGACCTATTAGTGTGGGAATAATTCTGAGACAATGTAACTGCAGTGTTTTGGGATGCAGCTTAGTATCTCCTCAGAGTTCTGCACTGTGGCAAGGTTCTAGTTTGAGAGTCACCTCAGGAACTCCTTATGTTAATGACTGATAATCCACCAGCATTCAGTGAAACCATCAAGGAGGCTCAGGATCATGCTGCTCCATTGTCTTCCCAGGTAAATCATGGATTGGATCACCAGCAGACATACAAAGAAGTTCTCTTCTCACTCCTAGGGCAACAGATGATATTCTGGGGGGAGACTGGGGCCTTGACAGGTCCAGGGGCTAGAGAGGGGTATTGACACTACCTAACCCTAGGGGTGGCATTCGCCTTGCAGATTCAGACATCTGAACTGAAGTATCTATATGCAATGTGTTCATATGGATGGGCTATCTTAGTTATCGTTATAGTTTATGTAGGCTAATATAATTTGCCAAAAATGTAGACTTCTACTGCCATTTCAGGCACCCCGAGTTACCTGAAATTTTCCCTTGGCCCTTGTCATTGGTCCTGTGGGAGGCAGGGTACTTGGCCTAGGGGATCTCAAATAGCACCACATATCTATGTTGAGGAAGTCGAACTGAGTCTTGGCTCTCTCTTGACTGTGATGGAATGACCTAAATCTGAGTGTCTAGATGTGGATCTGGCTCTAAGACAAGTACCAACATTAGGAAGCTAATCTTTCTGAGCCCCCTCTACAATTAATAGAGAAAGATTGACTTGAGAGGGCAATTCAGAACAATGAATTGGATCCTTCCTCTAAATCACTCTTTAAAAGAACCTGTCTCTCTCCATTGACTACAGGGTAACATTGGAGTATCCAGACCCTTAACACTGGCCCTAATTTAGATGTCTGACTTTTTTGGGATCACTGCTACAGCAGCATATATCCCAAGTGATGCACATGTGCTTAGGAAAATCTCTACCAGCTTCTTTCCCTGGGGAACGGAAAGTTCTGTTGTTATTTTAGTTTCATTCCCACCCACTGCAAGGATGGGGTATAAAACTAAGTACATGTTTGGCTGTAACCTTTGTGCTGTCCAAGACTGATCCAAACCTCATCAATCTCTAAGGCAGATTTGCCCTGACTGGGGTGGCCCTTGAATCAGGCCTACAAGATCAAAGATAAAAGGGAAGAGAGCCAAAGACA
This sequence comes from Gymnogyps californianus, assembly GCF_018139145.2. Classification (NCBI taxonomy): domain Eukaryota; kingdom Metazoa; phylum Chordata; class Aves; order Accipitriformes; family Cathartidae; genus Gymnogyps; species Gymnogyps californianus. The sequence goes on from NC_059472.1 coordinate 166,436,728, forward strand.
GATTTAGAAATATAATCAGCTAGCCATAGCTACATTCTTAATTAAATTGCTACAGGCCAACAGCTGCTCTTTAGGGAGTCTCTAAACTCTAACACATGCCCCTATATTACAGTAGTAAAACCAAGGAATAATTTTGCTCGACAATAGCTTTCCTGTGTGCATTGAAATGGCCTAATATACTTTCGTGCCTGAATTTAGTGGTTTGAGGGTAAATATATAACTGTGAGGTTTTCTTTTTTTTTCCTTTTTTTTTTTCCTGGTCGTCCAACCATGATGTCAAAGTAAGGGAAAATATTTTGTAAAAAACCAAATTAACAAACCACAAGAAATCCATATGGCATTTCCCCTCATCCTCCCCACTGCCTAACTCCTGCAGCTGTGAAATCCAAAGTATACCTTTTCTCCACAAATACACCCCTCTGTGGACGTCAGTACCACAGACCTTAAACCAAAGCCGATGGCAGAGGCAGAGAAGGCACCAATGACCTCTTTTAGAAGGAGCTACCTATAAAGAACTTAAGCGTCCCAACCATTCAAAGGGTAAGGGACCACAGCAAGGGGAGATCAAGTGAGGGAAGGCCAAGGGAAAGATTTCAGCGTAACCCAGAAGATATCATTCAGCCTTCTCAAGTGAGGCCCTACTTCCCAGGAAGTGGCCGGACATCGCATGCTGATAGGAAGTAAAGAATAAATATTTTCATTTTCCTTTGCTTCTGCGCATAGCCTTTGCTTTTCTTTATTAAATTGCCTTTATCTCGACCAACGAGTTTTTCGTTGTATTTTCTTCCCTTGTCCTGTTGAGAAGAGGGAGTGACAGAGCAGCTTGGCAGGCACCTGCCAGTCAGCTATGGTCAACCCACCACAACTGTGCAAAGCCTGGCTCTATCTTCTTGACAAGCTACTCACAGGTATCGGTAGGCTGCTATTAGGTCCCCACAGTGCCCTGTCTTCTCCAGGCTGCACAAACCCAGCTCCCTCAGCCTCTCCTCACAGAACAAGTGCTCCAGCCCCTGATTGTCTTGGTGGCCCTCCAGTTTGTCAATGCCTTTGCTATAACTGGGGCCCAAAACCAGGTACAGTATTCTAGATGCAGTCTAAATCTTGATCCGAAACAACAGCCAGTCATCGATCCTTCTTTCACTTAATACATATATGTTCTGCATACTACATTTTTCCAGAAAATACGAGAAAACCTAGGCCTGAGATTGACTTGACTTTAGATGCCCGAGATATAGATGTTTAGTTACAAAGCCTTCTTTCACTTACTTTTCTCTGCTACAGGTCCCTACCCTCCAGCCTTCCCTGTGGTGATTTATCTGAACTGTATCCGGATACCTCTTACGATAAGATGAATCAAGTTTAGGCAGACCACTTTTAGCTGTCTAAAGTTACTAATTACAAACGTCACTCATGGTATTCCAACCATCTATAAATACTTGGGAACAAGTATTTCAGTGCATTGCTGCAATGAATGTTCTAGCCTCCTTTAGAAGTTATGAAAATGTCTACAGATAATACCATCCTGCAATCCCATGGCAAACTGAAAAGTCTGCGAGCTTGCACATAAATACACTCATAAGCCAATTGCATGCCAACTTTAAATGGGTTCTCAAATAAGCACTGAAATTCATGCCTGCCAACCTCCTTCCCTTACGTGCTTTCCCATTCAATGCCTTCTGTCAAAAGCAGAAAAGCTCAATGAAGAAAGGAGTTGAACTCCACTAAAGCAGCACACAGTACATTTGCATTCTCCTTATGAAACAGCTGGTTATTTCATTTAGAGTTAAATAATGGAAGATTTGTACATCTCCCAGTCTCTCACATCTCTGAATGGCTTTCTTCCTATTGACAAATTTGCCTTTTTGCAGATTGTACTGAAAATATATATCAATCAGTGTGATATATATGTGTGTGCGTGTAAAATAATTTTAGGCTACAGTTAGTGTTTAAAAAAAGCAGAGTAAAATAGGAGAGTTATTTCTGGAGAGAAGCCAAAAGAGACCGAGAAAGTACTGGCATGCTCAGATGCAGAGGTTTTTCAGAGGTCAAGTAGGTGAGCGCTGGGTGGCCAAGGGCTGTGGAAAGATCTCAGCAGCTAGGAGAGGTTCAACAAACCAGTTCAGTGGCCAGTTCAGCCGTGTTGCTCTGACTAGCTCATGGGTTCACAAAGCCAAGAGAAGTAGTGACAATGTGGTGCAGTGGCAGCAGGACAGAGTCCTGTTACCCCTGCTGCCCCCATCATCTCAAGTCATACCAGGGATGTGGCCCAGTGGGCAGCACCACCAAAAATCAGGGGGAAAGCAATCCCAGAGGTCAGAATGCGCTAGCCATAAGTGACAACTCTGGCTGCTACCTGTGGCTTCCTGCAACAGACACCTATACCAGCTGCCAAACTCACCTGGCTTTTTGGGGAAAAATGTACCCACATTAAGTTCTTAAATAGCTGCAGATGGTGAATGGAGGCCCTGTGTCTGCGGTGTCAACATGTAAAACTGAGTTAGTCTCCCTTCTCCCTTCTTATAATCACCAGAGGGGAATGGGGATTTTAGGGAATAATTCGTCTGAGTTACCTTCAACACAAACCTTAGGATGAGAAGAACCACACTCGTTTATTAAATGTATTGAACGCATCTCTGATGACAATAAAGAGAATTCGGAGTATCTAGCTCGGGTGGAAATGTTGACTCTTAGTCACGTAAATCCCATAGCAAATACTTCATGGCAGCTATTATGTACTGCTGTCCTACAGGATTCTGTCCAAGGACATTTATTCTGTGCTTTGCCATCCTGTAGCAGATGTGAGAAACAAAATCTGCAGAGCATTAAAGGATATTATTCTCAGAAATTACCACCATTGTGTGAAGGCAGATTCATTCCTGTGTATGTGGCAGGCAGAGCAGTACCTCAGCGAGTCCTCATTACATCTCTGTGGTTCAGCCGATTGTTTGCAAGGGGCTGATTACAATCACTGTCCACATCTTTCATTGTACAGAGGCAAATAATCAGGAATCAGAGAAAAATTTTCAAGGCCCCTAAATCAACCCACACCCTGCAGAAACTCGGAGACGAGCACACCTGGAAAGAACATGACAAGGGAGGACAGGAATACAAACTGGCTTTCAGCAACACGCACTTGTGCCAGTTTCCCTCAGACTTTCGTCAATATATGGCCTTCAAGAAAGCCAGTAAGAAATCACCAGTTTCAATAGCACCAATTTACACTCGCAGCTAAGTCAATAATTGTGTATATTTGGATTTTTATTTATATCAGTGAGATGAAACCTTCAGAAGGCTTCATAGGTAGGAAGGGACTCTTACGGCAACTGATTCCTGACCCCACTCCAGATAACTACGCAATTCATGTTTAATTCAAACAAGTCTGTAATACAAATACTCCCTCTGTCCACATGCAGAAGTCAAAAAATATCCCTCTCGACCAAATTCCTGTGTCAAATTCAGGATCCCTACAACCTCAAATCAAGAGCTTTAAAAAGAAAATGTACCATAAGAAGGAAATAGGAGGAAGCCTGGATATTGGCAATGTCAGAAGTCCCTGTAGGGATTAAAAATAACAGAAAGAAAAGAAAACAGTGGGAAATTGTCTCCTGAGTTGAACCACTGTCAGTTCAGTAGCAAGAATTTCCGCTTTTGTCCCTGTATTTGGATCAGACTTAAGCACAAGAAATAGCCTTGCCTTGGACTGCCTTTCATTTAATTGAGGTAAAAACTCCTACTTTCCCTCCTTCAGTGACAAACTATGGCAGAGGCAGACTCAGTGTCATGCTCAAAGCAAGATGCTCTCTGTGCTCCACAGACCCCTCAGGTACCTTCTCCCTTGGTGCATGAGACAGCCTGGAGGAAAGGATGCTCTGATGTCAAGTCCCGTACTGGAGCTCAGCCTGCAAGAAGGGCTCTGTGGAGACGGTGCCCACCAGCACATACGTGGCTTCTTTGAAGCCCTTGAGCTCCATCAGCCCAGCCAGCTGCACCTACTGCTTGGAAATGATGGAGACGGAGAGAAGGGCAAACAAAACAAAACAAAATGAAAAAAAAAAAAGGAGGGGGAAGGAAAAAAAAAACCAGTGATGCACAATGCAATTGCTCACCACCCGCTGACCGATGCCCCAGCAGCGATCCACCCCTCTTGGCCAACTCCCCCCTATTTCTATACTGGGCATGACATTCCATGGTATGGAATACCCCTTTGGCTAGTTCAGGTCAGCTGCCCCGGCTCTGCTCCCTCCCAGCTTCTTGCACACCTGCTTGCTGGCAGAGCATGGGAAACTGAAACGTCCTTGGCTTAAGATAAGCGCTACTTAGCAACAACTAAACCATCAGCGTGTTATCAACATTATTCTCACACTAAATCCAAAACACAGCACTGTACCAGCTACTAAGAAGAAAGTTAACTCCATCCCAGCTGAAACCAGGACAGCCACAAAGGTATAAGAGTCTGGTTGTGGGAAAGGTGAGAGATGAGCCTGCCATGTACGTTTTGGGTACTGTGGACGTGACTGGCAAGCCTGTACAATTATTTGGCAAGCCAGGAGTAAAGTCTTGTCTGTAGGAGCTAAAACATAAATTTGCGCGCGTGAGTGTGTTTATGCCACTGGAGCCCTGCGCAGTGGGGGCTTTCAGAGGTTTTTGCGGCTGAGGAATATTTCCTGGGTAAGAAGAAGGCCAGAGGTAAGACTGGGATTGCAAGAAGGCCCTCTAAGTCTGAAACATTTGCCCATCCTTGGGGAAACTTTGTGCTTGTCTTTCTGGTCATATCCCCACATCCTTTTTTTTTTTTTTTTTAATTTTTTATGTTGTTTGTTTGTTTGTTTGTTTTTCTTCTGGAGGGGTTTGTGAGAGAGGTCACCCCCTGGGGAGGGGAGGGAAGGAGGGAGGGAGGGAAGGAGAAGAAGGGTCTGTCTTTTGTTTGTGCAACATCCAGGGAGGCTGGGGAGAGGCTGAGCATCTTGCCCTCTTGCAAAAAAACCCAGCCAAAATGGAGCCAACATATCTTTAATGGTGGCACTGGGGAGGGGGTGGTGGAGCATTTTTGGGTGTCTTCAGGAGCTGCTGTCTTTGGCTGTTCTGCCCTGTCTCTAGACGCTTCCTGTCTTTCTGAGGTTTTGTTAGTTTATAGAGTATCTATGTTGGACTTGAGGTTCACCCGGGAAATTGATTCTTGCTGTAGTCAGCAAAAGTGAAAAGAATGGAGAAAAAGACAGTCTCAGGCTCCCTGCCCAACAACCCACCTCCTCCTGAAGCCTCCAGAGCACTGTTTCCCCAGAGCAGTTTCTGGAACAGATGTGCTCTTACGGATTACAGGCAAGTTATTTCTACCACTTTGTTTTAAAGAGTTTTCCAACCCTAAACATGCAGACATCCCGGAGACCCAGCTCTCCTCTTTCCACCGCACACCTCCTCTTTGGCAAGAAGGAAGCCTGAAATTTCCCTTTTAGTTTGCAGGCCGCATTTCATCCTTCATTAGAGCTCAGCCAGCGCAGGACCAGACCAAGTGTCTGTGAAATGGGAAAGGAGATCTGAGAGGGGGGTCATGTTTTCCTAAACACCGTGGCTGGGCTGAATGTTTCCTATAACCTGGTCTGCCACACTGTGTTTCAGACATCACGTCTTGCTCAGGATGTATCTTGGGCATCATATACCTGCGCTGGCTCTACTGTCTCTCACCAACCTTACCCTATAAGCAAGACTACGCCACACATTAACAGGCTGTCACTCCTGCCTGTATAAATGCAAAGGGAGACACAGACCACTATACTATGACTATCTACACTCAGGCACCTACATAGAAATACACATAGACAGATGTACCTGTCAAATCCCCTCCCTTCCCAAACATATTTTCACTCATTGATGGGAACCAGACACAGAGACAGGCACACTTTGACAAAAACACATGCAAAATTGGTTGCAAAGCCATATGCAGTCATATACATGTGAGCATCTAACTCAGATAAATGTAAGATGTGTGGGTACTGGTATCCACAATAGATGTTTCTACACAATCTCGTCTTATTGATAATGACTAAAAAGGGGTTCTCTAGAAAAGAGAAGGATATGTTCATTGAAGAGAAATGTTTGATTCTAGTGTCTGAGCTGTGATCAGAAACTGATCCCCCAAAACTGCTCATCAAGGAATCCCGTTTCCTTTTCAGCTATCGCAGGACAGCAGGCAGTAAACGCAGCCAGCTAACGAAGTCCTCAATAAATTAATGTGGGAAAGTTCTGCCATGGTAGAACATGTACAGGTACCTGGTACAATCCCTCCCTCCCCACAGGGGGACGGCAGCACTGTCGTCTCCATTGCCTGGTGACATTATTCCTGCGAGCAAAGCATCCTCTGATTTTGATTCCGTTCTTTATCCTTCACCTTTTCCCTGTGGGTTTTATGAGCAGGAGCAGCTCATTAGATCTCTGAGGTGATGTTAGTCAAAGCTGCTCTACATAAAACCATGTGGCTCAAATTATTCTGGTGTGTTCCCATAAATTGTGGCCGTATTGTCATCCTAAGAGAACTTTATTTAGCTTTCTAGATGGTTGCTGTATTTTGAGCTCTGTCCGGGAGCAGCATGAAGTTACCAACACAGCCTAGGGCACACACTTTGCCACCCACACATCTGTATGCCATGAACCAAGTCTAATCTTGAAACTTCTTAAAACAGTATTTTTTACTTCTGTTAGAAATATAAACCAGTCCCCTGTGGCACATATTTTCAGTTGTCTTCTGGGATTTTACATTTCAAATCTTTGCTTTTATGGCAAATTGGGCATTGAAGCAGAATTTGGTATTTTGATGTTATTTCTGTATTATTTATTAATATTTATCTGATTGCATTTTTTGCAGTGTTTGTGTACATAAAAACAGGGTCTGGACAGTAGTCATTATTTCTTATTTACCCTGGCTCTGAAACAGACTCCAGCTTTGACCTTGGAAAGAATCATTTTAATTCATCACCACTGTTCTAAATAACAGCAGTGGGAAGTTGGCTCCGATGTGTATGTGTCAGTGCCCTATAGCAGACGCTCCTAGGCTCCCAAATCCATTTATCATAAGCACTATATCGTTAGCTATGGATAAGAGTCTCTTTTAACAGAAACAGTCTGTTTCTTTAGGATGAGGAGAATTTCAACGTGGTCTCAGGTGCCCTATGATTCCCTGAGCAGCCACAGCATCCTTCTAAACTCTGCAGCTGTGAGGCCAATTATTCTCCCCCCAGAAAAAGCCCCTTCAGTTGATGAAACAGGGCCAGGCTATGAGTTCATAACATGAGTGTCACATTAGTATCAGTATTTAGTAATACTGGTCCTATCTGATATTACATGCACTTAAGACCGCAGTGCTGCAGAGGTATCATTACATACACATCGCTGCTCTACCTGTGCACTCACTGCTGTCTTCATTGACACTGCTGTGAATAAAGTCCAGTTATTTGCATTTGTAAAGGGAGCTAAAAGCATCTAGGCATGATGCCAGATGCATCATCTCCCCTGTGCACGTGGCCAAAGACCTTGCTGTTTCTTAAATTCACTAACTTGATACTTAATCTAGATTTCATTCACGTCTGAAATGCTGCATCTCTCGGTTAAACCAGGCTTATAGTAGGGGAGCTTTGATCAGGCAGTTTCACAACTGTGCACAGACTGTACCAATAAAAAATAAGCAGTCTTGCCTGTGTAATTATCCTCACAGCTTCTGCTGGCAGAGCTGCACCAGGCAACACTCACACCTTTTCATGCTACCGAACAACATATATAAAGGGAGAAACAAGCATAAACACAGTTCACTGCATCAACTCATGGTTTGAATCAGTTCCCTTTAGCCCAGTGGTCATGCTCATTCTGGAGGGTAAAATTCTCCATTATATCACCTGCAGCAAGCGTGGAAACCGATCCCACTGCTGACTGCAGGGTACTCAGAAACAACGGGCTCTGATCCCCGAGGGATAGCATCCCCTAAGGGAAGGCATCAGAGAGCTTTGGAGGAGAGCAGGTTATCCTCTGGGAATACCTCTAAACAGGGACTTTGGGCATGCGGTTGGAGATGATGCCGTTTCCAGCCTTTTGTGGCAACATTTCTTCGGGGGATGAAGTGCTCGCACAGCCGACATGCCCACGCTTCGCTGCTGAGCGGGACGTGACAACGTGAGTCAGCTGTAATGTGAATGCAGGAGAGGTGCAAAGAAAAGTGTCAGAAAGCAAAACTCCAGCTTATGGGCATGTTGATAACTTTTCCCACACTAGAATTCATCCCCGTTCTCCAAAACAGAAATGTGAAATTACTCTGCCACTTTTCATTTACAATTTGGCCCCAGAAAGTCATGGAAATTTGGGCTCTACTTTGAAGAATTTTCCTCTGTCATTTTTCATCTGGTTTCTGCACACCTTAATGTTGCTTAAAATGGTGGGGTTTTGTCAGTTGCTCACTTTTCTGTTTGATGGTATCATGAGTCACTGGGCAAACATTGTAAATATGCATTTTGATGAAAACAATGGTTTTGAAAGAAACTAGACTGTAAATGGCACAGTGAAGCAATTGTCTTTTTGTTCTGTTTTGGTCTAGCATCAAGCACAGCGTGATCCCAGTCAATGGCTGTAATCCTTGAGAAGATCAACAATTATTAGGGATTTATAAATTAATAGCAATTAATGATAAGTAGTAGTTACTCATAGTGCCTCTGTTCATTCTGGGCTTTGCTCATCATGCTTGTGATACTGGAATGTGTTAATGAAATATTTTGCATTTGCTAGCTGTCTCCCACATGCATGCATCAGCCTTCTCTCTCCACTTTCTTTTTTTTCAAAATGTATGAGACTCCATTTGTTGGACAGTAAAAGAGGGGCTTTGGGGGAATTTTGCATTGCTGAACCAGCGAAAAGAAATTAATCTTCTAAGATGACTTGACAGAGGCAGAGATCTCTGCAGTCCACTGCCATGGTGTTTCTGCTACCTCATGTCCTTCCACTTGAATCCACTGCCTTTGGTGTCTGTGTCGGCGTGTGTGCCCCAAATGACACAACCTGAAGGAAATTTTGGGGACCTCCATAGTCCAATACTATGATTGCTTCAGTAAGACTGGGACTTGAAGATACGTTTGCCTGCAGATGGTTTATTAATATGGTATCGCCGCTGCTGGCGCTTCTGAAATACCCACAGGCGATGGGTAGAATTCAATCCCATTGAGTTGTCCCAGGGCTACTCAGTTTATTCCAGGATCTACTTTTATGCAAAGAATTACATCACTATTGTAAAATTTGCCTCTTAAAATTGGGGACGTGCAACCCCCGCAAGGTCCAGTCTCCACTCTGCAGCGAACGCCTCACCTGACCCAAGCCCACCATATCAAACAAGCATGCACTCTATCCACAAGGCAAAAAATCAGCAGAACATCTTAGGAACCTCCAGGAGGGTGGGTTTTTTTTTTTTTTGTGGGAATACAGGAGATGTTATATATCTGGGAAGATTGGAAAGATCTTCATAAAATTTACTCAAGGTCTGAATCTGGGCAGAAGTTTGCTTTGGATTGCTCTGCTATGGAGACAATAAATCAGCTGTACAGACTAAACCTGGATCTTGGCTTCTAAATGTAGTACTTGGAAGGACTGAATATTTTTCCCTGCTGACTATGGTGGGTGCTCCAATCTACATGTCTATACTGTAGGTGTCTGAGTTACGTGAGATCATTTCTGTCTCATTTGCACACTGGTGCTGTAACTGCCTTTATGGGGATTTAGCATCCAAAGCTATTTATGTGCTTTAAAAACATACCTGTACGTACTTCCTTGGAAGAAGAGAGTGAACTGACCCCACTACTATTAAAATCAGCAGTGACATTTCAGGGTTGGGTACCCTGTGAGAATAAATAAATCCCACTAATAGCACAGAGACATGAGAGAGACCGAGGCAATTGAAAAGACAGCTATATTATTCTCTGCACACCATAAGCACTTCAAAAACATTTCCCTTCAAGAAATACTTGATTCTCAAAGATAGGCTTTGCATGGACTTACTCTGTGACTGTTTATGGTTTCTTGAAACATCCTGGCATGTTCCAAATATCTTTGTTCCCATTATTTACCAACCCTCAGCATTTACAAATGGCAGTGGAGAGGAGTCAGTCATGGGTTCCATACCTTCTGGAAGGATTTTTTCTGCAGTTGCTTTGACTGGGACAAAGGGCTTTTTTTTTTTCTTCTTTTTTTAAAGGTTTCTTTGGTGGGTGATACACTAAAATATAGGCAGTCTGGCAGGAGTAGGATGTGACTAAGCATCATCAGACAAGGAGCTCCTCAAAACGACAATGCTCAGCAGAAGCATCACTCTTTAAGCTTTCAGGTTGCTCAGCTCAGATGAGGTGAAACCTCTTATGTACCGCAACTGCCATTTTTCACACTCTTGTGGGAGCGGGGTTTGATTGAGGATACATCTGCCTCAATCAGGACAGGAATCCCCAAGGCTGTTATGTTTTCTTAACTCAGAAAAGCACTGCATGACAGACTTATGCCCTCTTTTTCTGGCCCTAAAGCACTTTCTGGCCCTTTTTCACTTTTTCTACAATGGGATTCTTTTTTGCTCCTGTCAGCGATGTCTGATCTGCCACTGTTAACACTGAATTTGGTTCGTTCTGGGGACAAGTGCATCCTCATGCGGCTAGAAGGTTTGAAATACAGGACAAATGTGAAGAGATATGTCACATAAGCAAAAGGTGCCTTCTGGAAAGGCAGTTGCCAAAGTATTTTCAAGTAGTGTCTCTGTTTTTAAGTATCTGTGCATGTAAGTTTGTCTATGAGTGCACCTGGAAGGGGCTCACAAACTTACATGCACGGATTTTCATCCAGACCAACCCTGAGTGTGCGACTGTGATACTGTCACTCTGTCTGGTGTGCATGATACCTGCTTTACAGAAGCTACAGAAAGATCCTACTGATGCTTTATTTCTGGCAAGCCAGCATGAAATTAGAGTGGTAGACAAAGATGATGCCTCGGAGGTCTACTTAAACCAAGTGAAATAGTTCAGAAGTTTTGACCTGGTTTGGAGGCACATAGTGAGTTTATACTGGAGAATTACTTTGTATTGCACAACCATGGGTTTAGGAGTTGGTTTTTTTTTAAAAAAATTTGTTACTAGCCTCCCAAAAGCCTAGTATCATCAAACTAGAAACTTCATTCCAGAAATGTCAAACCACATCTTGAGAGATTCTGTGTGAGTCTGTGTTATCTATGTGTTTGTGTGCTTATTCCAATGCACCCATTGATTCTTCCTGGTGGGAACAGAAGCACAGCTTCAAATGCTAGTGCTGTCCCAAATGATACACAGTTGCTTCAATTCAGTATAGGTCTACTTACACACATATATACTTTTCTTTCTTCGTTTCTCCTGTCTTTTATCTTTGGCATGTATCATAACTCTCCTGTGGCACTTTTATTACAGGAAAGTGAAGGAATTCACAGAACAGCTAGTTCAGAAACACAGGCACTTTTGGATTTATAAATGAAAACATTCATTTTGCTGTTCTGCTAGGCTTTTGACATATTTCAACAACTTCACCAGATAAATGGGAGAAGAAGGATAGATGGACACAGGCTACATAAGAAACTTTAGGGAATCCAAAGAATTTCTGTGTTAAATAAAACTGGGAAAAAATAACTATGCTGAATCACAAGGCATTTAGTGAATTCATAGCTCACATTGTCGACATCATGCAGCGCGGTTACATGTCTGCATAAACACTCATATATGTATTTAGGATCGGTATCATATAATCAGATATTAATTCTACCAGTAAACATGAATTCACAGATATTTTCACATCGTTACTCCTCCAAAAACACTGCTGCTACAGTCAGATAAAGACATCTCTTTTATCTTGGTGGGGCTTTATCTTGGTGGGGAGGGGAAGGGGTGAAGTAGTGTGCAGGCAAGGTCTGTGAAGTGACAGTCTCTGTGAGCAATTTTGTCGAGCTTACGAGCTGACTAAGATGAATCTCATCCATAAAAAATCAAAACAGGACTTGCAGAAGATATGCATGTTTCTGAGCAATAGCTAGAGCGTGGGGCAATAGCTTAGAGCATCGCAAATAACAAGGCACGCCGCTGTTTAAACCACTGAATTGAGTTGAAATAGCCTGCTCCTGAAGCAGTTGTTTAGGGTCATTTTATTCTCAGTGGAGGAGAAACCAGTGTTTCTAAGGGGCAATTAATCTCATCATAACAGCAAAAGCTATGAAAAATCAAATGGGTCAACTAAGAAAAATGAATCCTGAAACCAATTCCGGGAAAAACTGCAGATTCTCTGAGGAATGGCATTATGGAGGAAATTCATGCTTAAAATCAGTTGTAATTTTGACAACAGGTTTGGCTGAAAAAAAAAAAAATTCTGCTCATAGAGGAAAATGTTGAAAAAGTAAAGATGTTTCAAAATTATGCAGATGGATGCATTTTGATTTTTCACTCCAAAGCAGTAATTAATTAGTTGAGGTTAAAAAATAGCTTTTACAGTGATGAATAAGTAAAAAAATGAGCTGGAACATATCACTAGGGGGTAAAGAATTTTTAAGTGACCTCCAGATTAAATTATTGATGTATTTACTTGTTTGTTTGCTTGCTTGTGGACATCACTGAAAAAATATTACAGTATTCACCTCCCTTTTGGCTTCTGGATCAAAAAAATCCACGCTTCACCCCCGGCTCTAATCCGGGCTTGGGTGTGTTTAAGGAGAGGGTAATGACATGCCAGTCAGTATCCTTGCTCCATCTGAAACCCCTTCTGCATGACTGGGTGTCGCAATGCAAGCTACTGCTGGAATGTACTATGTAATTCTGGCAAGAAGTCAATAGGCTCGAACTCCTCAAATAACCAAAGCATGGTACTAAGAAATCAGTGGCGCAGGCAGCAGCCCAGACAGCCAGTCCATTAGCAGCTTAACCACAGCAGATGTAAAGTCACCAACAAAACTCCCTACGGAGTCTCCCAAAGAGCCAGATGCTACTGCTATAAAAAGATCTTCTAGAAACTTGGCATGTCTCCTGCCCACATTTTTTTTAAAGAAACATTCTCTAGATAGGAGGTTATTTTTTTTTTAATTTGGGGTTAGGGGTAAGGGAGAGGAGGAGGGGAAAGGAAGGGGGAGATATTGCTTGTTTATTCTGGTTTGCTTGGGAGTGAATCTTGTGCTGATGAAAACAAAATTCAGCGACAGCATGTCCTGAGACACGGAAGGCAATAGGCACAATTCCAGCCTTCTCCCACGCACAGCTTTGCTTATGCACCTTGGACTGACCTGGGGATCCTTCCTCAAAGAGCCCTGCCAATGCACTTGGGGTGAAACACCAGCTGTTATTTTATTCTGTTCTGCTTCACCGGGCCACTGGTGAGCCCACCTTCCCCCGTCTGCTGCACTTTGGCAGTCCTCTTGCCTTGCGCTCTTGGCTGCGCAAGTGATGGTGCACATCAACTCAGGTGGTTGTGCTTGGCCTCTTGGTCCTTGCCTCTCGTGTTGCTCTATCAAAGGACTTGCTTGCTCACTTGCAGCACTACCCGTCCTTCAAGTTTTCCTGAAATAGTTGTGAGCCTCATGTAAGTCCCAGCTGCTGGATTCATGTGATGAGGGTGTTTCAACTGCGATTTTAGTAACAGCAACAACAAAAACAGTAACAAAAAGAGTAACAATGTGTAATCCTCATGGTACAGCTACATCTGTGCTAATAAGAGCACTGAAGCCTAGGACAGATGGAGACACCAACTCTACAGATGGGTGAATGCCACCCATATGCCCAGATGAAAGGCTCACCTGCATCTGTGGATGAGGACAGATGTTGTGTGGGGAATGTAAGGTGAAATATTCTGCAAGATTTAGATATAATACCTCAAGGTGACCCCTTACTGGGAGTCTGAGTAGCGGCAGGGTGGTGGCTTTGTGTTTACCAGTTGAGGAAGAAAGCAGCTGATGGCCCACTGGAGAGATTAGGATTTCTCCTCCACCTAAGCTGCACCTGATGTGGTAACTAAATCTCTCTGGAAAGAAGGCAGAAAAAGCAACCATGCTTTGATTTTGATGGAAATTTTGACAGGTTTGGCCCTAGACTAGGCCATGTGGGACTCGTTGTGTGATGGCAATAGCCCAATTTAGAGATGAGTTTTGGTGACAGAACAGGGGATGGAGGACAAAGAGGAGGTAGTCAGATGGTGCCTGCTAGCAGAGTGTTTCTGTACTGAGCCCTCACAGTGCTCCTCAGCTGTATGAGTCCTAGAGCTCAAGGGGTCTTTAAACTAGAGATACCCTTGTAAGAGTATCGCAGAAGACAGGAGACATTCCCAAGTGATTCATTGCACCAGCAGGAAAGGGAGAAAGAACTGCATTTTCCAACTACTGTACACCTTTGATTCAAAACACTATTAAGTTATCATTAGGGTCTAAATACATATTTACAAGACAGTGAAGGCAAGATGCCTATGAAATGGTGTTTGCTCCAAGGCAAACTAGGCCCTAGGAAATCACAGGAGCCAATGCTGAGAATGGAAATGGATGCCCACAAAAGGAGCCCTGAGGAGGAGATGGACCACTGGTGGTGACTGTTTCTGGTGTTCATCTCTGGCACACTAGAGCAGACATAGTTGCTAATGTCATGGCCTTATCAATGGCTTGTTCAACGCATGGCTCTGTTCAGGACTGACGCTTCAGAGGTGGTTTCTTCAAAATCAGTGATTCATGGTGACAATTTTTTTTTGCCACTTACTTGCACCTTTGTGTACAGTTAACCCAGGCTGGATATAAGACATTCCTGTCATTATTAGCATCTTTCTACTCCTCCCTCTGCACTAGCTTTTTGAATTTCCTTTAGTATTTTATTGTTACTGTCATCAACTTGATACTGCATTTAGCTCTCTAACTGCTGATTTTCTATGATGGCTATTCAATGGTACATTTTGTAACAGCTCGTATATTCACGTAATTTGATAGTTTGTGTTCTCTCGTTCATAGCAATTCTTCTCTGTGGAGATGACCTATTCAGTCATTGCTATGCAGTTTGTATCCTGGTATTCCAGTGTTCCACTGATTATCTTTCCTCCACTAAGTTTCCAAGTTGTCTGTTTAACAATACCTCTTGCTTAAATGGAGTGTTGCATATTCAGATTTTTTGGTATTTCCTAACAAACTGTACTAGCCGCTAGCTTCTCCTTTTTCTGCCCCCAAAGGATATATTAGCCGCTAGCTTCTCCTTTTTCTGCCCCCAAAGGATATATCTTTTTTTTTTTTTAAACTTTTTAAATTATTATTCCCCAGAAAATGAGCCAACTTAATCCGTGTGCTTTTTCATGCTTCTCAATTTTCCTTTGCCTCTACTGAGGTTTTTCCCAACAGCATTTATTTCCCATTTCCCCTTCCCTCACATAGACACAGAAACAATGAGGAAACCAGGTGACACAGAATCCCATGTTTTACTGCAAAAAGCTACAGGACCAAGATATGTATATTAGAACAATTTCCAGTTTGCATTAGGGAAGACTTTTTACTTGTTTCATTGGCCAGACTGTTGGAATGGGAAGTAAGCCTTGTGGAGAAGAGATGCATTTTAGCAAACATTGTGTACACTTCTGTTTTGCTTTGGTTTTCTCTTTTACATCTTATATGTTAAAGGTGGTATCTTCCAAAGCTGAGAAACATGTGAACAAGATTGTGTTCGTTGCTGATTCCTGGGCATTCTACTTTTCTCTAAAGACTAAGAGTATTCCTTGCATACATGAGATTTACACAACCGGTTTAGTTTCTTTTCTCCCTTACTCTCTTACAGCTATTTTTTTACAAATGCAATAAGTACAAAGAGAAAGGTACAGTTGTTTTGGAAGGAAGAGGGGAGGAGAGGGAAGGATATGGCTAAATGACAAATACATTTTTTAATTGATTTAGTCATGAAAAAAATTACTCCCTTTTTCTCCCCTCTCACTTAACAATTTTGTGTTGCTGTTTATATTCTGTATCAGAAAAAAATGACAATGCCCAGGTATTCATAGTTCAGATTCCAGTTTCCTCAGTTTCCTGAGTGTATTGAATCTCCACAGAGGCCACCCTCTTCCCATGAAGAAACAAGACAAAACAAACAAAATAACATTTATCCAAATAACTTTAGGGACAGCACATTTTGTAGCTCTGTAATGGGAATCTGGGCTGAAAAATGAGAAGACATTCCATTACATCGAAATCCAAGGCCAGCATCTGGGGTTCTCGGCGCCTATCTTGTCCTAAAAATAAAGTTATTTTTAAGCATTAGAGGAAGAAAGAAGAAACAAACAATGCCACCAGGAATCAGCCTCAGTCGACCTCATGCATCTGTACTCAGCTTATTGGCAGCGAAGCCTGCAGCCAAGTGTCTCTGCACTATGTAGATGCCAACTAACATCAAAGAGCAATCGCACAACATGACAAAATATCCTTAATCAGTCCCAACCCTACAATCTTACACTCAATGTGTAAATGATGGACAAAACATGGGAAGCAGTGATATGGAGAGGCAATATAGTCATGTCAGATATGAAGCCAGAGTAAAGACTCAGCTTTCCAGAAAAAAAAGTCCCGTTCCTGAGCCACTAGACAGTTTCTCTTACTTCTGTTATCCTTCTATTATCTGTAGTCAGTTTCCCATCAGCAACATTTGAGCACAGGGATTTCTCTTAGCTAACGTCTAGATTTCAGGCAGGATTCAGGTCCCAAACCATAAGCATCTGATGCAATTTGAGAGCCCCAAGGCCCTCAGAACATTCCCATACAGATGGCAAGCACGACATAGTGTTCGTGGGAGATTTGACCTTCTCAGTGTTGGCAGCTGGACTCACTGCATCTATGTCCCTTCTTCGGATGAGGTGAATCTCTCTGCATGCTCCATCTAACTGGACCTCCTTTAGGTCTGGAAACAGAGATACCTTGCTTTCAGGTAGACACCTACTTGTAGGCATCTTAATCTGATGGGACTCAGTCAAATACTGATGGCATATTCTAGGATTTCACCTACAGTCACATGAGTTCAAGCCACAGGGCTCAATTCACTTCCCCTCACCTTAGCACCTAGAGCCACTTGAGATGTCCTAGAGTACCCTGCCTGGCTGCCAACTACCAGAAAGCACTAGTTTACCGTGGGCTCTGCATCCCGTCTGTGAGGCCATGGATATATGAGACACCTGGAGCATCTCAAACAACACCATGAGCCTACATGTGGGACACCAAATTGAGCCTCGGTGTACACACTAGGGACTGTGCCTCCAGCTATACTGCTCTACTACTTGAGCTTATATATTTAGAGTTAAATAAGGTAGTTTTGTAACACAAGGTTTGTGTTAGAGAGGTAGGTGTCTGAACAACTCTGACAACATCCAACTTGCTCCCAAAGATGTTCTTTCCCAGCATTTTGGGGTGTTTGATCAGCTCCCATGAATGGATATGCACCCAAGGGATAGGCCATGAGATCAGGTTGACTCTGCTCATCACACATTCAGTCACGTGGCAGGGGGAGAGTTGTGTGCATTGCCTTCAGAGGGAGTCTGTGTAGTCCACTGCACATATGCCACAGCCCTGCTCCACACTGCAGTGGTCACCGGACCACAAGTAAGGGTATAGTGCTTTCTAGCTATGTGAGAAAGCTTAACATGTCCTGCTGCCATGTCTTTCCCACTGAATAGTGTAAGGAGTAGGTGTGTAGCCAATCTGGGAGTGTTTTCTACACCAATGTCTACCGTGAAGGAAGACTAGTTGGCTGTAATCCTGCAGAACACTTGGCCTGGGGGGGGTGAAAAAAACAGCGGAAGAGTCACTAATTGAAGATGTAATTGATTAGTCTGTGTTATAAATAGTACATAGCACCTGGGGACAAGCCAGCGGAGAGGCTGTGTATAAGAAAAGTCAATACAGAGTAGTCACAACAACGATGCTTAGAAAATAAAGAAAGAGAAAAGGAAAGACACAGATCAGTTCTTATATTGTGATACAGCTCTAGCTTTCCTCCAGCATATGGGAATGGCCAAGAAACACGAGCCACTACTTTATTTTTGGACTCAGATCCAGATTCCCACTGAGTTCAAATCCAGTGTTTTGGGATTTGTTTGTTATATGCTCTATGGCAAAGGGCCATCAGCCTTTCAAGGGTAAAGACTGCATTTGTCTTTCCCTAAACATGCCAACAGCAACACAGCGGGGAGTGGAAGATGTCACCCCTGAATGATGCCCATCATGGCTCATTGGCAAATCAGCGGCACATTGGTTCTCTGTGAGTCAGGAGCTCTCAACTCCCTTTCCAAACCCATCATAAACAAAGACACTCTTGCTGGCCCCTGTGCCGCAGCTCCCAGCCCTGTGCCAGCTTTACAGCTTACCACTGCTCACTTTTCTTCGGTGGCTGACATTGCTTTAGGTGACTAGAAAGAATTTTTGCATTGGAATGGGAATTTCCCATGGCAGTGGGTTTAGGATAGGATTAAGGACTGAAAACATCTCTAAACAACAAGTAAGGATCATGCTAGCTGTGGGATTACCCACTATGGTTGTGGGCCTTTGGAATCAAAAACTGGGAGCCAGTGCTGGAAAACTGAATGTATGTTCAGAGAAGATAAATGCCTTTAAGAAAGAAACCTGGACCATAATAAGAAAAGAAACCCAGTCATCTTTTTTAGCCAGTTTACATTTTGTTCAATTACGTCTTGAAGCAAAAGTCCCAAAAACCTGGATGTGACTCCTACTTAACTCCCTCCCTGGGGTGCCAATGAACATAATCAACGGTCACCACACAAGAGACAGGTCTCGGTGGGCTGGGAGAATGTCAGCTCCAAAAGCAAAACAAAGCCAGGCCTGGTCAAGACAGAGTAGAAAAATAAACCAAAGCAGAAGGAAAAAAAAAACAAAACCAAACAAACAAAATGCAAAACAACCAGAACAAATCTGAAAGAAGCCACTTCTTTTAGCAGTTTATCAGATACTTTGCAGAATAGATGGAGTTGGTTAACTCTCAGGTCAGAGCTTCCCCAAGAGCTGAACAGAGATAAATAATGGTGAATGCCAATTGAAAACATCAGGCACCTTTTCCAGCAATACAAAAATAAACGATGACCAGGAAATACTGGAAATAAAGTTCAGCTCATTTGCAATGGCGAGACAGAGATACCCTTAATGGTACTGTGGTTTGGAGAACACTACTGAGTAAAGCCAGAAGATGTGCTGGACAAAGCGCATGTCTTTTCCTGGAAAACCAACCCATTTGCCAGGAGGTGTTGAGAGCCAGATTTATGGAAGGCCAGTAATTATCCTCCTAGTGTAGGTTCAGCAACATAAGCATGCATTACTCCTTCTTATCTACTTTTCCTTGTATTTTTTGCCCACTCTTTCTCTAGTCAGATCAGTTCTATCTCCTTGCTTTTTTAGGAGAAGTCTAGGAGCAGGGACTTGCAAGTGGACATGAAAAATATACATCCTTTGAAGTTTTCAGTCAATCATAAAGGAATGAGCACTTGTTCTTTGGAAATCAAATCCTTTTAGGATATATTATGTTGGACTTCTAAAATAAAGGTGTCCAGATTTACCAGACAATTGCAGAAAGGTCACTGATTTTCTGTGCACTTGATAGGATGAAGATAACATTTTGCTCATTCTTGTCCTACTTCTTTGTACAGTGCGCTGAAAATATTCATTCTCTTTGATTAGTCACTTACACATTCTTCGAGCCTATATCTCAGATGCCAAAACCAAAATAATAGGACATGCAAGGAGGACAGAAGAGACTCACCTGGCGTTCAGTTAGCCATGATATGTTTCACAAAAGCTGGAAACAAGAGAAAGAGAAGGGTCATTTATCAATTCCTTCAGTAACATCCTGGGTATCTCAGCTTGGTTGTTATTTAAATTTACTCTCCTTGCTTCCTCTGATGCAATGAAGACCACACCACTTTGTAAATAAGATTCCAGATACCAGGTGATAAATGCTTCATAAGTCCTTAAGATAATATATATACAGTGCAGTGCAGCCAGCAGTCTAGGTAGACAGTGGAAATGTTCACACACACATCAGTCAGTCCATAGCTTGCTTAATCCCTTACCTCTGGCTGCCATATGGAACTGGCCTTCCAAACTATACAGCCATGAGAATCTCTGGGTCCTCATCTTGCAAGGCTTTCAAGACTTCAGCACATTTGTACTAAGTCAGGGGGCACTGAAGGTGCCTCTGCAATGAACCTGCAGAATCTACAGGTTACCAAGTCACGTATCGTGGCTATGTCTCTCCAGTGAACTCAAGTTTACAAACAAACAAGGTATTTCAAAGTCAAATTAAGCTTTTGTTTCAAAAAGTTTTGGGTTCCATTTTTCCTCATTTAAAAAAGCATTCATTATATATAATTTTGAAATTCAAAAGGAAAAGGAAAAATACCTTTTGCAGTAAGGAAATATTTTTTCCTTCCCAATCATCCCCCCATGCTATGAATTTCTCTGAATTCAGCATAAGTTCCTGAGTCATTTGGGTTGGCTAAATCTACAGATTTCTACCAATAAACCACCTGTAAGAAATGTTTCCCTGAGCTCAGATCACTGATATTTGTAAATAGGAGACCACCAACCCAAATATTCATAAAAGGCTCAGTGAATATGACAGACCAGCTAAATCACCAAGATGATACAATAGTCAGTCACCAGTTAACCTTAAGGAGGACTCAGCTGTGTACGAAAGCATGTGTTCATGATGCCTACTAGAATATTGTGGTTTTATTGAACAGCCTGAAGCATGTAGGCTTGCAAGATGCAGGAGAAAACCATGGTCCACATACTCATGAGCAAATCCTTTTATTCTGGCTTTCCACAATAGCAATGAAATAAAATGGAACGTCTTCGGAAGGTCTTGTAGGATTCTTAGGACACCAAAGGAGATGCTAAGGATAACATTTTTTTGCTGAGTTTTTGAAGGAAAATTTTATGTCTTAAAAGGGATGTGTATCTCTTTTTGAGAGGACAAGGAACTGTGGGAGCAGGTAGAAAAAATAATGTAAACATTTTTTTAAAAAGGCAAACAAAATAAGAACATATAGGCCCAGCTCCTGAAAGGGCCGTGACCATTCAGCTATGGAACATACAAGCAACCTTCAACAGATAGGGTATATCAGATGAATTATAGAATCTGAATTGGTCTAAAATTTGGAAAAGCACACATCCTGCTCTGGTTCTTCCATAGATTTAAACTTTCTCAAGATAATTGCAACAAAGCCTTCAAGCACATGAGCACTGCTCAGACTGCAGTGGTCATACCTACCTTCATAGTTGATACAGCCATTGGCATCTTCCTGACCAGCCATTAGCTTATCAACTTCCTCTTCAGTCAACCTCTCGCCTGGGTGAAAAGCAAAATGCCTGTTCAGTACTTGGGCCCTTTTTTAAAAATTTATGAAACACAGTTCAAAGAACCAAAGAATACAGAAGAGAGTGAGAGAGAAGAGGCGGGGATTTTCTCTTCAGTTTAATTTGTGGTGCTGACTGCTAGGAAAGCTACTTTTGTACTTGCAAACTGAGAAAATTTGATCTGAAAACCAGAAAGGCAGAATAAATATGGAAACCCACAGGATATCATGTTCACATACTCATTCTTCTAAGAATAAGCTTTCTCTAAGTGCCAAATCTTGAAGGCTTTAGTCACTTTTTAACCAAGTCCTCACTAAGCAAACTCTTAGTAGAGTCACCATCTAGTTTGCCTCTGAGTTTGAGGTTCAGGAAGATTCCAAGGTCAAACTTAGGATCTCTGATTTGGATCAGTGATCCATTCCATTTAATTTAATTATCTAAATATTAGGTGCCTATTTGCCTGTAAGGCTCCATTTTGGTTAAGCACATATCAACCCAATCCATCCCCTTATTCTGATATTAGGCACTGATTTTAGGATGAGATCAAATGAGTTCCAGAAAAGTAAACAAGAAATTTGAGGGTGATTTCAGCTGAAATCATAGAAATGAAAATAAAATAAAATTTAAAACAATGCATTGGATGTGCCCTGCTACTCATGTTATTCCACTTTTCCATCACTGAATTCTGGCACACAGGAACAACTCAGCTGACATGAACCTGCGAAAATTCAACCAATTTTTTGAAAATTGAACAGAAAAACGTGCTAATTTACAGAATATTTGGCTGTGCCTAGGATTTGACTAGTATTTAGAGATGCCACTCTAAACAGAACTGTTAATTCATAAGATTGAAATACTTCCTATTGGTGTTTGAAAATCAGACATTACCACATTGTTCTGGGTTACTGGAAATAGAAGGGTAAGCACAAAAGCATTTCTTGTGGTACTGTGAAACTCACAAAACTGCCCAGAGTGGTTTCTTTGTCCCAGGTAAGGTTAGACAGGGCATCAATCCTGACCCTGT
This sequence comes from Gymnogyps californianus, assembly GCF_018139145.2. NCBI lineage: Eukaryota > Metazoa > Chordata > Aves > Accipitriformes > Cathartidae > Gymnogyps > Gymnogyps californianus. The sequence goes on from NC_059472.1 coordinate 166,459,128, forward strand.
GGGGTTTTGTTTGTCATCACTGAATTTGTTCCCCAAACTGATCCGATAGCATCAGTGATAAAAAGGAAAATAGCATTGCTTTCTTTTCTTATTCCCTGTGTCTTTAATAGACATGGATATGCCATTGAATGAAAACTCCTGGGCATAAAAGGTTTGGCTTCTTGAACTGATACCCCAGGTCAAGACCCATCATTGGAATACTTTGATCTAAATCAAATCTCTTTTGTAAAGGTTCATCTTTTTTTTAAAATAGTGGACAAACACTCCTGGAAAAGTCTGATCTTGAGAAATGCTTACTGGATTCAGACGACAACATGTCAGTGCCTTCTAATCCAAATTGGAAACCTGTCATTAATTACAGCCAAATTTTCTGTCCTGCACTCATTCTGTTGTCATCACTCTCTGTGAAAAACTGAGCTTCTGAAGTAAAAATTTGAGAGGACAGACAAATATTGATCCCAGCTTTAAAAACAGGGGCTTTCCATTTTGGAGACGCTTCTGTTAAACAGTTGCCTGATAAAGAAGGGCTTCATCTTAAAACTTTTCTTGAAAGTACAGAAAAATGGAGACAAATATTGAAGGAATAGATGGGGTTTCCAATGTTTGGATAATTTTATGGTGATGGAAATATTTATTGAAGAAATAAAACACTAGAACAAGGAAGGAAGGAAGGAAGGAAGGAGGGGAGGAAGGAAGGAAGGGAGGAAGGGAGGAAGGGAGGAGGAAAGACAAATATTTGAGCTGTACGTCAATGATTTGTAGCTTCATTATTAAAGAATTTTTTTAGTCTTTATAACTGACGACAGTGTGATAGCTGAAGTCTTGCCTGGTCATTTTCTCCATAAAGGTTACCCATAATGATACAAGCTGTATGGGAAAGACCTCAGAGATGAAACTGCATGAGGAAAGGTTCGCCTTACCCAGCGTAGCCAAAACGTGGCGGAGTTCAGCCCCCATCACTGTTCCATTTCCCTCCTTGTCGAACACACGCAGACCCTCCACGAAGTCCTCATAGGTGCCTGTGTCTTTCGTCTTGGCGATATGCTGGAGCATGGGTAGGAAGGTCTCAAAGTCGATCATCTTGGAGTTCATTTCTACAAAGACACAGATGGAAATGAAAGTTTTGGTGGATTCTGGGAGAGTTGAGGACTAACCATGGGGCATCCACCATGGGTAGGTGATGAGGGTAGAAGAACAGTGGCAATAAATGCCAGCTAAAAGGAAGAGAAGAGCATAGAAATATCATAAGTACAGATGGAAGAATGGATAGTCAGAGTGGGAAAGAGGTCTGGCAAAGAGAGAAATATGAGTTTTTAGTAGACAGATAGATAGATACCTCCTAGTATCTGACATACACAAACATCAAAGAAAAAAAATACTGTTACACTCCCAAGGCTGTTTCATGCAACATAAAAGTATGAAACTAAGCAGAAAACAGTAAGAGAAGCTCATTCCCAATACGAAATCAGCTTTGCTTTGCAGCCCTATAACACAGAGACGTTTAAGATCATACTGGGAGAGGAGCTTCAGAGCAAATAGTCAGGGCCAGGGCTGTGTATCCCATTTTCCTGATTCTTTGCCTTTCAAGAGCATTAGAGGGCATTTTGTTCCCATATGAATCCTTATCCTACCTGCCACTGTGTCATTGCCATATCCTGACATATCATTGTTGTTGAATGAGGGCCTAATCGTCAGTTCCACCTCAGTGGAAGGAAAGGACAGAGAAGTAATCTAGAAAATGCCTGAAGGTAGATATGGTCTGAGAGAGATTTCCTTTGTTCTGAAGACATATCCAGTGTATGGTGAATGTTGAAGGGAGATATTGCAATCATTACAGACCTTCTAACACATACTTTTGTAGAACAAGCTGTCTCCTCACAATCAGTCTATCCCTTTGTTTCTTTGGATGTCTTCAAAATGTCTGTGTTTCTAGTAAACACATGTGAATGCCTGTCATTAAAGTAATTTTAAAAGGCAAAAAGTTGTCATTGTAAAACACGTTGACACACAGGGCCGTTAAATTAATTCATTCTCCTAGATTTGAGACAATTATATTGACTGCAAGATCATTTTTTTCCTTGTTTACTTTTCTGCTAGTGATTTGCAGAGACTGTTCCATATCCTTTGTTATTTCACAATTAATCTTTCCATCAGAAAATGGAGACCTTGTCTGCTTCACAAATAGTTCTTGAAGTGATCTTTTTCAAAACAAACACAGAGGAGGACACCAACCTTCTGGTTTGGGTCTGCCAAGGACTTTCATGACCTCAGCCTGGGTTGGATTCTGCCCCAAAGCTCTCAAGACATCTCCGCATTGTGCGTATGTAATTTTCATCTCAGATTTAGGAGTCCGGTCGAAGAGTGAGAATGCTTCCTTAAATTCTGGAAGACAAAAAGATAAAAAATGCATGCCATGCTCCCTCAGATAAAGTCAAAGCAAGCTGAGACCTTCCCCCTAACTAACTCTGCCTGACCCTTTTATTTTGTAGTTTGGGAACAAGTTTGATGAGCTTTGTTGTTGCTGTTATCTGCAATGTTTGTGTTCTTCCTCCCCTGCATTTTCCGGTTCAATCAGGGAATGGAATCGGAGAGGTCAAATGCTCTTCTCATGGTATTTCCGTCTCAGCTAACATCGGGAAGTGCAGAAAACCTTATAGAAATTGTTGGCCTTGAGAGCTTTCCAGCTGACCAGGAGCACTCAGGAGGGCACAGAATTCAATCGCAGTTCTGCTCATTAGCTAACTGGATCTTGTATTCAGCATTACACACTTAGAGAGCACTGACACAGCCCACTGAGATAAAGGAGCACCTCTGTTAGCAGGTAACAAGATATGCCATGATAACCTACTGGAATTATCACACAACAAACAGTCTGTTGGTGGGGGAGGGTGAAGGTATATGGAAAACCTTATAATTGATCAATTGTTGTATTTAATAGTGTCAAGGAGCAGATCTAGAAGAATCCTCTGATCTTCGTTTTTTCTAGCACCCAGTCCAATTGCATCTGGAGAAGTAAGGTTTGGTATGCCATCAGCTACCGATAGCAGGCCAGATCTCATGTGTGGAGATGCAGTCATTCCCTCCAGTGCTTTCACATCTGCCTGCTTTCCCCTGTGCACCCACGCAGAGCCCTTCCCCTTGCAAGACAACCAGCTCCCCTCCACTACATCCTTGTGAACATATCCTCATGTCTTCTCTTTACTTCTGGCTGAAGAGGGAGTCCCTTACCACTGTGAGCAGCAATATCTTCACAAGAGCATTCCTGTGGGAGAGGGTCCCTGTTCTACTACTAATTACTTGTAGATGTAGTGTTTAGGGACATGGTTTAGTGGTGAACTTGGCAGTGTTAGGTCAACGGCTGGGCTCGGTGATCTTAAAGGTCTTTTCCAATGTAAATGATTCTATGATTCTGTGATTCTAACTAATGGGGTCAGTGCAGGATCCCAGGGGAGACTTCCCCAGACACACTAGTTACTCAGGCTCACCTCTCCCTACTGGAGTTGCAAACACATTGCAGAGACAGAGGAGCATCTCAGGGTGCAAGTAACAGTAACAGGCTGTTATCCTTTATTAAACACACTGCATAGTACATGGTCTATGAGTGATCACAAATATCCCTTTGGCTTTAAAGCTGTGAATTCCTGAATCTGCCCCTCGTCCTGCTGTTACTATTCTGTGTAGGTTTCACTCCCACGCTCCAAACACGGTGAGGTTATCTTTTTTCCCCTAGATCCTGACTCATTTGGCCATTCTGCCATGCACTCCGCATGCCAGATTTTCTCCATCTTTCCCTTCTCAATTCCTCCTCATCATCATTATTCAGCCTACCTCTTTTTTCTTTCTTCTCCTTTGCTTATTTTCCTCTCTCCTTCTTTCTTCTAGTGTTGCTGGGTTTGCCTCTCCTCCTTTCTCCCTCCCTTTTCATTTATATCATTCCACTTATATCTTACTCATTTCCTTCTTCATCCAACACTTTCAAACAATGATGCATTTTTTTCATTTTGGACTAATTAACGCTTCCCTTGTTTTCTTCTTTGCATTCTCCTCTTTGCCCTCTCTTTCTTCCTTTCCCTGCCTCTCTCTCCTGGATCTTTGCCTCCTCTGTCACTGGCCGGAGCCCAGGTCCCATTGGCAGCCCTCACTCCAGCAGAGGGCAATAGCGGTTTTTCATGGGCTCCTTGCTGACAGTGGCAGGGGGCCAGAGACCCAACTCCCAGCTCTGTCCTTTCCTGGGGGTCTCTGCAGCTGAGGTGGGTGAGAAATACACCTACCTCCCTGAGCTACTCATCCGCCTGCCGCTTACCTGCTCCCTGAGACCAATGGCCTCAGCACCCTTCGCACCACCTTCTAAAGGTTCACAGTTCATCACAGTTACTGACAGCTCACATTTCTCTCTCTCTTTTTTTTTTTTTTAAATTTAATTTAAAATCAGATGTAACCGCCTCTCACCAGAGCATTCGCCTGTGGGTTTGGAAACCCCGTTTTGTCAATATACAGAAGCAGCCTTTTTTTTTTTTTTCATTTGCATTTGCATTTGCTGGCTTAATGCAAGTTTCCATCAAAGCAATGAAACCAGCATGGCTATGGTCTCCTTTGTCCTCCTGCTAGCCATTAAACCACTGGCAGGAGCAGTGTATATTTTCATATGTCTAATTGCTACCTATCTTCTCATCTTGAATAGCTCATATTCTTCTCTTTTCAGCAATTTAGGGGGCTGAAGAGGCAAGGAATCCAGTTTCATAAATACACATTGCCACAATCAATGAATTTCACTGGAAGTTGAGGCAGGAGGACGTGTAAAGATGGCTGTGTTACACATGGCTTCACCCACAGACCATTCTTCTCCTTCTGAGAGTAACATTTTGGAAGTTAACATAAAAATGAATCCTTGCAGGGAAGTAAGCTTGGTGCAGCAAAGTCTTTTCCTTAGTAGAAGGAAGAGGTTCAGAGTATCCTAGAAGATAGGGCTGGAAAAGACCTTGAGATGCTGCATTTGTTTCTCCTCCACCACCTCAATTCAGAATCAGCTGCCAGAAAACTAGCTGGGATCAATGGTGATAGACCGACGGCTAGTAATATCTAACACATAGGATGGAATTCCTGTTGATCGAGTTTCAGCTGACAAAAGGGGAAGCATCTAGTCTCACTGAGACACCTAGGTCTCATCTGGTCAACGGGGGGGGAGAGAGAGAGAGGTCATTATTACACATTAGAGGTCTATTTTTTAAAAAAACACATAAAATTATGACAGGTGACCTTGACCTCCTGATGACTTCCTGAAAGAGGAAATTTGACAAAATTAACAGTGCAGCGTGGAGCTGAAAATGAACCCAGAACAAAACAAGTGCAACTGAAACCCAGAAGAAAGGGAAAGCTGGCAATCTTGGAAGCTTCAGGGAGTGAGGAGAGAATGGGAAGGAGAAAACAAATCAAAAAGATGTATTCTAGAGCTTCCGTGAGTCCCAGCTCTCAAGTCATGCCAACAGCCAGTATAACAGATATAAATCATGGCAAGTGGTGCTTGCTTTCTAACCTGTGCTTTTAACACAAAATAAAACTGTCCCAAGCACTGGAATACTGATTGTCCACTTTCTTAAACTGGAGGCACACTCCTTGGCAAGGTTTTGACATGTGCAAACTAGTGTAGAGGACGGCATGTGCCAGGGACAATCCAGGGGCAACTGTGGACCATGCTGTAGATATAATTCTACATCTGAAGCATCTAAGCTCTACCTAGGAGTAAATATCTATCTAGCAACTATCAGTCTGTCTGCCTACTCACCTATGAACCTAAGAACCTTCTAAAGGTCAGGTGAAGGAGAAGAGAGGAAAAAAAAAGAACCAGAAGAGGTCAGTAGGAAAGGAATTGAGGAGCTGACTGATGAGCAGTGATCAGTCCCCAGGTGATGTTCAGGCCATTAGGCACTCCTTCCAGCAACTCATGACAGAACCTATGAACCAACTGTGGGATTAACCTTCAGTGGATTTAGTGTTTCTCCCCTGTGCCAGCACACAGTATAACTCTGTTATGCTGTTGTAGCTGACATGGAGATCTCATAGCCTTTCTCACACAGATGATGCTATCTGCTTCCTGCCCCATGGCTTTCCCTTTGATATTTCAAGGACATCTTATCCTTAAGTCCTGGATTCCCAGCTTTGCACTGTGTATGCAGTGAGTACAGCTAGACCAGAAGGGAGCAGATGCTGCTGTAAAGAAAGAAGATGCAACTTTCTGTTTCTGGAGATGGTCTACATCTGCTCTAGACCTGCTACCTTTTATGGCAGCCCTGGAGTTGCTCCAAATTTGCCATTTCCTAGCCATTCCAATGGGCTGAGGGCCAGACAAGCATCCCGTTTTTTTCTGAATAGGCCTTTTCTTTTCCCATTCTCTGATACAGTCTCTAGAGCTAGTTCTCCTCAGGGCGAGAGAAAACAAGGCATAGAAACTAGATGGGTCCTATCTAATCCCCAAAACATTAGCTGATGAAAGATCCAACTGTTGTGTGCTGCTGTAATAGTTCAAAGCTTTGTGGCTCAGAATTGTGCCTCTCGTATGGTTCTCCCATGACTTTAGCACTGGAAAAGGGGCAGGTTCCCAGAAATTAGCAGTTGCCTCCAATCATATGTTACTTTTGACCTGCTGTTAGAAAATAGAAACTGAAGTCATTAAGGGGGGCTTGAAAACCCCAAGGTAATGTTGAAAGTCTGTGGCAAAGCCTCAATCACTGAGGCGTTATTACATTTGGTTCTAGTTCAGGAAATCCTCCCTTCTGTATCTCTCCTCTCTGAATCAGCCTGACTGGATAGTCTGTGATTTTCATCCATCTAATTAACCCATTTTCTGATACCATCTTTCATAGGCTCTACCAAGTTGTGCCAAGTGTTTAAAGACCAAAGCAAAATTCTGCCAGATGTTTGACTCCATCTATCAATTATCCCTTTCAGTAAAGAACAGGCTGGTAGCTGAGGAAAAAGGGGACAGCTGCAGTGGTAGTGTTCCCAGGACTTCATGCATGAGGTTTCAGTATCAGTTTCTTGGGCTGAGACAAGAGTTTCAGAAACTAGTGCTGATGTTTTACTTTGAAAGAAAAAAATTGCCTTCGCTGCTATGATTTGCTGGTTTCTGGAGAGCTGTCACAAAACTGTAACACATTAAATTCTGATTGAATACAGGGAAAAGTTCCCAAAAGCAGAGTTGGGAGACTTTCTCTAGAAAGGATTGATATTTTGTTGCTGGGTTTTGTTAAAGAAAGAGTATATATTTGGACTGAGGATTTGGGGGGGGGGGGGGGGGGGGGGGGTGGTATTTCTTTTTTGGTTTTGCCTCTTTGGCAGCGAAGCTGATGTTTTCTTTAATGAAATAAGTACCTAATCTGCATAGCGCATGACTTTCCCCCTTTTCTCTTGACCAACTCAACAGAGGATTTGGAGGAAGAATGGAGCAGGACCAAAGCCATGACTTAAAGCACAGCCTTCTCAAAGGCGCGCCAATACCACACCCGTGTTCACCCCAGCACTTGCCAGCACCTCCCAGTCACAGTATTTACTATGCACAGAAGAGAAACACATCTTCCTCACCTTCAATCTGATCAGGGGTGAATTCAACCTGGAAGAGACAAAGAATAAAAGCCAGATAAAAAAAGAAAACTGAAGCAAATAAGAAGAGCACTGGGTTAGTCTCTGTGTTATGGTTCTGGGTGCTTGTGAGGTCCATGAAAGAGACTGACTCATAAATCCAAGAAAATAATTTTATAGAGCCTGTAGATTCTTCTTCTTTCCTCCCTGCCTTCCCTTATCAACCAGTTCCACCTTTAGGACCTCTGCCCCCACCACATGGCTACAGACGCCCTTTGTCCGTTCTTCTGCTGCTCCTGTGTTCATGTTGTAGTCTTTTTTCCCTATCCCAAATGACTCCCGGAGGGAGGATGATGTTCCCTCCAGAGATGATTATGGTAGCACCGTGGTAAATCCCAGGCTACTTCACTGAAAGGGTTTTATCTATAGACAGACAGGGATCTACTATCCATAGTCTTTTCCAGCAGAAGAACTAGGAGGTATCAAGTGAAGCTGGCGTGAATCAGGCTCACAGGAAAGTGAAGGAAGTGCTTCTTTGCTCTTACAGCTGAATTGTGGAAAGCCAGTCATGGGATACTGTGGATGCTCACAGTCTACGTGTGTGTAAAGTGTCACAGGACCACTTCTTGGAAGAGAAATCGATTTCTGTACATTACCAAATGTACAGAAATACTTAGCTTAGGAAGTCTCTGCTTGAGGTTTAGGAGAGTGTTTCGGGGGAGTTTTGCCCATTTCTAGTACCTTTTCCTAAAGCATCCTCTAATAACCATGGCTGGACTATATTGGACAGCTCTCTGGACCTTGCTCTAAGTGCCACCTGTCTCTTGTTTTCTCATCACTTCATATTTCCTCCTGTTTCCTAAGTTTTGGGGCTGTCCCACTGCCTACTTCTACATGGCACTGCCCTCTTGCAGCTCTGGATTCCAAAAATGCTCCCAGATGCCCACAGGCTGCTGCTGACCTCAAATGCAAAAGAAGTAAACACAGTGTCGGAATGTGAGGTCCAAGCTTCTGAATGAGCAGGCACAGGTCAGCAATGTGAATTTACACCAGAATTTACACCTGCCTCTCAGGGAAAACCAACAGGGTGGGTGTCTCTGCTGATAGGGACATTCCTGCAGTGCAGGAAGACTGGCAGATTGCCCTTATGGTGAATATATAAATAAAGAGAAGCCCTATTTTGATATGCATAAACATGCAAATACACACATGCAAAGCATACGCTTGGGACAGATCCAACAGTACATAAACACAGACCCTTGAAAACATTCTTCTGCGGACATATGCGACCCTTTCTCCCCCCACATATGCACAACCCCACTCATTTTGGGTCAAATGAAGCTGACCACCTCTCACTGCTTAATATCATATTTTGTTCCTTGGTAGCAAAGTAGCCAAGTGGAGCAAAGGCATAGTGAGAACCTCAAACACGAATTCCCTGTTTCCTTGTTTCAAGGAGAAACGCAACATGACACATCACTTCATCATCCTGTTGGGACTTTCATGCTATTAAAGAGTGGAGCTGTTGTAACTCCCCAGCTCTCCAGCCAGGATGGCTGTGACATGGCAGAGCATGACAACACCCACCTCTTTCTTCCACCCAGGGCTTGGTGGACAGCTCCCAGACACTTTCCTGTCTCCAGATACCCCAAGCAGCACAAGGATCTCTAGCATTCACAGGACACAATGAGAGCCTACAGGGCAGATACAGACAGTCCAAAACTCATTCTACTCATGCTTTCAGGTGTCGTTGCAGGCCAGCTCCTGGCACGTATTAGCAGTTTATCTTGTTGGTCACACCATATGGCTCCACAGCACCCTGCAAATTCATTCTAGGATCCCTCTCTTGCCAATGTAGCTATTCCTTGAGAATTTTGTACCTCTCCATCACCCACCTCTCAAGAAAGTACCATCTTCTAACTCAAAGCTGTTTGTGTATGTTTTAGAGCATTTTGCAATGGTAGTCATTACTATTAGTGTTTCCATTTTTTTTAGACTGGAAAACAAAATCATTGAGAGAGAAATTCACTCTCCAGCAGAAAGTTAAAGGACTCATCCCATGCCCTCCTCACAGAACTCTGTTAAGCTAGATAGAACGTCATTGCCCAATGAGTAACACTGCGTTGATAGAGATCTCCTTCCAGGCAGTTCTCATTGTCTATCATTATTGATGGCTGAGAATGTCCCTGAGAGAAGGTAATTCCCAGACCCCTCTTGCAGGGTATCCTGCATCAGCTGCTGGCATAGCTGAGGCTGGGCAGTCTTGAAGATGGGGTATTTGGTGCAGGTGAATTTACCGGCTTAGTCCACCTTGCTAGAAAATGCCAAAAAGTCGTATTATTCACTTAGGTACCTCATTTAAGCACTGAAACAGCCTTAATCGCTTGGCCCAACCCTTCACCTATACATATTTCCTATCAGTGCCCTGCCTATCTCTCCCTACTATAGTGTTTCCAAGCATCTTCTGGCTTAGGAGAAGGAAGAACCAGAAAACATCTGGTGAACTTGGAAGACAGGACTCAACACTAATCCTGCAATTGTTGAAAATCAGGCCACGATTTTTGTGTCTGCCCTGTTCAATCCTAATCTTAACTAGCTCTTTCAAGGGATTACCACTTTGTTGGCAATTCTCAGTCATGATTTACCTTGAATGAAATCCAATTAATAAAATAGTTGCCTAAGTGGCAGCCAGGAGGCTGTCTGGAAGGAAGCTTTTAAAGAATGCAAGGAGCCCCTAAAAGAATAGCAATGCTCTTCTCTTTTCTAACACATGGAGAGGTCCAAACATCTTTGTCATGAACTTTATAATCATCTAGATTGGGTCCTATCCCAAATCCACATACCTTAGTTTAATTAGAAATAAATACCTATTGGGGAACACATTTATACAGGTGTATTGTCAGCAGCAGCCTTATGCCCAGTGTGTCTAATTATATCAAGCTTTGAGAATTTGACTGAAGCTAATTGCATATTGGGTTTATTCAGGCATCAATAGCCAGTGTGAGTGAAATAAGGCCAGAGCTGCTGGCAACTTGTATTTAAATCACTATGATGGATGACTCTTGGGGAAGAATTCATCTCAGCTACACTTAGATGTAGACATCCAGATGTGTCAGCGACCCCACATTCGCTTTATACCAGCAGAAGGGAACAGGCACTTCTAGGGTGTAATTTGGCTTGGTTTAGGTCTATACTTGAAGAGAAGATGAGTTATGCTCTTCCTTTTGCTGAGTGGATCAATCAGTTCTACAATGATGATATAAAGAGTGTGGGCGACTAGCACAGATGTAGATGTCTTTTTCTGATCCGGTGAGTCCCACCCAGAAAGCATGAGCTAGCCCTTTGGCAGACTGCAGGCCAGGAGAAACTGCGCCAGAGCGAAAAAGGATAACTGCAAATTCCCACAGCTGGATCAAAGGGAAGGTTTGAGCTGACGGGCTGAGCGTGCCTCACCTCTAATCATGGCCCCTGTGAAAACACCACCCAGAGCTGGAGGACCGTGTGTGACAGCTGGCAAGGCGGTGGCAGACGGTTTGACCAGACCTACCACCCAGGCACGGCTTCCTCTTAGGAAAGCTGCAGAGATGTGTGGGTGGTGGCTGCTGCTATTTTCTCCCCTCTCAGCACATACCTCCATGGAGTTGTAGGGAAAGGCGAGTCATCATTTGCCCGGCCACAAGGTATCATTGAAGATGGATGGAACAAACCCTGGGTTATGTTTAGACTGAAGATGGCTGAGGTTTTGTTTTCCCTCCCCTGTCCCTCAGAATGGTGTGGAGCACACAAAACCAAAGCCATCTCCTTGTAGCTGTCCATGAGGACAGCAGAGTCACTGCCCCAGACAACCCAGGCAGGAGGGATCCAGAGGACAGGCTGTAAAAATGGGGTCAGGCTAAGGCAAGCACTGGGCAAAGAAGTCCCAATGCATTGCAGCCACAGCGACCCATATCTCTGCTCTAAGGCAGCTCTGCTTCTGCTGCTGTACTGCAATGAGCATCCAAGGGAGTGAAAGTCCCCAGTGGTACCTGATGCTCAGGCCCACTCCTGCCCCCAGGCACTTACACCGCTGCGCACCAGCATCACCCCACACTTCACTGAGCTCAGTCAGCGGAGCAGCCCTCATCGCCCAAAGCTGGAGGCTGCAAAGCCTATTCACAGGCTTCATGTGAATTTGCTTTCCCAGATATGGCTTTACATTCTCCAGTTCCTTGGAAGTAGACTAGGATGATTTGCCTTGGGGTTTTGGCTGGTTGGTTGGTTGGTTGAAATATACTGGCACTTCAGAAGAACTGAGTTTCCCCTGGCATTTTTTCTGTCGGCAAGTGAGGTTTTAAAGCAAGGACATTCCTATGAATGCCAGCCATCCACAGCACCGAGGCTCACAGTGGCGGTATTTGGTACAAATCCATATGAGAGACAGAGCTGCTGACGGCTAATCTCCTTCCACTTGTCTCCTGCCCTGACGTGTGGGCTGTGCTGCATGTCCTTTGAAGGCACCAGATGTCTGAATTAAATCCTTTCCATAACAAATGGGAAGTGTGATGCCAGCTTGCCTGCTGTTTTAGCAATCTTGGCTTCAGGGCGTCATCACCTGGTCATTGGTGGCATCAGCTGCAGCCCTAATACTACTGTCGTCTTTGCTTAAACAATGGCATTAAGCTGGTTTTGTCCCAGAGACACCAGGAGGGATGCATGCACCCCTTGGCACTGTTAACGTCATTCACAGCTTCAGATCTCAGGGAATTTTTTTATCAACCCATAGTACCTCAATCAAGCACATAACTCCGTGCGTAAGTCACACATAACTAAGTCTGATATAAGTCCTATTAATAAAACTGTTGCTAACCAGCAGTCGAAAGGTTATCTGGTGTGAAGCATTTAGACAATGCAAGCAAGGAGCCCCTCCAGAAAAGAAACAATATTCTTCTTGTTTCATGGTACACTGAGGAATCCTAATACAAACAGCAAGGTTTTCACTTAGCCATGGCAGGGCTAGTTTTGGAGAAGGAGAAGGGTTGTTTTTTTTTTTTATTGTGCTCTTGGAAGACCAATTTAGGAGACAGAAATGCAGCAGATGGAAAGAGGCCCAGAAGGCCATCAAGATCGGTATCGTTGTGTTGAGGTTACATTTGTATTTCACAAGCATGTGTTTTTTTCCACTAAGGCCTTTTTAAACTTATTAATATACATCATCCCCTCTCCCATCACTTTCTGTGCAAAGCAATTATGAGGTACATAAAATCCTCCACTGCCCATGGGCAAACCTTGACACATGGTCGTCTCATACAGCTCCATCCCTTACTGTTCTTTGATAGTCACTCCTGATCTCTCATCTCCTCTGCCTTCTGAAACTCTTTTGGTACACCTACATTTAGCTCCCAGCGTTGCCCTAAGGACTTTCCTCATTATTGCTACTCAACTCATGGTCTGATGGGAGAGAAGGCACAGTACAACATACAGACGCTTGACTAGTATATGAGCTGTGACACGTGACAGTACAAGATGCTCCACCTGGTCTTCATGGGGAACAGATAAAATATAATGAACATTTTGCAGAATAGAAACCCAAACATAAAACTCTACTGATGATACTCTGTGTTTTCAGTTTTATGTTTGGTCCCCAATGTTGTCAGAAGAAAAATTATTTCAGATTGGACTGAAGTGACAGGTCATTTTGGAATGGCAGAAAATATATTGTTTGGGAGTCAAATAGAGAACTGAATTGTTGATCTTTTAAAATACCTAACTATACTGATAATGGAAGTGAAGATAGAAATCAACCACTATTTTCAGCTGAATTGGTGAAGACTTTCATTAAAAAGATATGTATTTCAAGGTGAGGAAAATGAGGCAAAGTCTTTGTCAAGGTCATGCAGAGGATGCTGCTACATAAGGAAATACACAAGCACTTTTTTCTCCAGCCTGCACTCTTTTCCATCAGAAGATGGTCACCTTGAATCTTTCTTTTATCTGGGTTTCCTGAGAGCTGAAAAATTACAGCAGTATATCACCACTGCTCCTACTGTAACTTCAGCAGACTTTATGGCTTCCAGGTCCCTACTTTATTTTGGAATAAGCCCGGATGAGGTCTGCCATGTTGTGGCTTTTGATTCACCTGGTCTCTCAAGAAGTGGATGCAAAAGCCTTATGTGAAGGAGCAGTGTCTAGTTTGGGGTTAGGAAGCTCTGGTTTGGGTCTCAGAGTCACTCCATGGGATGTGGAGACAGAGCTGGAGAGAGGGAGAGTTGAGGTAGCACTAAAGGTTAAGGTGAAGGACTGTGGAGAGACATGAAATCAGTAGTGCAGCCAGAATGAGAAATAGATTTGAGGAACCCATGAGGTTCCTACCCCAAGGAAAGAAATACAACATAGTCCTGAACCTCAGTACCTCAGACTAAATCTGCTCAGCCACAGTATTGTGCTCTGAATCCCCGCTGAGTGAGGAACCACAGCCTAATAAGTCTACAGGGCACAGATTCAGCTTTGCACTTTGCAGGAAGTTTGTCCAAGCAAGAGGCGACTCAAAGCGGCTTCACCTTTGGCGCTGATGCTCTGCATCTTCAGCCTGAGCCAGAGCGCTGGGTGGCAGTCCCCTGGCAGGGCTTCACATCCCCTTGCTTCTTGCTTTCCTGTAAATATCTTCTGAGGTTTAAGGAGCAGTGCATTTTTCAGTCACTGTGCTTTTCCAACTCTGGTAGTAGCCCATAAATTGATAGCTCCCTTTCTTGGATGGGGAATGTGTTGCCACAACTTTCCGGAGTGCAAAGGGAAATTCCAGAGCCTCGACAGGAGAATGACACAGCCGCTTTGGAGAACTGAGACGGCTTCTGGCAACGGCCAGGACCAGAAATATAAAACGCTTTGTAGACTGACTGTTCTCCCTGTAGCAACAGGGTTTTGGATTCTCCTACCATTTATTGACGGCTGGCTTCCTGCCTTCTCTGCAACTCCCCCCTTCACCAGCCCCACCAGCAGATGTTTGTTCAGATGTTCGCAACCATGGAAGAAATTATAAAACCTAAAAAATACCCTCTGTTAAATCCTGGAGGGGAGCCTGGGGTATAGGAGAGGTCAGACGTTGCCTGTGCTGTCTGCTTGAAGTAGACACTAGCTCATGGGTTTGGTCTTTGATGGAGAAGAACCCCAAGGATACACTTTGTGGACCACATTGCAACACTTCCTGGGGGCTTCAGGCCCTCAAACCTCCTGGTAAGTGGGTGCTAAGAAGGAAAAAGGCCCATCTCTTAACCCACATGCACGGGGACAGGTGGAGTCCACCATTCCACACATAATTATGGGACAGCATTGCACTTGTGCCCCTTGCAATATGATCATCTTAAGATGGAAGGTCTCAAACAGGTCAAGGAAAATTAGTCACCAGATAATACATTTGGTGGATATGATATGTTGGAAAGTGCCCAGGAAAAGTGAAACACTTCGGTATTTAATTTGGTAAACAGCTTTTGACATAAAAGCCTTTCCCTTTGTCTTTCATTTCCAAAATCAAATGTTTTGTCTTGTAAATACTGGCAGCTTTTTCTTCTCTTCTTTTTTTATTTTAAATTCAAATATTTTTATATCGAAATGGCATATTTCACGTAAAATTGACTTAAAGAATCCCACTCCCTCACATTAGATCACTCCCAACCCTACCAAAACAATTCTTTTTGGGCTGAACAAATCCATTTCAAGTTGCCAGAAAAGAATTTTTGTGGGTTTTTGTGTGTGTTGCTGAAACCTTCTCCTGAAGATTCAAGTTGGTTTCTTTTAATATTTTAATCCCCCCACCAAGCCTAAAAACAACCACGCTTTGCTGAACTAATTTTGCTCTCAGATGACAGAGTTGTGTAACTCCTCTAGGCTGCTGATTGACGTGTCAGTCATGCTAGTACTGAATGAGACCATGTGAGGCATTAAGTTGGCCTAAGTGAAATGAGCTTGATGGGTCTCAGGCAAGACGTAGCAGAAAGGTGTCTGTAAAGCAAAAATCTTCTGGAAGCAAAGGAGTCGTTTTTCGATGTGGAAGCTGAAGCTCTTGCTCGTACGCAGCGAGGTCCCCCGAGAAACAAAATACCTTGGCAAAGTATCTCCACCAGCAGCACCAGCCGCCACAACCATCTACCATGCTTTTCTTCTGCCAAGGTCTAGCCTGACAGTGTTTTGCAGCCCAGCGACACACACAAAAGAGCTTCAGTGTCCTGGGTAGAAAATATGAAGGTTTTCCCATACATACCCTGACGCAACCCAACACCGTGGGATTCACGCAGCAACACGGTGCAAACATCACACTCTCCCAACTCTGTCCCAAAGGTGTTGTTTTTCTCCATCATGGGCATTGCAGCCATCACTACCCCAAGCCCTCCCAGGGATGAGATGATGCCAACCACCAGCCTCCAGCACATCCAGTCCATCCTCGTGCACTTGCAGCTCCTGCAAAACCAAACAGTAGCTGGACCCCTTTAAAATGTCACACCCCTTGCCCTGAAACTGTCTTGAAAAAAAAAAACGGGATTAAGCTGCGAAAGAGTCACCGTGATAACGTGCTGGCAACGGGGAGAGCTCTGCTTTTGTTTCACGAAGCTGGCAGGCTCAGCGCATATGCCGCTCCCAAAATAATCACACTATAACCCAGCCCCAGTTTCAAATGGGCCAAAACTTCCCCGTAGAAAATCCACGAGCACAAATTAATATCTGCCATACTTCATACTCTGGGGGTTGGTTTTGGTTTGTTTTTCTAAAATTATTTTCCAAAGCAGGACGTTATTCATTGTGAGCTGAAAAACAGCGTGCTCTGATCTCGCTATGTAACCACAGCCGTACTGGATGTTCCTGCCCATCCCCAGCATCACCAGGGAGCTCAAGTCCGAAAAGCTGAGCCCCAGCTGAGAGGTTGGTCAAGAGGACGGAAATTTTAAATCCTGCCCTTTTATCAAAATTTCAAATTCTGATGGAAAAAAAGAAAGAAGGAGAAACCCTTTCCCTCTCCCTGCCACCACCACGAGTTTTTCCGTTCAGTTCAGCCTGCTGGGGTCCTTTCCTTGATTTAGAGGTTTATTTATTTATGCAGAAAGAAGCCAAATCTGAAGTTTCGTACAACTGCAATTGGAGCTGACGTTTCAGTTTTGGTTTGGTTTTTTTTTGGTCCGCTTACAACAGTGTCAATGTCCAAAACCTGATCATGTTAACAAGTGCTCTGACCCGTGACGGTTTTCTCCAGGCTTTGCAGCAGAGCCTGCAAGGTGACACTGAAAAACAAGTTTCTCCCAAGACCCACAAGGTCTGTGCACGTCCCCCAGCCTCAGTGCCCATCGCCCTTTCGCACTCATGACAGCCAGCTCCGGCCATCATACACAAGGATGTTGGAGGCAAATTCAGTCACCGCGTTTATAAAGTGCTGTCGCCAAGCAGGATGGCGTTCGATGACATTTCATTTCTGGGCAGAGGGGGGTGCATTTGGGGGGAGGAGGGTTCATTTTGCAACCATGAAATCAAAGAGAGAGAACACTTTTACCGCCTGCCAGGCTGTGACTGTTACCTACTAGTCAGCACTAACCACAAACACTGAAAAGTTTGAGCTATTTTCCTTACCAACATTTTATCTTTTTTTTTTCTTCTTTTTTCTCCTTCTTTTTTTTTTCTTTTTTTTTCCCCCCAAGCACTCAGCAGTTATTGTCAGGCTGTTCTTAACCCTAGCTGGGTTCTCAATGATGCCTTTTTTTATTTCCTTACTCCCCATTGCTGTTTTTTTAAGGCTGGGTGGGTTATAAACCATTGGTTTTTTTTTTTTAAGATCGTTCACAGGAGCAGATTTCTCGCAGGAGATTTTTCAGTCACGTCTGTCCGGTGGCTGTGATGTTCCGCTGCTTCCCAGAAAACACAATCGATGGATTGTCACTGTTTCTATTCTGGGCTTTGGATGCGTAAATTTGCTGGAGCAGAGCAGCTTTTGCAGGCTGGAGGCTGGGTAGGCTCCGGCCGGGTCGCAGGCTGAGTGCCACCTTCCTTCCCAGCACGATCCCGGCAGGGCAGGCTGCGGGGTTCAGCTCTCCCGTACCTGTTGGAGGGCTGGGAAGGGGATACTGGTCCCCGGGTCAGCCATCCAGACACCTTGCATGGGTACGGTGTGCACTTACACATGCACTGGGCATTTGGATAAAGAAAAACTTCATGGGGTATGCATGGGTGTAAATGCTTGCTCATCTATATATATGTCTGTATGCATATGTGTATTGATTCATATGTACGTATGAATATACATAAATGCACACTTACATTTCTTTCCTACATACATGTCTATGCACACGTGCACATACTATATATTTTTATATATATATATATGCTTACTACATATATATATATCACAGAATCATAGAATGGTTTGGGTTGGAAGGGATCTTAAAGATCATCTAGTCCAACCCCCCTGCCATGGACAGGGATACTTTCTGCTAGACGAGGTTGCTCAAAGCCCCGTCCAGCCTGGCCTTGAACACTTCCAGGGATGGGGCATCCACAACCTCTCTGGGCAACCCGTGCCAGTGCCTCACCACCCTCACAGTGAAGAATTTCTTCTTAATAGATATTGTATGCACAATTCACACTGACAACCATACATACACATTAACCCCCAAGGCAGCCAGAGAAACCAGAAGTGAGAGATGATGGTTTATAAAGGACCGGCATAAATCTGCACTGATCTTTTTAAATCTAGAGGCTAGGATCTTTTGGATCTAGAGTATAGATCTGTGCAAAAGTAGGATGCAGGTATTTGGCTGGGCTAAATCAGCATGGGTGCATGCGTGACTGGAGGGGGCTATGCTGACTGACCCTCTGCTGGGAATCAGTCCGTGACGTGGACAGCATTCACGCACAAAAGCTGCTAAAGCTCTCCTGATCCCTGTTATTAGTGGCAGTAACACCCAGTTCCCTGGCTATGGCTGGGATTCTGGGAAGCAGCTATCTCATCAGAGAGCTGGGCTGCAAGCTGACCGCATACCCTGAGCATAGCACAATGATTTCAGTTCAAATTTAGGTGAGTCTTGCTCTGCCTGTCTGCTTGTTTAGGATTCAGATTGCAGATAGGACAGGGGAGGGGACAATGCCATGTAAGATGCATGCATCCCATGAGACGTGAAATTAAACTCAAGAAGGAAATTTGCTTAGGAGGGAAAAAACACAACATTCTGGAGATTATATTGGCATTGCCCCTCTACTAATACTACATCCATTTCCTTTCCCGTATTTCTTTTCACTTCTTTAGACTGGCCAGCATATGATAATTTTATACATGTATATATATATATGAAATATTGTTAGGAAATATGCTGTGATGTTGCTTTGTTGTTGCTGTCTTTAATAATACCCAGGCTTTAACCAATCCTTTTGCCACTTGGAAACCTTACAACGAAGTCTAAGCAAACAGATCCGTCCCTGTGCTGGAGGAGGAAAGAAGATGGAGTTTGAGGAGCTCACTACTAGTCTAACATCAGAAAGCTCTAGAATTTTAGATTATTCAGAGCCATTACAGCTTTAGGAGAGGCTGGGATGATTTCAGACCCAAAGTCCCAGAGCCTGTACAGTGAGGTGGGCAGGTCTCATGGGCTGGAGCCATGTGCACAGAGAGACAGCAGGAGCAATTCCCATGCTCCTGGTCTTGGTGCAGAGCTAACTGGTTACCCAGCTTTTGGCCAGTCCAGAGCAGGTACCCACTGCACGCCTCTGCCTGAAAATCACTGTAGATCCACTCTGCCTTTCCCTGCTGCCGAGGGGAACTGCTCTGTAGC
Organism: Gymnogyps californianus; assembly: GCF_018139145.2. Lineage (NCBI taxonomy): Eukaryota > Metazoa > Chordata > Aves > Accipitriformes > Cathartidae > Gymnogyps > Gymnogyps californianus. The sequence continues at coordinate 166,478,483 of NC_059472.1, forward strand.
AGCTTTTAGGTATTTATATCAGCCCCACTCTTCTAACACATCAAAACCCTTCATCAAAGCCCATCTCAGAGCTATGATTATCACTGTCCCCATTTTGCTTCTGGAGTATATAAGTGCAGAGATAGGTCTTTACCCAAGGTGACTGCTCCCAAGGTCACCGTTGGGGCTTGCACAGTGAAGCTGAAGGGCTCTTTCACTTGGGAATGCATTTCACATGGAGATGCATTGCCCTTGGCGAGCACGGCAAGGACTAGGTGACCATCTGGTAACCACCTTACCCCTGGGAAGGGATGGGGTGCAGGGCCAGGAGGGAAGGCAGCCCATCATCGTCTGGCTCTGAGTCATGTCCCCGTCCAACTCACAACCTGTATGGCTCTGCTCCCTGTGGGGAACACCCACTAATGCATTTTTCCATCCTGTCAGCACAGACACCGGCAAAAAGTACACCCAGGCACCTCTTCCTGAACGCTAAGGTCTGCAAAAGTTAGGGGAAACCCAAAGTTTCTGTTTCTATTAAGAGGCACTGTTTCTCTCCGTCCTCATCCCTCCTATAGCTACTCTCAACATTTTTTCCCCTTCTCCAAGTTAAGATTTAACTGGTTTACGAGAGGAATAAATACTCTGTCTCTACAGTCCAGCTTTCCAGCAACTTGGGAAAAGTTAGCACTTTGGCCAGGGCCTTCTGCATCCTCTGAGCTGTACATTTAATTTAAATTTAATAGTTATTGCACGTTACACAAATGGTGATTAAAACCATATTGATTGAGGTTTAGCAGCTATGTGAGAAATGCAGATCTTATTACAGAGCTGCTCTGTATCCAGAGTGTGCTTTTAATAACTCCTTGCTCATCAAGGGGCAGATTGGAGAGAGGAAAAGGAAAAAGCAAGGCTGGGAGGCACCGGCTGGAGGGATGATGGTAAGGCTGTGGGTCGGGCAGCTCTCACTCACTTCCCACCTCGGGTACACACACCCATAACACGAGATCTCCACACTGATATGTTGCTTACTACCCCATCTATAAATCAAAGAAAAACTACCTTACGCACCACTATAGACATGCAAACAAGCCTGCAGAGGCCACATCCACACCACGTGCTGGAGAAGCAGACAAACATGTTGGATGAGATCTCAGAAGATAAATTGCCCTGGCAGGATGTATTGCCGTAAGGGCTTTTTAGGTCAGGACCTGCTGCAGAGCCACTTGAAAACCCCAGACACTGTCAAAACAGGGCTTATTTGTTATTCTCTCCTCCCCCCCATTTTCGAAAAGCTGCAAAGTTCAGAAATAAACAACCTCTTGTCTCCTAGTTTGTCTGAGATAACGACTGAAAAGAGAAAACGAACCAGGAAAATAATAACTGCATTGAAATCACCCCGCTGAGAGCAGTGCAAACCTTTTCAAACTAACTCTTTGCTTTTGCACCATTCTTTGCTTTGCACAATTTGCACAATTTCCGTGCTTCATGCAGAAGTGAAAAGCAGGCTGGGAAATACTGCAGAGACAAGGGGTATATAAATATCAGGGGAGACAGATAAAGATGTGAAACACGCAGGGGAACAAGGGGAAATGTAGGGTGAGATTAAAAAAAACCTGGACATGCTTGCAGAAAATCCTACTTTCGATGATTACAAATGACTCAGTAAAGCTGGGCTACCCTTGGGCAGAGTTTACCCAGTGCCACAGCCTTTTCTTCTCTATTAGGGAAATAAAGTTAATGGTGTTTAAGACCCTCTACAGAAATCACCTCCTTTCCATGAGAGATTAAGGAAAGCCACATTCAGAAAATCCCACTGCGCTCCTGCCTCTCAGCAACCCAGATACAGACTCAGAAAGCTGAACATTTTGCTTTAAATGCGCCAAGGCCTGAGGATTCAGTAATGCTGCAACTCGGAGTTATTTCAAATAAAAAAGAACATACGAAACTTGACAGGTTTTTGTCTCTGCATCCCTCAGACCAAGCTGAGCTGTTTACAGGTTTGGTTTTGTACGTCCCTGTGCCACAGACATCAGAAATTGCAGCAAAGTTACTTTTTGGCAGCTGCATAACAAAGCCTTGGAAGAGGAAACTGCCCAGAAAAGTGATTTAAAAAAAAAAAATCATACTACTACATATTTTAGGGTGCCACTGAGCAATTTCCAAATTTTGGGGGAAAAAATAATTTTGATTAAGAATGAAAACAGGTTTGGGTTTTGTGTTCTACTTGATGACAGTTTTAGTTGGAAATGAGGGAGAAAAATTGTTCCAGATAGGTCAAAATGTTCTCTTTTGCCCAAACTGAAGTAATTTCAACCATTAAAAATTTCTGGGTATTTTTTTATATGAGAAGGAAAGAACCCTCCAAAATTAATAGCTGCTTCAGATCAAAAAAAATCTAAACAGGGAATTAACTAGAAAAAGCTGAAACTGGTAATTTTCTTTATCCTTTTCTGATTTTTTTGGAAAACCCTTTGCAAAATCTGTGTGTATTTACAAAACATTCTGGTACCACCAAACTGCACTTTTCAAGTCTCCCCGAAAAGTATTTTTATGAGAAACATCACCCAGCTCTGCGAACAAGAGAGATATACAAAGATAGCCAGACTTTCGTTGGCCCAGAAAATTCATCTGGAAAACTCCTTCGATTTCCAGTGCTGTTCGGTTTTGGCCCTAAGAATGAGTGGAATATACCACAAAGAAACCCTTTTGCTGTGTTTTAATGCATGCTTGCTCAACATCTTACTATTTCTTCGCCGCTCTGCATCCTGGCCTGCATCTCTTGGGGATCATCTCTTTTGGGGACTTGAGTCATCCCACATCCCCTCTTCTGACGAAACATTTCACTGGGTCAAGGCTACAAGTTGTTTCCTAACACTGAAATACCCTTTACGCTTTCAGGCACTGATTTATTTCTGCCAAGCAAGCTGCCAAATTCATGTCAACCTGGGGCCATCTGCTCCGAAGGAAGGGACAGGAGGGAGAAAGGTGCTCTCTCCACTATTAAAAGCTGCCCCGCAGTGGTCAGCCTGGCTGGAAACGTCCTGTGCTTCCAGAGTGACATGGGGTGTGATAAATAAAGGAGAGAATAAAAGAGCAGAGCTGCTTTTAGAAACGTGCTGTGGCAGCATGGCATTTTAATTATGCTTATCTCTGGGGTCCATCCAGAAGCGCTGAAGCAAATTGCTAATGGGGCATTATAAGCTTGACCATCACCTGATTTTTATGTGCAGGGCAGCGTGTCTCAGCCACCAACTCCTGAGAAATACCTGTGGTAGGTGCATACAACAGCCTCTCACAGGCGGGGAGGCTTTGGAGAGGGAACAGAGACTGTGCTGACAGCCCTGACAGCATCCTCCAGCTGAGCTTCCCCTCCCCGTGCACGCTTGTGTGTGTGCAACGTGTGTAATGTCAGACCTCCGCACCCCCTGCTACGCAGAGGACGCGAGACAGGGTGGGAGAAAGCACCATTTATAAAGGGAAAGTGCTGTGCCGCGGACTTCAGCTCTCGTGAATTTGGAGGGGGATCCCTCCAAGAGGATGACCCTTTTCCAGCTCCCACTCAAAGCAATTGCTGCCCATCATGACCTGAAATCCTCAGGTCAGGTTTTTCCGAGGGAGGACCACAGGTTACTGAATTTGGATTCCCCCAGCTTCGTGGGGATGACGGATGGGGAGGATGTGGGATTTTCTTTCAGACGTGGTAGAGATTGCTCAAGTTCAGGATCCTGCAGGTCTGTTCTCCTCCATGGTCAGCCCAGAGCCAGGATTTTGGAGTAGGTCCATCATTTCTTTTAGAGTAGGGCCTCGGGCAGAACTGCTAACATTCAGCAGCCAATGTCTATACTGTGGAAAAGTCCCCAGACAGGTAGAAATCCAAACCAGTGGAGCTATATAGCACCGTACAAACCAGATAGTTTTACTGGTTTGCATCCAGGCAGAGTCCAGCTCTGGTAGTGCTGTTCTGGTGAGCACCAAGTATTTGCAGTTCTCATTAGCTGGGGCACAAAAATGAGCTGCCAGGGCTCTTCACTGCATCCAATTCATGGCTCAAGTGTGCCTATGCTTCAGTGGGCCCTCTTCTCTACCCCTGCTTTATTCAATCTACCTTAGATGCTTATGTTCGGGTGAAATGAATGAACTGCTGAAAGTGCCTGTTTCTCTTTAGCAGCTGTAATGGGAGCCTGAAGAGACTAGCTCAGCCGTGAATATCTAACTTGTAGATGCCTGAAATGCAGCAGGTGAATCCCACCTTTTTTCTTCCTTTCTTTCTTTGTCATTGGGCTCAAAATGCTTTTCCCTAACCAAAATCTTTGGGCTCAGTATAGCTCATGTGAGTCAAAATCTGCACATGGGGTGTCAGAGTAGATGATTAAACAGTCTTAAGCTCTGTAAAACAAGTACTCGCCACACTCAGTGACATGAAATGCTGATAGATCATGCAGGAGCCTTTGGCCTTCTTCACTCATCCTTTTATTTTCATTTGGTGTAGGCTGAGCAGGGCAGAGGCCTCTGGTTATCTGGGGTTTGAGTGGAATTTCTCCTCTTTTATTCTTTTCTGGTTCTTCTCATGTGCCCATCACAAGGGTATCAGGGCACTTTGGTTCATTGTCTTTCTAGTGCAAGAGGGAAGTGAGTCACGTGTTAATTAGTCATGGAAACTTTTTAATAATGCGATCCAAACCTCAGTGACTCTCTGCACTTATCTGGATTGTCTACTAAGACCCTGTGCTTGAGATAGTAACTTGAACTTGTGCAGCCAAAGGTTTCAGGGTGGAGCTCCTTTTTCTTCACTATAACCAGCTGAGATGATAGACATCTCATCTAAGCTAAATGTCCAGATTCCCTCCCTAGAAGCCAGACTGGACTTTTTCTACTTTCAAATTTATTCATCCCATCCTAAGAAAGATATCTGGTGTTTAAAATAGGTGGCATCTGAAATCTTCCTCTGGAGTTACAGGAGTTTGTACCATTATTATGCTGAAAAGGGAGTTGTCTCTATGCATCTGAAGATATTTTACCAGATCTATGCAATTTTTGAGTACCTACCTAAGAGGCATTCGCTGCTCGCTGAATTAAAAATAAATCGCAACAAGCTTACAAATGTTCTCACACCTTGCCAGAGCACTGGTCCATAGCAAGAACGGTGAGTTAGAGGCAAATCCCATAAAACTCAAAAGGAAATATTTCCTACTGACTCCCACGAGCTTGCAATGGTGTCTCTTGTCTTTGCTAACTTTCGGTCGTTTTTGCCTGGGGCCTCCTCAAGACTCACTACTCGAATTTCTCTGTGCTTGAAAGGCTCAGGAAGAAACCACTGAGAGAGAAAGAGGCCCAGCATGGGCTTGGTTTAGCCTGGCAGGTGTCTGCCCACTTCAGAAACCTTCAAATATGTGAGCATAGGAGGGAAATCGCTCTCTCAAAGTATTTCTACTGAGATGCACTGTAGGCCAATAATAATAATGGTGATGACAATGGAAATGTGTAGCACCTGAAAGGAATGAAACCAAGGGAAAAAATAGGTTGGAGAGAGAAAGATGAGAGGGTGTTGGGAGGTTGAACACATATGGTGGCCACCTTCAGCTGTCTTGATGCCTGATCTCGGAGGCTCAGGCATACGTGTGTAAACAGGCGCCCCACGTCATTCTCAAGGAGGACTTGGCCAAACTCTCAATGAGATCTAACATCCTGACAGGTTTCAAAGTAGGCAAAGACCTGCATCCCCCCATCTTACTAAAACATAACATGATTTCTTCGTCCAAGCTGGATATGGTATGTGTACACCGCATGGGATATCCAGACAGGCTTTCTTCTGAATCAGACAAGCCCTTAGTAGTTTGGATGCCTTTAGTATGTCCCAGGTCATCATCTACTCAGAGACTCAAAGAAATGGTCCCCCCACTGAGTACTGTGCTGCCCTGTGTGGGTGGCTCAGGGACAGCTCTGTACCACCTTCTACCTGATGCACTGTTGACATAGCTGTGCTTTTCTGGTGTAAAGCAGGGGTGAAACAGATTGGTGAATGGCTTTGAAGAAACCTGCTCCTGTTATCTCCGCACCGGAGGGACGGAGTTCTTCAATATGCTGAGATTCAAATCATGCCCGCGGTGAGATGTCCTAACCTTGGCCCAGCAAATGGCTTTTTCTGGCAAGAAAAGCCCCCCTCTTTCCTAAGCAACCCGTGTTGTATCATGCTTTCCACAGGTCTTTGTTGCGAAGCACCTTACACTCCTGCCACCAGCCAGCTACAAGGTTACTTGCTGCTGAGCCTCACATGCCAGAAGAGATGTGTGCCCAGGAGCTCATCCCCCGTTTCCCTCACACATCCAGATAAAATACTTCATTTGCACACTCAAAATCTCTCTCAAGTGGGCCAACACCTCAGCTTTCTTTTTCACAAAGAAGCCTTTTTGCCTACAAAACCCTTCAGCCCTACACACACACCTCCTCTCTTCTGACGGAAGTCAGGGATGTAGCTAAATTCCTCTCTCTGAATAAGAGGTACATTCAAAACCTCTCACACAGCTACAAAACTTCAAGAAATCAGGGCACACACCCCATGGCTACTGACAGCACACACAAACTCCTCAAAAACATGGCTACAAAACCTCTGTCTCACACACGTACCTCTTCACACACACACACAGAAACGTGCTGCTTCACCCTCTCTTGTACACGCATTCTTTACTCCCATAAACTGCGTTTCTTTAATGCAGCCACACGTTTAATAGAGCATTTTTTTCTCTCATGCACACTAATGCAACACATTTACCCAACAAACAAAATCCTTTTTATCCACAAAGTAACTCCTGCTTTTTCATTCCCCCATCTAAGCCCTTCGCACAGGTACATCCACTATTAACTCATACGCATTTCTCCCACGTCCAAGCTCACTCTGAAATAATCATTTCAGTCACTTCAGCCCAGAACAGCTCTTCAGCAAGGCACCAAAAACTCCTCTGACAATCCCACCTAGCAGGGCATTTGTTGTTGAAATGGGATTTCTCTCCTTGAAAATCGATCCGTCTCCCCCAAGAGACGTTTGCTTCCCTTCCCCCAGACTGCAACCACCCTGACCTCTGCTCAGCCTTGCTTCACGCTGCAGCGGAGGCTCGCACGTGCACCCCTGCACGTCTGCCTGCCTGCAACCCTGCCATCGCACCGCCACACGCTCAGTGCTTTGGACCTGAACAGACAAGTCTGGCAGGATCTCATCTTTGCTGGTGCTGCACGATGCCTGCGTATTTCCCTCGTGGCTGCTCCCATCCCGCATGCTCTTACATCTTTTCTTGCAGAAAAAGGGGAAGAAGCTTTTATTTTTTAGTATCCCTGCAGATGTTCAGAAGCCTGGAGGGCTTTTCAGGGAGAACAAGTTTCATAGGGCTTCAAGAACACAGTACTCCACAAAAATAAACGATGACTGTTTTTTCCCCAGGCACCTGTATTACTGCATGCTGCTACAATAAGCATATCAAGTGATGACACGGGAAAATGTGGTTATTAAGGATAACTCTATATGGTAAGCTGTGTCCCTTCCAGGTCCTCACGTACGCCAGCTGTCTCTCTGTGGCCTTTTTGTACCCAGGACTTACTGGACTTTGAGCACACGTCATCTTAGCTAACTTTAGCTGCTGAAATGTTGGCACCCAAATACCTGTCTCATCTCCCTCTATCCACAGCATCTCCCAAGGGTGATTCAGTCCATCCCAATATAGGTGTTTAGCACTACTGCAAGGGACAAACCTCTAGAGAGTTTCTCTCTGCTGATTATAGATGATCTGTTTAAGATCAATGATCAGTTTTCCAATGGTTAAAGCTAGATGAGCCAGTCCCTCTTTCTGAGTCCATAACAATGAAAGATTAATCCTGTTTTGCACCAGCCTTACTATTTTTCAGGAGAGCAGAATATATTTCTGGCAAAATGTGCTCCTCTCCTAAAAGACAGCATTCAGGTGGGAATGAATTAGATATATGGAAAAGACAATCTTCTTGCTACCAAATCTTTTAAGGGCAGTCTGCTCCCCAAAGCAAAGAGGTTCAGGGGCCATTCTAGAGAAACACTTTCTTAAAAAAATACTTCCTCATGGACTCAGCCAAACTCTTACCTAAAAACAAAGAAAAAAAAACCCAAAAACTCTTTTCTATGAGTTGCAAACAGCATTCAATCACACCCAATCTACTTTGAAAATTTCTAAGTATTGGATCAAATCCTACAGGAATGTATATGTGAGTAACATTAAAACTTTAGAATAACTGCATTTACTTAAGGGGACGTATTTCACATTTAGGCCACTGTAACTGACATCCCAATAGAGACCCAATACAGACCGAGACCATGAAGCAGCAAGAGAAAGACAATGGCAAAATCTAATATGATTCTGGAGTGCAAAATAAGGCTTTTAGACCATTATCATGACAGCAGACTGTAACAGTCAGGAAAATTGAAACAAGAAGTACTTTTCTCTACCACAGAAATATTTTAGTTTTGAGACTTTTTACTGTCTAAAAGAAAAGTTGAAAAATTCCAAATACACAATTGCATAATAAGGTCTGAGAATAAATATTGATAATTTGAGACCTTCCCATCAAAAGATGCATTTTGATCATTTTTAACATTTTGTTTTGATACAAGGTTGTTTTCCTCGCCTTTTTTTAACTACAGATTATCTTCTGCATGAAAACAAGAACTAGTTTCATCCTGGAATGCAGAAATGGAATGTTTGGAGAATTTCAAAACTCATTAAAGCATTTTTTTCAAATGTTGTACAATATCTAGGGAGGTATTCTGATCTACACCAGATGGTCTGAGCTCCACCAGAGCTAGGTTTATGAAGCAGGAAGCAGTATGTTTGCCAGACCCAGCCCCTGTGCACAAATAGCTTCAATTTTGACAAAAGCATTTTTGACAAAAAACATTTAATTGAAAAATTCCCAGGAAAACTTCTCTAGAGAATATCATCTCCCCTTGCTATGAGTTTTGAAAAAAAAAAAAATACCCCAGACCCAAACCATGCATCTACCAATGCTTTCCCTAGTCCAGTTTGGTATGTAGTAGATAATGGAACATTCTCTGCAAAGATGAAGAGATGTTATCATGGGAGTACTGGATTTATTTATTTCTTAGGAAGTCAATATATATTTTTTAGCACTTTAAAAAACACTATGAGAGTCCATAATTGCAAATTGCACTGGAGGGAAAAATAAGGATTTGCATGAATAAGTGTGCAGAGTGAGTAAGTTTAAAAAAAAAATGCAGAAATGAATTGGTTTCGAATCCTGTTTGAATGAAAATGTATTTGATGATCCTGAAATTGTGTCGACTACAAAGATGCATGTCTATTTTTTGAGCGGTACCAGTTTGGGGTTTGGGGTTCCTTTTAATTACAACTCATCTCTCTACTGGACTTAGCTGCCCTTCATACCACAGTGTCATAGTATCCCAGCTGAATATTACCACAATGTCATGGCATCCAGGCTGAAGCTATCTGTGCCCTCAAAGAGAAGTTATTGCAATTGTCCCCTCCTCCTTTTACAGTGCAAGAATGTTAAGTACCGAGACGTTAGCAGAGAGCTGGATCCCATCACGTACCACTTGCCCAAGGTCACAATGGAAGTTCTTCTCAGAGCACGGCACTAACTCTGGTGCCATTACTTTAAAACTAGCCCAAAACTGAATTCCTTGTAGTTTGACTTCTTCTTGATATAGTTACAAAAGACTGCTTTTTTTCATCAGTATTTAAACTGAAAGATTTGCAAGGTCTTTATGATTCAAGGCAGGACAAACTCACTTTCAGTGCTTCCTTTTTGTTAGAAATCCCCAGCTGCAAGAGTCAGTCCCATGTGGAAGAAGCAAAAGGTTTCAGCAGCCCGTGATTTACAAGCTACCCACGAGACCTGTTGCAGTGTGCTCAGGAGGCATGCTGAAGAGACAGAGTAATTTATTCCCTTTCTCACATAGTTTCTGTGTTTACCTCAGGGAAAAACTTTATTTTTTGAGCTAACAAGAGAGGGTCCCGGAGACATTCATCCCTCACCTCAGCTCTGAGGAGCGGATGCCATGGATGGCAGTGGAGCTCTGTCCGTTTTCCTCTTTGTCATTATCTAGTCTTGTCTCATTCCTCTGGCTCACCATAAACACAGGTGATCACCAGGACTCCTCTGTTGGTTGCCCAGTTTCTTGTAAGAAACAGGAAAGAATCTGGCTGCTTTAAACAGATCAACAAAATAATGTTAATTTACACCCAGTCATTGCCTGGCCCCAAATCCCCATGAGAAAGAAACCTGTGAGATGCTGCAAAGCTCCTCTTCTTTTCTCCAAGGGCAATGCCTTTTCCCAAAGGACAATGCCTTGCAAAGAAATCCCACTATGCCTGGCAGTGTCCATCCATCATGGGGTATTTACTGTGCAAACAATACGGGAAAGCTAAAGATGCGTGCAGGGTTCTCTGACATTGCCTGTGAATGTGTGTGATGCAGAGGGAGCAAAGGGGAACTAGTCATTCTTAGATCTTTATTTGCTTATTGCATTTTTATAAGTCAAGAGGTCACTCTCTGATAGTCCATTTCATGGTCATTTCCATAGGAATATATAATTTCTTTCTCCTTATCATTCTCTGAGAGAAATTTCTTTTGAAATGAGTCATTCTCAGATATCTGTTGAAGGGTCAATTCCCATGGAAAAAAACATTTGAAAGGGAAACAGATCTCCAGCATCATTTCACTGGAATTACCTACTTCAGGGCTTTAAAACCTTGAGTGTTTCCTAAACATTGGCAGTTCCCTGTCAATGGGGTGGTTCACTGAAAGGGCAATGTGATGCCAGCTAGGCAGCTCAGGATTAGAGTAGTGACCCCAAATTCTCTCAAAACCTATTTCTGAAATGGCCTTGGAAACATAATCTTGTCCTTACACATTTGAGCAAGACTTCAGCAAACCCTGCTGAGATCAGCAGTGACTCTTTCCAGCAGAGACGTCTCTAAAGGAGAAGGAAGAGAAGAAGGTTCATGCCCTTTGGAGGAATCCTTGGGGCAGAACCTGAAAGCAGCAGGTCATTCAGGAAATCTGGATTCTTGCCCAAGTTTCTCTCTGCCTTCCAAAACACACACTTCAGCACACAGTTCCTTTGCCATTCAGCTGGGCTTTTCTGGAAAACCACAGGAGGTGTCACTGGCTCACTTTAAGGAAGTCCCAGGCTGGTGATGTCTACCAAAAAGTGACGCATTCCAGGCAGAGAGAAAAGAATTTAACCCATGCTCCAGGCCCGCTCCAAGCCTACAATCTAGCCTTGGCCGTTGATCAGTCAGTTGTCAGCCCTGAGTACAGTCAAGCCTTCCTGGCATCTACCTGCAATATTGCCTGCAGAGGAGCAATAAGTTTCCCACTGAGGTCAGTGAAGCTTGCATGCAACAAAATTTGCTACTTTGGGGGTAAGGTGGGACAAACAGGTCTGAACATCCTCAGATAAAACAAGATTCAGCTTTTAGCTTCTCTGTTTAGCAGAGCCCCCAGTGACTTGGCTCCCACTCTTACTCTGCCTGTGGCAATTGCCTTCTTTGCTGCTCATTTTCCGCTCAAAACCAAGAGTTACTTTTGGAGAATGTCATCTCACAGCATTGACTACATCACCACCAGAACGACCACCAACCCAAGACCCACCAGCCTGCTTCCTCCCATGCCAGGTTAAAAGATACATACTTTGATAGAAGCTGGGTTAAATTCAACTTCTTTTTTGGGTTCTGGTTCTGCTGGTTTAGGTGCTGGTTTGGGTTCTTCCTTCTTAGGTTCGGCCTTCTTAGGTTCGGGCTTCTTGGGAGGCATCTTGGTTTGCTGGTGGGCTGCTTTAGAAAGGAAGAGAAGGAGACAGACAGACAGACAGGAAAGAGGTGGCTGCTGCAGGGTAAATCACCAGCGCACACAGGTCTTTATCCCTGTCCAGTCTCTTGAAGTCATACATTGTGTCACTCCCAGACCTGTCACATGCCAGAGCTTACAATAGGGCCACTGCTATAAAAGGACAAGACATTTACCCGGCTATTTTAGAGCCATCGGATACGGCATTGTTACGAATTAGCACTTAAATGGAAAGAGAGTTTGGGGGTTTTAGGGCTGAGGCTGGCGCTGGGTCAAACATTTTTGGTGTGCATGTGCATGCGTGTACATGTACAAGGGGGAGGTTGGGTTACGACCCAGGTCCCATCGATGGGTTTTATCCTCCCCAGGGCCATGCTGACACTTACCTTCCCAGCTCACTTGCTGCAGAGTGTCTCTCTTTCAGGCTGGACGGCACCCCTGGCCTTTGTTGTGCTGGGGTTCATTAAAAGACAAGCACAGATTTATATTTAGACATGAGGATGGAGCTATGTGGGAGGCTGACCATCACCATGTCAGCTAGCACAGGGGAGAATTCATGCCTCAGATCGCACACTGGTCTTCTCCTGGGAAGGTGCAAAGAACCAGGATTGCTTATAGCAGAACGCATCTAACGAGCAGGGAAGCGCATGCGTGCGCGCACACACACGCCCTCTGGTATAGCACACACACACGGTCTGGGATAGCACACACACCACGCATGCACGTACACACACACACACACACACAGTCTGGGATAGCACACACACCACGCATGCGCATACACACACACACACACACAATCTGGGATAGCACACACACCACACGTGCACACGCACACACGCATGGTCTGGCATAGCACACACACCATGCGTGTGCACACACACACACGGTCTGGGATAGCACACACACCACACGTGTGCACACACACACACGGTCTGGGATAGCACACACCACACGTGCATGCACACACACACACAGACGGTCTGGGATAGCACTGGGTGTCTGTAAGTATATCCTCATGGCAGAGATTTTCCAGACCATTTTAGGGACTTGAATGCCAAATTCCTATTCAAATAACTAAGATAAGAGTATCCATTTGAAGCTTTTCTAATCCCAGCCTTACTTTGATTGAAATAACCCCCCTTCAAAGCAAAACGGAGTTAACATTTTCAGATCTGCATTTGGTTACGTCATTTTTCTAAATCAGGAGGTCACTCTCTGAGACACGGTCGCTTCCACATTGCCTAGATTACTTTTTTTTCCAAAAAACCTTCATCCCCTGTAACAAGACAACCGAATCACAATGTATTTGAAAAGAAGATCTATGCTGGCATCTCAAATAAATATCAGTTGAATCATAAATCTCTTTGTTTTACTTACTATCTCATCCTGATAATCTATCGTTCAAACTCCTTTGAGACCTGCTTCTCCTGACACGGCTGTCAGCCTGACCCCCCAGTGCCTGCCTCTCTGCACTCCTCGGTTCCCTGGCTGGCTTTGCTGGAAGAGCGCTTGTGCTTTATCCTGCCCAGCTGCTCCCAAATCGCGGCACATCCATTACTGGCAGTACGCAAGCCGCTTTGAAGTGCAACATGAATACTACGCAGAAAGCGGGACACCCCCGTTAAGCTGCTGTCTCCACCATGGCTTCAGCAAGTGAAAACAGTTGGGGAGCCTGGAGAGACTGGAGGGGGAATGGAGGAGGGCTGAGCTTTGTTTCTGTGCTCCATAGTGTGCAGCTCCAGGTCCTACCTGAATGAGAGCCTGCTTTCTGATTCCAGGTTTGAGGCAATGCCACAGTACTTACTGCAGTAATAAATACATCCCTGCAATAGCATGATTATCTCAGTAATGGTAATTTGTGCTTTTTTGGATAATGGGAAGCAAATCTCATTCCTCTATTCAAAGAGGACACTTTGAGAACATTGCCTATGACAGGAGGCCTGAGCTGCTCCTGACCAAGCTGGTGAGGTATTTTGGTGTTTCAATATTTCAGGGACAGCCTGGAGAACTGCATGTTTCCCTGCAGTGTGTCACCTTCCAGGAAACTCAATTCTGGTCAAAGCTGGTAGTAGAGAAGGGATCCGTCTCCATGAGAAGCTGGGCAGAGGTCTGTCTGCTCACTCTGCCCAGACCAGACTCTAGTCCTACCAATTCTCTTCAGTTCACAGAGGCCACAAGCCCCGCTCTGATGGAGCCCACCAGTCCCAATTCATATTTGTGTGGTCACCTGCAGAAGAAGTTTCTGACAGCAGGTTACCAATGTCTTGATCTACTCACTATAATCAGTGCAGCCAGGGGGGCAGTTCAGCTTCTTTGGTCCCTGGGTTATAGGGTGGGATTTGTTTGCATTGGAGATGCAACAGAGATGCACTAGATGATCTCACCTGGCCTTCAGCTGCCATTGCAGAAGGGCCTCAGTCTCCCATAGGGTCTGTGCCATAACTGCATACCTGCCAGTCCCATACATGTCTCAGATACCGTAGGGTATCAGAAATGGCTCTAGAAACACTAATGTAGGCAAATTAATCCCATCCCCTGTGAATTATTAAACTACAGGACACCCACACAGTTCTGGAGGGGCCATTGTAGGCAGAGGCATCTCAGAAGACACCAGATACTTGCATTTAAGCAACTGAGTGAAGCCATAGATACCTACAGCTGAAAGAGATGCATCACCCTCACACCGAATAGATGGACTAGATCTCTGTTGACTGTGATGGGAGCAGAGCCACATAGTTCACATAAAGATATTTACGTTGTAGACACCTAAATTAAGTGAGATGACCCTACTCGGGCTGAATTCCATCTTCTGAGATTTCCTTCATACTGCAAAGCCCCGGAGTAGAGGTTTTTCTGCAGGTTTCTGTTTCTCATTTGCCCATTTTCTGTCCAGGGCAAACAAGAATTAAGTGTGGAAAGTGTCTGATGCACCCTGCTGATCAGAATAAGCGATCCCTGCAAATTTTGCAAGCTGTAGATATTTCTGCAAAGAAATAACAGAAATCATGCATTGTTTTCATGCCCTGTAAAATGTTTTGCTGCATTGATTTCTGCATTGAAATGAGTCATGGCTGGAGAATTGTAAGAGCTTTCTACAGACCCAAAGAAATACCAGGCAGTAATTTCACCATGTTCCCCAGCTGCAGACTTCTCGATTGACATCGCAGGAGCCAGCACAGACCCAGGAAATTCTGGGTTCTGCTAATTCAAAGCAGCAAAAATGCAGTGCAAATGAGCGTGTGTTCTGAGAGCAGCCATATCCACAAGGACAGCATCTGAGCAGGCACCAGCCTAAGCACATAAGTGTGTTTTACACGACATTTGAAAAAGCCACCAGGTCTTATTCCTGAACTGAAAACAGCACTGGAAAATATCAGGCAATTAAGATGCCAGCAGCAGCTCAACAGCAGCTTGGGATCTTGTCACCTCCACCTCTGTGAGATAAGAAGAGACCATAATAACAAGGAGCGTCATATTTCACTCTCTCTTCCGAATTCCACAAATCAGCCATGGTTGTGGGGTTTGTTGTTTGGGGTTTTTTCCCCCCTCGCTGTTCCCTAATAAAAAGACATTAGAGAAATAATAGCAAAGATGATCCAGAAAGGTGGCTGAAAGCTCACCTCAGTCTGATTCTCAGCCAAAATTCAGTAGTCATACTGTCATACACAGATTATCTCAATATGGTTTTTTCTATATTCATGATAAAGTATATTCACGATAAAGTACATTCACGATACAGCTGGCTTGACACAGTTCGCAGAAAAGATCCTCTGCGCTTCTGTCAAAATCAAAATGGCTGCAGTGTCCTGCCACTTTTTGTAAATTGTCGGTTCTGCTTGGACAGGAGGCTTCTGGCAATGCCAAAAAATCCCAGTTAAATACATCGGGATTTTATTCAGTCTCCTACCTGTCTGTTACTCTCCTAGATCCATGGCACATTCCCTCCTGACTTCTGTTTAGTTTATTTGTGTAGACCTATCAATGACCAAAATACTTGAACAGATCAGCCCTTTCTCACAGCTTCAGGTGGTCCTTCACTTTGCTTTTTCATCACAATGTAGCATAGATGGCAGACAATAGCCCCATCTATGCGATTACTGCATATATGTATGCTTATCTTTAAATACACAACGTCAAGGCAAAACAGGGAGGTACGTTATGAGTTTTAAGTACCTGCAGGGCTGGCTAACTGCTCCTGAGTGGATGTCTTGGATCAATTCCACAGATTAAAGATACTCCAATGCCCTGTAAATCCTTCTGCAAACAGTCAAATCGATGCAGCTAATCTTGCCCTAAATCCACCATTCATCTCTTCCATGAGGATCCCTAGAGTCCCAGCAGCTGCAAAAAAACCCTGACCAAAAATTCCTCTTCCTATTAATAGGTTTTGAAGGGGGGGGGGGGGTGGTGCTCTTCGTTTTTTCAGTCATGCTCACAACAGATGTTAGCAGCAGATCTCAGTGCCAAAAAGCTATTCCAGAGTCACCCTAGAGTCCTACATGACAGGCTGGGCTAGCTGTGAATTTTCTAAAATTCTCTTGATCATCAGGTTATGCTAAGTTTCTCCTGAGAGATGGACTGGGATCATCTTCAGAGAAAACAGAGCTCGTCAAGATATTTCCCACAGAAAAAAATTGGATTTAAGAACCAGAAAAATAGAATATAAGTGAAAACAAAATATTCTGGCCAAAATCGGAATCATTTAAATTTGGGAATACTGCCACAGTGCCTTATGATTCTCTGGTCCTTGCTAAGTCTGTCCGTCCAGTTTTCCTGGAATCACAGAACAGCCCAGGTTGGAAGGGACCTCAAAAGATTGTCTGGTCCAACCTTTCATAGGAAAGGGAGCCTAGATGAGATATTTAGCAATCTTACTCCATTTACTGCGATTTGCCACACTCCCCCTCAGACAAAGTAGAGGAGATGATTGCACACATAATGTGAATCACCTCTTTCCGAGGAAAATGAAGACCTGAGAAAAGTTAACAATTTTCATGAAATATTGTTGTGGGATATTTAAATTGAACTATTTGGGGCCAAAACATATCAGTTTTCAGATATTTGACTTCTCAACAGAATAACATTCCCCCCCCCCCCCAAATAGGTTCAGGGTTTTTTCTGTTAAAAATGAAATTAATCTTTGAGTTTAACCTTCAATTCTCTCTTCAAAAACTACCATTGATGGAAATTCTCCAGACATCTTTAAATGGGAGGTTGAGAGCACGTCAAAGATGTTCTCTCTCCCACCAAAAGTGGTTGTGCAACTTTTCCCAATAAGGAATGCTGTCCTTAGAGTTGTAAGATGGCCACAGCTTGAGTGTCTTCCCCAGAGAACAGAGAAAAAGTGTTTTTAGAAGATTTGCAACCAGAAGACGATGTATTTTTCTGCTTCTTCAGTCTCCAGCATAGCAGATGTCTTGTCAGCTGTTGAGCGAAGACAGCAAGCTCCAAACCACATCTGCTCATATGCTACTCAACCTCTGTACTTTAATATAACCAAGTTATAAACAGAAAGGCAGATATTTTCAAATGGCAATGGCATTTCAAAGATAGTTAATGAAAAAAAAAAGAAAAGAAAAAAAAAGAAAACCAGACAGTGAACTTGCAAGAAATCTCCATTTGTCTCCTTATTTTTTGTAAACTGTAGAGCTCGTCACTTTTTCTATCCATGCCTTAACACCTGAGTGGCTAAAACAAGACAAGAAGATACTGGAAGGAAGAACAGAAGGGGTTGTATCCGCATGGAGAGACAGGGATGTGGTGGGCCAACTGAGAGGGTGTTTCTCATGGGAAGCTGCTGTGAGCAAAGGTGGAGGAGGACAGAAATAAAGGTAAAAACGAGAATTTTCTCTGAGATTACTGTTGCTGTTCACAATTTCCATAGGGTGAATTGTCTGACCGATATTACCACTGCTCCCTATAGGAACATCAGCTTGAAAGAAGAGCAAATGCCTGCCTTTGGACCAACTCTTCAGCTGCTATAAATCAGTGAGTTCCACTAACTTCAAGGGAACTATGCTGATTTATACCAGCTGTGGATATGGACCAGAATAGTAGATTGTCTGGCAGTAACCATCATTTACTTTCTGACTGTTGGGATCAGGAGAACACATGTTTGCTGTTCATTGGGCTGGGGCGGGGAACGGGAAAAAAAGAACAGAAAAAAAAAAGCTAAATCTATACAGAAAATACAACACTGAAGATACCAAGCAGCAAAGCAGCACTGGTGACACAAAACTCAGTGGAAAAGTGCTCTTGCTCTTGCTACATGTGGGATTTAGTAGAAAATTAGTATATAATGGATCTGAGACTATTTAGTTACCACGGGATGAGGAAGAGAAATGAAATGCTTTGTGCGTTACAGCCTCAGCAAACTTTTAAAGTCCTGTTGGAAAGCCAGTAAAAGTCTGCAAAAATCAACAGGATCCTTCAGTTGGTTGTTGAAAGGAAAAAGTGTTAGATGTCAATTAAAAGGACTAATTAACAGCTATTTTGCAGACTTCATGATAGCCTACTTCTTTTAAGTATAGACTTCTATTTTCTTCAGAAAATGATCTAGTTCTTGTTAGAAACGTTAGGGGACAGTGATGGCATTTAACCTGAGCATCGACGAAATGTCTAGCTTTTAGATGAGTGATCAGCTATGTCTTTTCTTTGTCAAAATGAAGAAACACTCCCAGATGGTGATTCTTTCCAACTTTTGGTCTTTATAACAGGTAGGATGAATATCCTTCTAGACTTTTCTTTTGCTATATATATTGGCAAAGGAAGTCCCAGCTGTTCACATTGGAGGCTTAACTTTCAGATGCTTAAAGTGAGGAAATTCCACATTTCCATACTCATAGAGCCCATTTCATCCCCACTAGGTTATTTCAATTCTCTTTTCAGGAAAGGAATAAAATAACGCATTCCTTTATTTCCAAAAGGAGTATACCTACCCCCAGCCTCCATCCATCACAGGTTTTTATGCCTTTGTCTCTGGGACTCCACAGAGTCTGAGAACTGTTCTCCTTTGAATACTTGTGGGCTACGAGCAAGTCAACTCATGATCTTCTCAGGGACAAAGTAAAATGATCAGCCTCAGCGACTGAGAGGTTGACAACAGCTTACTACTCATACCCTGATCACAGGTTACTTAGCAGGCAAGTAAATACTTCTTTTCAGGGTGACCTTGCAGATCCCAGAGCAGATGCTAAAAGCAAAAGTGGTAGATCCAAGTTGATGTTTTCAACTTTATAAAGCCCATTATAGGGAAAATGAGGTACACACGGCTGATTTCAACGGGACTGTGGCATTTTGCTCTCCTCCCTTCTGCTCCTTCTCCCTCTCTTTTTTGGTACTGTATGAGATCAGCAGCTCATATGGCACTGCAACTATTTTTACAGCCTTTGACTGTCCCCACTTGTACTGCAATGTGGCTGCTGTAAATTTCAAAGCTGAGCATTTCATGTTGTTACTAAACCACTACTAGAGACAGCTGCAGTGCAAGGGGTGGGCAAAGGTGGATTTCTTCCTTTCTTCCAAGCTGTGTTGTTTTCAGTGGCATTAACTGAAAAGCAATCCCAGGGACTGTAAGTAACAGCTGCCCTCTTCTAGCAACCTGAAGTGAATTCACAGAGATCTAGCTCTATATCAGGAAAATGACCCAGAAGGGGCCAGTGATGGACACGGGGCGGGGGGGGGGGGGGAAAGGCAATTTATCTGGATTCACAGCAAAGTCTGAGAAGAGGATATCTCAGGAGACTTCTCTGACCTGGTACTGGACACAGGAGATAATTAATCATACAGCCTCTTTAATGGGATCTTCTATAAAAAGTTGAACATCTCACTCCTCTCTGTATGTTCACATGCAAGCAAATCTGTAGCATAAATTCTTGCCACTTAGATTAAACCAATGTATCACACACTGGAGGGAATGTGGTAGGTATTTTGGGAAGCACTTTCACCCAGACCCATCATCAAACACAGATTTTTTTTGTCCCTAAGTAGACGAATCACAGTGGCAGGGCAGACTTCCTAAAGTAAAGTTTGTTCTGAGGTCCTCCAGAAACCGAAGTTTTCCAGTCACCTCCAGAGTCTGAGCACTGGCCACTGTTAAATACCTCACGTAACTAAGACTCTTGCTTTCAACCTCAAAAAAAATCTCTAGTCAAGGCCTGCAATTGACTCTTTCCTTGTCTGAAGACACCAAAAGGCAGCACATTAATGTGAAAGCCAAGTTTGCTTCCACACTGGATCTGTAAGTCATCTTTCCCTCTTTCCTCCCTCCCCATAAATACACATATTCTTTTGTATTATTGTTCATTCAGGTTCCCTTTTAGGAACTAACTGAAAAATTTCCATGGGAAAAGGGCAATTTATCACATCCTCTTGGAAATCTGTCTGTCTTGCTTTTCAAAGGCACCTATATCACTCCACTTACCAGACAAGAGGCCTGGAAGACTAATCAGGATGGCTAGTCATATGAAATGAGCTCCAGCCAAATAAAACTGTATTTCAAGCTGTGAAGTTGTGGCAACTGCTGCAGTATTGCAACTTTGGGGTTAGCAAAGGTCCCAGACTGAGTCTGAGACTCCCACTTTTCTTTTCCGGTGCTCTCAGAGTGATGTGCAACAGACACTCATGAATTTTCTGGGGAACTGTCTCTGCTTCAGTCTTTACCAAAGCCCAAGCCCAGAGTCCATCAGAGGAAGTTCCCAGGACACACACAACTATAGCATTAAGCATAGCTTTGGGAAGCTCGGAGTTTATCTTGTCTCCTGATGTGATGGGAGATGAAGGTGGAAATCCCACATCACAAGAAACAGCCTCCAACAAGTCAGGCTAGTGCTGGAACTTTCTGTTCAACAACAAAAATAGATGTACCTGGCTTATCTCATTTCTGCTTCCTGTAGGCCAAATCCTACTGGAGATGAGCACTAACAACTTCAAATGAACCGCAAAGACTCATGATCTGGCCCTGCTACTCATTTCTCTATTCCTTTTTTATTACCAGAGATATTTAAAAATCTGTGCCATAACCATAAAGGCAACTTTTGCAGTGATGATCAAAGTAATTTACACCTTGCTATCATTTATCGTGATCATTTGAGTCACAGGACTTTCTCAATGTCCCAGCAGAAACCACAATTCCAGGTTGATAGTTACAGACATGGAGAAAAAAATATATTAAAAATTATGTAAAATATAGAAATAAAAATATAAAAATTTAGAATATACATACAAGTGACAGGAGGAGAAAAAGGGAGTGGGGAGTGTTATCCTATACCTTTTTTTCTGTAGTGGGAGGATAGATGATTTGACCAAGGTCAAACAGAGAGTCTGTGACACAATTAGGAAATAAATAAATTTCTCATGGTGTTTCCATCCTGGGAGCTGAATACAATTCCTGCAGAAGGCACACAGTGTATGTGATGGGAACACACTTATGAAACCTTACACAGCAATGTTTTAACAGTAAATAATTTACTTGGTGTTGATGCTCTTTTTTTTGTTTGTTTGTTTTAATAAGTAGAGAGGATATCAAAAGGGAATGTGGAGTCTTTTCTTGTGATGTCACAGGTGTAACATTAATGTCACTTCCCAAAATACTCATCTTCCTTTTTCATGCAGTGGAAATTCTGGTCTGGTTGTGAAACTCAACCCCCCCTGTGAAGGGCTGTAACCCAATCTGAATCAACAGCTTGGGAACAATAGTCACATAGAGCCGGCTGGCAGAGGGACGCCAGGAATGTCCTGGGCTGAAGGACTCAAGGGCTAGCTCCGCTCCACGCTCTTGAAACCCTGGGGACCCTCCACCAGGCACTGCTTGGCTGAAGAAGCCACGGAGATGTGAAAAGAGAGCTGAGCTCCGGCAGCCGAGTTAGCGTTCAAGTATGTGCAAAGCACGTGGAGATCCAGATCTGCCCATGGATCAGTTCGTGATATACAGACACAATTCAGCTCGCGAACAGGGAATATGATCCCATGCTAACCCCGCAGCGTTCATACCCAGGACTTGCCCTTGGGTGTATTTCTAGCTACATTTCTTGCTCTGCCTTCGTTATCATCTTATCCTCTTATTTCTTATTTCTTTGTTGATCAGCTGGCACATTTCTGAAGGAGCTTGATAATTTTTTTAAGAAGGTGTGCACCAAACACATATTTTTGGTCTTGACATCTAATTAAACTTTAATTGTTCTTCAGAAATTACCCTTTTCCCCTTTTTTGTTGTACTCTTCCCTCTCCTTCCCCTAGCTTTTTAGTTGTGCCAAGAGAGATTTCCCACGTACAGACTTAAGAAGCTGCAATAAGATTTGGACAGATATCTAATGACTAAAGACTGCAGGAGCTCTATGATTCATCAGCTGATCCACTGCTAACATTCACTGAATCTCATTTGAGATAAGAAAGGCACAGATTTTGGGATCTGGAAAGCTGTTTGTCATGAGTCAGTTCTATTTAATACACATTTTTCACTGGGGAGGCCAGTACACATCACTGACCTCTCAAGTGTTACTTTAGGCTGAAGTTTTCCCCTTTGACATTGTGCTCTGCTGATCACAGAAAGGGCTAATGATGGATACCCTTCCACATGGAGAACACATCTACAAGACTCTTTTCCCCTTTCACTATAATCCTCGTAAGCTTGTCCAAAATGGCTTATGTTGAAATACCAGGCTTCTGCCAAGCCTGCTGTTGTGGTTTAACCTCAGCCAGCAACTCAGTACCACGCAGCCGCTTCCCTCTCCCCCCTCCCAGTGGGATGGGGAGGAGGAGGGGAAAAAAAAAAAGTAAAACTCGTGGGTTGAGATAAGAACAGTTTAATAACTAAAATAAAATAAAATACACTACTAAGAATAATAATAATAATATAGTAATAATAATTGTAATGAAAAGGAATATAATGGAAAAAAAGGAAATAGCACCCAAGAAAAGACAAGTGATGCACAATGCAATTGCTCACCACTGGCTGACCGATGCCCCAGCAGCGATCTGCGCCTCCCAGCCAACTCCCCCCTGTTTCTATACTGGGCATGACGTTCTATGGTATGGAATACCCCTTTGGCTAGTTCGGGTCAGCTGTCCTGGCCATGCTCCCTCCCAGCTCCTTGCACACCTGCTTGCTGGCAGAGCATGGGAAACTGAAAAGTCCTGAACTTAGGATAAGCGCTGCTTAGCAACAACTAAAACATCAGTGTGTTATAAACACTATTCTCACCCTAAATCCAAAACACAGCACTGTACCAGCTACTAAGAAGAAAATTAACTCTATCCCAGCTGAAACCAGGACACCTGCCCAAAGAGACCAAAATGACACTACTTTACAGTGGGAAGACAAGTGTAGGTGGATTGTATGTTGCAATGGTCCTATGACTGGGTTATTAGAAGACGCATGGGAAAGAGGATTGATGTTCTGGTCTTAGGTTTTCTTACTCCTTCAGCTTTCTGTTTAAAGAGATGCCAAGGGTGTCTGGTCCTTACGGGGTTATGCTTTTTGTGTAGGAGACATTAAATGGCCAAACTCTCCCACTAAGACACAGCCTACTCCAAGCATATCTAGTGAACAAATGTCAAAATTAAAACAAACAAGCCCACCCCCACAGAGAACATCCCAGATCTCTGTAGCAAACGTTGATGTAAATAAATAAAAAGACATAAGATAGATAATAGCCTGGTCCTGCCCAGTTTCAGTTATAAGAGTTTCTCCAGAGATTATATTGTACAGAAGAAGGCCAAAAGATATTTTGGGGTAAGGACATGGGAAATAGGACTTTAAACCTGCACTCTGCCAAGTATCCTCTGTGCTGTGATACCCACAGGGGATATCAGTCTACTACAGAAGCAACTAATGAGTCATGACCCGTGAGTGTTGTCTTCAGGATATCCTGCACACAGCACACAGAAAGGCAATCCCTTCTGCCCCCAAAAATAGCAATTTATTACCAGTGGTTAGCACTTGACAGCAGTTGAAGACGCGCTGGGTATCCCTTTCAAGATCCCAAAGGGGTGTCTGAGAGCACATCAAAACTTCACATGCGCTGGGACTAAGCTCACAAGTGGACCTTGGACTCCAGCTCATGGGATAAGAGACATGTGATCCCCAGTAGCTCAGGCCAGTCACATCTTGGTTTTGCAGCACACCGCAAGGACGTAATAGGAGAGGACGGTTCCTGGAAAGAATTACTCCAATTCATACTTGTTGACGTCAACAAACCAGAGATATGCTTGACCGTTTTAAAGTATTTCCCAAAACTCAAAAGTGGTTCTGTAAAAATGTTCTGAGGTTCTGATATCAAAGCATATTTACTTGCTGTCTGGCTTGTTACACTGGCTTATCTGGAGCAGAAATACATATATATTTGTGTGCTTACGTTGCCACATGCATGCCTATGAATATGTGTAAGTTACTGTGTAAATACATAAATATATAGCAGGAAGTGGAAAATACAATTTATTTCAATGAATCTGTCAAGGAAATTTTGCATTTATGAAGATATATATATGAATTTGTGTATTATTACACTTACATAATCATATTATGTGTAAGGTCAATATGAAAGCATTAATAACATTGTCATTTTAAAAAAACATTCAAAATCTGCCTGTTAATTTTACTCTTGAATGGCCAGAGAGTTTTGTGCTCCTCCCATATTTTCTGACAGGAGCACTGAATAGACACAAGATTCCTGAAATTCCTGGCACAGAAAGCACGGTAGAGGAAGGTCTATAGTCCTTCTGGCATGATAAAGGGTATTTGGGACTTGGTAAGGGAGAATCAGAATAATACAGAGAGATTTGTGTGTTAGCTGAGGGTGATGATGATAATTTTTTAGTGTTCAGCTCAGACCTGAGGAGCTGTGTCATCCCGGGCTGTCAACCTTGCAGCAGATCCTATACTGGGCAGGGAGAGACCTATTTGGTGAACAAATCTCAGTCCCACTGGCTTGAGTGAAAAGATGGATGCTGTGATTTGTTCAGATCTCCTCCAGCGTAAGTGTAGCCTACTACACGCTAAATTGTTCAGTGTATCTTCAAAAGATATGCAACTACAATTATTTTCTGGGATTCACCTAACCGTGCAAAGTAAACCTCATGAAATGAATGCAGAGTACAACATGGAAGTGGACATTGCTACATCCCATTTCCCATTCTCAGATGGTAAAAACATCTATAGAGAAAGAGAACCACCTACAACTGCTTATGGATATGAATTTTACTAACATTTTTTCAGTCAGTGTCAGCCTGCTGGGCATCTTTCTTTACACACAACCACTCAGTGTAGGAAAACTACAGAAAAAAAAGAGTTTTAAGAAGAATAAACAGGTCACATAGAGGAACAGCCAGGTGGGTTTTCCAAGTCTTGTAGAGTTTGATTTTGTCCCATTTGTGTCACATTGAATGACAGCTACAGAGAGAACGGTCAGATTCACAACAGCACTGCACAGTCTGAAACAAAGCAGCATGTCAACCTCGCTTACATCTGGACTACCAAGAGGGAAAGATTAAGTGCAATCTGATGACAGCATTGTTCTCCCCATTCTCATAAAACACTGAGTCACCAGATTTTCCCTTCTGGTTCATCAGCTGTGAAACACATGGTTTCACAAAACATCAGACCCCCAGCCACCACCCACAAGGTGTTAGATGAAGTGATGGGCCCGGCTTAGATCCCAGGGTAACAGGAGCCATATGACCATCTGACTTGTTAGAACACTAGCTCGGAAGTTGATTTAAAGGGAGGGAGGAAGAGAAGGGACTTCCAGTTGTGTAAATCCTTGTCCGATGAGTACTGGTTGGTAAGGGGTGAGCACCTACTCTTGTGAAGTGGGGATGGCCACGTGCTGTGCAGCCCACCCATCTCACCCAAATGGCAACCCATCAAATCCTGTAGATGGATAGACAGAGACACAGAAGTAGGTTTGTTGTTTGTATGGGGAGGGGAAGGTGAGCTTCCCCCAGATGCTGCCAAACAACATAGATCCAAATAATATGAACTATGAGGACAGACTGAATGACCTGGGGTTGTTGGACTAAAGAAGAATGAGATGGGGGAGAGGGGAAGAGAAGGCAAGAACTTGATAACCTTCAAGAACATGAAAAAATGCTTCAGAGCATACAAAACTACTCTGTTCTCAATGTCTGTGATAACCAAGAGCTTAAACTGCGAGACGGTTAACCTTTCTGCTTAAATGTTAGGAGAAACTCTGTGTTAGGATGAATGCTGTGTGCTGGAATCTGTCTTATGGAAAGCTTTTGCCTGCTGGAAAGCTTTAAGGTGAGTTTAAATAAACTGCTGTCAGGAAGAGCATAGATGTAATTGTTCCTGCCTTGGGACTGGATGGTCTTTCAGGGTCTACCAGGATGTTGGGATTCCCACTAGGAATCAGAACTAATCCCACCCTCTCAATCACACAGGCATGACAATTAGCTGCTTTAGTTTCCAGTCACAACCCCACAACAAATAAAGCTCTATAGCTCTGTTGCCTATGGCCAGTTCATTGGTATATCATGCCCTTCAGTGGGATTTGCCGTCCCCTTTTATCCAGCTCTTGTTCTCATTAGCTGATCAACAACATGTTTGTTCTTGCTTGTTTAGAAATTCTTTACAGCCATTTAGATTAAACAGAAGAAAAAAAGAAGCGTCAAAACCCAAATAAATATCACTAAATATAGTTAGGGCCAACTGGTTTTAATTAGAATTGTCTCAAGGCAGCCATGCCAAAAGCAATCTGAGCAGAGTCTTATGGCATGATCTGTTGATCTGCCAACATCTTTCAGGGGTTTACTGTATCCCCTGCAGTGAAATCGCGCCCCTGTGTAATACAATGATGGTGCATTCCAGACATATTTTTCTGCTGAGAGGCAGTGTTTTGGATGCAGTGGGAGCAATTGCTGTCATCTGATCCTAGGGCTCTGTTTTGCGTTGAAGGCATCACACTGAAACCTAGATGGGCTCAGTAACCAAGGTGACCTCATGGGAAGGAGCCATCGCCATGGAGAGTCCCCCGGGGTGTTGGTGAGGATTATGTGGGGGGGGGTGAACAAATCCTGGGACATGTCTTGAGGCTCTTCCAGGCTTTTCCATTTTCCGACCGCCCCAGTCATCACGTAGACCACTGGGCCCAGTGTGTCAGTGAATGGTACCAATTAGGCAGTCAGGTAGGCTGACAGCAGTCCAGGTGTCTTGGTTTCGGCTGGGGCAGAGTTAACTCTCTTCTTAGTAGCTGGTACAGTGCTGTGTTTTGGATTTAGTGTGGAATAATGTTGATAACACGCTGATGGTTTAGTTGTTGCTAAGTAGTGCTTGTCTAAACCAAGGACTTTTCAGTTTCCAATGCTCTGCCAGCAAGCAGGTGTGCAAGAAGCTGGGAGGGAGCATGGCCAGGACAGCTGACCTGAACTAGCCAAAGGGCTATTCCATACCATGGAACGTCATGCCCAGTATAGAAACAGGGGGGAGTTGGCTGGGAGGGGCGGGGCATCAGTCAGCCAGTGGTGAGCAATTGCATTGTGCATCACTTGTCTTTTCTTGGGTGTTATTTATCTTTTTTTTGTTATATTCCTTTTCATTACAATTATTATTATTATATTAGTAGTAGTAGTAGTAGTAGTATATTTTATTTTACTTCAGTTATTAAACTGTTCTTATCTCAACCCATGAGTTTTACCTTTTTTTCCGATTCTCCTCCCCACTGCAGTGGGAGGGGGGAGAGGGAAGTGGCTGCGTGGTGCTGAGTTGCTGGCTGAGGTTAAATCACGACACCAGGTTCCCCGGGAAGTTTTCATACAGATGGGATCCCACTCTTCTTGTTGAACAGTCTTCCTGACCAGGGTAGCTATTAATTGCACAGGCAATAAAAACATGACAAGGCCCGCGAGCCAGAAAGACTCTGCTACCTTGCACATCTTCTCTGTTCCAGCAGGGACAAAGGGAGTCAGACAAGTCTAGAGTAGATTTTTTTTCACTAATCACTTGGAAAAGCAAAGGAGGAAAGAAAGGAGACCGAATCATCACAGGGCCAACCAGACAGATATTAGAGCCTTAGACTTTCTGTTGCTGGGCCTAGGCATATTCAGTCTCCGCTTCTTTCACCAACAGAGAAACATGGTAGATGAGGAAATGATCTGCCATACCCTCCACTGGTCCATCATCTCAGAAGACTGTCTTCAAGGCAGCCCCATTCTGCCCTGAGGTATGCATATTGACTTGATTCATCCTCAAGATTTCTCCCAGCTCTAATTTGATATGGCGCTACTGGTGGTTTCTCAGATGGGCCAATCCAAGACCTACTGAAGTCCAAGGAGTTTTTCTCTGTAAAGCCAAGCACAGAAAGTGGATAGCTGTTATAGTTAGGCCACATAGCTCTGCCTTTCTGAAAGGGATTTGAGGTATCTCCATATTCAAAGGGCTGCAGTCTCATGTCAGATCACATTTTGTCATGGTCCTTCCTATACTGAACAATTGTTCATGTGCACATCTCAGTTCTTACATTTCATCACGCAGCCAGAGAATATTCACCGCTAATAGAGAAAAAGAGCACTGGATAGCCATCACGTCCTGGGGACAGACCAGAGGTTCAGCTGTCTGTGAACAGAGGACCTCTTCCAGACCTAGTTCTTCTGGATAAAAATGTTAGTGCATTCAGCTGTCTGTCTCTATTCTCCAGCTTGAAGTTTGATATTCCTGGAGCCTGCTAGCACACAGGACATTCATTATGCACTCCAGGCAAAGTCATTAAGGTTTGCTGATGAGGGCTTGGTTTTATATATAGCTGGTGTGGTTTCAGCCTCCTCACAATGTCTGTTCTTCCCTGTCCCCAGAAGAAACCTCAAGCCCTTGCAACCAGCTGAATTGAGGTAGGTGGGACACTCTTTAATCCACTTCAGCAGAAAGACAGGTAACCTTGTGGTGAAAGGTAACGCCCATATGAATGGCTCCACAAGCAAACTGTGAAGACAGTTAACTTCAGAGAAGGCTCTGTAGCAAACAGCCAGCAGCCGATAGAAGGTGGAAGCAGGCAAAGAGCAAGAAATTTTTCAGTCTTCATGGTGGATGGTCAAAGAGCGACGAACCAGTCTCTGACTCCAGCTGTCCTCTCTCCTTGCTCCTGTGGAAGCTCCTTCGGCACTACCCAATTTGTCATAGGAATTAGCCACTTACACAGTTGCAAAAGCCACTTTCTTCCACTTTTGAGTATCATTTTGGCTTACGTTACATCAGGTAAAAGGCAGATCGTTGCACATACATGAATACAGAAGGCAAAGTGATCGTGTGTAATTAAAATGTGTTTATAAGACCTCATGTTTCCCCCAAAGAATGACAAAATCAATTTACTCTGTTTAGGTTTACTTCAAGCAGTACTTCCTGAGAGAGTTTTTCCAACAGGAAACTGTTAGCATTACTTGACATATGGGAGAAAGCTGGATGGGACCTGTCAACTAACAAAGCTACTAGAGTCCCCTTTTGCTCCATTAGGCCTGATCCTAATCTTATTTATAAATCTTCATCCTAAGAAGGCTTCATTTTCCTGCCTATGCCAAAAAAAGCAAATGCAGATTTAACAAAATATTTGCAAAACTAACCCTTTCTCTGCAATTGCAGAGCTTGTTGAAATCTCAGAAAATCATCTCAGTCATATCTCCTCTGCCAAGACAGGACGGAGTCTACCTGTCATTCCCAGCAGGAATATGCCTAAAATCTGCAGGGATGGGGAAATTCGCTCTCTTCCCAAGTAATGCATAGAAGGTTTCCTTCCCCAAGCCATTACACAAATTTTGGTGGATTTGTTTGTTTGTTTGTTTTTGTACAGATGCCTAAACTTATTCATCCTTGTTGCTATTTAACCCTCTGACTATTTGGCCTATCTGGATTGGACACTGAGAACTTGAAAATAACTTTTTAGCCCTTTATTCACTATTTTATTTTTACACTGCAGATTCTCTGCATTTTTCTTGGGAACTTTCAACTACTTCAAGTTTATACAGCACCAAGCCATATGGAGAATTGCTTTCATTGGTGTAGTAATGTAACACAACAAAATATTAATATTAATATTAATATTAATAATTTTTTCATCTACAGATTTGATTAGTACTAGTTTGAAGTTGAAAGGAAAATGCAAGTGAGGAAATTACTGTATTTGCATGTGCTCCGAGCTTTGCTATGTAAAGCAGAATTCCTTTGCTCAATGCACCATGCTTGGCATTTGAAAAAAATTGATGAGGTCTGTCACAGGTAACTCATTAAGCTGAGATAGTCAGACCATTTATAATTGTCCAATCTGATGTCAGAATCACACCTATCAATTTCATAGTAAATGTCACCGAAGCGGAGGGAGAAAGAAGTGAAGTAAAATAAAAGGAATTTATGCTAGCAACATACTGTTCCTCTCTGCTTCCTCCTGCAACTCTGCCCCATGCAGTGCAAATCTCAGTTGTGTGTTGAACGCTAATTTTTCAAATGCAATGGCAACAGCAAAACTCTTCATCTGGTGCATATGAGCAGAGTCAGAAATGGATGTTTGCCATGTAGCCAGAGAGGCAAATTTTGCCCATCAGTTTATGCATATGTTCCATAAACAAAAAGGAAGTCTATGTTAGGGTGCTGGGGGAGATGCTATAAAGTTTTTATTGCAACTTGTTTTTGTAAGTCTTGTCTAGCAAATCCATGTGGTTTCCCTCAAATTTTCAGTAATAAACATTTAACAGCATGTTCCACCATTCCACTTACATAGGAAATTTCGTTGGGTGAGTGAAAGAAATTGCTCAGAAGGAACAAGGATTGCTGTGTTGCAGGGTGACAACTACATACTGCAGAGAGCCTGAGAGTCTCAGGCTTGTTGCCTCTGTGAGATGACCTGTGGATGTGGCATCTTTGTCCTGAGACTGGGAGAGATCCTCGTTTTTTATATAAAGCAGTACGTACTTCTGATCAAAAAATGTCAGATGGTCCCACCTTCTGCCCAATCATGGGCAGAACTGATTTCCTATGAGTATAAACCCATGGATCTGAGGTTTAGTGGTTAAAAAGAAAATCCAGAGAAATAGTGTGTTTTGGCCTCCTTGGGTCAAGCAAAATCTTGAAAGAAGCAAGAAGACCTTTCAGAGGTCATCATTGTCTCCTGCAAGACCTACATAATAAAATTTCACCTTACTGTTCAACCCTGAGTACCGCCCAGGGAATACTGATTCCTTTACTGCGTACCCACTCTTGCTCCAGGAGGTAAAAAAGACATCACAGATTAATCAGACACCATGGAAACCATCTTATGTCAACATGGCAAAACCTTTCCTGTTCATGTCCCAACATGATGGGAGTTGTGTGGAAAATGGTGAACTGAAGCAGTGGACGGGACAGTTCAAAGAACAAAGGAGCCCTTCGCTATGTCCCTGGTGGAGAGACTCAAAGAGCATCACACGGGACCACTGCGCTGGACATGAGGACCAAATCACCAGTCAACGGCAGACCATGTGTAGTCTAGAAAACACAATCAGTTCTTTCTATGAGAAAAAGAAGCGTGAAATAGGCTAGTTATATTTGGAACAAGGACATGAAAGGTGAGATCCATAGCAATTATCTTCAGCTACCTAAACGTATGGAGTAGTAATTTACCTCATCTACTGTTGGTTGTGTACCCCAGATGTCTGAGAAAGAAATAGAAGAGAAATAGGAACTTTGAGGTCACAATGCACCTGGTCTGTAGAAGAGACAGAAGTTAGGATGAGATGTGGTGTTCTCTGAAAAATATGGAGGAGAGAAATAGAAACTTTGTGGGTACGGTGTTTCTGGTCTATAGAAGAGACAGATTTCAGCATGAGATGGATTGCTCTCTAAAAATGCCCTTTTCTCTACAACGACTGGAGGGGGCTCTGAGTGACTAACTTCAGTGTAGACATCTACAGTGTAGTTGTCTAACACGAGGTAAGAACCCCATCCCTCATGTCCAGTAACAACTGATCTAGACTCTCTCTAGCCATGAAAACAGATAGATACCTCCAGAGTAATTCATTCCACTTGAAGAAAATAAGAATGTAAGAGGAACTGCGGTGGGCCAGATCTCTGGACCATCTAGCACAGTCTTTCTTGGAAATTGGCCAACAGTAAATGCCTAGGAAGAACATAAGATCAAAAGAAATGCACATCCTCAATATACATTCCAGAAATTTCTGCCTCAGGGACTTACTGAACTGGAGTGGGTATCTTTATATAATAAACTTCAGGTTTTTTTATCTGCCATTAACTTGTTCGTATTTTGAATCCATGTAAACATTTAGCATCAGTAAACATCTGTTGACTCAAGTGTCTAGTCTGGGTGATTTGCTCCCTGAGAGTGCTCTGCCTCTCTAAGCAGCCTAGACAACTTGCATAAACTAAGCGCTTAATTTTCAAGTGAGATGAATCCTACCCCCAGCAATCAGGAAAATAGCAGGTATAACTATGTTTTGCAGCTGGCTGCATTCATTTACCCATCTCATAGCAGCTTCCAGAGACTCCCAGTGCCTTGAACACTAGACATGCTGCGATAGAGTCCCTCAGGTTGGTAACTCCAAAATATCACATTCCCAGAAAAGAAATCCCAGGTCTTTGGCACTAAGAACCTGGCACCAAAGTCTACAAAGAAAAGGAAGAATATTAGGAGGCAGCATAGTCTATAGGCATACAGAATCAGTAGACAGCTGGAGAGAGGTAGCTTCCTCCAAGAAGTAAGACGGAAATATGTGCAGAAAAAGTCATTGTGAAAGTCAGTCTATAGATCTGGATAAGAAGGTCTCTTTGAGCAGTAATTGCTCAATACCCCAAATCAGCTGGATGGCTTGGCTTACTGTGACTGTCCTTACATTTTGGTTTTAAGATGGGGTGAATCACCTTTTAGAGGTACCTATTTTTCTTCATGAATTAAGGGAGCTTAGCAATTACAAATGCTTTCTACATGCTCTAACACACAGGGAATGCTTTTGCAGACCAGAAAATCTGGGGTATATTGAAAGCCTGATCCCTCCCCTCTGCAAACACTTAGTGTTCGGGGGTATTGCATTCATTTGTTCTGCTTTCTGCTGTTAACAGCTGCATATGAAATGTCCCTGAGCTATTATTACATAGTATGTTTTACTTAAAGAAAATCATCCTTTCAGCTTGTGCTTGTCATCTCAAGTAGTCCAAAGCATTGGGAAACACACATGTTTGCACATAGAAGAATTTCAGATGTGCTAGGCATATTGCACACCCAATAGAAAATCATTAAGCTTGCGTGCTCACCATAACTTTGTTCTGATAACCAAGGCATGTTTACAAAACACGCCTCCACCAGGATTCCTCTTTTCCATACCAAGAAAGCATTTAGCATAGTATAAATTCTCCAGAATCCAATGGAAGGAAATCCTAGAAGATGAAAAATGGGGAGGTAAGATGCAAACCCAGTTAGCTCATGCAATTTCATCTGTGTAATATCCCCAACTATTACCTCATTAAAATAGAGCAGAAAAATAAACTTTAACAGTATTTATCTCAAGGTAATTTTTCCAGCATGTTTCCTGCTCTCTTGTTCTTCAATGTTTTCTTTAGCAGTTTTTGGAAATGAGCCTCTGATGGGAGCTACTGTAATCTAGCAAGTGTTTATTTAAAAGGCAGTTAATTTTTATAAGACACATTATTTCCATTGCAGGCACCATCAGTTGTGCTCAGAGAAGCTCATAAGCCCCTTTCAACAGAGCAGGGACATTCTGCATCATAAAAGTGAATACTGGACAACCCCAGGCAGCTCTAACAGGACTGGCACTGCCATGAAGCACAAACCTCTGAGCCCTGATGTAAAACCAGACAGATGTAGCAGTGACTGAAAACTGCTATCTGCTGGATTATCCACCTCCCAGATGAGAACAGCAACAGCAGCTAGCAGATGTTAGTTCATACACACACACAGTTGTCAGTGGCATCAATGGTTCTGCTTACGGATACCATCTTTTATCTTGCAAGAGTATTTGGACACTATTGACTTTTATCCTGATTAAGATCTCCAAGTCTTGACGTGTTTCCAGTTGTAATTTGGGCTGTACAAACTCAGAAGTTCTTTATTTAAGGCAAATTGCAATGCAGGAATCAATAAATGGATAGCATTGACACTAATGGGGAAAGATCACTGGAAACATTGACAAAAAATTGCTGGACTTTACTGCATCATTAATTTACCAGCTCACTCAGAAGTTGTGATGTGTCACACAGCATCATAAGGAGTTTAGGAGGCATCTGATCTGTGGTTAGGATGCACAGATGTGCCTATGTTGAGAACTTTACTAGAATGAATGTTAGAGGAAAGTTAATATTCATTTTGGAAAGACTTGAACAGATGCCTTGGCGGGAGAGACGGAGGGATGAGCAGCATATGAGTGTTTCTGGATGAAGGGCTTGAATGCTTGTGTTGCAAAGTGTCCTTGGCAGGAGTGTGTGAGGGTGCAAAGAGAAGGAAAGGTGAATTCATAAACATTTTGGTGGGCAACAGGGAGAATGTGAAAGCGTGAGAGGGCATATCAGGTTGCTATTCAAGAATCAAAGCAGGGTCTGTGTCCGGAGATAGGGCAGTCCTGCTGTCCTGACATAACATGAGGCTGAGCCTGACTAGTAACAGAGGTAGGAGAATATGCATGAGAGAAAGAGAAGGCCAGAAATGTGGTTTCTTTCTTACATAGAAACTAATTTTGCTCCTCAGGCTGAGCCAGATCCTTCTCTTGATTTTCATCAGACAATTGTTAGGTCCTATTCATAGAATCATAGAATCATAGACTGGTTTGGGTTGGAAGGGACCTTTAAAGGTCATCTAGCCCAAGCCTCCTGCAATAAGCAGGGACATCTTCAACAAAAGGAGGTTGCTCAGAGTCCTGTCCAATCTGACCTTGAATGTTTCCAAGGATGGGGCATCTACCACCTCTCTGGGCAACCTGTGCCAGTGTTTCACCACCCTCATCGTAAAAAATTTCTGCCTTATATCTAGTCTGAATCTCCCCTCTTTTAGTTTAAAACTATTACCCCTTGTTCCTTCCCTTCTTTTTCTCACCACTCATCCCAGGCTGAATTCACTCCCTGCAGCTCCAGAGTTAAGTTTTCATGACCTTCCCCTCCCTGGCTACTTGACCCATCCCATGTCTCCCATTGGTCTGGACTCATTTTCGCTACTTCATCCCTTCTCCTGCTTCTTCCTGCCTCCCAGCCACAGGTTAGGCAAAGTTATGAAGGCCAAGGATAAGCCAGCCTGAATCTTAAAATGGGATGTCAGCTGCGAAGGCTTAAAAATACACTGCTGATGGCAACTGGAGCCTCTTGACTGCATACTTAGCCTGTGATAAAAGTAATTAGCTAGTCTGGGAGTGTAGGAGGGAGAAGCCAGCAGGAAAAAGAAATACAGAGATGTAAAGAACATAATGAACTGTTTACAAGGGGATGCCGGCTTCATGTCCTTTATCTTAGGCTGCTGAATAGCTGACACCACCTTGTAGATCATATGGTGCTGCTCTGCTCCTGTTGCTATTCACAAAGCTGCTTGACCCTCGGGGATTAGCCACTCCTTAATCCAGTCTGAGGTTTCAAGAAGCAAAGCTTAGTGGAGTCTCAGCTCAAGGAGAGAAGCAGATGGCTGCTCACTAAGATTGGCTTCTGATAAACAACGAACTTGGGGTAAAGCCCCTCGTATGGGAAACATACCTGCAAAGAAGAGGGAACCAGCCCCTGCTTTCAGCTTGAACCCGCCCTGTCTTCTCTTCCTCGGGGTCCCTCAGTCACCCACCTACTCAGATGCCTACACTTTGGGATAGTAGGGTCAGATGGCATCCCCACAGGTAGGGATGCCGTCTTGGTCAGGATGCTACTTACACATTTAAAGCACACCCTAAAAGGAATTGGTGGGGTGGAGGAGAAGGACGAGGATGGAAACAGAGCTCGAAATGTATGGAAATTAGGTCCATAAAAAACTGTTACTCAAGCTCTGAGAGCTCATGTTAATTTGCAAGTTGACTGCAATGTTCGTAAGGGAATGGGAGAGAGGCGAGACTTTTACATTTCATTAAGCCTACCCAGAATTCATTATGGATGGATGAAGAATTTCGTCTATCTGCATTTCCTGTAAATGTAACAAACTAATGGGCAGGGGACCTAATTTTCTTATCTGTGAAGAAGAGGCAACACCTGTTTTAATTAAAAGTTGGGGGGGTTTTACATTATCAGGATGAAAGAGCATAGATAATGTTGGAATAAGAATTGATGTTCCCGTAAGAACAGGGAGAAAGCGAGAAAGCTTTGTTTATTGATCGTTCTTCCGTATGATAATACAAAGTTCTCAGAACTGGGGCTGTCCTAGAGGTAAGACAATATAAGAACCTTATGACCCTCACCCTTAAACATAGTGGAGTGTCTTATTTGTATTGATATAAGTGGGAGCCAAAGGGTAAAACACATTAAAAATTCAGGTGCTATCTGGTAAGGCAGTATTTACAGTGAGATCACTGTGCCTGTCCTACTGCCACTTTAGGGATCCTTCTCACTCGATGAGGCACCAAATACTTCCATACAGTGAGACAGATATAACACCTGAATGCCAAATACTGATGCCTGAGCACTTTCTTGACTGGCTACAAAGTCTTGATATGAAAAGTTCGGAGAATCTTCACAGCAAAACACCAGCAGCTACCCAGTCTTTGGTTCACCCTTGTCTTAGAGACATTCGTGTGGGACAGTGGAAGTTCAGAGCTTCTCTTTTCCAGTTTCAGTGTTGGTCCAGCAATACACTTTAAAGCATAGAATTGCAAAAGAAAATAGATCCTTGCTAATTCACTGTCATTAACAATGTACATATTGCAGTTTAATTAGACACCAGTGAAATTCCCAGTTGAAGCTCTTATTTTCAGACCCACTCTGACAGATGTCAAGCAAGTGTCTTTGCATAACTTCAATTCCTCAGCTTCTTTGGATTTTGATCAATGGATTTCTTTTCTTTTCTGCTGCTGTGTGGAAAGAGGAGTGAGTTTTGTTTGTTTGCTCGTTTATTCCTTTGGCAGATTTGGTGTGAAAAGAGTTGGACATTTTTTGGTTGCCTGGCTGGGAGTGAGGGTGGGAAATGAGACCAGTGCTTTAGCCTTTGATGTGATGAAACAAACTCCTTTTCTAAATCATTAGATGATTTGAATCCAGTGCTAAGAAACTTTCTGCCATACTGAGTTAATTCCTTCCTTTGCCTATTCCGAATAGAAGTCTGAACCTTCAGATCCTTCATTATGATTAGGAATCATCTCGGGAAATTTTGCTTATCTAAAGCATCTTTCACACAAAATTTGTCTAGGCTAATCCCTAAAATAGCTGAGATTCCAGCTGTCTAACATTTTCGTGGCTAAATTTAGATAAGATAAATACTGTCCTATGTGTCTCAACAGCTGTAAAGCAATAAATATAGCAGGGGACATACTTTCTAGTGACAGATAGAAAACCTTCTATATTAAACTAGTTTCCCCTGCCACACTTCACCAACTTTTTGTATAAGATTGGTCTGAATGCACGCATCTACACAATATTATTTTTTTAATGTCAAAGGATGTTTACTTTGTATTTGGCCAAACAGTTCACTGATATCTTCTCATTGGAAGCAAAATATATTTGCCTGTTAAAATGTTAGGATCTACAAAACTTCTGAACCTGCTTTCTATAGCAGTGCATGAGACATTCTGACAGATCAAATCTTGATTTTTTGAATCATTTAATATTCCCTGCTTTTGCTCCTTTCTGTAATATAAAGTTTACAGGATTAAAGTTAATGTTGGGGGGAAAAGTGTTTGTTTCATTACACAGAAAAATCAGCGTGCAATGGATCCAGAAGAGATACAAATTAAAGTACTGGTAAAGTATGATATTAAAGTTATGTTGCTGGAAAAGTCAGTAGATCCCTTGATGTGTGCAACTGGGTGAATAGAGATAAGTATTCATGATTTCCATTTTATGGGAAATTTAACTTAACAAATATGTTC
Source organism: Gymnogyps californianus (assembly GCF_018139145.2). Lineage (NCBI taxonomy): Eukaryota > Metazoa > Chordata > Aves > Accipitriformes > Cathartidae > Gymnogyps > Gymnogyps californianus. The sequence goes on from NC_059472.1 coordinate 166,516,295, forward strand.
TTTGTTCACAAGCTTTTGAAGTTTCCCACAAGCGGGGAAAGTGTCATACTGCCCCACTTTAACACAGACAGAAGACACTTTGATTCAGAAAAAATAAGAATTTTTAGTGAGTACTGAGAAGTAGCTGTCCTTGATTATTTTAAACAACAAACACTGCATTTTAACCAGCAATAGTGAGGTAGTATGAATGACATTTCATGAAATATTTCAAAATTGAAGGAAAAATTAAGGAGTTCTACACAAAGTTTGCAAAACTTTTTTTTCCCTGTAATAGCTTAACCAAAGTGACACTTCTGCAAAATATTTTCTTAATCAAAACTAGGGTTTCTCTGCAGAAAGATTTGCTCCCAGGGCCATCTTCAAAAGACGAATTAGTCATGAGAGCTAGTAAAGCATCTCATGAAAATGCTTCCAGCTTCTGGAATAATGAGGCATTTTCAAAGATGATTTGAGAGTACAAATATCTGTATTTTCTGTATCTTGACTAGGCTTAGAAAGAGATCTCTTCATGTAGTCACTTGATCTAAAAAAAAAAAAAAAACAGCTAAAAAACCCTCATCAGATTTTTCTGGTGAAGATAAGGACTTCACCATCAGAAATGCACTCAGATGTCCTGTCACTCTCCTGCACAGAAAGCCCCTTATTTCTGTGGGAACTGACCCTCAGATTTCAATGCATTTCCATCTTTTTTTTTCTCCTCTACTTTGATCACCTTCCCACCCATGAAAAGATGCTAAAAACCTGACTTTTGAGGGTTCAACTAACCATCACAATTCAATGAAAAAATGATGTGGGGGATAAAGGGCAGGAGGATAATCGAGTAGGGATCTTCTGCTCCGTGCTTTGTACTGCTTTGTCTCACTGAAAGGAGTGCAAGTCCTCTGCTGAGTCTGGGCTTGACTAACTCAAATACAGAACTGTAAAATTAGCTGAGGTGAATCCTACCCCAAAAACAATCCTTCAGCCTTGGTTGAATGTAAGTTGGCAGCAGCTCTGGCAATATTTCATCTGCATTATCTGCTAATATCAACATTAGCTCAGTATTCAATCATAGGAAGTCAAACAGATCTCAGAGCCTGATAGAAATATATACAGTGGGCACAAAGATAGACTCCAGTTTTACTTCCCTGCAAATCTGCTTCCTTTCTTGAAGCTGTTTCTGATTTACTATGAGGTATGTGTGTGCAGGATGCAACCCAAGGAACACATCTGTATGATGATAATTTTCATACCAAAGATATGTTTGGTGCATTACAAATAAAGCAGTAATCCCCTCAATGATCTAGTTCAGACAAGAGCCAAACAGATCAGACGCAAGTATAAATAGCAAACCACAGGCCTGCTTTTCCGTAACTGCCAATTTATTATTGCAAGTCTCTCTTTTTTTTTTTTTCCCCAATAGTTCCAGCCTCTGGATTCCTGTGACTACTTAAAAATATCGTGCTTCACTTAAAAAAACAAGCAAAAAAAATAGTTAGCTATTTCTTATTCCATGGTTGTGGGAAAACCCTGAAAATGTGGTGTTTTAGCTTAAGACTCTGTTAGCAGAAGGTGAATATAGGTAAATCTAGTTAGAGATGTGAACCAGGGCTATTTGAAGACTAGCAATCTCAAACACCACGGAGGTGGAACATTTGTGCATTTAATGTGAAAATGTCTGAGCCAAAAAACGTAAATAATGTCTACATGTACAGAAATTCAGAAAAACAGTTTAAAAGATTCACCAAATCTTTAAATGCAAAGCAGTGTTTAGTAAGTCAGGGATGTGAGCTGGTAAAGATCTCAGGATAAAATCCAGACAGTTTCCCATGGCTGAACCTATATCCACATTATAACCTCCACATTTCATGGCTGCCTGGACTGAGGTTTGACTTTGTTCCCATCTCTGAATGCACTGGATCTGGATATTCTCCTGTCTAACGTCTTTTATATATATATTTCAGGCTGCTCTCAGTGAATTTGCTCTGATCTGCCTTTGGGTAGGAAGGAAATAGCTTCCAACACAAAGACAAGCATCTTAGCAACAATCTGGTTTAAAGCAACATCTTTAAGCATCAGCATTTTGGCAGATGACTTTGCCGGCTTCTCTGCCTCCTGCAGGCATGCCTGTGCTCAGGAATGGGGCAGGGCTGCAGAGGGTGATGCCTGCCTCCCTGAGCTGCTGAGCAGAGCCAGCCAGGGCAGAACTGACAGCAGAGGCAAGCAGTCGCACACCATTAATTCGTGACTCCGAATTTGCCTGCATACTGGCCAACTTTGCCAGTTTAATACAACTTTGACTGGTGCTGGGGAGGAAGGTGTAAGTTCTGCCAAGTAATAGCAGATCACATAGCACTGGTCTGATCAGCATCTGTCCTGTTTCCTTAGCCACCATCCAGCTCTTAGCCAAAATGTAGGTGTAGGGATTACGAAGGGGAGGGATGGACATGAAGATGTGGATAACAGGTATCAGTATACCACAGATTCAAGGGAGTGTGTAGGGACACGTGCGGGAAGACGAGCCTGGGTGACATATAAGAAAGATGAGGTATTTTGAGAAGTGGAGGGCATGGAGAGGGCACAGTGATGATGTCGTAGGAGGGACGGCAGGGAGCTGGGGATATCCTTCCAATACTTAAAGGGGGCTTATAAGAAAGATGGGGACAGACTTTTGATAGGGCCTGTAGCGATAGGACAAGGGGTAATGGTTTTAAACTAAAGAGGGGAGATTCAGACTAGATATAAGGCAGAAATTTTTTATGATGAGGGTGGTGAAACACTGGAACCGGTTGCCCAGAGAGGTGGTGGATGCCCCATCCCTGGTGTCGTGGTTTAACCCCAGCCAGCAACTAAGCACCCCACAGCCACTTGTTCACTCCCCCCCCCCGCTCCCAGTGGGGTGGGGAGGAGAATCAAAAAAAAGTAGAACTCGTGGGTTGAGATAAGAACAGTTTAATAACTAAAGTAAAATAAAATATGATACTAATAACAATAATAAAAAATATCATCATCATCATAATAGTAATGAAAAGGAATGTAACAAAAAAGGGAAAAAAAGAAATAAAACCCAAGGAAAAAAAAACAGTGATGTACAATTCAATTGCTCACCATCCACTGACCGATGTCCCAGCAGCGATCCACGCCTCCCAGCCAACTCCCCCCTGTTTCTATACTGGGCATGACATCATATGGTATGGAATACCCCTTTGGCTAGTTCGGGTCAGCTGCCCCGGCCATGCTCCCTCCCAGCTTCTTGCACACCTGCTTGCTGGCAGAGCATGGGAAACTGGAAAATCCTGAACTTAGGATAAGCGCTACTTAGCAACAACTAAAACATCAGCGTGTTATCAACATTATTCTCACACTAAATCCAAAACACACTGTACCAGTTACTAGAAGAAAATTAACTCTATCCCAGCCAAAACCAGGACACCTGGAAACATTCAAGGCCAGGCTGGACGGGGCTCTGAACAACCTGATCGAGTTGAAGACGTCCCTGCTCATTGCAGGGGTGTTGGACTAGGTGACCTTTAAAGGTCCCTTCCAACCCAAACCATTCTATGATTCTATGATTCTGTATCGTTGGGAGCTGGTTGGGAGGTGGTGTCTGTAAGTTGCTCTTCTTTAGCCTGCTACTCCCAGGGTGATTCATTCAAGTTTCACAAAATGTGTTGTCCCTTTACAGTTTCTGCACCTCAGCTCACCACTTGCACCCAGGCAGGGATGTGGTTTGGAGGCAGGCCCTGCTCCTGGGAGCTTGGTGTGGATGGAGAGACCAACACCAGATGGAGTCAGGCTAAAAATAGAGCCAAAGGCCAAGAGAGCACAGAGCTGAGGGGAAAAACCCAAGTGCTTCTGAAAAGTCTCGAGCTCCTGCGTAGCACACCCCAGGAGCCAGCCAGCTCTGCTTGGCCAGGATCTCTCCACCCACTTGCTCTGGGCTCCTTTCCCAACCTGTCGTGGTGACTCTAACAAGAACCAGTTATGAAAGCACAGATCTGGAACCAGTTCTCTCATTTTCTTTAAATGCTAGAAAGAACGATACCGGGATTTTCTTAATGAACAAAATAGCATGAGGTGGGGAGGGTTGTAGACATGGGAGAGGAGAAATGAAGGGGGTCTTGGCACTTTGGGGTCTAAAAAGGCTGATTTGCCCCTTGAAGGTCCCAAACCACTGCTTCCTTTTCAGCAGTTTCCAGTAGCCCAGCTGGTCTGACGCCCACCCTGCAAGGTTAACACAAATAATACAAGAATGGTCTTTCATAAGCATTCTACAGCCTGAGCATGAAACCACCCTTGCCATTGAGAACCTTCCTGCTAACACCAATAAACTTTGGACCAGGCCCATAAAATAAGCAGGTCACATTAAAAATAAACAGGTTAAAAAAACCTGAAGACAGATGTGGGTCACTGCCTGACGGTGTTCGCTCTGGGACAGCGATGATCAGCCTCTGGTTCAGTTCTGTGCTTCTGAGTCCCCAACAGCTCTACTGAAAGTAAATTTTCCAAGCATGAATGAAATCCATCCTTGGCATGTGGACAGATGGACTTTCCAACACTCATGGGGTCATTAGCCTCCGCATCAACCTGACATGGGTAGCAAACAGACTTGGTTGATATGGTTTCCTACACATGATCATCAGCTCTTTGCTCTTCTTGCCATCAGGGCAGGAGGTAACAGCTCTTCTGGTGGTGGTGCAATTTTGGTGGTCCTGTGGAGATGGGCATTTATGGGGACTTCATCTCTTTAAAATCGCTGGTAAACCCATGTCTAAAAATAGAAAGAAACAAGTCAGAGATTTCTAAAACATTGATTCTTTCTACTACATTTTCTCTTTTTTTTTCCCCCCAGTGTCACTTAAAAAAAAAAAGTCCAGACTTTGGTTTTCACTGTAGATCACTCTACGGATCGCTGGTAATAATGTTCTTCACACCATCAGGAGATGGAGATGTGCAATCCAACCACAGTTAGGGAGGGTTTGTGGAAGGAAGGGTGGTCTTTCACTCAAGCTGCTTTCTACTTGCTTTACAACTGTGCCCTAGGCAACAGGGGCTTTTATAATAAATATTTATTCTATTAACATTATTATAAAACTAAACAATGAATAATAAATAATCAACATGGCTTTGATAGTTAATAGAGCACCATATATCAATGGAAGTTCACGCAGATTTCACAAAGCCTTTTCTGCTAACGGATGGGCCAATGAAAACATTTTAATGTGCTTAGAGTTTTCAGGCAGAGAAAGACAATGCCCGTGTATGAGAAGACAAGAGGTTTAGTACATCTCAAATGACTATTCAGCATCCTCTTTCTTTAGTAACAGCCAGCTGTTCTGGTAAAAAGTTGCCTGAAGCTATACTGAGAAGTGAGGAAATAATTTGCCTGTGGAGGAAGTATTCATTTTGACCAAAATCTGATCAGTTTTGTGAGAATTATATCTCTACCAAGGAAGACACTTTTAAAAGAATAGAAGTCATTTTCATGCTTATGTCAAATGCAAACGATCATTTAAGCTGGACAGAAAAAGGATAAAAATACTCTTTAAAGGATCAAAAATAATAAAATATTAGGGAAAGGCAAAACAATGCATTTTTCTTGTCAAACTTTAAGTAAAAGTTTTTGATCATTAATTGCAATGTGCCTTTTTTCTCCTTCAAATGTGAAGTTGAAGAGAAGTGTTAACTATCTTGAGTGCTTAATGAGATGTCTTGTTTCCCATTTACCTCATCCTTTTCCAGTATTTCTTTTTTTTCTAGAATGCCTTTGCCAAAAAACTCTAAAACCAAAATTTTATTTCAGGTGAAGCCAAAATTAATCCCTTTTTCCCACCATCCCAACTTTTCTACTTCATCCACCAAGACGAAGAAAACTTATTCCCTCTGCTCTCCTCTTGACCTCATCAATTACAGTTGGCAGATATCCTGGAGTGTGAGGGTTTACATCCCATCCAAAAGTTTTAAGATTTGAGTATTTACTACTATGATTCAGGAATCTTCTTGCCATCTGTATAAACATCTCATCCCTTTAGATAACTATTTTTCTTTATAAATGATTGGGGTGGGCTTATTGCCAGGTAAACAATATAAATAGAGAGGAGCTCTCTTTAAGCAACGTATCATTACTGCAAGGCAGAGACCATTATTTAATGAATGGGCTCTGTAACCATTGCAGAAAATGACTGAACTACAGCAGAGAGTTCTGTGCGTCTGAATGTACACGTGTGCGCTGTATTCACTGCAACAATGAGGGATGGGTGGATAATTACATCTACAGAGAGGTTCGTTTCATGGGAACAAGGGGATACTGTAGAAATAGGTTCCCATTCTGAGTGAAGTCTGGTGTTTCAAAGATGTGCCCAGCTGCACAATTAAAAGTGAATTAAAGGACATGAAATGGAGAAAAGTAGCCCTCATTTCCTCCCAGACAGTTACACCTCTGGGATCTGGTTTACTTTTTTAGGAGATACTCACGTAGTAGGATAAGGTATAATATCTTGGAAATCAGTTTCTTTCTCTCCCAGCTCAAAATTTGACTCTCTTTCTCAAAAATCAGTCTGGGGTTTCCAACTGTGAACCCTTCCCAATAAGACTGAAGCATTTGGTGAAACAAATGACAGACATTCCTGGTGGAGAGCAAGGTTCTCACTATTAACTCTGAAGGGTGTCAGGGTGGATCCGACGAAAGAGTAAAGCAGAGCCCACACAACCTGATGTAGAGAGACCCAAGTTCTGAGGTCCTGCCCAGCTGGGAAGCATCACTGCTCCAGAAGGTGGGTACCACGGTCTTAGCACAGCATTGGGTTCATCGTATCTGCAGGCCAGCATAACATAACTCAGCTGTAATGCTGAGCTCCTGTCCATCCTTAGATCACTGCAACAACCTAAGACCTTGCTGAAACTGGATGTTCAGTACTTAGATAGCTAAAGCACTAAGGAGAACCTGCATGAAGAGTCACACAGCAGTCCCCAGGGAAAGGCACCTCAGAGTCTAATGAGTGTCAAGGATGCCAAGGTGCTTGTGGTCACGCAGGCCACTGTGGCTGTCATCTCTTCCTCTGGCACGATGCATGTGCTGTGCTGGGTGGTTGAAGAGGGTACAAAGAAGAATAACTCCTTAGCTCCCTCCATAAATCCATGCCTGGTTGCAACATGTTACTTCTAGGAACTGAAGTCTTCTTTTGTGGTTCTGGTTCATGGGATGGTAGCATAAGCAGAGGCTGACTGTATATCCGTATCATCTGCCGGTAAATGCTGATCAACACCAGTTAATTCAAAACACTATTAATTTCTGGCAAAGCACAGACTGTTGTTTAAAAGAAGATCCTCCCAGTGCCCAGGAGACGACATGAGTACGTTAGTTTTGCTTTTAGTTATTTCTGGCTTTGAGTGGGTCCAGGTGTCCATAAAGTGTGGCTCAAGCTGTTTGCTGCAGATCTGTATCCTTTCTGCTCCTCCAACCCAGCAAAAAGGCAGGTGGACCAACTGCAGCCATCTAGAAAGCCGCTCCATTCGGGCTGTGCTCTGCTCTCAGCAAGGACATGGAGATTTGACTGGGAGATCCTATGGCTCAGGAATTCAAGTGGATCCCAGCAGATCTGGATTCAGTTTTTGCCTGTGCAGCTGACCTTCGACAAGTTATTAAGACTGCAGTGAGTCATATTGCTTTTGGGGGCAGAAGGGGGGTGAGAAGGGGGTAGCCTGAACACATAATGCGCCTGTTGCCACATGTGAGGACCTCACCCTGCCAGCATGAACCTGCCTAACCCACTTGTGTCAGAACACTCTGGATTCATTTAAACATTTTAATTAGCTGGCTTCCCTCATCCAGGCAACTATAATAGAACCAGCTAGGAAAGGCTAACGTGCACTTGTGCCAGTAGATTTTAGGGGAGTGAAACTTTTAAATGGGAAAAGAAAGCACTGTACCCATTTGTACACATTCAGGATCCGGAGAGAGGAGGAGTTCATAATTCAAAGACAGACCAAATAAGATGTTGCTTATTAAACAAATGAATAAATATATATATAAAAATCACAGGTATATGCACATAGATAATAAGCATCACATATTCATGTTAATTTATGATTTATTATCTGTATATAGGAGGAAATCTTTACAGGTCTGTTTCTTTATTCATGACGATTAAAGGGCAACCTCATGATATAGCAAGTCAGTCAGAGATTTTTAAACTGGGGATAGCAGCACTGCATTGACAGGTGGGGGCACTGATAATGTTTTCAGAAGGAAAATCCCTTGCCGAGGTGCCAAGGCAAGAGACTGGTGACTCACAAACCCCATTCCATTCCAGCACATCGGCTGTAAAGAGCTAACTCAGAAAACTGCCAGGGTGCAGGTGGAGAGTGGCTCCAGATGTGTTACTGCGCACCATTCTCCAAAACGATGATGGCAAACCACTGCACCAGCACCGATGGATACAGAAGTCAGTACCAGTGGCAATGAGCAGAGATGCTTTTAAGAGTATATTTGGCACTGTAAACACACCATAAAGGAAATATGTTGCTGGGATTTGTTAAAAAACAAAGCAGGCTGCCCAGCTTTCTGCTGTTCATGTGCAGGGTGAAGGTGTCTACACACTAAAGCATGTGAGAAAGCAGATATATACGGCAGCTGAAAACCTTGCTCTCTCATAGGGCTCCTTGGAGTCCTGAGGAGAGCACACGTGATGGCATGGCCTCTCTCCCTCTCCAGATCCTCAAACACCAGGCAAGCAGATGGCAAGGCAGGCTACGCAGCTGCAGCTGCCCCTTGGGTCCCAAGGAAGGAGCAAGTCTACAAACTCGCAGACTACAAACTTGCAATGAGCTGAGGCAGGAATCGAACGAGTGAGTGTGAAAGAGCTGGAAACAGCCAGGACCGAAATTGTGCAGGGCATGATTTTGTACGGTGAAATGCCTGCCAGCCTGCCTGCCTGGATCCCAAACTGGAGCTGGGAATTAGACCCTCTGCTCCACCAAATTCAGCCAGGAAAGAAGAAAGAGAAAATATTGACTTTCTAAGTGGTGCCAAGAAAGGGACTAAGCTCCATCTCTTAATTGAGAAATCTGGTCTGAGCCTTCTGGTCCTTTCATATCCTTACAGAGTAGAGTTAGGCAAAGCAGTGTACATAAAATAACTTTTTGGCTGCAAATGTTATTTTCAAGCCATGTTAGAGCCAATTTCTCCCTCCTCTCTGTCTTTTAAAATAAAACAACAAACCATATAATAATAATAATGAAAAGATTTATCCTAACTTAAATGACTGGTTTGGGGAGATCAAGTTGCAGGACCAGAATTCATAACTCTGAGGGATTTATAGTCCCTTTTGTGGTGATAAAGGCAAAATTGTTCGCAGCCCTTCCCTTAATGTAAAAAGCCTGCCTTCTGCTCCTCGGCCAAGTCTCTTGCCACCAAGAGACTGTGCTTTTGTTGGAAGGGCTGAGCACAAACGATGGCAAAGAGCCTGAAGGACAGGACTTCAAAGTAGTCTGTGGCTGCCCCCATCATGGCAGTGGTGGGAGGAGGAAGAAAGCCTCTTCCATTTGTAACGCATGTTTCTCCCTTTCCCTCATTTAGGAACCACAGTGCCGTTCCTCCATTACCTCCCCTCGGGGCTGCACAGAAGCTACATTTGCCACTAATCTTTAGCAAATGTGCTTCTGAAAACAAAATGGCTTGTTAACATGCGGCTGGGCCCAGGTTTGCATCTAGTCCAGGTGCTGAGGCCATGAGGTGGGTAGCTCAGCCCTTCAATGCCCTCCGCTGTCTGCTGCGCCACCAGCAGTGTCATACACGTGCTGAGCGTGAGAATCAGGATTTGCACCCACCTCCCACGCAGTCAGGCCAGCATCTTCCGTTTCTGGAGAGCATCGTCACAGATGTGTTCCCATTCTGTGAATTAACCCAGTTGGCCTGCAGCTCTTTTAATCTTCCCACCGCCTCTGCCTGCTCTAGGGGGCCCATGGAGCAATGGGTGAGCCCATGACTTTACACCCCAAAGAAGTAGGGTGTCATCTAGCAGGGCCCTGCATTCCAACGATGCTGACCAGAAGACATTCATCTCACACACAGATGAACCCACTGCCCCCTTATGACCTACGGCTGCATCATGTCCTGCACCAAAACAGGAAAAGCCTGAGTTGTACTTAGCAGCATCTTTCAAACCACCTGCGTATGGAGATTTGATCCAAAAGCCCAAGGGACCCACACATTTTGGCTGTATCAGCAGGATTCTCCAAGGATATAACAAACTCTGTGTGTTAATTCATGAATAGTGAATGTGGAGTGCCAAGATCTTGGAAATGTCTTTTCTAACTCAGTCCTTCCTCCTACAAAAGTTGTTTCTTGCCTTGGGTAATCCTTGCCACTCTGAATCTTTCCCAGTTAAGTTCTCTCTTTTTTTTTGGTTCTGAAGTGGTAGATATGTTCAGATGGTGGGTTTCTGTTAGGGCCATATTTCTTCAACATGGTCTTATCACAGCATCTTAAATGTATGTCTCTCATGAGCTTCCAAGACCACGTGGGTGATGAAGATGAGTCTTTTATCCCGGAGGAGGTGACAGATCACAACACATGGAATGAAGCTGAAGCGGTTCAGTCTAGACCCTTCAGATCCATGCTGAGCAGCTGGGATTTGTACATCTGGTAGACGTACTCCTCCCTGGTTAAATTATAGACTGTTCAGAGTGCAAGGAATAAAAGGGACAAACAGTGTCCATTCCCTCTAACCAGACATCTGTTTTCAAAGTACTAGGAAGAACTTCACAGACGGTAAGAAATTACCTTCAGATCCTTTTCTCTGGAGCGTGCAGTGACTCCTGCAGTCACAACTGACCATGTTTCACCCACACTGATATATGGTGCTGATGAGCAGATCTGGCTCTGGTTATGAGGAATAGATAAGGTCATTGCCTGCAACCCTTTGCCATCTCTATAAGATGGTCTATGGCCAGCTGGCATGGTAATTTGGGCCTCAGTGCCTTTGTATAAAGGAAGCTCTGCCCACTTCCCTGCCACAAATTCAAACAGGTCCATCAAATTCTCTTCTCAAGTCTCAGTCCTTGCAGCTTCTGGAAAATTATATACTACAGGGAAACCAGAATTTTCAGTCCAAAATTTCCAAGGATTAAGGTATGGCTTGGAAGTTCCCATGTTGCAACAAAACGATTCCTAGAACTCCAAAATGTTTAACGTGGTTTTTTTCTTACTGTACCAAGAAATCCCACAAAACAAGTAATTTTTGTTTTTCTTTGATTTCTGACAGTTCTTTTATTTATTCATTTATTTATTATTCATCCAGTGAACCAAAACCATTGCTTATTCATGCAACTCTACTAAATATTAAAAAAATGTAGGGCATAAAATTGTAATATTCATTGCTTATTACTTAACAGTAGAATTTTGTTCCTATGCCCACACCTTAACTTATCAAGCATTGCAGGAAATTCTTGTGAGATATGTCCTAGCTTATAAAGTTATAATATCCCCAAAGTGAAAAATTAATTCACATAATCTCCTTTGAATTCATCTTTTCCACGGCCTTCACAGTGGCATTACAGAGTTGGCATTCAACCTTTAATTAAATGGGATGGTGTCCCTCTAGTGACCAGACCAAACATAGGCTATGGGATTGCTACTGCTGCCAGAGTGGTTTCTCTTGTGTTCAGTGTTTTGCTTCCTACTCACAACCAACATTAAGGCATGTCGTCCAGGAAGATGGAGCACAGCTACTGGAATTCACAATAAGTTGGGAATTCCCCCATCCCATCACCAATTACAGGAAATTTCCTGCCAGTATTGCTACAAACAATAAAGCGGAACTTTGTGCTGCTTTGGGGGACAGGTATTTTGTTCACCCAACAGGTCTGTGGGAGTTGCAACTTTCTATGGGAGGTGAAAAAGAAGTAAGGATCCAGAAGAGTTGTTTTTCACCCTTCTTAAATGAATGAGAGTCTATACAGCTCTGATAATAGAGCATGTAACGAAGTAACTACTCCCAGAAGGAAAAGCAACATCCCTGGAGTGATCTCACCAGGACTGTCAGATGCTCAGTGAATCCCTTAGTGGACATCTCATGTTGGTAGGTTGCTTGGTAGGTAGCTGCTATGTTCAGCAACCTGCAGTGTGAACATAACATTGGGAAGATCCGGCCCCATTGCCAATCCAGACTTGAGGCTCAGTTTAATAACACATTTGGAACAAGTGTTCCGGGAGTTGTATAAGAAAACCTCCTTTTAGGTGGGGCTCCTGGTATTTTGATTCACTTGATGAATGCGAGGAGGACGCATCCCAAAATAACAATGCTGTTTGAATACAATGCTTGAAAATCACCCGTGAATGTCTGTCAACAGCAAAGGGAAAAGAAGGAATGTAACTAAAGAAACTTCAGCCTTGCATTTAAATATTTCTACAGCTCTTCAGACAAAGCACAAGCTCTTTGAAGTGGTATTTTTTTCAGTCATCCCATCAGACATGGCAATCATATTTATGGTCCTATCGAAATCAGACCCTCGCTCCCAGCCATGGCTTATGGCTCTGCCTCTCTGTTCAAACATCCTGGAATGGGTTGGAGAGATGAGATATGACCTTGGTCTCAGGCATGGGAAAAGGACAACTTCCCATTGAGTATCAAAGCATCTTTCAGCTAGCAGAGAAAATTAATGTCATATTAAGAGTGAAACTATGTGTTTTGAGCTGATTAAATCTAACCTCAGGAGGCTCCAAAATAAATTCAGTCTTCTCGAGCTTTTGACACCCCCCCACCAGACATTTCCCCCTTTCACAAACACATTTTTCACAAAGGAGACCTTTTTTTTCTGCTCTCTTTCTGTCTTTTTTCCCCCCTCATATATATTAACAAGGCTTGCATTGTGTTGCATGCTGCAGAGAACAGACCCCCTTCACCCGGGCAGAATAACCCGGTGGCTTTTCAGAGCACTATATATAGAAATCTACTCTTTTCCGCGGACAGCTCTAAGGATTAGGCGAGGAATGCAATTTGGGTCAGGATGCTCGTGTTTGCAACTACAAGGATGCCTAAAGGGTCAGAGAGAGCATACCAGGAGGCTGTTAGCTGCACCGAAAGACACAATACATGGCAAAGTTAGGGTCAGGCCAAGCTGGTTCTGCACAGGAAACATTTCTCACCTCCCAGTACTGGAGACCTTATGTGTCAGACCTGGAGAGGGAAGGATCCCTTAGAGCAGCCAGCATCGCACGTAGATGTGAGAGAACACACATGACCGTGTGATGCTGGAAGAGGCCCTGCACTATCTGCAGCTGAGGAAGGTGTCTTCAATCTTTGGTTTTCCGATGAAACACAGAGCCTATTAAGAGATCACATCGCTTTCCTTGCTGAGTCGTTTGATTTCCAGTCATCAGCTTAATTTCCAATAAAGGTTTTAATGAATTTCCTCTTACCTGTTGAGACTGCAGGTTTCTCATGGTAGGGATGGCCCGTGGTTTCCATGCATGAGATGCAAAGGAGAGTGCTGCATTATTCAAATGTACATCAGCCCTTCCTGACATATAGTCACTGGGGGAATATACCCCATCGTGTCGATGAGAGAGTCGCTTCTGTCCCTCAGAGAACAGAGCTGTCTCTTGAGCTCCAGGCAAGCATAGGCGTCTACATGTTTCCCCTGTGCAGTCTGGAAGAAGGAGATTGAAATCCAGGACTAAACAGACCGGAAACCTGACTTCTTTTGCGGGGACAGATATCACTTTTTTTCCCCCACCAGCCCATGAAATGTGTCTTTTTTAATTTCCTGTAATTTAATTGAGAGAGGAATTCACATTTGTTAAAAGTTTATCTGCTCAGTAGCCCTTTATGCAATCCAGTCAAAGGGAGTGAATGAAGGTTCTGTAAAGCTCTCCGTCTATCCAAAATAACCTTTATTTCAGCCCCATTGCCACATATTCCTAAACAAACAGCTGAAGCTGCATCTTTCATTTTTTAGACAAGGCGTCCCCTGCTTTCCTCCCCCCATCATAGGCAGCTGAATTTCTCTCCTGCTTGTGAGCAGAGGAGAGCAGGACGTGTGAGGGGGAGAAACGTGTCTGGAGGGCTGATCCATGGGGCAATAGCTAATAAATTCTCAGTGCTGCACACAATAGGAGCCATGTCCTGGGGTAATGCCTGGTGATTAACTGATTGATACCAAACACAAGCCAGAGATCTGCAGGAACACAGAACACCTCTGTTTCTGACGCAAAATGAGCATTAGCTTCTCACCACTACCTAGCCTTACTTTTTGACCTATTTTTAAAAACTGGCCCACAAAGCAGCAGAAAAAAAGTCCAAGGATGGATTTTATCCCTGGAGGAGCAGCTGTAACATTCTCCCCAGCCCACCTTTGGCATTACCCAGATGGGACACTCCATGCATGTATGCCAGGGCCGCTTGACACACAAGCAAGGGCAGGTGTATAGGTTTGTCCCCAGTGACACTATCTACATCTGTACTGGTGAATGAAACAGAGAACAATGCTGAGCACTGACTTTCAACTGTCTACTAGCAGCCTCCCAGACAGCTCCTGGGCAATATCTGGGGTTAGCAGGGCCAGGAGCCATTCCCCACAGGCATTTGGGATGTGGCCATCCTGTTGTGGAAGGTAGTGGAATTTGATGGCATGCACGTGCTGCTCTGTGCTCGTTGGCCTCCGGACCAGAAAATGGTTCCAAGAACGTTTAACTTACCATTACCAATGTAGCCTCTGCAGCCTGAGAAGCAGGAAGGTCAGAGTGATTGTCTCACTCTGGCTGGGTGGCTGGTGTTTCACAGCTCTAGGGTCCTGGTGAATGCATCTAAGCTGCTGAATAACTTACCACATTAATTCATATAGATTCTCGTCCTAAAGTCATCCATACTGCATGGATGCAAGCTCATTTCCAGGATCTCTTTTGGCATGACTCCAACAGTTCCCTTTAAGAGGAAACCTGATTATTGTTCTTTACCTTCCAACGCTTCCAAGTAGACCCATTTCCCATCCTATGTCATGCAGCACACATGCTCGCTTTCATGCTAGAAACACACTGCTCTAGAGGGCTGTGACACAGTCCTCACAAAACCCAATAATTTTGTCTTAGGATCACTATGTGAGGACCTGAAAGGCCCATGGCTGAGTTTGTACACAGTCTGCTGTGGAGTTTGTACACAGTCAGCCTGCTATGCATAGAGCTGACCTTGAACAGGGACCTGAGCTATTCCACATTCCTTAGCTTGCACTTGATGCCTTCTGCAGTGTAGACACAACTTGATGATCTTGGGAAAATAACTGACTCAGTTCTTTTATTTTTTTTAAGGCTACCTTTTTTTTACCTAGTTGACTCAGCCTTTCTGTTATTCGTGAATTGGAGAGAGATAGTGGCATTACCTATCATTTATGATTCAAGAAAGGTAAACCAAGTTAGGGCAGAGAGTGCATGGGAGCTGAGTTAGTACCTAAGGTGGAAGCTAGGCACAGGGCAGCTGCTTACTCCATGGCATTACTTTTGGACTATGTGATTTAGGACATGGTCTACCTATGTTTCTCCCTGACAAAATGGGCTTAATCACATCTTGAGAAGAGCTCTCCAAACAAAGCGGTATTCATGGTTTATGCTCTGTGCCATCTGGATTCAGCCTGGAGGTGGGACACTTCTAAGTCTGACCCCATCGCCTCCTCCTTCCCCTGAGGTCTTGATTTTCACAGGAGATATGAAACCAAGGGGCAGTGATCCATGGTTATTATAACATACCTAGTGTCCTGCCACCAGTGGAAGATGACATACACCACAGGCTGGACATGCTCCTGTATAAGAACTTACGCTCAGATATTGCTGCCTCCCTGAGTCCTGTTATTTTTATGGGCAATCACTGCGTCTTTGCAAAGACCTTTACTTCATAATCTAGACTGACAGGAGAGGAACAGAAGCACCAGTTCACTCTGACTGAGACATATGTCTATCTCCCTTGCTGATCAAATTATTTTTACATTTTGTGCCTTTTTCACAAAATGACGAGGAGTGAAATAGTTGTTTATGTACACCATACCCAAAGGAGAGTAATTGATTTCTCTTGTTATGAAGTCCTTCCTCAATTTTGTCTGTTACTCAGGTAGAGTTTCATCTGAGCAGAGACTGAGCTGGTGCACCACGCAGGGGGGACAGACCTTGTCCCACAGCTGACAGCAAGAGCCATGGAGCCACATACCAAGGTCATGTGTGATTTTGGTGTCTGAACTACATGCAGCACCACTGACATGGACATACAAACTCTCCACTAGCCAGTGGTCCAAAGCGCTGCCAAAAGGTGCAAGGAGACAAAGCCAGCACAGCCCAATCATCTAGCAAACACATCTCACTGCTGCTTCTCCTGCAGTGGCTACATCCAGAGACAACAGATGGGCAGCCCTGGGTAAAGGTTTTAGCTTTAATTCTCTTTTGATGCTAGATGCAGCTATAGTGTTAAGTGATTGATAGTGGAAATGGAGACCTTAAGTTTTGGGTCACATCACTAGCTTGATCCAGAGAGATGCAGGACAGCCCTGGCCTGCAGCAGACAAAGTCTCTCTGTGCAATCCCTTAATAAGTCACCTTGTTATGGTCAGCAGAGTGATTCTCTTAAAATAGCATTACAGAAAGGTAAGTAACAGGAATTCTTAACTTGTCAATGCCTGAAGTTTTTTCCTTGTAAAAATCAAGTGTAAACCTGTTGCACCATTCTGTTGTTTCTGTTTTTGCTGGGGTGCTCATCCCCAAGGCTCTCTATGCAAAACCCCATGCACCAACACTGCTCAGCTGCTGTGCCAGCATGCACCCCCCAAACCCACCCCACAAAATGAGTGTTCTTGTACATCACTTCTTGCCCTACCTCCTCTCTCTCCTGAAAGCCTTTTGGGGGGGGAGGCAGACCCTCCAGACCTTCCACCTTATGCCAGGAGGCATTGATGCTCCTTCTGCAACACCTCGGCACTGCACGACCTCTCGCCCAGGTGACCTCCCCCTGGAGCAGAGGCACCAATTCACACATACTTTTCCACCTTCAGCCTTGTGGATCTTTACTCCTTATTTAATTTTCGGGGAATCAAAAGGGCTGTGTGTGCCTCCCGCCCCGGCACAGTCTGCCTGCCTTTTTCCAGGCTCGCCTCAAACCACTCGCCTCTTCTCACAACATGAGGTAAGTCGAGGCCCGCGTGCTATTTTAGCACAAGCCAGGGTGCTTCCAAGGCATTCCAGAAATAGCACCGGGAAGGAACAGTACCTGCTCTTCAGAGCCAGTGAGGGGCCTTCCCTCCCCTTCCAGGTTGGGTAAACTTTCTCCTTACTCTGTGGTTACACACAGCAGAGTGACTCTCTTAAAAACGGCGTCGCATAAAGGTGAATTCAAAGGTTTTTTACCTGGCCTGGCCTGAGCTCCAAATAGAGACATCCTCTGCCAAAGCCCTGCTGCTTCAGGGGGGCTGGGGAGGGTATCGCATGAATCTCTTCTTGCATTTCACATGGCTGTGCTCACCCAGGGCTGTGCAAAGACACACACACCATATGCACACATCATGCCTATATCTCCAATATCTTAGCCTATCTCTTTACTCACATCCCCCAGATTTTAGAAGTTTTAGGTTTTTAGATGCCCCTGGGTACTACATAAGTACTGAGTAGTGCCCATGGCTAGATTTCCTCTGATATTTTGCCAGCTGTTTATAAGATCTATTGTATCACTGGAAATTTCCAGCAGGACTGGTTTGAGGAGCAGATAGCTTCTGGCCACTTTTCTTTAGAAATCCCTAGCATTTTTTATGTGCCATCTTGAAGAGATTTTGAGGAGCTGAGGGAACCAAGAACCAATTGGGCAGGTCACTAGTGCCGCCAGAAAGGCACAAAAAGGAAGAATGAACCATTACGAGTTTGCCTCCCACTCCGGCATGCCGAGGAAATGTTTCTGCTTCAGGCAGCACACAGGGATGAGAACTGGAGTCTCCATTTCTGCCTCTCCCCTTGTGCACTCCCTTCAGTTCAGATTAGGCATTCAGATCTTGCATGCTTCAGGCAGGCTGCTCGTTAGATCTTTCTCTCGACAAGGAGGTGTGCTGTGGAAGCAACACCAGACAGCGGTCCCTCAGGAAGCACGAACAGATTTGAAGATGAGCCTGGAGCTGAGATCATGTCACAAAGCTGGCTTCCCCCATGCACTCATCCTGATTCTTTGTACATCAAAGGACTATCAGTCTGCAAAGCCCCAGAGCACCCGACTCATTTTCTTATCTCCTGCCACCCTGAGCTGAGCTCCTGGCCATGAGAAATGTCTCTTCCCTGTGACTCTGCCAGTCTCCCATTTCTCCCTTCCTTCATCTATTGCCTGGCTGAATATGATTTAAGCTCTCCCCACCTGAAAAAAAAAAAAAAAAACAAAAAACCCCAAAACAAAACACACACCTCCAAAAAAACCCACCAAAAAAACCCCCAAAACCCAACCAAACTCAGCAAGCAAACACGCTATGGATAGGGAGGAGCGATTGCCCCTGAAAAAGAAAGGGAAGGCTGGAGTCCTGATCCTAAGTGGGGTTTGGGCAGATGCTCTGTGCAGGCAAGTGGCACAGCTCAGCAAGAAGGGAACACAGAAACTTTCAGCTAATAGTGTCCTTGTGCCCCTTTTCCTTGTGTGGCACGGCACAAACAAGGAATTCCAGGCATGTGGCATGCGGCTGCAGGGGTTACTGCTGTGCATCCCAGAGTCTCATAGATGTCCCCTGCAGTCAGCCGTAGAGGGTGGCACCTCTAAGAAATATTGCAAACACCATTCTTGCACTAAATGCAGTTCAGGCATGAAATTATCTGGGCGAAACTCATGGTGGTAGGCTGCCTGAGTTGACAGCTTGAATTTGGAAAACAGCTAAAAATTCAGAGGGGAAAACAAAGCAGGGAGGGCCAAGGGAGTTTGCTCAAGGTCCTAGAGGTGGAGACATCTAAGGTATAATGGTATAGCAAATCTCTGCCTCTGTCTCCTTTTGCTGCCCCACAGGTGTGCTGGTGATGCCTGCACAGCCATCCCTCCAGCACTTAGGGAGTGAAGGAGGAAACCTGGAGCAGAGATGTGTTCTCCTTTGCATCCCCGTGTCCTCCTTCCATTTTTCAAGCAATTGGTGGAGCAGAGCAGAGTTTGTGCAGCTTCAGAGGAGTGAGAAGTTGTAGTGGAATCAGGAGAAAAAGGGATGGGTATTTCCAACGCCACCCTGCCTTGCGGATTACACCAAAGCTTGAAGATCTTCCTTCTCTCCCATCCCCTGAGGAGATCCCACTAATCCTCAGTAAGATCAGAGCAGGTCACCCCCATTACCAGTTCCCCTTATGATCCACAGGGCTTAACAATACCCCAACGCTTTTTCTAGAAACAGAAATCAGAAATATGCAGAGAATCTCCCGTCATGCATCAGTCCTACTGATGCCTTTCTCTGTGGTCAGAGTGTGGGGTGATATCTGTTAGCCCTTCTGCAGCTCACCAAAGCCTCAGTGTTTCACCTGTGCAAATAACCCCCATGCTCCATCCCCCGGGACCAAGAGGACAAGTTAAAAATGGAGCATGCAATTTAGCTCCTGCACATCTGTATTCCAGGCAGCGGTGAAAGACAGAATGGTGGATCTCCAAAATAGCCTTTGCTTGGCTAAACAACCCCGCTGCCAACTGATGGCTGTTTGTCTGTTTTCATTTGTGCAGCCCTCAAACCTAATAAACACCTCAGACATTAAAAGAAAACACAAGGAACAACGAGGGTAAGAAAAACCAGGCCATTGACTGCCTTTTTAAATAGATCAGCGTGGAGTTGAGTGGCCAGACCTCTTTCCAAGTACATTCCTGTGCTAACATGAATTCACAGACTGCTCCTGTGTGATCATCTGGCAGGGACACGGTGCTATCACTCTGCATCCATCTCTTTGCAGGGCCAGTCCTGTCTGTGGTCTGTCCGGGAGCTGACAACATCCATAGAATAATGCCATATTTGAATTTTTCCGGACAACATTTATTTATTTTTATTATACAAAATAAGCTTCTTCTACAAAATCTCAGCTTTCATTAAACAAATACTTTTTCTGCCATCAACCTGCCTAATCCTTGTTTCGGATCTGACACTTCTTCCATCCACGCATCCTGAGGCAACAGGATCCACAGATGAATTTGCACAAGCATCAACATGGAGTTGTAGATGGGGACAAAAGAAAAAGGTGTATAAGGAAAAAAGAGTGCCACTGAAATATCTTGTTTAATGGCACATGTTGCCTAATACTGTTGAGAAGACCACTTAATGGTCTTGCTCCCCACCCTATCACCATGGTCTTTCATTTCATCCACTTAACATACATGTAGTGCACAAGCAGACGAGAAACTGCCCAAATTCCAGTACAGAGCCAAATTCTAGTGAAAATTAAATTGAGAAACGATCAACTGCATGCGCAGGGTCCCCAGGGCAATGCCTTTTTCTATGGCTTCATGGTGTCTAGCACAGGTGTCTGTTGTCTCTTTTCTTGACTATTTAAGCGCTGAAATCCTATAGGCCACCTCTTCCTTCTTAGTGGCCCTTCCAAACTCTTTCTCATGCTTCAAAGAGGCAATATTTCCTAGGTTATTCAGGGAGAACCGGAGTAGGAGGATCAGAGACTGACTGGCTTCATCTCACTGTAGCTTCTGGCAAAGGGAAAATTAGTTGTGACTTGAAAGTCCCAGAACTCTGCCTTGGTTTTGGAAGCAACCAGCGCAGCTGCTAAAATGAGAAATATGAGAAAATGCTCCAAGAACCCCTTTTAAATAACACATGAAAAGTCCTTGATAAGCACTAAATTAGTGATGGAGCCTTAGGTCTTGGCAGAAGGTGGTCATGTATGACCAGCATCAAGGAGCAGGATCAAAGTCCCCTTTAGTTCAGTGTTTTGCCTTCAGCAGTGCCTACTGTCCAGCGCTAAGGGGAGGAGAAGACCAGGGGAAAAAAGCAAAAGTGGGGAAAAAAGAAAAAAAAAACACCGCACAGTTTGAGCTTTTCCTAGTTTTACCTTCCCATCTTCCAGCAGAACACCTTTGAAGGAGTTTACTGTTGCTCCCTGGATCTTTTTCTGTTTGAAAACTGCAAAGGTATTTGAAGTCTTGTAAGACACCAGGATCTCAGATCACATTTGCAGATGTCTTCATGGCTCCACTGAGCATTACCAATATACTGTTCAGAATGAGGTGAAAAAGTCTAATATTTCCTTTTTGGGGAGACAAAAGCCTGGAGTTTGACTGGTTTTCCCTGGGTAGCTGGAAACTAGGAGTTTCTTCATGGGTATGTGTCTGTATTTTTGCATGTCCTCAAGTATTTGAGCTGTTAATAAGTCAGAGAACAATCTCATTTTCCCGCGGTGCCACATGTAGGCAATGCAAAGACACTTTTTAACCAGTTTCAGGTAACTGAGTGATTGGATCCTGTGTCCTTTGACCTCATCACCATTTGCACTAACTAGCTCCAGTTAATATAGTTTTTCCATTTTCTTCTTTTGTCAAAAACAGGTAATGGATATGACCCAAAGGGATCATTTCATGTAATTATTAAGCCTCCACTTTCTATAAATAACTTTGAGGATGGTGGTCTGAATTTCCCAGACTGAAGCACACCCCTGCAAAGTGCGTTGTCCCCCCACAGTGCTCAGGAGTGGGGCAATTTCATGGGTCAGGGGCTGGAACCCAGAGAACCAGGGGGAAAGAGCAGAGGTGAGCACCGTGTCTGCTCTGACTCCAGCACAGTGCTGCATAAATGAGATACGAAAGGCTCCCAGCTCCAAATCTTCACAGTATTTCTAACCAAGAGAGCCAGGCCTCTGTTCTGTAAAGCAGCTAAACCCTGGCTTAGCTCTAAGCATGGGAATATTCTCAGATCCTTTCAGCAAATATCTTAGACAAATTTCTTCTCTTCACTGTGCCATAATTTCGTCGATTTGGGCTCTCTAGGATGCTTGGCCAGTGAGGGGGTGGACCTGAGCTCCATGCTGATATAGATAGAGACTGTGAAGCTTTTACCATTAACCCAGCCACAACACTACTGAAATGCAAGTTGTTTCATCCATAGGAACATGCCACGTTTCTGCCTTATGAAGTGTGTGGGATAGAAGACCTCTTCTTCAAGAAATATGCTAAAAATCAAAGAGCAAAGAAGTACATGTGCACAGCTACTGGGAAAAAAAAAAACAAAAATGGACCTGTTCAAGATGCTACTGCTTCTCAGGATTTCTTTTCTACTTTACTGTTGGAGGTTAATACTCTTACAGTAATTGTACCAGTGCCTCTGTGTGTGATATAAATGTCTCTTGAGCAAGTTTATCTGACTTCATGCTGAAGAAGATGAGGAGTTTCCCACAATCCTTTGCTAAGTGGTGGGAAAGAGCCCCTCCAGCAGTAAGAGCAACAGCAAAAACCAGGAATGGTAAAATCTTCTGAGACTACAGCTCAAGTGAGTTCATCTTACTATGTATGTTCTTACTTGGGAATATCCCTGCAAAAAAAAATCTCCCCATCCCAGAAAGCCCAGCCAGAGCTTTCAAAACACATCTGACAATTGTTTTCAGCACAATCAGATATAGCTACATCTGGTAATGGCTTTCAGGTTGGGCAACAAAAAAAAAAGGACTATAAGGACTGTCCAGGAATTAAGAGAATACAGTTATTACCATCAACAGGGAAGTCAACATCTGGAAAAACTCTATGGCTGAGCAGGTGTGTGTGTGCTGCCTGAGCTGTCTGTGTTTCGAGCAGTGTGGTTTCTAGCTAGGAGATGGCCTCCAGAAACCACTTGAAAATAGAACAAACAGAAGCAGCTCCTCTTTCCATTAATATTAATGGCCCAGACATTACCCAATTTGAAGCGGAAGCCGGGGCTGATTAAGAAGGGCCTGATCACCAGAGCTCTAATGGAAAAAGATTAGAGCACAACCTCTCCGTGATCTGGGATTGGGAGACATTGAACCAGACCGGGGCAGCAGCGGTGAAGGATGAAGCAGGTTTCTGCACTGGAAAGTTTTCTGCTTGGAAGCTCTGTTGTCCAAATATTTTGCTACCAAATCATAACTAAGCTGCCTGCTGCCAGAATCATGTACGCTGATGTGAGCCGTTCGCAAACGACTAAACCAGGGAAAAAGAGACAAATACACTGGGTGGGGGACTTGGGAGCTTGGGGGCTGGTACCCAGCTCTGACATGGCTTCTCTGGGTGGCCTTGGGAACACGTCTCCTCTGAAGCAATGCAGGGGAAAACATTCCTCCTTAATTTTTCCTGTGTTCAGACAAATCTTTTCAGTGTGTGCAGACCATCTCCTAGCCCATGTGTACGTTTACACAATCAGGCACGAGGGACACTGGGGGTTATTATTCTATTGCTAGCAATATCCATTATCTTCCAGGCACGAGTCAAATCTGGAAGTAGTAAAGTCCTGATTTGGAAATTTCTGTAGAATAAGAAACTACCAGTTTCACCTGATCTTATCTGGACTCCCCAGAGACCACTTGATTAGCAATTAAATATGCAATTGGAAAATGGACTTGGAGCCAACAGAAGGGAATGTCCTTCCTGGCTGGAGAGAACTGAATAATGTTATTAAAAGTCCCAGAACAGCTTTTGTGCTCTTTGTCACTTTTTTTCATTTAAAGAAAATAAACAAGTGCACTCAAATATTTAGGCAGTTTCAAGTCAAATTCGCTTTTGGGGCTCTCCAGTACCAAGGCGGAGTTATTGATTTTTGGCTGGCCATAGAAATTAAAAAGGCAATAGAGGAGAAAAACCGAATCAAACCAAAAACCTAACTGAAGAAGTTATCACATGGAAGCTTTAAACTCTCTTTCTCTTCTCACTCCCACAGTATGTTCAGCACCCCGATATCCCTTCCCCAGTTCTGGTTCTCAACCCTGCCTGCAGTCCCACAGGCACCTCACACATCTTTAACCCATCCTTTGCTTTGCCTTCTATCAGCAAAGTCAGCCTGTGAGCTCTGCCCCAGCCCTGTGTGTCACTCTGTGCCAGCCCAACGCCAGGAGGACTTAAACATCCTCCTAAGCTTTTCAGAGTTTGAAAAATTTGATTGCCTGACATATTTTAAGGTGATGTTTGGGACTCCGATAACAGGAATATGTTTGTCTAAGACAGCTCTAGTCTTACAGCGTGAGCTGAAAGCACTGCAGAGGAACATTTTTCTGATAAGAAGATGAACATTTCTGCTACTACTACTACTATTAACGTTAGCATTTTATTTATAGTTCTAGTGATTATGCCATAGGTATTGTTTCTTTTCTTTAATTTTATCTGATGCATATATATTTGCCTTTGCTTTCACAGGATTATTTTCTAATCATATTTTCTTAAAACATTTTTTCACTAAACTTACTCTGTTTTGTCTTTGTGAATGGCACAAAAATGAGGCAGAAGAACTGGAAGAGTGAAAGTGCTTTGGAAGTACGACCTTCCAAAGAAATAAATGACAAGGCTGATGGGTACATCTGGATCCTCAAACCTTTCTACTTTCTTTTCCCTGCTCATTTGTTCATTCTGTCTTTGTGGTTCACACAGCAGGAAGCTTGGTCTCCAAAGGCAATTAGAGCAGGCTTGTTTGCATTCACACTGCAGAAAGCAAACCCCTACCATCTGCAGGGAGAAGACCCTGGAGCAAAGTCTCCAAGGGAGCTAATGTGCTTGCTGCAAAGGCAAGCTTGTGAGTGAAGACACATGAATGCAGTGTGGCAATAAACAGACATCTACATCAGTAAGTTAAACAGGGTCTAAGGGTGATTCCAGGAGCTGGAACCTCATCATTTATATTGTCAAACTGTATAAGCAATCCCTGACATGGATCTGATGTGATCAGCCCCACCAACATGTTCCTGAGCACTGTTTTGGAGTTAGTGTGGTCCAGAGACCATTCCCAGTAAGCCCTTTGGATGTGGTCATCCTCTCCTGGAGGCTAAGGGAGGATAATGGTATGGACATGGCCAGATTCTGCCAGTTGATCTCAATGTTAGAGAATCAGCCCCTGGCTCATTTTGTTTGTAAGCATAGATCTGAATGACCCTGGAAGAAAATGGAAAGCAAACCAAATGGCTGTTTAGCCCCACGGGAAGACAACCCAAGTTGGTGGTAATGGAAAAGGAGAACACAGAGCACAGGCTTCATCCAGGCCATTGCACACTGAACAGACAGGGTAAACAGCAGTTGCTGAGTACTTTTGCAAGACTGAATGAGTCCTTCCAGACAATTCCTTCTCCATGGGCTCTTGATGTCCTGACTAAAAGTGTGGTAGGCAGATGGGATGTTTTATCCATAGGGTGTCCTTCATCCATCATGGCAGATCCCCAGCCCCGGGACACAACATCTCAGGGCCTTTCAGCACAGCTCCCAGTGGAAACACCTGCCACTTCTGTGTTTGAAACAAAACTCCTCTTGCTTCATCCATCTTCGCAGTGCTTGTGTCTGCATCCTGCTGAAATGAGCAAGTGCCTCCAGAAACACTGTTCTTATTATAGCACTTGAACCTGATTCCCTGATAGAAGTCTATTAATTTTTATTTTATTTCAATTAATTCCATCTCATTCTATTCCAGTATATTATCAGATGGAAAAGAGTGCATAAGCCTCTGAGGCCAGGACTGCTCTTTCTGCTGTTAACCTCTCCTCTTGCTGGCAAAGCATCAGAGTTCACTGAAATGCTGTTTTCCTCCTTTTCAGCAGCCTGCACTCCTAATAAATTCAGCTTTCTGTTGTGCGCTGTGGCTGTCTCCACCTTGGCCATTTAGGGGACACTTCTGGAGAAGCACTCTCAGCTCCCTCTCCGAGCACGAAGCGTGGCCCCAAACCAAAGAACGATGTGGAATCAAAAAGGTTTACGCAAATCGGAGTAGTCGCCAGAAAGCAATCTGAGGAAAAGTTGTTTTGCCTTTTTATTATTATTATTATGGTATTTTGGCAGTAAAATCAAGAGCAAGCAACCAAAAGTTAACTTACACTTCAAGAAGTTGAGCATAAACATTTTAATCTCTCGGGGCTGCTGCAGGTTTCACAATCTCCTCAGCAAACTCTAAACTTTTGCTGCTGATCCAATTTGTCTATCTACCTTTCAACAAATTAGGGATTTCTCCTAAGGGCCCAGAAATGAGAATCTGAGGAAAACAGCCCTGAAGTAATGCTTGGGTTTTGATTTCAGAGGCTGGGACAAATCTGAGAAGAAATAAAGGTGGTTTCCTGCCCCCAGACTTTCTTCCCAGTTTTTTGTTCTCTCTTTGATGTG
Source organism: Gymnogyps californianus (assembly GCF_018139145.2). Classification (NCBI taxonomy): domain Eukaryota; kingdom Metazoa; phylum Chordata; class Aves; order Accipitriformes; family Cathartidae; genus Gymnogyps; species Gymnogyps californianus. Next base: position 166,542,541 of record NC_059472.1, read on the forward strand.
TTTCCTGACTTTCAAGAGCCATGTATGAAACAGTGAAGGTCCTGCTGTTGCATCCATGAGGAGAAACTTTTCTTTGCTCTTTTGTGTCCCGTTCGCATGGTATGGTGTGATGATGGCATCAGTGACACATCCCTGACAGAGGTCGCTCCCATTGCTTTGTCGTTACCCTATACCTCGCTCAGCCTTTCAATATTTAGGAGGTGGTCATGGTTGGAAGATTCTTCATTCAGTGACACCCTTCATTTTGGTACCTCTGTGGGAGCTGAGCTTTAAAATTATGACCATTTTAACTACCAAGGTCATTGAAACATGTGCTGTGTAGGATTTTCCGGAGTGTCTCACAGTATATTTTTACACCACCTGGCCTGCGGCCACATCTGCTGCTTAGGCTGCCTCTCATCTGCTCTACAACGTTATCACTACCAATCCTTTCCAAGCTGCCCACAACTCCTTCCTCCTTCTCCTCACCAGAAGTTACTATGTCCTCAGATGTGCTGGCATAACTGTGCGCTAATTGCTTCCAAACACAGTCCTGACAAAATTGTCTGGGTTTAAACCACAGCAAAAATAGCAAAATTCTCTTCTAAAGTTTCTAAGTTAACCTAGATAATTTTGGCATGACTGAGTGAGGGTCTGACCACATGTGCAGTTGTGCTGGAAGATGTGAAGGAGTAATGGCCATGAGCTGGGAAAAGTGACTTTTGCACCCATCTGAGCTGCAACCTCATTGCAACCTGATACAGCTGGAGTATCTTGCAGTGGTGTCTAAGGTTTAAGGTCTAAATCCAGGGCTGCTTGACACCAGTCTCAGTACTATCAGCTGAGGAACTGATGCATCCACAGCTGGAAATGCCATTGCTTCTCTCCATAGTCTGCAGAAGGACTCTGGACTCTGCCCTCAAATGCATCCTTAAGAAAAGATTACAGGGGTTGCCTACACCCTCGTTCCAGCAGAAGTCTAAACTCATTCCCTAGAAAAGCCACAGACTGTATTCAGGTACTACCTGGTATATCCAAAAGAAACGTTTAAATAAATTATAGGTAGTACAGCCTATGGTGCAGGTTCAAATATTGGGAGGAACTGAAAATGTTTCCCACACGGCATCTGTCTACTTACACGAAATGAATATTCAGTCATGTTCTCGGTAGGAAGCAGCCCATAACATGAACATCACCATCACTATTTGAGCTCTGTGACAATATCACTGGGAGAAAAAGAGAAAATGAGCAAGGAGCTATCATTTGCCTTACTGCCAGGCCTGACCCCTTTCTCCTAATGAGATAAACCCTTCACAGCAGGGAGATGTTTAAGTGACAAACTTTTGAAGACTTTTTGTAAACTGCACTGGATCTGCAGGAGAAATGGAGGAAGCCAGTCTTTGAAATGATTTAGATTGTCTTTTTACCTGGTCTTCAGCTTTAAAATATATCCAGACTCACTAGTAATTGACTGAATGGTTCCTCTCCTGACCTGAGGGCTACGGAGCTCATTGCAAGTGCTTTTGGGTATCAAGTCAAAGCAGTGAATTCAGATGACATTCGCTTTGAAGACTGACACCTCAGAGGTTCTCACAGAGATATCAGAAGTCGTCTGCGGTCTTCGAGGTACCAGTTGCCCACAGCCTGGTCCAAATGATCGCGTCCAAAGAATGACAATGGAAAAGTCAGATCAATTCAGGATAGAAACAAATTATGATCAACAAATGATGATCATTAATCCATGAGAATAATTAGTAATTAACCAATGTGTTATCCTACGGACACTGTACGCAGTTGAGTCACACAAGCAAAACTCCAGTACAGTCAATGGAGCTACACCATCGGTGAGTGTCCAGTTTCTTCTGTTGTATCTGATTCAACAGGACTATTTTTAGCCTTTTGCTAATGTCCAGAAACCCCTGCTGACAATCTGCACTGCCACCTTGTGTGACTTTGGCTTTCACTTGGGCTTCCTTCAAAATCTTCCCTCTCCGTTTCTGCTGAATATCCCTCCCTTCCAACCACAGATTGTTCATCTCATAATGAAATTGTTTGATTATGCCCCAAAAACTCATGCTATTCACCCTTGTCTCAGTCTCCCAAATGGAGAGCCCTAAACAGTCAGGCTCTGATCTCATCCCCTCTTCTGCTGGGGGAAAATCCCTTGTCAGAGCATAGAGGTTTCAGACTCCCAGACATGGTTTTTACCAGAACTGGTATCCCATCTACTTGTTCTCTTCTCTCTGTACCCTCTGGCTTGCAGACCCTGTCTTGCTCAGGAACCTGGGGCTAAGCAGACATGGCATGAAAAAGATTACAAACTTAGGAATCATTCTCCCTTACACGCCTGAGCTCTCGTCTCTCACTTGCCTGCTGCTGTGCCTGTTCACTCACATCCCCAATCGCAGGTCAGGGAGCTTGTCCATGCACAGTGTGTAAAAAACTTACACAGAGAAAGAACTCCCTGCATGGGAACAGATATCTCTGAGGTGTCTCTGGGGTCTCATATATATTAGGCTCATTCTGTAGGATTTTCTTTCAATGAGCACACTCATAATGTGTCTTTCTTCTGCTTAATTGATTAACATTTTAGGAACGTAATACCCTTGAGATTTCTTTGGGTCTGTCAGAATGAGCTGACATTGTGTTAAAAAAGTTCAGAAATTTTGGAGGAGGAAGATGGACATCTATAGCCACACTCTGCCTCTAAGTTCACATAAAATTGCCTGAGAAAACTAGTCTAAACCTGCCCACTATCCTCCCCCAGACATTTTATGCACACACACAGGCATACATGGGTGTGTGCACATATGCAGTATCCAGAGGTGGGTGTGCATTGGGCAGTTCTGGAACCACAAACTCCAAATTTCTTATGTGTTTTGTTTTCCTTTCTGCAGGAATAAAAATCATGGAGATGTAAGAGGAGAAACAATCTTACACAGGCACAGGGATTATTAATTTTTTGAGCAATCTAGTAGTGTTTTCCCTTCTCTGGCTTCCAAGCCTCTCTAACACCTTGTTAGTGAGCTGCGTCTTCAACTCCAGACACTCACTGGGCTTCTGTTCACCTCTCACTCCCAGGTCCTGCACCTTCTGTGTTTCCTTCTTCACTAGTTACTCTTGGGGAGGGGGGGGAAGGAAGAGACAAAAACCAAATCAAAGAATCCTCAGGTCCCAAAACAGGAACCTGCATATTTTTTCCTTTGCTGTTTTTATTTTACTGGTATGAAAAGAATCTCACTGTTGGCTCTGCAAAGGAGACCGAGAAGACAGGTGAATGGCCAGAGGTAGACAGCCAACATGCTGTGTTTGAATGTCATTTGGAAAATTCATTGCTGTGGTAGGAAAGATGACATATTCCTGCTTTCTTCAGCCATTGCTAAAGTTTATGATCTTATGTCTTATTACCTTCATCGTTATTGCCATCACCAGGGCATGGCTTATCTATATGCAAAACCACTCGTGTTCTGGGAGAAGATAAATATCATATCTTCTCTCCCTTCGATAGATAAGGGATATGGCACACGTCTTCAAAGATACACTTTGAGGAGCAAAGCTATATCATCCATCCTTCATCTCACGCCGCCTTAACTGCAATGTAAAATATCGTTCTGTTTCCCGGTGTTCCCTCTTTTGCCCAGGCCACTCTTGGGTCCCCAAGGACACAACCGTTCTTCATTGACATGTTCTGGATGATGCTCATGGAAGGAGGTGAGGCTTCAGCTTTTTTAATTTGTTTTTCCATTAAATCTACCCTTAGGTATATAAACATTCTACTCTACATCCAAGCTAGTCTCTGTGGGGTGCAGATCGTGGCAATAGAGAGCATTAACAGTCATGGGAATGGCTCATCTCTGTCTACTTGATCTAGGATGGTCTAGACCAGGTCAGGTGAATCACACCTCAAAAGTGCCTATTGTTCTTTTTCACCTACAAAGGAAGTATTAAGATGGCCATCTGAGACTTTATTGGTGGTTGAAGGGAGGTAAAGGGACCCTCACCCTGTGTGACAAACCTAAGCCCTCTCCAGAAAGTTTTCTTTTCCTTCCTTCAAGGAGAGAACCCATGTTTGCACCAGTGTTTTGTTTTAATGACATTTTGGTGCTGGTTTTGTCATCAAAAAGTACATGGTGAAGAAGAAAAGTCAAGGTGCATCGTGTGTCCTGAGTGGCAGAGAGTGAGGTTGGCAGAGGAATTTTCTCCCCAACCCCCAGGTAGCCCATTTGCATGTCCCCACTTTGTTGCTGACCCTCTCCTGCACACCCTATCATCTCCAGCAGCTGTAGCCAGACAGGTTTGAAAGGACTCCTGATAGGCAAAGCAGGCAAAAGACTTTCTGTTTCCCCTTGGCAACCTGTTGTCCCCAGTGACTACCTGCTTTATCTATGCTGAACCAGCCTTTACATGCCATGTTGCAGCAACAAAGCCATCTACAGTGATCCCGAAGGACGTCTCAGTGTCTCAGAAGTCTCCGTACCTTGCACTTCTGACCTTGGGAACACAGTAAGCTTTGCCCTTACTTATATGTTTGATTTTAAATTTATATATCCTGATTCCTAGCTATGGAGCTGAGATTGTAATTCTGGCATGTTTATAAAACAGTGAATTGAAACTAGTATGGAACAGAGTGTAATTGTTCTCAAGCTAACTGAAACCTGGCTCGCAGCAATTTAGTTTAATGCAATGAGGTTTCAACTAGAGGAACAGAAGCCTAATAAGAATCTAATCAAGGTGATCCTGACAGTGCTTTCAAATGTGATTATAGGCAGGGCTGTGCTTTTTTGGATCTAGTGGGAGCATGTGGCTACAGTACCACTCCCAGATGTTCCCTGTTCTTCTCTCCTCTGGAAGGTACTGCCACGCGGCTGTCTTACATCGAAGGATCCAACTCCACTGCCTAGCACACACCCAGTCCAGTTTAAAGTAAAGCTGAATGTGAGACTTGATTGAGTTTGCATTGACGTGGTTCAGAGCAGTTCACATACCTGGTTTAGCTGCTGAAGCTGTAATAAGTAGGTAATATCTGAGATGGCTAAAGCAGTTTTAAAAGTGATCAAGAATGGGATTCTCTTAGATATCTCCACTTTATTCAGTTATCCCAAGCCTCTCCATAGTCAGTGAAGGTCTACTCAATCCAGGCAAAGGCACAATTCATCTCCTAAAGCAAGTGCCTAAGCACAGGTCTCTTCTCTCTTTGAAAGTGTCCTTCTCCACTGGCTAGGAAAAGTTTGAGGGTCAATCACACATTGTGAGATTGATTTCATCCATATGCACACTGTCGATGTCTCCATCTGAGCTACAGAACTCAGGCTTCTTCATAGACAGTACAGAAAAGGGCATTTTTGCATCATAGTTGGTCTGACCTTTTGTAAATGTCCAGTTTAGGGCAAAAAAAAATGGAGATCAAGACTCCAGGGGCTATAATGGGAGGCTGATGTGACTAAATCAGATATAACCGTCTGCATTTAGTAAGAAGAGTTCCCTCTGTTAGCTGAACGGGACATTTTCCACCAGCTTCAGAGGAGGCACATGAAGATTGACAAAGATTTTGGTGACAGAAGTCACCCTTGCTCTAAAAGCCATTTGAAATGAACCGTCTTGACAGGTCCTCAGCTGGCTAAGGTAACTCAGCTAAGCTGTCCTGGTTATAACTATCAATCAGCCTCAGTGGGGATCCTGTTAACTGTAGCCCTAAACACAGGGGCAAGATCTCAAACACTGTGTGCTGGAGAGGTGAGCAACATCAATGAAGAGCTACTACATGGAATGAAGAGTTACTACATGGTGATACTATAGATGTAATTCTTCACTGTTACACCCTTCTTCAGTGTGTAACTGTGAAACATCCTTTGTAGTGTAATACTACTCAAAATCTTGGGGATTAACCAGGTCCCCACAGTGCAATCTTCTGTATAAATAGAGAACAAAAAGCAGCCACTGGTTCTAAGAGCTTGTCATTTAAGTGAACACAAGCCACAAGACAAGGGTTTATTTTGGCCCATGACTATTGTGAGGATCTGAATGTAGTAACTGACACTCAAGTCAAATGAAAACAAAAAGGAGAAGAGCAGACATGGAAGAATGGATGAAAGAAATAGCCTGGATCAGGGGGAAAAAACACAGAATTGCCAACGTCTGGTGCAGCAGTGAAATGAAATCCATGTGTCTGAAAACAAATCCTGCAGCCTGACTGCCATGCAGAAGAACTCTGACGCAAAAAAAAAAAAAAAAAAGCAATGAACAAACCAAAACTCCCTTTCTGGAGGAGGCTGGGGTCTATGCATAGGGTGCTATGCTGGGGTCATAGCATAGTGTGCACACCACCATCACTAGAGAACCTGTCTTGATTCTGCCCTGCCTTTCACAAGGAAACATCTCATACACTTAAGAAAACTAGAAGGGAAGCTTTACCATACCAAAGGCTCTTTCTTGCCAGGCCTAACTTTTATGCATCTTCCAAGTAAGACAGGAAGGGATGCTCATTGCTTTCCCATGGATTCCCGCAATCATGCAGGATTTTGAACATACTGAGCAACTCACTCCACCCCTCAAGAGATTATAATCAAAGGGTTAGTCAGTCCTGCTATCGTAAGTTTGAAATAACCCCTTTTGCCTCATCTATGATAGAAGTGGAGCAGGTGTTGGAGATGGTGGAAATTGGCCCCTTGGAACAGAGACAATGAAGCAAGACACCTACCAGTTGTCCGCTCTCTATTATGCAGGGAAACGGGTAAAAACTATGTAAATGCTTGCAGCGACTGCAAAGTGAATCATTCTAATTCACCATAATTCTTTGGTTTCAGTTGGTCAGCTGATGCATAGCAAGTCCATAAGCTGTGGTAGTTGGTCACTGAAAGTTCTCTGTCCTATACCTGTGAGAGGTATAAAGTATATTTTGTAGATTATATTTTTCTCACTAGATCCTTATGTGAACAAAATTTCAATCTCAGCAGTCTATTGGCTGTATCATGAGTGTCAATCATATTTAAACAGGCTGGGAAAGAGTAGAAGATGGCATTTTGGCATAACCAGCAGCAACAGCTTCTCCAATGTCCTGTAGCTATTTTTACTTTTACCATAAAACTGTCCAGGAGCCGGTAAAGATACAAACTGAGGTCACTGGTTTTGGTTACTGGAAGGAGTATGCTCCATTTCATTGATCTGGTTCTTGCTCCTGGCCTCCAGATTGGCTTCAAACTCCATTTCAGCCATGCAAAAACAGCAGCATCAGTCCAGTGCAAAACCATACAGTGATAACCATCCCAGGAATAAACAGATTTTTGCATCAGTGGTCAAATGTTAGAATTAGTTGATGTTACTATGTTTACTATAGTAGTAGTTACTACTACTAACTAAACATAGTTACTATGTTTACTTACGATTTCTGTTGTCGCTGTTTACAGCCAGACTTACTTTAAGTCTGGTTTTCCCTGACTATTCCCTTCTTCTTTTCTGTGCAGTTGTGCTATTCAGATGGGATTTGAAGATATTTTCTCAGAAAGCTCAAATCTGTCCTGTACAAATCTGGTTTACAGCACATATTTGTAAATGCAGAGAAGCCCTGCCTATGACTTTTTGAATGGTTGTGGTGTAGCAAAGGGGAATATTACAAACCCTGAAAGTTTCGGTAGCTTTAGCAGCACATACTAGTAAAGTGGAAACTCATTCCGGGCAGTGTGCTAATTAAGCTACACAACTCTCTTGCACAGAATAACAAAGTCAATTGTTTTACATGACCAGTCACAAAATACCAGCTCAGAAGTTAGCATAAACAGACTTTGAACAACACTAGAAGTTGAATAATCCATTAAAAACTGAATTCAGGCAAGTTACAATTGCTTTATTCTCTTCTGCACAGCAATAGGCTCTATGCCTAACACACGGGTTTCCCTTGGCTCAGACCTGAATTAATCAAAGATTCCAGATCGATGATTTGTTCTTGCCAAAGGAAACAGAAATTAAGGAAGAACAGTCGTGTCCAAGTTTGCACTAGGTGCCAGTCGTACGATCAAGATGCGAATCAACCAAGTGTTCCTTAGACACGGTCCGCTAGGACTCATTCACTCCTCTTTTGGCGTCCCGATTTCTGTCTTTGCATCAAACAGTTCTTAGAGTCTTTCCAGTGTTTAATGCCTGTACCAGGCAGAGAAGACTGAGAGATGCAGAGCCACTATATTGATTCTCCAGATGGAAACTATTTCTTCTATAAACTCTGAGTTATGATTTATACTATAGAATAATCAAGGCGTGTAATGTGCAAGGCTTATCCCCTATTTTCCTACATCAATATTTGCTTGTGTTTTATAAAAGCCTTAACACTCTGTGATTGCGATCAGGTAACCCAGACTGGAAACTGAACTGTAGTTGTACTCTTGCTGTCTGCCTGCCACTGGAGGTTAATGTTTCCTGCCTTACACATTAATACCATGCCAGTTATGCTTGATTACATATTACTGCTTCAAGCAGAAAAAGTGTAGAACAAAGTGATTGTTCTAATCATCAGAAAGGTGGTTTGCATGTAAGGAAGGAACAGAAAAATCCTCATCATTTATTCAGGAGTGAATTTCCTCTTCAATGTCATTCTGGCTTTCTATACGTTTTGAGGTATGGTCCTCCAGAATTAGGGACAGCTGACTTCTGTAAGAGCTAAAGCTGAGGGACAGGGCTAGATGTTCACTGATACAGACTGGCATTTTTAGGAACCACTTCCTTGTCCCTAATGAATCCCTAAGGAAGTTTCACAGACAGGAAATGACCTGCCACAACAGATCTTTTGTCCTAGGTGGTTCCCAAGATGCCCTAGAAGATCAGACTGGGAGAAACTGCTTCTGTTTTGTTCTCATTTGGCTATTCACTTCAGTGCCCTTAAGGAGCTCCTTTTAACCACAGATTATCTGGTCTAGCTAAAATAAGATCAAAAGAAGATCATGACGCAGTCCTTATCTTGAAGAGCACCTGGTTGACACCTAAGGCAAGACACTAAAACAAGGAGATAGCACTGCTCTGCACATCAGCAACAGTTGATGCCCCAGTGACGAAACCATTGCCAGACACTTTCCTTCCTCGTTCTGCTCCACTCTTCCTAGACTTTGGACAAGAAGGAATTCATGGAGATTTCTCAATCATTAATGAGGTCGAGGGTGAAGTCTAAGGAAAATGTCATTACTGTATTTTTACCCAGCCATCCAATTCTACACCTATTAAGGGCTTTTGTTAACAAGTTGGCTTGAATCAAGTGAATGCGGAAGACCTAATGAGGCTGAAGGCAAAGATAAAGGTGTTTTCAATATGGAGAGAGGTGTTTCAGAGAAGACCTTTTGTAATCCTTCACTAAATATTTAAATGTTTATAATGCAGTACAAGCAAGGCAGTGCAGCCGCTTTGCTCTGGGATTACTGCCATTGCTGTCTGCTGGATACAAGGACAACAAAACCTCCTCACGCCAATCTCAAGCACACAGGGCATGTGCATTCTGAATGTCCCTTTTTCCCAGAATGCCAGAGACCTTTCTCTTTGGCCAGAAAGCAGAGTGAAGGCAGAGTTCAAGAAAATATTCCTTTCCTACATTAATTCACCAACAACCAAAGGGAGATAACAGAAAATACTCTGCAGTTGCACGACATCCATGTTCAACCCCTCTTCTAATGAATGCTGGATTGTCTCCACTGAATGAAACCTTGCAGCAGGGGAGATTCAATAGTGTTCATAGTTTAACTGAAACACTCACAAAGGCTATAAAAGGTGGACAGAGAGTTCATCCTATGTCTCCAAGCTGTATGTGGATTCCTTGATAACCAGCTACTGGCTGACAATGTTAATCTAATCTGATTTTGCTTTCATCTTAAATTCCATCCCAAACTGAGAAAACTTTCCCCCCACCCCATGGAAAGTTTGGAGAAAGTATTACAGGGTCACTAAAACATTTGGTTTACATAAGTCAGTATCAGCCAGCCAAAAAAAAATAGTAAGTTTTTTTGGAAAAATCTCAAGCCTCCTTACAGTGGGGAATAAGGTACAATGCAGAGCTTCTACGGACATTTAGTAAGGCTTTGCCATAGAGACCTGCACTTTCCTGCTGACATTAATGGAAAGATTCACGTGGCATTCAGCAAAACCATATTAAGCCATTAGGACATGTTTATACCTATGGAATGTGCAGAGAGTGTGACGCAGAGATCATCAAACTATCAGAAACCCACACATCACAGCCTGGGACCATGCAAGCTAACAAGCCTGGACCTGGAAGTCCAGGGACCACATCCATGCCATGCTGTACCAGTTGGTTATATTGCTCCTGGAGCTATGCGATTGACTGTGGAGTCAGCACAGGCGTCTCTGGACCAGTTCCAGAGCTCAGACACTTCCAGGTGGCTCATTTAATTATACATTCATGGTATAGACATGTCCTGAGTTCAAATGTGCCATAGGAATGACGAGCTGTGACAATCCCAACATCAATTTCATTACAAATCTAAGCTCTCTTTTATGTTCAAATAGTAAGATGCTCCTTAACTAAAATACCTCTGATACAAAAGACCAGTAAAAGGAGACAAAATATTTATTTTTAAAAAATTATCAAACTCACCCACTGTTTCTAAGGATCTAGAAAGGACATTGGAGTGAGTACTCAAGTGATTCCCTCCACAGAAACCAGAATCTATGATTATTAGTCGACTCCAGGCTTAAATCTGCATCCCCAAGTGTTCACTGAGGACAGATCCATAAGCTCATGCAATAAGGAAAACAAGAATAATTCTTCATGGTTTATTTAACAACCACAGCAACAGCAGGAGTCAAATTTCAAGAGACTGCAATGACTCTGCAGAGTAAACTTAGTATAACAAATAGGTTGTCAGGAACCACAACCCACCGATTGAGAGCAGAGGAAGAAAGACTTCAGACAGAGTTTCCAAAGTGATTACTTAGTCTTTCTTTTTGATGTTCAAATTGGCAACGCTTGAGAAGCTTTTAATTTTCTAAGGACAGATTTTCAGAACTTTCTAAAAATCAAGTCTTATTAAACACCTTTAAACGATGATTTAGATACAAGGCTTAGGGGTTATTAATTTAGGCTGAGAAGGAAAATAAAATCTGTGTTAACCATGCTGCAATCACAGTTGATGCAAAATAATGTAACACCACTTAACGCTGCTATACCAGTTAATGCCAGCTGCTAAGCAATACTGGGTTCACGTTATTTGCCCAGGACCAGGATTTACAGCCCGGGGCTGGGCTCTGGGTACATAACAAGTTTATTGGAATAGATTCTCCAGTTCGCTATGTCAGCTGTGATTAGCAGCCCAGGGTCTGACCTTCTCAATCCAGAGAGTTTTATGTTTTTAGCCCTTGCCTGCACGATACAGATAAGCTGTCCATGCCGTTATTTATTTGTGACTGAAAACAAGGCATGGGAGAACGTGCCAGTGAGAATGCTGTGTTCCCACAGCCTTCTTGTGTAAATATTTCTCTTTTGTCAGCAATAAAAGGTCTGGGATGCTGATGCAGAAGATAAGGGTGCAACTGTGCCAGCTCTGCAGAGTTGAAGCAGATGGGCTGTGTGTGTATGTGTGTGTTCAGTTCCACTAAAGGAGAAAGAGACATATGGGAAAGAAGTGGCTTCTACAAGTGCAAGTTGCACTTTGGAGCAGTAGTTATTTCCCACTGGCTTTCGACAAGAAGCCTGACCTCTCCTGCACTTCCAAGACCCAGTAAGTAATGCAATGTCCTCTTCTTAAAAAGGCCTGATCTGATTCAGCTCACTCCTTAAATGCCTTTCTCAGTCCCAGAATGACACATCTGGAGCCGTAGTTGTTTAAAAGAGAGGAAAATGGGCCCCTCTCCATAGGACGCTGATGATGGTGGAGGCCTTTCCAATGCCTTGTTTTGGTATTGTTGTCAAGCCTGGAAGAGGTCTAATTCAGGGCTCAAACCGTCTCACACCAGCTATTGCAGAGCTTCTTCCAGCTGCACTTGAAGTACGTGATGTTGGCCTACATGAAAGCCTGGATAATGGACTGGGAATTTTGTCTTGCAGATCCACAAAGACCTGCAGCCAAACTGGAATGCCTTAACGTGTACAAAAATCCGCATGCAAGCACACCTAGCAAATATGTATTTACACGCACAATAATGCCTGTGTGTTTAGATAGGCAGATGCATAAAGGCATGTACAGTTTGGTGCAAATACATATTTACTTCTGTATGCAAATTTGTGTACTGATTTATCCTGATCCTTATAGTATGCCTACTCTTACAATATATGTTTTATATTGCTTCTTATGATGGTGAGAACATGTCTGGAGTTCATGTAACTGAACCTATCTGCATACACAGGCACATATGTGGATGAACACATGTATATACACACGTGTACATAGGTATATATTTCTGTGTATCTAAGGCCATATGCTGGTCCTCTCACAGACACATCATCTCTGTTTATCTATATATGTATATCCCCTTATTTGTCTACAGATACACACATATATTTATGATGATTTTCTTCCTATGGGAATAAAAGCAGAGTCAATTTTAAAAAGGTGGAGTAGTATAACACAACTGAAATTTTTAATGATAAAATTGTGCTTTTTATAGACTTTTTCTATAAGAAAATTTCCAGCCTTCATTCAATTATACAGTTGTCCCATTTTTCTGATATTCCTGATGTTTTCCCAAAGCTGACAATAAAAATAGCTCTTACTTCTAGTCAATTCCACCTTATATCTCTCATGCTCTGACTGGATTTTAATGGATATTTCAGTTACTAGTATCACAAGGGACATAAGCTGCTTTGAAATAAATTTGCAGATTCCACTATTTTTTAAAGTAAAAAGAAAGAAAAAAAAAGAGAAAAGAACGCTAGTTTTGATCTTGATAACTGTTTGGCACATATAAACTAATCGGATTTACACTACTTGGATATGTAGCAATTCAGCTATGCAAAAGCCAAATCTTGTACTGCACCTTGCTTTCTTCATTATCTATCGTCTTCGATGTTTGATTGGAGAAAGGTATTTTTTCATTGATGCTATGGCTTTATTCTTCTGCAATGTACTGATGGGGTATTGCTACATCTTGCAAAATGTAAGTAACGTTTTCCTGGTTCCACTTTTTGTTTCTCAATATCCTCTAGCAGGTGTTGGGTTCATGAGAAACAGACTTGTTTTGATGTATTGACACAGCTGTTAAAAAAAAATCAGTTTTTAAAGTAAAATATGACTCAGAGGAGCAAGATGCTGAGCCTTTGAAGCTGGATTCTTATCTTGCTGACGTCTGTATAAATCCAGAATGCTTCTTTAGAGAGGCACCAGGTCAACAGGAAGGTCCTTGGGACTTTTCCTCTCTGCTAGTATCTTTCTGGGTGACTCTATGCAAGACACTTCATGTCTCTGATTCCCTTCCCAAACTCTATCTATTTGGAGGGTGTTATCCCAATCTCCATGCTGCTGGTCCAGAGGATATTATGTCATATCTGATGGCTCTGTGCAGATCTCCTTCATGCCCAGGAACATCTTTTAAGGTTTTTGTGTGAGCCACCTGAATGGAGATGGTTCACCTGAACGGAGATGATTCACCTGAACAGAGATGGTTTATATAAAAGAAGCAGTAACCCATACATGCAGTTTCTCCTGCCGTTCTTCTCTTTCATAATGTCTGATACAGCAAGGTCATGCAAAGACCAGGAAGCCCCATGGCCTTCAGCTACATATCTCCCTCCTCCTTATAGCAAGAGGAACCATGGATCTGTCCCTGCTCTCTCAAAATCCTGTGGGACTCCAGCTGATATTCTCATTCTCCACAAAATAATTGCGTAGGACCTCAAAGCATCTCTCACTATTACAGCATGCTCACCGTGAAACTGAAGTGGCTGAAACCCATGCAAAATAATCCTAAAGTGAGTTGAGACTGGAAATGTAGACCAGCTGTTAGCTTGCAGGCAACTACTGAGCATCAGATGTCCAGTCATGGAAAAAGGGATTGAATCAGCCTATGGCTTCCCTGTGTTTTCTCCATTCCTGGCCTTTTTACATCTCCTTACATCCTTACTAAGTCTTTCTTAGGGCCTTTCAATAAAGTCATCAGTGCATGACAGTGGCTCACAACAGACTCTGGATGTAGACTCAGAGACAATCTCTTCCCCTATCCTAACACTTTTCTCCCATCTTCTATAGAGAATCAAACTTCCCTTCATGTTCACATTTTGAGTAGTCAAGACTGGTCTACATATTTTTAAAAGAATAACCACAGTAGCTAGTTATCACACTAGTGGCTCTAGGAGAAGGTAAGCGAGTTATCCTTAAAATAATTAAGGATGGTGTGGGCAGGTCCTCAGACTTTTCCACTTTTTATGGAAAGAAAATTGTTTTATCAATACTCTTTTCAGGTAGTCTTCCTGCCTTTAGCACAAAATTTAGATTTTTTTTTCCCAGACATTCAATTTATGAAAAAAGTAGTATTCAGGCCAAACATCAACATATCTTTATGAAGAAAGGGTGACACAATCATTTCTGGCAATGGAAAATTATCTTAGTTTCCTCAATGGACAAGTCTCAAAGCTAAACTACATTTCCCAGGATTCAGCTGTCTTCATTTACATGTTTAGCTGTAGGGAAATGCTGTTTATCCCATGGGTCCAGCCCATGCAGGAGAGTGGGAACATCTAAGCTTCACTGTCCCTCAGGCTCTGCAGCCACATTTGGTTCTCAGTCACAGTATTTTGGTGTTTGAGTTTTCGACAAACAAAACAAGACGTCATTCCCCTCCCATTTTCCTGAGGAAAAGTTCATTTGCTGTTGTTCTTAATAACTCTACAGAAATTTCTTTCTTTTTTCTTTTTCCTTACTCTTCCCAATTGAATAGGAAAATTCCTCAGCACAGGCATCGCCTCAGGAGCAGAAGCCCTGAAATGATTAAAGGACAACCCTTTCCTCCTCACCAGTTAAATTTGATCTGTTTCTCATGCGACACACCGAGCCTTTTTCTCCAGATCAGCTAAAGCTGAAATACCCCTTTCGTGTGCCACAAGGAGTTTCTGGTCTCACAAGGAACTGTGCAACCCAGTGACAAAATTAGAAGTCACAGAGGGAAAAAAATAACAGAGGAAAAGCATCCTCCAGCTCTGGCGGAGCTAGGAGAATTAATCCCCTGAAATTCTGCTGTTTACTCAGGAAAGGAACACAAGGCTTTTTTTTGCCTTTTTTTTTTGCCCTGAGGAAACCAAAGAACAGTTTTAAAAATACCAAACCTTCAGCATTTTCACTTAATTACAGAGTAGGAGTTGGTGAGGGCACAGCAAGCCTTCTTTTTTGTGCTGCTGGCTGCATTTTTTTGGTGGCTGTTGTTTCATTTTAATGTTTTAGGCTCAGATTTTGTTTTGTTTTTCCTGGTTCGCCTTCTATTTTGGACATGTTCTGCAGCAAGTCTATCCTTCAGTTTGGGGAATCGTTGGGGCTTTCATTCAAGTTTTGTGGAGATTTCATTGTCTGAACGCTGTAAAGACTCAAATAACACAGCCTAGGCAGTGGCTGGAGTGTGCACAGGTACCGAGAAAAGAGGTTAAACACCTAGAATGGGAAGGGGGAATCGGTAGAAACACTTAAAATAGATGGGTTTCCAGCCTCTGGAGAGATACTGGAATTCTTTATCTAATACTCTTTTTGTATATGTGTAACTGCAAATAAATCCTTGTGCATGTAAGCCTGTCTCGATGCCTTTCCTGCAAGACGTGGCTGTATTTCGCTAACCTTCAGCTGTGCAAAGCCGATACAGAAGGACTTTTGCCCAGATGCCAGGGAACCAAGTGCCAGAAGAGAAACTGCAGCATCTGTTCGCCATGGGTGCAGAGAGGCTGGGTGTGGATTGGTGGTGTGAAAATCACTGGTGGTGGAGTAGCCACACACATCATTCTCAAGTTGTGTAGGATCATCAGCAGAGCTCCCTGTCAGCCTGGAGCAGTGATGGTTGCTCAGTTAAAGTGAACTGCATTCAACACCCCATTTTCTCCAAATCTGTTGCACTCTTTTCCTTACATGTCCAACTCCAAAACAACAAAAACACAGGGAGGTCAACTGAAACCACCTACAAAACCCACCCTAGATCCTTTCTGTCTGCCCTGCAGATGTGTATTTCACCAAGCGTCATAGTTCTGGCTTCCTCCCAGCAGGATGACCCCTGAAATCCAAAACTTAAAACACTTTCTTAAAAAAAACCCAAACCAATAAAACTATATTTGTACAGGCTGCTTACATGCCCCTCGGAAGAAAATCCCTTCTTAGAGACTTTACAGTTGTCCAAGAGCTTTAGACTTTTATTTGCTTTTGTTCTTCAATAAAAAAGAAAGGGGAAGGGTAAGAAAAAAAATCCAAAGGCTTTCAATCCCATCAGATGTTTTCGTTAAATATGGGGATGTTTTAAATGTCTTAATAACACGTCTGCGTCTTGAATTCTTGGAGTCTTGAGGAAACTACCTAGCTAAGTGGAAATGTAAATAAAGACCATTTACAGCTAACAAAATGAATAATGGCATTTTGCATTACCCAGCAATCCCAGATAGCTAGGCCTGGCTATTACCACCCTCTTTGATTCCTCAGCCAGACCACAGAGTCCCCTGCAAGCCAAGAGCCATCCCCTCTACTGCAGTTACAACAACCTCCCAAAGATGATCGTAGCTGGCAGTTTATTTCACGCAGCCATCGAGTGCTCCAGGGACAAAGTATAGCAGAGCCCCTACGGCTGGGCTTCACGATGAAAGAACCCCATAGTTACAGCATCCGCCTTTTCCCAGTTACTCCCTTTTGCAGTCCTATCACACCAACCACACTCCATACAGTTGCACTTATTTTTATCTTGTCCAGCAACAGCATGAGAGGGAGAAAGGGGAAAGAAGAGGGAAAGGGGAACAGTTCACAGCATTTTTTTTCCTTTCCGTAAGGCTCATTGCTTCCAACAACGAACATTAATGTAATAAACAGCTCATGCAGGGCCCCAGTCAGTTCCCACAGCTGTTTCCAAACATCTTAGTTTGCTGACCTCAAGAAATAACCTGATAGTAGGCTCAAAGTGACAATAAGCATATTAATGTTTGTATTATGACTATTAATACTACTACTATTTTAGTTTCCTAAAGACCAGAATCCGTTTTGTCAGGCCACGTACAAGCTGTGAGGACCACATTCTGGTCATCTGCCCAACACACAACTTGGCTACTATGGCACCTAAGGGCGAGTGAGCAATGAATCATTCAGCCAGTGGGATGATTTTACGTAACGTCGGGCCACAGGCTATACTAACTCCTGATCAACGGTAGTAAATAGACACATCCAGAGGATGCTGCTGTGATGACTAGACCAGGTGGGATCCATCAGTCTATGAAGCCCATCTATTCCTGTTGACTGCATCAAGAGTACCAGTAAATACCTGATATTGGACTCTTAATGTTTAGATAACTGAAGTTGGGTAAGATGAATGCCACCGTTGCTATCCAGGACTGCCAGACTCTGGCTTCTCCACAGTCACTGGAGAGGAATGGATGTGACCTCTATAGCAGGTAGATTGATACAGCTGTCAGGAAAAAAAACATGCAGTCCAAGAGAGCCTGCAGTCTCAAAAGACACAAAAAGCAAAAGGACGGAGAAGGAAGGGAGATGACATATTTTGCTTAAAGTTAGTGTGAAAGCTGAGACAGGAAGAGAATTCAGATGAAGGCACATCAAACATTATAAAGATAGCCAGTTTTCAGTAACTCCTCTAGAAAAATGTACAAAATCCATAAATTCTTCCAAAGACATCTTCCACGTAGAAAAAGATGCCAGTTATGCAGATGTCCAGGGAGGTATTTGTCCTCATCCCCGGAATGACAGTCTGAGAACATTCAGCTAAATTTCACCCTTCCATCCTAAGCACTTCCACTGTCTTGAAAAGGGATTGTTTAGGCTGTGAATGAGGTCAGGATTTCTCCCATAAGCCAGTCAAACCCAGGCAAACAATATTCCTCGATGGATCAGGTATTCCTAACACTTCACTCTCCAAAGGGGTTCTAGCCTAATTTTAGACATCTGCATGTTCTCACCTAGTACAAACTATGCATCTCAGTGTCCGTTGTAATGAGCAGGGCTATATCCATGAGGCAATTCATCCCAGGACAGTTGTTTAAGGCCAATGAGATGAGATGAATAATCTCCATAAGGAACCTATTAGTCTTCATTTACCCTAGAGGAGCCTGAATGATGAACTGGGGCTAGAGAAAGTCCCTTTGTTAGATCAACAAGTATAACTCTGAGCTACCTGCATCAGCACGTTTTAATGACACCGTAACCACTCCCTGTTGTCTCTTCAATAGCTTGTCATATGCCTGGAAAAAGTACTTCATGTCTCAAGACTTTGAAGGTAGCTTTCTCATCTGACTGGCTTCACTTGTTCAACCTGAATGTCTGGAGGAACAAAAATAATGAGCAATGCTCATTACTGTCCAAAGTCTCCCTGAGACAGGGTAAAGCTGTTGATGGAAGTCCGCATAAACTTGAAAGACTAGAAAACTGAGAGTTCAATACTGGTCAACACAAAAATGCCATGACCTAACTGTCTAACACATACTGAGCATCTGTGTCAATGAGACAGAAGGTCTGACAGTGTCTAATGTAATTAACTATGCGTACCTGGAAACCTGAAAGTGTGACAAAGTAATAACTGGGTAGGAAAAGGGAGAACTGATGCATGGTTAAGAAAGGCAGCCGAAGAGGGGATGCAGGCTAGATAGAGGATAGAATTGTGCTTCCTATATGGGCAGCCATAATGTATGATTCATGCGAACGAATCAGTTTTTAAGGAAAACAAAAATCCATTCACAGGAAGAAGTAGTTCATATCAAGTTTACTACTTGATTATGCTGGGGATTTTCTTACTACTTGCTGTTTTTCACCAAGAAAGAAATCAGACTTGCAAATCTCAAATTGAGCTGTGTGGCTGAACAAAACTCAGTTGAGGTCCTTCAAGAGGTGGGATTAAAAGCATCCTCTGAAGCAGATGGTAAATGAACAACCATATTGTGCAGTACCAGAGGTGCTGGTACTCAATTCAGTACAGATCAGTACCCTGATCTGCTTGGATGGTCAGTAGGGAGCAGTGACAGCATCAGAGTTTTCAGGAAATAGCCAACATTTTCACAAACCCTAGGGTGAACTAAACTAAAGCCTCTTGATGATGCAGAAGTTAAGGACTTGAATTATGGGAGACTAAGCTATGGTTTGAAGTCCTGCCTTTCCCTAAGGCCGGCAGGTAACTGGCATATGTGAGAAGATGGATGGGGTGAAAGTTATCATGGTGCCAGAGGGAAGGCATGCCTTTCCTTCTGTAAAGCCTAAAAAGAATAGAGCTCTTCTACTCACTAAGCTAGACTCAGGAGGGAAAAAAAAGAAAAAAGAAAAAAGAAAAAAGAAAAAAGAAAAAAGAAAAAAGAAAAGAAAAGAAAAGAAAAGAAAAGAAAAGAAAAGAGAAATAACAAACACAAAACCAGCAGTACTACTTCACAGCTTCTGAGCTAGAGTCACCTAGTATCAGCTTGATCCACCATAACTGATGCAAGTCCTGCTGATGATTTTCACGGACATTGATGACATCATGCTAGAGGAGAGACATTCCCCTGTGATGAGGGATGTATCCACTTTAAGACTCAACGCAGCACTTCATGGATTGCCTAGCAAACAGAACTAGACATCCACTTGAGGCACAGCCTTCTCGGTAGAGATGATTGAGGTTTAACCAACACAGCAGAAAAGCAGAGGAGATAAAGAGGAGTTGGATGTCACACTTCCAGCCTCCTGAATGCCACTTAAGAGAGCCTCAGATTCTAGTGCCATAACCCAGACACAAGACTTGCATTTTCTAGCACACACACATAAAACCACACTTCCAAAAGAGGCTGGGGTTGTACCTATGTCATTACAGCAATTGCAGGCATAGAGCAGGGACTTAAAGTATAGGTGGCTATTTTTTGCAGCATAATAAACTGCTGTCCCTTTTAATTAAATGTAATAAAAGCAGTCATTTGTGTGAGAAGATTTTGCAAAATTTAAGCCCTCAAATTCTCAGCTCCTAAACCAGTATCACAATGCCCTACATAGATTCCTAGTTCTTATAATTACTAAAATTATGGTCTACCTTGGAATGCACGAATGCAGAATAAGGGAAAAAAGAAATGAGAGGGCTATTGTCCACCCCCAAAGATCAGCTAGATCCCAGGAAACTCTACTAGTGGCCAAGCTGCCCTCTCCCTGAACACTTCTAGATGGGTACCACACAGCCCTGTCCACAGAAGGCTGATACCAGAACATAGAAGATATTGCAGGAACCTAATGCCACCTACTCATACAGTACAGAAATACTGATATAAAGGGAATTACATGGAGAGTAAAGGCCCATCTGTCAAGAGTAAGAGGAGCAGAGCTGAGCCCTTCACTGAGAATCCAGCCCAGACTAAATGTCCGAGTCTAAAAAAATTGGTTAATAGTACTTGGAGGTCACTAAAGCAGTCAGAATTTAATTTGGCCTTGCAACTAATAACAGAATTCTGATAATACAGACATAAAATCAATAGTTCCCACCCCACCACCCTGCAGGAGGTTATACCACTTTACCCCTTGCTCCTGACAGTATCCATATGCCATAAATGAGTTTAACTGCTCCCCCTAAAAGCAGGTCCTTGACAATTGTGCCTTTGAGTCTAGTGGAGCTACCGCTGGAATAATATTTCTGCCAACATGGGACAGGACACTGGGTTCTGGTTTCAGTGCTGTTTGCTTTGTGAGGCTCTGCTGGGTGACTGGCCCCATTGTTCAATATTGAGGCGGATACTCTGAGTCACTTCTTGTAGAAAATCTGTTTTCTATAAAGAACTGACAACCCCATGAGTCATTTACCTTTGTTACCAGTTGGAACCAAAGGGATGATGGAGGACAGGATACTGAAAGCAGAAGCTGGCTTCCTCTGGGAGATAGTGAATTTGATCTTCAACACAGCCCAAAGCAAGAGGAGCTCCAGAAAGGACACACACAAGCCCTATGCTAATGGACCAGATTTGGGCTAGGAGTTTCTCTGGCCCAGAAATAAGGAGGAGAGCTATTATGTGTTGCTAGGGGAAAACATGCCTCAGAGGCAGCCCTAAAATACTAACCAGGCCATGGGTGTAACCCCTTTTCCGGTGGGGGTTAGTTTGTACTTCTCACCTTAAATTACTCCATGGAGGTCATACTCAGACGAACAGACTTCTTAAATGCCATGAGTCATGTCACGTGTCCAGCGTGACACTCTGAACGGGCTCCTATCTCACTGTCTTCTCTAGCTAGTCTGGGACATCCTTTTTACAGGACAGAACCACAGTTTCTTTTCTACTCCATGATCGTATGTGTCCAATTCCATTTTGATCTACTGGATCCAGTGCCCGACGTCCTGGAGTGGAGAAAGACCATGGCATTGCACAGTTGGCTTTGACCCACAGCCTGTCATCGGGCCTTCCTTGCATCTGCAGCCTGACTTTGCAAAGACCTTAAATCCCTCTATGACATGCCTTACATGCTGAACATGCACCCAGCTCCCCAGACATGTTCCTACCATGTGCTGTCCTACAGAATATCTCACCTTAGGAGATCTGCTCGTTGAAAAGATGCTCGTGCCACACCAGCAATAAGTGATTACACCTTTGTTCACATATTGATCCAGCTACTTTGGCCAAGATTTAAAGAAATGGTAAGCGAGGGCGGCCTGTTTTCCACTCTTCCTTGTTTAACCCTCACCTGTCTGACTGGATGTGAACAGATTCAGAGCCTGCACAGACCACTCTGGGTTGTTTGGACATTGTCCCTCCTTCTTCCTCTACATCACAGACATGCAGTCCAGGACAAAGTCTAACCCATGGCTGGCAACGAAAGGGATCTAAAAACATTCCTGCTGCAGCATCCTCCTGATTTCTCAGCTCTGCACTGAGCTCTGGGAGAAATGCTATCTGATTGCCTGAACATGGAAATGCCTGCATTCACAGTCTGGGTCTGGATGGGATTCCCTTTGTGGCTTCTGAAAACCCCTGTCTGAGAAAAGATAATAACTGGAGAAGAGCCCAAGCCACAGAACTGGGATCTGAACTCATCTGCTTAGATCTGTTCATCTGCTCCCTCCTGAAGGAGCAAAACTGCTGCGAGGCACCTGCTGAATGAAACTGATGCTTGGCATAGAGAGAAACAGCCTTGCAATGATTAAAGCCAGTTGCACTCAGCCACAGAGGAAATCAAGCTGCGTCCATGGCCTTTCAGGGGTTGATTTCACATGACGTGAACTCTCAGCCTTGCTGAGTTTGTTTTCCGCCTGGTCTTCTAAGGACACGGGAGTATGTGCTCTGACTGTGACTCGATACATGTAGCAACACCTCTCTGTCCCCTTGCTGCATCCCCTCACAGCTTTCACTCTATGTGCCAATGGCAGCTAAACTTGAGATAAACTCCCACAGGTTTCTACAGGGCTTAATGAAAATCAGCATCCAAATAGCGCCAAGAGGCTTGACAACTTCTCCTGTCTAGAGAAAAGCTGCAATAAGAGCTCCAACTTCATTAATGACCAGCAAGATCACATGGAGGAAGATTTATGGAGGCTCCAACTAAGATAGATTGGTCTTCTTGGTTGGAAGAATCCAGTCCCAGCCCCAGAGGAGCCTCTGGTGCTCTATAAGGTAGAAGCTCACACGCGGCCTCCTGTATGATTCAGTGAAAAAAATCAACCAGCCTTGAAACACACTGACGAGCAGACATCCTGATTTCCACTGTGTATAAAATGGCTTTATTTCGTATGTGTGGAGCAATTTTTGGTCAGCTAGGGTTTTTGAGCTGTGAGACCACTAGTGACACATTTTCAGGCATTTTCCCTGAATCCTTGAAAAGTGAAAGGTCTTTTTAGCTAAAAGAAGGCTTATTTTTAATAAAAGTGAACAGAAAGCGGGGGGAGGGATAAAGTGGCTATGTACTCACCTAACGCCAGGGTCCAGGATTTGAAGAAACCTAGGATTATCCAGTTTGGTCGTAGTGAATTTGCACCATTCACTGCCAATTCTGCCTTGAAATAAAGGTCATTACAAGCACTGAAAAGTATGACCCTCTTCTCCCCAATAAGTTTAACTGGATTTCTGTGGTGTATGCTTAGCACTCTGTGAGAAGATCAACTTCTGCAGAAAACATTAAAGAACCATCAAGGAGCAAGAAATTCCTGTAAACATTTCCATAAAAATATTTCTCAGGATATGAGCCAGCTGCAAAATTGAGCACTGAAGAGATAACCTTTTGGAGATGTCAAATATGTGGTCCCCAGAAAGGAGATTTCATGTTCCTGATGATGACAACCTTTTGCTATCAGATGAGATAACTCCCCTGTGCCTGAGTCGCAGAAACTGCAGAAGAAGGATTAATAAGGGTTGACATTCATCATTAAAAGGGGGAGAAGTGCTTGGATGGAATGGTCATTTTCAGGCTGAAATAAAAGCTGGATTGTGAGTTATACGAGCAGCATAGAATTATACACAACAACATATACCAGTGAGTGAATTGTGTGTGCCTCTGTGTAATTTACTGCCATCTCATTGATGTGGTCAGACTGGAGTATTATTTGTAGGCATATTACAAATCTTTGCTGGCTTTAAGGAAAGGAAACATTTACATTGGCCAGACATTTGGGATAATAAATCAAAAACTCAGCAATCCATTAAAACAATGTAGATAGGAACCTGAAGGCAGATTTCTGGACAAATTTCAGAGCCCCTGTTAGAGAGAAATTAAGCAACAGAAGGCCAGGGAACTTGAGATACTGATGATGTTATTTCAAAGCCTTCTTTGAATGGACAAAAAGGATCTTCTCTCGCTGTGGGTGGGTGCGGAGGCTGTTCTGTCGCCTGCTGAGTTCCTGTCCCGCAAAACAACAAGGATGAGACCCCCCAAATAGCACAGAGTCTCTTTCACCCTCTTCCATGCTCTGCCCATTGCAGTAGGATCAAGGAGAGGTCAGCTGAACAGGGATTTCAGATCGTGTAGGATAGCCTTGTCATGAAATGGGGTGTCCACCTGGCCAGAAGGATTCAAGGAACATACGAGGGAGCTTTTGGCCATCATTTACATGGCCCACAGCATGCACCAGGTGCGCCATGACCACAGCAGAGAGGTCTGTCCAGAAGTCTTGAGTGAGATGGCCTTGAGATGGGGGAAGGGGAAGCCCAGTCTCCCTTGTGACTTGATAAATTCTGCCACGTGCCAAAATGCACAGCCAGGCCAGGCCATTCAGAAGGGGACCTCTTCGCTGCAGCTCTGGTGAGACAGGAGAAAATGGACCAGCAGCTCTCCATGGCAGTGTTGTGATTGGGATTTTTGGTCCAAAAACCCAATGCCGCCTGTGTCTGCGTAATCGGAAACCATTCTGAGAGGGGACGGTGGTACAAGAGAGCTTGTCTGTTTGAAGTCTGACCTTATAAATGATTTGCAATGAGCCTGGACCATTTTTACACCCTCCAGGCCAACGTACTGAGGCCCCAGGAACTGACAGTGGAAATTGCATGACTGATTTGTTGGAGATTCTCATAGTCATTATTTTTAGATCATCTGTGTGTGGTGCAGTCTTTACCTCAGTTTAGTATGAGTCAGTTGGAATCAGTTACTCCATTATGTTATACAAAAGCTCTTATTTTCTCTCAAAACTCTGGCAATGAACGTACCGGAGCACTGTCAGCTTCCTTGGCTCTAGGTGATAACTGAACTAAATAAATAAGAAATAAAATAATGCCAGAAATAAAACGCATTATGAAAATGTGCTCAGGGGAAGGAAGGAGCTATGAAAAGTTTTGTACGTGCAACACATGGCACTGCGGCAGACTGGAAATAGATGGCGCTTTTAAACTTAACAGGCTGACAGGAGCTACAGAGGTGCCAGAAACAGTGATGCTACTGTTAAAAGAAACTAAAGGCCACATGCAGTTGCAGCTTAATGGATAAAACTCAGTGTTTCCAATGCTGAGTTAAAATCAATAAGAGGAGTACATAAGGTAAATGCTTAAATCAATTATAAACTGGATAACAGTACTTGAGGAATAACACTGATAATCTGTTAAGCTCTTGATCTCCTCACAAAGGGTAATTATCAGAAATGCAAAAAAATCAAAGCAATTGAGGAAGAATTTGAGGATGTTTTTCTGAGAATGGAGAATTTCCCAGTGCACCACGGAATGCCACTTGATGATTGATGCTTTTTGAAGGGTTTCTATTACCAAAGGGCAGAGTCTAGAAGAGGAGGGTGATGACTTTGTTGCCCCGGGAATCACAGCAAGAGCAGAAAAATCAACCAGTGTCAACCAAGAGCACTGGTTCTTGTCAGGAGAAAAAAAGAAACAAAGAAAAAAAAAAGAAGGAAGAGAGGAAGAGAGGAAGAGAGGAGGGAAGGAGGAAGGGAGGGAGGGAGGGAAGGAAGGAAGGAAGGAAGGAAGGAAGGAAGGAAGGAAGGAAAAGAAAGAAAGAGAGAGAGAAAGAGAAAGAAAGAAAGGGAGAGAAAGAAAGAAAGAAAGAGAAAGAAAGAAAAAGAAAGAAAGAAAGAAAGAAAGAAAGAAAGAAAGAAAGAAAGAAAGAAAGAAAGAAAGAAAGAAAGAGGGACCTAGAACCTTGTGCTTATGAATAAGTTCCAAGGAAACTAAATAAATATGAATAAAGGGAAAAAATCTATTATTTAGAGGAAAGGAAATTCTAGGAGAAAATGCTTCTCTTTTTTTATGCTTGATATAGAACAAAACTCTGATCTGCATTTATCACTTAAACTATGGAATGTTTCTGCTGAAGTATGGCATCTCTTCACATTTGTTCAACAGAAAATGAAGGGGGAAAAAAGTGCTCTTAGAAAGTGATGGTAGGCTGACAGCGGACATGCAGATGTACAGAGCAATATCTCTATGTATTTGAAGTCCTAGGATCTGCCACCACTTCACCGAGGCTACAATGTGAAACAGCAGAAACATCTGTGATGTCCCATAAGACAACCTTCATAGCCACATGAAGACTTCTGCAATGGTAAAAGTAGGAAAAAATTTGGATCCTCGGTGGACAAACTGGACAGAAAGTCTTTTAGCTGATGAAACAAAATAGGAGTTATTCATTTTGGACCAGGAACAATGTAAAAGCCAATAAAGCCTTTTGCCGTGGTAGTCTGTTAGGTGGGAATGGGTTCAGGGCGGGTCTGGATGCTCTGGTGCTGGATGGTGTTGAATTTGTGGTGAGATGGAAATGAATTTAGGCTGACTTGACTTCAAAGACTTTGATGAAATATCAGGTAAGGCATTGCAATGCCAAAAAACATGACCGTAAATATCTTATGTATATATGAGTAGCACAAATGTCAATAAATTGAGGTTTAGCCAATACCAAGAGATATTCTAATAACCTGTTAAATGAATACAAAGGAATATGGAAATGCTTTGTAGTCTTAAAAAAAATAAGTTGTCATAATAGTGCTTTGTCATTCTCCTGGACAGAAGTCTTTTAACTCTTCCAATTGCTTGCTTCTGTTGGGAAAAGGAGGCTAGATTACGAAAGGGGGAAAAAAAAAAAAAAAAAAAAAGATTGCCGGCAAGGCTTTTCCTCTTTATGACTATTTCTTTGCTTTTGCTCATAATGAATATTAATTCCTGCTCATCATCTCTTCTCAACTAAGTCCAGGTCTATAATGCTTTTACTACCCACAATCAAATCTAAAAAAGGAAACCTCTCTCAGTCCCATGCAGGCATAGAATTGCTTCTTTTGCCCAGATAAAATTCATTCAAATGACATTTTTGAGTCCTAGGACCTGGTACAAAAAGCACTTACCATCACCAGACCTGAGCGCTCAGGGTGCCACGAGGGTGCTGCAAGAGGAGATACAGGTTTGCGTGGCAGCCCATCACACCTCAGCAATTCCTTGAACGCTGAGCATTGCTAGTTACTTTGGTTAATGATATTGTCATAAGGAGCTGCAGTTCTAAATCATATTAATTTGAATTGTCAGTTATTGTTGTATCAGGCTGGAAAAGGCAGATGCAGGGAATTTTTCCTTTAACAGGCTCTGGCATAATCCAGCTGGAATGGCTTATTCCATTAGGCAAAGCTCATGCTATGCAATGTGGAATAGGTAAAACTCAGACCAGTCAAGGTGACCTCTGCCAGGCATTTTGGCTTTGTTTTTGGAATAACTCAGATAAATGCATGTCTGAGAGCAGAATTTCTACCTGCAAAAGCAGTGCGCTGCATAGAATAAAAGATGAACCATTAAACTTAGTAGCAATGAACACAGTTAACTCTTTCAAGACCACACGTAAAATGGAAAATTATCTCAGTGTGTAAGCAAGAGAGGATATTTTAATAGCCTGCTTCAGATTTGCAAATATCTTGGGACCTTTCTATTGGTTGGGAGGGAGCCTAGCTTAGACTAAACACTTATTTAGACCCTCCACATGGATCTTGAAAGATTTTTAGGCACTTAAAGATTCAGACAGTTCTCAGCAGAGGAGGAAAATGGAAATAGTTCCGTGAGGACCTATCTTAAGAACGGAGGGGTCTTCTAAGTAGCTATAAAGTAAGAGAGAGAACTTTTGAAACTCCATGAATGTTTCCAAATTTGAGCCAAAAATGTGGGCTCTTCTGGCTGTTGCATGGTCTTGCCACACCCTGAAAAAGAGCCAAGACCTGCTGTACAAAATTAGACACCAGCCCTTTAACAATTTTCAGAGGGGTACACTCACTCAAATAAGCCCTGCTAAGCTCATCACTAGGCCAGGACCTAGCAGTTCTGGACCTAGTTGTATTGCAAAGCAGAGTATTTGCAGTGTGTCCAAGCTCCATGAACTGGCTTCTCCATTGGCCAAAAATCAGGGATTGATTTAGTCTCTTTAACCATTCACACAGCAGTTCCTTTATCACTCTTTGGCTCCATTAAAAGAGAGGTGGTCCATATCTTTTTCCCAGAAAAGTTGCCAAAAGCGTGAGCTAATCACTTCTAAGAAGAATAAACTCTCCCTGGACAGCTGTTAACAACCATCTCTTAGAGTGTCTGATGCCCTCTTTGTCCTTTTTCTTTAAGCCCTTGGGTTTGACCAACCCTGCAGCCCAGTCTTGAAGGTGTCTCTGTTTCCCATAACTCTTAAACAATATCTTGGGCCAGATTCTCAGCTGAACTAAATCAGTTTACCTCCACTGACCTCAAAAGGACTAAGCTGATAGATACCAGCTGAATACCTCTGTCTCATCCAAAAGGTTCTGCTGATTTACACCCACAAAGGTCTGAATCAATCTCTCTCAAATGCCTGCCTTGCTTTTGTGACAGATCTTTGGCTGCTATTAAAGTTCAGCATCCTCTAGGAGCATCTCCTAGTAAACCTGGCCAGCAGCACTGGGTCAGAAAGAAAATCAAGGCTAACCTTGACAGCAAGTACCTTTAATGGAATTAATTTGGGAGTGTTTTCTGTAGAGGAGTCCAAAATTCCTCCTCTTTCTCAAAACTGTTTTCCAGGTCTTTTTTTTCCCCCTAAAGATATTCTCAAGTATCTACAAGCAACATTCCTTAGAAAACCCCTGAGTATACAAGCAAGTAATTCAGCTACCCCTTTGCACTCCCCTTCTTAATTGAGGCACAGGTACAAAGTCCATTGACTTTAGCAGGATCCTGTCTTGAAACCCTTGAAGTATCAGCCTTTTGATTAATCCTGCCCAGCATCCATTTTCCCTCTTATATAGCAAAACCGCATTGACTTAGGCATCTTGGAGACAGAAGCAAGCAAGGAACGGAGAGCTGAAGGGAGGAAAGAAGGGCAAAACACCAAGAGTTTTGCATCCCATTGGGTTTTGGTATTACTGTTGTTATATTTGAAGTGTGAAATTCTTTCTGAAGATAATAGCATCTGTTTCTGTGGCATCTCTCTCTCACCTGGGGCTGTGCTTCATTTCCACTCCAGCTTCACAAGAATACCCGCCTAGGAATGCCTTTCTCTTTCTCCTGTTTGCTAATGACAGTGCTAAATAAACAAAGGAATTCATCAATCACTGTGATCAGCTACTTGGACCAGTCATTCCAGTATCCTGCTTCAGCCATTGTCATATCAAGCACTTTATAACAAATATCCAGTTTGGCTGAAAATCAGAATGTCTATCGAAAAAAAAAAAAATGAACTTACGTAATGTTTCACCCAAAAGAGCCGTGGATGTCACACAAAAGAGAAGAAAATCTATCTTGATGTGGGATGTAGCTTGATAAATTCCTGGGGAAATTTAAATTACAGGCTACACTGTAATCTGTGAACTCAGTGAGCCAGGAGGCTCCTTCCTATCATGAGTTTGAAGCAGGTGAAAATCTCCACAGATCTTGGTGGCAGTCAGTTTTATTTCACTGCAGGAAGAACCAACCGAGCTCTGCAGCAGTACTCAAATTTCTGAGGATTAAAATGTTCCTTTGTTTGCATCTGAAATCCTCTTAGAGAAGCAGAATGGCAGGGATGAGAAAGTAAAAGTATCGTGCCCATTCCTCTGCAGGGCCATATCCTCATATCCTAGGCTTGAGACAAGAACTCAGGAAAGCAAGCTTTAAGGCTTGACTCTGCCAAAGACATGACCTAGGTCATCATCAGACATGACCGGTGATTCAACTTCTTTTTAATGTCTCTTTCTATAGCGAGAAAAGAGATTTTTTTTTTTTTGAGTTGCCAAGTAAGAGATAAGATGCAGGCAGGAGGGAAGGAAAGGGGGAGGAAGCTATGAGAGGGATAATTTGAAGAGATAAGAAAACAGTATGCAAATGCACTTCCCACACAGATCTTCTGTAGTACATCTCCAAGACCAGAACTCCGTGTCATGGGGTGTTACGACCCAGACCGGACAGACCAGAGGGTCGTAGAGGTTCTGGGATCCCCCCGGGCTAAATTAAGGTGAAACGACACCGAACGATCACTTTGAACGCTTTATTCGAACAATCCAAACTGCGGAAGGCATAACGGTGGGCAGCGGGGGTTGCAGCAAAACGTTCACAAGAAGAGAGGAATGAGAAAAAAAAAAAAAAGAAAGAGGGGGAAAAGAAAAGAGATAGTCACCACCCTTGGATCCCGCGATGTCGGCGACGAGCGCGGCAATCCTCCGGTGATGGGCGCGCGCAACGTGGCTCTTTGCAGTTGTGTCTTTTATAGTCTAAATCTCCGTCCACAGTCACGCCTCTTGAAGACTTATATGGGTTCATTCCAGACAGTTGTCAAAGTATACAGCAGTGTTCCAGAGGGTTCTTTATCTACTGAGTATGTGCGATTTATTGGGGTGGCGGTCTTAGGGACTTGCTAAGGAGCTACAAGCCCCCGCCTCAGATAAGCTTTTTGTGGCCTCTGGCCATATGTGGTGGGTTCCCAGGCTGGTTCTGCCAGAACACAGGACTGCACACCCTCCGGCACACCCCCTGTGCCCATGCCAGCCAACTTCTTGCTAATGGCCCTCTTTGTTATGTAGACCGCACCTTGGTTGCTACAATGTTTGAGACATTGACAGACATTAACTCTTCCAGTCCCTCACATGGGGCAAGGGGCATCTCCCAAGCAGAAGAGCATGCATGGAGTCATGTGGTGGGGACAGAAGAGGTGACACCATAGCTGCATCTGACACCTGAGGCAGCGTGCATCTTTCTTCAAGGCTCATATATGGATTGCATGAACAGCCCTCTCCACACATCTTTATGTCTTCAGTTTATAAAGCACTTTCTTTTGGGGTAGGCTGCAGACTACGCAGAGAGTTTAAAGTCAATAGAACCACTAGATCAACTCATTCAAACTCTTCTTCGTCACAGGCCACAGATGACAACACTGTAAAGAGCTGCAACAGTGAGATCCAGGGCCAGTGTCAGATAAGCTTGAGTTTCACACTGAGCGTGTTTATGGCACCCTTAGGTCTGCAATACCCCAACAGGAATAGACTGCAAACCTGTGAAAAATCTTCAGCAACAGAGCCGCCTGCCACACAAAATCAAAGGGAATCAAAGGGAATGGCCAGGTGCTAATCTGGTGCCAGTCATCTCTGTCCTAAGGCATGGAGCAGAGTGACTGGTTCCTTCTGAAAGAAAACTGTCATTTGTTTCCATATTAAAACAAGCCTGTTCAAAGCCTGGTAAGAAGAGCAAGGGGACCTTCCTCTAGGATGAAAGGTTGAAAGGAAACACTGAGGGAATTAAGGCTATTTTGAAACACTCAGCTCTGCAGGAAGGCTCCGTTTGGGAGGCAGTGATACCACTGGAGTAACCCAGCGACGCTGCTAGAGACTGGCACGGGAGGAGAGGAGCCAGTCCACTGTGCAAGATGTTTGCAACAAGATGGAACAACCCGGATAAACTGTGAAAGTGGGGTTCACATAAGCATCAACACAGTGAAGAAAAATAAAATTTAAAAAAAGTTTATTTGAGTATGTCCCCAGTTTTAAAACTGGTACCAGCTTGAAGAGGCATGAAACTGTCCTAAATGTTCTCTGACTGCATACGATGGACCACCAAGGTCCTCTAAAGCACGACTGACTGCTTTAGAGACATGATGGAGGATATGGAATTTCTAGTCAAGCCATTTAATGTAAATCAACCCCATAAACTGAAGAAGGATATCTTATCTCTGACAGTGGCCAGAAACAGATGCCTATAGGAAACTATAGAAATAAGGTGAGCACAAGATGAAAGTCTGCAGCTCAGGAGCTTCCTAAGCTGGATGTGGTGTCTTTCTATTTAACGGCCCTGCATGATTTTTACCTTTCTGAGGTTTGTCTGCCTGTTGAAACCCTTTAAACATTTAGCATCCACACTGTCTTCAACAACAAGTTTCATAGCTTAGCTATGCTTCGTATGAAAAATGATCTCCTTTGGCTTCTTCAGAACCTGCTACCCAGCACTTTTATTTGATTGCAGAAGTGCTAGTAGTGCAAAAGACAATGAGGAATACCGCCCTAGTCACCCTCCTCATGACATTCAGAATTTTATTAGCCTGCTGGAGCAGGTTCAAGCACAGTGCATTCCACACCTTGCCCAACTTTCCATCACCCAGCTGGCTCACAGGCAGGTTTTGTGGATGTATTTCATGGTATCCTAATAAACTGGTCATACTCAGGTGGAGCTTTCTAGCTGGGACTAAGACTATGTTTGAAGAAATCTAATATGGAAAGTCAGGAGACCAGGGCTTGAGAAAAGTTTTGGATCTTGACTGTGAGAACAGAAATAGCCACAACTGGAAAGGCAGGACAACTCATTTGTGGCTAGATCCTCATCTCTTTGAGCTCACCATAAAACTCCCACTGACCTGAGTGCTGAACAAAAGTAGTCTGAAGTTCAAAAGCGTGCATGGATTTGATTTAGAGGAGGAATTCTGTCCTCGTAAAAAATGATGGCAATATCTCAAGTTCTTGCCTCCCTTTTCGCTGTTATCCTCACCACATCAGTGGCTGGACTGCAGGGTCCCACTCCAGTGGGTGGAGATTATTTTTCAGATGTCAGATACATGAAAATTTCTCATCTTGTGCTATGAAATCAATGATGCGATAAATTAATTTAGACTCTTCCTGTTGCTGGAGGGAAGGAGACTGGATGAAAGAAGAAAACGGGACTCTCTGGTGTTGTTTTGTTTTGTGGTTGTTGAGGTTTTTGTGCTTGTTTTATACTACCCTTCAAGATTTTGATGCAAAAGGTTGAAATGTGTAGATAGTTCATACAAAGCACATGTTTAGATAAAAGAACACACTGAATTTTTCTTTCCCTATCCTTAGTCTCTCTTCCCGCTATGGAAAGAGACAGTAAGAGCCTAAGGATATCAGTTAGTAGCACACCAACACACACACAAAGGCATGGTAAAATGCTCACCCCTTTTTAAAGCCCCTTTCAATGCCTGAAGGCCAGATCCCACGTTTCCAAACATGCAGAAATCTCATGGAGGCCCTTTCTTACAGGAGCAAAGTTGGAGGAAGAACTTTGGCTTCAAACCTGTGTCCTGAAACAGGATCTGCCATTGCTTTAGTACTTTCTACATGTCTTGAACAGAGTTCATGCCACCTAGGATAAGAAGAGTTCTGGCTATCAGTTCTGGGACAGTATCCTCTGTTTTGCTGCCTTCTGGGTCTTATAGTTTCAGCAGAAGTTCATCAAACTTGAGATGTTTGGAACAAACTATGCTAGACTCAGTGAATGAGCATGTCCCAGTGTAATGTTGCCTGTTTACAAAATTTCTCTGCATTTTCTGTTCTCATTAGGACAGCCTTCCTCTGCCAAGCTGTGCATGGGAAGCTGGCTGCTCCCTTATGGATGCTCTAGAAAAACTCCCTCTGTTTCTGTGACAGAACAAACTAAACCTACAGCAAAGGGAAATTGCATAATAGCTGTAGGTCTATTGACTGGACAAGAACTGCCAAAGATATCCTTATCTAAAATCTTCAGAGTATGACAATTACCCACACTTGGCAGCCTAAGATGAGGGGGTCATATTTCTTCCAACTAAAATATGCAGCAACCCCACACGAGGCTGTGTTTTTTATTGGGAACCCTTTGAAGCCGTTCGTCTTGCTACAAATGAACTCTGGCACTGTTATTGCTTGTAAAAGGACAGGGCAAGGAAGGCAAATATATTCTGACAATGACAGTGCTTTTTTATATTTTGGCTTTATGGCACCCTTGAGTACCAAAAAAGTCAATTACCACCACAGTTCAGCTGTAATTGCTGTGCAAGGACCCAGCCGATAATCGTGATTATTATGGCAATGACATTGGGTAAGTCAAGCACTTCATGGGGCACAGGGCCCTCCAGGAGCAAACAGAAGATTCTCCACCCTGTTGTAGGTGCACAATCAGTTGGTTACATCTCACCTCTTGGACTTCCTTTACGATCAACAGAAAAAAAACAGATGAGTCCTTGATTTAGGTGTCTTCTTTATAAGCACATGCCAAGGCTACACCAGCTCCATTGACTAATGCAGTTGCTTAGTCTTGGGAATCTGGTGATACTGGAGATGCTCCAGGGTATTCTACTCAAATTCCAGCTGCTGCTCCAAGAGGATGTAAGGCTTCTATACATACTGTGTCATATCTGCCAGTCCCATGCGGAGGTCTCAGATTTCCTAGGAAGTGTCAAATGCCAAAACGTACCTATGCCTAGGGAACTGTATTGACTCCATTCACCATTGTCATGATTTAACCCCAGCTGGCAACTAAGCACCACACAGCCGCTCGCTCACTCCCCCCCAGTGGGATGGGGGAGAGAATCGGAATGGTAAAAGTGAGAAAACTCATGGGTTGAGATAAAGACAGTTTAACAGGCAAAGCAAAAGCCACGCATGCAAGCAAAGCAAAACAAGGAATTCATTCACTGCTTCCCATGGGCAGGCAGGTGTTCAGCCATCTCCAGGAAAGCAGGGCTCCATCACACCTAACAGTTACTTGGGAAGACAAACGCCATCACTCCAAATGTCCCCCTCTTCCTCCTTCTTCCCCCAGCTTTATATGCTGAGCATGACATCATATGGTATGGAATATCCCTTTGGTCAGTTGGGGTCAGCTGTCCTGGCTCTGTCCCCTCCCAACTTCTTGTGCACTCCCAGCCTCCTCACTGGTGGGCTGGCGTGAGGAGCAGAAAAGGCCTTGACTCTGTGTAAGCACTGCTCAGCAATAACGAAAACATCTCTGTATTATCAACACTGTTTTCAGCACAAATCCAAAACCTAGCCCCATACCAGCTACTATGAAGAAAATTAACTCTACCCCAGCCAAAACCAGGACAACCATACAGTGACATCTACATCTGATCTCACTTTATACTTGATGGAAATTCAGAGAGCATCATTAATGACGTGAACAGTGAGAGTCTCTTATTCTACATAGTAGAGTTACAAATACTACATATTCTTATTCTAGCAGTTGTCCAAACAGATCAGATAAACTGAAGGCTGTCAGTAAAGAATGCATAGTGTGAAACAACCTTGCATTGGGAATGAAGACAAGAAAGCAAGGCTCCCCATTCTCAGGGGGTTTTTTTAAACTAGATTGTACAGTAATCTATGTCAAGAAATAACTATTTTTACATGTATTTCACACAAGGATAAAGGCTAGGATTCAAACTGTCAGCTCTTAGCACCAGTGTTGTTCCTCTGTACTGCTTAAAGTACAGATGAACCTTCTGGAATTGTTACCACCATCTCACCTTTTCAGAGGGTTTGTCATCTGAAAGCCACAACATTTGAGAATAAAAAATGAACAGAAATACTCAGGCACTCAGCTTTCCCTTAAAATAAGTAGGAACCCAGATTCTGTACTGAAGTGTCTTTGGGAACCCAGTCTGGATCTACTTCAGATCTGTCTTGTTTCAGCCTAGACAGTTTCTCCCAGACCTGACTCCATAGACTCCAGCTGGTCAAAGCCAGAATGGGATCTTGGAGAGGAAGATGAAACAAAGGCTGTGTTTTGGACACCAAGTATGGGGAATATCAGCTGACTCTCTGCTTGCAAACTTATCACCAACTTCCTACCATGACAGCCTTAATGAAAGTGCCAGAAAGCAAAAAGCTAGGAAATATGCAAATGTGGCACCTCTATGTCATCGACAGTATGTCTAACCATGTTTGAATGATTGGTTGTTCACTGCTGACCCCAGGCTGTTTGCTTGTCCTAGGAGGGACTAGAAGATACTACTGAACAAGTCCACAGCCTTTCTGTGTCCAAAAGTGTCCAGAAAGGTCCACCTTGCCCTTAGTTGAGTCACCAATCTCCCAGAAATTCTTGTTTTGGAGAAAGGGAAGCCCAGATTCTTCCACTGACCGTTGCGATTATTTGGTTTCCATTAAACCTTGTTTCAAAGACTTAAGCCAGCATCTACTTGAAGAATAGTGACTTAATCCCTCTGTGTTTCAAGTCCCCAGCTGGGGACTGAGGGTGATGCTACACTCTCTATTCAGGAATTCATCAGAGATTGTGTTTCCGAGCCCATGCTTTTGCAGTACCTGACTCAGCAAAGCCACTGGGTGCTAATGTAATGCAAACAGCTACTTGCAATAAAGCATGATAAATAGTTTGTTGTCTTTCTTTCCCTTCCAAGACCTGTTTATTCAATTCTAAATAGTTAAGTAAAAATACTTAAAAGAAACAACAGACATACATTACAACAAGAGTCAGCCAGCCATTTCATCCAAAAGGATTAATGCCAAAGCTGAATCTGTCAGTCTATCATTATTTCTCACTTGATTAATCCAAACCCCATCAAAGCCTGTTCAAAGAATCCCACTGACTTTCATGGGGTTTGGATCAGCTGTTTTGCAATTTTCCCAAAGCAAACAAAACCGGCATGGTGAAAGAAATGTGAAGAGACAGGAGAAATACAAAGACCAAAACTAGATATTTAGCATCCCCTAATCAGGAGGCAACTTTATCCCATGGGATCACCAAAAAAAAAAAAAAGTTTGGAGATATGAACAAATTCTGAAAGACAGGACAGAGCCTGCAGCCCGCTGACTCATAAGTGAGGAGGGCTCTGTGCAGTTCTTCCCGCACGGTAAGCACAGGGCTGATTTCCCTTAAATGAGAGCCTGTGCTTACAGGCAGTTACGAGGATCAACTGAGGAGCTCTTAGCTCTCAACTTCACTTGTTGTCTGGTGACTTTGGTACAGATCTTCTGCAGGCTCCTGGTCGCATCTGCCAGCCTTCTGTAGGCTTCTCATATACCTTGAGTCTACAGATATAGCTTGGGCATAGGGACACAGGATGCTCATTTGTGGGCAACCAAATCCCATGCCGTATGTGTCAGTGAGACCTGTGGTAACTTCTTCTCTGTGTGTTTAAGAGAACTGGTTGGATTAAGAGAACTGGTTGGAGCTGTGCCCCACTAGTTCAGGAACTGCAGCCAAATGCACACACAGGGAATCGATCGCCTTTCTTTCCAACAGAATAGCACCTAAAGGGAGTAAATCTATCAGCTGCTCTACACAGTCCTTAATGAAAGATGGAAACCCAGCTAAAGCATCATTAAAGTTTCTTCTGGTCACTTTGTAACGTTGGAAGGTCACACACGTAACACAAGCTGGTTAGTTTTGAACTCATTACCTAATAAAGACAAATTACTCACAGAACTGGAATTTGGTGGTTTCTGAGGGATCAGTGATCATAGCCTGATAACAGTCCTTATAGGAAAATGGAAGTGTCTCAACCCATCATTTATATCCTTGGTACTTCTGAAAGGCCTCCTCTCTGGCCTGGAAAGATTAATGAGTAAAATCGATTCAGAGGAGGAAAAGCAGATGAAAAATGTACATGAACTCTGAGAGTTTTTTATTAGATATCTAAAGAGGTGTGATTTCACAAGGACAGATGGCAAAGTAAAAACAGAAAGAGTCAGAAAATCAATATGAAATAAACAAAAAAAAAACCCAACAAAGAATAGAAGTGGGACATTTTGAGGTGCACAGAGGTAAATAATGTTTAAGAGCCTAGAGGATTCCTGTCTGAGAGGGCCTATTTGAAAGAGCTTTTAAAATATATCTGAAGCAAAAAGTTTGTGGGTAGAAGGAGTAAAACTATGTCTAATATTATAGAAAAGACAAAGCTGATCAGTAGCACTGTAGAAAAGGTTAGAAAATATTTTGCAGTGTGAGGGCATGAAAAAGCTTAACCTTTTCCTTTTAGCAAAAAGAAGATCTGGTCTGTTGGTCTTTCAACTCAAAATGAGATGCTGTTCTGCACAACATTCACAAGGCTGTTACTGGACTCAGTGCAGGACTTATCAGGAGAAAATCTGCCCTCTGTTGAAGCAGGATTAGGATGAGTTGATCGAGTGTTTCCATCAGTTTTAAACCTTCTGGGCAGTTTGCAGTCTACAGTGATCAAAACTGCTCATAAACTGAGAATGGGGAGATGATAGTCACACCTCATGGACAACCCATGAACTCTGCTGATTGGACTTGAAGGAAGATAAATGACCACCTGGAGAACAAGTGAGACCACAATATAAGAGGGATTTAAAGTAACTGCTAGCACTTCCAGTGATCAGACCAAGCGAGTACATGGAAACAGTTGTGCTGACCCAGCGGAGCAGAGGCAATATCTTAAAACACATTAATATCTTCATTTGAAGGAGTCTGACAGTTTCCAGGGTCCCTGAGTAATACCTTACCAACTGGACCATCCTTCCCCTCTTCATCCCTTAGCATTGACTCGTTTATCTGTCTCCCTTTTTCTCTCCAGACCAGTTTTATCTGACATAGTATTTACGCTTCCATCACAAACATTCTTTTCTCTTTAAGAAAGTGCTTGGGTTTTGTACTCAATATTCACTTTTCTTTCTACACAGCAAAGAACAGGAATGGAGCGCAAATCATATTTCACTTATGCAGATGTGCTGTCTGAAAATGAAAACCATCTCACAAATAATGGCACTTTTCAATCACAATGCATTTGTGCATTGGATGAGGAACAGAAGAGTGTAGAAATAAGCATAGAGGTTGCTTTCTGAGACCAAAACATTACAAAGTGCGCTTAAAAGAGAATCTAGCTAGAGTAGTGCTGCAGCAATCAAAAACCAGAACGTGTTTCTGAAAAGGGCAAGGCTCAACAGAAAAAGAATACCTGTAGCTAAAGGGGTTGAATCCATACTAGCTTTACATTAACTGGTGCAGAGAGATCAGTGTCAACAGGGTCACCCAGATGGGATTCTGGATTAGCAAACTCTAGAAAGCACATGTGCATAAGCATTGCACACCAAACATGCGAAAACCCCAGGGGAGGCTGGTATTCCAGTTGGCAGTCAGTGCTCCATCTCCACTGCAATTACCGTTAGTACTAAGAGGTAGAATGGATCAAAACAAGTCACGCTGGTGTAATACACTAGTTGAGTGAATGTATCTCTTTCCTTGGCCAGCTCTTCAGATAGAGCCTGGCAGACCTGGAAGGATGAAGAGAAGGAGTCACTAAAGATGTGCTGATGTTGTGGAATGATTCCCTAGAAGATAATTTTGCCGTGCACTGGGAAAAGGATGTTTGATGGTGCTCTAACTCGTCACTGGTGGCAGTTGGGCCATCTGTGCCATAGGGCAAGGGAACGTAATCAACTGCCCTGGAAGTGCCTCCCCAGCTGAGGACTGACGTGTATTGCTCTGCTGCCTGTTTTGCTGTCTCTGTATTGCTCTGCTGCTCTGTTGCTCTCTGCTTGCATTACCCTCTGAGCAGTGAGAGTTCAGGCAGCAAACAGTGAGTGTAAAAATACAAAGAAAGGTGATGTTGCAGCCAATGTTTTCAAGAGCTCGCTCACTCTACGTGATTTCGTATTTGGACTTTCTGCATAAGATGTTTTAATATCTTAGGCTGAAATACCAGGCTAAGAAAGCCAGTGATCTAAATTCCTCCTAAGTCTGTGACTCAGTCTGCCCTATGGACAACATACATCCGAAGATGTAGAGCCGACAGAGGGAAGAACCTCTTCCTTCTGGTAAAAGCCACTAGGTGGAAGAACATATGTGGACTTTTGGCTGTTTGATTCTGGACCAAAGCACTGAAGAATTACAAATTCTTAACCTTTCACAAGAGACAGTTCTCCTTACAACATTTCTTAGTGAAGCAATACTTTCATGTATTTTCTTCAGCCACACACTGTACTTTCTTTCTGAATTGTGTTTTCTTTACCTCTGCCCCGAATTTAACTCTAGGATCAAAAATCTGAACTACTGATTATTGTTCTCCTTCTAATTATCAGAAAATGCTTAGTCCTTGTTTAGGTTGAGCACTAATGTGAACCCTGAGCATCATAAACAATGGGATGTGTTCAGAAGTTGCCACCTTTCATGGCTATCCATTAGCGGTTCAAAGTGCATTTACTTTAGGCTAGGACCACACAGAAGTGCACATGATCTGTTAAAAAATCTCAAAGGATGCTGGTAATCTCTCATGATGTGTTAACTCTATGTCTTGTGATCTTGTGGACATTTCTCTGCAGCTTCATGGGTTTGGTTATTCCTTTCTCACTGAAACAGCGTCTCACCTCATCAAACACTCCCTATTCATACGTTAAAACAAAATCTTTTTTTCTTTCCTACCTTTGAATACGTTACAGAAGAAAAAACCTCCAAAGAGAGTTTAGGATGGGAAAGATGAGTCCAAGATGGCCAGAGATTTCCAGAGCTACAATACTCCTACAAACATCTGTCATGGGTTAAAAAAACCCACTATTTAACACGGCTGTCAGAACATGAAAAATGAAAGTTGTTGCAAATCACCTTGAAATCACATGAATTCTTCTAGGGAGTGAGGAGGCTGGAGCTAAGAAAACAGGACTTTTTATTTGTCCTGCCAGTGGGGGAGTCCGTGGTGTGGGTAGGAGCCACATTCAAGGCAGCTAGCGGAGACGGAGGAGTGTTTTCCTTCCTGAGCTCCTGGAACAATTCTTTGGAGGCCTTAAATGACGGGGACAAAGTGAATGCTCTGGTCAGTGGGATTGCTGAGCTGTTTGGGTGTATTTATCCCACAGCCTGACCCTCTGTCAAGCTTTATGCTTTATCATGGCTAAGGCATAGCTGTGTAGTGAACCATGACCACATCCATACAACCACAACTACCATCCAGGACTGAACTTAAGGTCTTTGAAACTGCAAACAGGCCCTCCTACTGCTTGAGCTATGTAGCAACTGAAGGCAAATATATGTAGAGGAGATAGACTTAAGCACTTAGACCGTAAGTGTTTTCTGTGCCAGAGCCTGTAAATTCATAGGAGTGATGTGTTGCACCCATGCGTATTGCAATCCAGAACAGGCTGAAATCATGCCAGTTTGGAGTATTTGGAGAATAGTTCTTATCTATCTTCACTCTTTGGGATAACACAACCTAAGAACTGATTCGATAAACAGATTCATGCAGAGGTCCAACAGAAGCTGGTGATGTTTAAGCACAGACGTGAAATCAAGCAAATGTTTTGTTGAAGTGGAGTTTTTCTTCTGAACAAGACACGCACACAAATCTTAACAAAGTTAAGCAAGGTAATCTCTTTGGACTGCAGCTGAAGGTGCAGAGCTGCAGGGACTTTTTCTACCAAACTGTTGAGGATGAATAAGCATGATTGAGTGCGTAAACCCACAGGACCAACATATCTTCCTGGTTTTGACACCATTATGAGCACAAACAAGAACTAACATATGCTGACTTTTTACACAGCCTCCCTCACTCTCATAACCTCTGTTCCCACTATCCACAGGAAGAAAGAACAAACTCGACAATGTCTCTTGGTTTAATCTAGGCATGTTTACAATTTCAGATACAGCAAGATACAGCTTGACCTCAGGTTAACTTTAAATGAGTCTCCCACCACAGTAACATCTTTTTTTTTTTTAAGTGCCCAAAAAGGAATCAAACTCAATGAACTTCTAATACTTTATCTTTTCCTGATGATACTCAGTGCAAAGACAAATCCATAAAATGCCTATCATATGAGCCTATTATATGACCTGCAAACAGAAAATACAGGTTGAGGATACTGAGTGATGCAGAAAAAACATCTCTCCTGCAGTACTGGTGTCTTCTCCATTCCTTGGAGATTTTTTGTGGGTGGAGAAAGCTCAGAAATCTTCATATTCAAGAAGGGACTCACTGATAACTTTTATATAGCCTAAATGTCAGCTAGCACATTGCACTGCTCATCGCATCAAGCACACTAAACATGACCTGCTTGAAAACGGACTGGGTTTTGTTTTGGCAGCAGAATAACTTGGTTAGCATTCACGCTTAAGGGAGATGGGGCAAGGGGGGGAAGGGACATGCAAGCAGGCTGTGATTTCAAACAGCCTCAATGTGTCTGCAAAGTGATCCCGTAGACACAAACCCTGTCTTTTGAAGTGCAAGTGCCAAACTGTGTGTCTATCAGAGTGCACCAGGCGAAACACATTTGTTCCTCTATTCAACTGTTTGTTACACGTCTGCAAACTGAAATTAGGAAAATCCAGTCAAGGCAAGCGACTGAGTTCAATATCTTGTCTCTGACAGCGAGCAATGAGGAAAGCATAGAAGAAACAAGATGAGGCTAGAGCTGCATTTCCCATGGCTATATCCTACCAGTTTGGGGAGATCAGGAGCTTAGGACTGTCTAAACCACTGGATTTATGTTCCAGGCATTTCTCTAATCCCTTTTTAATCCCATTTATGAAGTTGCTTTCCATAACATTCTGCCATTCAGTTACATATCTGAAATACTGCAGACTTTCTTCCTGTCTTTTCTGGGGA
The DNA here is from genome assembly GCF_018139145.2 of Gymnogyps californianus. NCBI lineage: Eukaryota > Metazoa > Chordata > Aves > Accipitriformes > Cathartidae > Gymnogyps > Gymnogyps californianus. The sequence continues at coordinate 166,584,786 of NC_059472.1, forward strand.
GGTCTCTCCACTCTGAGCCCGTTGACTGCATTTTGCCTTCAGTCTTTAAAGCAGTCTTGCAGAGATCTTACCCTTTGGCCCTGCCTCTTGGCCTCCATCTATTTTTGTAAACAGAAAGCCATTTATTTCCATTATTCTAAGATTGCAGTCTGACAAAAAGTTGAAGTCCACACTGCTGCCAAAAGGAGTGGTCTTCTCCCCCCTTCCTGTGCCATCAGTATGACAATACAGTGAGCCAGATCGGGAAATTGCTCTGGCTGAAAACTAACCAACTCACTCAGTCCATCTCACTACATAGCATTGCATGGACTCATGAAGGTACAAGACAGAAGAGTGAGAGCACGTCGTTAAGAAGAGGAGAGAGGGTGGGATCATTTTTTTCTTCAGTAAGAAGCACATCCTTGCGTCATGAGACTGCATGCTGAAACCATCTCCCTGCCTCCAATACCTCTTTTCCGTCATGACTTTTTTAGTAAGTCCAAAAGGACGTGGACTCCCCAGCCTTTCCCTCCTGGAAGCCACAAAACCACCAGCTGTTTGCAGCCTGAAGGTCAGTGTTCTCTAAACAAGATAGTTTTAGTCAGCAACCGGAAAAGAGCCTTGTATCAAAAATTACTGTGGGAAGCTATCGCTGCATGAGCAGCCCTAGCAGTCTGACTTGCTGCTCTATCCCCCAGCAACATCCCATCATTCATTTTTCTTTCAGTGCTAAAGAATGTGGTTGGTCCATGCCTTTACAGCTCAGATAGCCTTTTCCAGTTGCAACCCATGCCTGCCTCAGCTGTCAGTCACTGCTGAAATCAGGGTGGTATTCACTGGTAAGCCAAAGTTGTGCTTTTTTTCCTTTGTATGGAAGGGCACCTTGCCACCATTTTTATTTTTGTTTTAGACAATGACTTCTTTCTGAGCACCTCAGCAGGAATCATCAGAAGGCACTGCCTTGCACAAAAGAAGAACGTGGCCAGTCATTTTTTCCAGGAACCACAGAAGCCCAGATACCACCAGTGAACAGCCTCTGGGTGGCTCTCAGTTCCTGCAGAGCTCTGCACTCGCTGGCTGGGTCTATGGTAGTAAGTTAAATATGCACGGACAGTGCTCGGAGGCCAACTGGCAGTAAGGGCTCTGTGTGAATATTCTTAAGCTCTGTTACTCCCCAAAAAGGGATTTCTGCTTCCAAACTGCCTTTTGGAAACAGTTCCTGGCCCATGCACAACTAGGAGAATAGCATGGGCTAAGAGCTGTTCCCAATGTACATTTGTATGTACGTATACAGGCAAGCCACCCCAACTGGAGGGGAGAGAACCTAGCTGTAGGACTCATGTCATGATGTTGCAGTTGCCTTCAGGGTCCTTGGGACATTTTATATACCAGTTAATAGTGACTCAGAGCCAGAAAGTATCTCAGCTTTTCTGAGAGGGAGGAGGGACTGACATACTGGAATTATTTACAACATTTCAGCCCGTGTTGCTGAGGTAAAGTACAGAAGGTGCTTCTTATACTCCAGGAGTACAAGAAATAGAACTGATGTACCAAAGGACAACAGTTTTGTCTCTGTCCATGCTGTGTCTTTATTTGACATTGTTTTAAGGGACTGTCACATGCACCATCTGGAATAGTTCAATGGCATATACCTTCACGCACTGTTTAGAGAGAGGTAGTGTGACATTCTAGCCAGTGACCACAGACAAGCTGGGAAGCTATTCTTTCATCCAGTCTTAGCTATATAAAAGTTCAAGGTCTACCCTACCTTGTTGAACAGTCTCTTTCTAAAATGGTGGAAAAAGAAACCATTAGTTTCATGTTTTATCCCACCTGCCTTAGTTCTCGCTCTGAAAATAGCATGAACTTCCTTCCAGAGGTTCATGCTATACTCCCTGTTCTAGCAGGAGAGCCTAGATGTTTCATTTAGATTAAACAATTAAGGGAGGATTAATCTCTCTTAAGATCAAAAGTCTAAAAGACAATTTGTCCAGTCTTAAGAGAGTCATCTAGGACAAGTCAAGTTAATCGTCTTCTGAAGATGCATATTTCCCTTTTTTCATTGTGAAGAAAGCCAAGGAGATGAACTTGGAATTAAATATCTAATGCCTGGGTATCTACGTTCAGTAAACAGATCTTTCTGTGTGTATGCACAGTAGCTGGCATGATAATTCGCAGTAGAGTCCTGATTTTTCCCTAGGACTCCTACAAATTATTGAAATACTTACAAATAGCAGGAACTTTGCACTTTGTAGCCCTTGGCTTGGGGGATTTGGCTGGCTTTGAGTCAAGTTTTCCCAAGTTTGGTGCAGCAGGAGTGTGCAACCTCAACATAATTCTGCTGGAGATGTGAAGACAGTGCTTGAGAAACAACCACGTATGATGAGAAAAGTAAAAACACAGACAAAAGTGTAATTCGGACCATAAGCAGCTTAAATTGAGATAAAATAAGGCAAGATGAATCTCAGTTGGTACGTCCTACAAACAAAGCAATCCAGTTGAGCAACTTCATGTCTGCTGTAGCTTTCCCAAGCTAGGTGGATGATAGAGTCCCCCACCAAGAGATGGGACAAACCGACCTTGCAGAATATATTTTTTCCTGGCATGTAAGACCTTTGCATTGGATAACCTGCCAGGAATATTTGCTGGGTGAATGAAGACACCTATGTTCATGCAGTAAGAAATGGCTTTTAGCTCTGGGCAGCTATGGGGAGTGGGGATTATCTTTTCATGCGATCCCTTTCGACATGCATTCCTACTAAAGGAAACTCTTATTTCCTTTCTCCCTCTGGCATGGTATTGCCTCTCTAACTCTGCAATGCCATGGGCCAGTCAGGATTGGTTGGTGGAACACAGCCCAAGGGAAACAGCAGGAGATGTTCTGCAGAGTTGCTCCAAGAACATAGGCAAAAGGAATCACGTTGTGATTGCAAAAGACTTGGCAGCTGTAATAAAGCAGAGAAACGGGCTCTGTCCCTCACCTGCAGCTGTTTTCGTTCCTCTTGATGAGATTTCAGAAGTTATTTTTTTGAACGATGATACATAACTTATACCAATAGTTGCACTTGAGCCACTCACTTTTCCTATACCTTTCATAGTCCGTAGACAGAAGTAGGCTTCTCAAAGACACAGAAGAAATATGAAAAAAGGATCAGATTCCTACACATCCTACAAATTCCTATTTCTAATCCTGCAAATTCTGATTTCTCCCCACAGACTATAAAAAAGCCTTAGTCATTAGTCATTAGCTCAGATAGAGTGACGCTATAGATGTCTGAAGTTGGATTAAATTAATCCCACCTGTAGTCTCAACTGTGTAGCCACCCCTTAGCACCAGTGGAGAAAGAAAGGTCTCTACCAAACAATTCACCTGAGCTGTCTTAAATGCCTATCTTAGGACAGGGTGAATACCCTTGAGAAGCACCTTCTCCCGGCATTGACTTTTAAGAAAGTTTCTGCAGCTAGATCTGGATGAACAACTGCTTGGACAGATCTAGTTATGAACCTCCTGCCCTATGTACTTTCCCAGTCCTACCAATGCTGTGATCAAGAAACATGAAAAGATATAAAAATAGCTACATGAAAAAGCTCCTGGGATGACCGTGGGCAGGGATGGCCTGTTTTGTCAGGGGTGATTAACACTATGAATATATTATCTTTGAGTGCATACTGACGAATGCCTTGTTCTTTCCATACCAAGGGGCACGGTTTAAATCTTAGGATATAGTGTCCCAGCCAAAAAAACTGGTTAGTCACCCCAGAGCAACACAGCACGCAAACAGCGTGCACAACCAGAAGACAAGGACACAAGAGCAAAACAAAGGGTATGCCAACATATCATGCTTAGTCCAGCAAAATGAACATTGAGTGGGAATATAAATACATGAGAGAACTCCCACCAGGAAAGGAGTTACTCATTTATGCTGAAAGTCATTATTGGCACAGGAAGAGAGGTTAAAGATTGACCCACCATAAACTTAGGCTGGAAATCAGAAGGCAATTTTGAGTGACTGGAGCAGTTTGGTTCCAGTCTAGGTGATACTGAGTCACAATGTGACCAATGAATAACTTTCTACATCTTAAACAGGGTCTTGAGAGCATTTGGCTGACATATGGGAGAGAGACAGACGTTATTTTGTTTGGATAAGACTTCTGGAGATCTATAAATCAAAAATAACATCTATGTTATTTGAATTTGGTTAAACAAATCTTGTGTTTAGTCATCAGGCAAACTAGATTTTGGTCAATCTCTGCCAGCTGCTTCACATCTTATTTTATCAACCGGACTGAAGAACAGCACATATTTATGTGTCTTTAAGTGCATTCTTGCTCCCTGCAGAATAACGTATGGAAGAGTTCAGCCTCCAGCGCAGCAGACCCAGATGTAAATCCCTGTCATGCCTCTGGATCCCTTTGTGTCCTTGACCAAGTCTCTTTTGTCTTTGATCAGCCTTATCTACCTGTACAGACACAGCCAGAAGAAAGGCACTGGTCCAAATTTTCTGAAGTGTTTGAAGCTTTCAAACTGTCATTGAAATAACAAGGCTATCTCCTCAATTCTAGGGAACCTCGACATGTAACTGTCTTTGAGGATCTGTCTTCTCTCTGTTTCTATTTTGGCCATGTTTTTGCTGATAGAATTGAAGGTGGGAGCACACAAATCCACGTACCTGCCCACGTATGCTACCTGCCAGTCAGCCTACAACAGAGGACTCTTGTGAAAGCCAGTTTGTGATATTAGCGCAGTCTCAGCTGCATTCTATTCCTACCCCTTTTGTTATGAATTTCAAATTTTCCCAGGCATGCAAAAATCTTCATAGCAGCCTGCTTACAGTTCCCTGTTGATTGTTCCAGTCCTTCTCTGCTCTGCCCCCTGCCTGTATTTTCCAGGACTAGAAATATGCCCAAAAGGGAAGACAAACCTGATGCTTTAAAGGGCACTGTTGTGTCCTGCAAGAGAACCTGGGATGCATCTAAACTGCGGGCTCGAGGTACAAGAAGATCTGATGTGGCTCTATGCTACAGACAGCAAAGAGCAGCTTATATCAGCTGATATGTTATATCAGAGCAGCTGCAAGTCAAAGACTAAATAAGAGTGTAGACATCCATTTTGTCCAAATCAATAGCTAAGATTCGCCACATCTCACTTCAGACAGTGATGCTGGGATTCAGCTCCAGATTCATGCACCACCTTCAAGGCTCACTGTTACAGCTTTATATTGTCAGTGGTGGGAAACCAGCACTAGGTGTGATTTATCTGACCTATGTTAGACGTCTACTTTATAGATATAAGGAAAGGAAAAAAAAAACAAAAAACAAAAACAAAAACAAAAAACCACTTGAAACCCCCACTAGAACGTGTAAACGGATGGAGTCATGATCAAATAACTGAGCCAAGAGAAGGGGCAAACTTATTACTGGGAACATTTCTGCTTGAAAGATTCTCTTCTCACTATTACATTTTAAAATTATTACATTTTAAAATGTAATAGTGAGTAATGAGAAATTGGAGGAAGGGCAAAACTGTTGGTAGCTTTATGCATTATGGAACCACCACGCACAGGAAATATGAGTTATTTTTTATACTTATTCTGAGAACGGACCATTTTGTGATCCTGTGGCTGGTTCTCAGTCTTCTAGATGAATTCCTGACTAGGTTTTCACTTTACTAGATACCCATTAAAAGAGCATTTATAGCTCAATTAAGAAAAAAAATAATTCTATTAATTTTTAAACTACTTTCCACCACCCCCAATCCTTTCGAACAAGATTTTTAAAAAAAAAAAAAAAGCTGCTTTACTGCAAGGATAGTTAAACTTTAGCTGCGAAAGAGAACTGAACCACAGTTCATCTGTGAAAAGCCAAACATAAACTAAAACACTGTAGCAATTAATATGTTAGATTCTTTTTGAAGGTGTCTGGAGTTGGCAGTGCTTCTCTAGGTCAGATTATGCCAAGAGAGGGTCTTCAGAAGAACGGGTCTCACTTTCAGTTGTGAGTTAATCGGGGTGGTTTAGAGGGATTCGATCCACTTCCATTCTACTTCTCTGTGCCACAGTTTGCTCATTCCGGAAAAGTGCATTTGCTTGTGGCTTCTGAATATTCAGCAACAGTGGCTGGATGTTCAGTCCACAGGACCATGGGTACTGGTCGCATGCAGTTGATCTACATGTACACGAGGTTCAACACATCAACAGCCTCCCTGCACGCATGCTGGATGATGCACACACCCATATTTCTGCAAAGATTTTCGTAGATGTAAGTACAGGAATCTTAAGTGCACTTCCCAGCATCATGCGATGAGGACAGGGATGTATGGTTGCATATTCACCCCCTTCTTTAAACCAGCTGGCAACCACATCTACTGTCATGAAAAGCTGCAGCAGTAAAAGTTGATTGCACTTGCCTTGAAAATCACACCGTATCTTTTTATCCAGTGCAGGTAAATGTGGGATTCATTGTACCTTCCTGTGAGCAAGCTGAAAGTTAAGCATCCGGCCTATCCGCAGCAAGTTCTGAAGTGAACTTTGTGTTCATTTCAGTCCCACTAAATGTTTCCAATTACTGTGAAACAGTATTTTCAGGATCTTCATTTATTAAAAAAATTGTGATCTTTGTTGCAACTGAACCAGATCTGGTTTGGTTTTGGCATTTCTTACCTTGTCTTGGAATGGAAATATCAAGCTTTGACCTGCTGTAGTTACAATATCTCCTACTTCTGTATTTAACCTTTGTTTCCCAGTCATTGTCAAATGTGATCACTGTAACTACCATGATTTGTTAACTCCTGCTGTGGAAATCTTCAGCTGAGAAGGCTTCCCTTTTTGAAATGTCTTGTGTTTGAATCTCTCTACTAGAGGATCATTTGAAGTGACATTACCTCATTCCAGTTCCCTTCCATTTATGTTCCTTGTTCCTGTAACAGCCTGAATGCTACCAAGTGTTGAGAATACTTCTTTATTCCCATTTTCTGCAAGCTATATAAGGCAAAACCAACGTTGTATGGTATATATAAGCCTTACTATTGCAGCAGATGGATATTCAAGAAGTTTTAACATATTCAGTGACTTTGGTTAGAGCACAACTTTATTCCAAGCAATGCCAGAAAGCGTGCAGGACCATGAATTCAGTGCTGATTTGACCATCTCAGAAAGAAAACTTGTACATCCCTGGACAGCTGCAATTCTAGCTTCAGTTTGCACAAAATTTGTGCATTTTTCTTCTGGCGTACAAAATAGCACTGAGATCTGCCTGGGCTGGGGGAACCAGCTCACACCTCAGCTGAATTGTCATGTCAAGTTTCAGGTTATGCAGTTCAAGGAATACATGGACAAATAGGAAAAAGAAGATAACGACAATGATCAGAGGGTCAGTCTGACTGAAAAGTCTGGGTTTGCTCAACATTCAGAAGAGAAAACTGAAATGAGATATGCTATGAGGTTCTTTGCACCTGCCTTTGAACATCAATTTCTAAACTTCAGTCTTATCTCTCATTTTCTTTTTCTGAGCTGTTTATAGCAAAGCTTGCTCCTCTCCTTGCAACTTAATATCCTCAAAGTGCATTGAGGAACGCACCTCTTGCAGCTCGCCTGTCCCAAGCCACCAGTCCAAACCTGCTGCTGCCTGCCCTAGAAGGAATGATTCTGCTCGCTGGAGTCAGTGTAGGTTGTGAACCTGCAGTGAGCCAAATACTCAAAGAAAAACTGAAACTAGTGAGGCTCCCAACACATTGAGGTATTTGGAGTCCCAGTTTTCTTCAAACTTTTTACCTTTCTCTCCTAGCTGCCCAAGAGATCCCATTGCCTTTCAGTGAAGGCTTAGATTTCACGGGTGCACTTAGGTCTTCACTGAGCTTGCAGATGAGCCCAGGATCTGCACAGGATCTCCTTTTTCTACTCCATCTCTCCTTCTCATCTCTCTCCATCTTCCTCTCTGGGTAATCCATTTCTAAAAAAACAACTTCACATATGGTTGAATTAGTTGTCATTCTTGGTTTCTAAAAACAGAGCAATTCCTTTAAGTTTATCCAGCAAAAAGTTGCCTGTGATTCCCCCAGATTTCAATTCCAACTGAAACAGTATAGAAAAAAGGGCATACACATCTGGTCGCAAGAGGAAGAACAAAAGTTGTTGATGAAGCAAATCCTAGATTATCCTGGAAAAAATGAGGCTTGGTGCTGAGACTGAAATAGACTGTGCTGAGCACATCCCGCCAGGAAGAAAAAAAATGCCAAATACACTAGATCTAATTCTGCAGGGTACAGAGCATGCTTAGCTCTCACTGGAAGTAATGGGAAAGTAGATGTAGCTTAGCATCTCGTACAAATGGGCCTGACACAACCCTCTGCTGACGATAACTCAGCAAATCCTTGTCATCGTGATTCAGTAGCTGTATGCACTTTCCAGCTGGTGTCTCTTTTCAGACATTATTCTGAAGCATGCATGCACTCTGATCAGTCTACTGACTCCGATTTTATACATGTGAAAATTAGAACAGAACCAGAATAAAGCCTTTAGAAAAATCTTTTGAGCAGATGGTTCTGCTACTGGGCCCCCTTTCAAAGACTATGTCATTCTTGGGAAAAATTAATCTTCTTGAAGGAATGTGCAATATTTAATTGTAGTCAAAAACAACGGAGCACATTACTCTGGGCTTCTCAGGCCTTGTCTGGACTTCTCTGGGTTTGAACGCATTTTTGTCTTCATTTCACTTGTGCTTGCAAAATTACTTAAGAATGTTTTGCTGTGCTTGCAACTTGCTTTAGGTTCAAATGACCCTTGTCTAACTTGTCCTAAACGTAATGGGAAAATTACCCACTCGTCAGGTGTTCATTACCTACTCTGTGGTTTGGGGTTTGTTTTAGTAAATCATCTAACTATTTTCAAGGTGTTTTTTAACCTAAAGTTTGCTTAGATTTGTGCATCTGTGTGGCTTTACTCTAAAAGAAACCATTCCACATACATGGAAGAACAAATGAATGCTAGCAATCATTCTGTAAACATTTTTTTAGGGCAATCAGAAAAAAAATATTGTCAACATACTTCTGGGAATATATAAAAGGCAACCCTTAGCAGAACCATGACTTGGGAGGAAGAAACCCACGCAGTCAACATTGCACTCCTCCTAGTAAAGACCTTGTCATGCTGATGGCTTGGTGTAATGACACATGGAAAGGGTGAATATAACTCTGGAAAAAGGGGTAAATAGTAGGAGGTCTGTATATAATAACGTAGTTGTAATTGCATTATAAATAGGAATTAGCAACAATAAGATAATTTTGACTGTGTCAGAATCATTGTAACAGCATAAAATAACTGCTTGTATTTTGATAAGGCTGTTAAAACTCTGAGCAGATAAACAACAACAATTTTTTTTTTTTTAAATCCATGCTTTTTTTGGTAGCCCATTACAAAACTGTGCCCATAGCAAAAGTGCAATAGGACACCAGGATGAGCAGGAGGGCATCTAACGAAGTCTGGATGGAGCTAACTAAGCTCGGGCTTTGCAGAGTGTCTGGTAGGTGAAAAGAGAGTAGCTCATCAAAGACATCCAGCAAACTCCGACAGAGCCAGAGTCCTTGTTCTTACACAGCCTGCCTCCACTGCATTTAGAAAGAGTGTGAAACACTTCTGAATTGAGCTTTGCTTCATGCTCTGTTTCTACAGCTTATTTTTAAAATCAGCCTACAATTAATGCAATTAGTGTAACAGAGGAGGAGTCATTTAGAAGATTTGAAATAACAGAAGCCGTCCACATGGACTTCGACTCACTAGTGATCGTGACAGGGGAAGTTTCTCTTCTGTGATGCTAAAATGATGAGGCAAACATTTTCTTCTTTGACTTTCTGGATTTATTGCCTCCAGGGTGTTGGCATACATTTCAGAGTAAATTTCCAAAAGCAGGGTTATGCTACAGCAATTCCAAAGGTTTGGGGTTTGTTGGGAGGGGCGATGCTAATTAAAAGGATAAAGTAAGATAGACAGCCTTCCCAAATGTGGTAAGATATTTTATTATCACAGTTGGTCGGAGTGCATTCTTTATGAGCCCACAATGTGCTTGACGTTATGCAAGGCATATCTGCCAGCAGAGTAACAGCTTCTTACAATTAACAGATCACAGTTCAGCTCCAATGGTTGACCTCTATGTTTCAGGTCAAAGCATCTGAGATCACTTTCTACAACGGCCCGAATTTTACACTAAACAAAACAAAAACCAAAAAAATGAGGAAGTTTGTCTTGATATCTGTGAATGGCAAAGCACTTACAACCCTGACACATCTTTGAGAAAGAGGTTTAAAGCAAGTGTAGATCCTGTAGAGACTAAGCAGGGAAGACCATGTTCTTAAGTAACACAGAAAGCAGGGTTAGTGGGAAACATGGAGCAAGGAGCTGTGAGCAGGGCTAAGCTGACCTTGTGTCCTCAGTTCCAATCATATCTATCCCACCCTCCAAGTGCTCTAGGAGAAAGAGTCCTCCTCCCCCTGATTTGCAGCTATTGCATTCACCCATACACTAGCTCACACCCAGAACTGTTCATCCCTGTATCAAAGCTAAAGGAAGAAGGAGGCAATCGTCCTTCCCAGCTTCCTCAGTAAATCTGCACGTTTTGAGACCCACCAGGCCCTTGCCATGGTTACTGCCCTCCTCCAAAGGGGACCTGGAGCTGAGGTACATGCAACTGGTTCATCCCTCCCATGGGCTATCAGGATCCTACAGCCATCACTAGACCTGCCTCAGGGCGCAGGTGGCCGAAACAGAGCTCTTTGCAAATGACAAGAAAATAGAAAAGCACTCTATTTTTAAAAGCTTTTAAAGAGAGATTTCCTCCACTCCCCTTCAATGGAGCTCCACTAAACCTTTGTTTTTTTCTCCCTTGTCTGTGCAATCAGAGCAGGAGCGTGGAGGAAAATATTTCAGTTCTGCATGATGAATTTCTGTTTAAAGAGAAAAAAAACATCCCTAGGGCATTAGCCTTCGGTACTCATGGTAGGAGTTTGCTGACTGTTAACTGCTTCTTGCCTTTGGGACCGTTAGCTAATAACAGACCATCCATTCATTCATTTCTGATAAGGAGACTGTGCTCTTTCTTTTTCATCCTCCTCAGCAAGGAAGGGGACGCCGTGGGCCATAAACTTCCTAGCGTTTCACAAGCACCCTGGGATTTGAAAACTGCTTGTCATAATATTGTAACAGCTTTGCAGCTACGGCAGGCTTGGCAGTAGTCACAACACTTCAGATGCTGGCCAGACAGAAACACATGCTTCATCATATAGGCCAAGTGAATTGTTGGTATACCACCTGAAATTGCAACCTGCAGGTATGGCTCTTCGCCTTAGGGCCAAGACATGTTATGACATGACAGCAAGGAGGATAGTTTGTGGCAGGAGCTGAAAAAGATCTTGCCAGTATTGGAGGAAAGAGCAAACTTAAGGAAACCTTGCAGGTTACATATGGCAGTGTGCAGATTAATTTGCAAACTTGCCGTGCAATTCCCAGAACAGAGGCGGGGGTCCTTCTCAGTGAATGCAGGAGTCATGTCCCTAAACATTTTGTATAACTCTATCCTTCAACTCATTGCAAGCAAACTTGGCATTTCACTTCAGACACAAGACCTGTGGGATCTGACTGGGGTACATGACCCACCTAACTGATAGTTCAGGCACTTGATGTTGCTGAGGACTCACAAACTCACAAACTATCACAGACTGACATGTTATGGTGAGTCTCGTGGTGGTGCTACTGAAGGTAGTAACCACTTAGCCATGTTCTCTCAGCCCCCCCAGGATGCCAGATGATGCAAATCAGCTCAGTTTTAGCACAGGCTATGGTAGCTTATATTGGTCTGCATTTGGCACAGGCAAAGAGCATGGACATCAACCATACTCCATTCGGCTACTGTATGATAAAGGACCACTCTAAGGTAAATTGACCACGTATCTAATGGTTCAAGTAGCCTCCCACAGGATTTACTTCAGAGAAAGTGCAACAGTCCTTGCATTTGGGCAGCTCTGGCATGATATTCCTCAGAAAATCCAACCCTTTAACTGCCTAGAATAGTTGCTTAAGCACAGAGGCAGGAAGAATGATGTCTTTCCCTAAAACATGGGTCGTTTCACTCCAGATTAAATTTTGCCCTTAGTGCAAGCCCATATATCTTCAAATGACCTCACCAGTGAAGGTTCCTTGAAATCCAGACCTCTCCTGCCTTTGAACTCAATGAACCAAGGTGGATGGAAAAGCAGTTTCTTTTTATCAGCTTTCAATGTTTGGCCTCCACAGCATTATCCTTAACCCTTGTCATTACGTAGGAATTGTAGGTGATATAGGAGTGGGATGAGGAGGGACAAGGTCTGCAATAAGGTCACATGCTAACTTCTCTGCTGGGTTCATCTCTACATCTCTGCTGATGGCTTTCTCATAAAATGAACAAAACAAACCTCTAAGGAGAATCATGTCTGAAGGTCTAAACCAGGCGTGCAGTTTGGCATACACCACCCTTTCTAGAGGCTACCTCTGGTCTCTGCTTTCATCTCTTTTCAACAACCACAGTTGAGTTTTCAGAAACTTGGCATTTTCTCAGGTTTCTTGGGACTTGTCCACAGGGAGAGGCAGATTGGAGTAGCCTATTCAACACAGACCCCTGGAGCACAACTCTGGTGACTGAAATTCGGTGTCTGGTGCCATCTGAGATCCTCTTAAGTCTCGTCATGAGAAAATACCCTTGATAAGAACAAATGTAAATTCATCCAAAGGAAAAAAAGTCCTACTAAGGCATCTGTAGAAGGCCTTCTGTGTCACTTCCAAAAGACTGATAATCGCAATAATTTTAATTCTTCTTTCTAATACCCTTATGCAAAAAGCCTGTCGTGACTTTGTGAATATGTATCCTACACCACAGTTTGTTGACTTGGAGATGTTACCAACTTGTGATGGCCAGGACCCATTTTTTTCCCCCAAGACATACCAAATCCTAGAAAATGAGGTCAGAAGGAGCCCTCAGAAATCCCATGGTCATCACCACATGACGGCCAAGTCTGTTAAGCCCTTCCCACCATATCTATCTATTTGTTCTTAAAAACCCCAAGTGACAGAAGCCATGTGCTCCTCTCCAGGCAATCGGTTTTGGTATTTCATTATCCTTTTGTCAAAAAGTTTTCCTGGTCTTGAATTCAAATCTCCTTTATTTCAGCTGAAGTCCATGGTCCTTTGTTCATGTTGAGAAACACGGTGATGGGACCATTTCAAACACATCATTTAAATATTTACATGGCTTTCTGACTCCAGACAAAATGAGACTCATAAAAACCTTGCTCAGGCCAAAAATGCACTGAAGGATTTTGATAGGAAAGACATCACAGCAATACTATATTTATTACAGAAAAAAAAAAAACCCAACCTCAAATAATATCGACCTAGTGACCTTAGAAGTTCTAGGGTTTAACTGTAAGTATAAGCTGTTAATATATAGCATGCTATATCATATCACCTAAACAACCTTAAGTCTGCCTTATATGAGCAGTAAGCATTTATTTATATTTAAGATGTGTTTCCAGACAAGATAACTTGGAAATACTCTCCAGGCTGTTTCTTTTTTCCTTCCCTTTCCCTTTCCCTTTCCCTTTCCCTTTCCCTTTCCTTTCCTTTCCTTTCCTTTCCTTTCCTTTCCTTTCCTTTCCTTTCCTCGCCTCGCCTCGCCTCGCCTCGCCTCGCCTCGCCTCTCCTCTCCTCTCCTCTCCTCTCCTCTCCTCTCTTCTCTTCTCTTCCCTTCCCTTCTCTTCTCTTCTCTTCTCTTCTCTTCTCTTCTCTCTTCTGCCTTGCCTTGCCTTGCCTTGCCTGCCTGCCTTTCTCCTTCTTTCAAAAGAATAGAGTGCATTATCAGCATAATTTCTTGAAAAAATGAAGGGTTTTTTGTTTGTTTGTTTTAGCTCTTTTCCCATTTCTCTGGAGGTTCCTTCCTCAATAATGCTGGAAACTTCTAGACAATTTCAATTGAAACAGGGCTGGGAGTCTCACGGGTAATAAAGTTCTTACAAGATTCATGAAAATCAGTAGCTGATTTTTTCAGATTTTCAGAGGAAAAAGGTACAAATCCGTGCCCAAAGTAAGATGGGCAGGTTGAATTCACTCATTATACATATATTTAGTAGCAACCACCTAGCTGATCAGGATGTAGGTACTGCCTTGCCAACTCACACAGGCACACCTTTCAGCATGGAAATAACCCGGACTAACCCATCACAGACTGGCTCTTTCCTAATGGAAGTGTCATAGGAGATTTGGAGGAGTATCAGTGAGGGGCCAGAAATCCTTAAGAACGCAGTTTTGTTACATTCCCTGACATGCCTTTTTTACCAACGAAGAATCTTGGATGTCGACCATCAGTTTATCTTCCCTACCTTTAGTCATCAAAAAGTTAAACATGTTAATAAAGTTAGAATCTCTGTCAATGAAGAAAGAAGTCAACACTTCCAAAGGGCAAGTCTTCCCCTGTTAAAATAAGTGCATAAGATACTTGGGACGAATTGCACCCTAGTACATCCAGTAGCTGTTGAAGGAACTTGCATGACTAGATGCTCACCTTGTCAACAGCAAGTTAGATAAATTGTTTGCCTAAGGCCTATAAAAATTCTATAGAAGAGGACTTAGCAGAGAAAAAAAATCCCAAAACTAGCCTCTCCCTCACTCTTCACTACTTTATGTTTGCCTTCCAATTAGGCAATGTTGACTCTTGTGCTTTCTCCTTGCCTTCTAACAATTGACATGAGTAATTGAATTTAGCAAATAATTACGGTGTTATACAAGTGATACAGACCCAGCCCTGCAGCTCCCACTGCTTTGGCCTCTCAGAGCATGGAGGAATGGAAGGTCATCTTTTTCTGATGACTTGATGCTCATAGTGAGGAGGGTGGGATGACGAGGCTCACACAAAAACCCCCTACTCTTCAGCGTAACACAGCTTTTTTGTTTGCTCTTCGGTTAAACTTTTCCACTGAGCGTTATGCAAATATTTGCACTTGTGGGTGCAACACAAGCACTAACCTTCTCTGCAGGTTGTAGAGCACTTAGACTTTATTGGCACAGACATGGGTATTTCGTTGGCCATTGCTCCCCATCCTATGGAAGCATAAATTGCACCACTGCCAAAGAGGTGGTCTCACCCTCCCTCTGCCCATCTGCCCACTCATTCCTGACCTCCCATGCCATATTTTAGTAAGCGATGCCACAGACATTCCTGTGACAACCATATAGGCTGATTCATGAAACCTCTTGGGTTAAAACTAACCCAATAGAAAATGTAATTAGGTTTATTCTGGATCAGCTTGCCATCCTGGTTCAAGACAGCCTGCATGAATGTAATGGCTTGGCCAAAACGTTAACAGAGAAAGACTTGGAGGGGAGCAAGAGTTCAGAGTTAAATACTGAATGTTTAACATATAGGGACTTAATGTTAATTGAGAGGAATCTCATCCTGAGTTGTCTGTTAAGGCATTAATAATTCAGCTGCAATAGGCTGTCCATAGTGCTTGAATGGGCAATTTGGCTGTCCCAACAGTGCCCGTATAGTGAATGATATACAAAAAGAGCTTGTGCTGTGGCAAGAAGTCACTCTAAGGCAAACTTACAGGTTCCTTTTTGTGTGTACCATATTGTTCAAATCTTTTGAGTGCTTATTGGCAAACAGTCCCTGAAGAAGCATCAGTCCAAGCTTGACAGTCCCACCTTAAGATACATGGCTGAGCTAGGTGAAACAAAACATCTGGAGCTGCTAATTGCTCTTTGATGTGGGAAAAAGGAATCCAGATAACTGATTTAAACTTGACACTCTACTTGCATAGGCATAAAATTCATTGACAACCTTATTCTAAGTCATCAGGCAAGGATTCAAGGGGTTTGGGATCAATTCCCAGCTCTATAACAGTCTGCTTTTATAACCCCATCAAGTCACTTTATTTCTCTATGATTCTGTTCACCATCTGTAAGCAAGACATTTTTTGCCTGACTCATCTGCTAAGAAGCTAAATTCTTAGAGTAGGAGCCATAAATCTTACCATAACTGCAGTGTTGAGCAAAACACATTGTTCTCGGTGAGGTGCTGTCGTAACATACTTCTCAGCTTTGTTAGAGCTTTCTCTAGCTTTTGTGAATTTACCAGCAGGGTGAACAGGGTGTCAACAGCAAACCTGGTCATATCATGCACTTCCTTTCCAGCCTCCAGTGTTGTTACCATCTATGTTGATTTCAAGAAAATAATAAACCCCCCCCCTCTGATCAGCATCAAGAAGATTGGATATAGTCTTAAAAGCTGTTTCTTCCCCTTTTTCCCCCTATCCTTTCCCTTTCCCTTTGCCTTTGCCTTTCCCTTTCCCTTTGCTTCCCTTTCCCTTTCCCTTTCCCTTTCCCTTCCCTTCCCTTCCCTTCCCTTCCCTTCCCTTCCCTTCCCTTCCCTTCCCTTCCCTTCCCTTCCCTCCTATAACAATCTTCTCGTCAGGGAAACATTTTACAGTTAGGTTTTCTCAAGAGTCTTCCAATAACTTGTGCTCATAACTTCGTCTGGGTGAACCTGAGTTGCTGAAATCAACATTGTAAAAGTAGGTGACCGCTAAAAAAAATACTAAAAATATGTTTAAGCAAATTTCACTAAAGGATTGGGATTTTTGGGTTCTCTAGTTTTCTTTTATAACATTTCTAAATTAGGCTTTGTCCACTCAAACTCAGCAGACCACAATGCAGTGGCATGATTACAGCTTACTCATCCTTCAAAATAAGTAAATTTTATTTAACTTCGGGATGGATGTAGGGAAACAATTTCTGCTTTAACCAAAGAGAAGGAAAAAGAAAAGCAGTTCTGCGAACAGCAGAACTTACAAACTTTTGTTTCTAGCAGCTCCATCCTATAGTTTCTTTGGTGACTGATTTCACATTGCAGCCTCTCTCTTGGGGGTGGTTCTTTTCTGGAATTTTTCCTCTCCACTCAGCAACCTATTTTCACAAAACTTACAGTAAATTAATATTTACAGGACTTTCATCCATCTGTTAAATTTATTTAAAATTGAGCAACAGGTTCAAAAGTTACTGGGGCAGGGACTGAGAGACCTGACAAGCAGATAGACAGTCAGGGGCAAACCACGTATGGAATAAAATTAAATAAGTGTAATGCTATAAAATAACTGTGATAAATTTGATTGTTTTGATGAGGAAGGCTAGAACTAAATATGACTGACACATATTTTTCCTGCATTCATGAATGCTCTAAGGAACTTTCCCTTATTTTTTTTTACCAGTTCTTGCCATTTACCAGTCCTTCCCTCATTTTTTTGATCCATCAGCAAAGTAATGGCAATAGGATTCTTTCATCAGTGTATAAAGGTCCCCACCATCCTTGGGTTTCACTTATGGTACTTGTTTTTTCGTAGCAGCCTCTCACCCAAGCATATATAAAACACGACTGGAATTGCACAGCTTCCAAGACTGAACTTTGCGTTTTGCTGAGATAGTGAAATGCAATACCGACTGCTAGATAGAAAACAGAGATGTCAGGATTTGAATTACCTCATTTAACTGTCTAGAAATTGTGTATCTATTCTAAAGCAGTCATCCAGGCTCCCTCTAGAGTTCATGAAGAGAGGTCGGCTTCTCCAGAGAGCAGCTCATCCTGGGCTAGGGTAGGTTTCTAAGGTGAATCTCTCTCTGGTACAACACTTACATAACTAGTTTAGACTGGATGTCAGTCTTTAAATGTTTAAATTTCAGTGAGTTGAATCCCACTTACTACAAGAGAAGGCTGTAAAACCCTATAAAGCAGGTGTATCAAAGATATTGTGAAACCTAACGTCGAGAAATCAATGACCTGGCCAATCCATTATGCAAGCCTGTTGGACCTGCACCTTATTCAGACAAGGGGAGAGAAATGGTTGGTGCAACTACTTTTGGAACCCAAGTAACCAGTTCAAATGTGAGACTCAGTGATGAATCTGGAGCATTTTCTGGATTCAGACCAGAGCCTTAATCACAAAGTGGTCCATCCCTAGGAAATTAAAAGTCATACAGTGGATGAGTTTATTTATTTAAAGAACAGGTTAAGAGTGACATCAGGATAGCACTCATGCCTTACTCAACCCTGCCAGTGTATTACCTCTCAGAATAATGAGTCACTTTGGGGATGTGACCATAGATGTTCCTCTCAGGTAGGCTATAGAGAGGTGTCATGTTAGATACGCAGGAACCACAGTCCATCCAGAGTCTCCAGCACTAAAAACCCTCCTTGGATGAGAAAGAAAAATATATCATTGTCCACTAGCACATAGTAGCCTCAGCTGCAAGAAGGTTGGATGATTCCCACACATTAGCTCACTCAGTAACAAAAGACAAAATGGACATTACGCTGGGATGGTTAACACAGATATTAGGGAGTAGTGGGGGTGGTTTATAGGGTTTTCTAATACAGAGTCATTGCTTTAAGAAACCAGGCTAAAAGCTAGGGTAAATAAAAACTGGAATAAAACAAAACAGATTTCACAGAAGCTGCCACATGGGATTCACTGAACTGAACATTGGTTGTCTAAAATATAAGCTTCTCCCCTCCGCAAGTTGTGCAGACTACGTGCTCAAAGGTACCACCAAAGGATGATACCTCACCAAGTCACCTTCTGGAAATGCCTGCCTCTCTCCACCGACTCAAGAGGGAGCCTAGACCACTCACTTTGACTGGACACTTAACTTTTAGACATGTAACCTTAGGTGAGATAGCCTGATCTTTGTGTAGTAGCATCACATCAGTGAATGAAGACCAAAAAGACTCCTCACTTTGTTGTTTTTAATGCTGTTAGTGAACATAATGTCTTCTTTTCCACCTTCAGGAATGCTGTGGCTGTTGCAGGAGAAAGAGCTGACCAGAGTCTTTCATTTGTGGTTGATTCCATGTGAAGAAATTAACCCTTGCAGGGACTACACCTTCACTTTCAGATGTCTGAATCTGAGGTTGAATCTCATCTCTAATTTTAGCTGTCTAAATATGCAAGCTGAATCCCACCTGAAGTAATTGTCCTACAGGAAGTCTCACAGGAATGGGGGTTCTTAGTTTTTTGGGTTTAAAGTCATTCAAATCCTAAACAAGGGGCTTAATTTCTTGGCTGACCTTTGTGTTCTAGGAAGATAAATGACCTGAATAACCCTCCAGACTCATTCAGTAAGTCGGTGGCAAACCTCTGCAGTCTCTGACCATAACCCAATCCACTACAAAAGAACTTTTCTTTACCATTTAATACAGATTCCCTCTTATTTCAGGCAATTTCGTTACATAATGCATAAGGAAATATATGTGGCTCTGTATTCAAGTAACAGCCTAAGCTTCTGCTCTCACTAGACTTAATTTGGGACCCGCTCCCCTTGAATGGAGAGAGACCGTCTTTTTCATGGCTGTCTGAACCTATTCAGGGCCAATTTATACTCACCCAGTGACAAAACTGTTCTGTAGCTCACACAGCACTTTTTCCTCCCCACCCCTCACCCACTCCCCATGTCTCATCTCACACCCACAAAGGTTTATGGTCTAGCCTGAGATGTTCTGCTTGACAACCGCAGTTCCTGTACTCACCAGCTCAAACGAGTCTTTGGGGCTGCCTCCTTGGATGCACTTGTGCGTGCTGGTGGACTCTACCCTCACGAAGGCAATGAAATGCAGATTTTTAGCAACCAGCACAGATTTTTAGCAACCAGCACTTGGACAACTGGCTCAGTGAATTGCTAGACACTGATTCACCTCTTCTGGAAATGGATTAGTTCCAACCAGCTGAATATCTCCAGGCAAAGCTCAGTTAAAAATTACTGACATCTCGCAGAAATGCTGGACCAACTTTCTATTTCAAGACTCTTCTGTCCGTGTAGCATGTTCCCCACTGCCTGCCTTCTGTTTTTTTCAAGGCTGTCTGCTGGGAGTAATGTTCTTGATGTTTATCATCTTCTGAAATCATAAATTCCTGCCTTTATTAGCTTACTAGAAACTCTCTTCGAGTTAACGAGTATGCAGTATCTTCAACTGGAGTCTGAGCAGCAGCAGGGGATGGACAGTAAAAATGGGATTAATTTCACCTAACTTCAGCCATTGAGTTGTCTAGCTGAAGCTAATCCTCTAGGCTCCCTCTAGAGTCATTAGAGAAAGAAGACAACACTGGCTTTCATTCCCACCTAAAGATAAGCATCTGAAATATCCTAGAAAAGTAGCTTTAAATGGCTGAAGTTAAGGACATGAGTATTGCTCTCATGTTGGACAATCTTTATACTATTTGCTGTACTCCGGGAAGTCTCTTACCTCTCAGCTAAAAATGTATTCCTCTCTGAAATTTAGGCACGCAGCGATCAGCTCTCCCTTTTATCTTTGACACATTTCCCTCCCACATCTCTGGCACAGTGATTTTGGGGTTTTCTCCCCACTCCCTGCTCCCTACTGATACTATTTGGCATAAACAAGGTTCTGTTTGTTATCTTCTTGCCACTGCACGTGCATGAGTGTATACAAATGCATGTTCATATGCGAAGGAAGTCTAGACACGTGCATCTGGAATCTAGACATGATTCAATTTATCACATTACTTGGCAAAGGAGGAGAGAAAGAGAAGAAATCTCAGAGAAGTATGTTCAGCCTTGTTCCAGTCTTCAAAACCAACCCAAAACATCTCCATTTAAAACTTTCCACTGAAAAATATCAGATGCGATGAATAAACAAGCAATAAATGCGACTGCACAGCACATGGAGCAATGACATTGCTGTTGCACAAGGAGAGTCTGATATTTTGACATTTGTTTTCCTCTCAAACTGGAACGAAGTCAAAATATTTAAACTTTCCTGGAGGGAAATATTTCAGTTTAGAAAGGTCAACTTTTCATCTCAACACATGAGATTGACATCAACAGGAGACCGATGAAATGCTTCCCTTTCATTTAACGTTACCCATTGAGTCAAGCTAACGCCACATGGAAGATGTCGCTTTGGGTCTCTCTTTCTGCCATGATCCCTGTGGACCCAGTTCTTTGGCAGGGCTCCTTCTCCAATGATGCGTAGCATTTTTTGCTTTCCTTTCTTTGTTGCCCCAAACAGCCCGAGCGCAGACAATAGGACTGTGCTGCCAATACGATTAAAAATTTTCTGTGACTTCATGTATATAATAATGGGATACAGTACTGGCTTCTTCCCTAACTCTGACCATCCAGGCTCTTCTGCTACAAACAGCTGCCATCTGCCATCTCACTGAAGGACCAATATCATAGTACCACAGGGATTCAGTGGTTTGAACACAGATGTCTACAATTGCAGGGCCACAAGGCATCTGCGTGGCCTTCAGCTGCCACTCCAAAAGGGCACGGGTCTCCCTTAAATCCAGTGTCCCATCTGCCAGCCTCACACGGATATGCTGGATAGCACAAGCTACCTCAGAAAACACTAAGCGTCTACATTTTGGAAAATGAATTCCACTCCTAGTGTGAAGGGATATTATTTAGGATAAGCAATGAATAAGACCTGCTCTAGACAAGTAGAGAGAAAATTTGATTTAGAGGTGACAGAAGGTAATGCTTAAGCTGCAACTGCATGAATCTTTTGTAGCCTGTTCCCTTCCTTACCACACTTCTACAAAACAGGTCATTTGTCTCTTTATTGACCCTCTCTTTATTGACCCAGATGGCCAAGGACTTCATTTGTCTCATTGTTTCTGGCAGGGCAACGCACACAAATCCTTCCTTCCTTAGCTGCTCTGGAATTAATGAGCATTGATTCATTTCCATTTATTGGGAGATAAGAGTTTAAATAGTTGGCTCACTAAGTCCGGCTTCCTGTGGCACCTGCAGTTTGTTTCTGTTTCTCCTTCAACTCTTTCACTCTCTCTCTGATACATGAAATAATTGTATCCTGAAAATGTGAAACCAGAAGACATTTCACTGCTTAGTTCACTAGATCCAGACCAGGCACCATCTGGGATACTGTAAACAGCTTTTTCTGAACTGGTTCAACCTCTGGTCAATGCTGGGCATACAGGCTCTTCCGTGGACCTTCCTGGACATGGCAGAACATCACCTACAGGACTTCCTGCCACAAAAGAGGCTTTGAAGAAGGTTAAATACTTTAAATAGCCTCCACTTCAGTGAAGCAAAATTGGGAAACTTTAATGACTTGCTCAAGTCCTGGGACAGGGAAAAAAACATGATTTCCACATCCAAGCCTGCAAAAACACAAACAAAATGAAAAAGTAATCTACCAAGTTAAGACCCTATGGAGAGAGGGGGAGATTGTTATGAAAATGGTCTCCTGCTACAATGATTGAACAACATAATTTTTAATTAAATTCCACCCTAAGATCCAATCTGGTGCTCAAAAGAACCAATAAATGTGTAAGCTGTATGACTGGCTGCATGAGGTTCCCTGCCTGTGCTCCAGCATCACTTCAGCATCACTGAATCATAGAAAAATAGACACAAAAAGGACCTCAAAATATCATCTGATCATCTCCCTGCCTCAAGCTAAGAACAACCCTCCCTCAGCCATCCCCAAACATATTTATTTCATTTTTTCTCCATAACATCCTAAACTGAGATTACTACTTTCTGCTTAGGCAGAAGAGGATAAATTTCCACCAGCTGAGAAGCTGCAAGACTGTCTCTCAACTAGGATCTGTCATGGTTTGACCCCAGCCAGCAACTCAGCACCACGCAGCCGCTCCCCCCTCCCCCCACTCCCAGTGGGATGGGAAGAAGGATCGGGGAAAAAAAAAGTAAAACTCATGGGTTGAGATAAGAACAGTTTAATAGCTAAAGAAAAATAAAATATAATATTAACTAATTATAATAATAATTGTAATGAAAAGGAATGTCAAAAAAAAAAGATAAATAAAACCCAAGCAAAAAAAACCAGTGATGCACAATGCAATTGCTCACCACCCGCTGACCGATGCCCCAGCAGCGATCCGCCCCTCCCAGCCAACTCCCCCCTGTTTATATACTGGGCATGACGTTCCATGGTATGGAATACCCCTTGGGCTAGTTCGGGTCAGCTGTCCTGGCCGTGCTCCCTCCCAGCTTCTTGCACACCTGCTTGCTGGCAGAGCATGGGAAACTGAAAATCCTTGACTTACTTAAGAAAAGCGCTACTTAGCAACAACTAAACCATCAGCGTGTTATCAACATTATTCTCACACTAAATCCAAAAGACAGCACTGTACCAGCTACTAAGAAGAAAATTAACTCCATCCCAGCCAAAACCAGGACAGGAACACTTGGAGAAAATTGGAGATAAGAAGGAGAGAGGAAGAATGAATCTCCCCTAGTTCTCAACATGCTCAGTTATAACATTAAGACTGATGCTTCCAATACAACACATTAATTTATTCTTTTCACAGTCCTGCACACTGAGAGCGAGCCCAGAATGCACTGCCAAAGGCATCTCTGTGAGAACTGTTTCGATTCAAAGATCTCATCTCTTCGAAAGATAGGACCTTGTTGTTTCTGACTACATCGATGCTGAAAGAACAGGGATCCCTGATTTGGAAATTTTATTATCAAACGAAATTTAATTTGTCACTCACTTCTGCTAAAGTAGCACTATTTATAACTAAGAAAAGGGTTTTAATAGAGAAGGTGGAAAATGTTCCTAAACTGAAAATACCTAAAATCCTGGCAAAAAGTAAATGTTCCAAAGACTGGTGTGTTTCTTTTCTTTTCTTTCTTTTTTTTTTTTTTTTTTCCATTCTGCTCCCTTATTCTTATGCTTGGCTGAGTAACAGTGTTGAAATGTGCAAGAGCCAACTTCCACCATTTCCTCATGCAGCAAAAAATGTTTATGGAGTGTAACCATACAGTAACCTGATGTATTTTATAGATGGCCTTTAGGTACACAGTTCATGGAAGTGTAGAGCAAGCTAAAGGGGCATGAGGATGTCTCCAAGTTCTGTCTGAAGAAAGCAAGTTTAAGGAAAATCTTAATTCACAGCTGCCAGGTGTAAAAAAAGAGAATCTTTGAGGGAAATATTAAAAACATTTGCATTTCACATATATTAAACAAAATGTTTTCTATTCCTTGTTAATTATTTTATAACATTTCTATTTTTGCTGAAGGGAAAGAAAAAATCCACAACTTTCTTACCAAAGTCTGTTTTCATCCTACAAAGATATTCAGGAATTGTACTGCAACCCAACTGCTTTTTAATGCAAGTTTTTAAAAGTAGTGAAAAACTTAAAAACTAGAACTCTAAGAACAATAGGAAATGCTGAATAGCTTTCAGAGTTCCATTTTAAGAAGGCACTTTTGCCAGCAAAAATAATTTGTTTGTAAAATCTTATCTTCCTAACAGCTGACTAACTACTTATATCTACTGAAAGTGAGGGATCCTTGGATCCTCTTAGGGTTCATAGATTACTATGGGTACATGACCGGAGCCGTTTTGGAGCATTCCTAATAAAATCCTTGGAGTTTCTGGATTAAAAACAATATTGTCCTTTTGAAATGGAAGAAGTTGGTGTAAATATATCAATTTGGAGAAGGTGCTGCTGGATGGAGAGGACATTTTGTTCAGAATCAGTGACCTGATCTCCTGATACAGCCAAAGAAGGCACTCATGAGATGCTCAGGTTCAAACCCTTGTATTAAAGAAGAAGAAAACAGACTGATCATGTAATCCTCTCTGGGCTGTCATTTACTGTGGGGAACAGGGTCTCCCTTGATTTTTACCAGCTCATCTTAGGTTCTGCACAGGTTCTGCATATGTAGGATGAAAGGCACACACACAGACACAGCCATGAACATTTCCACTGCAGTTAGATGGGGCATCTAACTCTCATGCAAATTGACTCAGAAGCTTGGCTCAATAATGTAGATGGTTAAAAAGCTCATACATCCTCTTGCAATGTATTTTGCCCAGGTTTTGTGCATGAGATGCTAACCAGTCCCCTGCTCAGTTTCCTTGTTTAACAAAGTCATGAATGCTCTCAGAAGGACTCCTCAGGCACAAATGAAAAAGCTATAAATGTAATAAAATAGTATGTTGGCGTGGATGGGGATGAGGCTTGTTGGAAGTTTGCTTTGGTTTTTTTACAAGAACTTACTTTTACTAGCCCCTGGCTTGAAACACTAGGAACAACTGAAAGACACTAAAGGCAAATAACATAAGCTGCTCTCTCATTAACAGATGAAAACGACCCAGAAAGCTGTCCCGCAGATGCTTTCCAAACCACTTGTAGTCCTGAAGAGATCAGAAAAGTGCATGCAATTTCTCCTTTGGAAATTCCTACGCAGCAGACAGGTGTGTGTCAGTACTCGTACAAAGGCAGAAAAACTGCTCAGCTTTTTCAATTAAAATATTCCCAATTAATGCTGTAACGTAAAGATTTTGTAATGATTATATTTCTTTTGGCTAAAGGAGCTCAGTAACTTAATTTTTTATCCATCACAATTCTTTCTTTTCCGACTAGCAGACAAAAAGGGAACACAAGATGAACCATTTCTCCATCTGTGTCTCTAACTTAGAAGGTTAGGCAGATCTCTGATTGAAAAACAGATAGAGAAACACTGCTGTCAATGCTAAACAATCAGAAATCCAAGAGGAACGCGTGGTTTTCAGCTGGAGAATATAACTTTATTAAAACTGATTTTGCAGAGATTGTTCCAGTCCAGCAACTCTGTGGAAACTCAAAAAAATGGATTTCCGTTCCTGATATACACAATCAGTTCACCCGTTTCTGGGTAAATTGGCTCCTGGTGTTGTTCTTGGCTACTAATAGCAAACCAAGAACCTACAAGGGCCCGTTCCCAAGCTGTGAAGTGCTCAGTTCAACAGATATCCTCAGGACATCTGGGCATTTATGAATTGATTTTTTGGGCACCACCACAATTCAGTAAATAACCTTTTCAAGAGGGATTGGAATAAGAAAGTTTGAGTTTTACTTTAGTAAAAGAAAAAAGAAAAAATGATACCTGCTCTATATAAAACAGAAAGAGGCTCTATATAAAACTTAGAAGGTTAGGCAGATTTGCTCCAAATTGGAAAACAAAAAGTGAACATCAACTCCATCTTCCTTCATGGAAGAGAATTGCCTTTCTCCCCACTCCTCAGCTCCAAAACTCCCTCTGGGAAACTTGAAGGACAACGTCTCTGCAGCACTTAAATTTCTTCTAGAGACACTTAGTGAAGGGCTCCTGTCAGTCAACATTAAAGTGATTAAAAGTTTGAGGTCTGATTTAACTGAGTGATTTTGGTTCTTGGTTCAGTGGAGAGATATGGATATCTCTGAAAGGAGATTCATCTCATCATAGGATGAGTTGCCTTTATTTTGACTAGGGAACCCAAATATCCACCTTTGAAAGGGAAGGGTATTTGTCTGGCTAAACATAGGCATTTACGCTGCAAGTATCTTCACCTGAAGTGGTCACTCAGGGCTCCTTCCATAGTCACCACAGACCTGGAGTCTATTATCCCATTTTTCTCACCTCCCAAAAGCTGACCTCTCAAACAAATCAGAAGAATCATCACCCTACATTCCCTTTTTAATCTATGGCAAAATATCAGTGCCCTCACAGGCTTATTCACGCATCTCAAGTGTCTAAGCATAGACCTTGGGAAGCTCCTACGCATCTCAGATATCTGACTTTCATAAAGCTGGAGTGGGATATATTCTACCATAAGCAATATAGTGTGAGTCCCGCAGAAAATCTTCTGCGACACTACATTTCTTAGAGCAGCAGTTATGCATTAAGGGAAATAAATAAATAAATAAATAAACAAACAAAAAGAAGAAGAAGAAAGACAGAAAGAAAGAAATCTCAGAGAAACAGTGAGTGTCAGGGTCCAACTGCACTACATGGTCCCCCATGAAAGAAAAGTTTATTTTGGTATAGCTTTATTGACCAGGAACTGAAAAGGGCTGTTTGGAGGAAAGATGAGCTTAAAAACTGATTTCAAGAAAAAAACTAAACTGTTTACATTGTTGGAGAACTGGGATGTGTTCCAGAGGAAGGAGTAAGGGTCTGGGCTTTAAATGTTTTTTGATTCTGATTACAAACATTAGTCTTCCAGGGAGATCTTGCTGAGTGCACAGAATTCTTCTGCCGCACATTACGGGAAGAAATAAAGCTGGTGTCTTAGATATTGCAGGTTTTCATCGTGTTCCAGCAGAGAACAAAGGGAGACAGTGCCTGGACGCACGGATGCTATCTCAGTGAGAATAAAATGTAATAAGATACCTGAGAAAAAGGAAAGGGGAAGGAGAGGGAAAGGGGGAAGCAGAAAGAGAAGGGGAAGGGGATGAAGAAGGAGAAGGGAAAGGAAAGGGAAAGGGAAAGAAAGAAAAGGACCTGTGAGACTTCAATTCAGTCCTTTACGTCGGTGTATCTGTGTGATGTTTAGCAGATACCCAGGCTGTTAAACAAGATCATTACTGTTTTTCTTCCCCTATTGTCTCATTTCAAAGTAAAGATGTTATATCTCTCTCTCTCTCCCTCCTGCTCTGTGCTTTGTCTTTCCATTTTCCATTACTGAATTTGACCTTGTTGCTTAGGGACAGCCCTTCCAGGTGATGAATATTACTTTGAATTCTCCTGTGAGTTCTCCCCTTCCAAACTTGGTGTTGCACTCAATTTTAGAAGTTTAAGTTGCTCAGAAAAATGCTTAAATAAGTCTCCACCGCAGGAAGACTATTTGATCTTCTGTCCTGGTTGGTAGCAAATCTGTGTTAAGTCGTCATGACAATTATCTTCACTCCAGTGGGAATATTTACGTGAAAAAAAAAAAAAAAAAAAAGAAAAACATTAACCATTGGTTTAATCTCTGAGTAAGATTCGTCTGCCCTGAGTGTCTAAAAGACAGATGAAAAATGCTGAGCCAGTAACCCTAGGTTATCTTTACAGTCAGAGGAGAGAAATGGGCACCTGCAGAGCACAATTTGTCCCATCTTAAGATCGGTGTCTTAAGATCGGTGTCTAAGTTGGGTGAGATGAATTACTTCTGGACACTCCTCTTTATCTGCCTCAGGGTGACTGGCTCAGAAACAGATACCCAATGCACATCTAATATAGGGAAGATGAATACTACCTTAACAGTACTGAGTTTGCTTACGACAGTATTGTATGAGGCAGTGCCAAATGCTTTGTCAGAACCAAGACATAACCCAGTCTCCTATTCCTCCCTGATCCCATTATCTTGTCAAAACTGGAAGTACATCAGTTTGGCACGATTTGTTCTTGACAGATCCATAGTGGTTGTTTTTCATCACCGTATGAGCACTTCCAGGCGCTTATGAATTTATAATTAATTCACTCCAGTATCTTCCCAAGACCTGAAGTCAGGCAACGTCATCTGCACCTTCCCTGATCCTCCTTTTTTCCTTTGCATGAAGATTGGTTATATCTCTGCCTTCCTCCAGTCAACCGAGATTTCCGTCTAATCCAGTCTATCAAGGTATTCTTTTCTTAACTGTCTTCTTACTCTATCTTTTCTTCTACTCCTCTAGATAAAATTTGGGTTTTTTGAAGTATCTTATCAGAAAAACACTGGGGTTTTATGCAACTAAAATACAAAGAAGCCTCAGAATATTTCAGTCTTCTGGAGTCTCATTTTGATGGAGTAATAAGCTTACCCTAACTGCTTATTTTCTTATTTCTTACATATTCACAGATTCTTCCCTAACATTTTTCTTTTTGGTGGGGTGTGGGGGACACACCGTATAAATGGCAATTCACTTTTCAGCTCTAGCATTCCCATTTGTACCCTAAAATGCTTTCATGACTCAAATATGTTCAATCGTGTACCTTTGTTCCCACTCCGAGCATCTCTGGAGACAATCTAATTGCCACACTAAAAAGTTTTGAAAAAGAAGGAGAAGAAAGTATTTCAGCTAGAGACACAAACTTTCTAATACCTCTCAGAACTTTTTTCATTGTTGTCAAACCACCTCACATGATAGCTGATACCAGAGCTTTGTAGACCTGTAACAGAATTTAAAAACAGCGTGGCAGATTTTGCACTGGACTCATAAAGGATTTTTGCTCACCGTTCCACATCCAGATGATTTAATGAAACAGAAAAGTGCAATAGTAGATTTATATTACCTTGGTATTTCAGGGTCCTGGCAGTCACAGTACTAGTTATAGTGGGGATAGGCAGAAAGACACTTCCAACTTTAAATTATTTTTCTATTGCACAAGATCAAATCAGCTAGCATTCTCCCCAGCTTAATAATTTTGAGTTGAGGTACAGGAAATTCAAGTGTCTAACTGCAGGTATCTCTTTCCTGCTGTGAAAGTCCTTCTCTGAGTCCATCATGCAGCCCTGGAGAAGTCAGCTATCATTCCCCTGTAAATGAAGAGGAAGCTGCTACTGTCTCCCAGTCTTGGGGGAAAAAAAAAAAAAAAAAAATTCTTTCACTTTCTCCTCCCAGACTATGTTTGAAATCTCTTGTATTTTCTGCTGGCTTTGCTCCAGGCACTTTCCGGTTTGCCTGGGTGTTATTCTGCAATGTTTCCCTAAGAGCAGGCACTCCACTCAGATTGACAGTCAAAGACCCTCGGGACCAGCTTTAGTATCTCGCTTCGCTGATGATAGCTTGAGGGATGCTTCAGACAGTCGTGGTGTCTGCCCCACAGGTGGCTGAATGAGGTGAGATGCTGCAGTGATAGCATGGCACCTCCTTCCAACCCCGAGCGCCGGGCTCATGTCAGATAATGAAAAGGAACAGGCATGTCTTGTATGCACACAGCAGGACTCGGAGCACTCACTAATCATCTATGGGAAGCCCAGAGCATCCAGGTGCCCCTTGAGACGTTCTCAATGTGGTGCCACTTCCGTGCTACTGTGTTGAAAAAGGATCACCTACTGGTTTTGAACCAGAAACCACACTCCAAAGACTGACCTGCTGTGTTTCATGTTAAGAGTGGCTCCCACCTCTCGTTCCTGACTCCACGTCATCCCATTCCCTTCCAGCCCATCCTGGATCTCACCTGCTGGGACATCTTTCTTCAACATCGTGACCTCATGTTCTTGAGGATACGAGCTGGCCTTTTCTGAGAGCTGCTGGCCAGGTCGTGGAGAAGGAGAGAGGACACAGTGAAGAGCAACAGTAGAGGGACAGAAAATGAGCAGAACCATGTTTGAAAGCAACATTGCTACAAGGCACGTCTCTCTCTACAGCGCTGTGGCTCTTCCCAGTGGCACGGTATCCTTCCCCTGCAAACTACAGGTCCCATTTATATGGTGAGAGAGGAGAAATTTAAGATACCAGTCCTAGTAATCACTTCTAGGTCATAATCAATTAGTTCTCAATGAGGGACAGGTGCTTTTTGTTTCAGCACCAATGTCATATTCTGGTCATTACACTTGGTCTGGAGAAAGGATGCTTCTTCATCAGTCGACATAATTCACTTTTAGACCTCCCTCTCAAGACAGATGAGCAAATGAAGAGCAGGGGGAGCAGAGCAGAAATCAAGGTTGCTGTGTTCTTATAGTTTTTAATTTTTTTTTATGTATTTTATTTTTAATTTATTTTTATATATTTCTTTATATATTCAAAGATAATTTTATATATTTATAAATTTAAATATATTTTATATCTTTATTTCTATATTTAAAAGTCCCATTTTATATATAAAAATCAGAACTGGGGAGAGAATAAATTCCAGACCTTCCTTAGTACGTAAGGTTCAGGTTCATCTTTCCTGATTTTAGAGGTAGAAGTCACTTCATTTAACTTTAAGGTCTTGAGTCAGTTGGTTCAACATAGGTGCCCAAGTACACCTGAGATGCCTTGGACATCAGTAGTGTTGGCAGATATAATAGGCAGATACGACATCCCACTTTCTTAAACAAATTACATCCTTTTCTCAAAAGCTACAACTTTTATCTCCATTCTGGACTGAATCTACTTTTACCTGCCAGAGCAGTAAGTTTAGATTGATTCTTTTTTCTTTCCTAATGTTGACCAAATAAAGGCTACTTTCTTCCATACGAACAAGTTTCAGAACAGTCTTTGGCTGACTGTCGTCTTCTGACACTCGGTAGAAGCAAGACTGCCAAGTGCTGGCTTTCTGAGAGCTTTCAGCTTAGAAAAGGAGGCTCAGGGGAGACTTTATCACTTTCTACAGCTACCTGAAAGGAGGTTGTAGTGAGGTGGGGGTCAATCTCTTCTCCCAAGTAACAAGCGATAGGACAAGAGGAAATGGCCTCAAGTTGCACCAGGGGAGGTTTAGATTGGATATTAGGAAAAATTTCTTCACCAAAAGGGTTGTCAAGCACCGGAACAGGCTGCCCAGGGCAGCGGTGGAGTCACCATCCCTGGGGGTATTTAAAAGACGTGTAGATGTGGCGCTGAGGGACATGGTTTAGTGGTGGACTTGGCAGTGCTAAGTTAATGGTTGGACTTGACGAATCTAAAGGTCTTTTCCAACCTAAACGATTCTATGATTCTATGAATTGGGGTGGGAGGGGAGGAGATGGGCTATTCTGGTTCCTCCCTGCCAAGTGCACCTTCAGCACAACAGCAAGCCAGCTTCCTCACGAGCCTAGCCCCAATTGAGAGAATTGGTAATGTTGTTCTTCTTTTGCCACCGTCATTTTCCAAGTTTCTTCCTTTTTATTTAGGAGGAAACCAGGAGGAATGGCAAAGTTTGGGGTAGCTTTTAACAAAGATGCAAGAGGACCATCGTTCATTGCATTGATCTTGCAGGGGAAAAGAATCATTTTGCTTCATTAGCTAAGAAAATAAAACCAGAGTTATTTTATGATGAAAAAAATGCACAGAATGATGACCTAACCACAAAATTTTTGTGCAGAAGGCTCAGTGACTTGGCAACATCCAAGGAAGAGCAGGAAGTCTCTGTCCCTGAACAGATCCTCTCATGTTTACTATAACAGAGAAACTGTCATCATATACCCTTAAAAACATAGAGCTTTTCTGGTAAATGTGAGACTCATGGAAAAGGGGATTTCTCTTATGAGACTATATGATATGAATGGAAGAAACAAAGGTTTTCAATCCACAAGCACTGCTTTCAGCCTTGTTTTCTGAACACCTCCTTCCAGGCTTCTCTGTTAAAATATTTGCATGTTTTTCCAATCGCATCTATGGTCTAAGAAGAGAGCATGCCCATCTAAAAATCTGCCTTATTTAAAGCCTTGGACCATCCCTGCTACTGATTTTTGAGACAAAGCTCCTGTGGCTGTTGCAAGACTTCCCCTGGCAGGTAAAATTGGTTTCCCATTAGTAGCTGGATGTGTGAATAAGGACAGAGCTAGGACTGGGAGTGTGGTGACTTCTTCAGGTCTGGAAATCAGGTGGGAATGAGGTACAACCCAGGCAAGCGAGGAGCATTTTCTAAGGATGAGAGGTGGGATATGGGACACTCACAGGCAGCATCATGGAAGCAGTTTCTGTTGTACCAGAGCCAGCTGGTATTTGCTGTTTGACTGACCGAAAGGCTAAAGAAAAACTCAGGACTAAGAGCCCACAAAGCAGAAACTGTGTTCAGGGAGGGTCACCAGCCAAAAGAGCCCCTTCCTTTTCCTCACCCTGGAGACACCACCACAAGAAGAGCTCATGATCTGGGACATGTACGATCCCAAGGAGCTATACAGGTTGCCCAACTGAAGTATCCTTCCTGAGCGAGATTTGAGAGTCATTCTCTGCCGGCAATGGTGGTATAGGGAGCTTGGACATGTGTCAGCCCGGTCCAGAAAACACTCAGAGCAACTTCCAGCAGCTCCTGGTGAACTGTGCAGATGGGGAGCACAAAGGATTCAGTGATTTCTGATCACTTCCCACTCTCCAGCTTTGACTCCCACCAAGCCCTATGGCAAGTCCTAC
Organism: Gymnogyps californianus; assembly: GCF_018139145.2. Taxonomy (NCBI): domain Eukaryota; kingdom Metazoa; phylum Chordata; class Aves; order Accipitriformes; family Cathartidae; genus Gymnogyps; species Gymnogyps californianus. The sequence goes on from NC_059472.1 coordinate 166,617,593, forward strand.
CTAAAAGGCAAAGTCAGTCCTACAGTCAAAGGGGAAATGGGACCCTATTTCACTCTGCCTGGATTCCCAGGACAACAGCACAGCAAAGCAAAGCAAAACAAAACAAAAAAATCCAAAACCACACACACAAAGAAAAGAAGAGCTGCTCATTAAAACTTACACAGATTTTACTGTGTAAATTATGTTTAAAAATCTGTCCCGAGTAGCTGGTGGTACTTCTTCCACGCTTTAGCTTCTTATTTCCATTTAAAATAAAATAGTTATATGAAGTGCTAACAAATCACAATGAGAGAAGGATATTATCTACACTTCTGCAAGACCAGCTTGAATTTTACTGTGTTTCTTCTGGTGTGTAAGTGCTGGTATTTTTATTTTATTGCTGTACCCCAGGATGCTTTCTTGCAGAGTTTATGTTACAGGACAGTAGGAAAATAGCCCATAATCATGTGTTGCTTAAAATAATTGGATACTTCATTGAGTCTGCAGAGATTGACACTGAAAATATATGGGCTTTTTATTTGTTTGTTTGTTTTTTCGATTTTGCCTGACGCAGGCTGGAAGCTTCAATCAGAGATGACTTTTTTAAAGCCATCCACTTTGATAAAGGAGACTTTGTAAGGACTGAAAGACCGGCCAAGCCTTTTCTCTGTTCATGAAAGAAAGGCATAAGGAAGTTCAAGAGCTGGAAACAAAAGCCACATGAGTTGAACGCCAAAATGCAGCTAAACCTTTTTTAGCAGTAAGCCAACCATGAGAAGCAGCAGATTTTCAGACACTCAAGCCTCCAAATCAAGAGGTAAAGCCTTCTTCTCAATTAGACCCTTTTCTCACACCTCAAGACAGGGGGTCAGCGCTGTGGTAATCAGGGGCAATGCTTCAGGCTCGGATAGCAGAGGCAAGCAACATAAACAGGCTCCATGACTCTCAGGACACCTGGCAAGATCATCTCCAGGCTTTGTGGGGAACAGACATAGTGCTGAGATTATCTGTCCCGGAGAGCAGAAGTCAGATTCAGACTGCTCCTGCCAAAACACAGGGAGAGGGAAGAAAGGGATGACTCCTGAGACCACATCTTTTAATATTGCCAGGCTATCCTACCCCTCCAAGCCCGGACTTTCCAGCTAAGCAGCCAGTGGGGTGTCACGCATGGGCTGGGGCAGACCCAGAGGGACTGACTGCGCATGGTCCATGGGTTGCTGGAGGAGCAGTAGTGCAGATGGACAGGAGGCTTGGGGGACCGGGAGCATGTTTCTGCTCACAGTTCTCCAAAGACGGGTCTTTCAGAGAGGGGTGGACTTGGTCAGGGACTGAGTTTGCCATCTGTGTGACTGGAAAATCACCTTTTGTTCTTTTTTTTTTTTTTTTTACCCCAGAATTGCTGATCCAGCTCAGATGAAAAATCCACCCACCAGAGTATCCTGTCTCCAGCAGCACTCATGATGGATAGCGACTGAAGAACATGCTGTACTGATAACTATTAGTAGCACTACTAATAACTACCATAGGAACAGCATGAACACATACTGATGGTTTCCCACGTACCTTCCCAGCCCTCAGTAACCCCTAACTCGGAGACCTCCTAGGGCACAGACATTACATTAGTGTTTAAAATTCTTGAATGTTTTTGCCTTCCGTTAACTCATCTAATCACATTTTGAATCCATGTAAACAAGATCCTGTGCAAAGAGTTTCATAACTTCACCATCTGCTTATGAAGAGCCATCTCCTTTTGTTTGCTTTGCACCTACCCCGAAATTTTCATTCCTGTGTTCCCAATCTCTTTATCAGGAGAGATACCAAATCAACATTCCCCAGCGGCTCTCTTCATGATTTTCACAGATCTGTCCCCTACCTATTGCCCTCCTCTTCTTCGGTAACCTCTTTTCTAGGTTGAAAAGTCCAAGTCTACAGCAAGGTTACGCTGACAAACCAGGATTCAACCCAATAACCTAAAAATTACCAGGGCTTGAAGTCACTGACATTTGCGGTCAGAGTTTTCCTGGACCGGGCTGCAGTCCTGTTCAGGACAAAGGTTGAGGATCTTCCTAGACTGTTTGGGGAACCGAATGAAAGATTTCATTCAATGCACCGAGCACAGGCATCCTGGCAGGCTGCGGCTTTGCGTTGTCTCCAGTGTGCAGCAGCAAGCTCGAACAGCCTCACAAAGAGAGCTTGTTTCCCCCCGCCCTTGCCGCCAGCTCTGCAGGTTTCAGGCCATCACCTTTGAACGCTTATCAGAGCTGAAATGGACTGTGAACTCCAGGGAAAGCTCACCCCAAGGCTGTTCATGAGAGTCCCTCACATGCTCCCCACATGCTCAGCCAAACAGGCTCATCAGAGATAAATAGAGCTTTATGAGGGCAAGACGCTATATACTGGTTTATGGTCCCAGGGAACAGGTTACAAGCTCAGCAACTGTAAAAAAAACCATATCCCTCATCATTCGCCTATCTGACTCAGCAAGGATCTCTCTTACAGTTAGTGATAAGGTGATTCCAGCTTCTTTCACCCCGCTTGCACAGGCTCTTTGCACGCTGGCTCTGAGCACATTACAGCCACTGCTGCAGAGTCTGCTAGCTCAGTCTCATATCTGCAACAAAAAAAATAAGTATTACTTACAAAGAACACCTTGTCCAGTAGCAATTGGACACAATCAAAGTTTAGAGTGTCCCTGCAGCTGTAGCGTGCTGTGGTTCTGATGCTGTTGGAGTGGGAGAAGCTGTCCCATCCTGCAATAAGCAGGCAGCTCTGTTTCAGGCTCTCTCATCCACAAGCTCTTGAAGAAGTTTGAGAAGCAAGTCAGACTCCCCGTTATAGCCAGACTTCTCCAGCTGTTTTAACTCCACGACGGTCCATCAAAGCTGCCTCGACCCATGCCAGCAAAGGATCTGCCCCACTTATTTACATGCATGACTCCATGGTGCAGCTGGCAGCTGTGAAAGGGCTCATTTGGAAGGCAGCGTGGCTGGGATCAACATCACTTAAGCGATAATCTGCTAATCAGAGCTTCTTCTGTTGAAGTAATGCTCCCATCTCGTCGTTCCATGCTGGCAGTTTTCTTCTGCAAAGCTTGCCAACTTGTTTCAGCCCCTGGCAGTTTCAGAGGGGTTTTTCTTGCTCACCTCTGAACTGGAGTTTGCTCTTGGTTCTGACTGTAGGTTGGATGGCAACACGAAAAAAGGACAATTTGACTCAAGCTCAGAGACAACCAGTCTGTCATGCACGTGGCAGGGGAGGGGGAGAGAGAAAAATAATTTTTAAAAAGAGTAAAAAAAGACCTCGTGCATATGGAGAAAAGTACGCAGGCTCAAGACACTCACTTCTCCCATCAGGTGGGAATGAGATTGTTCAGTGGTGTGCAGAAACCACTGAAACAGCTGAACTGTGATGAGCAGCAGGCAGGGAAACTAGTTGTGAAATCTAGTGTAAAACCTCTCAACTCAAGTTGCTATTTTGAAAGATGGAGCTGGTAAATCAAAGACCCTCCCTAGGAGGGAAGAAAAAGAGAACAAGCCACAAGGGGCATCAGTTTCTGCTCTGCAAAGAAGATAAAGCCGTGGTGAATGACTTGAAAGGCAAATCAGTCGCTGGCATGGGGGAAACCTCACCTGGTAAAGAGATGAGTTGCAACGCTCACCCTGTTCCTTCTTGTGCTCACCTACCCACCAGTTTCTCCCCACAGCAGAGGAGTGAAGAAGTAGAGCAGACACCGCTGAATCCTGATGACTTCTGCCGAGTGCAAAGACTGAGGGATCGACACAAGACAGTGCAAATTAGAGCTGCATTTCCCAGTCCTACCCCTGCTCCAGAGCCCAGATGCTGATCTCCATCCTGCCCATGTCCGCCCAGGCTCACAGCATCAGCTCAGGTCAGGCCTACAGCTAGGAGAGCAACAGAAGGAGAGTAAGAGAGGAGCCCAGGATGCTTTGTAGAGCTTATCTGTCCCACCTGCCCATCAGGAGTTCAACAAAGGCTGGCATTTTCAGGGCTGCCTAGAAGAAGACAGGCTGGGACACAGTCATCCATATTCCCTCGTCATTCCAAAAATGCAACTAAATGGAGGCCAAGCCCATTGCTTAGGAAGATGGCCCATGACCGACCTGCCTGCCTTCAGTCCTGTTTCACAGAAGTGCTCGCAAAAGCTCAAAAAGGACTGAATCAAACCTGTTTCATAATGAAACGTTGAAGAGTACAGATTTGTTTCAGCTGAAAGTCACTGCCTGAAGCCACTGGCTACGGTCTCAGCTGCTGGTTTCTTTGCTAGCCCAACTGTTATTCACTCGGCCTGCTTAAGATAGAAAATGCCTCTGGATCTGACTGTTGTCAGGGGAGATCTCTTCCTCACCTCCAACACTACTTTGTCTGCCTTAAACCAAGCCCTCAACCCCACATGCCTCATCTCCCTCTTCTCCCAAACCAGAGTTTCAGCCCTGTGATCCTCCTACTGCTACGCTTTCTGCATCTTCTCATGCAGGGCACCCAACCAAATGGAGATGACTGACTCCCAGCTACCCAGACGAGAACCCCAAGGCATGACCCAGAACCCCCTCTCTCACCACCCCAGCTGCCAGTGGCTTCATGCACCACCTCCCAAGTCTGCCCAATTTCCATATACACAGACAGAGGTACCCTGTTGACTGGAGATATTCCAGGTCTCAGGCACACATTTCCAACTGGAAGGAGTTACCAGTGAGAATAAAGATGATAGGTGGAAGTCAACATAGATGCCTCATCCCATGAACTGCAGGTTCATCAGACTTTTGTCCCATCTCATGGTCCTCCTGAATACAGCACATAAACCTTTTAGCATGTTTGTAGTCCCTGGATAATAGCTCAGAAATGGACGCAGGCCTGAAAGAAGACGGACATGGCTGCTATAGCACCTTGTCAACCGTTACCACAGTGTTACAAGAGGTGTACAGTCTCTTTAGTCCACCCCTGACTACAGATCACAAGCGGTCCTGCATACTCATACCTGGAGAGATAAAAAGCCTTTGCAGAGAAAAGTAAGCTACTTTTAAAATTTATTTTTAGATTTCTCCTATATATAAAAACCTTTTTTTGACCAAGATTAATATTTTCGCTTAGGTTGATTTCCTATCATATGGAGGCAGGGAAGCAGGGTTTAGAAGGAATTGAAACAAAACAGAAAAGAAAACTGCTGAAAACCAAAATATTGTTCTAGGAAGTGTTTTAACAGTTTAGACTCTCGCCTGCAGTTCTTCATGAGGATTCATTGGTTGTTCACTCAGGCTGTGTGAGAAAAACAAGTGCATTTTCCTTGTCCTGTCACTCACTTGCAGGGCAGTCCTGTTCCTTGAGTGCTAAGTGCTGATGGAGAAAGTCAGAACAAGGGCCAGCAAGCAAATGACAGCTTAGAAAAAAAAGCAGCTGTTTTTCCTACATCTTGGGTGATTAACCAATGGTTGATGCTGTGTTTCAAGGAAAGGACAGCGAGGACATAATCTGCTATCCCGGAAGCCTTGACACCAAGATGGGTTGGCTTTCTGGAGAAGATCTCCCAGGGAAACCCACTTTGAATGCTGAGAGTAGTGGGGACTGTCTGAAAGGTTGTGAGTGGAGCAGTGAGTGGGACAGAGACCCACTTAGGTCTAACAGCCTCCCCATCCTGATATTCAGATGGATATTCCTTTCTACTTGACAAAAAAAGCCCAAAACTTGTCTCATTTCATCCGACTGCATTGTTCACGTTTGTGATAATGATGGGCAGATGCACGCCTGGTCTGGTGCGAGGCCAAATATCGCATCTGCAGCAGGAACTGCTAGATAAAAAAACAACCCCCTTCTTCAGTTTGGCAAATTAGGTCCGTGTTTGGTCTGGAAGCTACTGAGTGAGAACACCTCTAATAGTATTTTTGACGTATTGTGGCACCTCTTCGGTGTCATTGTTCTTGAGTCCGTCTCCACAAACTAATCTCTGAGAGCTTCCTCTATTCCACCTCTTTTCTCACACGCCCTTACTGATGATGGAAACACCACTGTCCCCCTGCAAGCAGGCTTCAACTGAGCCGCTGTTTTTTGGGCTGAACATCCAGCCTTGCCCTTCCTTTCCCACAAGGCAGATCTTCAGGCCAGACTATCCAAGGCATAAGGAGCAGGCGCTTTGAAGCAGGACAGTCTCATCCAGGTCACAGAGGTGTTTGACGGCAAGCATGTAGAGGTCCTGACCTCCATTGACAATACCAATACAGGCTGTTCACTATAGTAACACTGCACGACAGCTAAACTGAGGCACCGAGGACTAAACTATGGAGGGGCTCATGACTTCCCCTCAGGACTCTCATATGTATTTTCATTTTGCTTTGAAAGAGATTTTCACCTTGGATTTTGTCCATAAGACCCAGAGCAGATGTTTCTCTTAAGAGCCAACAAACAAGCCATCACACACCGGTTTCACAGTCATCTCAGCCAAGAGTTACGACTTCACCCTTGTGCAAATAGTACCAAGCCTGAAGCGCCAGGCCTCCTTTTTACTCCTTTTCTTCTCTGCTCACATGAAAAGAAAGCGGTGACATCAAAACTCTCTTCTTTGCAACACATACAAAACATACAGCGAATATGGCCAGAAATCCATGATGGCCATTTGGCCTGATGCACAAACCTAATTTAGCCAAAGTTCTTTCTTGTATATTTTGGCCTTGACTTTGCATACAAAACATGAGCAATAGCCAAGTGGAAACAGAGCAGGAAAGGCCATCTCACCCTCCGCAACACTTGGTCGTTGGACCGGCTTCTTACACAATGAGGGGTTTTTGCAGCGTGGCTGCCAGCGCCGTCCGTGTCAGACCTTTCCCTCCCTGATCAATGGCTTTGGCTGACGTAAGTCATGATGTTTCACTGAACCTGAGTGACCCAGGAGAGAAAGGACAGGAGGTTTTTTATCCAGGATGGGATTTCAGCTTCTGCAGAAGGGAAGTGTTCACCCAGCTGGGAGAGGAGAGGTTTATTATTAGGCTGTGTAAAAGTTAGCTACAATATAGAGCCGATTCCCAATAGCAATCATTTCTGGCCAAAATCTTAGCCAGTTTAAATTGATTATGCTTTTGTGTGTGTGTGCTGTTTTACATCAGTAGAAGGATCTAAACATTTGGAGAGTTTTGTTGTAAGATGTTAGAGAAACTCATTTCAACCCGTGCCATCCCCAAGGGTCTCCTTAAAATAGCAACATTACAAAGGCTTCTTTTAGCACTGCATTCCTTCTTGGTTCATTATATACACGTTCATGGACACAGTCTGAAAGAAAACCAAAACAAAACTTAGATGTCCAAATTACCTTTGCCTTGATAGGAATATAGGCCTGGGACAGATCTGCTAAGGAGAATGGAGTCCTCCGGTGGGAAGACTTCCAAGCAGGGACCTCACACACTCGCATGCATTATCCCAAACAAAAGCAGGCATCTGGATACACAGAATAATTCATCTCACCCTCGAAAGTCTGTAGAGAGAGAAAGAATCCTCTTGTAACCAGGGCAGAGAGAATACACAGCGTTTGGGGATGATGGGAGATGACAAAAGCGTTTTCCTGGAGCACCTGCTCAAAAATGAACTACATCAGTAGAGCTGTTTCTTGTCTGACCTTGCATAAATCACTATTTCCAAGGATGGCAAGGCCTAAAACTGCAGGGCCTGATTCTCTGCACCTCGCGAGTCAGACAGGGACCCTTTTTTATGTGGGGAAAGGACTGGACAGGCTGGTTTGGGGTCATGTGAATGGTGAAGATGCTCAGATGCCCACCTCTGGCACTGGGAGTCCCTGGATGTGATTCACTGTGATGTTAGAGGACATCTGTATCAACCACCCATGCAGTCCTGCTCTTCAGCTCTGTCCTGCATTCCTGCTCTGCCCAGAGGATAGAGAAGAAGGTGATGAGCTGAGCAGGGTGGCATCCAAGGACACCTCTCCTGTGGATCCGAGCTCATTCACAGCAGTGGCAAAAATCTACATGAGTGATGCTGAGCTGCGAACTGAACTTTAATTCTTATGGCTGCTTCTGAGAGAGGGATGGGGGTTGTGGGGCAGTACCTTGTCCATCCTCACTTGTGCCTTGCATTAAGTGGTTGGGAGAAAGGTTGCAGCTACCACTTGGAGAAACCCACCTTTAGACTTGGCTGCAGTGCATTTGATGCTCATCCCTCCAAAGAATAGCTCTAACCCTTGCACAACCCGTCCTCCCAGAAGGGAACAGGCAGGGAGAAATGAATCATGCCCTGACTGCTATACCTGGCAGGGGGCTGACTTTGAATCTAGGGAGTCCTGAGGTGTGAGTTTATTTTGCTTGTGGATAAAGGGGATCCAGGAAAACATCTCTCATAGTCTTGGTGGCCGTGAGAGCGAGACACGGCCAGAGTCAGATTTCTCCGCTGTTCTTCCTAGGCAAGCTTTAAACTGGGAACGATTTCCTTCTTGCGCAGCTTCAGCAGTTCAGTAGTATCTGCCTTTAATCATTAAATGATTTGGGGGAGAAATACCAGCCCAGAGGCATCCCCGGTCCCATCCCGTACCCCACACATAGGGGACTGGATACAGATGGGGGACCAAAGCCTGGATGTGGCCGTCCCCTAAACCGTATCAGTTCCTGGTTTATTTACACCACCTCCTCCTCCTGGTAGCGGCACGAGGTGGGGGCATTTTAATACACGAGGCTTTCCCCTGCTTCTCCCCTCTCTCCAAGAAAAAAACCAGCAAGGGAGCTGCGATGGGGCCCCTGAAACTTTGCAGTGGATTTTTTTTTTCCCTCCTTCTCAGAATGACTATAGAGCCCTGAGTACATATTTGCTCAGTCCGCCCCATACTTAAACACACACAGATGCTCGGCTCCCCTGGGAACAGGGGCTCCCCCAGCCCCCCCCCTCAGTCAAGCACAGTGGGCAGAAGCAAGCCAGACCCCAGGAAACAAACCCCAGCAGAGGTGGAAATACCTGCCCAAAGGTTCCCCAAGGAACCCCTCTCAAACCATCACCCCCCTCCTTCTTGAGCCCCTCTCCCCAACAAATATCTTTTTAATCCCTGCTGCAAGAGCGTGAAAAACAGATTTGGGATTAGCCTGCAGATGGGGGAAAATGAGGTGGGGTGGGTATGGCTTCACTGCTTTTAAATCCCCCACCCTCAGCATCCCCCTCCCCATCTCCCCCCCTCCCCATCTCCCCCCTCCCCGCATGCACTGCCTAACTGGAGGCATGTGTCGCCTGTGAGCTGGAGGGAAAGGGGTTGGGACAGGGGGGGACGGGGACGGGGGGGGGGGGGGGGGGGGGGGGGGGGGTGTATGTGTGGGATGGGGTGGGAGGGATGCAGGACTGACCCCGTGCTTCCCAGCCCGTCGGTCACAGGCTGGATACGACCAACCAATGGGGTCCCGGCCGGGGGGGTGCTTTTATACCTGCCTCGCTCCCCCCGTAGCCGCCGAGATCCGCCGGGGCTGGCAGGGAGAGGCAGAGAGTTTGTAAGGAGGAGGAGGAGGAGGAGGAGGAGGAGGAGGAGGAGGAGGAGGAGGAGGAGGAAAAGATTGCATCAAGAGCCGAACTTCCCCCCCCCCCCTTACAGGAAGCCCTACTCTACCTTAGCCTTGGAAAGAGCCCCTTTTCATAAAATTAGCTGAAGGCACCTATTCACAGCCATGGGGCTGTGAAAAAAAAAAAAAAAAAAAGGCAAGCAACAAACCGACTGTAGAGCTTGGGGTTTTTTTTTCTCTCTCTCTCTTCTTTTTTTTTTTCTTCGCTCCAAAAAATAAAACAGAAATGCACACAGCTCCACTCGGCGAAAACTTGATGTTTTTACCGTCTGCTCTCTGATAGATCTAGAGAGCAGGTTGGCTTTTTTTTTTTCTTTTCCCTTCCTTGCCGCCGTTCAGCTCCTTCTAAATATCCGCTGCTTCTGCAAGGAAAGGGGGGAAAAAAAAAAAAAAAAAGAAAACGAAAACGAAAAAGAAACCCAAACCACCACGACTTGATTTCCACAGTTCCCCCAATGAGTCAGCCCGAAGCGCAGAGCCGTGTGTCTGCCTGTGTGTGTGCTTCCCCGCGTGTTGCATCCTTGTCATGATTTCTAGCCCCCTCCCCTCCTCGGTTCTCCTCCCACGTCGAAAAAATGATAAGGGGACGGTTGCCGGAGCCTGCTTTCGGCTCTTAAATAAAACCCCCAACAGCCTGGCTTGGGGGGGGCGGGGGGGGGAAGCTTTTAATTTTTTTCTTTTTTTTTTTAATTTTTTTTTTTTCCCCCTCGTAGTTTTATGAATGAAATCGCCCGGCTGAGCAGGGAGTAACATCCTTGCCCTGAAACTCCGAAAAGCTAGTGAAATCCAGGCGGGGAGAGGGGGAGGCGGCAGTGCGATGGGCTCCGGGCTCCGGGCTGCGGCGGCGGCTCAGCCCCGGCGGGGCGGGGGGCAGCGCTCACCCCCCCCCTCCCCGGGCGGTCCTGACCGAGCCCCGGGAGGCTGCAAGCTCCTCTCCCCGGCTTTCGAGAGGCTCCTCCTGGGCACGGGACGGAGGACTCTGTGCCCATGCGGGTGCGCGAGTGGAAAAAAAAAAAAATTAAAAAAAAATAAAAAATAAAAAATAAAAAAAAACCCTACCCAAACCCGAGGATTTCAGAACGTTTCGCGGAGTAAGTGAAAAGCGTTTTTGCCGCGGGGTAAAAAAAAAAAAAATCTAAAACAAACTACTTAAAGAGGGTGGCGGGGAGGGGGAGCGATCTTTCAGCCCCACGCTTTCATGCTGCACTCAATCGGCTTTTTGAAACTGCAGATCCTTTGAGACAGAGAGGGAGAGAGAAGCAAAAATCCCTATTTGTAACTAAAACACACTGCAACCTGGAAGGCTGGCAGAATAAACCTATTGTGGAACCGAAACGCGCCGGGATATACAAGCAAAAATCCCCCAGAGTACCACTGTTTGCGAAAAGGTAATTGCTAACTGAAAATATTTCCAAGTTTTCGCTTTTTTTAACTTTCGACTTTGCGATTTGTTTGCATACCGAAAAGAGAAGACGAAAAGAAAAGCTTTTTTCTTTTTTTTTTTTCCCTTCCCCTCCAACCCCTCTGAAACCTAAAAGATAAAATTACTGGATCTAAAAATAAAGCAGTGGTTAAAAGCCTCCCCCACCCTCTCCAATCTCCCACCCCTTCCACCCCTCTCTCGCCTTCTCCCTCCCTCCCTCCCTCCCTCCCTCTCTCTCTCCCTCTTTCTGTGTGTTTGCGTTTGACAAAGAAATTATTTGAACTTCCCACTGCCTCATAAAAAGGAAACAGAAGAGCAGTTTTGACATATGGATGTGATTTTTTCTGCTCTGAGACAGATGCACACGGAAAACAAACAGCACCAGGGGCTGCAGCTCTGAAGGGAGCGAAGTTGCTCCGCTTCACATGGGCTCCTCGGCTGCATTTAGGGAGCTGCCCAGATCTCCAGCCATGAGAAAACGAAGCAAAGGACCGAGGTTTCTTGTCATGTGCCTTTCTGGCTAAAACTGTGGAAACAAACAAACAATCAAACAAACACAAATTCTGGAGGGGGGGGGGGGGCGGGAGGGAAGGAGAAGGAGAAATCATCTACAACCGGAGCGCTGGAAGACCTCTCGTCCTCCTACTTCCCTGAGCGAGCTTGGATGCTGGAAGAAGCCTCTTGGATATGGGATCATATCTGGTTTATCACAGTCTGGGTTTGATCCTCTGCTGCTCCGTCTTGAGTTCAGTCTACGCTCTGGTGAGTCCCTCAATCTTTTCCCTTCGCATTCTTGAACGATCTGCGCGGCTGTTTCCTTGATGAGTAATTTACTGTATCAAGGATTTAGAAGGCAGAGCGCTGGGTTTGTTGGTTTTGGGTTTGGTTTTTTTTTTTTTTGTTTTTTTTTTTTTTGCAGCCCAGTGGCTTATTTCGCTGGCAGATAGTGTGTGCAGTTGGTCTCCGAGTTGCTGCATCAGATGAAATTAAAATGTCTGTGCTTCCCGAAGAGTTTGAATCACTTTTAAACCCCTCCGGACAGGAACGCGTGCAGTTTGACAGGGGTCTGGGGAAAGCATTTTGGGGGATAATTTAAAAGACACCGATGGGTAAAGTGCAAGTTTTTCTTTTTCTTTTTTTTTATCCACCCCCCTCCCCAAGATGACAAATTTAATTTTAATTTAATCTTCTTAATCTGCAAATCTGCTTAATCTCAGTGAAACAGTGCCTTCCTCTTTGGGATTCAATTTGGAGAGGACCTTAGAGTGCAGGGCTTGCAGACAGTTTACACTCAGGAGCATGAAAGTAGTATTAACCCTTTGCTCCCTGGCACGGTTTTCACCTGTTCCTGCACACATCGAGGCAGAATATCTTTACAGAGGTAGCAAAAAGGGCTAAAGGCTGTCAAAACTGCCTTGGAGGTGGTGATGGGGAATGGGCTAAGATCTACAGACCCCCTTCTGCAGCCCCAAGTGGTCTCCAAAGCCCTTCTGCAGAAGTGAAGGGAAATGTCATACAGAATATCGGCCACCAGATATTAACCCACTGATGGGCATGCTGCTTTGACACGTGCTTTCCTTGCTTTCTCCATCCCTGGAATCACCACTACTGCTACCATTTCTCAATGCCTTCTGGCGTAGGAAGGGGCACGACCACCACCTAAAGCGGTGTCTGCTTTCCATGAGGGATGGAGATGTGTTTGAAAGGGAGTGGGCTCACCCTGACCCTGGCTCCAGCCAGGTCCTCCCTGACCCTCCGGGAACCATCACCCTCAGCCCTGTCCCCTGGGTTTGGCAGGGACTGCTTGGGACCTTGTGCAGGGCTGGTAGGGGTGGGTATTTCCCTGACGTGTCCAGCATCGTGCTGGAGGGAAACATCTCATCAATAAATGAGAAGAAACAGTCCCTCGGAAAACAATCATTGTTGCAGTCCATCCCTGTCCTGCTCTGTCTCTAAGCACAAATAAACCTTTCAAAAGCCAAAGAAAACTGGGGAAATTGGGAGGACCACTCGTAGGTTTGTTGAGGTTTTAGTGACGGTTGAGGTTTCTCCCCTGTTCTGGAGCTGGATTAGCATCTCCGTGACCGTATCTGACTTTGGGGCCATATCATGACAGGCTAGGTCCTGTAGCACCTGCTACCCCCCACCTCCACAGCCCTGCTGCCGCTGAAGTCAGCACCAAAATTCCCGCTAGCTTTGGGGTCTCTGTGGGTACCGGTGAAAATCAGGTTCGTGAAACAGCCAGATTGGAGCTCGGCGAACTTCAGGACCCAGAAAAGACAGGCGAGGCTGCACAGTGCATCTCCAGTCCCATTCCCGGTTTACTCCCCTCTCCCAGTACGTCCCAGTACCTCCAGAAGGTGCAGAGGACCAGCCAGTGAACCAAGGGTCAGCTGTCTCATGTTCCCGGTGGCTATTTTATTTTTTATACCCCCGTCACAACAGACACTTTCCGATCACAAGCGATTTGCTCAGCAGCGCTGGTAGGTGACAGGGGCTCATGGCTGGAGCAGCTGAGCGTGCCCCGTGCACCGGCTCAGGGCGAGCTGGACCTGGGCATAAATCAGGAATAGCTCTGCCAGAGTCACAGAGGGGCAAGAAAGCAGGGAAATTTGCTGGGAAGGGCTATGTGAGAAATGCACAAGAGTATTTATTTGCTCTGTTGCGTTTCCAAAAGCCTGATCCCCTCCTGTACTGATTTAGGGTCCTGCCGCTAGAAACCCCATTTGGGTTAATTAGGCCCAGGCTGAAGTTCATGTTTCAGACACATCCCTTGCTTTTCAAACCCAGTACTTAGAGCTGAAGGAGTTGCCAGAAGGTTTGAAAAGTTGTCCTGACAATTTAGGGGCTGCAGAGATGTTGTGTGTCCCTTCTGGCATCCACTTAGGCAGAATAAGAAGGTCTGCCCCATGTCATCCCACTGTACAACAATTTGCGAGGCAGGGAACAACTTGCTGGGTGCCGAGAGCCTGATTTTTTTTTGGTGTTGTTGTTTGTTTCCCAAACTAACTTGATTTTTAAATGAACTTTAAAAACACGGAATGGTACTGACTGTATGTTTCAGCACAGTGATGTCTTGGTAGCTACACTATAAGAAGGGTCGTATATACACTTGATATTTGGCTAGCGGGTCTGAGGGTGTTTTATGTGCTGCTATCAATAGAAGTCACCAAGTGCCTCTCTCCTAGAAGAAGCAAGCAAAAATCAATGAGAGTATCTGCAGAAGGATGGGGATGCAAGTACTTAATTTAAAGACAGGCTCCCTGGCAGCTTTGGGCTAAGCTAAAAGTGGTACCCGATCGTTCACTCCCCCAGCAGAGCAGAGCAAAGCTCTGTTGTGGGGTTTGAGTCAGGAGGATTCCCGCAGACTAAGGCAGCTGACCACTCAGAGTTTCAGGGCACAATTCATCTGTCTGAGGCTGGAAGACTTGAATCTTGAGAGCCGTGGCTCTAATTGCTGGGCTCTTTGCAGCTCGGTCACTTCGCATCTGAGAGTCAATGATGCCGAGATCGGGTAGAGCACGATGCATCCTAAATCTGAAGCTGTCACTCCCGTTATGCCTTTTGTCAGCCAGCAGAGATGATAGTAAAGGCACTTTTTGATGCAAGAGTGCTGAAGCAGGGATGGGAAATTGTTTCTCGGATTGCCTGTGGCACTGGTACATCATGGGGCAGGACACTGGCAGCTGAATCACTTCTCCGCAGCGTGCGGGCTGCATGTCCCCGCATTAACTGTAAACCAGGGTGGGAAATTCGGCACACAGAAAAATGTTACAGGAGTGAGTCCTCTCAGAGTTAAAAGTGTCTGTGCAGAAATCGTGCCCCCCCCCAAGAGCCTGCAGCCACACAAAATCCACAGCGAGATCAGCATCCCTCCCCTGAGCTTTTGCCCTGAGCTGAGAGGGAGAGATGGCTGTCTTCAATGTGGGGTAAAGTCTTGGGTGAAGCTCTGCTCTCCTCCAACTCCTCTGGCAATCCAGAGGAGTCGTCCCCCAGCATTTCCCCGGGAATATCATGATTAACACCTGCCTAAACAGCGAGGGGAATTTTGCTTGTCGATTGAGCGCTTTGTGCCTGAAATCTGGCAGGGTGAGGGGGTAAATTTGGGTTAATTCTGCTATTTGGTCCAAGGGCCAGGGAAGCAAGATTGGCCTGAGCCAGATAGATAGCCTGCAAACATGGGCTTGAAAAGAAGATGTGTGCAAAAGGAGCTTTAAAGGTAGGGTCCAACATCAGCCGAGCATGGGAGAAGTTAAGATGTAGACACTATGATTTTATCTGAAAGGCGCTGCCAGAGCTCCTTGCAGAAAAACCTCCCTGTGTCCCACTCCCAGCCGAAAGCCCCATGGTTTGCTGTGCCGACCCCTTCGGCTTTCACTTTGTTTCCTTCTTTGCCAGTCTCAGTCCGGCAGCCCCCAACCCAGTTGTCACTGGAAGAGATATTCTGCATAATAATAATAATAATATTATAATAATAGTAATAACAATAATAAGCTACCAGCCTTCTGCAGGGCTTTGGACAAGAATAGCTCCATTTTGGGAAACGGGTATCAGCCCGAGCTGGCTGCAGTCGGCTGAGCTCAGGGAAGCAGGTCCATGGGGGGTGTGAAATGGGTAGCAAAAGGGAGCCCCGCTTTACCGCGGGGGTCTTGCCTTTCGGCAGCGCTCGGTGCCTGGCAGAAGGTGCTGCACGTTAGGGGGATGCATTTTGGCAGCAGAACGGTCTCGACCCCTTTCTGTTTGCTGCAGCCTGTGGTTCCCCAGCCCTGGCCCCACTCAGGCTGCTTGGGCAATGCTGAAGCTTGCCTCTGGTTTTGCAGAGAGGCTGTAGCACTCCCCCAGAAATTCAAGGGGTGTCAGGAAGGGATTTGGAGCCCTTTCTTGCAGGCATAACCCAAAACAGGGACAAGCTCGGCCAGGTCACCTGCAGAAAGGTCCCAGCCCCTATTCCCAAGGGAGCTGCATCCACACCAGCATTGGTGTTAATCTCTGGTAGGAAGGTCCGGTATAAACCAGAAAGTTCACACCAGAGCGATACTCAGGTCAGCAACTAGCCAAGACCCCGGTGCTCAGGCAGCAAAGCAGCTGGATTAAGGAGGTGCTGGTCGGTGTATTGCTCTTTGACTTGTTTCTTGTTGTTCCTCTGATCAGACCCACATCTTCATAAATCGGGAAAAGGGAAGGATTTGAACTTGAATAATTCATAGCTGGAAGGGAAAGATAATCATATTCTGCCTCAGAATACAGCCCATAATAAAAAGAATAATAATAATAAAATAATCCTATATCGAGATCCTGCAAATCCCGACTAGCTGTCTAACTTCATTAAATAAAGTCAGGCTCCAAGTGCAAGGAAACAATGTCTGAAATGTTCTTTTCTCCACACACGCTTGGGAGCGTGCCCATCCCTGCCCCATGTATTTATGAAAGATACGATTTTTGTTATTGTACTTCGGGATTAGCAGATATCCCTGGACTATAAAATACTCAACCGCAAAATATAAAGCAAACAAGCCTCCGTGTCAGGGTAATGCATGGGCTGTGATTTCATCCCATGCAAGCCAAAAAAAGTTCAGCTGCCTGGTGGCAAGTCTGACCTGAGCAGGCTGGGTTTGGTGTGAGCTCCTTGCATCGGGAAGAGGAAAAGCAACAGGGCAACTGTGCACACAGGGGGGTCAAGGCTGGAGGAAATGAAATCCGAGGTGTGCTTTTCAGGTCCAGGCAGTTGTTGTTTGGTTTCTGGCCTCCTAGAAATAGCCCCGGAGTGATGCTTTGAGATCA
Source organism: Gymnogyps californianus (assembly GCF_018139145.2). Taxonomy (NCBI): domain Eukaryota; kingdom Metazoa; phylum Chordata; class Aves; order Accipitriformes; family Cathartidae; genus Gymnogyps; species Gymnogyps californianus. Next base: position 166,634,327 of record NC_059472.1, read on the forward strand.
GTGGGATTATTCCGGCTAGGGCGGTGTGTCTGCAGTCCCTGCGAGGGGTACCCCCAGCCCAGACAGCTCAAGCAGAGACAGCTGCTGCCCCTGCCACCGCCGCCCTGCGCTCCCATCTCCCTTTGAAAAACGATGCTGAGAGTGTGAGAGTTGTCCCACAGTTGTGTGTCTCCTATCGTCTCCTTTCCTGGGCTGGGTGTACTGATAAGGGACTCTCCTAGGGTGTAAAGATGCTGGCTGGAGGGTTTCCCTCTTCTTGGGAAATGCACCGCTCAGCCCCTCGATCAAATTCAATTGAAATCAGTCCCTGGTTTGCAAAGTGATTTGGGGCACAGACACCACGCTCATCACACTGAAACCCCTAAATCGCAGGTATTAGCGGGCAGCCTCCAGCCAAGCAGTGTGGGGTGAGGTGGTAAAGCACCTCTCCTGGCATCGGGTTATAGGGCTGGGGAAATTCTGCTCCCTGGAGCCGGTGACAGAGCTATGGCTCCAGCTAAACCCTGCAGTCGTCGAATTTTCTTTGTGCCTAAAGACCAGGAGGAGGGAATAGCAGAGCCAGACTACGGCTGCCTCCGACTCAAACCCCTTCCAGGAACTGGCCCTCATTGCTGCTGAGCAGCTCCATCCTCATCCTGCACCACTGGGAGAGGACGATGAAGTCCGGCGTGTATTTAGGTACTCACCAGACTGTGCAGCTCTCCGACCCCACGGCTGTCGCTGGGCTCGTCTCAGCCTTTTAAGCTCTGATCCCTCCAAACCCCCTCACCCTCTGGCACTGTCCAGACCAAAGCGAGAAGCCAGCAGAGATCCCCCACCCTTTTAGATGGGCTGTTTCTCTGCAAAAGGGCAAGCGTAGAGAGGTTTCTCTGTCTGCTCAGCTCCTGCTCTAAGTGAAATTTTAGCGTCTCTCAATTAGTAACCATTAGAACAAAAAAAAAAAACCAAAGAAAATGCAAGCCCTGACCAAAAGAAAGAACTCAACAGGATCAGCCTGTGTTAAAGATTAGACCCTATCAAAGATATTTTGCCCTGACATGGAGAATTTGCTTTCTCCCTCTGCATCCACTGGGCGGTTATAATATCATTTGGCTATCTCGACCCATAACACCTCAAACTTCAGCTGGCCTTGCAAGAGCTGCTGAACTAAAGATGATCTTTGTGTTGCACCTTCCACGATGTGACAATAAACAAATTACCCTTGGGGCTGAAACTCAGCCAGCAGAGTACCTGCTGGGTCAGACTGAGCTTGGCTGTCTTGTGTCATGGGAAGAAAACACCCAAACTCTTGCTTGATGTACCTGGCTTGGCATTAATCCCTTTATTTCCACTGAGGGCAGGCTGACCCTTGCCAGTGATTAGAGGGGCTCTGTGTTTTAGGGTTTTCCTTTCCCTTCGGAGGCTCAGCTTGGACTGACTTCCAGAAACCTCATTTTCAAGAAAGGAAAATTTTGGACTGACAGCATCCTCTTAACAGATCGTACTTTGATTGTCCTGCAACACAAATCCCTCTGACAGCATTCAGGTGAGGGTTCAGTTGTTGAAATCTTCTGCAAGGCTGGCCTGTCTTTCTGGCCATGTGTTTTTCCTTTAACCAGCAAAGCAGAAAGTGGACTTCTCTGCCCCTTTTCTCTCTTACTCCTCCAGCATCCCTGGTTCAAGGCATTTCAGCAGCACAGGGATTGTGCTTCTGTCTCCCTTCTTCCCTCCTGACCGTGTGCACCCTTCCATGAGCTGATTCAACTCACTAAGCTTGCACGAAACTAACCCAAGATGGAAAAAAGAAAATAAATGTAGGAGGAGGTTTGTAGCTGGGTCAGTGAATGGCAGCTGCACAGCAAAGGCTTGGATAAATCCCCGAGACACGCGAGGGAGAGATTGTGTCACAGAGGTGGGGACAAGAAGGGATGAGTGGCCAGCAATGTGTGCAGGTTTGCCCTGACATCATGGTTGTACAGTCATGTTATGCTGGCATAAAGCCCCCCAAACCCTCTGCTTGACAGACCCACACCCCATCCCTGTTGTACCTCCCGCTCCTTGGCAATAAATACATGTATAACAATGTAAGCCACGGGGCTCAATGTGAGCTCAGTGTAGGCTCCGTGCTACCTCTGAACCTCCCCTCCATCAGCCACACCATCTGATCATTAGCACACTTCTTGGCAGAGTTTTCATCTGAGCAGATGAGTCCTGCAGGTAGTGCCAAGCGGTGGTGCAGGATAACACAGGTCAGGGATATTGGATATGACTACATTCTTGGTTTTGGGGGGGAAAAATGAGTTTAGGCTTGTAGACATGAGGTGCGCTGTGGCCACCTGGTTTCAGGGCCAGAGGACAGGACCCAGCCCTTGTGTTTAGCAGTACAGACATAAACAGGGACTTCCAAGACTGGCCTGGACAAGCTGAGATACAGCACAGTTGGTACCTACTTACCTGCTCTCTGGTCTGTTGCTTGCAGGGACAGTGAAATGGTCAAGCCAAACCATTCCCACCACGTCCAAGTTGAGGAAGGTGTTGAGCCGGGCAGGACTAGGCAACACAGCCGTCCTGTCCTAGCCCACCTCTCTGACCCTATCAAAGTGCAGAACAAATGAACCCTCAAAGTCCAAAGGTGTTTCGTGTCTTTGAGTCTTTCCACTGTAACGACCTCGAGTATCAGCCGTCTGTCAGATAAGGGCAGCTCATCAAAAGGAGTCTTGGCCTCTCGAAAAAGACCTCCTCCTAGATCCGTGTCTGGGGCAAGGGCTGGGGACAGGAGTTGCTGTCTCAGCACGCAAGGCAGGCTGGTTGTCTCATTTTTCACATGGCTGCCCTGTTGCTAATCAGGGTTGCTCGATGTTATCTTTACTTCTGTCTCCCTTCCCCTCTCTCCAAGCATTTCAGTGTATTTATCTGCTTGGTCTTGCCACACTGAGAGCAAGTAGCAGCCTCAATTGCATCTGTAAAAGCAGGTTTGAATGGCGCTGGGTGTACTTAGAAAACCTTCTCTTCCCTTCACTGAACTTTGGCTTGGGACCTTAATGGTTTTTTTCTGTATGTTTTAACAGAAAAGTGAGTGGTATGCAAAACCTATCTCATGCTTGCCGCAGGTTAAGGGATGAGGTGCTTTGTAAGGAGCAGCAGATGGGGACTACCACTTCCCGGGCACGTAGCAGAGGACAAAAGATCAATTAACTAAGACTCAGTGGGGCTTTGGGGGACTCTGCCGCTCTTTAGGACTACTAGTAAGTAATTTAATCATCATCTTATTGCCTTGATTTATTCACCTGGTTTATATGCCTTGAGCACTCAAGCATCCTAGGAGAGCCCGAGGCCCATCCTGTACACTAACCACAGGAATGGTGCTGGTAGCAGATACAGAGTGGGACATTTCTTAGCTCAGGAGGAAAAGGAGGGTTTCAGAAGCTGGAAGCACCCTAGCCCTACTCTGCCCAGGAAGGTTGGGACTGCTGGACCCGGGAGCATTGTTTGAACCTGATTTTGTTCACATTTTCCTGCACTGTGCTGTTCCCCTGCTCCATCTCCCCATCGTGATGACAGCCTGCTCTGTCATTTCTGTCACTGTCTTTGGCCTTTCTTTCACAAGGCTAGGGAGAAAGAGACCAACATTTTTGACCAACCTGGAAGGCACATGGGCTGCATTCAGACCACTGCCTGTAGGCACACGGAAGCCCACCAAAAGGCAAGGCTGACTCTGGCTCACGCACAGGCTCACTTGCACCCCGACCGTGTTACTGCCGTTTCCCTTACTCACAAGACCTGAGAATGGTCTCTAACCCACTTTAGTTAGTGACACAGTGGGGCCAGGGGCTCCTGAGGCTGCTCAGCCGTAGGAAACGGTAGGTTAACCTGCAGAGTAATTAATTCATTGATCTTGTGAATTAAAACATGTTAGACAATGCCTGATCTCCTCCAGGAGCAAATAGCCAGTAGCCTCTTTTGTTTTGCAAAGATACAAACCAAATTCCAAAATTCAGTGAAACCACTGGACTGATTTCCATGAACTTCACATGCTGTTTCCACCTATCCCGCTTTTATTGCCTAAACCCCTGCCTCACCTCAACGTTACCTTGACTTTCTTCTCGCCTCCTACATCCCAAACCACTTCTCCTTTCAGACATTGAGCAATCAGAGCTAAAGTAGCTTTGCGACACCGGCTATGGCGAGTGATTGCAAGGAAATGACCTGTTTCTCCTGGCTGCACTCGAAGAGTAAGATCAATAAGGCGACATTACATAGCGTATCTATTTCATGGTTAGCAATTTCACTCAGCTCAGTAAAAATATAGAAAAAAAAATTAAAATACAAGTGGGAGGGAGCTGATCAGAGGTGGGACTTCTAAGAGATGACCAACATATAGAGCTTCAAAAGCTAGAATTGCTGGCTTATCAAGAGCCATCAGCTTATGAAGCCTTTTAACCTCTCAGAGTTAATATCCCTGAAGTTTTCTCTGAGGTTTTGTTTTCTTCCAGTGCCCTCGAGGTTACCCTCACTGAATTGCTTGCTCTAAAATGGCCTCTTCAGTAAGGAGAGGAGATCAGGAGCTGAGATTTAGCTATCCCATTGACTTTCTGTGTGCTTTCAGGCATTTCTTGCTCTGCGTGTGCAGCAAAGGCACAGAAGACTTGTGGGGAGTGAACGTGGACTCTGTGCATTTGGAAACGTGGTTTACTTTTATTGTTCTTCCTAGAAAAGGATAAAAGAGAGATGACTCTATAGGCACTGAGGTGGAAACATTTTCCCAGCCTAAACAGCCATGGTTACTAAAACACACACCAGTAGGTGGTCAGAGGGTCTGATGCAGACGTGGCTTATTTTTGCTTGTGCTAAATTACCAGGACTGTTTACCCAGGCTAGCCAGTGGATGGGGCCAAAGCAGGACAGGGCTGATTTCCCTTGCTTGGCTTTAGATGTCAGCAATGGGTGCTCGTGCATCTCGGAGCTGCCCCATATCCTCAAGGGACCTCCTCAGCTGCAGAGCATCCCACCACAGATCATCTGCGACTGCACCCCACAGAACCTGGGTGGGCCTCGAGGTCTTATTTCCTCAGCTGACAAAGACACAGGGTTTGGTACAAAACTGTTATGTATGTGTGTATACACAAGTGAGCGTGCGGGTAGAACTGTACAGCTCTGACTCACGCCATAGCATTGTTAAACAGTCTCGGATCCCACCATATGATCCCACTGCAGAGTACCAGCTTCATCCCCAATTCATTTCCCACCATGACTGGTGTTTCTCCATCAGCCTTTCACCACCACAATGAAGCATGTTTGTTGTTTTTTTTCATTCCTGGGATCAGATTTTCTCTGTGATTTGCCTTAACCTCATCACAGAAACCACAAAGCTCAAGGGGCCAGAGCCTTCTGCTGGCGTAAATCAGTGGTGTTCCTGTGGAGTGCAGAAGGGCCAAGAGAATCTCATCTGATGTCAATCAGTGTCACTGCAGGGAAATAAGGAAAGAGCCAGAGGGTAAATTGGAGAAGCCCAACTGGCACATGCTGGTCCTGGTCTCCTGGCCCTGGGTTGCATCTGGACGGGAAGGAAGAGGATTCTGCAAATTGAGAGATCTGGGTCGGATGACAAGCCCCCAGTTTCCAGATGCTTCTCCAAACCATGTTCAGCCATGCTTCAGTAGCTTCTTTTGTGGCTGGCTGCCTTGTGCAACGAATGTCTTCTTGAAAGCATTTAAACAAGAGCAATTTTGGGGGGGGGGATCTGAAAGGGGGGAGTGTCGCTCTTGTTTCTGGCTATGGTGGCGGTGGGGAAGGATGATAAGCATGCGGGCAGGCTGGATTTTTCAAACCACAGGACAGGGCTGAATTCAGCTGTGGATTTGGGTCCATTCTTAAAGGTTGCCAAATCATGATGTCTGAATCTCTGAGATATGAGCAAATTTAGCATCAGTGTTCAAAGCAGACTGTGCAATAGATGATTGCTTTTTCTTCTCTCCTACCCAAATTTTTATATTGATTTTGCCCTTGCATCCCTTGGTGTCATTGACAATGTCGGTGTGATCAACAAATTGAGCTTTAAGTGCCTTTTGCACATATTTTGTAGAACTGGAAGTGGGAAATCAGGCCATTCAAAGTTACAGCTAGTGTGTCCTCCTAATTTACTCTGTCATCAGCAAAAGATGACTCAGTTTTATAGAGGAGCAGGGGGAGGGGAGAGTGCTTCAGCTGGTGAAAATGGAACAGAGTCAGCCCTTGTTTTGCACCCAGGTAAGGATCCGGCCCTGGTTCTGTGCCAACAAGTCTGAACACAAAGAGAATCTCCATAGAGGTCAATGCGGGCATGTGCTTGGCTGACCTGACTCAGCACTTCCTAGGGCGATAAGGGCTCTGAGTTACCCAGATAAGCAGAACAATGGCCAAGCCAAAGGGTGAACTGACTGCCATCCCATGAACAGAGCTGCGTGGAGGAGAGGCCTGAGGTGGAGTAGGAGCAGACAGCCCAAGTGGATCCCTGTGTCCTTCCATTTGCCAGTTTTCCTGTTTCTGCTGACACGGAGGTGAATCACCCATCCCTCCTGTAATTGCAATGCAGCCAAATCTGCTGCGTAATAGCCGTCAGCTTTGTCACTGGGAGCACGTATGGGTGAGGGTCCATAGGGTGTGCGCAGAGACCTAGCAGACATGGGCATGCAACTCCTTTCCCAGCCAGGTGCCTAACTCCCTTCTACTCTGCTGACAGTGCCAGCCTTCATTATCAGCACTGTTAGTCCTCCAGAAGAACCAATTAAGTGTTGTCTCACTGCTGTGGCAGTAGCTTTTGCTTCTTTTCTGGATTTCTTTATTCATCACTTTCTGCTTTACCTCTTGGTGGCACCATTGTTCCTTACCCTACTGCTGGCCCCAATCGTAGAATCATAGAATGGTTTGGGTTGGAAGGGACCTTAAAGATCATCTAGTTCGAACCTCTCTGCCATAGGCAAGGACACCTTCCACTAGACCAGGTTGCTCCAAGCCCCATCCAACCTGGCCTTGAACACTTCCAGGGAGGGGACATCCACTACCTCTCTGGGCAACCTGTGCCAGTGCCTCACCACCCTCACAGTAAAGAATTTCCTCCTAATACCTAATCTAAATCTCCCCTCTTTCAGTTTAAAACCATTACCCCTTGTCCTATCACTACAGGCCCTACTAAAAAGTCTGTCCCCATCTTTCTTGTAGGCCCCCTTTAGGTACTGGAAGGCTGCTATAAGATCTCCCCGGAGCCTTCTTTTCTCCAGGCTGAACAACCCCAACTCTCTCAGCCTTTCCTCACAGGAGAGGTGCTCCAGCCCCTTGATCATCTTCGTGGCCTCCTCTGGACCCGCTCCAACAGGTCCATGTCTTTCCTGTGCTGAGGACCCCAGAGCTGGATGCAGTACTGCAGGGAGGGTCTCACCAGAGCGGAGCAGAGGGGCAGAATCCCCTCCCTCGACCTGCTGTCCATGCTTCTTGTGCTGCAGCCCAGGATAGGGTTGGCTTTCTGGGCTGTGAGCGCACATTGCCGTCTCATGTCCAGTTTTTCATCCACCAGTACCCCCAAGTCCTTCTCGGCAGGGCTGCTCTCAATCCCTTCATCCCCCAGCCCGTATTGATACTGGGGGTTGCCCCGACCCATGTGCAGGACCTTGCAGTTGGCCTTGCTGAGCTTCATGAGGTTCACACAGGCCCATCTCTCAAGTCTATCAAGGTCCCTCTGGATGGCAGAGGGCAGATAAGCCCCCAGCTTTCAAAACAGACATCTAAAATGAAATGGAAGGGAAGAATACTCCATTGGGAAGTACCTTCTTAAGGTTCGGAGTTAACACCCTGTAGAAAGTGGACCAGGCAAAGATCTGTAGTTCATGCCTCCAAAAGCATCAGGTTGGGAAGCCCATGTTTCCCAGAAAGCCTGCAAGGCAATGCAAAGCAGAATGAATCGGGAAGAGAAGGCTGTTTGGCCCATAAAATCCCAGCATTTAGTGTCTCCTCTTCCAGCCTTGTTGCTGCAAGGTTGGGGAAAAGGAGTGTGACAGACACTGAAACAGGTCCCACACCTCCTACAAATCACCATAGAAACATGGTGCTCAAGAAGGCAAAGCTGGATATCTCTGGCTTGTTGGGATACAAAGAGGATGTTTCTAGTGAAGACAGGTCATGAGATGGCAGGAGATAAGACCATTTTGTGGAGAGTCCAAGGCCTTAGCTTAAAGTCTTGGGTTGGTATTTGAACCCTGGAACAGGGCAGGGGTATGTACAAGCGTACAGTGAGGGGACATGTCCCATCCCAAGGGCTGGCAGTTCTTTGATGGGGCAAGAGGTTCTTTTTGAACTGGGCAAGGGAGAGGAAACATTGAGGACCAGGGCTGTTCCTCCAATCCAGGGAGAAGGATGGACAAGAGAGGACAGATGAGACTTTGACACTGCCTAAAGAAGCACCAAGCTGACAGGGCTTTGCCTTTACTCATAAAAAATAAGCAGGCCAGGGATGAAGTGCTGTCCTGCAATTCTCCCTGCTGTTTTACTGCCAGCACGCTCCCTGGCATTGCTTTAGCTCTTACCAACCTGCACCACCCCAAATAATGCTTAGGCATATTTCAGGTGTACTGTGGGCTGTGGGAGGTGGCTTGGATGAGGCCACTCTGCTTTGGGAAAAAGATATTGTAGACATATGGATGTGGGCATGGTCAAAGGGGACAGAGAACAGTACCCAGCTGATTTATTTTCTCACACAGGATTAGCTGATGCTTGTGGTCCCGTGGGCAGGGATCCCACACTGCAGCAGGTCCCACTCCACGGGTGCCTGGCTGGATCCCTGCTACAGTCGCATCCAAGGCATTAACAGCCCCGAAACAGGGCTCTTTTGGGACTCCCACTCCTACCACCCCTGGAGCATGGGGATGCTTCTGTCCCCACAGGAAGATGCATGGATGCCCCATTGCAATGTGCTCCAGGGTTGATTTGGCCTCTTGCAATGGGTCGCAGCCTGTGCTTTTCGCTCCGGGGACCTTCCTCTTCCCTCCCCTCCATCTCCCGCCAAGGCATGCACAGCCACCGCAGCTTTGCTCCCTGTCGTGCCTTCCCCTGTGGCTCTGAGGCCATGGCTGCCCTCAGCTCCAGGTGAGCAGCGTGTCAAGCCCTCCAGTGTCTCCCCTCCATGCCCAGCAAAAGGAGGAGACGAGGGGGATGCCAGAGCTGACTGGCTGGAGCTGGGAGGACGTCATGCCCCAGAGCTGCCTGCACCGCACTGAGGGCTTAATGTGCCGTAATCACAGAGCTGGCCTTGTTGTAACGGCACCCCGACCATGCACGGCTCCCGGCCGCCGCTGGCAGCTCCCGCGCTCCCTGCCCACGGTTGCTGCCGGGTGGTTTTTTTGGAACGGATCCCCCCCCTCCCATTCCCCGAGCAAAGGGAGAGGGGGTCTGCAGGGAGGAGAGGAGAGAGCGGGGAGTGGGATGGTGTCCCGTCTCAGCCACTGATGGTGCCGACCCTATCGGGTTGTGAATCAGGACATTAATCAGTGTTATGGGGCTTGGGACGGGTCAGATACCTGTGGTTTGAGGCGTGCTGGCAGGGCTCGGCATCGCCGGAGTCATAATACCACACACTGCTCATGAAAGAGCAGAGCTGCGACGTTCCAGGAGGCATGGTGCCGGGAGGGACGGGGGACGGGCTGGGGAGGTGGCTGCTGATGGGGGCGGGAAAGGAAAGGCAAAGGGAAGAAGGGAAAAAACAGAAAGAAAGAAAGAAAGAGAGTAAGTGAGAGAGAGAAAGAAAAGAGAGAGAGAGAAAGAAAGAGAGAGAGAAAAAGAAAGAAAAAAAAGAGAGAGAGAGAAAGAAAGAGAGAAAGAAAGAAAGAAAGAAAGAAAGAAGGAAAGAAAGAAAGAAAAAGAAAACCAACCAACCCTCTCCGTGGATTTCCTGGCTGCTCTGCCTACAGGAGTACAAGAGGAGAGGGCTGCCTGCTTTATAACCTGCCTGCTGAGCCTTTGCCTTGCCTCTTGCATCCTCTGTGCAGGGAGTTTGCTGCTCATCCCTTCCCACAAGCGCTGGCAAGAAAGTGGGGATATGACAGCATGAAAATTAATTACACCAACCAGGCAGGAGAAGTAGCAGAGGAGTGTGGGAAGGCAGGGCCCTAAAGGCTGGGCCAGGAGCTTGGGAGAGAAATAAATGGGATTCCTGTTCCTGGGAAGGGGGGACCAGAGGAGACAGGGCCCCTTCATTGTCCCTGTGATTGAGGCTGGTTTACTTTCCAAGGCAGCATGAAACAGGCTCTCAGCTGCATCTGGCTTTCAGATGATATTAGGTGTTATAAAGTCTAAGGAAGGCCATCAGGAGTTCAGGTTTGGGTCCACCCAGGCAGTTTGCAGAGCTTTCCATGCTGGTTTCTCCCTGCCCGTGACAGGATACCATGGGTGAACTCACAGGCTGGGAGAAGATCAGGGGATCTGCTATGGCAAGTCATATGAAGACAACGGTGTACCAGCCAGGGTGCAGCCACATCTAGAGACTGCCCTTGAAAAAGCATGCCATGGTCCCTTGTCTCAGAGCTCCCATCCACCCCTCCATCCTCCCAGTCCCTGACAACACAAGCAGGAGAGCTGGCCCAGCCGTGCCCAGCACAGGGCATCCCAGAGTGGGAAAGGGATCATAACACCACACTGCAAATGCACAAGGCTGGGGGAGTGGGTAGTGTAAGGAGAGAGAGGGCTCTGTGTTTGCAATCAAGACCTGAGCATGCTGTGAGGGATTTATGGGGACACCTTGGCTATGCGAAGTTGTGTTTTCCCTTCTATCTCTGCTGCCTGGAGGGAGGCAGGAGTTCCCATAGCAAGCATGGGGCTGACCATGACACTGTCAGGCTTGCTTGGAAGTCAGATGAGATGGCTCTCACCTGCTTTTGGAGGCCACAACCTCTCCATCTCCAATGGATGGAGGTAACCCAGTTTTCCTCCATAGGCAGCAGAGATCCAGCAAGGAGAGAGGTGCTACAGCAGGCACCTAAAGGGGAGCAGGTAAGACGCACCACGACGTCGCTGATTTCTGCCCTGCTCTCGGAAGAGCCTGGGTGGTGAGCTCATGATACTGTGGATATCTGCAGTGAGGCAAGCTGAATCACTGGGTCGGACAGAGGCAGAGCAGCCCTCAGGAGACTCTGTGTCTGTCTACCAGGTCCCATCAGTGCAGAGTGACACAAGCTGCTTCTGCCTGTGGTCTAGACAGCCATCAGCTGCCTCCAAACAGAAGGTGCCAGGCCACCCTACAAGGCAAAGCCCAGGCCCGTTGGCTTAGCATTGCATCTTTCTCCTCTTTTTTTCTGTTCTTTACCTGTTTCTGGTTTTGTAGTCTTATTGTGCATCTTTTAACCACATCCTCCCTGTTTTTAAGACAATAATATTGCATTTGTGGAATCACGGTTAGCGGCATCAGCAGGATGTTCTCAAAGGCTTCCCGGTTTCCGTGAACACTGTCTGCTCTGAATTTATTGTGCCAGTTGATGCCAACAATTGACCTTGTAAGTCTTTTCCCCTCTGCCATGCAGATAAAAAACCTCTTCAGCCTCTGCAGTACAATGGACACCTCTTTCTCCTCCTAATGAAAGAGGGTTGAAGGTAGCACCCAGTGGTGCAGTGAAGGAGACCCTGTCATAGCAAGCCGTTTGAATGATTACAGGTGGAAAATATTCCCAAAATTGTGAAAGTTGCTTAAAATATCATAAGCTTTTCAAAAAGTGGAAGTTTTTATTTCTCTTCCTTTTCCTCCCCTTATTCTGGCACTCTAGAGTTAATCATCTCCAGCTTCTTTCTGCTGCCATGGCAGGTAAATGCTTGCTTTTATTTTAAATGGGAGCTGCGTGTCCCCCAACACATGACTCCAGAAGCTAAGGCTCAAAGATAACCAGACTTAAAAAACACCAGATAAAGGAGTGAGAACTTGCAGTCCTGATGCATGGCTGGCTACCCATGTCCTTAAAGGGTAAGGGGAAATGAGTAAGAAAATTCTATTATCTTCTTTCTGCGTGTCCTTCGGCAAGTCATCCTCTGGAAGGAGTTGACAAAGTAGACGTCTAAAGAGTTTGGGGGAGTTACTGAAAGTAAAAGCTCTTTTGCTGTTTTTCATGTTTGTTGTCGAGCCAGTCACTGTGTGGTAGAGGAAAGTGTCAGGGCAAATTAAAATAAAACAATAATCTCCTACATTTTACTCCTCTGGGGATTACTACTGTTTGTTTTGTTTGTATATGAATAGGTGTTCTTCTGCAAATGCCTCAAAAGAAAATTGGTTTCATTTGTTCAGTATTTTGGCGATGATTTGGTCTTTTGTTGCATTTGTGATGTTCAGAGGAGATCTTGACATTGGAGTTTTCGTGTTTAGGTGTGGGAAATGCACCTTTGGAAAGAGCAAAACCCTGCATTTTGTGCATGAATTAAAAAAAAAAAAAAAAAAGAATCCTGAACGTGACTAAAAGAGGACAATCACAGTAAGAACCCCAGAGCTAAAAGTGGTTTCTGGGGAATGCAAAGACTATCCTGGAGTAAGTGAGCAAGGTATTGCAAGTAGCTGTGTGAGCATCTCACAGGGGGATACTTAGGAAGCTGCTTTCTCCTCCAAGTGCTCCTGTTTCCTCTTGGCTGTGTTAGAGCTGGAAGGTTTTATAGGCAGAGACTGCCTCGTGCTCTGGTCCAGGTTCATCCCCCCTTCCCTGGGCATCCTGAGCAGGAGACTCCTCTTGCCTGCTCTGAGATGTCTAGGTGTCTACCTGGGCTTTGTGGTCTGAGCTTGCCCGTGGAGCTCCAGCCAGCACAACAACGAGCCTCGGGAGAGATTCTGTTCACTCCTCTACATAGGCAATGAAGGCTCAATTCATTTGCCTTCATGTAGTCACCTAGAGGCACCCAGATACCTGCCAAGGGCAGGCAGACACGGCACAGGACCAGCAGGAAGCCATGGAGCAGGAGCTGGAGGCCAAGTGAGCTACTGCAGGACATCAAGTTGCACCCGACATCTTGTTTCTTCCCACTGAGCAGCCCCTGGCAAAGCAAGATTTGGGATTTTCCTCTCTGTGATCAGTGGAGCAAGACAGACCTGGAAAGGGTGCATCACCCCTCACAAGCAAAGTCTGTCTTTGTCTGTTGACTAAGCTGGAGGGACTTACCCTAGGACAGCTCAGGTACATCTGGTGGATTTTGGCCTAAGCGATTATGCTGTAGTAATTTCTGGACAGTTCCAATTCCTGGTCAAAATCTGCAGCTGCTGTAGTAATGCAAGCAGTTGTTACGAATAAAAATTCCTCCAAGACTGCAGCAAGGCTGAGAATTTTATCCTTCCTTTCCGTCCAGAATATTGGGCTTCAAATCTAACAGTGTGTTTTAAATAAAATTTTTAAAATGCTTTTGTTGGGAAAAAAAGCCAGAAAACAGCCATTTATCTGGTTGTAAATAAACCTACTACTTTCAAAGACCAGAAGGAAAACATCAACTTGAGCAGGGACTTCTGAGAAAATCATGGCAAGTCCCTGTCCCTGCCATCTCTTTGCATTTTCATGTAACGCTGAACAGTGGCTGGTGCAGTTACATCAGGGACTCCCATCAGCTTCAGGAACATCTAGAACCACAAACAGTACCTGCTGTTTCAGGCCATACCTCTCTGGTTTTGAGTCTGCAGTCCTCAGCTTCATTGCCAGCAATGGACACTGAGAGGTTTGTGAAAGGTGGAGAAAAATCCCAAAGCCTGTCATTACTAGCCATGCAGTTTTGATACAAGGTCCACACCTCCACCAAGAAACGGTGAAGGGCTCACAAATGACAGAGAAATGTTGAAAGCCACCGCTCAGTCAATAGTTTCCACATTTCTGTGGCCAAGGGAACAGTTAGCCACCAATATTTCCTTCAGACCACCACGATTTGAATCCTCTGACCTTTAGTTAAAAATGCTAGTGTTTACTCTGGTTCTGTAGAGAAACTGGGAATCACTTGGCAAGACCTTTTCAGCCACTGACTGTTGTGGACCGTGGCATGGGAACACCAGCCTAGGTGGAGACTGAGTGTGCTGCTGGCCTCTGTTAAACCGCAGACCAACAGGTGGGTTTAATCTCACCTTATCTAGCCTTTTAAAAATTATTTCTTGAGGTTTATTCTATAGTCAGTGTGCCAGTCAGACCTCTCCTCTCATCCCATGTAAGGCGGTTTGTGTCGCCCGCTGGTTGTTCCTGCTTTTCTTTGTGGTCTATAGAAAGAGCCTTGAACAACATGCTAGGTTAGATGCTTAACCTTTATATGGCTGAGGATGGAGATGGCTCCGCACCAAAATAACCTGTGTGCTATTTCTGGATTTGCCAATCACCCTGGGGTGACTTTGAGAAGCCCCTTCCTTTTTTGGTTCTTCTATCCTTTGTCCAACTTACTTCTTCAGGCTTGGCTTTTGAAGCATCTAGGTACTAACTGAAATCTGAGGGAGTTATCACCAAAACAACTTCACACCCTAATTTCTGGGCCCTGAGCCATAAGTTCCTCAGAGGAGAGATGTGTTTTTCTGCAAGCCTGCATAACGACAAGCATAACAGCAACAGACTCTTATCTGTGGCCTCAAAATGTGTTTGTCCTACAAATACTGATGTAAATCTCTAGCCTGTGCCTCCCACAGGAGTCACTAATACAGATCTATTGGCTTTAGAGTGGCGGCTGGTTTTGCTGTAGGCAAGCAGCCAAAAATAACATCTTCCTGTCCTCCCCCTCCAAAATCTATTGTGTGAATCTGGTGTCTCATTTCAGATGGGGCTTCTCTATTTTCAGTTGCGAAGGATCCTCAGCGTGGAGGGGAGCACATATACAGAGATGTGCATCTCATGGACACTCTGGCTATGCCAACTCCTGGTCAAAGGTGTTTGACACCAGCAGAGCAATAGTGGATGATCCGAGAGGAAAATGAGGATGGGGGCTGGTGTTCCCCAGTGTCTGCTTGCCCCTGTAGAGGATGGAGTCTGGCCAGAGAAGCTTTCTGCTTTCTCATTGCCTCTGCTGCAAATCAACCCAGGATGGGGGGCAGGGAGGCGTGTAAAAGAATCACAATTAATGGATTTGAGAGATCATTACAACGGGAACTGTGCATGACAGCGTTGTGGTTTCAGCAGCCGCTCTGAAATAACTATCCTCCCTCTCCCCCTGCATCTGAGTGCTCATGGATATTGTTTCAGACTCCTGGTCAGCTGAGCAGGATAAGCTGAGTTTGTGCAGGCTATCAGTTTGTTTTCTCCGAAACTGTCTCCTGTCTCCTCTTAATTCTCATGAAAAAGTCTGTGAAACTTTTGAATGTTTAGGAGGGGTAGTCTCTCGTAGCCTTAGGGTAAAATATCCCTCTCTCATGCTGTTTTTTAATACGCAAATGTACATTTCATCTGCGGAACTCTTTGCCGTAAGACTGCATTATGACCAGAGGCAGAGAAGGATTCAAGTATGGGCATAAAAATGGATAGAAGTACCATTAATATGACATCGATAACATTTTGGGGATATACTACAACTCATTGGGACATAAGCCAGTCTGCTCTAAATAAAGGCCAAGAAGAAGTTTCTTCCATTGGAAGACTATTTAGTAGCTGTGTATCACAAAACTTCTTTTGCCTTCATCTGAAGCAGGTGGTGCTGGCCAGAATCAAAGGCAGGATGTTAGAATGCAAGATCAAGGGTATCACAACGAAGAATGGTTTTGTAGCTCCTTCAGGCAGAGGTCAGAGACCTCCCAACTCCCAGGCAACAAAGCAGAGCGTTTAATGTGATGTAGTCATGAGAGTTCAAAGACTCTAGCAAATTCCAGAGCTCTTTAAAGGAGAAAAATGCTTTGCCCACAGGAGAAAGTCAGAGACTAGTCCACTCCACTGACACACCGAACTTGTGAGCTAGCGTTGGGGTCTCTGCTTTGAATAACCCTCAGTGGATCGCTTTTCCATAAGAAAGTCTGGTTCAGTCGTGCCTTCAATTATTGCAAGTCCTCTGTGCCACAACATCTTGCAGCAATGAATGTAACTATATGTGGCATGAGCGTCTCAAACCTGCCATCTCCTGACTTCAGCTGCTGTCCCACAACTGCATTGTCACTCCACAGTTCTTGCAGCCAAGCACTGCCAATGCTATTAAGAACCATCCTTCTCCCTCCCTGGAAAGACCCGGTGGGCTTGAGAGGGTTCCTCAAACGACAAGGATGTGCTTAGCCTGTATCCACCTACCAAGGACCTGTCAGTACAGCGTCCATCAAGTTGTTGAGGACACAGTAGAAGATTTTTGGCTGAAAGGTTATGCATCCACCATAAGCACCCCCTTGGTTCATTGTTGCTGAGCAATCTTGTCACTCTTAGATAACAGAGTCCAGGAATAATGCTTTCTCATCCATCCAGCGGAGGAGGTGACTTTGTCCCACTCTGACAGGCAATGACTCATTGCCACCTCTTGTTTGGGTTTCCCAGGCCCACGAAGCTACTACAGCAGCCCTCAGGTCAGTGGGCTTCTTGTTCGCAGTCCGTAGCTGCCAGCCTATATACAGCATGTCTATAAGTTGGAGAAACCCCTCCAGTACCTGTGTGAGACCCCACAGTCTCACTCAGGACGTGGCAAGAACATGGCAAGGCATGACCTTAGCATCAAAGGCTGGCAAACAACAGGTCCTCTGCTTTTTACGCTGCCTGCCTGGATTCAAGGTTGAGACCTTGATCCTTCCTTTTAGAGGCTCCACGTCCTATGTCCAGAATATCTGAGAAATCTTTAACTTTGGCTGCAGACATTAATAATAACAGCATTCTTTGGTTGCCATAAAACTCCTTATAGCAAGTGCAAAGGTCATCTGTGCAGACACCCGGCTGTGTCCTGAGACGGCCCAAAAGCTACAGAGAACTCATGATCTGTGAGGCTGAAGAGAGAAGACGTCTAGTCTAGAGAAGATCAAGGGGACACATGGTTACAGCCTTCCAACACATAAAAGGCTTCTGCACAGAGGAAGGAAGAGAAAAAAAACATTCCTCGTGTCCCTCAGGGATAGGAGGTAATGACTCCTAGATTACAGCAAAGGAAATTGCATTAAATGTCAGGAGAAGCTTTCTAACAGAGGAGAGTGGGGCAGGGCAGCAGACTGCCTTGTGAAGGAGAGAGACTGCCTGTCACGGAGCGTTTCTAAAACAGGTCCAGCACCTCGCCAAAGCAATTACAACAGAGCTTATTCTGCATTGGATTAAGAAAATGGACAGGGTCCTTCCCACCAGACCTGTCTTTCTAACAGTTCAGCAGTGACACGATTTTCCCAAAGACTACCTAGCCTACCACCTCCACCTTCCTCTCCATACCCAAGACCTGTTTAGTTTTACCTTCCTTCTCTAAGGCAACTTCCCAGCAGAGGATAGATTAAAGAAACTTGGTCAGGGTCTTTGGAAACCCTGAGACAATCCCCTCTGCACACAATTGTCTTTCAGGGAAGGAGAGGAGGAAGCAAACAGCATGTCCTAAAGGAATCACTACATTTTTAATGTGCTCCTGGAAGTTTTTTGCAGACGATGGTGACGACTGGAGGATGAGATGAGCTGACTTGATATTTTAATGGCCCCAGCCCAGAATGTCAGCCCTCTAGGACAGGGAAGCCCACCAGCCTGGGTAGAGCTATCTAATGGAGTAAGACATTGTTGTGCAACTCTTTCTAAGTGTTCCTGTCTGAAAGCAGATATCTGGGCTGTCAACAAAACCTTCTTTTCTCATGCAGAACAAAAGCAATTTGCCTCCAGCGAGGCTGGGTCTCCTTTGTTATGTAACTGTCAATGATCTCCGAGTTTAACTGTGTCATTACATTCTCCGCAGCTGGCTTCAGTTCAATGGGTTTCTTATTCACAGCCCGTAGCTGCCAGGCACTTGCACAGCATGCCGATAGCTTGAAGACACCCTTCAGGGTCCCCGAGTACGTATATACGTGCATCGAGGGTGCAATCCGTGCAGCAGATTCCCAAGTATGCCCAGACCCAAGTGCAAGGCTGTGCTAATATGAGATGGTTGTTCACGGGAATGACCAAGATGACAGCTGCTTCCCATCACCGGAGCCCTGCAAAACAGCTAATGCAGGCCAGCCGAATCACTCCCTGTAATCTTCACTGTGTTTACTGTATTGGTGGCGTTTTACGGCGTGTTTATATATGTTCTGACTTTCTGGGCAGGCACATAATGTCACTGCAGAATACAGGCACGTGGGAGTCCGGCGCATGAACACAGCAGGGACCTGGACCAGCCTCCGTTTGTGCTGAAGGCAGGGGATTCATGAGGAAATCTGTATCCCTGAAGCTGGACCTGATTTCCAGGTCTTGCTGATCTGTGTTCTCCAGACATACACATGGATCTGCAGACATGAGTCCTCTAAAAGTGCCACAGGTTCAGACCCCCAAAACATTAGATATTTTCTAAAAACTCTGGGCCATTATCACCTGTGTATGAATCCACACGACTGGGAGAACCAGCCCCCTCTGAACTGGTGCCTGTTCTGTTCCCTTGGTCACCAGTGCTTTTTGGAAATATCACTTGTCAGGCATCTGGGTAGTCCTGTGCAACATCTGTCTGGTTATCTACTAAATAAGTACATAGGCAGTGCAACCTACGTATCTTTTCAGTCTAATTAATGCTCCCACTCCTCTTTTCCTCCTTTTTAAGGGTTACTATTTCTCCTTTCTCTTGTTCTACCCAGGAAATGTTGGAATGTTGCCTTTCATAGAGCTCCCAGGAGGTACAGCAGATCAATTTTTAATTCAATTTCCTTTCCTTCTCCTGCAGGTCTATCTAATAGTGTAAAGCACCTAAAAGAGGCAGAAGACTGGAAAGAGACAGATGCATTTGTTAATGCCCAGAAGGGTGGGAAATAAAGGCAGGCCTGATATCATATATTTCTGTCTGCCTTGCAGGAAAAGAGCATATTATTTTCTTCTAAAACTCATCAGGTTGGTAAATGAAATTGGCCTTGCAGCAGTGATATTTTTGTGCTACGCTCTTTAAAATTCGGACCCGCACCAGCTCTGCACATGGCCTCTGGCAGCTGCAGGAAAAAGTGGGGCAAATGCTGTCCAAAGGAGTCTGCAGCCTTCAAAAACTGATGGTCACCCAACCACCCTTGGGTTTTCTTACTTGTTCACGAAGCGCTTATGGAGAGATTTAGCATCACGCAAAGCAGGTCTGCTACAAGAGGTATTGCATGCATGTACACAGCATGCAGCCCCCCAGCTCATCATCAGTGCTCAGCTCACATGGCATAACTGGCATTCAGGAAGGATCAGGGAAATAAGTGTGCTCAGCAAACACAGAATATTCGAGTCTCAAGCTCGTGCAGAGCTTCAGCAGTCCCAGGACCCAAAATGTCCCATGATGGGCTCAATAGGAAAGGCTTAGTTTTGACAGGCTTCGTGCCCCGAGCTCTATCTTTTCCTCCTCATCCTAGAGCTTGCTCCAAAGACAAGGGCAGTGACCCTCCAGAAGGCTGGAGTAAAGGTTAAGAGAGGGCTCTTTGTCTTGCAGTTGTGAACCAATGGAAAAAACACAACTGCTCTTAGTGGGAGATCGGATGTGGCCCCCAATGGGCCAGAGGTAGAAGAAGAAATTCAGTCAGTGGTGATGGGACGCCAGCTTGGGAGATGCAGCTTATGCAAGTTCCCTCCCTCTCATGCATGAGGGGACATGACCACAGCGAGGACAGAGACATGAACAGAGCAAGGACAGGGCATGTCTAGGGCATGGATATTGTTGGGAGGCTGAACCCTTGAGCAGGATGCCCCAGGATGAATGCGATCCCCCCGACCTGAAGCTGTGCCTCGCCTGGTCCTTCCTTCTCCATTTACACCTGCCATGTGGGGGAGGTCCAGGATCCCCTGGAGGCAGCAGCTGGAGAAAGGATAGAGAGGTGCTCTGAACCCCTCTCAAGTGATGAGGGGTGGAGGGGACACAGCATCAACTGGATGGACAGCCTCCCTGCATCCTTCCCCATAGGCTCTTCATGCTTTCTCCTATCAACAGAAAGGAGCTGGGAGAAATCTCCTGAGGAAGGGCCACGGGACCACGTTAGAAGGGGATCCCCTGGCCCCTTGGCAGCGATCCCCCTCTCCATGCCGTAACAAATAGACACAGAGTCACCGCCATGGAGATGCTGCGTCTTGCTCTCCTGGCAGCATCCCAGGGGCTTTTGTCTGGGTATCACTCTGATGGCACAGCATCATTTTCTGGTGACAGGATCCTGATCTGTGGCAAAGAGTCTCTTTGGTGCATATTTAGGTAGATGGTAAAATATTTATGAAGCAGGATTGATCTGCTCTGCGGGCCCTCCAAGGGCAGGGAGGACACGGGAGGAGAAGAAAGCAGAGGGAGCACTACAATTGCAGAGGCTGCTACAGTTTCCTGCTGAAATACACCTTCAAACCCTCCATGAAATGTTTTCTTTAAACAGGAACACTCCCACACACATGTGGGCGCCCAGATACTAGAACAAAGTTAACGCTCAAAGCAAACCTGGCCCAGAGGACAGATTTGCTGTGCATCTGGTACATGGTTAAATAAGAGGTACACTGTCAGGAATCACCCGAGGCAGTGGTGTGGGGACCTGCAGCACCAGCCCACCAGAGCAGGTCCAGTCGGTAGCCATGGCAGGGAAGATGCAAGACCATGAGGACCACCCCAGGCTTGCGTCTGGTGGGAGTCCTGTCTCTCTTTTCAGTGCAAAATGATTTGGTCCTTTCCCCTCCCTCCTCTTTGCTCATCCTGCAATCCACTGTACAACCCCTTGCAGTACCAGAAGCTCCCTGGGTCTCTCCACACCAATGCCTCTCTCCTGTGAAATGACAGCAGGTCCTTCTGTCTGCACAAGGTCCTGACTGGGACAGGAACATGCACCGGGGTCTTCCCATCAGTCTGTGGTTCAGCCCCGGGGGCTTTCCTCCAGAAGGGAGAGGAGGTGGAAAGGGCTGTACTATCTTCCAAGCTGAGGCACTTCTCCTTTCTCTAGATGTCAAAAAGATGAGCATCTCCTCTGTGCTGGTCACCCCAGCCCACACATCCATAGGCCATGGAGGGAATATCCAGCTGTCAAAATCTCTCCTAAACTGAGCTGTCCTCATCCAGGAATGGTTTCTCTCAGCTGGCTGAAAGCAGCCTGCAGAGACTAGCTCAGATGAAACGTCTAACTCTCAGATACTTTCAGTATCTGAAGTAGGATGGAGGAAACCCTATTCAGGTCCTCACTGCGTTCACACAGCATTCAGCACAACAGTACCCAGAACTTCCTGGGGGCCTCACAAAACACACAGAAAACACAATAATTGCCTGCCGTGCTCAGTGCAATACTCTAGATACATTTGTTGCAGGTCTCTGGAGAGGGAAAACTCATACCAGAGAGAGCAGCATGCAGAAAGACTAATCTGCACAGCTTTTTTAAGAAGAGCAGCCCTACAGCTCAGCAAAGGTTCCTGAGTCTCCTCTCTGTAGGTGGCCAAGAGCAGATGGCTTTGGAAATATATAACAGGTCAAGCGTAATGCAATGCTTCCTTTCAATACCCAAACCATACAAAGTTCAGGGACTTCCTGAGCAAGACTTTTTTCCCATGGACATACCAGACCTGAGTGGCTTTTTTTGTTTGTTTGTTTTTTAATCTGTCCAGCCTTCCCTTAAACTTTTAGCATCCACAGTGTTTTGCATCAAGAAGTTTTCCAACTTTACCAGAACTCATGCAGAGCTTTGCTTATCATCAAGTCAGGCTGGTGGGATAAGATGGAGAAAGCTGATTTCTATACCTGGCTTTACCACAGATCTGCTGGGAGCTCTTGGGCACACACTCCTTTTCCTTAGGCAGCCAGGGCATCTCTGTGTTCAAACTCACATGTGGGCTCTGGAAATATCCTGGCTGCCGACAGTCTAGATGGTTCTTCAGAGCTGTGCCATTTCTCACCACATTCCCTGTTGTGCCCAGATCTGTCACTGAGCTCCGTTTGACTTTCTGAACTAAACAGCCCAAATTCATTTCAACTGGAGTAAAGAGCGTGACTGAGCTGAGTCAGCTATCTGGCCACACCTGGATGCCTCAGAAGTCAGAGCAGAGCAGAGGGCATCAACAAACCATCTTTCGGCTCCTCTAAGGAGGCCTGAGGCATGGGTAGACATCACTATCCTGCCCCACAGCGATGGTTTGAAGCTGGGCATGCAGAAGTTCACACAGCACGTAATGATGTGTGGGACTCCTTGTCACGGGATGCTCTGAAGAGGGCTTAGTGGTCCTGTGGAGGAGCCCGTCTCTCCCCACCAGCTACGTTCTTGATACAGACTTCCCCATGGGCTGGGCTGAACTAAGCTGGAAGGACATAGTGTTTCCTTGGGGCTGTGGAGGTAATCCTGCCACCCCATCCTGGTTTCAGTTTCTCTGATTTCTGAGGTTAAACAGTATGGTGCCCACACCAGACACACCGGCTCCGAGAGACCCAGCCAGACCATGGTCCATGGAGCTCATTTACGTGCTTTGCCACACAAGTCCCCCAGATGTCAGAGGGTCACAGGGCCACGGGACCTGGGTTTGGGGAGGGGAAAGGGAGGAAGGGAACGGAGGAAAAGGGGCTGGCCCAGGGGTCCTCTGCTATCGCCAAACTGGCTGTCACAATAGCAGCACTGTTGCCTCGTGGGCTGGCTGGGTGATGGGATTTCGCAGGGCTGTAAATCACTTTCCTGGCGGCCGCGTTCTCCTGCCCGTGTTGAAAAGGCTTAGGTTTCCCTCGAGCAGAAGTGATGGCAAGCTCGGGGAAGGGGGCGGAGGCCAGGTGCTGGAAACATTCAGTGGGGGCATCCCCAATCGCATACCTCTGAAATCTGACCCTGGCAGGGAAGTCGATGCGGTTCAACTGACTTCAGGACCTCGCTGCTGCGCCGGTGCCAGAACAAACAGCTGCATTGAGGATTCCTGGGCCATTAGCAGTGGCCGTCCACACTGGGAATGCTTTCTCCTGCCTAGCCAGGAAGGAGGGAGGGAGGCACCACGCGCTCGCTTGGGCAGCTCCCAGACGCTCGCAGGCAGCCCCATGCTCGCACGGCATGTGCGTGCACAGTGGCACTTGCACCAGGGACTCATTTCAGGCGCGGGGGGATGCAAACACCTTGAGCGATGCATGGATGCAGGCAGGCTAACACATGTCCAGACACTAAGGCACAGACTGAGCAGGACATTGAAACCCTCTCAGACGAGCACCCACACCCAGCGGTCTGGGCACACAACTTTGCAAAGTCCCCAGTGTGTGAAAAGCAGGTACGTGATGGAGAAGGCTTTCCACCTGTTGGGAAGAGCTGTACAATATGGCTGCAATGGGGATGGGAGGTGTCTTCTGGAGGGACTTCCAGCCATGCCTAAGTCCCTGCGTCCCAATCCACAAGTCCCTGAGTTGAACCCAGTCCGTCCAAGGATCTTCTGACTTAGCTGCACTAAGCACTTGGAGACAGGATGCAACACTGAGAGGTGACAGCTCTGAGAGAGAGGAGGAGCAAAGAGCCCTGAGAGCATAAGTATCTTCCTGTTAAGTTAGGCTGTGTTATTAGCTTCATCCGATGGCTCTTGGGCAAGAAGGAAGGAAAGAGGATGGAGGCCAAGAGCATAAGGCACCCAGTGCTTCAGGTTTCTGCCTTGCAGTGAATGGGAGGGAGCGTTCACACTCCAAGCATCGCCCAGCCCAAGAGGAGCTGGGGATGGGTGGCATTTCCTCTGCAAAGGACAGGAGGGTAGCAGTGGCCGGGAGAGGCAGAGAGCGAGC
Source organism: Gymnogyps californianus (assembly GCF_018139145.2). Lineage (NCBI taxonomy): Eukaryota > Metazoa > Chordata > Aves > Accipitriformes > Cathartidae > Gymnogyps > Gymnogyps californianus. The sequence goes on from NC_059472.1 coordinate 166,658,084, forward strand.
AGAAATCTGCATGGGGATGAAATGACTCACTGAAAGATGACAATGAACTTGATCTATTGAGTGATGGTGATACTTGTACGGTGTTAAGAAAGATGCTGTAGTCTGTCAGTTGAGTTTCTGCTTTCTGTAGGGTACTCTGATGCAACTCACAGTTGTGGTTTTGTTGGAGGGGTGTAGGAGAAGACCTGTGTCCTTGGAAAGTCAGATGCATTGCCTGGGCTCTCATAGGGACTGAAGAAGAGCCCTCACTCACAGCGTGGGAGATCAGTGTCTCTTGGTCGCCCCATTGCCTCCCAGCTAACCTTGCGTGCACTGAGCCCAGGTGCACACAGTGATGGTATCTCAGGAGGAAGCTAGAAAGCCCGCAGTGATTCCGGTTGTGCTGCACGCAAAGTGCATTTGCTGGTAGAGCAGCTCAGGTGCGTTTCTAGCAACGCTACAAACAAGCCCACAACATGTGCTCGAACACGCTGTTCACACCCACATACATGTATACGGACACGCTATCTATGCACAGCGCTCACTGTGTAAAGGAGATGTGTGAAGTAGATCAAAGGAATCCTGTCCTAAAAGGGTCTGGGTTTGCCACTTGAATGTCTCCAGTTAGTCTGGTGAAGATCCCACCTGGTGAGGGTCTCTCCTCTGCTGATGCCCTGTGTCGTCCTTGGGGCTCCCCTAGACCAGCCCGGAGGGTGAAGAGCTCCCTGCACGGTGTGGGCTCATGAAAATACCCTTTGTGTCAGCCATGTGATGCAACACAGACTTTGTTCCTCTATGAGTTTTGCATTAAGCACGGTGGATTAATGTTTCCACGCTTTGTGCAAAGGTGAAAGGACATGGCTTTGTGGTGTCTCAGCCACCAGCAGCAATCCCCTGTGGGCTCTCAGTCCCTGGAGCAGAAATACTCACGCACCCCTCAGCTCCTCTGCCTGCAGGTGACTCCTCACACCCCGTCATGGAGCAGGGAGCAGGTCTGTGGCGTGTGAGATCATGTTGTCGTGGTGGGGAGGAATTCATGCAATGGGGTTCTCTAGGGAAAGTGTTGCCCAGGGAGCAAGGTCTTACTGGCCATCAAGCCCCAGCGCTGGCTGAAATGTGGCATGGTGACTCCTAGACCCTGTGCAGTCAGGAGAGACATGGGCCAAGAGCTGGTGAGAAATGCACATGAGACCTGACAGGATTTATAACCCCCATATTGGGAAACACAGACTACACAAAGGCCTTCCCACCAGGATAGGATGTGGATGGTGGGCTACAACACAACAGGACCCCTGCTTCATCTTGCAGTTCAGAAAGGGAGGTTTCCCTGGTCGCTGGGGCAATGGTGAGGCTTTTATTGCTTAGCGTTATTGCTTTAACATAAGCTGCCTGTGGGATCTTGGGCAGATCCACAGCACTATGAGGATCACTTGCTTCTCTCAGTTTCAGCAGACATCAAACCTTCAGCAAGCTGCATCTGTCCTGTGGGGTCGTGGGGAGGAAGAGGAGTTTCAACTCTGTGCTTTGATTTGCGATATACAGCCTAGTGTTCAGAGGGGCCTTGCTAGAAGATCCAGATCCCCAGTGGTCCCAGTCTATGACCCAGATGCACATCCCGTTCCTCAGTACCTGGCTGTGTCCACCGTGCTGGCAGAGAAAACCCTCGAGGACCTACTTTTTGTCCCCCTTTTTGTTTCACAGGTCAAAGGAGAAGGAAAAACTTGCTAAAGGGCTGCTGCAAAGATGCAAGTTGTTCTGAACAATCAGCCCTCTCCCAGTTATGCCAGGATCATTAAAACTGTCTGTGACCTGTGACATCCCAAAAAAGCCAGGACAGATCAAGCACCTGCATTTCTGCAGCTATAGCCAGAACACAGAAAACAGGGTTGTGCTCCAGCAGTGGCTGCAGCTGATCTGGTAGGAAACCAAAGAGGGTGTAGAGATGATATATGATCTGGTGCCAAGCCTGCCAGGACAAAATCACCACCTTCAAACCTTTCATGTGCATTTGAAATAGCTCTCTGAGGTTTGGGAGATGCTGATGTAATGGCAGTCCCAAAATCAGAGCTGGCTGTTCTCCAGGCATCTGCTCTGGAGACACCAGGGTGTAAAAGGGAAAAGAGAGAGAAACGACACTGAGAGGAAGGGGCAGAAATGTTTTCCAAAACCCTTCAAGTGTGTGTGTGTCTTTCTGTCTGTCTGTCTGTCTGTGTGTTGCCTGTGGGGCATCCGTGCAACATTATTTGCAGCCCCCAGACTATCACAGTTCCTGTCTCTCTTGTCTCTGCACTTAAGAGCTATTATGGGTGGGCTCTGAGTCAAATGACTGGCAGGACCCTGGTCTTCTGTGGATCCCAGGACAGAAGTTTTTCATGGCATGGCTGTGCTAGGAAAGGATTGCTATAAAGTCTCTTTCAGACAGCACCTCCCTGCCTCCCCGTACCCATCCCCATGGCCAGCCCTGGTCCCCATGGGAGAGAAGCACCCCTGTGGAGACGCAGTGCTGAGGAAAGTCCAGTCTGCAGCCAGACGCCAGCTCTCTACCTGCTTTTGCATTATTTGTTATTGGCCATAGATGGCAGCAAATGTCTCAAAGCATCCCGCTGTGTTGGCTGCCTGCAGCTGGGAGCTGCAGGAACAGAGGCACAAGCCAGGGAAATTCCTCCATCCCTTTGCTGTACGGGCATGGTCCCTTCTGCAAAGGGAGAGGGGAGCAGAGGTGCAGGTCACGAGCTGGCTCCCATCCAGGGATCTCAAGCAGAGCAGGTCTAGTGGCCACTAGCAAGCAAGCCCTGGATCTCCTCCAGGCCCCCATGCTCCAGGGTGCTGGGATGAACTCGGGGGGGACTATGGAGGGAGCCAGGCCTGGTGAGAGCCTCAGTATTGCTCACCGGGAATGGTCCTGGAGATGACCAGGGCCTGTAGTGACAGGACAAGGGGCAACAGCTCTAAACTATAAGAAGGTAGATTTAGATTGGACATAAGGAAGAAATTTTTTATGATGAGGATGGTGAGACACCGGAACAGGTTGTCCAGAGAAGTTGTGGATGCTCCATCATTAGAAGTGTTCAAAGTCAGGCTGGATGGGGCTTTGAGCAACCTGATCTAGTGAAACATGTCCCTGCCCAAGGCAGGGGTGTGGACAATCGCAGCCCCGGGATAGGGAAGGTTCTGCAACAGGGCAGGAGGGACAGCAGCAAAGGGCCCTGGTTTGGTTCATTTTGCCAGTGTAAATGCAGCCGTTGTGTCCAGGTATAGAAAAAGAAGACAAAACTGAAGGCTTTCCATCTGTAGATCTACATACCCACCTCTATATTAAGGCAACTTTGACTTTACCAACCCCATTTTCCAGCAAGACCACAATCATTCCTGCTCTACAGGAACTTAAGAAAAGCCAGACAGGATCAGGTCAAAAGTCTGTCCAGCCCCAGGCCCTGTTTCCCACAGAGGATAGTCGCAGGTGCTCAGGAAAAGGAATAAAAGACAGAGTTGTTGGGAGTGATCCTTCTGCTTCTCCTGCCCCAGCTGCCATTTTAAGGCCCATGGTGTTTCACAGCCGTTCCTCTGTTCAGTTATTATGTGTCTTAGCGGGAGTTTCATCTGTCCTGTTTTCAGAGTGGAGCCATCCTTTTCCGTCAGGTCCCACACATCCCAACCTGGTGAAGACCCCTATTCTCCTCTGCAGCCTCAAGGAGGGAACTAAGGATAGAGTTGAAGTCTGTCTGTCTCTCCCTGCATCCCATGCAGGTGCTGGACTTGCTGTGGGAGGCAGGCTGGGTCCCCTGTCACAGCACTAACTTCACATTTGGATATGGGTTAAGGCTCCTGCCTTGGCCAGGCTTGCTGGATAGCCTTGGTGGTGTCACTTAGCCTCCCTCTGCATCTCGGTTCCTTCACTGTAAGAGATGGAGTCCTAATCCTGCTTTACCTCCAGCGGCAGCTTTGCAAGGGTTAGATGTGTCTGTGCATCTCACTGCCCCAGTGTTTCAAGCTGTATTATCTAAGCAGAGAAGCGAACGCCTTCCCAGTCACTTCACCACCAAGGAGAAAGCGTTGCAAGACCTGCTGTTTCTCACTTTGCCTCGAGTTTGCTGGATTACTGGATTCTCTCTCTGCAGCTATTTGTTCTGCATTTTGTTAGCCAGGCTCCAGACCCGTGGCTCTTCTCCAGAGCCTGGAACGCTGTTTCTCTGCCAGGTCCCCTTCTCTTTGCAATCCTTTAATTATCATTTCAGGAGCATAATTACCCGGGGGAGAGAAAGAGAGCAGGAAGGAGAGATGGAGTGAGCAGGAGCGTGAGTTCCCCCATACGTTTCCCCCTAGAAGCGCAGAAGAGGAATGCTGTGGTTCTATAGGTTGGCTCCTGCAATTAGCATAGCCTGTGTAATTAGACCAAGATAGATGGTGCTGGCAAGGAAACACCTCATCAGTCTAATTTCAAACTGTTATAAAACCAGTGAATGGAAAACGGAGAGCGTCCATTTGTTTCCAATTGAGAAAAGTGCAGGGTTAAGGTCGGTTCGCAGCTCCACCTCTTGCACACACGCGCGCGCTCACACGTGGCTAAATGAAACCAGAAGGGAGCAGCGAATATACAGCTGTGACAAATCCTTTGCCTTCTCAGGACACAGAGATACCGAGGATTCAGGGCATAGTGTCAAAACCCAAATCAAAACTTTCTTTGCCGCACCCTTTGTTTATTTGGCTACGCTCTTTGTTTATTTACTTGTTTTCCTGCTCCACATCTCCTCCTGATTAGCATTTCCAAAGGAGGTTGAGCTCCCCCGTGCTGGCCAATTTTGCATGCTCTTTTTACTCCAGAGGGTTTACAGTCTGAACAGCGAGGGAAGGTGCCCATGGTCACCCCATGAGTCTGTGTCAGAGGAGAGAAGAGATTCTGGTTCCTAGCTGTTCTCCTGAGCTGCAGGTCTACACAGCATTCTTCTTCCCCTGATCCATTAATCTGTCTTCTTTTAATTCAGCTCTTTCCCAGCTTCATGGCTTTTCTCCCTTCTCCCAGTGCTCCTCATCATCACTCTCCTCTCTCCACTCCTACCAAGCTTTTCCTTTCCACCCTTTTTCTGTCCCCAGCTACATCAGGGGCTGGACAGCCTTTCACACTGCTTGGCGGTGCTGCTCTGTTCATGTCCTGTGATGGGATAAGGATGGCTGTCTCTGTGACTAGTGCATGGCTCGGGATGGGGCGGGGGCTGAAAATTATGGGTCCCAAAATTAGATTTCCCCCCTTTCCCTAGAAAACAACACTGTGATTGTCTCAGCCTCGATTCTTGCTTCTGGGTAGACCTCAGACCCCTGTGCTGACTAAGACTTATGCATGCCAGGGCCAAAGGCAAGACTCTGAGGTTGTGTAGTTCAAGTAAGATGTTGCCCTTTAAAGCACAGGAATCAGCTTTGCGCTGAAATGCCTCCAGCTCAGCAGGACAACTTCCCAGAATCAGGCGAGACACTCAGTGTCCTGTCCCGGCACCAGGGAACCGTACGCAGCCTTTTGGAACAAAACCCTGCCCGGACAGCTCGCTCGTTTTTAGGTTTTGTTGCAAACTCCAAACTCCTGCCAGGTCCAAGTTCACACGTGCCAAGTTCACTTAACCTTTTGTGCTCACCAGGAGACAGCGTGTGGGAGGACAGGGCATGGGTAGCGTCTTTTTAAATAGCTCGTAGCTATGGCACTTGCCATCGTCTCTTTTAGAAGCCCCTGGAGAATGGTGTGGAAAAGCAATGTGCATGTCTGGGCCTGGCAGGTTGGTGCAAAGGGAGCAGGCAAGTCTATTTGGGACCCAGATGAGTCTGTGCAGTTGCTTCATGTTATTTCTGTCACGGGAAAAGCAAAAAACAAAATGGGTGGATGCCATTCGGTGTCTCCTTGAGGATTCCTCCCTAATCCAGGCAAGACATGAGCTCATGATCTCCAGGCTGGTTCCCCTCACTCCAGTAGTGAAGGACTGAACTGCATGCCCAGAAGGTCTGGCTGGAGATGCTTTTGTCTGTGTTTTTCTAGAAGCTATTGACTTTGAACCCAAATACCATGAGAAAGCCCAAAGATGAAGAGGAAAATTCATACCTACCCTTCGGGAGAAAACCATCAGGATTCGAACAGTACTATCTCGGTTGCCTCATTGCTGGGAATAGTTGGGATCGTTTTGCCACAGCACTAGTCAGGAACATATAAATAATGATCCGTAGATAACTGCTGTCCATTCTGGACGCAGAGAGGAGGGCAAGGGGACATCATAGGTTTATTTTCAGCTGAGAATTTCTGGAATGAAAATCGCATGGGTTCTGGGTTTTGCTAGCATATATTATTGCATACATACAAACCCACACTCAGGCATTGCAGTCCTCAGAGCGCTTTCTTCACTGCGAAAAGGCTGAACAAGTTGTTGGTTAGCAAGGACACCCATTAGTGGGAGACATGCTCAAGAATATATTTTCTTGAGGGCAGTTTATGACCAGATGTCACCCTTGGCCATTGAATTGCTGTCTTTCTTGACAAGGGACAGCATCATTTTGTCCTCCAGCTGGCCAGCCTCCTAAACTGGGAGACATTGGGATACACCAAAGAATGCCAGTGGTGTTTTACTAAGGAAGGCTTTTCCATCTAAGCCAACAGCTGGAAGGCTATTTGTAGACATGAAGACATTCTCCCCCACAATGTGGAGAGGTACCAAGAGGCCTAAGTGAAGACCTAGTCAGCTGAGCTTTTCCCAGTAGTCAGTGTAGGCTCCTCCAACAGGAGTCATGATTTAGGATGGGCTGAATCATCCTCCAGACTGCATCCCTTGCCTTTTGTGGTGGATGGGAACTGCCACAAAACTCTACTCCTAATTTAGGTGCTGTGGTAGGTAAAGTCAGATGAGAGGCGTCTGAGTTGTGGCAATGGTGTTTTTAGAAGGAAACGTAAACCCTGCATCTCGATGGCTTGTCATTAAAGTTAGGTGCAAGCCAAAAGACCCGATTTACTCAGGAGAATAATGTTCCCCACTAGTAAATCCTTCCTGGTTCCTCAAGGCATTGGATCGTTCTTTCTCACCTCCTGAGCTACGTGCTGCACAGCATGGTCCCAGATTTCCCACACACATCCACAGCATCCACGTGACACCAGTCCTCTGCTATTTCAAATTGTTCAGAAAGTCTTACAAAGTGCCTCAGTTGAAAGTATTTCTCGCAGCACAGGGACCTGCTCATTAGCATGGTGCATGCCAACTAGATGGGCTGAGACCATCAGGAGCAATGATCTCCTGGCCGTGATCCTCTTCTGGGGCGTCAAGAGAAGCCCAAATCTTTCAGTGTGGATTGAATCACCATCACATTTGGTGTGGGGAAGTAAAGTGCTCTTGGACCAATGCCTAAAGTGAATGGTGTTGCTATCAGTTTTCCTTCTCAGTTCCCACTGAAAAGGATAAGCTAGTGCCAGAGGGTGGGTGAAGGGGCGGGGGGAGATAATTGGGACAGGAAACATGTCCATCCTCCACTTAGGTACTGTGCAAACATAACGAGATCCTGAGCAAACGTTCACCAGGCGCCTCCTGTGTCTCTGGAAACCTGAGATGCATCCTCTCCTGCACGAGGAGTGAAAGCTGTTCCGTTTTGATTTCATCCCTCCTCCATCTGCTTTACTAAGTTTGGCCCTGATTATAACTAAAGACATTTGGCTTCTGTCTCGGGCTGTCTATCGTGTTGATAGAAGTGGTTTCCTGTTGCAGGTCTTTGTTTTTGAGTGACCAGCTTTCCAGATGGCAGAGGCCACATTTCCCCTTCTCTCCTTCCGAGGCCTGTTTCCCTTCTCGTTACCTGCCAATTAGGACTCATTACCCACTGGGGAGAGCTCTTTTTGGAGTTAGGAGACCGTGACTGCAGAGCTGAGTGTCTTGTGGCGGTTATCATGGGACATCATTGCTCTTGCTGTGCAGTTCTCACAAGGAGAAGAGAGAGAGGGCTCAGCTGAACCCAGCTGGGGTCTTCTTACCCCAGTTCCCATCTCCAAAGTGGCCAAAAAAACCAACATTTCAGAAGAAGTGGAAGAAACACCATTGTAAATATATGTGGTGTAATATCCTCCCCTCTTCTCCATCCAGGTTTATTTTCTAATCTCCGACTCCTGAATAAAAGCCTGAATCATGAGGGGTGTGTAAGGTGCCCAAAAGTGTTTTTTGTTTTAATTTGGTCCTCTAAAGAAATAAGATTTATTTGGTTATGTGTCTATATGTGTGTGTGCATGCGTGTATTTTCCTTTGCAACTATAACTTTCAAGGACTTTGGAATCTTTTGGAAAACTTTAAACAAATCTGACTTTTAGTTGAGGTTTTAAACCCAGCTAGTGCCTGCAAGCTCTGTAAAAAGCAGCCGTCAGTTAGAGGAAAGCAATTGAACCAGTTAGTGACCTTGCAAACTTAAAGCTGAAACTTGCATTCAGCTTTATTAACCAACAGAGCATCCAGAGTCCCCGAAATGCCAGGTTGTAGAAAACTAGCATTCACTACGTCCACTATTTATTCAATGATCTGTTAGCATGAGCTATTCCTAGACACAAAAGCCAGAAGGCTTTTCTGTATAACTCAAGACAGAATTTCACTCCGTTATTCCAGCACAAGGCCCATTTCTCGCAGTCGAGATGGGGTGTCTCTTTTTCAGGAGGCATCCAATCTCCTTTTTCAGATGGAGAGTAGTCTGTGCCCTGTGCTAAATTTAAGGCACAGACACATGTATATGCATCAACAGAAAGTCACAGGACTGGGTGTGCACCAAAATGCCCAGTGCTCCTCTGAGTATTTCTAACTGAGGAAACAGTAATTTGATATTTGCACGTGCTGATAGCCATATCTGTCTAGATGCTAGTGGATACAAATCATGTATTGTGATTGTGAGAGCGCTGGTATTCTGCACCAGTCTCTCAGTAAGAGATCCTACCCCAGCATAGTCCAGCTGACGTCAGTGGGGCGGCTCGATTTACATCAGCCGAAATTCTGGGTCCTTTTGCTGTGTCTCGGTCGGTTCATTGGGGCTGCCGATGATGGAAGAATTTGCGTCATTCAGCTGCGGTAGGCATTAAAAAATAGCATGAAGGACTCAAAAGAAATGCAGCACTGGTTTTTGCAGCTTCAGGATGAGAAGCAGCAAAGAGAAGATGTAAATGGATGCTGTCGTGCTTTTACATGAACCCTAGACGTGCTTGGGTTTGGGTAGCTCTAGATCATCCCTGGAAATGTGATGCATAAATATCCTTTTTTCCCTGATGTGTGACAGGCAGTCCAACTTCAGGTGTGCCTGAGATGACTCTATCAGGGGTCAGCTTGCTCTGTGTATGACCAATGGATTGAGGGGCACCTTCAGATCTTGAGTGGAGTGGTAGCTGACTGGAAGGACTCTCCTCCCAGTGATGGAATCAGCCTGGGGAGACAAGCTGATTGTCGTGGTGTCTCTTATGTGTCTGGAGATAGGTGTGATGAACCCAAGCTAAGCCACAGCCATGAAAGGTCAGCAGGACCATGAGACCACAGCTTTGGTGTCAGTGCTGACACAGTCAGGCCTAAAGTGCCAAACAACATGGACAGAAGTTGAAGGTTGGGATCACAGAAGATTGCGTATGGCCACTGCAGAGTAGGGTTCCTAGCAAACAAGATCACCCCAAACGTAGGTTGAGTGGGTCACCTAGTGATTGCTGGGAAAGCAGCCGAATGCAAGGCATCTAGTCAGTAAAGCCAAAAACGGAGAGAATAAGGTCTTAGTGATGACAAGTTGCATGCATCCTGTTTCCAAAAAAAGAGCAATGGCCTTTTTCAGTGCAATACTGAACCCAGAGCTCCTGGCAGCATCTTTAAAGAAATGTCCAAAAGTCGCGATCAAGAATATTCCCTGATGGCAGAGATGGAGGATATCCAGAGCCAGAAAAACTTACTCCTTTTGCCTTTAATAGCTAAGTTTCCCTTCCCTCACCTTCCCGCCAATAATGCCAGTTCACCTGCAGAGTATAAATGCAGGCTGAACCTGCCTGACTTCAGGTTTCCTTTCACAGTTTTGTTTTCCGTTTGCATATAATCATGACCCCAGAGTCCTGCTTCAGTCTTACCTTTCTGCTCCATCTGACAGCTCTCCAACATCTTCCCGATTCCAAAGAAATTCTTTCCCCTCTGTTTCTTGTTGACACACAAGTTTAACCTCGAAATCAGGATGTGAGCAGGCACTGTTTGTCGTAATCCCTCCACCAACCTCACCCCACAAAGAATCTGTTTTCAAACAGACAATAACTCATTAGCTGTTTTACAGGCTTGTTGATGCACACTGGTGGCTGACTTGTTTCTGAATCCAGAGTGAATTTCTGGAAAAGCTTTCAACTGTAGAGAACTGGGGCGGTTAAATACAGTGAAATATTTTTAGGGTTTTTTTTTTCTTCTCATAAATAATGATGATCTGCCTTTGTACATGCTGAAAAGATCAAGTGTAGCAGGGAGGCTTGGCTGTGATGGAGAGATCAGCAAGTCATTTGTTTGCAAGTCGCAAGCCTGGGGCAAGCGACGGGGTGTCAAGTGCAGGGGTCACCATCATCTGCAGAAGAGCCTGGTGATTAGCAAAGTGGGTTTTGCACAGGGCAAGCAGCAGCAGAAAAAAAAAATCTCAGATCCAGCCAGGTGATCTGCTATTCCCCACTGCAGAGCTCTGGCTCTGGCAGATAGAGTACTGGAAGGAAAACTTTGTTGAAACACTTGGTAAGAAGGCTATGGCTTATCTGGAACATCTGTCCCTGCGTAAGCCATGTCTGTTGACTTTATAAACTCCAAGAGTGGTGGTTAACAAAAAAAAAAAAAAAAAAGAAGGGATTGGTATTTTAAACAGCTGTTCTGAGACAGACGGATGGAGAGGATGCAGAGGTGCAGGAGGAAGGAGAGCGATTCACCCACCTCACTTTCGGTGACAAGGGTGGGAACCACTCCCTCTGAGCTCATATCCCAGGCTCCCTTTATAGCCGCTGAGGAAAAACAGGCACTTTTAAGGCATGATTCATGTGCCCTGTTTACGTGTCTACTTTAGGAGGAGATAAATCATGCCTGGCACTCCAGTGAACGCAACAACGGCTTTAGTAAACTAAACACTGCCAGTGTCCGGACACCAGTTGGGACTTTTCCATAGTATTAAACTCTTCTCACCTCCAGGATAGGGTGGCCCCATCCCAGCAGCATATCAGGGATGGTGCTTACCCTACTGCTGACCCGTGCCCAGGAACAGTCTGAGAAAGCCTGAGCTGAAGGTGTGCCAGGGACCGGGCAGACCATCGCTCCGGTGCCTGCTCCAGGGCCAGAGGGGTTCCCCAGCAATAACTCATTCACTAACAAACACAAATACCATCTATTTTAAGCAGATCTCTGCTGGCGCTGAAGAGAGCCCAAGGTGACTAGTTCCAGTGGAGACATCTGCATTTAGTCAGCCGAATCTTTTCTAAACGTTATTTTAAAAGGCTGCTGGCAATTTATACTTGTCTGATTTTTTTTTTTTTTTTCCCCAAAGCACAGTAACAACTGTGAAGACAAGTGTGAAAGCGAATAGAGGAAAATAATACATGCACACACACACAGAGATACACACATTCCCCTATGGTCTGTGTGTTTTGCACTCCCAAAGGCATTTTTAGATAGATTACTTTTAAAAACATCAGGCCAGATTATCCAGAGAAATTTACTCTGATTTTTCAAGGGACCTTTAAGACTTAGCTTTCAAAAGAGCTTTGCCTTTGTCTCAGCACCTCAGTAAGATTTGCAAAAGCCATTAACACGCAACGAGCCCCGATGCAGGATCCCTGGCTGGATTTTCCCAAGAGCACGGCACTCGGTGTGCTAAGCTTGCTTTAAATCGCAGACGCTCAGGCTAGCTTGGTGCAAGGAGGCTGAGCAGCCTGTCCCAGCGCTGCACACCTATGCTGTTCCACAGCCCAGGATGGTAAGCCCACCATAGGTTTAGCTCAACTCCAGCTATGCCACACCAGGGGCACTGGCATCCTTTCTCATTCCACATCATAGACATGCCCAGGAGAGTGAAGGTTGCCTCCACAAACCCCTCTGAGAGCAGCAATGCCTTTCCCAAGCAAGAGGGATGCACATAGTGCTCCCAAAAGTCTGCCCTAATGATCCCTGGACATTATTACACTGCACGTTGTTGATCCCAGGACAAACAAGCATAATGAGCAGGAATACCTTTAGACTGGAAATTAGAAGGGGGGCTCCTAAGAAATGTACAAAGTTCCTGAACAGCCTTCCAGTCAAGAGTCATGGAGATGAAGAAGCCTAAAATAGGTTAAAATAGAAGCCTAAAATAGAACGTGACTGCTCTGTAATAGGTGAAATGCCTGGATAGCCAGTGGCCAGACACAAAAACCCGAAGCCCTTTCTGTACCAAATTTGCTCTGATTTCAGGATTAGTGTCTATCCTATCATAGAGTGGTTTGGGTTGGAAGGGACCTTTAAAGGTTGTCTAGTCCAACCCCATCCTCTTTCTTTATGCATCAGAAGAGATTGTAGGCCTTTTCTTACTGCAGCCGCACAGGGAGCAGAGGCTTCGGTCGGACAGTCTGTGTGAACGTCACCCCTCCTTTGAATTCACAGAGGGGTTTTGGGGGAGCCTGTGAAGGGATTGAACCCAGAAGGGATTCCCATCCCACCTGCTCATATGCAGACAAGCAGCGGCTTATGCATACACAGATGTATACACACTCACCAACATACACACAGACATTCGGCACTGCGTGCACTCGGGGGGCAGCAGGAGCAGCTCTCAGGGTGCGTATTGAGCGAGGGGTGGGAGCCAGGATGCGGCCGGCACTGTGATCCCACAACCTGGATATCGCTGCGGCTCTGGCTGCTCCTTCAGGTGTGTCAGTAAAAAATTCTTAATGCACCTCCTTGTTGTGAGAGAGATGGTTGAGGAGCTCCAGGTGACCCTGGGTACGGTGAGTCCCCACAACTAATATTGCTACCTTGCAAAACAAGGGCAATGAGCAAGAGGAGGGGACTCCAGCTTGAATTGAGCTCACCTGACAGTGAGCTAAAGCTGGAGCACTTCTATAATCTTCTTCAGGAAATTATAGACTCCATCTCTCCCATTAACATTTTAGACCAGAAGAGATTAATTTAGTTTTTGCTGAGAATTTTTGCTCAGTATTTTTATTTTATTGTGGCTGAACCTGGAAACTAAACCCCTTTTGAACTGCTGGTTTGATTTCTGATAAAATCCAGGATTTCACTGTGCACATTTCTGTTAAGCACCGACATAGACAGATGTGGATGAAATGTATTTTTAAATAGCTCTGGTGATGATGAAAGGAGGGCTAGAGATGCTTTCCCATGCTACCTTCAGAAAAATCTGAGTATTTGTATGCACCTAGACTGACACAGACTAGTTTAAGGCTTTATCTTGATTTCAGGGGCAGGGTTGGATCCCCATCACCTTGTCCCATTGGACCATTGTCCTACCACTGTGAAAAAAAAATACACCAGTCATTTCTTTAAGGCCACAAGGGATGCTGTGATTCTTTGCTGTATTTGAACAAGCACCTCTTGAAACTCCCAGTGCCTTGGGATATGTGATGCAGCCAGGCTGAGATGGGGAGTGGGCCTTTTAGCTGAATTTTTTTGCATTTAGACCCTCACCCTGGGACAGTTATGTATTGCTTCTCGTGCTGATTTCTCTATTAATTTGAATTTTTTCCTCTAATGTGGTTCAGCCCCTTTTGCCCAGGTGTTGCTTATCTTGGTAATAAGTCATTTCCCCTGCTAAAGTATCTAAAGCATGTATGCATTGAATCATACCAAACTCAGTTCAGCCAGCTTTGTGCTCTGGGCTGTGAGATGCAACCAGTTGGCCAACTGTCAGTCATGGTGGCCTTGATGCTTGGGAGTGGCCAAGTCCAGCATCAAAGTTACAGCAGTGGTGGTCCTTCTCCTTACCACGTCATGTCATGGAAACACCACTCTGCCTCCGTTTCGGAAGCTCTGCCAGGTGGGAGAGGAGAGGGGAAACCAGTCTGCTTCTTCACTAATTGTTTCTTCTCCACACTCAGCACTGCTGTGCTGTTGATCAGAAGACCATCTTTGGTCACCGCGATTAAAAGGGTTTGCAGATCTCAAGAGACTGCTAAACCTCAGTGAAACACAGAAGCAACAGAAGAAACTAGGATCCAGCAGGTGGTTGGAATAATCATTTACCAGCATTTCACATCAGAGAATCATGCAGCACATTACTATCCTAACCACTAATTAAAATTGCAAGCACCCCGCTGAAGTGGCAAGATGCATTGTAGCAGCTGGTCAGAATGTTTCCCTCGCCTTTTTTTTTTTTCCCAATGGAAAATGGCTTCTTGATGAAATGGGAATGTTCACTGAAAAGCTTTTTTCATAGGAAAAAACCCTCTTTTTTTCTGAAAATGCATAAAATCTGTCTTCTCCCTTCATAGAGAGCAAAAATTTAAGCCTAGGAAAAAAATCAGCTATTCAGGGCAAACAGATTTGCGTAATAATTGTATGTGTATATTTATTTTTTGTAATGAAAACCTACAAGAGTACAAAGAAACAGCAACATTCCTAATGGTGCCAATTCCTTTTGTTGCAGAACTAATTGCTCTTCAACTAGCTCTGTGCCTTTTTCCTTACGGCCAAAAACCACAGTGCCACCAGCAAGGGAAAAGAAAGGAAGACCCCAGAGTCCTGGCAACAAGTTCTGTGTGTGCTAAAGCATTTTACCTAGATCCAAACCAGTGATTCCCTATGAACTGGCCTTGCAGCTCCTAGGAATGACATAATACTTTGGCATCCTTTTGATTGGGTTTTCTCTTGGGTATCTATTTCTAAAGTTGCCGTCTTGTACCACTCAGAACTGCTGCTGAATGAGAAAGAACATGCCAATGTTAATATTGTTATCGACACTTTTGTGTAGAAAAGAGACCGAGGATGCAAAGAATATGAGAAACACTCCGCACAGGATTTGTGTAGACTCCTGCAGTGTAGGAATCTTTCTGTATCCTTACAGATAATGGAGATCTTGTTCATGCTGTCAATGTCCATGAGGCACTATTTAGGTTCACCTGAAAGTAGACATTTAAAATAGAGCTGATCAATCATGGCTATGAAGTGTCTGTTTCTCCTCATTGGCTTCAAAGGGAGTGCAGAGCTTGAATGTAGATATCTGAGCTGTAGGTGCTCAGTCACATGGTATGGATCCCTGTAATGTCCTAGGAAGACCTATGTCGTGGTTTAACCCCAGCCAGCAGCTAAGCACCACGCAGCCGCTCCCTCTCTCCCCCCTCCCCGCAGTGGGATGGGGAGGAGAACTGGGGAAAAAAGGTAAAACTCGTGGGTTGAGATAAGAAGTTTAATAACTGAAGTAAAACATAATACTAACAATAATAATAATGAAATATAATAATAATAATAGTAATGAAAAGGATTATAACAAAAAAAAAGAAGAGGGAAAAAAAGAGAAAAAAACCCCAGTGATGCACAATGCAATTGCTCACCACCCGCTGAGTGATGCCCCAGCAGTGATCCGCCCCTCCCGGCCAACTCTCCCCTGTTTCTATACTGGGCATGACGTTCCATGGTATGGAATACCCCTTTGGCTAGTTCGGGTCAGCTGCCCTGGCCGTGCTCCCTCCCAGCTTCTTGTACACCTCCTTGCTGGCAGAGCATGGGAAACTGAAAAGTCCTTAAGATAAGTGCTACTTAGCAACAACTAAAACGTCAGCGTGTTATCAACGTTATTCTCACACGAAATCCAAAACACAGCACTGTACCAGCTACTAAGAAGAAAATTAACCCTATCCCAGCTGAAACCAGGACAACCTATAACTGAGAATATCTACCTTCCTTTTCGTGTTGTATCCCACCAGGTGCTGTTGCATATCCTTGTTATAGCAGCTTCGATTTCTTCATACCACTTCACGCAAAGGTGCTTCTGGTGTGAGGAGGAAGAGAGCTTTGCTCAGATCCAGACTTCTGTCACTGGCTTATTTTCCAAGTCCCTTACACCCTTTTTGAAAACCTTACCCTAACCTCTTGTCTTTGCCTACTTGCATTGCTCCAACTTAGGTGTACTGCGTAAGTTACACCATTGCTTACTTGATATGAGAATTTCGCTTCTGGAGATCCACCATGTTTGCCCCATTGGGGCTTTAACAGTAGGGTGTATTATTTCTTCTGATAATCTACCTCGCCCCACTTCTTGTGCTTTTCATGGAAATCTGCCTAAGCCTGATTTTGCCTCTGTTTACGGTTAGTCTGGAACAACACTGTCCGCTGAAATCTGTCACTTGGGTCACAGATGGGTCGAATGAGCATTGACTCATGGAGCAAAGGCATCACACAATCTGCAGCCAGGGCTGAGAATAGTCACACCTATGAGGAAAAGGTGCCCGGAGACATCTGTCTTGTGTCTCATAGCAAAAGATCAAGGGGATTTCCTGAGCAAATTCAACAGGGAGACAAAATAAGACATCGAGAAACCTTCAGAGGTTTACCAGACTAAGGAATTTGTTGTTACAAGAGAGGTATGGAAACCAAGAGCTGCAGTCAGATCCAGGGGACTGGACATTTGAAAAGACAGAAAGTATTTCCAGGATTACAACTACAAAAAGGGAGTTGGATGAGAAGGAAGGGAATTAGGGCTGGAGGGAATCTGTAACCTCAGCCTGCAAGTTTCTAATGATGAGGGGTTGGGAACCACCTCTTGAAAACAGCTATCCCAGAATGTCATCCTCAGGTTATCTCTCAGTTTTCCCAAAGCATCTGCAGGTGTCTCCCAGTCTTATCTGCTCTTCAGTGATTTCTACACTCTTGGCAGTTCTTGTTGGCCATGCTGTAGTGCAAGGCTGAAAGGTGCCTGGGTTAGCAAAGGGTCCGTCACACTCAGCCTGCTCCCCTGATCCAGCCCATATGGGTAGACTTCTGTGAGGCATCCGGCAAATTGCAAAAAAAAAAGAGGTTTTGGCCCCAGAACAGGGAGAGGAGAGGCTCTCCCTCTCTTCCCCAGAGGGCAGCAAGCCAGGCAACTGTCTGATTGTCACAAATCATTACTGCCAAACAAACAGGATCGCATTTTAGTCCAATAAAGAAGGGTACACAAGCCCAGGCATTACCGAGCCCCCAATTTAGGATGCTGTTCAAGGAAAACAGGCCTGATGATGATGGCTCAGTGCCTGCATCCACCGGCGGGCAGTGGAAGCTCACCGGTGGGTGGTGGGAGCCTGGCAACCTCTCAGAGGAGGACCAATGTGTTGGAGCTGCAGTGGGGCTGGGGAATAGGGTGGGAAAACCCAGGAAGGCAAGACATGTCAAGGCCATAATAGTAATAATATGTTTTTCCTCTATGCTCTGTTTTAACTCTATTCTCTGCCACCCTGCCAGCCTGTTTGCAGGACCCCCAAGAGGGTGCAGATTGAGTCACTACATCCTTGTCCACGCTAGCCCAGAGTGAATAAATGCTGTGGGTCTCACCCAGGTGAGGGAGAGTCTAGAGGCAGGGGAAGAAACAGTCTCCTTGGAAGGAAAATAATCAATGTCTGTAGGAAGCAGGAGCCTGAGCTGCACTTAGAAGGAAAGCTGAGCCTGCACCCAGCCATCACCCGAGGTGTTACCAGAGTACACAGAAATGGAGGGATGCCTTTTATTTACCCCAAGCCCTTTGCAAGGGAAGAGATCTTGGCACAAGCCAGGAGCTCTTTTCTGCAGCATCTGGGGTACAGGCTGGACCCGTTATGCTGTAGGCTGCTCTGCTGGGAGATGTCCCAAGCTGGCTCCACATAGGCATAGCGTGGATATTTTGAGCTGGAGCTGGAGCTGGGGTTGACAGCCAGAAAATGCCTGGGGTCATATGACCACTTACCACTTAGGGGCTTGGGCTTGATCTTCACTCCATGATGTAGAAAGAGCCATAGGAGGCACCAGAAGGATTTCCACCCCACCCACATTATTTTGGGTCTGAACATGGGCTCACAACAAGTTGCTCAACAAGAAGATTTTTTTTTCTTTTCTGCTAATCATTTGTTATGGAGTGATTCTTTAGATAGGACAAGACCCTGTGGCCTTCAGAGCACAGGATTTGTTGAATGCCCTTGTTTTGTTCCCATTTATCATCGGATACGTTTGGGATTAAGCAGGGCCATATTCATTAACCTGAACCCAGACCGACACACTGAGTGCAGCTGCCGTCCTGCATGCTGCTGCAGAGGCTTGTTAGGTTCCTGGTCTGATTGCTGGTCAAAGGACTGCTGTCGATGTGACAAGCTTTTGCTGATGTTACTTCTAATCTCCTAAGGAGAAAACACACCTTCAAAATAAAAACAGGTGCTTGGGTTCGTTTGGCTTTTTTGTTGCTACCAGAAACTACTTTGATTTGCAGGGATTTTACTGTCACAGTGGTCTCAGTTAATATAAGGGACACAGATGTCATAGTCAAGAGAAACCTGGTTTTCCTGGAAAGCTTAGTACCATGAGAGTGCTCTGCGGCTCCTCTCCAGGAACGGCAGCTTGCCGGTGTCAGCATCCTCTGGCACAACAGCTACGGGACCCGTAGGGCTCTGACTGCCTGAGCGGCTCTATCTTGCTGCCTGTGCTTATTGCACTGACTCACAGCAAGCAGGATCAGCCCATCGCTGTCTCCTCCAGCAGCTGGTTATCCACATGCAAAAGGCATCAGCCTAGTCTAATGGGTTGGCTGAATATTCAAAAAGTCCTGGGCAAGCATCTAGGCTCCCAGACAAATGGGGGGAAATTTCCTTCGGGAAAAAGAAGCAAAGTTACATCTGCAGAAACCTGAATGTGGGCTGGAATGTTTCCTCTGTTCCTGCAGGGCCTTCCTTCCACCATCCCAGGACAAGGACCCAGAATGGATCCATGCTCCCAGGACCTCCTTGAGTCCTAAGGAAATCTCTACTCCTGCAGTCACAGAGCTGTTTCCAGCTCTCTGTTTTCAGGTCCCAGACATTTGAGAGACATGCTGAGATGACTTTCTTTGTTGGCTGTGTCTGTTTTGCTTGGCACCTGTACTCCAAAGGATGCCAACAGGAGATATTGTCATGTATTGTGATAGGCAGTCCATTAGTCATCTGGGTAAAACTGTGGCACACACAGTAATTTCAGTATGAGATCTCCCTTCCCATTATGGCAAATGGTCTTTGTGGCCCATCTTAGGCAGAATATGAGATCTAGACCTGTTAATTATCATAAAGCCTTCACGAATCCACTAAGATAAAATGTTTCAAGCGCACAGGCATTAAATGATTTGCCTAAGGCCATAAAAGAAGACAGTGTCAGAGAAGGGATTTCACCCCTGCTGTACAAGTGGGGAAAAGAGGGGAAGCTCACCCAGGATAGGAAGGAATAGAAACCACATTTCTGGTGGTCTAGTGTGAGGATGGCCCTCAACGAATGGCCCTAATCCATCCTGTGCACGTCTGCTCTGGATCTCTCAGTAGCAGTGATGAAGGGAAAGGGGGCCAGTGCACTGCGATGGCGCAGGTCTTGACTCCCCCAAGACCCTCCTCCCACGTCCCACGCTGTCCGCAAAGCCTCCTGCGGACAATGAAGCAGGTGATGTATTACTGCAGCAAAAGCTGGGAAGACCCGGGAGTGCCTCTAATGTGATCGCGGAGGGGAGCCAACTCCTTGTGTACTCGGCGCGGCCTTCCTGGCACCGGCCGAGGAATGCTGGCACGCCGGCTCCTCCAGAGCTATTAGCGGTGCCGCACGCTCCAGGGCTGCAGAGAATACATGCACTGTGTTGCAGCCGCCCTGGAGATCCCACCAGGCCACGCTCTTCCACGCCACCGCCGCAGAGCTCCACCGCACCAGGGCCGGGCTCTGGGTTTCAGTCCTGGGGCTGGGAGGGCTTCTGGCTGGCCAGAAATTCAGGTCCTCCCCAATTCTCACAACCCCCCCCCCATCGACCTCCCTTTCCTGCTCTGAAGGTTTGTTTGCGCTTGCCTACACGCAGCCGAGGAGAAGTTCAGCGTCTAAGCATGACTAGCATCAAAGCAATGGGATTGTGCGCAGCCTGTCCTGGAGGGCTGGCCACCCCAAACACCCTGCACGAGCTACAGTAATTCGCATGTCCTCTCCTGCCAGGAGTCTGTAGCTTGTGCTGACTCTCCCCAAAGCCATTTAGATACTGGATCTGGATCCACAACACTATTTAAACTCTCAGCACACATCTAGGTACCCGCAGATCTCAGTTCCACTGTGGCTCTGAACCTGTATCTTGCTGTAAGAACTCAAAAGTGAAGAGTAAGTCTCCATGTACCAAAGATATTTTCAACAGAGACCAAAACAGCCTAGCCCAGACTCTCTTTTACACAGCTTCCTGCTTTGGGACCCTCCAGTTCTGATTTCAGCCCTGGAAAAGCAGTGACTGAGACCCAGTGACTACAGTTATAAGTTATATATAAACTGGAAAGGTTCCTGGCTCTGGGTTTATGACTATCTCAGACATTAAATGCTGAGCATGGTTCCTTGGATGCTTTTCACTTGGGTGAAGGCGCCCTCTCCCTAGCTCAGAGTCATTGTGCATCAGGCATCATTCCCACGTGACAGTTTGGATGCAGCCATCCTCTTTTAGAGGGTACAAGAGTTTGACAGCAAGGATGTGGATTGTTCCATGCAACTCAGGGGCAGACAACAGTGCTGGACAGTTAGATTCACCCATGCAGACCCATAGCACCTTTCCTAAGTGTGATTCTCTGCCACTTGGCTGGAAGAACACCTTCTGCCCTGGACAACATCCGTAACCGATATCCTTCCTGTGGTTGCAGAGATGCTCAGACACAGAGGGATAGCCAACAGCCAGTGCAGACAAACAGGCCTTATTTGGGTGATATCTAATTCAAGAGGTGATCCCTCGCACCCTGGAAATGCTTATTTCTCTGCACTGACCTCTGAATTTAGGTGATATGAAGCTCATTGACATACATTTATGGGCACAGCATAGTCACAGCAGCCTGACCCCCACCATGGCAGCTACCCCCACTGAGGGACTATTTTCCTGACCAAACCCATGCTGGCATCTGTCCTAGCTGTGCCTTAACTCTATGTTGCCATCAGTCACTAGCACCTGACGTCAGCTAATAGACATGCTGCTCGGCATGTCCCGCACAGGAGGGTACGTGGAGATGCACCTCAGAGAGAACAGATATTGCCACTTTACTGTGAGCTATCTGAGCCACCGAGGTTTCTCTGCTTTCGGCTGTGGCTGCTGGCACATGCAGTGCAGAGGCGGAGATGGCATTCAGCCCGTACCTGCCTGGCCCACAGCCTTGGCACAGTGTGCACAGGGCATGAATTCCTCGTCTCCCTGCAGTCCATATGCAGTAGCATCCCACCAGCAGACGTGACCTGGCATGAGTCAATCCCGAACCCTAGTACTGGGGCAGCAGGCTGAGGGATGTGGGATTGACCATTTGCAGCAGAGACATCACAGGAGCATCGACCAAGCCCCTTTATGGACATCAAAGATGTGAAGAATGAATTTAGCTTCCAGCTAACTTCTTCCCCAGATAGGAGAGAAGAACAGAGGGCTGCACCAAGCCACCTCAGTATTGTGTCTCTGTTACTTCTGTGTGTGTCTCTGGCTGGGGAATTGCTGGGACTGGAGGCTGGACGCATCGGGATGTCTGGCACTGAGAGAGCAAAATGCACACAGGGCTCTGGAAAGGAGCAGGGTAGCCTGACCTAAAGGCTTTGTGGTGTCCCAGGTCTCCAAGCTGCAGTAGGGAAGGCATGCCAAGACTTTGCCTCCCTCGCAAAATTTATGGGCTGCGTGGGGCCACGGTGTGATCTTGTCCTTGATCGCTGATCAGGGCTCAGCAGCCTGCTGTAAGATGAAGAGTTGATGTTCTGGATGGAGAAAAAGAAAGAAAATGAAAAACAAAGGCAAAAAAGAAGTCAATCACAGCATGGCCTGGAGCAGCTGCATTGGAAATTCAGTCAAGCCTTCGAGCAAAAAGGCTGATGATTTGCCAATGTGAAGGCTGCGGAGCAGCAATTTGGGCCGCAGGAGCTGTTTTCTCATTTCCACTGCAAGCAGAGCTCCCCCTGACACCAGTGGAAGAGAGCTTAATGCTTCTGCAGCTTGTTACTGCTCATTGTAGCTGTCTGCTCTGAAATCTGTCTTTTCCTCTCCTCCCACCACTCCCTCTCCCGGTGAGACATATATGCACAAAAAAGTTAGAGGTAGTCAAAACAGATAAGGCAAGGAAAGGTGAGAAGGTTTGCTGTACCTGGGGGAAACTGAGGCAGAAAATGCTGCCTGCACTCACTTTTCAAACTCCCAGCGATACAGATCTAGTTACCTAGAAAGCTTAGATTTGCAAAGGTATGTAGGTACCTGAACATCTTCAGAGTTCAACCCCAAATGAGTAAGACAAGATCACTCTGAATTCCCAGCTGAGGCTGTTTTGCCTCTTGGAGAATGCTCTGCCCTCTGGGTGCTGAGTCGTAACTCGTTAGCTGAACCAGGGAGCTGAAGCTGCTGCTGCAGGATCACGTATGCCGGTCAGTGCCAGGAGCTGCCTGACACTGCGTGTGCTCCCAAGTCCTGGTCACATATCCCAGAATATTGGGCCATTCTAGGCTTGAGAAGTATGAGGAACATGCCATGACTGCAAGGGCAGGTGGGATATAAGATGCCCAGATGATGAAGTGGGGACATCCTCAGTGTAGTACCTTTATATGGAGATCTAGTCCATGAACTCAGTGGACTCCAGAGCATGATGTACTTCATTTTACAGCCTGGCATTGCTCTCTCCATCACTCTACCTCTTTTGTCCAGATCAACCTCCCTCCTTTCTAGACGCTCTGCTTTGAGTTTTTCAGTGGTCCAAGGGTGATGCTCTGGTTCATGCCAAGGATGATGCTACATAAAAACATCTCCAGCTGGGCTTTTCCCTTCCCTTTAGTTGAGTGGCAGCCTACACATAATTGCCTCTTGAGAAATCCTCATAGGTCTCCGGAATAACCATTCAATCTCATCAGCGAATTGAAATCTCAGAGGGTAAAAAACAATGGCAAGTCCAAAGCCTGGGAGTCAGGATCCTGTTCAGCAGAGCTGGAAAAGTCTTTTCCAGCTGGGATTGACTGACAACCTCAGGGCTGGTAAACCTATAAGACATACAGGGCCATTCACACCGCATCCAGAATTTCAGGTCCTTTGCTGACAGAGGTTGCTTCCTAGCTGCTTTACATGCATGTGGTTGCACCAAGAAAGGCAATCTGATCTTGTATGTACACCTAGGGAGATGCTGAAGTGGCATCCCGATAGGGTTGCTTCCCACCTCTGGGAATCCATAAAAGATGGAGGCAGCTGATACACCACTGTCTGGCTGCCGTCTGAAAGCCAAGCCCAGCAGCCAGCAACAGCTGGGCCTTGAAATGCCTGACCATGAGTTTGTCTGATGAATGTAGTCAAAAAAAGAGAGGACTTTGTGTTGTCAGGGCTTTCTTTCAAGCAGGACCTGACCACACTGCTAATACAGCTCCACGGCTCGGATCATGCATGCCAAAGAGGATGCTCCGGTTGGCATCTGACTGCTCGGCTGGCTATGGGGATTCAGCGGCTGTTGTTAGCAGGATCGCTGCGAGTCAGGATTGGCACTGTGGACGGGGTGTTGGGAGTGATAGCAGCCTCCAATCTCCCCCCAGTGCTTCACCAGTGTTTCCTTGGACTCTGTTCATAGCTCAGCAAAAAGCATAGCAGTTTGGGGTTACTGCTGGCGATGGTGGGCTACTGTCCCCCTTGCCTCCCTCTGGGACTGGTCCAAAGTCCCAGCATTTCCTGTGACAAGGACAAGGACATATATATTGGAAACTCGAATTGCTTGTCCTGGAGAGACAAATTCTTTGGTATTAGTTTCCTGCACATGAGGCACTGGGGCCTCCCTTGCTGGGGTCTCAGGTCACGCAGCTGGGCCATCACAGGAGGAGAAGGGAGGGACCAGCAGTGAGAGCCCTGGTCAGGTGTAGAGGACTTATGCACCACGTTCTCTGGGATGTTGGCTTTATGCTACATTTTGTTCGTGACCTGTTTGCAAATCCTACATCTTGGGTAGCTGTAACCATTGGGTTTCGGTCAAGATCACAGCAAAATACTTTAGTGCCTGAACTATTGCTTTGATAGGCACCCTCAGAGAGTGTAAGGGGTTTTCTACCCCTAGGATTTATCCATGGGATTAAAGACTTCCCAAGAAAACAGGCTATTGCATCTGTTTAGCTCCTTTCACTGCAATGCAGACACCTCTGAAGGACCTGTAACAGCAGTGTGTCCCTGATCATCAGTGCTTTGAGCCCAGGGGAATGCAGCTCCCAGCCCCACACATGACCCCTTGCACTTTCTGTCCCCCGTAGCATTATATCCCTCACCACTGAAACCCAGCCTGATCAGTCCCATGGCGGATGTCAGTCAGCTAGGATCTGCTGAAACTGGGGAGAAGGGGCTATTTTGGCTTTGAACCACATGTCTTACTTCAAGCCAGGAGGACCAGCCCCACTGTAAGAACAGTGTTCTCCTCCCTACCCCTACACCGCAAAAACATCCAGCATTATTTAGTCAACAAAGGGTTGTAAGTACCTAATTGATCTTTAGGTAACAAATCCCCACTCTCACTCTCTGATTTCAGATTCAGGACAGATCTGACTCAGGTGCGAAGGAGGGTATTGCAGCCTCCAGCTCTTGAGAGATTTTTTGCAAGTCCCCCACACACACACGTGCACACAGAAACTCTTCTTTGCCAGATAACACCTCCAGGAGACTCAGTCAACCACTCAGTTCTTGTCTGGTTTGCCCAGGTCTAGACCACATGATATTCTCATTGAAATATAAGGCTGCCGCTTGCTCACCTCAGAGGAAAGCGATAAAACCTCTGTTCATAATAAAAAGACATCCCCTCTCACAGCTGTGGAGTAAGAAAAAAGAGAGATGTTGACAATTTATGCCTCCTGATACCATGGCGGCTCATGAGTGCAGAGAAGCTAGAAGAAAATGGTTAGGTAATTAGAGATAAATACGGGAAAAATCAAGTGAGAAGAGGAGGAGGAGGAGGAAGGGGGAGGCTCAGAGACTGGAGCAAGTGTTGGTTCTTCGCTTTGCTTCTTTTTCAGCTCCATGTGACAGCCTTGTCGATGCTACTCAGATAACAGGGACAGCAGCCCTGCACGCTGCTTCCAGGAGATCGCATTAATCAAGCATACTTGTGAAACTGTATTTATCAGCCATGTGAACTCCACTGGGCCCCATACGGCTGACCAATATCATCGTCACAAGCCTACAGGGGGGAAACTGAGGCAGGAAGAAGGGATTTCCCTAACTCGACCCCAGTAGCAGAAGGGTCTGGTTTTCCTAGACAATAACACCAGCTCTTCCAGGTCAGTCATTCAGCACACCTAACTGGACATGACCACAAGCTGATGCTGAAGGGGTTATCTCCCTGCCCACCCCTTTCCTGCCCCCTCTTCTTCTGCGTTGTGTGTTTGCAGTGTAATTAATTTGAAGACCTGGCTGCATAAAGCCTGGTTATCCAGCCTCATTGCTTACCCTGCTTTGAACAGTAGTTTGAACTAGTTGAGGTCCTGAGGTCCCTTCCAACCTCAATTGCTGGAACCTGTGCTCTGTCACGAAAATAACCAATCCCTTCCCCAAAAATAAGATCTTTCCGTCAGAGCAGACTGCTGATCTAACTCACCGCATGGCCATGCAGTCGCCAGGTGCAATGCAGGGAATGAGGGACCGCATGGTCTTCAGCATAGTCTCCTCAGATGAACTGCAGCATCAGCTCACACCGTGAATCTCAAAACATTTGGCATTAGGAGAGGGATCTGATTGCTTGGGATGCTCTGTCCTCTCTTCATTGCTCTGCAAGCTTGGGAGCCTTGGAAAGATGAGTTGAATGCTACCATCACTTACTGACAGTAGTACTGACAATTGCCCTTAAAGAATCTCTTGTAGATGGCAACCCGTGATGGTAGCTGCTGTACCTATACAAGGAAAATTGACGGTTGAAGCAGATGAGACAGGTGAACCCAAATCCCTCCTCCAGACTGAGCTGTGAGCAACAACCGCTGTTACCAAAAGCGGAATTATTTTACCTTTGCAAAATGACACTGCGGAGCTGATCACACTGTCGGCTCCGGAGCAGCATCATTAGTGGAAACAAGCAGGGAGGCTGTACAGAGGATGAGACCTGACCTGCCACACTACTCCATGAGGTTATTAACTGGTCTCCAGATCCAGTCTTGATGCCCTCAGTCCTGTAGGATGGGTACAGTGCAGAGGGCCATGTGCCACCTGCCATTGCCAGTAACACCATACTGGTCAGGTTGATTTACCCCGCTAACCTGGGCATTACAGAAGAGAGCTCAGGGCTGCTTGGTGAGCTTCGTCCAGCCTTGGCAGGGAGGGGGTCATGAGAGGAGAGGTGCCAGCACTGTTAGAGGTCCAGGCTCAAACCCTCGCATGCTGCATGGCACTTGCATGATCATTGGTGGCAGACAGTGAACTGGGGACTGATGTGACTTACAGGGGACACGGATTAAGCTTCTTCAGGCTGAATTCACCCCAGGCCTCTTGTAGAGCCAGTGGAAGCATAACCCATACAGCTAGCAGAGTCCAGAACATGATTCATCTCATCCTGGTGTCAAAGTCCTAATGCAGAGCAGAACAGCAGCTGCCGAGAAGTGCTTATTTCTCTCCTCTTCTTCTAAAGAGGCCCTGAGTGTCAGGTTCCGATGACACATCTGCATTTTAGATGCTTCAAGTTAGGTGAGATGTCACCAGCCCTTATCACTCTGTGCCTCAGTTCCCAGCAGTTGGTGGTAGTAAGGACACTGCTCTACCATAAATGAATGCAGAGCAGCTCAGAGATGTTCTTATCAAGACCTTTCCATCAGTCACTGGATCCAAAACCTTTATCCTGAAGCACCAGTTCTGGCACACTCTTGGCAAAGGAGAGTGGCTGTGCCTTTGGGCATGGCTGGAGAGCCAGAGCAGCCTTACACCGGGACGGTCCATGCATCTTGCTGGGGAAACAAACTGAGGTTTACTGGGGATATCTGATTTTCTTGCCTCTGCACTGCTCAGAAAAACTGAGATTCTTGTCACTTTTGTGGCAAATAATAGGAAGAATAAGATTTTCCCTCTACAGCTGCACCTGGGGGGAATTTAATGATGTTATAGTCAACATTTTAATGACTATATCACAAGTAAGATAGGAAAAGCTTGTCTTGGCTTGATTTGAAAGAAAAACAAAGATATGTGTGGGACTGGACGAGTATATACAATATTTGCTATTTCTATATATGAATCTGTATTTTGCCTAATTTTGTCTAATTTTGAGCATCTAAAGACTGCTGAGGTGTGACAGCGGCACATCAATTATTAGTACTCGTGGACCAAAGTCACCAGAATGCTTTTTGCTAGTTTTACTACTTCATAGCAGGTGTTTACTCGTAGACCTTTCTTTTAATTGTTGTCTTAAAAGACTTTCAATTGGACACTCCACTGGGAGTCTTTCTTTCTTCAGCATTAATGGTATTGACCTGGTTTCAGACAAGCAATGGTAGTTAGTTGTGAAATGGAGAGAATCCCATTTCTGAGCAGTTTGGGGAGCTGAGTAAAGGGTGTTGGCATCCTCCTCCCGAGCACACTCCCACAGGGCATGTTGTGCTTTCTAACCCCCAGCTCTTTTGCTGCTGGTATGAGAAATGAAAGTAAAAAATACTCTTTTTCTAGAGCTCTAATCTCATGATTTGATGTAGATCTTTCTCCTGCGCTTCTTATCGGTACTTTCCACCGTGGGAGGATAACAAGGGAATATGTGTCAGTGTGCGTTAAGACAGCTCTGTTTGCATCCTTGGCCCAGCTGACTGCAACCATCTGTCTTGTCTGAGGACAATTGTGAGTACTTGAGAAAAGGCTGAACTCCAGCTCCCTCGTCCAGGGAGGGTATTCCTAGAAAGGCTTTAAAAAAAATCAGTGCCTGAAACTTTGAGAACCAGGAGAGAAAACTAAAAGAGGGAGTTGTTTTTGAGAGGTGCAAGAGGACTGGGGAGACAAAGGGGAAGGAGTTGGACTTCCCCATGAAGAATCAAGAAAAATACATCCCTTCTGTTGCTCTGTCCAAGTGACATTATCTGTCACATAACTGAAACAGACTTTCCTTAAAGAATTTCAGGACCACAGGGTCTGTACTCTGATGATCCTCCTTGCAGCTGTGGAAGGAGCATGGGAAGGAGGAAAGAAGTGTCCATTTTCAAAAGAGAACCCCTGCCATGGCCTTTTGGACTCCTGTTTTGCAAGACAAAATAAAATGTAAAAGGAAAAAGAAAGGGCAGAAATCAAGCCTTGCAGCCTTGATCGTTGTGAAACAATCATTGTGGACAGCAAGGTATGAAACCAAAACAAACCATTTGCTTTCAAAGAATGAGGGGAAAAGAGAAAGAGGGAAGCCAACATTGTAGCTAGGCTCACACGCCAGGAAATGTGGGGTCTTACAGCACACTTCTTTGTATCATCCCTTGAAGATGAGAGAAAGGTATGAGTGTGAGCCAAGACAAATCAAAACACAATGTCAGTGACCTCTACCTTCTTTTGTGGTCCTCCCGATATTTCAACCAGTGGGGCACAGATAGAGGGTTCCATCAGCAACAAACAAGGGGACCTCCAAGTCACAGGAGGGTCGGGCATCACGTTCAGCTGCCAAGAAGGCAGCAAGGAGCAATATTGCATCTCTCTGGCAGCTCAGAGAGCACAGACTTGCTTTTCTAGCTTGGGTTTAAGGTTGCAGTTGCTGCCTTGGTCTAAGCAGAGGGGACACTCTTTGACTTCGGTTGATCTCAAGCTTGGACACCCAGCTGAGAAGTTCAGGGTAGGGTTTGTCTCATCTCATACGAGAGATCTGGAGACATGTGGATGCCTCCAGCTGAGTGAGTCCTTCTCTGGACCCACTGTAGTCAGAGGGGAGAACTGGCAGTTTCAGGGTGTGATTCATCTGAATATTTTAGACATTAGCTTTAGGTTGGGATTAATCATTCCTGACTACAGTAATCCTGTTGCACGAGTGCGGAGTGTCATGTGTGTTACTGATGATCCAAGAATATAACTCAAATCAGTACTGATTGCTCAACACCAGCTCCATCTTCTAATCACTGGGAAGACCACCTCCTCTTGGGCAGCACTGATAAACTGTTGTGGTGAATTTTCTCCTTGCTTGGAAGGATCTTTTTTCATAGCTCAGCCTCTTGGGTTACACCTCATTTGCTCCAGGGGTGTAAAGCAGGAAAGCAGGCAATCATTTTGGTGAGACAGATGTTCTCCTAAAACTCCAGATCCTGGAAACGCACCATAAATGTCAGTTCTCCTTGATAAATTATATGTGCTGACCGTAAATCATGAGATCACTTAGTAATGGAGGCATTAGCATGCCAGGATGGCTAAGGAAGCGGATCCATACAGGCAATCAACTTGAAGAGTTTGGACGTGAGAAGGATGATAAGGGTCCTCTTCTATTGCTGTCATGGTATTACTTCATCCCAATGAAATTTTTTGCCATATGGTCATAAATGCAGTGGACATCTATGTCCAAATCAGTTAATTTCCTTTGGTATGAGTTATCACGAGTCTGCAAGTTGTGCTGTCTCCAGGCAGATTTTCTTCCCACTCTTCTTGTGCTGCTTGAAGGATGAGGCTTCCCCAAGGCAAAGTGAGAGCAAATGGGACTGGAAGGGCATCAAGGAGACCAGGTCAGCCTCTACTATTCCCCAAGACACAGTGATAGGATGCGACATTCCCAATTCTGCCCAGCGTCTTTCCATGCCAACATTCCCTCTTCCCATTCACTGGCATTTTTCTTATTACAGCAGTCACAGGAGAACCATGCTGAGACCTGGACTCTGTTCTACATGGGCAGAGAGGATGGATTTATGATTGAGGGTAGGAGTGTGCCCTTCTCCTTACAGGGCAATGAGGCACTGAGAAACAGGAAGGCAAGCTCCTCAAAAGTGTGTAGACACCTCCTAGACATGGGAGATCTGGGTCTGAGGGCAGGATGAAGAGAAGGGACCAGCCAGCCTGGTGAGGGCAGCTGTGGGAAGGGCTGAGACAGCCCTGAACACAGCGTGAAGTTATTCAGCTTTCTGTAGCTGCAGTGCAGGGTCCCCGAGCCTGGCTAGCCGGAGCAGAGACGTCCTGCTGTTCTGGAGCAGGCGGTGGTTTGGGTGATGTGGTCAAGGGATTAAGGCAAAACCACCAATTTCATTTACCCTCTGGGAGGCTGGGAAAAGCAGGTAGAGGGCAGAGCAGCTTGTGCACTAACCTCTCAGTGCTTTCCCAGCTTGTGGCCAGAGTCCTATTTCATCAGGATCCAACCAGCTCTTCCTTCCCCTTCACATCAACTCCTTTTCCCCCACCGTCTTCTTCATCTGGGTGCCTCTTGGGTCTCCTCCTCCTTTCACCCTTCTGTCTTCACACCCTCTTGATTTGATTGTCCCATTCTGGTGTTTATAAGCTCAGTCTTTAAAAGGAGTAAGACATCTCATGAGGTTGATTCCCATCCTCTGTAAGTGGGATGGGGTGAGGGACAGACACACGGGTTGCTTCACGTGGCAGGACAGCAATGCAGAGAGCTCAGCTCAGCACCCACCTGCCTGAGCTCTCAAATCTGAATTCCTGCCATCGTTGCAACATCACTACGGGTGATATTTGGCAGGGGGAGAGAGAGATGAGTGCTTGTCCATCATGGGGAACAGCAGAACTCAGGGATAAGAACAGGAGCTCTTGCTAGGCTCACGTCTGGTCCCATGACAGGTGGGTAAATCTGACGCTTAGCCCCCCCGAGACTTACGCTTTGCTGCTGTCGTACCCCCCCCCACACACACCCCGTTTGCATGCACTGAGCAAAGCATCTGCAGCCAGCCGAGGGGAAGAGACATCAGTCCCACTGCAGCAGCCCACGCGAGCTGCAGACCCAGCAGCAGAGAGGGCTTCAAATCTGCTGTCTCGTTCCTGGACCTGGCCTGTCCATGAGTCCAGGGGCTCCTGCTACAAAACGACCTTCCTTCCCCCATCCTCTTCGCCAGTCCGATGTCCTGAGCAAACCACAGCTCCATAGCTTTTGCAATTAGCTGCTGGCAGTGGATTGTGCCTCTGCTGCTTTCCCTACTGTATCTCTGGCTGGGCCAACTGGCACTTCGGCTTTATTTATTTTTAAATCTTTCCAGCATTAACCTGAAAGGAAATAGGTTTCAAACCACATCTTTTTCCCTAATGTTGGAAATAATGCCTATTCAGTTAAATTAAATCCCTCAGGGCAGAACAAATACCACTCCCTGCTCTGCCCCCCCAGTTAGCTCCCCTTTACAACAAATTGCCCCCAATGGATTCTGGTGGTGGTGGTGGTGGTTTTGTAGGGTTTTTATGCCAAGGCACTGATAACATGCAGGCCGGCAGAGGGTAAGAAACATGGAGGTAGCAGGAAATCAAGAAAGGGAATTAGATTATTTGGGCAGTGGGCAAATCCAGCATGGCCCAAATTAGAAGAGAATAAACACCGACCTGTATTTACTCTGCTCTGTCTCTTCATGAGGGAGATGCTGTGAGCCATTACTGAAGTATGGAGTGCCAGACCCTTGCAGTCCAAGCACAAGTCCAGAGCAGCTTTTAGGGGGTGAGGAATGTATTTTGCCTGAAGTGCCAGCTTCCAGAGTGAAGTGGCGGGGTCACGATCTCCTTCTGAACCCAACAAGGAGTTTTGCTTGCCAGGGAGCTTGTGCCCTGAGTGACTGCAAAAGCCGGCACGCAAATCCAGCAAATCGCAAGCATACCTGTGAAATACAGCCAGACACGGGGCAAGGTTAATCACCAGTTGAGTTGCAGCCTGGCAGATCCTACTTTGCTATAGGACTGGCAGCAGACCCAGTAACTGAGATTGCACAGGGTACATTTTGTGCAAGACAGCACATACAAATCCCCAGTCCTTCCATACTTGCCAGGGTTCATCTGGACCTGGGTAAATCAGCAGGGCCCAGTGGCCAGGAGATGCAGGGCTTGTACAAACACTCACTTGCAGAAGTGTAGGAAAACAGAGAAGACAAATTAGATATCTAAACCCAGTCACAAAATAATCGAGAGAATCCACCCTCTCTCATCTAAAGGAAGGCAATTCCATTTATAAAAAACAGGGGTCAGGACCTCAATTCTACACCAACCCATGTTGCCACCCCACTACTGACCAACCTCATGCAACACCTTGTGTTCCCAACCACCTCTACCCTGCCACCTTTTGCTGCTTCTGAGCAATTCCCCATCGCCGCGAGCTCCTGACTGACCCAGTTTTGGCTCAGCCCATGGTGAAGGCTACATCAGCTCCTGCCAAAGGGAGCTGAATCCCTCCTCTGTGGCATTATTTAGTTGTGTCACCGTTGTCTGCACGCCTGGCATCAATGCCACATCGTCTTCAGCCCAGCCTGATGCTCTGATATCAGTAGAGGTATGCTCACCTGTGGCAGCTGCTGATTAGACTTGGTTAGATTAATCTAATTCTAACAGATATCTTGACCCTTACGGAGTTTAGGAGAGGGGTTGCTCCATCAACAAGGCTGGAATGAAGCTTTAATTTCATTTCCTTCCTGCTCATGCCCTCAGCTCAATTGCAGTCTCTGTTGCAGAAAAAGGACTTGCTTTATGACCTTATATTGCTTGGTTTGGTGTTTCGGTTAGACCCTTCACGCAGCTCGCCTAAGGCACTGTTGAAGGAAAATCTTAGAAAAGTTTTGTCACGCTCCCCAAAGCTGACTAACTGTTGGTCTCTGTGTCCCCACCCCAGTCCATCAGGTTCGCTCCTCACAAAAAGACAGCACTACGATCACCCTTCCAGAGATCACCAAAATGAGCAGGGTTTGGGGTGAGACCTGCACGGCTGGCTCCAGCTATGTCTCACCCTGTTCCCACACCCTTGGGACCCACCTCCCTTTTCCCTCCATATCACCAGCACTGATGCTTTCGCTTTCACATTTCCCTTCTTCCCTTCTTTCTCCTGAGCCCCCCTCCCGCCTGCACCCCCTTTCTGCTTCACACCAGCAATTACCTGGTCTACTACTGTCCAAGATGGTGACAGACGGGCCTTGCCTTGGGCCCGTCAAGCGGCTGTGATGCTCTCAACCCCGACCAAGGAATCTGTTTGCCTTTAGCTATTTTTTGAGCTGCTGCCAGGGAAGTTTCACAAAAAGGATAGTGTTATTTCTGAAAATGAGTCCCATAAACAAGGATGAATATGACCTCCCCGTTGAGATTTGGGGTTTACTTTAGTGGCTGGGAGATCAGCCAATGAAATGGAAATACCAGAAAACATTATCATAATTACCCCATGGCCTCCTCTGGGGGCAAGGGAAAGGGGAAAAAAAAAAAGCTGAACCAAAACTGATTTAACAGCCTCTGGATAGCATTGTCATTTCACCCTTCCCTGCTTGGCCTGCCTCCTGCTCTGCATTTCTGCTTTCTCTGAACAAAGGGGAGAAAAAAAAAATCATTCCTAGATCATTTCCCCACAATGAACTTGTGTTTGGGGTTTTTTTCTGGCAAAAAACAGCACTGGGAAGCTGAGAGGTGATAAACATTGAGAAAGAGTAGCAGACTGGTTTTGATTGCAAAACTGGGGGGGCCAGGGAGGAGCCCCCATCCCTTCCAGCTGCACCTAGTCTCTAACAGCAGGAGTGAAGGGCAAAGCTGTCCTTCTGCACCTACCTGCATAGCGCCCAGCCTGTCTGCATCCCTTGAGCTTGTACAAATTTGTTGCCAAGTAAGCTCAGTGCAGGAATTTATGCTGAAGCAAGTGAGGGAGGGCACATGAAAAGGGATTTGCTGTCAGCTCTTTCAAAGTGCTTAACTTCTGCAGGGGCACAATGACCTCATACTTCCAAATAGTTGGATTTGGGAGATGTACCTGTCTGTGACACTATTTCTGACTTCCCTCAGGTGTTTCTCTTGCCCCCAGAGCTCATGCCAGCAACAGCTCTGCTCCTAAACTCCACAGATCTTCTCAGTGTTGCTAACGTGACCAATTACTGCAGTCACCAGCTGCCCAAAGGAAAAAAAAAGGGGGGGGGGGGAAAAGGAATCCCCACAGCTGATCTGATTTATTTTAGGTTTGAGGATGGAATGAATTTCAGCTGATCTGTGTATCTAAATACCCAGTGACTATAAGGGGAACTTTGAATGAATGCCTCAGATTGGTAAAGCTCCTCCTGGATGTCTCCAGTTGGTCAGCAAGGCAGGTATTATGTTGGCAAGCATGTATGATGTTTGTTCCTTTCTGTTGGCTAATGAGTGTCTGCGGAATGAGAGGATGAGAGGTGTTGGGCTGCAAACGAGTGGGTTCATAGCAGAAGTTCTTGGTAAAAGATGAGTTAAATGTTGAATATGCAAATCTTGGTGAGTGGTGGCTGCAGTGCTTGCTTGGATGAAGCACTTCCAGCACCTCTTATCTACTTTTTCATGGTCCTGAACAGTAGGTGCAGAGAATACATGGAGTAGGTTGTGTTGAACATGTCAAACTGAACCATACCCTGAAGGTACATGTATGTTCCTGGATGATCAGCAGGGCACAAGGTTTCTGTGGCCTTAGAAAAATAGAGGGCCTATAGATATGTATGAAAATAGCCTTATTCAGTCAATCTTCTGTCCTAACAGACCATCCTCAGGAGCTGCCAGTTTAGAGAAAGACACAGCTCTTATGGTTGTCACCTTCCAGCTTTTGGTGATCAGCAGTTTAAGACCTTCTTGCATCAGAAACGAGCATCCAGGCTACAGTGTTTAACAGCTACTCATGGATTTGTCCTTCATCAATTTGTCTAATCCTATTTTGGATCCACTGATGCGATTTGCTTACATGCATTGTCCTATTTCTTTTATACCCTTGTTCTCTTCATCTTGTGCCTCCCAGGTCTCAAATTCTACAAAATTGTGACTAATTAGCCCCCTTTCTCGGCACCACCCAGTATCTTACAGACACCTCCCATACCAGTGTCTCCAGCTCCATCTCTTTCTCAACCCAAGGGATCCAAATCCACTCCAAAGCAGTGGCTGCTTCACTAGCAGTAGCTCCCGCCTGTTATGAACTCCTGCAGCCCATACCTCAGCACTTCTGAAAATGAAGCCACTTATTTTGCTGCCTAGGGATATTCAGATTCCAAAAACTTGGCATACGCAACTGCTAATGATTTTAGCAAGGCCGTCCCACGGTATTTTTGGATCAGGTGTTGAGATTGTTTGTCAAAGAGAAAGTTTTGCCAAGACAGATCCAAATATGTCTAATATCATGAGTGCATCTGTGTTGCAAAGAAAATGTTCCTGTGGATTTCTTTTAACCTTTGACAGCCAGGATGGAAAGATGAGTAGGGCAGCATTGTCTTAAGACCAAAAGATCCAGACCAAGAAAATCAGATGCACAGGAAAAAGTGGTATTGAACAGTTAAAAGTGCTCCAGCAGCTGATGGGTCCAAAGTTGCTCTAAGGTTTCCAGCTGTGGGTGTATGCCCTGTCCTACCTACTGTCCCTTGAACCCAAGGCTGAGCCATTTCAGTGTCTGATCTGGCAGCATCCTGCTCAATCCTCTGTCCCTGGAGAGTTTTCAGCCTGGCTGACACATTGAAATGTCTCAGCAAGGGGTTTAACAAGTGATGGAGACGAGGGATGGAAAGTGGGGTTGGGACAGGAGGGGACAACAAGTTCAGAACCACCAGCTATCAGCCTAGTTTTGCTTAGGTGTTTAATGTGAGTTATTCAGCAGTAAAGGGGCGGCATTGCCAGACTGCGTAGTTTTCCTACAAGTCTCTTGAGAATAAGTGTCTCCTTCAAGTCACGGGATTTAATGAAAATCTCTATTCTCATTCACATATGTGTTTACATACATGTTTCAGCCTCCTTGACCAAGGAGAAACACAGAAAGACATGTCCTAAACATATCTCTTAGCATTTAAACCAGTTTTAGGGGGAGGGGAGAGAACGGGGAGTTGTTTTTTTTTTTTTTAAGGGTCTGGCAGGTTTTCGAAATTTAAGACCGGTAACCAGGGCTCAGGAAAGCTGAAAATCTGGGTTGAGTTCAGAGCTCTGCCCCAGCCATTCTGCCCAGCTCTGGGCACAGCACTCGGTGACTTATCTCCCTTTCTGGGAAGTAAAATTTGTTTTCTGTGTGTGGCCTGGACACCATACATCCCTCTGGCTGGGAGCTGCCCTACTCTCAGAGCATGGCTAAAGGAGCCTGAGGACTAAGTGTGCAAGGGATGAACCATTTGAAATGCCTGAGGTCAGATTCTACTCTGGCCACTATAAATCCAGACTAACTCCTCCAGCTTTGGTGGAATCACTCAGGGCTTGTGCAGATATAAATGACAGCAGAATTTGACCCAGAGGTTTTATGTTTCCAATGAAAGAGTTGAAATACAGGACGTTGTCTTAAATGTGGACAGGCCAAACATCTGGAAAGGGATGGCTTTGTTTTGCATTAACGTTAACGCGGTTTTGAAACCAACTCCCACTTCTGAAGGATTTTTAGCATGGATTTTTTCCAAGGACATGAAAACCTAACTTCTGTTTTACTCAGAATACCCTTATCAGATCTAGCTATCCATCTGTGTGTCCATTACCACACCAGCTGCTCCAACATCCACCATTCCTCTCCATAGGAGCACACTGGGAAATTGAATCTGAGTTTACTTCTAAGCTAGATTTCATTAACCCTCATTATGTCATTTGTAGTAAGTCTTGCTCGAGAACTGATTGGGCTTCGGCTGGTTTATCTTACTCGCTTTCCAAAATGAATTAACTTAAAATGAGTGAAGGATCTTTAATTCTAAATAGCAGTGGTTTTGGGGAGTAAAATGAAATGTCATAACCCCCCTTCAGTCCATGCTTCAGAGGGACTGAAATGAGCAGCCACCTCCATGGGCAGGCTCTACAACCTATCGACAGGTTTCCTTCTCATCTGCAGATCACTACTGGCTTCACAAGGTTTTATATTCTTTCCTTTGCCTGCCTGCACTATGCATGGAGGTTTAGGTCTGCTCCATCCATCAGGATGTGGAGCGCTACCCTAGGTTTTGCATTACAGATTTACAGTGGCCAGTCTCACCAGCACAGTCAATATAAGTAAAGAAAAAAGGAAAGATGTTGCTTTGTGTAAAACGGTACTGCAGCTCTTCTTGCTTACATTACACTTTTATGAGTGAGTGCTAAGTTCTGTACAAATCCAGAGAGGCAACATCTGCTTTCATTGCATTTATAGTCTGATTAATTAAGACAGGCAAATATTAGGGAAACAGAGGCAATGAGAAGAGCAGTGATTTATCCCAACTTACTACATCACTTAATCCTCTCAGCCTTACCAACATCCTTAATTCAGGAGCCCTATAAGGCGTTACACATGGTTCTTCTGTGCTTTGAACCAGCTTTGGGGTGATCTTGTGGGTGAGGATCCCCCCCAGTCCTGACCTCCCAGAGACTGTTCTGCCATAACTGGCAGAGTACCAAGGATGGACCCAAACCTCAAAGGTTTCACAAGGGTGGTCAGATCCTGCAGGTCAGGGCCTACAAAGGAGGCTTGCCAGGAGATGGACATAGTCCACAACTTTCCTCACCCTCTTCTATGCTGCTAATCACAAAGCACCTACATGATACAATCTGCATCACCCATTCAAATCTAGGGCAGAAAACAAATGTAGGAGAAGGTTAAGTATGTTGTTCTTTTAGGAGAAAAAAGCAGGAAAGAACAAAGGCAGTATCATCCCAGTATAGCTGGGATAGGTACAGTGAAATTACCATCCATTCCTGCCAAACTGACCTGGGAGAAGGTTCTTCCTAACCTCAGACTTTACCTGGCAGTGGGACTGGTCCTGGATGTCTGAGCAGGACACACAAGCTAAGTACCCAAGAGGCACAGCAGAAAATTAAAGCAGCCGTATTGCATTAGATCAAAGCTCTGTGTTATAACAACCAAAGCATTTGTAGAATAAGCCTGCCCCACAGCTGTACCCCCAGCTTCCAGAGGCCAGCCATGCCTGATGGGAACGTGCCAGCTTCATGAAGCAAGGGGGTTTTTTATGACCAGCAAGTGCCTTTGAGGGCTGAGTATCACCACATATCAGCAAGCAGCAAACAGAGGAGGGTAAAACAGGCTCTGGGTAAAGCACCCCCTCTTCTTGTCCCTTGACCTCTGGAGACCTTACAGGAGGAGAAATGTAATCTTCCCAGGATGATGCTCACAGACTTTTTTTCCTTGAGCCTTCAGTCTTTGGGAGGCAGATGCTGTCAGCTCACAGCCCTGCCTAAGGCAGCACCCTCTGCACATGTTCTTGGATTTAGGTAGGATGTTTATAGAGCCTGATGCCCTGTGGCTGAAGGCCTGCATGCAGAGGTGGAAACAGCACTGCATTGGTGATGGCAGGTTGCAATTCTTAAGAGGAGAGGAGTCCTTGGTACAATATTATTTACTAGGATTTTTTTTCCTCTTGGATAGCAGCCTCTTCCCTGCAAGCTGGGGCAGGCCACCCCAGAAATTGCTACCTTCCTGTGTGTTCATGTGTGTGATGTGAGCAATTGCAGCGTGCGCTTCCTTTGCCATGTACGCAGATGATTCCATGTGGCATCTTCTAAGAGGTGTTGCTTGGGATGCTAATTGCTGAGCAAACTGAGAAACATGGAGCAAGGCTGGTGGAGGAAACTGCTGATGCAAAGGAGATTTTGCACGCAGATCATCTGCGTTATCTAGGAAGTTTGTGTCCTGCTGCTCTTCACATGCTGAGGTTTAACCTCATTTCTCCCCATCGCTGCAGGTGGATGCTGATGATGTCATCACCAAAGAGGAGCAGATCTTCCTACTGCTAAAAGCCAAGGCTAAGTGCGAACGACACCTGAAAGCCAAGGTGCCCAAGGTGCATGGTGAGTGTTCCCACAGCAATCCAGAGTGCATGGCTGGGGCTGGGCCCCTCTCTGCTCAACCCCAGCCCTTCCTCTCAGCCCCGTATGCAGAGCTCAGAGCATGTGAGGGAGGCAGCTGAAGAAGGCCTAACACATTGGTTTTTCAGGTTAGGCTGTGGGGAAGATCTTTCAGCATAAGATGTTGGAAAGCAAAGTTGTCACAGCCTCTTTCTGCTGCTCCAGAACTCCAGATGCCAAGGGGTCAGGAGGATGCAAGAGTCATGGTCATGGGCTTACAGCCCTTATCACTATACCCAAAGCCCAGGCAATGCATGGGAGATAGCATCACCAGGCAAAGCATGGGAGAGAGCATCAACCATCAGTTCTCCCAAGATCCTTTGCAGCAAGACACCAGTGGTATGGGAAACAAAGCATCCTTCCAACACTCCTTCTCTGTTTCCCTCTGACACACTCTCTCTATATTCTCCTCAAATGGGCCCAAGCTCAGCTAAGCCTCTTTCTTCCACTTCCTTTCTATTTTGGGCTGCAAAATCACTACCAGATGTAGGGCTGGAGGGAGAAGGAAGGGAGAAAGCTCTCTCATGTGGGTAGCAAAGTAATCATCCCCCATTGGTTTCTTTCATCAGTTTCACATGTGTTAATTATTGGCACTGGGGCTGTATGCTGAGGCACCCTGCACCCCCCCTGCCCCCAGCTAGTCCTGGATGGGCATCCTCTCCCATCTCCCTCTATTGCCTGAGAGAAGAGGGCAAGCCAGAATGCTTCTCACCTTCACTGTTGCATCTCAGAGATCTCTTTTCCCACAGCCAGCACAGTGGGAGTACCTGGAGACATCACCAGCAGAGGGAAAGGTCCCCAAAAGCCAGCTGTGATTTTAGAGCAGAGTTGCCTGCCCACCTGGTGTCCCTCTCCTGTTGGAAATGACAGCAAGGGGCCACAAAAGCCCAGCTTTCATTTTATTCTAAGCCTCCAGCTTTACATCAGCCAAAACCTCAAGCCACATCCTCTGTTGCTTCTTTGTCCTGTTCACCCAATGCCCAATTAACACCTCATTAAAAACCATATGTGCAAAGGCATTTCCTTCTGTCGTACTATAGACCACCTGCCTACCTTGGGATCTGGTGATATCAACCAGCTGGTCTTGCTCTCACACCCTATTTTCTAACTCTTCTCTATGAGACTGTCAGCATTTAGTATTGATCTCTCTCCTTAATTGTCAGCAGCAGTGTTGGTAGGGCTGAGGAGATGTGTATGACTGACAAGCAGACTTTGGGCTCTTTACCATGGTCAGTTTGGTAGAGCAAAGGAATCAAGTCACAGGGCTTTGCAAACACGCCCTTGGTCCTGTTTTGAGACATGGTTCTGCGACTGAGGCCAGCAGTAGCTCTGCCATTCACTGAAACAGAAAGAAATCTAATGCATTGTTGTTTAGATATCTCGTGGACCCAAGTCCTGGCTTTGGAAAAAGCTATTCTGAGCTGCTCGGGCAATAAAACTCAGGCTCGCTGCTCCATCCTGTAGCAAGTGTCTGTCCAATCCCAAATAGTACAGCCAAGAGGAGGAATCATCTTGATGTCAATACTCACATCAGCATATTCAAGGCTTTAAAGACTCAAGGCAATCATTAGCAGTAGGTGGGTAGATCAAATTAATCTGCAAGAGGTCCACTAATCCAAAGGCAGAATGAATTCTGATTTAACCCTTCCCAAGAAATGTTTTCTTAAGATGTTGTGAAAGAACCTCCAGTGGCAGCACCTCTGTAACACCCCAGAAATTCACTCTAGCACTTCACGAACAAGGCAGCGAGTTGCCAGACCATCTCTGAGGTGGTCTAAAGAGTTGATGGTTGCAGACAGAGGATTTTGCAATTTGGAGAAGATCTTCCCACTTTGCAGAAGAGCTGCCATCCACAGATTTCTAGACTACAGATGCCCTTGGACACATGAAATGATAATGTTATGGGGTATTTGTGAACAGACTAACTCAATCTCCGTTTTGCAGTGTGTCTGCTCCATCACGCTGCAGGAGTCGAAGGAGATGGATAGGTTTAGATCCTCTTGTGGGGTGAGGGGTGACAGAACAAAAAGCTGTAATCTGCACTGTGTTAGCTTTAATGCAATTAATTGCTTGGCTAAGGCTCAGAAGCTTAGTTTTTGCACAAAGGCTTCAGAGCCCAGGGTGAAAAGTGGTTAGGTCCAATCCTTTCGTCCTTTGATGATACGGAAACTGGGGCCTGGTTTCTATTTGTGCTAATCACCCAAGGACATATGGGTCTGTGCCCTTCTCAGCCAGATGGAGGACCTGATCCCATTGCCTCTTCCCTCACTACAGACCCAAAAGAAAAAGCCTGGGAAGGGCAACGTGGTCTTCACAATTAAGATGCCCCAGCCCCCACTTGCAGACAATATTTATGGAGGCAAAGTGGTTGTGACTTGGAGCAATATAAATCCTGGGTGGCCACCCCAAGCCTTCAGGCAGTCTCCTCTGATATCACTCAGAGTATTTCTGAGGAGCACCCACCTCGGTGGCAGGAGGACTCTTCTAACTGCCGTGGAGGACTTGGGATGTGTTACCACACTGCCAGGTCCCCTATCTGTCTTGTCTTTGGGTTTTTAGTGGTGTAGGACAGAGTTGTCCCTCACAATGCATTTGTATTTTGGCTCTGCAAGACCTAGCCTTTCCTAGAAGGAAAACAAGTGACTCTGCAGGCAGGTGGAGAGCTGTGCCCAGGACCATTTGACCCTCCGTTTGATAATAATGGCAGCCCATGGTGCTGATGTGCCACTATATCTATACCGAGTCTACCTGCTGGCAATGCAGACTGATGGTCCCGATGTCAGATGCATAAAGGACCTCATCTCTTTGCAAGATCTCCCCCACGGCAGCCAGCCGTGCTCCTTCCTGTCTTAACAGCTCACAGTGCCTCCTGAAAGCAAGGCTGGAGACTCAACCCCTGCCCCTGGATTTTATTTTTCTTTTCAGCAGTGTGATGAATAGGTCCCACTCTGAAGGCTGCTTCTGCCGGTGTAGAACAGACTTATTTTATATTAGAGGTGGGGCAAGCGCCGCTGAGAAGTATGTTTGCTGATCACAGGGAGCAGTGCACCTCTTGGCCTGAAATGATTTATTGATCTGGCTGGTATTCAAAGGGCAAAAGGGAATAGGCACAGTCTAGCCACTTTAAAATATATTAAAAAAAAAACCAAAACAAAAACAAAACAAGAAAACAAAACAAAAAAACCCCAACAACAATGATGAAAGTGACCACAAAAAGAAACAAATCAGCCTAGGCTCAATGCAGGAGGCAGCATACGCTCCTGGTTCAATCTACCTGTGTTACATATAATTCCTGGAAGTCTTCTAAATGGGAGAAACTGTCCTCATGTGGGCAATAAATGGCAGTAAGAATCATACATGAGATCCTGGAAAGTTTACACAGTCTGCCCTCTCTATCCATAATAAAGCAGAGCTACTCCATGGCATCCTGGAGGACTTCAAGGTCAAATCATCTGCCTTGCAAAAGGGGGTAAGGGAGTACGGTTTCACCTGGTGTAAGTGACAGCGGCACAGTGAACTTCAGCTGAAGTCACCCACAAAGCAAAAGTCATGGTCATTGGGGCCATTACGGATTTGAGCCAAGGTTGTCACAGTGTTGGTGATAGTTGTGTGCAGCAGAGGTGGATTACTGATGGCCTTGAACATCTGAGCTCCTTCTAGAGTTGGTGGACTGAGAAGAGCATCTTTTGGAGCAGCATCTGCCTCCAGATGTTGATCACAGATTAAACCTAGGGTTGCTGATTTAGATGGACCACTTAACACACTGCGGTATGATACGGTTACTGATGATGATGGTGTGACCCCTAGGAGGGTAGCCTAGCACTAAGATAGCTTACCTGAACATGTGGTGGGATCTCCATCTTCAGAGGTTTTCGAGAGGTGGCTGGACAAAGCCATGACTGACCTGACCTCATGCTGGTTTTGAAGGCTGTAGGTTGGACAAGAGATGTTCAGAGGTCCCTTCCAACAAACATTTCTATGATTAGTCCTGCCCAGGGGATTTAGGATCACAAGCCAACAGCATTGAGGCTTCTTGGGGGGATTGTTTCCTCCCTGTAGACTTCAAGGCTTAGTTATCAAAGATTGGTGAGGGCCTAACTACAATGCAGCAGGTACAGAGCTGGACAAGGAGACAAGGGGAGGTCTGGGCAATTCATCTGTCTTTTACGTTGGAAAAGAAGAGGAGCTTTGCATGTTGTCTCTCTCTTTTTCTTCCCCCCCCCCTTTTTTTTTTGCATTTTATTTCCAGTTACCTTGCACGTTCAAATCTGTGCTTGGTTTGTCCTTCCAAAGAAGGAAAAAGGACAAGCCCACAATGAGGCAGCAGTTTTGGGGACATCATAAGGAAAGCACATCATACAGTCATCAAAGGATGAGACTTCTTCAGCCTTTCTTACATAGTTGTTTGCAGTGAGGGAAAAGATTTACATTCAGCTCTACTTGAAGGAATCTAAATCTATGTTACTACTTCCCAGAAACAATGCTTTACTGCCTGTCAGTAGGCGGTGTCAAAGGTGGAAAAGGAGATTGAGATCTCTTCCATTAGGTCTGCTTCACTATATCTGAAAGTACCAAAAAGCACTGGTGCAAGAGCTGGATCTCAGCTGCCCAACCTCATGATCTGCTTGTAGAGCCAGTATCCTTCTGGGACTGTTGTAGCAGCCTTCAGCATGGAGCAACTCTAACTGTGGGACGACCCTGCAGACAGCCCAGTGGTGCAGGATGTTTGGGAAAGGAGAAATTTCCTGCTTAAAATCCCTGGCCCAGGTCAACAAGGAGTGGCTTTGGACTTGAGAGTCCCATCTCTCCAGGGAAACTCTTAACCACAGATGTCATAGGAAAAGAGGCCTTTGACCCCATGGCTGTTTTAGAGCTGCTTTGCACTGGATAGTTATGCAAGCTCTGCGACAAGTGAAGACTGCTGTGCAGCCTAAGGTCTGGCTTTCACACCTCTGCTCTGGGGTTTTGTCCTGCACCCCTCAACGTTCAATGTTATAGCTTGCGGATGGAGTCAGAAGAGGACTTTGAGACACATCCATTGCCATGGGCACGCAGGGATACTTCCCTCTTGTGGCTCTCTAAGCCATGAGAAATAGGGGTGTGCACTTCTGCAGGCAGCCTCTGCTTCTCCAAGGAGCCTTCTGAGGATGTCTTCCTGCAAAC
The DNA here is from genome assembly GCF_018139145.2 of Gymnogyps californianus. Classification (NCBI taxonomy): domain Eukaryota; kingdom Metazoa; phylum Chordata; class Aves; order Accipitriformes; family Cathartidae; genus Gymnogyps; species Gymnogyps californianus. The sequence goes on from NC_059472.1 coordinate 166,702,247, forward strand.
CTGCTCTCATCAACACTTTGAGTTCATACCTGGGTTTGAACCAGACTGAATGAAGCACTGTTTTTGTGCCAGCTCAGAGGCAGCCAGACGGAAGGTGTAAGGAGCCAGCAGTAATGTCCCTTCTCTCAGACAAGGAGAAGATGGGGTCCCATGGACTCCTAACTGTATGTCATGTCTTGAACTGGTCCTACAAGGGCATCTCTATGGCAAAGGGAAGGAGTGACTTCAGCATAAGCCTACAGCCTTGATATGAAAGCTTGGCTAACAAGGACCAAGCAGAACTCAGTTATGGTGACAGAGGTGCCAAGGACCTGTGTGTGTACACAGAGGCCAGTTTTCTTATCACCAAAAAGCAGGACCTCATTTGCTATTTCAGATTCCCTTCAGCATGCAAGTATGGGCAGGGTCAATGGTGCAACTAAGTGACCTGCGAAAGAGCCTTTGGGGAGGAGGTTTGTTTTTCAGCTGGATCAGCTTCCTGATCCGGTTCATCATGCAGCCACATAAACAAGAGAGCCATCACAGGGTGTCGTGGTTTAACCCCAGCCGGCAACTAAGCACCACGCAGCCGCTCGCTCGCTGCCCCCCCACCCCTGGGATGGGGGAGAGAATCAGGAAAAAAACCTCGTGAGTTGAGATAAAGACAGTTTAATAGGACAGATAATAGGACAGAAAGGAATGAAAAACAATGATAATTATAATAATAATATGACAATAGTAATACTAAAAGAATTAAACTATACAAAGCAAGTGGTGCACAATACAATTGCTCACCACTCGTTGACCGATGCCCAGTTAGTTCCCGAGCCACGATCCCCCCTCCCAGCCAGCTCCCCCAGTTTATATACTGGGCATGATGTCATATGGCATGGAATAGCTCTTTGGCCAGTTTGGGTCAGCTCTCCTGGCTGTGTCCCCTCCCAGCTTCTTGTGCCCCCCCAGCCTTCTTGCTGGCTGGGCATGAGAAGCTGAAAAATCCTTGACTTAGTATAAACACTGCTTAGCAACAACTAAAAACATCAGTGTGTTATCAACATTATTTTCCTACTAAATCCAAAACACTGCACTATACCAGCTCCTAGGAAGAAAATTAACTCTGTCCTAGCTGAAACCAGGACACAGGGAAAGAAGCAGTGCCAGGAAAGAAAGGTGTTGGTGTAAGCAGTACTGCATTGAGCATTACCTGCTGGACATCTGAGGTTTTGAGAACCCAAGCTGCCTTATCCCCCATTGCCTTCTCTCCTTGCTCCCACACAGCCCCACTTCGCATCAAGGGGTGTACGCATCCACTTAGTGCTGTCAGATCCTGTCCTGCGATCACCCTTGACCCGTGCCTATCCCTGCCCGTCAGAAGGTGCCAGATACCACTTGGCAGAGGGCTGCTTGGATCCTGCCTCTGCCTGGGTGTCATTGCAGCCCAGTGTTGTGATTTACTCCGCTCCATAATAGTCAATGATCTGTGTTTTCGGAAGCAGTGAGGGAATTTGGGACACCCTGATTTTTTTTTATTTTATTTTTATTTTTTAGATAGAAATATCACATAAACTGGCATGAAAGTTTGGTAGGGCTGCTGTCCTCATTCTTGGGAGCTGACGCACAGGGATATTCAACGCCTCGCCTCCGATCTCAAAGGAGAGTCTGTGGCAGAGCCAAGATTTGGATTCTCATCTCCTTACTCTTCAGCCAGGGCACAAGCCACAAACCACATTTCCTTTTGTCCTGGAATTCAAGGTGAGGCTACAAAGATTCAAATCCAGGTGGACAGAAACTGATGAAAATCTTTGGGCAAATTCCACTTGACTGAAACTCAAAACTCTCATCATCGCTCTCACTTTAAAGCCTCCAGTTTTGTTTTGAAATGAGGAAAACACATTTGAAATTTCCTGCAGTGCAATGGGTACCTCGGTTCTCCTCCTCTTTTGCCTGTCTCATTGCTGAGTGCATTTCACAGGCCAGTTCTTTTCCTGGTATAACCTGGCAGATTCTTGTTCAGTTTAGTGAGGGCATTGATTTATCGTAGATTTATTGATTTCTCCCACAGTTCAGCACTGCAACTTACGTTTTTCTCCCTCCAATATTCATTTAACCAATATTTTTAAAAGGGAAAAATCCATATTTCAGAGATATCCGTGTGTCTTAAGAGATGAGAAGTAGCCTGGATCAGCACTGAACCTTGATTTTGGGCTGATATCTGCTGTTCCCTCTCTCACCTTGCAGCTACCCACTCCTAATGCATTCACTTGGCAATCACAGGCTAGAAATGGCTACACAGATTAACACAAGTGAAGAAGGCAAACTATGGGAGGGACCTGTGAGTCCAGCACCACTGCTTGCCCCCAAGAGGGGAAAGGAGATTTTGAGGAGCAGGTTTCTGTGCATCATTCTTCCAGCACAGACTTGGATTTGGCATTCACCAGAACTGGCTCTTTGAGTGGAAAATGTGATCTTGCCTGTGCATGGACTTCATGAGCTCTTCCCCGGGAAGCAGCCAGCCCGGAAGAGATAAGTACCTCGAATCACGCTCCGCCATCCTCTGGAAGCAGGAAGACCTTGGTCTCCCATCTGTTCCGCTTAGCATTGTCCTTTTCCCTGTGCTGGTTTTTACTGCCTCAGTTTTATTAAATCCACAGTGTTCTTTTCTTCAGCCTGCACAATTATTACCAAGTGCCATGTGCCTCACGATGCAGTGCCAAAAGGCAGCAGTTTCCAGAGCAGCTCCTATCAAAGTGGCCGGTGAGTGATTACGTTGTTCTCCCAACCAGCCTGCACCCTCACAAGCCTGGCCAACACTGGCTTCATCTTTGTGCCAAAGGGCTGATCTTAATGTAGCTCCAGCTACTAAAAATGACCATAAAAAACGGTATAGTAGGCCTAAAACTTGAACTGCATGTTGTGAAAAAAGGAAAGAGCTGATGGGAGTATGGAGAGTAGTGGTGTCTACCCATCTTGTAGAGACGGGAAGGAGATGTTTATTGGAAGGAGACTTCCAATGGGATCTGGCAGGGATGTTCACTGTCTGTCTTGGTTTTAACTTTCATCTGATTCCTGGCCCATGCCCTGAAAGATCAGGCAATTAGCTGTCAAGTGGAGTATTCAAATATGTTATCTGCTACCATGGTTCAGCAATACCTTGTTCAGTTGAAATAAACCAGATGCAATTTAATTAGATATGTGTCTAAGCTGCATTTCAAGAGTTGAATTAGGGACTAAGGAGCATCAGAGTGAACAATAGACGTGCCAAGCATTTCTGGAGAGTGGGAACATGTGGCTGTTACGTGTGTGATTGCTAGCAGGGTTGATAGTCCAAAGGAAAGTCCTGGCAAACAAAAAGGTAAAAAATTGATAAAACTCTCAACTTTCTTCAGCAATAATGAACCACTGTTTATGTGTAAAAACTTCAAATTCCCTTTTTTCCCTCTAAAAATGTTAACTTTTAGTTTTATGCTAGCTAGTGGAGGGTGAGCCTCCTCCTGTCCTCCTAAGACAGGCCACATAGACAGTGTCATCTGTCCCCTGGCCACCTCCCAGGCATATCTCCGGGCCTGAGGACTTGCTGTGGACTCTGATCCATGGGGTGACATGGGCACAGCCCCACATGGACCTGTGCCATGGGGAGACAAGGCTGAGCCAGTCCAGTGTGCTTCCACACAGCCCTGTCTCAGGATACGTGCGTCATCTGCCACTTTTGGCTAAGGCACTGAGGGACGGAGACCCAAAATATTAGAACAAAAAAACCCAAAAACCTGTCCCCACAAGCATTTGGCTTCCTTTCTTCTTTTCTCTCTTTTTTTTCTCCCCCTTTTTTTCTTTAAATTTAGTCTCTAGATGAAAGCCTTTCGGAAAGAACAGGAAACCCTGAAATTTCTCTTCTACATACACAAACATTACATTTCAGCCATGGTGGGCAGCCTGATGCCACCCCAAAGTTAAACCTGGAAGGGGATGAAGTGAAATTCCCAGCCATAAGCCATCAGACCCAATTTTTTTTTTTTCCACCCATGAATTAAAAGCCTGTCTTTCCCTGGTTTGGAAAACGAGATGGCACATTTTGTGGGGGAACAGAGATTTTTACACAAACCTGTTATTAGCAAAGGCCATCGGCAATCCTTTCTCGGAGTCCTAGGTGTTGCAGCTTGCCTCAAAATGGCTTGTTTTTTTAATAAACAAACCTATTTGCTAGGGAAAGGGGTTATTTTTAGTTGAGAAGCCGAGTGTATTTACCTAAGGTGTGTGGGTTGCGCATCTGAGTTTATGGCTTCATTGTCCCTAAAGTACCTATACCCAAGCCCAGGCTCTCTCTGGGCTTGCAGAAGCCCAGGCTCTGCTCCTGGTTTTCTCTCCAAAGGCTCAAGCACCATCCCCTGATCACCCAGCCTGCCAGGGTCTCCTCAGAGGTTGCGAGTAGCCTCAGGTGCCTTAGAAGTTAAGGGAGACAAAGGCATCCAGGGCACTCAGGCTTTGCCCTAAACACCCTGGACCTCTATAAACCCGTATCTTCTCCTGCTCTTTCTATCTTCTCCCTGTTTCTGTTCTCAGTCCTTGTGGCTCAGCGATGCAGGGCCAGAACATTGGCTCAAATACTGTCCTGCAAACAACCAAACCATCCCTTGTTAGCATGCTCCCAGCACAGTTTTGGCCTGGGACAGCTGTCACTGCCCCAGTGGACACCATTTGGGGGCCAGCATAGACCAGGAGACCTTTCAAGATGGCAGCACAGGCAAGACTGTTCTTCCAGGGCGTGCATGTGGGGGAGTTCAGATTTGTGGATACGAGCTATGCTGGACTTAAAGGGCCTGAAAATGGGCTATAGTCTGTTGTATTGACTAGTATAGATGCAATCGGTGAGTCTTGATCAAGCCTGGGTCTTCCCATTGCATCTGTGGTTCTGGGATGGGTCAAAAGAGCACTGAAACCCTACAGAGAGATGTCATCTCCCACCCAACCCATCTACCACAGCTACCATTCATGTCAGCAGACTGTGATGACTAGCAAGGGCTTGCAGCTCTTCACAGATGGCTGCTTGCCAGTTGTGCCTGAATTAGAGCTAGCAAGAGATAGGAAATACCAACAGCTGGCCTCTACCTGCAAAGGTTTATGGGCCAAGGGCTTCCAATCCCATTGAGAAATGTCCTCTGAGCAGCTATATAGGCCTTGCAATGCACAGGAGGAATAGGTCTCAGGAGTTATGCTAGGCATAAATGGTCCGTGTGTTAGATACGTAAAGTAACATAGAGAAAGGGTGAAAAACAGTACATAGGATGGCTAAACTGCAGTACTAATTATCAACCTTATTTCTATGCTATTTTAATGATTGATATGACCAACACTATCCCCTCTCAGAGGGTTTTGAAAGGACTAGACATACTGGAATGAGGAAAGAAGGATACCTGGGCTGAGCCAGGCCAGTAGTGGCAGGTTGGGTGTTAACGGATGGGACGTTGAAGGTGATATTTCTTCTTTCAGGTTGTGAGCGCAGTGAGTGGACAGGCAGCATGGGAAATGGGCTAGTGATGTCAGGGTATCCAGCTCTCTGGAGCGGTGTCATGCTAGCCATTGTCTGGTAGGACTCATAACCTTGTGGCTTTCCCATTCTGCCTTGGGGTGAGTAAAGACACATTGTGACTTGGAACAGCCCCTGGCCCATGCGTCCTTCCCCTCCAAAGTCCAGCTGCTCCAGGGCTGAGCATGCAAGGGGTGTTTTGCCCACTAAACACTGGTGTGCAGACCAGCAAAGGTCTCTGAGTCGTACCAGGCAGAACCTACATCCAGCCATCCCCTCTCCTTACCCTCCCCTCGTGCTGGCCAGCACACAGTACCCGTACACACACAGAGATGTTCAGAGACACGTGCACTGGCACAGGACACACTGTGCACCACTCCACTGAGGGACACTGCAGCACTGGGTCCCCAGCTACCCGTGCAAATGCCCTTGGATGCATGAGGAGCATCTTTCCCCAAAACAGATACGTGCTCCCCCTGCATTGCACAACACAGGTCAACAACAGTACACACCCCTTCCTATAGACATACCCACCTATAGATCTATAAATAATATACATATGCAGGCACTCATACACACATGCTCTAACAGGCAGGTTTGAAATGCATCTGCAACACCAAACACCCCCATACCGAGGCACTGGCCCTCCAAGCCTCCCTTTCTCCCCCTCCTGTCCCAAAATGCTGGGTCATTTTTTTGGTTGCTCCTCCCTGCCTGTTTCCAATCCACCAAATGTCCTTCCCGTAATAGAGTGACCACAATTGCACACCGTATTCCAAATGTGGTCTCCCTGGTGCCTCGCACGGTGCCAGAATAAGTCGGGCTGATTTATATTCCATACCCCTAGATAAACACCTCGAGACCATGTTTGCATTTATCCAGCTGCCAAGCAGCCTCGCAGATGGTTTTAATGTGTTCTCCACATGCATGTACCACTTGCGCAGAAATCGGAATTGAGACTGGGGGGAAGGAAAGGAGGGAGGAGGCAAAGGCAAAGTAGCAGGCAGGAGAGAACAGCCCTCATTGCACCCTGGGGATACAATCTGAGCAGTGAGCAGGTATGGCCCAAATATGCCTCTCCTTTCCTCTCTTCCACCACCTGCAGCACGCTGCGATTTCTGACTAGGCTCAGGTGGGCAAGCAGAAATGAAGGAAGAGCAAAATGAGAGACACGTGTGGTGCAGCCCTTTCACAAAGCACTCTGTGACTGGCCTTTCTGCCTTCAAAAGGCAAGTCCCGCAGCAATGACATCAAACAGAGTGTTTGCTTGCTCCATCCTGAATACCATGTTGGCTTGTGATAATGACTACAATTTCCATGCCCTGAGATTTCAACCCTCAAGGGCTAAGGAGAACTGCAAGGCACATCTGTTCTAAAACTACGGTAATCTGTGCTACTATAACTACTCTGTAGTATGGTACTACTGTAAGGGAGTATTCATGACAGTCCAAGCAACGGTGAGATGAATGGGTACACTATAATAGTAACCTTCAGACACCTCAGGCACTGAGACACACGCCCTGCCTGGAGGATTTTACAGTCTAGCCTTAGAAGATGGGCAAAGATGGTCTGTGATAAAATGGCATGCAGATGCAGAGAAGTAAATCAGATTTTCTGACTTACACCTGGCAGGTATATACCTGCCCTATTGTGATTGATATTAGAGGAACATGTCATTCAGTGCGTTTCAATGAGGTGCTGGTAACTTGTAGTTAGATGGTGAACTGACACGTTTCCACACGCCTTGTCTTCTCAAAGTGCTTATTTTGTGGTGGAGGTATGTCCTCTGCAGAGCTGGATGAGAAGGAGCTGTCTGCTGGTGACCCAAGTCCCTGCCCCAGCACAGCCCTGGGACAGCAGTGGGTGAAAGTAGCATTTAGCACCATCTCTCCCAACATATGTCCCTCAGACTGAAGTCTGTATTTCAATGAGGGCTTTGTTGCCTGAACCCTTGGGGCTGCCTTCAGCTGAAGCTGAGGACATGAGCGAGCTGGATTGATGGGCTGAGAAGTAGAAAACAGCCTTATAGGAAATGCATCAGGAAACCAGAGGAGGTGACCCCTTACTGGTGCAGGGATGTAGTGGTGGAAAGAGAGGCTGAGCTCTGCTGTGGCTTAGCTTGTCTTGAGGAAGCGATGAGCTGGGTGTCTCAAGACCAAGAGATGAGAGCACTTCTTTTACATACAGGAGCTGTGTTGGCATCTTTGTACCTGGGAAGGAAGGAAGGAGTAATATCTGGACTGTTTTAGAATTTCTTTTGTCCTTGGAAGTGATTGCCTCCAGAGTAAGATGATTTCTGAGATCTGGAGTGGAGGTAGGTAGCCAGCTGGAGAACTGAGGCGTCTTTGGGAAGCACAGGTGACTCTGCTGATCATGAGACAGCAGCATACAGGATATTGAAGTAGGATGAAGATGCATTGACCTGTCCCAGCGCAAGGATGGCAGCAGAGCTCAAGAGTGCTACACACAGAGGAAGCTGAGTGACACGGTGCTCTCCTCCTAGCCTCATTAATGCCGCAGCCTCCATTTGCTCTAATGATACCATCTTAAAATCACCCAGGGACATGAAACTTACTGACCTCATCCTGAATATGACTCATCTGAAGGATAGAAGGTCTCTCTTAATTTCCAGTATAAGCTTTGTTCACTGCCAGTTTATATCTGTTTATTTTTGCAGCATTTTCCACTTTTGTAGCTCATCTCCATTCACACTGTTTACCAATAGGATGAGAAAAACCTTCTTTCTCATTCTCTTGTTGGATTAAGCAGACCAAGCATTTTATTCTCCTCCAGGGCCACCAACAAAATCTTCCCACTCTACCAGTCCTTCCCTATTGCTGAAAGACTTTTTTCTTTCTGTTCCTTTTCAACAAAGGAAGTTACGAGCTTTTCCCCAGAGAGGTTATTTTGTTTGACCAGTAGCAAGGACGTCTCAGGACCTGTGAAGCCTCTTCTAGCAAACTACTATGGGATGAAGAAGCAAAACAAGTCTTAGAAGACAAAGTTTCAATTCCTGCCTCAGCAGCTGACTTTTACCAACCTCACTTACCTGCCTGTGTGAGGTTTGTAGTCAGGGAGTATGGTGGTCACTGATCCTCACTTTCTCCACAAGTACAATCGCCCTGTCTCCCTGAACTCATATCAAAATACAGAGACAGAAAGGGAGACACCAGGATGAGACATCCGCGAAGTCTCTGGAGAAGAAAAAGGTCTTGCCTCACTTCCAGCTACTCATGTTGTCCTGCAAGACTAATTTCTTCAGCCCTAAAGTGGTCGGTGATGTCCTCTAAACATGAGAAACTCCAGTGCAATTCCCACCTTCCCTGTCTCCATCCATGAGAGTTACGGCTCTGAATTTGGAGGAGCTTCACCCACATACGTACACGCCTGAGACAGAAGCAATATCCTCCATTCAGCATTGCCTGAATGACTGATACACATCCAAGACACTTAGGATGTGGGATATGTATGAGATTTACTTGTTTTCTTAAAAGTTTATGAATTCCTTTTGACTTACATCTGCAGTGAATCCTGCTCTTTCTTCCAAGGAAAGAAATGTTTTGCATTCCCAGTTCACTTGGAACATGTGACTTCATGTCCCAAACGTACCCACCTGTATCAATTCAAACACCATATTTGAACTCTAAAACTGTTTTTCACCAAAAAAAGAAATTTTTCAAGAGCTTTTCAATCAGCATTTAGAATGAACTGGATCCCTTCTGGGATTGTTAACAGTGTCTCAGGAGAGACTGACTTATTTTTAGCATGCCAAAAGCACACTACTTGCAGGTGGTGGATTTCTTTTTTCTAATGACAGCTTATAAAAAAGGTTGTAAAAGTGAATTTTATTTTTTATTTTAAAGTATAGCCATCAGGAAAAATTGTCAGCTTGTGGATTTTTTTATTGTTTTCCTGAAACTGCTCACCATTTTTCAGATTTCTTCTTGTAATTCAGTGTGGATCTCTTTTGAGAAATGACCAGGAGAAAAGGAAAACAACAGAGAGAAGCCAAGTTGTTAGTACTGTTAATGTTTTTATAAACCAAGAAAAAAATGTTTGGAGGAAATATCTGTGAAAACAAACAAAAAGAAAAGTCTTGTTTGGATTCCAGCACAATACCAATGGAATATATGGTAGGATTCCAGCACAATACCAATGGAATATATGGTATTTTCCCTCTGCAGTTTATCATCAGCTCAGTTGTTAAGTAACTTCTAGAGTGAGTAAAATAGGAGAAAGTTGGACGCAGAAGGTGCAGAATTTGATCCCAGTTATCGCATCGGTGGTCTCAAGCTGGTGAAATTAATGGTAAAGCTGCCACATGGCTGTGCAGACCAGAGGAGACAGGGGGTGGAGTGAGGGAGGAAGGGATGTGGGGAATCATAGAATAGTTTGGGTTGGAAGGGACCTTTAAAGGCCATCTAGTCCAACCCCCCCTGCAATGAGCAGGGACATCTTCAACTCGATCAGGTTGCTGAAACCCCATCCAACCTGACCTTGAACACTTCCAGGGATGGGGCATCCACAACCTCTCTGGACAACTTGTCCCAGTGTTTCACCACCCTCATTGTAAAAAATTTCTTCCTTATATCTAGTCTGAATCTACCCTCTTTCAGTTTAAAACCATTCCCCCTTGTCCTATCAGAAGGTCAATGGTTTGTCTCATTAGACGGGAGGAATGGAGGTATTAGAGATAGGAGTGAGAGAAGGACGGTGGGGCAACAGGGACAACAGGTGTGACATAGAGAGGAGAAACAGCTTTTGACTGCATTAAAAGCCAGGAACGTGGATCCAACAGTCACAAAGTGCAGCTGGTCCTGACGTCAGTCAATATTTCCATTTGAAAAATGTTTTCCAAGACTTTCAGTCAATGTCGGAACTTCTCAATTCGTTCTGCAGCCAGGAGGTCCAGAGGCACCTGGCTTGACCCGTGGATGTCCCTGTCCCCCCCCAGCTTCCCCTTACCACAAGCTAATAACTGCAGTCCCTCTTCTCAACCCAATTCCTCTCCCCTTGCCCCCATGGTGCCCTGGATTGGCAAGAAACAGCCATGCTGTGCCTAATTTTAAGCTATGCACATGCCAGTTGGCTAGTCAGTCAGCAAAGGCTGGCTGGCCAGGTGGCAGCTGCCAAACGTTCACCCGCCCTTCCCTCTACTAATCATCAATCACCATGAAATTTGCAGGAAGGAAATGATTGGCATGTCTTACCCCTCCTTCAAAGTCGGCTGAAACGGGTTTTCCAAGCATGGAGCCGGGATGGAGAGGCAGAGGATGATGGAGAGATGGAGGGGAGGTTAAAAAGGTTTCTCTGTGTCGTGAGAGGTCATGATAATGACGACAGATTCATCTGCGTCTTTTCTTGGGAGACTCAGATGTGTTCTGAAGATCGAGTCCCATCAGATCCTTATTGCCTGTAATGAATCAGTTCCACGGCTCAATACACAGAGGCACGGAAAGATTTCAGATGCAGTGAGAGGCAGAAAAGATGACCTTTTTTTCAAATTTCTGGGGCAGCTGATGGCTCCCCAAATTGTCCACATGATAAAGCAGCAGTCCAGAGGTGTCCCAACACCGGTTTGCACTGTGTTTCCTGCACAGAGCCTTCAACCCTCTGCTTTTTGGGAGGATTGTGGGGATCAAAGTACCCAAAAAGAAATAATTGCATGCTCTGTTATCCAGAAAGCATTAGTTTTCTTTTGAATGAGTCCATTGCAAATGTGTGTGTGTGTATGTTTACAGCATGAGGACGGTGTACTCATCAGATACTTTTCCACATTAATATTTTCTGGACGAATATTGCAGTATGATACTAAAAGAAACTACTTATAAGTGAAGGCTGACTTTTGCAAGTCATTCTGAAGATCTTAGAAAAGTGGAAGGTTTTTCTCTCAGCATTTCAGAGCATGACATGCGGATGAATTTTTTTCTCGTCAATGTTTCTCCACAGCATTCATTTTAAAGTTTACCCAAATTTATTTATTTTGTAAGAAGAATTGGTTTTATTTTAAGTAAGACCACTTTGAGGGCTTAATGAAATCTTTATTTACTTCCTTGTCTGCAAAAAAACCTCAGAGACAATAACATTTTGTCCTAATCCAAATTTTATGGGGCACTTTTTTTGCCTTTTTCTTTTGATCCTTCCAGAGGACTGAAAAATAAACAAACTGTTTTTTACTGTGTAAGTAATCCTGCAACATAATGAGCCAAAGGGAAGGGCTTTCCCATTTTTCATGAATAGGAAATCTAGTATTATTCTTCCTCTAATGTGACTGGAAGCAGAGAAAATGCAATAAACTTCTTCCTCCTTTTTACCACACCAATGCTGAGGAATTTTAGCTCCTCTACCCTCACTCCCAGTCAATGCTTTAGAAGATAGGCAGTGATTAGTCCGGTCCTTTTCATCAGCACTAAATTAAAGATAAGAAATCAGCTGTTAAGTGATGAGTTTTTCTGTTGTTTTTCATGTCCTAAAATACCAGCAAACTGAATTGATCACTGTCAGCTCCAACCCTGGAGGGCACCATACCAGCCAAAGGTCTTTAAAGCAATCCTGGATTCTTATTTAATCTTGTGAAAGCACATTCATTATAAAGGATAAATTACTGCTCGGTTGAAAGATTGCGAAGGCACTAGCTTTGATATTAATGAAACATGCTGAGATCTTGGCCGTGCTTATCATTTCTTTACTAGTGGAGCTCTTCTGCAGATAAGAGCAGGCTGTTCCGTTTTATTTTCATTCGCACGTAACTACTCTCTGTCAGACACTTTATATGCTGTTGATAAACTCCTTCATGGGCTGCCATCGGTACGGAGGGCAGATGCTGCTCTAAAAGCAAAGCTGCTGCAGATTCACCGGTTTTTGCTTTTCACTTCAAATGCTCTACTGCAGCTGGATTTTAACCGATGGGTGCAGTTAATACAGCCCAATGCAAAGGCGTATGTAAGCACCAGGTTAGATTTGGGTGCATAGTCCTTCCTCAGGGACTGGAAATGCAGCCCATGTCGAACATCCATGTCTGAATGGGAACTTGGTCCCTTGTGGGACTAGGAACTTACGGATCAAAAGCTGCAGAAATAGGTGGTTGACAAACTAGAAGGATGTAAGAGGTGGGGAACGGGGTTTGAGTTCCCTCTTTTTAAAGCAGTGTTGAAAATGAGATCAATTCCCACAGCTTTCAAGAAGCCTGGAGGATTTCTCAGCCCTTCTAAATATGGATAAGTTCTGGCTTTGTCCCTTGCAGACTGAATAAACAGACGATGAGGAAGATGAGACTGCCGGGAGGGTGGGCAGCCCATCTCCCAGGGCAGTCTGCCTCCATCACTGGTATCTCAGCTGCTTCAGAGGCTGGTGGCAAACCCCGTGGGCTGCAGAGCTCCTTCATGACCCTCTTAGCCTACATGCTCATGTAGGACATGATGCTGGAGCCCTTGAATGATTGGCTGGTACCTCCGTTTGTGAAGAGAGAAGCATAGATTCTCATAATTACAGGTCGATAGAAGACCTGCTTAATTACATCTCAAGTTCTGGAGAATTGCAAAACGACAATTAAAGAACTTTAAATATATACTTATATACTTGCCAATTTTCAAAAAAAGGTTTTGGGAAAAAAGACAGACATAAAATGTGGGAAAGGACTTTTTTCTTGGTTTGTATTTCTGCTTTTCCTTGAGCTAAGCACATGAATCACAGATATCTGCAAATAAACTAACATACACAGAGGGAAGAGGGAGACCTGTGTTTGGGGGGAGGCAGGATTTCTCCTTCAGGGCTATTTTAGCTTTCTTCAGTGAACAAAAAAGGGAGAACAAGGATGATTTAAAGAAAAATCCTGTAACAACCACCCCACCACTCCCTTCTCAAAAGGTTAGGAAGTAGCAGTGAGCCTAGCGAAGTGGTACAACAGAGAGAGACAAACGGTTCCCAGGATGTTTGCATTCTTAAGGCAACAGGGCTCATGTGGTTTCTCCACCTGCCCATTCTCTTTCTGCTCCTTTTCCGAAAACCTGTGACTGAGCGAAGGGCAGAAATCCAAAATAGTGAGTAAGCAGGGGGGAAAGCTGGGAAAACTCAACCATTGTACGCTGTGCTTGGCAGCAGGCGACTGGTCAATCAGCGTGTGTGCGCTGCCAGCCAATTAGCATGGGCACGGCTCCAAATCAATCAGTGCATGACCTGCATCTTGCACCATGATGACATCACAGGGAAACAGCAGTGGAGGCAGGAGGCGGGGGAGAGGGAAGCTGGGACTAGTGAAGTCACAGGCGAAAAGGATGTCAGATGGGAAAGGATGCAAATCTTTAGGAAACTGAAATTCCATCGTTTCACTCCTTATGAAGCAAGGTAATGAAATATTCTCTATTTACAGTTAGAAATATTGCCACAGGCACCTCTCTATAGATTCTTGCTAGTCTTAGTGTTATTTAAAAGCGCATCCAAACTCAGGCACACAAGCGCATCTGAGAAAGCAGCAAAGCATCCTGACATAGCATAGCACTGGCTGATGTCGATAATGAGTTAAAATTACAGCTGAATTTGGATTAATGGTCTGTAGGCATTAAATCACAGCCAATCTACTCTGTGGGCATGAGTACCTTTCAGGCAAGCCTGAACTGGTAGCTTTCAGCCTCACAATAATGTAGCCACAGCATAATCTAGCTTCTTTGTAGCCTAGGCTCAAATCTGTGCTGTCATATCAAGGCTATATCCAGCCAAGCTCCCTTGGGCATCTCCAGGTTGCTCGTCAGTCTACAGAGTCCTGAATGCTCAAGTCCTCCTGTTCTCCACTCTGTTCTCCTGCCCCATTTTCATTTCTTCCAGCCCACAAAGCAAAGCAACGTTCCAGAATCACTGACCCCTCTCAGAGAGTGCTCAGCTATTATCCCACGTCTGACCATGTCCTTCTGAAATAAAACTTGGGAGAAGCTGCACCTTCTGGAGCTAAACACTAAGAAGAAAATTTGCAATGATAAGAGCAGCTTTCTCGAATTGAGTGACGGTGTTGTTGGCTTTTTCACGGAGAGCCCTCTCCAAACGGTGGGGCATTAGTGTCACCTCTGCAGGTCCAATGACTCCTCTATCTTTGTGTCTCTTCCACAGATGGCTTTTGTCTTCCTGAGTGGGATGGTATTGTCTGCTGGCCTGAAGGTGTGCCAGGCAAAGTGGTGGCTATGCCATGTCCCGAGTACATCTATGACTTCAATCACAAAGGTAGGTGTTGTCCTCCGTGTCAGCAGAGCCTGGTAAGCTGCAGCAAGGGGAGGCCTGGGAGTCAGAAAATTAGAAATCCTCTTTAGCATCCCTTTTTTATCACGTGGTGACTCCTTTCCAAGCAGGAGTAAAGCCAGGGAAAAGGAAGTAAAGAAACAGCCATTATTTTTTTATGCTGAAAGAATAGCTCTGCTTTAACCTAAACAATGACAAATTTCCCACCTGCCCCACCCAGACTGTAATGGGGCATTATAGGCACCAATTACCTGCTTACAACTGGGGAGTCTTGCAGCATTACAAGCCTGTATTTGTTTGATGCCACAAACTTTGCGTAGCAATAGAAACCCGCAAGATATTCTTCCAATTTATATTCTTCACTTCATGGGTTTGTTAATTCTAGCCCCTGATCTCTGCCCAGACCCCTACGGTGGGTATCTCAGAACAGCGCTGGTAACCAGAACATGTGAATTCCTCCCTATCTCACTTTCCCCCAGGCAGCACATTTCTTGGCTTGCTTGTGGTGCCGCAAAGTCTGTGCATGTTTTTAGAAGAAATTGAAGTACACTCGGTCCTCAGTGTATTTTCAAAGCTAAAGCATTCTCTTTTCTCAGGCAAAGCTGTGCACCCAAAGACTGAAAAATTAGAGAATTAAGACTATCTGTTCCCAGCAGGGCACTGATGCTGTTTTCAGAAAACAAGTAATGATATTCCAGTGCACCCTGGTTGCACGTAGTCCACCCTGCCTTTTCTATAAGGGACTGTGAGCTGAGCCCACTTAACCCCTGGCTGATGACCTCTCGCAGAGACCCCTGCACATGCACTTCACATTAGAGGGCAGGAGGAACAGGCAATCCATCCCTTTTTTCTCCATAACCCAACATGGCACAGATTCCCCACCTCACTGATGTCCACTGGTCAAGTCAGCTGGGGTGGGAGTCAGATTAAGACCCTTAGATGCAGACGTCTCTATAAACTCTCCCTCTGTAGTCACAGGACAGATAGATCTGTTGACTGGTTTCATCCCTGTTAACTGTAATGGGATTTTTTGCACACAGTTCATGCAATGATACCCCCCCACAGACATCTGAACATGGATGTTTTCATCTGCCAGCTGAATCCCGAGATGACACCTTGCCTTCTCTTCTTTCTCCATCATCATGAGGAGGGCACCCATAGAAAAATCTCTCCCGAGATGCACTCAATCTGTAAACAAAGAGCAGCATAATATAGATTGCTGTTTATTTCCATAGGCTGAGCTGCAACTCTGAGGACGATTCTGTGCTTTGGGACTTTTCAAAGCTTCTCTCCTTGGTTTGTAGACCCAATATCTTAACCTAAACTAAGTGCAACTTGTTCTTAGCTCTCTGGTGTTTCTCAGCTAGAAAACTGATGAAGTTGCTAAGGAGATGGAAATTGTGTTCTTGCAGCTGAGCTTCAAAGCAGGCAGGAGGCATCAGGGTTGATAGGATCCACCCTTTCTCCTGTTCTACCAGGTCTAGTCCCTTTTACTCTGTCTCTCGTTTCTCTCCCACAGGCCATGCTTATCGCCGGTGTGACCTGAATGGGAGCTGGGAGTTGGTCCCAGGCAACAACCGCACCTGGGCAAACTACAGTGAATGTGCCAAGTTCCTCACCAACGAGACGAGGGAAAGGGTAGGCAATTGCATTTGTGCATGAAGCATGAAGTGTTGGCCTCATCCAGGGCTAACCTAAGGAGCACTGTCTCATTTAAAACCCTTGATGAGCTCTAGTTTGCTGCCTCCTCTTGGAAACTATGTCCGAGCTTGCCAAAGCCACATCTTTGTTTTGATGGGGAATTATTTGAATTTTAAATTGTCCTCAAAGCCAGAGAGCATTCCTCCAGCTCCATGATCCCATTTGTAAAGAGATCTTGGGAAAACTTGAAGTGGGCTCAGGGACACTAAGAAGTGGCTGGAGGTTGTTCCATGCCATTGAGACTCCCTCTTCCCATCAGGCAATAATTTTGGTACCAGGTTGTTACCAATAATTCCAATGCTTATGTGCTTGTCTGTGCTAGGGGACGTACAAACACAGAGCTAAAAGATGTGTCAATTAAACCAGTAGCAACCCTGCTTCCGTAGGTGATTAACAGAGAACCTCTTGGTTGAGAGGTATAAATTAAGGATCAGAGGTTTTATATGGTCTGCTCATTGGAGATGGGTGGGGACAAAGTCCATTGCTAAAGCAAATTAACGTGTAAGAACAGATCTTGAACTAATCCTGGTGTAGTCACAATTTTGAAACAGGGACACCAGTCCAAAGTTAGAAAAGGGAGTCATAGCACATGGAGAGGGTTTGGTATGCTCCTAGGAAAAAAAGAAAATAAAAAAGGTGTCTGTCTATACCTCAGATCTATGGGCCTTATTTTTACACAAATTCAGGTGACTGGCAAAATAGTAGCTGGCAGAAATTTCCTGCCTCTCTGTCTGGGTCTGAGCCCAGCTGGGGCTCTGTAGTGCTTCTGAATGTCTCCCAAGCTGAGTGCATCACGGAAGCAATTCTGTGCTAACATGACAGCAAAGCTGTCAGTGGAGTCACCTGAGAGGATGTGACCTTCTTGTTTCGCAGAGAAAGACATTTCCACCCACACGCGGTTGCTGCTCTATTTCTGTAATTTGCAAAGAATTTAGCACAAACCTCTGGTTTCTCAGTGGTACTTGGAAGATGTCCTCCTTGGATATGGGGTATGGCATTAGGAACTGATCATTTGCAGCGAGGGTTATTTTCAGACAGTTGGAGATAAAGATCTAACCACAAGCTTCACAGTGGGGAGCAGGCTTGAAGATGATACCCAGTCCCTTTGGGAGAATGTTCTTAATTTTAAATCCAGCCACAGCATAGGTTTTTTGCATTTTTTTTTCTCAACGGTGAAGCAACATATGAATGAAGTTGTTTAATGAGGAAAGATGTTATTTGAGCGTCTGCATGCATTATATCACGCAGTCAAGGAACAGACAAGGTTGTACACACCAGGTACTGCTCCAGCTACTTCATAGCAAAGCATGTTGTCTCAGTGCTGGACGATGTTCACTTCTAGAACGCGTTTGGTGGGACTCATCTTTCCCCAGTCCATATAGCCGAAAGAACTATTTTAGCCCCAGAGGTTTCTGGGAAGTTTCTGGAGTATGTGTTGGAGTCATTGAGCATCTTGCTCACACTGAGAGCTTTACTAAGTTGCACAACTTCTTGACCTCTCTGAAGTCATTGTCTACCCTGTCCCACCTCTCTCAGCCACGTCCTGATGTGGGAGTCATCTGCTGCAAACCTCTCCATCTGAGTAAGTCTCCTAGATTTCCCCTAGAGAAAGGAGGAAACTTTGAAACCTCCCATGCTGGCAGCTAAGACTTGGTCAAGGTAAATCGGCAGGGGAAGGGTACAAAGAAAAAGAGAGTTGTCCATTTTGTTACCAGCACAAGGAAGAAATAGAGACCTTCCACCCCCAGGCTGGTAAAAAAAGGCTGAAAGCAAAGTCTGTTGTTCTGGGTTTCATGTATCTATCTTTGTCTGTGTCCCCTGATTGTAGAGGTGGTCACTGCACAGACAGGGGACTTGGACTGTGCTTCCTAACAGAGAGACATTAGATGAGGTGTCACGATGCAGAAGACTTCATTTTTATTCTCAACCTCTGCTCTTACTTTGGAAAATTACTGCTCCTCATGACCTCTCCCTTTATGAGCTGTTTTAATAAACTGTCCCAATATTATCATCCTCATTATTCTGTACACAAGGCTCAGTCATCTTTTGCCATGAGTTTTCTGTTCTAGCTACACAGAGGTGAATTTAATGATATTTAATGGTAAGACAAATTAGACCATCATCATTGTTCAGATTAAATGGACAACATGGTATTGCCTAAGTGATGCCTGCCCAGTGCAAAGAACATTAGAAAAAATGGATGTTTCCCCCAGCTTTGGAATTGTAACTAGATTAACAAATGCTTTTCAACAGCATCTATTACTCATTATTATTATTATTAACCTTGTATTTGCAAGAGGTTGCTTTCCTCAGTCCAGCTCTGCACTCACCTCATAGTGATGCTGCATGCTGTCATGTAGCTGCCTTGTCTTACCGTAGAGGTGGCTGCATTTTAGTGCCAAGTGAAGCAATGCATATACATCCACTGCGGGTCCCTTGGGCCTTCTGGTATGAAAAGCACTCTGGAAATAAAAGAGAAAAGGAATGACCTTCTTTTTTTCTCAGTTGGGTGATGACTTTCAGAGAGCAAGGAAGGCCTCTTGTCTTTCACACCCAAGCATGGCTCCGAAGCACTGGTATTAATAAACCTTCCTTTGATTTTTTTTCTTGAAGTAAATATGTCAAGAGATGTCAGAATCAGGGAATTTGGCAAGATAGACTAGTCGTCTTTAGAGAGAGATTGTTTTCTATTATTATTTCCCCCCCTGGGGAACAGCATCTTTGCGTCACCAGTAACAGCTGCATTTAACCAACATTTTGAAAGGAGATCGTGGGCTGACTCCGAGTAGGACAGCATCCGAGCAGATGTAACCAGAGGAACTTTTAAGAAACCATGCATTAGAAAACATTAGGAAAAAAAATGTCTGTCTGTGACTATATATATGTATATATCTGCATTGCTATCTCTAGAAATAGGCCTATATCTATAGATAGCTATATAGACATACACACACCTAAATAAACACCCACGTCCATGTGCACACACATATATATATATGTCCATGTATGTTTGTTTAGGTGTGTAGTTTTCTCATTTTAGCCACTGTGGGATAATTATAAAATTGACCAAAGCAGCAAACAGAGGGCCCCAGAGAAAGTTTGTGTCTTTCGCTACTTTTTCCTGAACCATATAAATAGGATTATTTCACACAGAGCAGCACGGAAACCGCTTTCTGAAATTAGCAAAGTATGCTAAAGCCATCAGAGCCAGGCGAATTAACAGCTCGTAACTGCCCAGTGAGCAATTGCTCTTGGGCTGTTTTCTAAGGGAAAATTAGCACTGCTGAAGGATGCTGGATTGACAGCCCTGAAGATTGATGTCCTCTTTTTAGCCAGGAGAGCAGATAGGCTGCAGCTAGCTATTGAAGTGTGTTTCCCCAAATACCTCGCAGATAGCATTAATCTTGCCGTGAACAACCATGTCTCGGACACAGTCTGTAGAAGACAACTGTTTAGCAAGGGGTAGGAAGAAGTTTTGTAGAAAGGTGTCTTAGCAGCGCGTCATGGGAAGATCAGACAGTTTTCTTTGTGCCTTCAGGCAGCACTGAAAGCCACCGCTACACCACATTCCGTTTATATTCTCTCCTATTCTGCTTTTAAGATAACTCTTCACCAGTGCAGCAGAGATGGTGGAAAATCTTGTTCTCCCACTCCTTCCCCAGGAGACGTGCATGGGCATCCCCCATCCCAGTTGCACACTGGATCTTCAGAAAGTCTCCTTGCCTCTGAACAGACAAGCTGAGAGATCTGTGGCTTCCCACCCCAGCACCCTGACCAGGCAGCTCTGCTTTGTTTATTTTCCATCCGGTGTCTAAAGAGAGACAGTAGGAGAAGGGAAGGAAGGGGAATGGCTTGGCCGGTGTTCCCTCTTTGAGGAAGGCAGTGTGGTTAAACACCAGCTGTTTATCTATCTGCTGCGTGTTTCACATCACTGAACCACAAGCTGCTGAACTTTAGGAAAGGGTATACAGCACTGCTATATAACCACTAGATGATAGACACATAGGTATATATATATATATTTATTCTATATTTGTTCTGTTCTTATACTCTTTCCTAAGCATCTGTTCCTGGGCATGTAGGAGACAGGGAGCAGGGCTAAAAGGACCTTTGGTCTGGCCCAGATTGGCTGTTCTCCTTACAGCCTTCTTACATTCCCTTAAAAACAGGAGTGAGAGCGACCTGTATTCTTGGAGCTCCTCAATCTTTGGATAAAATGTGGCACACATGGGAAGTCCTGATGTGCCTCTGGCATCAGTAGGCCGCTTATTAGGCAATTTCTCTCCAAAAACCATAGCAGCGCTTTGACTATGGACCCCTTCCCTTCCACACAGCCAGCCAACAGCAGCACCTTCAGCATGGTCATTTTTCTGGTCACCTTTTCAGACATTGGCAGGAGTAATGGCATATTTTTCTCAATAAGCAGTAATTTCCTTCATTCCCATCTCCCCAAAAACAACACTAATGCCAAACACATCTTTTTTTAAAGTGGGTCAAACCCATCCTGTTTTCAAGGATGAGCTTAAGGGTAAATGTGACCTACATCTACTGAAATCATGGGGAAGGGGAATATGAGCCAGCAACTTGGGAGGTTAGCTCAGCTTGGAAACCACCAGCCTAGCAAGATGGACCATCCTAAGATCTAACCTCACCCCACCAATCCTGTCTTCATCTGCTACTGCTTGTTTATATCATGGTGGTTTTACTGCTTTTAGGGAAATCAGAGAGGCCTCGAGAATCCATCACATACCAAACACAATGGGAAAGGCACAGCATGTTGCAGGGCTGCTTTATCTAAATTCCATTGTTCAAACTAAAAATCTTCTATGCCTGGCCTTTGTTCTTGGAGCTCTCTGGGGTCCTTTTAAAAGCGAACAACTTTGTGTAGCCTCAAACTGATGGCATAAAACTTGTTTACATAGCGTATACTGAGTTATACAGATGAAATGCCATCAAAGTGTCATACATTTGCACCACGAAAGATGGGCAGATGTTTTAAAGTATGTGTAGGAATAAAGAAAAATGCATCATCGAGATGTGTTCTTCATTCTTGCAAGCAACCCTGTCATGCAGTCCTCATTTCATGCCTATAGGTTAGGTCTAGTGGGTTCCTGTAAATGCTGTAGCACCTTTTAGTGTGGTGCTGCTGATAATAGTTTATGCCTAAAGTCTGCCGGGAAAGTCTGAGGGTTTATAACAGCAACATAATAATACTTCACATGAAAACACAAGGGTTCTCACAACACAACACACGGGGTCAGATATAGCCCCCTTGTACCCCATATTTAACCATTGCTGGCCCATAGTAGATGCTTAAGGACAGTTTATGAAGGCTGGCAAGCAAAGAGTGTTCTTGTCCCTGCTTACAGCCTTCCAAGAGCCTGCAGCTCTGGGGCATTCTCAGCATGTGGTTGTAGCATAGGATTTGGAGAACTTTCTTCTATTAATGTGAACAGCAGATTTGGGGCACGTTTTTTCTGTGGCTTCCTGGATGTCCTGTGGCTATGAATACTGTAGATAAACTGGGCATGACATGGAAAAGCGCTGCCCTTCATGAATACAGCTATGGGGCACCCAAAGAGCTCAGCTGGTTTCTGAGACGTGGGTCTACTCCCACCTTTTTAATTTTTCCTTTTTTTTTTCATGGACTGTTCTATAGAGCTGAACAACTCTCCAGCTCTGCTGACTGCAGTTAAGGGGTCCGATTTATTTGCCTACACTTAGACACCTGGAACCACTGGAGACGCATTACACTACGTACAGTATTAGCACAAGGCTGGCAGACATCTATGAGACCCATGCTCTTCTGGAACAGCATCTGGGGTCCTCGTGGGTATTTTCAGGCTTCTCACACAGCGCTTAGTGCTTATGTGTAGGCAACTGAATCTGAAGACCTCTCCTTGTTGACTTTCATGTTAACATAGACACTCAACACACACGGAGATGCACATTTACACATCTAAATTGGGGTGTCTTAGTCTGAGAGCTGACCCCATTCGCTATGCAGATTGGGAGGATCTGAAGTGCCCGACACCTCTATAGATGAGGGGAACAGAATTCTGTAGCAAAAAGTCATGTTCGACACTCAATGTTTTCCCTTAGGCTTTGGAAATCAGTGACCGCCTTTTGCAAATATTCCTTCTCCCTGCCATTAAGCTTTTTTTTAGTCACACCTTCTATTGTTAAAAAAGACAAGAAAAGCAACGAGTAGAGCTAGTGACAGAGGCTTTCTGGCATTGCTTATCATTCAAAGCAGTAAAATGCTTCCCCTGCTAATTTCAAACATGTCATTAGCAACATCTGAATCAGCAGCTTTGAGAAACTTTGCAGATACTTGATCTGGAAAGCCCTTACATATGCTTCCATCCTCATATACTGCTAATCCCACCCTTCAGCATAGCCTGCCAACCCCTCAGAAGACCACTGGATCCATTTCAGCTTCACAAGCTAAATATTGCAGAGTCTTGCTATTGTCTCACAAAGGGGGAAAGAAAAAGGACGAAAGGAGAAAGCTGGATACAGGGCACAGTGCAATGATACTCAGAATGGAGTTTGCCACCAGTCATCTAGAAAATACATCTCAGTCACCCACGTCCCTCCCTGTGACACTGGAAGGAAACAGGACACATGAACACCAAAGCCCTGAAGGTCTCATCCAGATGCTGAAACATAGGTTATGTTTATGCCCAGAGTTAAATGAGGTGTCCTAGGGTATATGAGACAACTGCATGGGAGCTGCAGCTACAACATGGGACCTACAGGAAACTCATTCCCTTCTGTAAAAGCAGCTTGAAGGCAGACAGGACACTTGGGTGTCTAAAATGACATGAGACACATGGAAGGACAACTGAATTGAGTCCTAAGGGTCACAAGACCTCTTACCTGAGACTCAAATGGATGGGACTTGCTATATAAATGTAAACACCTCTATTTGAGCTAGTCACCCTGGACTCCTGCTGTGACAACCCAGCCAATGCAGCTGATGGCTGAGGGCACCATCCTGTGATTAAAATAGATGACTTGCAGCCTAGAGCACTTCTTTCTTACTGCTGCTGGGACCTCAGGTGGCCAGCTCTGATGGAGCTATCCACATCATAGACATCTAAATTAGAGGACCACATCCACTATGACAAACTCCATGTACCCCTACTAGAATATGAGGGAGCAGAAACAGTCCTCACACAGACTGCCCTGCAGCTGGCTGCAACGCAAGAGTAAAAGCACAGCCGTGGTTTCGCAATGGATGTGGCCTCGAAACCCCTCGCCTGGTGCTCTGATGTAGCTCTGAGCTGTCCTGCAGAGGAAAGCAGTTTTCCTCTGGATTCAGATCAATGCAAATTATTTCCCCATTGGTGGAAGTGGACAAATTAGGAGTCAGGTTAAGCCCCGAGCACAGTATGAAAATGTAACAGCCAACTGCTCTGAGGGTCACACGCCTGGAAGACGTCCAAACCGCAGGGAGCGGGGAATGCAGGGACCCTTGTGGGAGGGGGGCACGTCCAGCCCGTGGATGCCCATGGTGGCTAGGTTTTATTTTTTTTTTTTTTCCATGCACTCTCTGAGTTCATGCAGAAGCCATCTCCAGCTCTGTTTTGGTTTCCTGTTCTCGCAAAGCCACCAGGCTGCTGTGAAGTTTCTACCCTGAGGTCAGGATGGTGGAAAGCTGAGATGCAAAGTGGAGCAGAGAGGAAGTCTCCCACCAAACCAAGAGGGAGGGGGAAAGGGAGATCTTGTTACGGGTTCAGCACGCAATACATCTGAAATAATACTTAGGTTTTTCGCGTTTCAGCCTATTGTCAGTCTCTGAGCTATGGCTGGAGTGAGGTCGAGAAGGCAGGATCAGGTAGGCTAGCTCGCTGCGGACAGATCATTTCACCTGGCTGTACAAGATAGATGGCTGTGGTTTGGTGGAGCTTTGCAATGTGTGACCAGAGAGGATGAGGGAAAGGAAGTGCCCTGAGGCTGTGCAGTGCCTGAGAGCACCACAGAGCATGACCTAGGGAGGATGCATGGTGCATGACTTGATGGGAAGTCATTTCACCAACCCCAAAACCAGCTCAGCCACATCAGAGGGGCCTCATCCTGCCCAGCACCCTCCAGGAGCAGCCACGACTGGCTCAGCCATGTGAAGGGAAGGCCTCCAGAGCATTCTTCTGCCGGCCCTGTTGGCAGGAGAAGGGGACAAGCTGGGTACTCCTCAGGGAGATGGCAGATGCAAGAGGCACAGGAAAGCTGTAAGAGACAGGAAGAAAGGGGGATCAGATCCATCCCACACCTTCCCCATCATTATCTAATCCCAGCAGGGCACGGGATGGAGTGGGCAGAGGGCAACATTCAAGGACACCAGTTTTGAAACTGATGTTCCCTAATTTTGGTACTGTATTTTAAGTTTTACAATATTTTGCTGATAATCCCAGCCCCTGGAATCATAGATATTGAGATTTTGTCCTTCTGGTTTTCCTTTAGCTTTTTTCCAACTTTTTTTTTTGTTTTCAGTGCACACGTGTCAACAGTTGAAACAGTGAAGGATTACTGCAGGAGTCAAATTAAATGACCCTGGTTAAAGTATCACACCTTTTCAACCAGGGTCTTATGGTGTGGCAAGGCCAGATTTTTGCGGGGTGGGTTGCCTCTTCCAACTGGTCAGTGGATGCCCAGTGATGGTCAGTCTGTCTTCAAGGTGGATTTATTAGAGACATTAGGTAGAGCTCCTGCTGTAGCAGGATGGTCTAGTAAGTAGTGCGCTGTCTTGAGACTACGGAGGTCCAGGTTGTGTCCATGGCTTGGCCAGGCATGACCTTTGTGGTCTTCTGTGAATTATTTAAACTCCCATCCATCTCAGCTCCAAAAAGAGGGTTCTTAGACCACGGAGGTGGTTGTTTCAGCTGGCAGATGACTCAATATTTTGTTACCTGGAGGACCTTTCCTGATTCAGCATTGTGGTTTCCACTGAGCTGGGACCTCCCTTGTGCTAGGAGACGAGTGAGACCTGGAATTGCCTTTAGAGCTTTTTTTTTTTTCCCTCCTGGGTAAATCCAGGTCTCACCATTCCTGAGGACAAACACTCCTGGGAACTAGCAAGCATGAACTGCCCTCCCAAGGACTGTCCTGTGCAGCCTTTTGGAGAACCTCAACCTTTTGCTCCTGAGGCTTTCCCCAAGGACCTAAGCGCCCCATCCAAAAATCACCTTCCCTGAAGGCTCCCCATCGTGACACTGGGTAAGATTTGTGGCACCTATGTCTGCAAGCAAGCACACCAGCGTGCATGCATGCATGCATGCATGTGTATGTCTTGGCAGTTCTGACTCCACATCCTTTCAAAAAGAGGCCCTGTGGTTAATCGGAGGAATTAACCACAGCCTCCGAAAACGTCCTGCCAGCCAATCAGCAGGCCCTTCCCAAGGCTATTGCTGCTACAACGGTGTCGTTGTCCGATAGGAACGTGGATCTTTCCGGTTAAATTTCTGAATGGGGCTCAGGGATGCTTTTGTTCAGCTGGGCATAGTAACGCCTCACAAGTGCCGAATTACCAAGGATCCTAAACTTGGAGAAGGATTTTTATTTTTTTTTTAAATTTTCACTATGGAGGCAAATGTTTTCCAGTTCAAAGAGGATTCCAACTTGGCAGTGGGAAAAGTGCACCAGGCTTTGAAGGGAAGGAGCTTTTTTTTTTCCCCCTAAAGCTCTCGAATCTGCTCACACTGGCTTTTTAGTGCCTGCTGCCTTCACAGATAGAGAGAGAGAGAGAGATATAAATACGCGCATACACACACGCTAGATTAATATTGGCAAGCGCACCACTCTACCAATGGAAACCGCAAAGAAACATTCACATATCTGGGGATTCTGATGTAATAGGACTGAGGTTTCACATTCCAGGGCAGCATTTCTAGCCTCAAATCAAAATCAGAGCTGTCATTCAGAGCCCAGCGTTACTAATGTTATTGCAACCCAGCGGGTGGGGTGAGGGAAAGACGGGAGGCAGGGGAGGAGGGAGCGAGGAGAAAGATGCTGAATTGATTGGTTTCTTCGGGGTTTATTTCTAATTTCAGACGATGAAAGGCAGTACAAGCTAGGATAGTGGCAGGCGTTTTAACCCTTTTCAGGCAGATATTCAGTAATCTTTGAGTTAAGCTGCATGCCCCAGCACAGGATGAACAAAAACATCTCAATATTTAATGGAAAGCTCAAGGTTTCTAAGCCCAACTCTAAAATACAGGGGGCCAAGAGAACTAAAACCTACTACAGGATTAATTACTATGAGCTCTCCTGTGACAGGACCTTTTCCAATGGGACTTTGGCAAGCTAAGGTTGTGTCTAGATTGTATAACCACAGTCATAGGCTGCTTTTGGTTTTAAAAAAGAAAAATAAATGCAGGTGATTTCTTCTCATGTCCCGCAGCCAAAGTATATTCTCCCCATGTTTTCTGTGGTGGGTTGACACTCCACCAGCCTGGACATCAGTCATTCAGCAATGGTATGGCATAGCCTTATGGCTAAATTTTACAGTTCCAGCAAAAATCCCAGGTCAGTGGGCATTTTGTTCAAGCAAAAGTTGCCAAGTGATCTCTGGATTTGGCTGAGAGTTTGTAAAGCGCTTTGGGTTCCTTTGGGATGAAAATGCTGCAAAAATCCCAGGCATGGGATTAACCCAACTCCATCACTACTCCCCTGCAATAATCCCGGCTCCCCCTAGTCGTTAGGAAAGATGAATACTGCTTTCCAAGCTGCTCTTCTGTCAGAAAGGTGTCAAGTGTGATTGCCAAAGGTTTCCCAGACCCAGAGCTGTACACCCCCAGTAGGTACGATAGCCTGAATCTCTGTGCTGCTACCACGGTTGTATTACAATGCAGTAGGACGCGTTCTAATGTGACGCTATTTTTTCCATCATTTGTACTGCAGGAGGTCTTTGATCGCCTCTATTTGATTTATACTGTTGGATACTCCATCTCTCTGGGATCCCTCACAGTTGCTGTCCTTATCCTGGGATACTTCAGGTAGGCGGCTCTGTTTCTACCTAAGCGAGTTGTCACTAGACTGGAAAAGCCTCGGGCTTTCCTAAAGGATAAAACTGGGGTGGCACGTGCTTCTTCAGCAAGCCACAAAAGGTTGCATCTGTGCTTTGGGCTGTGTTAGTGTCACTTAGGTCAAACTTCTTGGGGGATGGTGGGTGGGATGTTTGAACTTCTTCTGCTTGCCTGCAATGGAGTTTTCTAGACCCTCTTTGTAGCAAACAGGGAGAGAGGCATCTCCAGGAAGAGGTTTGCCTCCCTTGGAAGACTATCTAGGGTTTTCTGTCCCTATTACCCCTTCAGATGACTGGCTTAGATTTAGATGGCTAATTTTCAGATAGCTAAGGTTTCATAAGGGAAATTCCACTCTAAACCCAAATATTCATGAAGGATAGGCCAGTTGAAGGGGACCCCAGCCATGTAAAAGTGCCAGACTGACACCTCCAATCTGGCCATGCTGCTGCTGTACCGAGGGATCCAAAAATGACTTCTTGCCCTCCTAACTCTGATTGTCCCCCCTCCCTTTCCACCACCGCTGCCAAGGGGTGCAGACCCCTAAATACCATTTTGAACCCACACCATCCATTCCTCAGACCTGGCTGTTGCATCTTCTTGCTGCCACAGAGACCATGGGATGGGAGGGATGAAAAGTGTCACTCACAGCTAGAAGTTTGTCCTTTGGGAAGCCATACCTGGTGAGCTACAGACAGAGCAGGGTACTGAGCCCTGATCCCCTGAGCCTCAGATTTGCTTCCCTTCGGTGGCGGGCAGTATCTTCTCCTAGCAGACAGCAGGACCCAGACAACAGCTGTGGAGGGAAATTCTCCACGCAGCAAACAGCCACGTGGTGTCTGCAGATGGACTCAGCAGCTCCCACCGTGCAAGCTTGAGCTAAGCCCCGGACACATACCACTGGGAATAAAATGTGTGGCCTTTGGCTCTAAAAGTGCTCAGACCTCTCTGCAGTGAACAAAAGGAGGTCAGGGGGATTTGCTTGGATAGCAGAGCATCCCAGTGCCTGAATCTGTGACACACACACGCCAAAGGGGACTGCAGACCCCTCCTGGAAGCACTTCACATGATGTAGTCCCGGAACCCATCCCTGCCACCACCCTCCTGTCCTCTCAACCCTTTCCCTCCTGTTTCATTTCCCACTGGACACTGGCAAGGTTCTTAAAATACTTAATGTCCAGGTATGCAAGAGTACTCCTAGCTTCAGGAGACATGCTCTCTCCTTAGTCATGTAGTCAGAGCACTTCACTTACAGCCCAGACCACATGGGTGACTGTGCTAGAGCGTCTTTGTCCCAAGGATCAAAGCAGCAGCAGGGACCAAGCCAGATTTTATTCCAGATAACACATAATCCAGAGATTCACTGACCACATTTCAAATGCAGCGAACAAAGCCCATCTTCATTTATACCTTAGAAGTACTACTTGGCGTAATTTGTATTATAATAGCACAGGAGACAACTGTTATTACTATCACAATCTCCTCCAAAGGACAAAAAACCACAGCTTTTATTTTTTATTTCCATTATTGGAGCTGCAGATTTAAGATGGTATAAAGCCATTCATAAATTAATGCATGGCTAGCCAGGCAACAGAGCGATAGAGGACAGAAGGGGACCCCAACAGGTCAGTTAGTTCCTTTTTCTCCCCAAAGGCATGATCACTGTTTCTAAAACGCACCTCGTAGATATGGGTCTAACCCATTCACTTCTTACCATCCAGCTTTTTACCCCAAAAGGATCTTAAAGCGCTTTACAATCAGCATTTGTGGGGTCATTGTTGCCATTGCTGGGGTGGAGTCCAGAAACTGCTCAACGTGACTGAGCAAAGGATAGTGTCTCTAATGGCAAACAGAAAACAGCCCAGCACGCTATAGTTACTACTATAGTTGCTACTATAGTTGCTACTAAATTTGGAGTGGGCACAAAAATTAGCAGTTTACAAGAACCTCTGCAAGGTTTTTAGTGGCCACAAGTTCTGTAGCCTTTGCAGTCCATTTCCTCTGCACAAAATGCAGACAAGTGTGAAGTCTTTAAATGCAGGGTTTGGCTCTGAGAAGGGTAGATTTGTTGGAGGGATGGATTTAACAGTGAAAGGGGCACACACAGGATACACACTTTAGCATCAGTGAGCACCGTGCATGTATCCTGCTCTCTGTCTGTACGTCGTGGAAAATGACTGCATGTCTGATGCACACTCATTGCATGTGCACTGAACACCAGGGACATGGTCATCCTGCACACACTGCACACAGGGGTGCGCACGCCCTGCACACACTGCGCAGCTGTTGTTGGCTTCGCTGCGCACGCGCTGCACACCAGGTGTACACTCCCTGAATGTACACTGCACACTGGATGCACGCTCACTGCACACACCCTGCACATAGGCTGCGCACCCACTGCATTCATCCTGATGTTCACCAGATGTGCAGACACTGCACATGTGCTCCGTACTGAGTGCACCTCTCACTGCCTCCAGATGCATGCGCACTGCACACACAGTGTCCTGCACGTGCAAACTCATCACACGTGTACTGCACGCACACTGCACGCACACTGCACACACGCTGCATGCGCACTGCGCTCCAGATTTGCACTCACTGAGCATGGACTGCATATCACATACCCTCCTCCGGCTGCATGTGCGCTGCACACACACGCCATCCTCCAGATGAAGACTCACTGCCCACGCTGCCCACTGCACGCATGCTCGCTACTCATGCCCAATACAGGCAAAATGCGTCCCTATTTCTTTGCAAGATTTCCCAGAAATAAAGGAGTTTAAATGAGTACAGGCACAGCATTGTCCTAATGCAAAGTCAGGAGCGGTGTGCTGCAACCAAAGCCCTGGAGTAGGTATTAATTCATTTACCAACCCCACGGGTGAACCGCGAGCGCAGGGCAGCAGTGGCACTAGCACTGCTTTGCCATGGTGGCACAGTGCTGATGAGAGGAGCTGGGGCTCCTCAGAAGCAGAGGTGACCCTGAGTCTGTCCAACAGATGGGCTAAACTACTCCAATTCTTCTCTGTCTCCTCCTCCAGACGTTTGCACTGCACTAGAAACTACATCCACATGCACCTGTTTGTCTCCTTCATGCTGAGAGCCGTGAGCATCTTTGTGAAGGACGCAGTCTTGTACTCCGGGTCAGCTTTGGAGGAGATGGAACGGATCTCAGAGGAAGACTTGAAGTCCATCACTGAAGCACCTCCAGCAGATAAATCACAGTTTGTGAGTATTGCTGGAGCAGCTGGTTCTCCAGGCTTCGTGCCTCTGTCCTCTCTGTTGAACACCTCGCCTCTTTCAGGGGGATTTTCCACCCTACTGAGGGACACCAGCTCCCCCGCTTTCCTCACTCTTCACAGCCTCTCCCCATCCCTTCCCACTCCCTCTCAATCCACTGGCCCAGAGGGACTGCCCAGCCCCAGAGCTAAGGAAGAGCTGTTCCCCACGGCAGTCAAAGGTAAAGTCAAG
Source organism: Gymnogyps californianus (assembly GCF_018139145.2). Classification (NCBI taxonomy): domain Eukaryota; kingdom Metazoa; phylum Chordata; class Aves; order Accipitriformes; family Cathartidae; genus Gymnogyps; species Gymnogyps californianus. The sequence continues at coordinate 166,733,168 of NC_059472.1, forward strand.
GTTCACGTTTTGGTTCCCATCTACAGCTCCTATTTTCAGCATTCCCCTGATGTCCCCCAAAGTGTATGGCTCTGGAAACTCCCCTGGCTGTCCCAGGCAAGGCACATCAGTGCTGGCATCTCACAGCGTATACTTCTCCCACCACAATGTGCAACTGGCTGATTGGAGCTCCTATCTGTATGACCCATGGAGGCATCACTGTGCTGTAACGTCTGTGCCATCAAACTGACAGCCCAGATGTAGCAAAGCCACGGTTCAACGTGTCTTGGGAGGCTCTCAGCCCTGACTCCAGAGCCAGAGCAGAGGTAGCTTGTGAGGAAGAAGGTCAGCAGCAGACTTCTCACCTCACCGTAATTTTGCAGCAAACCATAGCTGGGTTGCTCCTGTTGTGATTTATCACTCCCATCTCTGAAAAAAAGACATTTTAGAAGGGACAATGGAGGGATTATGCACTATCATAAGAAAGGGTAGGGTTCATCTGCAAAAAGCAGATGTCTACAAGGGAGACACCTTCATTCAGTCTAGTCACCTCAGGTTCCATCTATGGTCAGCTGAGTCAGTATGATCAACACAGCCAGTCGAGACAAGGGTATGACAAACCACATCCTAAAATAAAAATTGAAGTGAGGTCAGTTGAACTTGTCTCCAAAAGTAAATGCTTCTTTTCACCGTACAGAAAGCTCAGATGGCAAATCTGCATTGTCCATGTACTTGAGGGGGGATGAAGCCCATCCTCAGTTTTCAAATTTGTCCCCACCTGCTGAAGCTGTCTGTTCTTGTCATTGGTCTTATCACAGATTTCCCATGGTGGATCCTAGGTATGATAGCCCATCATTCACGAATTGTTGAATGCTGCAGACACAGCGGAGGTAGATTTTGGTATCTAAGATCAAGGGTTACCTTCAATGCACACAAAAAATCTGAGCTAGCTCAAACATGCTAGTGGAGTTGCTCTCGCAATGTGGCAACAAACTTTCTGCCCGTGTATTCTTTTGGCTTCTCAAGTCTTTCACAGCTTGTGCTACTACCAGGGACCTGGCCACCAACACCCCTGCATAAAATCAGCGTATACGAAATGTCCCACTGTGCATCCAAGTCCCCCCAGATGGAAATTTGTTATCGTGTTTCCTTCCCATTTCAGAGATCATTTCATTAATTTGGTGAGTCTCTGGCTGGAGCACTCAGCACACTTCAAAACACTCCCTTTTTGGAAAGAACACAAAATGTTTTACTGCATTGTTTTCTGTTTCTCCTTGGGCTGGACACATTATAAGGAATAATTGGGATGATATATTGCATTCTGTGAATATTAGCAATTTAATGGCATTCCCCTTTCTTCCGAATTGAAAGGGAAACAAGCGGTGAAGGCAACAATTAATGTATTTCTTTTGTTTCCAAGTGAAGTGGGAGCTTTGCAGTTACTGCCTGATGCTCCCTGTGTGGGGGTAGACGGTGATTTTTTGTAAATATAAAAATTATTATTAAACTTGGATGGGGATTTTTTAATTGATCTTCCTTCTATTTTAACTCACTTTGTCTGTAAAAGAAAATGGGTGTAAAGGTGTCTATATTTTATATGTATACATATATATATGTATATAATATGTGCTTATTCATTTTGATTGGCAAAGGATTAGCATAAGAGCTGTGCCAGAATAAAAAATTATCTTTTTATTTACAAGGTACATATTATTGACATTTTCTGCAAGTCGCTTGTATTCCTCTCAAAGGAAGGGGCAGCCTGGAGATGTGCTGCTGCCATGGGATGTGTTTGGTAGTCACAGGCTTCCTGTGAAATCGAACTACCCAGAGTCCTAGCATTTCCACATTGACAAGAGGTGGCTTTATCTGTCCCTTTGTACCAACAAACCCCATGTGGCATCATTACTTTGCAGCCTTTCTCTACTAGGGCTGAGGAATGTTGGAAGAAGGGTGGCTTTGCCCCACTCTTTCAGAAGGGCAGGGGAGCGTTGAGTCGCTGTCAGGGTTTTCCTCTCAAGAAAGCAAAGGATTGCAGGTCAGTGTGGAGTGAGAGGTCAGCTTACAAGCCCATTTAAGATCAGTGTGTCCTGGAAGTCTCTACCACGTCTCCCACCTTGCAGCTCAGGTCTGTTCAGAAAACACCTTGACATTGTGGGTGAAATCCTCCAGCTTCTGTTTGCTCTTGGAGGACCAGTCGCCAAAGCCTACAGCAGCCATCTAGGGTGTCTTCACACTTGTTGAGGAAAGACAGGAAGCCCTGGAGGACCCTGTCTTGGACATCCATGAGAGGATGGGGTGGCTCACACGGTGCCCGTATCTCTCCACGAGCTGAGGAGGAAGTCATACTTCCAAGTGATGTGACTTGTACCACGTCACCCAGACCAAGGTGACTTGGCCACAGCCGTTTGTCCTCTAACATGGTCAAGAGACACAGGGAAAAGATGAAACACAGCTGCCCTAGAAAGTGTGTGAGCCCCTCATCACCGGGTTGGGAGAGAGTCAGATGAGGTCAGCTTCTCTCCACCCTTGGCCTGTCCTCCTACACCTCCCATCTCACCTGCTATTGGTGACACAACGTCAGGCTGAGGGGAAGCTTTCTTCTCAGTTGTTCATCTCTTCTGTTCTTGCACTGATTTTTTCCCCCTTGTAAAAGCCCTGCAACAGAGTTTTCTGATTTATTTTTTCCTTTCTCCATCTTGTTTTCCAGCCCATCTTGGTAAATTATGGATTTATGTAGAACGAGAATTTCACACCATGTTCCTCGCATAACCCTGTCTCTCTGTGATCATTGCAGGTGGGCTGTAAAGTAGCGGTTACCTTCTTCCTCTACTTCCTGGCAACCAATTACTACTGGATTCTGGTGGAAGGGCTCTATCTCCACAGCCTCATCTTCATGGCATTTTTCTCAGAGAAGAAGTATCTTTGGGGATTCACATTATTTGGCTGGGGTAAGTCATGGCTGCTCCTTATGGCTGACCTGTAAGAAGCCTGTTGGAGGTAGTCTTTGAAGCAGATAGAGCGTATACATAAATATAGGAGAGGGGACAGAGGCAGGGTGAGCATCAGAGACACTGACTCTTGCAAGGACAGGTTAGCTCTCTTGTGAAGCCTTTATCATTTCTAAATTGTGGTATTTGCACTGTGGCACTTCCAGGATCTCTGGAAGGATCAGCCCAGGCTTGGAGAGACAGCACATCTTGCCATTCTTCCAGGGCAGCAGATGTGTGCATGTGACAGCTGATTTTAGTGCACCCTCTGAGTTATCCCCACCTCTGCCAAGTGCCTCCTGCTGAGAAACAGACGTTGGGCTGGAGGGGAGGAAAGTTGCGTGAGGCTGTGAGCATCTGCTCCCAACGGCAGACCTAAGCTCTGATTTCTTACCTCAGATCTCAGTTGCTTTAAAAAGCTCCTGAGGTTTCATGAGTGTTGGAGCACCAGTAGAAACCTGCAATTTGTGGGGAAGACTTTTTTTTTTTCCTATTCTTTTAACTTGGGCATCTTTTCCTGGCGTAAGGAGAAAGGGGCGGGATGTGGGTGCAGGGAGGGTGCTCATTAGTGGAAGGTGTTGTGGGCACACACATTTCAGACGAGAATGTGCTTTCTGTTCACTTCTGGCATTAGCTTTGGCTTGCAAGGAGTTATGAGGTGTTGGTAGGCTGAGGACAATAAAACAACTGCCCACAGTCGCCTGAAGTGTGTGGACTGTAAGGGAGAACAGGAAACGTATTAGATGATCCTTGAGGACATAACGAAGAATAATGGGGTGTAGGTCTACAAAGGAGCTTACAGCAGGAAAAACCTGTTCAGAGGTGTCTATGGTTACCTCTAAACTGTATGGCCCAGGACCGCTTCCCAGTTTCCAGGTCCAAAATGCACCTGGCCACATCCTGACTGCATTTTAGGACAAGATTACTGTGTGCACCACATCATCCCCATTCCAGAACATGATTTCTTCTGGAAGAAAACCAGTGTCTCTTAACAGTGGAGCTCTGAGCAAGCCAGACAATAGTGCAGAACCGAGTTTATGGAGCATTGCAGGTTTTTGCTTTGTGAGAGCAAGCAAGGAATTCAGTAACCCAGGGCAGTCCAGCCTGCAGGACTCTCTCCAGCCTCCCTCCTTCCCAAGTGCGATATGGGGGAGAAGGGGACCACAAGCTCCTTGCTAACCCCATGTTCAGCTGGTGCTTAAGTCAGAAACTGCTGGTGCTGCCATATGATAAAGACGGGAGGTGTCAATATGAGTCCCAAAGCGGGCACCCATCTCTCAGGCAAAGTCTGGTCCCAACCAGCTGGTAGGTTTGGGGGAAAATAAATAGAGAGAGATATTTTGGGGACACGGCATTTCTTACCTCAGCTGCTGTGAGACAGAGAGGACTTTAGATGTCACCTCTTTTTTAAAACAAAAGAACAAAAAACAAATCAAAAAAACTCCAAAACCCATCCTCTTCCAAACCTTCAAGCTATGTAAAATTTGCTTCTCAGAAAATGGCATTAAGCTGTGCAGAGCAGACTTAAAGAATAATTCCCCAGAGCAAATTCTGGTAGAGAGGGAAGCAGTTGAAAAATGATGCCATATGTTTAACAAGAAAAACCAACTTGATGCTGCTCATAATGCAGCCAAAGGAAAACAGTCTAACAGGCATGGGTTCCTCTCGTTAATTCTTCCAACCACTGCCAGAGTATAATCATTTTATCAGAGCAACCACAAAGCTGAAGTCACACCTGTCACAACACCAATCGTCTATGTGCTTCCAAAAGTTTGAGGCTACTCAATTTAAATTCCTCTGGAATGAGAACATAGGATCCCTCCAGTTGCATTTGTTTTTGCTTTGTTTTGATTAGCATGATAATGTACACACACACCCCCGCACAGACGTATTGTTTTGATAGCTTTTGGGCACTGGAAAGGGCAGCCCAATCCAAGACTCACTGGAGTCAGTGGAAAAACTCCAGTTCCCTGCAGTGGGCACTGGATCCTGCCCATACCACAGCAATGAATGACAGGGAATCAGAGATAAATAATTATGACATTCCACATAGGTACAGAAAAGACAAGTTTGCCCCAAAAGCTGGGATATTTTTTTGCTTGTGTAACAATAAACAGCGGTGAATTTATCCTGCCTGGAAATTTCCAAGGTGGGGGCGGGGGGCAAAAATCACCCTACAACATCTTATTTCCAGACTACTGAAGAAACCAGAACATACAGTTACTCTTTGATGTCAGACCCAAAGACTTCTGTCAAGTCTTTTCAATCCAAATCCTCGCTGGCACAAGGGAGCGTGGCTCCGTGAAAGTCCGCAGTGCCCTTCTTGCAAGGGAGACATTGATGACAGAAAGGAACTCGTTCCTTGCCAGCACCCAACAAAAATAAATAAATAATGATATTATGGGCAACAATAAATTCCCCAGCAGACTTCAAGTTCCCTGCAGCTGTTTTATGAAGGAAGTCTAAGAAGCATGACCAATAGCTAGAAAACCCAAGCTGATTCCACTGGCATTTTTCATTCACACCATGTTAATTCCTCCCCCCGGCTGGACTGCACTGGCTTTCAGCTACGGTGCAAATGAGGATTGCAGGGAGACCTGGGAAAACAAATAGATTGATGTGTTACTGATAGAGGTGCTCAGGTCCAAAAACCCACGATGGCGAGCCTTGCATGTTTATCTAAGCAGAAATCATCCTTGCCTGAAAGTATTCGTACCTAACAGGGTGAGAGGCATAAGAGGGTGTTATTAGCCTTATTCAATATTAGGAAAATATGACATAGAGGGACTGAAAAAACACATGCATTGTTCCTCAGAGAGGTTTTCAAATAGCAGGGAACCAAGACAAGATTTCTCCAGACCTACATAAGGTCTGTATTCATAAGCTTTCTTCTAGCAGTCGCTTTGCAACTGCCTCTCTTACTCACAGCTTTGACACATGCATGAAAGCCATTTTTCCAACTGCTAGGAGACACGTACACAAGAAAAGCGACAGAGGAGAGCAGGGGGTTGGGGTGGCCACCAGACTTTGCCCAGCTTGAGGTTTGCACATTTTCCAGCTGATGGGGAGACACTTGACTTTATAGCACCTGCATTGTACACACTGTGTGTATTGACTAGAAATGCACAGCGCATACAATGTGGATTCTGTAGAAGTCACTCACGGCATCGCCGCCCGGTGAGGTTCGTCCTGCGTCACACCGGTCGTGCACGTGGGGTACATACATGCAAGGGGGAGGACATGCATCCAGCCATCCACGCCTGCATTTGTCTGCGCTCACAGCCACCCAGGAGATCACAGGCTTTTTGGAGACACTTTCCTTTCTCTGGTGGGTTGGCCAGATGCATTTACTTACGTATGACTGTTCCTGCTCACAGAGCTGCGTCCTCTTGGGTGTCCTGCTGTTTGTGGATATCTTTGGATGTCTAATTTTGAGGACCTCAGTCCTGATTTTTGGGTTAATGGTTCTCCCATCAATGGGCGCTGTGAGTGCTCAGCAGAGGGATTGTCAATCTTGGGGCATCACAGGCCAGGACTTTCAAGTGGAGACACCAAAAAGTCAGTCATCACCCTCTGAAAGTAAAAGAGATGCTGGAGGCAAAGCTAAGCCTTCTGACTCTTCACATGGAAAGACTAGCTTACCAGAGTGGCAGGAAAAGATTGAGCTCTAGAAATTACCTGACGGCCCAAGCACTCCATGTTACATTGACACAGAGAGAATCTAAAAATGAGGCAGAGGAAAGGGAGGGAGAGGATTCACACCACTTTTTGTAAATTTAAGAACATGTACAATTATTCACACTGCAAAAAAAGAACAATGTAAGAGATGCAGAAAGACAAATGTAGCAATAAAACTGGTGCCAGGAATTCACTTTGTGTGTTTTGCAGAAAACATCAAGGATCCTTTTCCTAAGCTTGCCTGAATGGAGTGAGGCAGCAGTGCACAGGGCACAATAAATCCACACATAGGGATTTTTTAGGCATAATTATTTTCTCCTGTATACTTTATTGTTGCTACGAACCTTGAACACAGCACAGGATTAGTATGAATGGGAACAGTGTCTCTTCTGAAGTGCAGGACAGGCTGGAGAGGAACAAGCACGTGTCAAACACATCCAAATCTCTGAAACAATCCGTCTTTCAAACTTAGAGCTGCACAATAGTGGGTGAATATCCACCGTCTCGCAGGCAGGCAGCAGGCATGTCAGCCTCTCAACGTGACCAGTTTCTCAGTTGATATAAACTGGAATAACACGAACGATATCAGCAAAGTTATATGCATTTAAGCCCTTGATAGCTCAGCCAGTAGTCTGGAGCATGCATGTATTTTTCATAGATAGGCGATTAACAGTGAGGAGGAAATGGGCGGTGCTTGTTGCAATAAATCATCACCTTCCCCAAGCCCTCAGCTTCAACACGCTCACGGGTTCCCAGTGCAATAGGTTAAGTATTTTCTTTCCAATGCCAGCCATCGCAGGGGATTGTAAAGCAGGGTGCATTCCTTATAAATGTATCTTTGTAGGCAGCGCTGCTGCGCTGGTCCTGAGTGAGGCTCTGTGTTTAATTATTTATGCTTTCTTATATTACCGTGGCATTTAAAGGTTCCAACCAAGATAACGGCCCCGTTGTCCATGTGTGTATGAGACAGGCGTCCCTGCTCCACACCCCAGCTCAGGAAAGCGTCCGTGGTCAGGAAAGCCTTTAAGCACCCTAATGAGACTTAAGTGCATGCTGAAAGTTAAGCGTGTGCTTATGCATGCCGAGCCCCAATGAGCTTAGACTGTGAACAGCATATTTACAGTCATCGGTGATAAAAGTCGCCTTTATTTATTTTTTAATTTTTTTTTCACCTGAAAGGGGCTATTCTTCTTGAATTTGTGGAAGCTACTGTGGATTTGATCCTGCCTTTTAAGGGAAGCCAGTAGGGGACTCAGTTGTACAAATAAAGCAGAACTGGACCCTGAAAAAATAAATAGAAGATTGCATTTGGATATTGGTGATTCTTTTACTTTTCACAGGGAAAAGATGATGCCTAGTGTAACTGTGCTGAAATAAGGATGGTTCATTTGGGAGTGAACCTTTGGCTGGAGTATTTTGCAAGCATTACCCTAAATTCTAGCATTTATCTGCTTCATGCAGCAAGTCCCTCACACTTAACAGAGCTTCTAATCCATCCAGCCCTGTGCTGGGAGAAACGATCTGAGCCTGACTCCAGACCCACCTTTCCTTGATGTCAGGGGAAGGAAACAAATATCTTGGGAAAGGTGTGCTGCACGAAATCCCTCTCTGCTTCAAATTGAATGAGTTGGCTGGAGCAGGTATCAGTCACCCAGGTTCAAGCACTACAGGCTATGTATCTATAAAGTAGCGCTAGAGGAAAGGCACAGGACCTGATGATTTATCCTGTCAAGTCCATGACCCATCTCAGGCCCAGACTAGCTGGCTATCTCCCAAACACGAATCGGGAGGTAGCTTAAGCCTGGACCACTCCTGGCCAGCAACTTGGGAAAGCAAGCTGCTCCATTTTGAAAGCCAGGAAAGTTCAGTAGGGTGGACATGTCCAGACCATGACATTTGTCTTCCAGAAAATGCTCCCTGACACTGTTTGGTTTACCATTTGAGCTACAGAAGAGACGTGAGACCAAGATCAGGGTTTCCTAGTCTAAATTGTGCTTGAATATTTAAAAACTGCTTCTTCCACCTTCCTCTAGCCCACTCCACCTAGGCTTATGGTAACGGAGCCCTCTAGTCCCCCTACTCACCCCATTTGACCTGTGTTTTTTTGCAGGACTCCCTGCTGTATTTGTTACAGCATGGGCCAGCGTGAGAGCCACTCTAGCCGACACAGAGTAAGTCGCATCGGATTTTCTTTTCTCCCTTTTACGTGTGATGCTTCTGTGGGGCTTTTGGCAATGGTGACTTTGTCGGTGAATCGAGAGGAAAAAAGGAACCAGGCAAAGCCAGAAGTGATTTCTGCCATGAAGTTAGCAAACTTTTGGGGGGGGTGTGACAGGGAAGGATACAGTAGGTGCAACTTTCCTAGCTTTCCTTTCATTTTACAGAATTTGATAAATGTGAACACCTGCAGCTGTTATCCCTGGGGCTAAAGGGGATTGCTTCACACCTAGGCAGGGACAGGACAGGGATCTTTAAAATCCTGAATGAATGGGAATGAAGTTGGGAGATAGCAGGTTCAGCACAGTCAAAGAAGGTGGTTCAGCACTGATGAGGTGGTAAAGCTGTAACACCTCCCTGCAGGAGGTGTGGATGCCAGCATGTCCTTAGGTTTAAAAAGCGTTCATACAAATTCATGGAAGATAAATTCCTCTAGAAGTATTAGATACTCAGTAATGCTCTGGCTCAGGAAGCCATCCGGAACAGCAAATTGTTGGAAGAATATTCTAGAAAAGTATTACTACCTGCTTACCTGTTCCACCTTAAATATCAGCTTCTGGCTACTGTCAGAAACAAGATAGGGATCAGCTGCTTCTTTGGTCCTACACATGCACCCTCATGGCCTCATATTCTTACAGTATGCTGAATGAAGGATCCATAGCATCCGATCTTCAAACCCCCAAACAATCACATTTTCCCCCCATAACGCACAGGCTTGACCACACAACACGATCCGCCAGCAAAAGCGTGGGGGTCCCCAGGCAACATTTCAAATGGCTTTGCCTGGGAGGACACTGCTTTCCAAATGGGATTTCAGGTCCAGGCTTGGAAGGACGGAGTAGCACAGCTACTGAAGCATGACGCATCTGCATTGGCACAGGCTCATCCTCGTAGAGCCTTTCAGTCAGCACCGGTGGTTTCTCTGCCCCTGCCTCTCGCTTTCCTTGAATAGCTGCCTGGGCAGCATTTGGCCCATGAAATGAAAACTGCAGCTGCCATTTGGGGGCTGTCTGGCTCAGATAAAGAAAAGCCTGTGGCACTCCTCTCTCCCTGGTTGGAGAGAATTCAGAGTAATTAACACTGAGTGACCTTATTCAATGGCTGCTGGAAGCGCCTGGGAGGAAATAGTGTTCAGCCTCTTCTTGGCAGGCGGAGGACCGTAGCCCAACATCCACGCCACCAACAGTTTGCCCTTCCAGTCCTCACTTGGATAAGGGCTGAAGATGAAAAGGAGATAAAGACTTTTGTGGAGCATGGCTGGTCTCACTGCAAGAGCAGGGCTGAAAGAAGCACAGGAACTGCAGTATTGTCCCCATCACCATGTCTTCAGACAGGCCCTGTCCCCATGCAAAGTTGTGCAGGTTTATTCCAAGGGGTAATATCAGGCCATTTCAGCCTCTCTTGTTTTCATGAAAGCTGGATTACTTTTAGTGTAGTTTTTTCTGGTAAGGAGGTGAAGAAGAAGTGGAAAAGGGTGGGTTCCTGCCCAGAACAGACAAGTCTTGATGACTGTGGAAAGAGCTATTCTACCATCTGCAGAGCATAACTTTAAATGAGTTTAGTAGTGGTTTCAGTTTTGAACAGTATAACAGCAGAAGAAGGGCTATTTCAAAGCCTTGCTGACTGAAGGCAGGGTTAGAGCTAGGTCCTTCCACCGCACCAGGCTTTGGAGGAACCCATCCTTCCAGGGTGGATTTATCCAACAAGACACTTGAGTCTGTTGCTCTTTGTAACCAATGATTTCCTGATGGGATGTCAATCTCTTCTCAGGTGTTGGGATTTGAGTGCTGGCAATTTAAAATGGATTATTCAGGTGCCCATCCTGGCAGCTATCGTGGTGAGTACTGGCTGGTTGCAAGGGGTGGGAGGCAGTGCCTTTGGTTGATGCAGGCTCGGTGGGAAGAGCTGAGCCAGGCTGCCCTACTTTAATCACCCTGTTAACATAGCTCCTGCCTTAGCAGTGTGGAGTCCCTATATATCCAGTTTAAGGGCCTTGTATTTGACTTGCCTGTAAGTTTGATAGCTGCATACGTAGAGGGCTTTATGAGCAACTTCAAGTTTTGCTTAGGAGAGAAAAACGACACCGGGGTAAGACCCTAAAATCATTAATGAAGCAAATATTCAAGCCAATATTTCCAACCCATGTGATACTGGAAACAGGGGTCATAACACATTCTCACCAGGCATCTCCAGTGGGAAGAAGTGGAATTTGGTTTCCGTAGCTGGACCAAACCTTTTCCCCAGGCATGTTTCAGTGTCATCCGATTGTTTCAGACTCACCTTTCTGAACTGATAAAAGCTTGGGATACCTTAAAGGTGGGGGCGAAAGTTAAACCGTCCCAGCTATGATCGGACATGATGTTAATCACTGATGGAGGATTACTTCAGCCCCCACCCAGGAGCCAGAGAGGACACAAAGGATATAAGTGACATTATCCAGACACAGGACTGAGCCTCTCACAAGCTGGAGACGTCATTATAAGATGTGATTATCTGCACAAGGGCAATTCAGTGGATAGTTATGTGTCTACTTGAGCAGGGTCCTAATTAGCTAGAGAATCTGCTTTCACAGTTTTCATCAATTACCCTCTTTCCTCCTTCTGTCTTTCTCTATGGTTCTCCATTACTCCATCTTCTGATTGTTAGATGAGTGCATGCAAAAGGGCTTGTCCACTCCCACATATCCTAGTCCCCATTTACATTCATCCATGAGTAGCTGAGTGCAGTCAGTAAGAATCTCTCTATAGTCTTCAGAGGGTTTTGCATCAAGCTCTGTAATACTTCCTTCTGACTCACAAATCAGGAGGCCTTGGAAGATGATCAGTGTGGGTGAGAAGAAAATCAAACCATCTGCATATGAACAGCAGGGAAGTTTCTGAGGTGAATATGCTCATATGTGCAATTAGGTGAGCTGCTTTGGACTTGGGGGGCTTTTTTCTTCATCAGAATTTCCTTTTGGTGGAAATTCTCCACCTGGCTCTAGCAATTAGTTTGGCACCTTGGAAGAAACGCATCAGCAAGCCCACATCGTGGTCATTGGAAACGAAATAGCAGGATGGAGAAGAAAGTTCAGATAGCTCAACTAGATGAATGCCAGCAACCCCATTGCATTTAATTTAAAGCCCAATTAGCAGAGGAGAAACAGCTCAATTGAGGCTCGTCCTTGTAAAAATAATGTTTTTCCATGAGCCTCTGCTGTGCTTGTACCCTGGCTATTTGCAAATGCAGCTATTTACCATGCAAAAATATTCTGTGGGTTGTTTCTGTTTAATTTCTGTGGGTTCATATTGTTCACTTGACTGCCTTTTCAATTCCCACACTGGCTGGTCATATGTTGCTGGACTAAGTTATGCATTTTCTGGATGTACTTGCAGAGAATTTGGAGGCTGAGGGGCTTAAAATCCCTCCACTCTGCTGCTAGCTTTGATGTTATTCAGTTGTCTGGATTTCTTTTAAAACTTAGCATGTTTCAGGAAGTCAGAGGAGTTTTCTTCCAGACTGTGATAAGGTTGGACATCTTCATTTTAGCTGACAAATGCAGAACAAGATCCCACTTTTGAGCCTTTGAGGCTAAAAAAACTCGTATGAGAAACAAAGCCTGACTTTTTTTTTTCCTTTCAGATTGGTTTCCAATGAAAATGAATTATATGCTCCCAGGCAGTGTGCTTCTCTGCCTGTCAGTCTATGCATCTTATAACTTTTGTGCCAGTCAGTAAACTCCAACCAAATGTAACTAAGGGAATGGGGTTGCGTGGATGTTAAATTCCCACAAACCTCATGAAAACAGTCAAATAGATACAGGAGAGATGTTCTACTAATGCCCCCTCAAGGGAAAGGGAGTAGTACCACCTTACCCCCTTTTTAACACAGAGGAGAGCTGTTCAAAATGAACTTGCATCTCATTAAAGGAGAAGGAATCCAACCACAGAAGACAAAGCCATAGCAAGCCAGGCTGTATTCGTTCAGCGGCTCAGGGAACTACTTGTGTTAACAGTGAGGGTAATTAACCGTTGGAACGACTTACCAATGGTTGTGGTAGGATCTCCGTCATGGAAACACTGAAACCCAGATCTGCTATAGCTCAAACAAAAACGAATACAAGGAGGTCTTATGGACTGTGTTTTGCAGGAGATCAAACTAGAGGTTCACAATGGTCCCTTCTGGCATAAAACTATGAGCCTGTGTGTGGCACAGCAATTTGTTTCTTTGAAATGCTGCCATGCTGGCATCTGAGAAGTCAGATGACTGCTGCAAGCCTCCAGAGAAACCCATAGGCATCAGCCTTAGCCCAGCAACATGGCTCTGCCCAGTGCAGACAGTCACACCATGGTTCTGCTTGTGGCCTTGCCATAGTCCCAGGAATGGTTTTGTCTTGGGCAGCAGCAGGTGTAATCCCAGCCCCAGTGAAACCAATCTCTGAAGAGCTCCAAAAAGCTGAGAATCCCTCAAACATCTCCCCATTTTTCATCTCTGGCAGCGTGGCAGTGTAGCCATGAGATGTTGTCGTTACCTTTTGCTGCATGGGTCACCATGAGCATGTTCCTGTAGGACTAGATTAGCTTGGCTGAGCAGCTGGCCACAAGATGGGTTCATGGATGTGGCTCCCTACATAGGAAGTAGATATTACTTCCTTACTGTCCTTATCTGCTCCTTACTAAACACTCCTCCAGAGGGAGAGTTAGCAGCAGACATACAACAGAAGTTTTACAGGTCTATTGCCCTTCTGCATTCTTGATCTGTCATCTCTAGTTAGGTCTACTTTGTGTCTTCGTCATGGTGCAGTTTGCTTGCTCTTCTTTCCTTTTGCACATGGAAATAGGGAAAGGCATCCTACTAATGCTTCTCTTAGCCTGAGGAGATCTTAATCTCGGGTGGGCTGCAAGAGACAAATATCACCTAATTTCGGTCTGCTCCCTAGACCCTGAACTAAGTTTGAGAGATTTATGAGGCCATGAAAATGACCCATATCGCTGTATGGAGTTTTAAAAAAAGACGATGTGAAAAATACTGAGAGTTGTCTGTAGTCCATATCTCAAAATCCCTGGTAAGCACTGCCTTATATATTAATATCATATCCAGTTATTCGGTGTCTGCCGAGCTGGCTAGCTCAGATGCAGGTGTTTCCATGTGAGATGCCCACACCTTGTCAGAGAAGGCCATTCCCTTCTCTCTCTCAACCATTCAGGTTAAACAGAGCTGACTAGATCCCACCAAACACTGGGTCTTTCCTGAGGAGCTCACCCATTCCACAGGAGAAGCTCTCCCAGGGGGAGCTTCATACACAGCAGGATCAGGTCACTGCCACAGCCCCTTGACTCATCTTGGGGAAAGCATTGACTAAACAACACTGTCATCGTCTGGATCTTTTTTAACAGTTATCCTTTCTTTGTTGGTTTTTTTTTCCCCACCTCTTCCAGGTAAATTTTATTCTTTTTATCAATATTATCAGAGTCCTAGCAACCAAGCTACGAGAGACGAATGCAGGGAGGTGTGACTCAAGACAACAGTACAGGTGAGTCACATACCCCCTCCACTTTTGGAGTGGTCAAAGCCCTTGTTTCACCCCCTTGACTACAGAGGGAGCCCAGGGTGACTAGTTCATGGTGTTTACACTGTAGACACCTAAAATAAGGTGAGAAGAATGCTGTCTTCCAAGTCTGGTAATGCAGAATGAATCAACAGCAGTTTAAACATCTCCTAAACCTTTCAAATCCAGCCTAGGGGACCTGCCTCATAGGTTAAAGAGAGGAATTCAGTCTCTTCAGCCAGTTTGGAAATGACTGTGCTGGCCTTGAACTAAGAGTGCAAAAATAAAAGCATTGCTTATGCTGTTGAAGCCCCTAAAATTTGTACCAGTTTATTTATTTCTATTTATTTCCCTCCTGTGCTTTGTAAAACTTGGTCTATTTGTTAAATCTGCCCTTCAGCGGGTGTTTCAGCGCCCTTGCTGAAATGAAAAAAAGATTCCTGACTCTTTGCTGGAAATCTGGCATTTCCTTGTTTGTTTTGTTTTTCTTTGTTCTGCCAGCTCTTCTCTCTTGATAAGTTAGGATATTTGTAGCATGGTCAAAACTGGACAGAAAAAGCAGATTGCTGAGACACCTCGGATGCTTGAGAGCTCCCAAGGCTTCTCATAATCTCCTGAGCTCGACTGACCAGCATGACACATGCAAAGGGGGGGAGAGCAGAATAATTTGGGCTGCAAACCATGAGCTCATTGCTACCATCTCACTCTCCAAACACAAGACATTTCATTTGAAGCAGGAATGAGATTTGGCAGGAAAACACCTCTCCGTTTTTCTTTGCTGCCCTGTCAGGGCTCTGATTTATCTATTTATTTATTTCTCCCTGGCTGAAGCTTGCTATTAATTATGGTTTGGATGAGGCCACCTCCTTTTAATGTGTTATATTCCCTCAGTGGTTTCCAGTTGCTGGACAGAGGAGGTACCAGGTCTTTCTGGTAGTGATGTCTGCCCTTCTCAATAATTACCTGCACTTGGTGACTTGCTGCAACTCTTGGCAGAAGGTTTAAGCCTTCAATTAATATCACTTCCAGGCAAGGCTGGTTCCCTCAGGAGCAAACCCAGCCAAGTACTCGGAGTTGCATTGTACCTTCCCCCAGTCCCCAACATAGGTCCTATGCTGAGATGGAGCTGCTTCTTTAAAAAGGGGCTTTCCAGTCCAAAGCACCTCCTAAGAGTGTTCGCCTTCTGCTTACCCCATAGTGCGCTGTCCTCTTCCACTTGATATCTAGAGTAATGCTGCTCCTAGATGCACTTCCCTCTCCACCAGCCCTGCTCGTTGCACAGGAGGCACTAACCCAGGGCGGACCTTCGTGTCTTGCCTCACTAAGCAGGCAGAATCGCACAATCACGGAACGGTTGGGGTTGGAAGGGACATCTGGAGGTCGTCTAGTCCAACCCCCCCTGCTCAAGCAGTGTCAGCTACTGTAGGTTCTATAGGACCGTGTCCAGTCATTGTAAGCTGAAGCAGAACCATCCTGTAGGGACAAGGGGATTTAGTGCCAGTCAGAGGCTGAGGGCTGGAAGCAGCAACGCACGTTTCTTTCCAGTCACCCTTCCACCCTCTACCCATGATCCTGGCCCAAAGCTGGGGATAGTCTGAGGCTGAAAAAGACATCTCAGCGTCTTCATCTCCAGTACCTACAGCAGCATCGCATGGGGGCATGCATGTGGAGAGGGTTAGACTAGCACATCAAGACATGCTGGAGGATGGACGGGGTTGTGTCGCATGCCATAAGAGAAGCAACAGTTTGAAATTGCAGGTGGACACGGTGCCTGTGTAAATGTAAGATATCCAAGCCTAGCCAAGGAGATACGTAAGCAAGAACGAAATTACGCGCAACTTGTGCCCAAGGTATGAGGTGGACGAGCCCGGCTGGGAGGTTCACTCCATCCACTAATTTCCTCTGTGTCTTTCTCTTTCCTTATTGCTACAGGAAGCTGCTGAAATCTACCCTCGTCCTTATGCCTCTGTTTGGCGTTCACTATATTGTTTTCATGGCTATGCCATACACAGATGTGTCAGGGATTCTTTGGCAAGTTCAAATGCACTATGAAATGCTGTTCAACTCTTTCCAGGTATTGTAACTGTTAAACTATGCGGGCAAACTATGAGAATTTCAATGGGGAGAGGAGGGAAATTAGAACGCAAGGTTGTCTTTGGAAGCAGGGCTGTTTTTACAATACAACAGATTTCATTCACAAGGTGATTTGACAGTATTTTAGCATCAAGTATGTTTTATATTTGCAAAACACAACGTATAAAGGCTCAGTGTGTCCAACAAAAAAATGTTCCTGTTGAAAGATAACTTGCCCCACAAAATAAATCCCTTTAGACCCAGGTTAGACGTAAGCTGGTAGAGATCCACAGAGACATGTTGTTTCAAATTAGCTTCCAATTTGCTTGTCCCAAGTTGTCTTTCAGTCCTGTGAATGGATTCCTCAGTTCTAGGTTTGGGCAAAAGGCAGGTTCAGTTACAGGACTGGTCCTATATAAGACACAGCAGCAAGAATATGCAACTCTCTACAAGCAGGGCAGTGTTTGATCGTCACTGCACACCCTTCCCTGAGAGATTAACTTTTGGCTCACATGCTGCTACCTATCATCATGGTTGACCAGCGTGGATGACGAAAGGCGGACAGTGGGTCTGGCCAGATGACAGTTTAGAGAAACTGTAAGGGAGATGGGGGAGATTCATGTGCTTCCACAATTTCTGTTGGGTGCAAATGGGATAAAATAGCGGGTGACCTCAGCAAGACCTGGGTAAACTATTGGCCAACAAAAAGATGTGCATGGTTTGCTCACATCTGAATTCCTTTGCGGATCCCACTCAGCCAGTTCTGCTCCACGCACCGGCTGCCCCACTTGCAGCCAGAACTGGAAAAGTCCCATCGGGACCATCTGCCACCCTCCCGTCCTGCAGCAGGATCAGCTACATGTAAAACACTGGAAACGTTTATCCAATAAGTTCACAAACACCTTCAGTGAGGTAGACCCCACCACCGTCCCAGGCACCCATCACCATCTCAGAACCTTTGCAAAAGATCTGGGGGTGAAAACAGACCTGTTAGTTCAAGCATGACCCAGAGGGCTTATATATTCTATCTGTCTATTTTGTCTATAGTCTGCAGGGAAATGTCTATGTTTATCTGTCTCTCATGCACTACTGAACAATGCAAGGTTTCTTACACATATTATATACAGCGTATTATGAACATCATTGATTTCAGAGGCACACAGGGATGCTGGGCAGCGCCATCAGGAAAGAGATACTCACATGCAACGAGATTAACTTTAATATGTTGTTTCTTCTTCCTTCTAGGGATTTTTTGTTGCCATCATATACTGTTTTTGCAATGGAGAGGTAAGTCACCAGCCTCTTAATTATTTCCCTCCCTTGTTAGGTTACTTCCACACACAGATGGTAAGGTGGACGCACATCAGTGTGTCCTCACTTATTCTGGAGCCGTAACCCTGTTTTGCATTCAGTGAAAGATCTGTCAGTCCACATTGAAAGTTCATACCCTCAGTTTTGGTCATGTAAGACATCCAGGTCAATATGTCACCAATAAATGAGCTACTGGAAGTAGCTAATGGAGAAAAAAAATGTGTTTTTTCTTTTCCCAGCACAAGTGCTGTTTAGTGCTGCTTAATTTCAGATCTGTGGCAGGAAGAAAAGTGGATTGATAGAGTAGCTGCCTAATCAGCAAGCTCTTTTGATTGTCCAGGCTTTTTTGACCTTTTTTTCTATTTCCAGAGTGATATGCTTTAATGTCTTTGTTTCCTTTAATTCCCTCTATGGCTGCAAACTAAGAAACTAGATGGTCAGTGGATGCACACCGGCAAAGAACAGAGCTACTTTCACAGCCCAGCATAAGGCTCGTTTGGCCTCAGTTTATGGGTTTTAAGGGGAAATGCAACTACAAATATGCTGCTTACGTTCTACAGTGTAAAACCAAGATGAAATCCATACCATAAGAGGAATTGATCTCATCCTAACTTTAGCCATCTAAAAGTGGGATACTCAGTCTAAAGTAGTCAGCTAAGTCCTTTCTAGAGGAAATTTCTATTGACTCAGGCATCTCTGGAGCTGGTTCATTGCATTTACACTTGACGCTCATGGTGCGTTGAGAGGACTCTTTCCTGGATTTGCTGCTCACAGTCCCTTAACCCTGGGAGAGAGCTAACCCACATTTTCAGTTAGGTGTTTTCAGCCATTCAAACTTCCCAATGTCAAATATTTCATTTGGAAAGGGCAGATTTAATGTGAATTCACTGTTCCTCCCAATTTCACTCCCCAGAGAGTTTCCCACCCATTCTGTCTGTGGATACTACCTCCTTCTGATACTCTCTGCCCCTCTCCTCCCACTCATGCTTTTTTTTTCCCCCTTGTCTCTCAGGTCCAAGCAGAAATAAAGAAGTCATGGAGCAGGTGGACATTAGCACTTGACTTTAAAAGGAAAGCACGAAGTGGGAGCACAACCTACAGTTATGGACCAATGGTTTCCCACACCAGCATCACAAATGTAGCCACAAGAGGAGCACTTGCCCTCCATCTCAATACGAGACTTATACCAGGGACCCTCAATGGACACCGGAATTTGCCAGGTTATGTAAAAAATGGCTCTATTTCTGAAAACTCCATGCCTTCTTCTGGACCAGAGCAGTACAACAAAGATGAGGAGTACCTGAATGGCTCTGGGCTTTACGATGGAGACAGACCCACAGTACTTGTCGAAGAAGAAAGAGAGACAGTGATGTAAAGAGAGGAGGAAAAAAAGAAGCAAAAGGATGAAAAAGGTTCCTGGAGAGCATTTAGTGGGCAAAAGAATATCAGGCCACGCATTGGATGCCAAGGGTTTCCATACAGTTTCTCTGTTCTGTGGAACGAGAGGTTAAGTTATATGGGAAAAAGAAGTGAGCCACCAATGTGGCCAGCTGTCGATCACATACATATACTCAGTGATCTAAGTCTCCCTGGTGTTAACGGAGGCAGGGCTATCCAGACCCGCGGGCCTTGCTACCTGCTGAACAACAGAGATACTGAGAGTTCGCGAGGGAGGGTTGCAAAGCAGCACATGGTCCTTGGACCTCTTGGAGAGCGTGGGCAGCCAA
Organism: Gymnogyps californianus; assembly: GCF_018139145.2. Taxonomy (NCBI): domain Eukaryota; kingdom Metazoa; phylum Chordata; class Aves; order Accipitriformes; family Cathartidae; genus Gymnogyps; species Gymnogyps californianus. The sequence goes on from NC_059472.1 coordinate 166,752,670, forward strand.
GGAGGACAGGAGTCTCACCCAGTAAAGCAAGAGTCTTGCGGGGAGTGTACAGTGCCATCTTCTTGCGAGGGTACAAGCCACCCTGGGCATCAGCGTCTTCAGTTTGGTTTGCTCTTTCCCTGTAAAGTCTGCCTGGTAACACACACAACACTGATCAAGACCTCTTGGGGGTCATAGCTGCCCGGTCTTGCAGACAAGCGCTCAACGCGGACAGCTCGGTACAACCGGTCACACGTTCTTCCCTTGGGCAATCTCACTCCCTGGCAAAATGCTCCTCTGGGGTGGGCAGAGTTAACAGCTCATGGTTGCTGGATGCAGGCAGAAAACTCTATTCTCCTTTCCCTGACCTGAGTCCCAGTAGCAAGCCAGAAACCAGTGCAATTTTAGGACGGAAAATGTGGTTATCAGAACGTGCGACATTTTTGTTCTTCCAGATGCAGCAGTGGAGAGGGGCCCACCAAGCGGCTTGAGGCAGGGCGAGGAATTTGCAGATCTTGGGTATGTGCGCCTCTGTGTGTGTGGCTAAAATCAGCTCAGAGGGTAGCTAACTCAGCCCTCCCTTTTTGTGGGTGCTCATGGAAACAGGCTTCAGTCATTTTTTAAACCTCTAAATTGCTTCTCATTCTGCCCTCTGAATTTCCTGTTTCTCACTAGTCCAAACCCTCATGAGGAGAAAGACTCCATCAACAGTCTGCCTGTATCACCCAGAAGCACCAGCTGCTGGATACAGCCAGACAAACCTACCTTCATGAGAGCCAAAGGCAAAATTTGCTGGATAAAAGCACAGGGATTGCTCGTGGATGGTCACCTTCTGAACATCTTCTGAACTTTCCCATTCTTTGTGTTTTGGTCACACACACATGCACACGTACGTACACCAGGTCAGACTCTTAGCTGGTGTAAACAAGTCTAACTTCAGTCAAAAGTCACTGAGTTTGCCTAGAGATGCTCAGATGAGGAAATGCTATTGCAGTTGCCTCCAAAGGGAAGAGCACAAGGAAATGCCTCCTTCCTACAGGAGAGAGAGACCAGGAAGATTTTGTCACCATGCAGAGTTTCCCTTGCTGGTGCTTTTTGCAGAGTGTGCCAAAAGGTTGTTTTCTGATACACGTCACCTTCAGCAGCGATGAAGAGGTACAGTCCTTGTTGGCCAACAGCGCATTGTGCTGGGGCTATTTCACACCAGCTGATTGTCTAGCGGAGGGTCTCTGCCAGTTGCCAGGCATGATACAGAATTGCCCAGAAGTGGGAAATTAGGAACAGTGACCAAACTTCCTATTGCAGCACGTGCTTCCCCAAAGGAAGGAGTCTGGCTGAGCCAGCCTGGACCCTCTCTTCAGCCCCTGTCATAACATCACTATTCCCTTGCTGCAGTCTACAAGTCACCTCCTCATGGTGCTTTTTTTTCTTATTTCTTTTTTTCCTTCTTGGCAAGTTTCTGGTACCTGAAGCATTTTGACCTCACCTGGCTGTTACTCAAATGGAATAGGAAAGAGGTATTGGGCAAGTTTGTAGAAGTTCTTTAGGATGCAGGTGGGGCTGATGGGATAATCTACTCTCTATCCTGATCCTTTAGATACAGCTGCTGGGTCACATCAACCAGCACTTCTGAGGTGCATCCCGTTGATGAAATCAGCTGGTCTTCTGAGGGCAAATTAAGGACTGACTTCCCCAAAACCCTGAAGGAGGTTAGGAAAAGGAGTTGGGATCTTGAGTCTGTGTCCCACATCTTCTTTAAGCAACCTCTCAGGTTAGGGTCTGATCCAAAGTCCAGTGAAGTCAAGTTAAAAATCTCCTCCCTTCGACATCTCTGAGTTCTGGATTCAGACCTGGTAGGGGATGTGGTGGCTGAGAGGCAGTCCTCTGTCAGGCACTGAAGCACCTCTCCACTAGCTGCAGACATACGTGAGCAGGTTTTTAAAAGCCTGTATTTATTTGTGATATTCTTTTCTTGTTTTGCGTCATTAAAATAAGTCAAAACCCATCATAACCATTTACCACCAAATGGCACCTATTGAAATGTAAGGTTTTCAAAGAATAATCTTTTTTCACGCTCTCTTATTATTGTTGTTGTTGTTATTCATATAACAATACTAGCAATAGTATTACAGAGAAGTTAAGTAATCTTGCAAGAGAAGTCAACTCTAGTGAAAGTTTGGCATGGAGAGCTAACCAGCTCTGCAGAAATCTGGGTCAGCCCAGCTACACTCACTGCTCGCCTTTTCCTCGCAGATGCTGGTGTGGCTTCTGGAGGCAATCAAAGGGGGCAGAAGTTATTAACAATCGGCTGTCAGAGTGTGTACAGCTGCATTATTTAGCATCCCGTGTGGCTGAACCACTGAGGAGAGAGAAGAACACTGAATATGCTGGCTCTGGCTTTCCACCCTTCCAGAAGTACGTTGTGCTTAAATCCTGCCAAGCAGATGCAATGACCCTCCTGACTTTCTCGCTGAAAGAAATTTCTTAGTATCATTTCACTGCTGGAACAAAGCAAAAAAAAAGACCCAAAAAACCCCACCAGTGACTCACTATTTGCTTGTGTTTGTTACTGAGAACGCAAGATTAATAACATATTTGACAATCACTTAGCAAAGCTCAAGGAATTAGCAAAAGCCATGAAATTATTTACAAACAAATACAACAGCCCTCATAAAATGCAGCCCTCACTGAAATGCATTCATCACTGGATTATTTAGAATAAATGTCTAAAAACCGTTGTTAAATGTAGATAAAAATTACATGCACAAGGGATGTACAGGGGAAGAAATCTTTTCTTAATCCTTTCCATTACAAATCATACATAATAGGTATTTTTTTTTCTGGGTGTTCATGTGCATGAAGAATATTCATGCAAAAATTGGGAAAATGCTGATAGCAAAACAGGGGAATAACTGTGCCATTAAGGCACGGCAGGCTGTATGTTTGTCAAAGCCTGTTCCTATCTTTCCTGGGCCGATCACAAACTCTTGATTGAGTGTATAGGCCATGATCTATTAGCTAGAGATCCACGGACATCCTTCACTGATTTTAGTGAGGAAGGGATCAGACCTGTGATGTCTAAAAACAGAGAAGAAACCACAATTTGCAGTTGCGATTTGCCCCGGAAGGGCAAGCAGAGTGGTCCTGCTGGCACTTAGCCAAAGCCTCTAGATTCAGAGTGGGGTCCCCTTCACGTCCTCCATCACCAGGAGATGTGGGCATTTCTCAAGGACACTTTACCCCTATCCAAAGCTCTGAGTCCACCTGGGGTGATAGTTCCTCTCCTCTCTGATTTACTAGTGCAAACATAGCCCCAAAGGCCACAGAAAACAGAAACGTGGTGAGGTGAGGATGCATTTGGCTGTGATTCATCTGGTGACCACTGCAAACCCTGCAGGCAGGATAGGGTTTGTGCCCATCCTGGTTCAGGTCCAACATGGGATGGTGGAGCAGAGCGAGCAGATTACTTTGGAGTCGGTGTGCAGCAAACACATAGGCAAAGAGACTTTCTCAAGTTCACTTCAAGGAGGAGGCAAAGGTCCAAAGGAGCTGGTTGCCTGTATTTTTCTAGTTTTCCCTCCTCCATGGTGTCAGCTTTGTGCCCTTTTTCTTCCCATCTTGTAAAGCAGCTGGCAACACTCGGGAGTCCTATAGACCCTCTCACTTCTCTAAGCCTGCTGGGCTGGCACAGGCCAAGCTGTGCACTGCAATATCCCAGCTGACTGGCTCACATGGGGAGGAATCTCCTTGCCCGTCTTTTGGATGGGTGTCCTCTTCTCCAGTGCCACAGAGATGTTGGACTTGGGCAGGGAATCTCACTCCCTGGAGTGTTCATCTCATCGTACCAGCCCAGCACCTCTTACATTCCTACCCACAGCAGCGCAGTCTACTTTTCCTCCTGAGTCCTTCCTACTTGATCTACCTCTTTTCTGGATGGACACAGAGCTGTTTAATGTTCCTCAGCCTTATGTTTCTTAAGGATTACTTTTGGCAGGAGCCTTGTCATTTCTGCTTTGCCTGGATATGTGCAGATGAATGTTTTTACACCTTCTAGATACTGCTTGGTCTTGGTTCAGATGAGATTACTTCTTGTCCTATACCTCATCATTCTTCAACTCTGCTTCTTCTTGTCTAATATATATTAGAGCCAAACCAGTTCACAAAGATCTCCCAAAATTGAACTCTTCAGCCAGGGATTGGCTTTGTTTATCTGTTTATGGGCAATTGGCTGAAGGTCATAGAACATCCACAGTGCTGGTAAGAATTTTCCATTTTTTAAACTATGAAAATACATTAAGAGGGAAGATCTCAATTTTTTATTCCTGTTTATTGTTTTGACAAACTCAATGGCTGGCTTAAAAGTTTTTAAATTTCAGGTCTGATGTTTCAAAAAGTTAAGAAACCCCATTTATAGGTTGGGTTCTCTTGCTTTTTCACTGGCTGATTTTTCTGCGCTCCTTCCACCTAGAAAGGTTCAAGCAGAATTACTGACGATGAGGAGAGTGATCAGTATATCCCTTAACTCATCTGAATCTCTCACTATGGTCAATGACTCTTTCACTTGAGATAGGACTGCATGAAATGAGAGAAAGCACTTTAAGAGTTGACCTTTAAGGGAGAGGTTGTATGAACCTGTGAAGTCTTTTAATGTGCAACATTGCTTCTTATTGGTGTATGTGCGTTTTTCCCACCTGTTGGTGCCCATGAGTTTGCTGAAAACCAACCTGTGCCTTGTCATGGGAAGTTATGCAGCAGTAGTGTGGTTCACACCCTCTATTTCTGGCCTTATCTGAATTTTATGACATTTTAGCTGTAACAGGAAGCAAAAGGAAAAAAAAAAAACTGGGGCAGTATGTTCCAAACTCGGGGGGGTAACGGCTCCTCAGCTGTCTATCCTACGTCACAAATTGGCATTGCACTGATGGCTACAAGTTGTAAACTGCTCAGCAGGTGAGGAAGCTTTATTTTAAGGCCATGGGCAGGTTAAGGTAGGTCTTCACCATGCCACCTCCCTGCTGACAGCACCTGCTAGGGAAGAGATCATGTTGCACCCTCAGGCAGGTCTAGGAAAATTGGCTTTTTTCAACAAACTTCATGCTGGAACAGGTTTGCTGTTTGATTTTTTGTTATTATTATTTTTACTGCTGTTGCTGATGGGCTGCCACATACTGCAGAGTAAACAGAGGACATATATGATAGCCCTGGCCAACTACAGAACTTTTCAAGCATCCAGTGTGGTTCTCCAGACAGAGTAGATTTTATATCCCATTCCTCTAGGGTGTCTTGAAATGAGAAAAATATTAAATTGTAAAGGAAATGAGTTTGTGAAAGACCCTACAAATAAATTTCCATCATGATTGGCCATGGCTGTCTGGATTTGCCTGGAAAACATAATAGTTCATAAATTGTATAAGTAAAATAAAGAACATGTCCATCTCTGCAGACATACATTGGAAGGCAGTTCTCCTGTTTTTGCCCATGGAAGTAAAAGGTTGAACCTGACGGACAGCAAATACTGTTGGCCCAAAGGAACATTTTGTTTTGAGGCAGCAAATCCTGCCATCTCTATAAAAATTATTTGGCTTATCCTGTTCCACTCAAACTATTTTTGTGGCCTCTCATAAAATCAAAACTCAAGCTTAGCTCTTAGCTAAAGGTGGGAGAGCAAAAGAAAGTAGAAGTGAGTTGTTGCAAAGACACATAATTAACTGAACATTATTAAAACATAACTCCACCACTTTGATTCAAAAAAAAAAAAAGTAGCCTGGGAAAAGCAGACTGAATTTGCTTTCATTCAGGAAAAAGAAAAAAGGGATAAGAACAAAAAAAATGCAGGTTGGCATTTCTTTTTTTTTTTCCCAATAATGTTCAGCCGGCCAGAAAGTTTGAGCCAGAAATCTGGTCTCCTTGGTGTTTCCATGTCCTCCTTGGCCTCTCTGTAGGAAATATTCCACAGGCCATTGTGAATGAGTTGGGATGGAGAGAGATGCATGGACATGCGATTCAGAACCCACCTTTGCTGTGACCAGCTACTGGTCATTTAAAGCTCAGAGACATCAAGCAATCTTGTGCTGAAACAGAAATATTGCTGATGTGTTTCATTGAGTGCTTAATCCCAAATTAATTTGCTATCTATATATCAAGCCTTGTAATAGGCAAAGAGTCTCCTAATCAGGGTGCTTCTTTACTCAGTGCTAACAGACATCTTCACTGGCTGCTCTTTGGTCTGTAGGAGGTTTTGGAGATTTTAGAGCAGGTATCTTCTACTGAGAGTCCAGCAGTTGAAGCTGGGACTGAGATGTTATCTTTTGGCAGTGCTAGCAGACTCCCATGTAGCTACTTCACCTGTGGCATTAGGCTGATGGTGGACCATCAACCGTTTTAGATCTTTGAGGCTGCTTGTCCCTAGCAGGTAGAGAAGCCCACAAAAAGGACACGAGCAAGATGGACACTCCTACCCTCTATATCGATCCCAAATTCAGATTGGTTGGAGTCCTTCTCTACACTTAACTTCTTTTTTCCAAACTGGCCCTACAAAACAACCCCCAAAAACTTATTTAAAGAACTTGGTTAAGCATTTCATTTTCCATTTTAACTGGATGCAAATTCAGGGGTTTTTTATGGCTAGAAGCCAATCTGAACTCTCAGTTTCAAAACCAATCCAGAGTATCGAGATGGGAACATGATTTGCTCAGGTCAGCTGCACAGTGCCCTAGTCTCATCGTACCCATCACACTGGGTTCAGAGCACAGGTACCCTGGCAGAGGTGGAAGGTCGCTCTGTCAAAATAGTCTTTTGGTCTTGGTGAATTTATAAGAAAAGGGCACAGAGAGCAAGAAAAAGACTCGCTGTCTTTACGCCACACTTAAGAAGGATTATAAACTATAAAATAGTAATTATAAGTTATCCTTTGTTTATTTCATCAGGTTCTGTTGAGTGCTCTGATGGGGTCTGTGCAGTGTCTGGCTTTCTGGCTTCTCCCAAGCAGACAGAGTTCTCTGTGGTGGACAGAATATCTATAATGAGTGAACGGAGTCATTTAAAGCCCATATCTAGGGCAGGACAGTTAGAAACAGACCTGATGTTGATTTTATATTCGTTGGCAGAAGGCAGGAGCTACTCCACTGAAGTTAATCGAGTTAACTTGATCTAATGCCAAGGCAAAACAGATCTGAATCTAGACCACAGTTCAGGACTCATGTACAATTTGCATAATGGAATTAAAATAAAGCTTCCAACTCTAGCTACAGAAATACTCTGCTGAGAATTAGAGACCAGGCTTGCTGTTTGGGATTAAATAAAAGGACACCCAAGGCACTAGCTATCACATAAAACAATCCCGTTTTATCTGTTCCTGTCCAGATTAGCCTGTTCTCCCCACTGCCATACACTGTGGTCACTTAGCCACGCTCAGCTTTTTCAATTGGTAGGGATTTTTCTTAGCCTCTTCTTTCTTTTCCATCCTAATTGCATGTGAACTCAGATCCTCCAAGTTTTCGTATTGTCTTCCAGGTTTAAGCCAGCCCCGCAGTACACAAAGTTCAAGATAATATCAACATTTTGCCAGGACTTGGGAGGCAAGTGGGGAAGAGAATGTCACAGGGGAGCATTAAAAGAAATATTAAATAAGGTTCCTCTGAAACCTTTCCCACGGACCAGGGAAAGGTTTGCAAACCTTGGCACAGCATTTCATCCTCCGACTGAACTCGCTCACGTTTTGCTCATAGAAGGTCTCGAGCAGTTCAGTATGGCCTGCAAAGCTCACACTATGTCTTGCCACTGTCTTCAGAGGGCTTGGGCTTAGAGCTGGTACACTGCTATTGAATATTCTTGTTTACTTTAAGTTCAATATTCTGATCTGCTCATGTGGTTTCTGCATCCTTCTCTAGGTTGGTACATTAGTGCTGCTTCGGAGCAAACTTGCAGACCTGTCCCCTGAACTGCCTTTGCATCTGTGGCACGTAGTAATTACTGTACCCATCCGGGGCCACCTCCTCTCTGACCACTTCTCTTGATGGCATTCAGTACTGACGAGCAGCAATGCTGCTTTGTACGGGAGCCAAAGGCAGCGTTTGCAAGAACACAGTGCAACAAGCTTTGGCCTAATTCAGAACAGATTTGCAAGACTCCAGCGAGGCAGGGCAGGGCTGGAAATCAGCTCAGAGTCTGGCAGGGGCTAGGAACGAAAGAAAAAGTTACAGAAGAGCTGACCCAGATGATCATAAGTAATTAGGAAGTCTTATAAATCTGGCTTCTTTTCAGGCAGACCTCCCTATCCAGCACAGATCTGACAGAGGTAGCCTCTATTGCACAATTATGCTCTCTCCTAAACAGGGGATGTCTTGAGAGAGCAAGTGGGGGGTGTGTAACAAAGTCAGTATGACTTTCTCTTCCTCTTCATCCTCACTGGCACTTTTTCCTTCTTTTTTCACCTGAAAAAAAGGGGTACATTAGAACAACCTCAACATGAGAACCTGGAATTCAGACCCATTTCTCCTGGGTCCCACAGAATAACTTCTCCCTGTGACAGTAGCAATTGTTTTCCTGGCACATTAACTAAGGAATTTGATGGTATTTCATTATCTTCCTCAGACTGAGGGTTAATGATTCTGGGCTAGCAATGTGGTGTGCAACAACACAGATGTGCTGGTATCAATTTGGGATGAAATCCTGACCCCATGAAAATCGACACCAAAATGTCTGTTGATTTCCATGGAGTGGGTTTCACCCATAAATTCTGAAGAGGAAAAGGGTAGTGATTCAAATAAATTACCTCCCCTGTTCCCAAAACCTTACTTGCCACTCATATTTCAGGGGGTCTTTTTACTTTAGATCAGTAGCACTACAAGATCAGAAAGCAGACATCAAGAGGTAGAAGGCGGTTGGAGTGGTAGTCTTCTCTCCTGAAATGCTTCACGAGTGACAACATTAGGCTTTTGTATTGGTATCAGCTTCTACATGTGGGGATTTAGGATGTGGTACATATTTGGCTAGAAAAAGGCATGGGATTAAAATGTTTGAGATAGATGGGATTAGTGTGCACTGGGTTTCCAAAATGCCTGGGCCTACATCCTCTGAAATAGAGATACAATATACACTTGAAAGACTGCTTAAAACAAGCTTAAATGAAGGGTGTTCTCCAAACAGGCAGAATTCAGGTACCTAAAACAGAAGACAAAACAATGACTTCACCAGAGAAGCAGCATCTATTTAAACCAGAGCATTACGACAGGCATGAGGCCTTCTAAATATAGAGCTGGGTGCTTCTTGCCAGGCCAAGCTTTTACCTTTTTATTTTTCTCTGTCTAAATTAATCTTTCTTCCTGCAGGGAAGGATGAACAAGAAACCATTTGTTGTTAGAGGTGAAATGTTTTAAAGGACGGGTTGTATGAGGTAGAGCTGGTGGGAAAGTCAGTTGGTGGCAGAAGAGGAAGGACAGGCATAGCCAAGCACCATCACCCAAACCCATCCCCTCGGCCCATCCCCGTGTTCAGAAACACTGGGTCGATCTCTTGCCATCTGCATGAGCTGGGGCATGCACAAAGAGACAGACCTGCTGCTAAAACTCATTGCTTCATCTCAGCAACTTCAGGGTGACCCCGCCATGGTCATCACCAGAAGTGATGGGGTCTGGGCATTAGAAAAAGGACTCAGCCATTCCCAGCGGTCTGCCAGGCTCTGCCTGGAGAGTCTGTTTGCAAGATATTGGCTCCTTTTTTCTAGTCTGAGCAGGAGGGAAAGGAGCTGGGATGTGTTCTTCCCCCTCCAACATGAGCGCTTTCACTGAAGTGGTTTTTAAGACCTTGTTTCACTTCAGAAGAGGGACAAAACTGAAAAACTAAAGGACGAAACTGTGATTTCTTTCTATGTGTTACGGGGACATTGCTTTGTGTGTGTCGTCAGGCAGGCATTTGGTTTACATTCCTCCACTTCTGCTTTCTGTATGGACCAAAGTAACAAGCGGAAAATGACAAACCACAGGTGTATGTAAAAGGGAATTAAAATAAAAAGAAACCTTTATTGATTCTCATGAAATATTTCTTCTGTGTCTTTTCCTGCCTGTAAGACTCAGAGCCTCAAAAATCCTTCAGGAGCACCCTTAGATGGACATGGTATTCCTCTGGGTTCATGAGGAAGGAGCTCCATGAGCTCCCCCAGTTCATTAAGGATACAGAAAGATGGGAGTGAGCTATGTCTCTGGAAAGCCTTTGGGAAGACCTCACACTGGGTGGCTTAAACACCTGCTTAAGCTTGTGGTTTTCAGGAGCACTAGGAACAAACCTGGTCAGCTCCCATCCAAGCTTCCTGCTGGGCAGCAGCTTCTGGAGACATGCTAATTCACCCGCTGACAACCTTCTCCTTATGCATGGTTTAGCTCTAACAGCTTCTAAATTAGAAAGCTGATTTACTGAAGCTGAAATTTAAGGTTTTTCCTCCCAGAGGTTAGTCATGGCATTTCTTTTGATGCAAGAGTGTGCTTTCCACAGGAGGAAGAATCGGGCAAAAGCACTCCTTGTCCCAACATTTAGCACATCACATCATACACTCTGTGGGCTGTGTACCACCTCTCCAGCAGCAGTCACATTCCAGCAATATTTTCAGGAAAGCCAGCCAATGACTACAGGTGGAAACAGGGAGTAAAAATTTTCTGCTCTTTTAAAATGGATAAACTTTGAATGATTGGCCTGATTTCAAAAAAACACTCAAGTCCCAGCAGCAAGGAGTGGGAATGATGCTGACCAAAGGCAGTTGCACAAACGCTTGCTCCAAATGGAGCTCCGTGGGTCTTGGCTGAGAATGAGATGGGCTACTGTACAGATTGAGTGTCTTGATCCTGTTCACTGGCTTCAATATCAACATCAGATAACATCCAGGAGAGAGAACAACCACATTGCAGAAGGTATTCACCCTTACAGAGCTCCTCACAGTTAACCCGGGGGGGGTCTACAATGCCACTGCAGTGTGATGCAGGAGTAGATCTGACCCCCATCCCATTCCCATTGTTTACACACAAGCAAGCTTCGCTCACAGGTTCTAACCTGAACTCTGGATCTTGCTAGAGATAGGCCGGGTATAGTCCAAATCTTTGCTTTCTTTCACCTGAATGGAGAGGAACAGGACAGAGCACACTGCAGCCCATCCAGCTCCAGGTGTCCTGGCCTCAGTTCTTCCCAACTACAGCATGGATGACTTCAGACCCAATACAAGCTGGTTAATGACCAACCATGCGGATAACAGTTGCTTGGGTGATGCAGTTCAGTAAGTCTGAGCCTTCCCCTCATCTCACATTAAGACTGAGGTTTTCCCGCATCATTTGCATTAACTTTCACTGGATTAAAAGGGTGCATGGCATCTCTCTGGCCATGGCCTTAAGTGTCAGCTGGAGAATGCAGTAGAAAATTGCAGAACAAAAATAAAGCAGTGGCAAAAGGCAAGTTGGACAAATCACCCTTTTCTCTCTCCCTAGCCCCAAAGCACGGTGCCTTCTAGCTCTATTGTTCTAATGTGGTTGCAGTGGCTATTTTGAAGGATGCTGTCATGCCACCTGATACACTCACGGTATCAGTGTCATGAGGGGCGCCTCGTTCCATTCGCAGCTATGTGATGCCTTCATCCAGCACGGCACAAACAATGCAGGGTGGTTCCCTGGAGCACTGCCCTCGCAGAGAGAGAAGGCTGTAACTGGGCACGAGCAAATGCTGCTCCTCGTGAGTATGAAATATAATCACAGTAAAACCTAACTGCTGGAGACCTTTACAGAATGTCATCCCCACCGGCTAGACTGCTCAGTACTTCAAGCACTCTGTGGAACTCATTCCTCCTCTCATTTAGCCATTCCAAAACTAAACGGCTTCGGAGTCCACAGCTCAGCACTCAATTCTATTATGCACAAGGCCCAAATTAGTGGCAACTCTTGCTTCACGCAGTCCTACGTGAGATTGGGGCCCTTTTATGCTCTACAAACAAATGGTGGATTAAACCAGCTGATGCCAACAGCGCACACCCTGCATTGCTGGTTCCACAGCACCCAGCTGCTTTCTTCCCAGGCGTCACCAACCAGAGAAAATGTGACTTTATGCACCTTCCCATTCTGGGGTATCTTGGGTAGCAGGTTCACCATGCTGGGCCATTTACGGGCCCAGGTGAAGCAAGAGCAGCATGGGATGTTGGCAGCTCCTATGTTGATCATATGCGGGATGTCTAATTAGGCACAATAATTTTGCCTGTGAAGCAGAAAGGAAGATGACCAGCACAGTATGATGTTTTTCTGCGGTGGACTTGGGCTGCAAAGAGCTGGCAGAACAAAGGTGGGCTGGGTGTATTCTGCCTGGAGTTGGGCTGAACCACAAATGTAACCCTCTCCCAGTGAGCACCTAAGCATATCCCTAGATACTTAACCATTCTACTCCCACTCACGCTGCCAGAAGTCTCACTGTTAAAATGGTTTCTCTCCAACTCTTTTCTGCACTTTGAGCCAACAGTTCAACCCAACAAAGGGCAAGATGAGAGCTAAATGCCCTTAGATGGAACCTAGGTGAACTTGGAAAAGTAGGTAATGATACTGAATCAAAGACAGAAAAACAAGCCAGATCTAGATTGACATAAAAACATGTATATTTTTCCCCCCATGAGAAACAGAAGTCTCAGTTTGCCGCTGGCTGAGCAATTGGCAGTTCCAAATCTCTTCAGTTCTCTCTCGAAGAACAAAAACTTTGCAAAGAATTTTCCATTTTTCCGTGCTCCACTGAATGCCACAAAGATTAACAAGTAATATTAGCTCCGCTGAAGTACCTTCATCTGCCCGTGGAAAATAGAGGACATCTACGCAGCCAAACTTTGAGTAAGAAAAAGAAATTAAATCCAAACTATGTCTGTTTGAAAGCAATACGCCTTTGGAGAAAGGAAGGACTGATATCTGCCAAAGTGCTAACAGCTGGTTTTTATATGCAGTGCTGTATAAATTTTCTGTAGGAGGAACACTGGATGCAACAATGGTGAATGATTTATCTGAAGCAGCAGGTGTATCGCAAACCACATTTCAAGCTGGTTTGTGCATGTGTGTGGTGAGGGAGGAGGGCTTCATCGAGTGGCAAATTGCAGCCACCTATGCAGTAGGATGTGAGCCAACTAGGCTACTCTGTGAGTCTATCTGGAGTATATCTATCAGTTTCAGCATCAAAATAGCTCATGTAATACTTGTTGAATGTGCTTTATGGCCTGCTTGGGAGATAGCAAAGTAGCGAAATCACCATTATAAAGCGGGAACCTGTAACTCTGATTTTTAAAGGCTGCTCATTCCTACTTGATGCACAGTTTCTACTAGTTTGAGAAGGAATTAAATGGAGGGTCCCTTCCAACCTTAAATTTCAAGCATGATTTTGCAAGGTTTCTATCCAAGTCTCCCCCAATATTGCTGCAGTCCTTCCTCTGTCCTGAAGGAATAAGTAATCCTGGAGGACATCTTAGCTCACCAGAAGTTGAACAGACCAGCCCTCATTAACCTTTTTGGAGGAACCATGGCATTATTGCGGATACAAAGCCAGTCTCTTAAGCAATGAAATCTCGAATGGGCTGAACTGCCCGTTTTGGGGGTCAGGAGCTGAAAGGCTCATCTGGCACATGAGATCCCTCGCTGTGGGAGAGCCCAGGAGTTAGGCTGTAGCTGGGAAATCATTCCTACCCAACTGTAGGAGTTACTTTTTACCCATGACAGCTCCAGAGAAGACAAGCCCAAGCCAATCCTCTGGCCTCTCTCCCATACCATGACCTTGTAGTCTAGATCTGAGTGGTCAGCAGTGAACATCAACAATTTCCATCAGGCACTGGGGTCACAGAACAGGAAAGAAACCCTGATACTGAAAACACTTGAGATACCTGTCTTCCAAATAGAAAGGAGGGAGCCATGTGTGAATGGGAGAGATATCACTGACCAGATGGAAACCCAACTCTTCCTCATGGCTTGGTTCCTACTTAACAGTAGATAATTGCAGATACGCTGAGAGTTCAGTTAGAAGACAATATCTGCAGAGAAAGTGCTGAAGGAACCTGAGGTGGGACCAAGAAAGATTTAGCTCACATGTGAAGTAAAATCTCTGAACATGAGAGTCCTGGAAGCATTACAGTACCGAGGTGAGATTAAGGGATCAGGAGAAAGTATGCAGAGGAACTAAGTGAATAAACGACCAGGGTAAGTCTGCTGGAACAAGAAATGTTTTTAGCGAACATGAGCTTCTCCAAAATGTCAAGCATCATTTATTCACTTATGTCTAAGCCTGAGGAACATCTTGTTTAAATCACACACAACGGCACGGCCAGACCCTGCACGCAAGTAAATCAGCATAATGTCACTGAGCTCCAAGGGATGATGTTGATTTACACAGGCATATCACAACCTCAGTTGGTAGGGAGATACTTAGGCTACCAGCCAGGATATGGTGTAGGAAAAGAGGGAGAAGATTTAAAGTGGAAAAGGTCTGTGGCATGAAGCAAGATCCTTGCTGGAGAATGTAATCATGGTAAAAGAGGGTAAAGTGAAGTCTTGCTGAAACACTTCCCTCCTGCTTTTGCTATGGTCAGCATATGATCAGCTCCTGAATGCGCTCTGGGGATCTTTCTCCCATTTTGCAACGTGGAAGAGGTGCCTCCCTACCCCAAAGCTCTTCTGCCGCCCACAAAGGAAGGTTGCAATGGGGCAGATATACCTGGAGGCTAAGCAAGCGAAGGCACTCCCAGGAGGTACACCTGGTAGCTGGACCTCAAGGGTATCAGTGAGTTTCATAGCCCTCAGAAGGGTTTTCGTTTATGTTTGTCCCTCCTCATTTTCCTAGACCTACTTCCTAGAGGTGCAGCTGGACGGTCTGAAATTCCACCACCTCTTATTTTCAACCTGCATCTTCGTAATTATGCTTGAGCTCCTGCAGTTTTAGTAGTAGGAGAGGCAGGTGCAGGTCTCCCATGCGCTCCTCCACACCGACGGTCTTTGCCACATGCTCCACTTTGTTCCCTTCCCTAACAAAATCCCAGACCTTGTCTTCCCTCTCCTGAATGAACCAGGCAAAGGTGGTTGTACAGCCGCCTGCTCTACGTGGGGGAGTGTCTGGAAAAATAAGCAGCACATTACTTTTTGTACTAATAAAATAGCAGCTGGTATTTCATTATTAAATGATTTTTTTCTTCTTCCAACATTACATAGTGCCATATCCGGATACTGATGCTGTCTGTACTTCCCTGATCTGTATCTCCATTGTAAAACTTTGCTTTCCCAAATGGAGGGTGCTGCTGTTTCTGGTTACTTACAGAGAAACAGTAGTGACTGCCATGAATCGTGCCCTGGAAGCGCAGAAGGGAAATCTGGGTAAGGGGACACCGGGCTACAGAATATAGAGGATCTTCAGGGTTGCTGTAGGTGACTCTGGTGTGTAAATTCACTTACAAACCCATCAAACACTGCTTAAAAATTAGCCAGCTTGCCTGTGCTCTTGATAACTGCTTTGGATCAACAATCCAGAGTAAAGTCTATAAAACATGATCTCCTATTTTGTTTTGGGGAAGAAAAAGATCATATTATATTTGACTTCAGGTTAGACTTGAGCCATGTTTAGTTTTTCTCCGCAGCCATGAAGACTGGAAATTTAATTTTGGTTTTGAAAGAAAGCTGGCTTCTCTGGTAACCACAGGACTTTAGGAGTGGAGTCCTGAGAGGAAGATGCCAGCTCTTGGGAAACTTGTAATAAACTCACAAGAACGAGCAATGCCGTTTGAAGGGGAGTGAGAGTTATATGGGGGAGTGTCTGGCAAGAAAAAGCCGAAGGAAAAGAAGACACGAGTCTAATCCAGAGGGACTCATCCAATCCAACACAATTATTCTTGTTTATTATTGTGCACATTTTTCTGGTCAGCTCCTATCTGCCGGCGTGATGCCACTGAGTCCTAATCTGCACAGTGAGGAAAACAGGGCTTTGTTGCATTCTGAATCATTTCCCTAGACAAAAGTATCTGGGGGTTTTTGGGAATGGGGTCTTAAGTTTCTGCAAAGAAATAAAAAGTTAAACATCTGGAATGCTGCAAAAGGCATGCTGAAAATATATCTTTCCCTCAGTCCCTCAGCTGATTATAGCAATGGTCGGAGGTTTTGCCTTCTCTTGGATTTAGCCCAGTCCTGCCTTGTTCATTCACCCCCCCACCAACATCTTCCCTGATCTTGTTATGGATTTGGGGTAAAGGCAATTTCATAAATCTTCACGTGCATCTGAGATCTTCCTTGCATTCAGCCTAAAAGTAGAAATCGACCCAAAATTCATTCCATCCTGACAAATACCAACTGGGCCTCAGTGGCAGAAAGGTCCACTTTACCTTGAGCGCTTTCCCAAAATTCATTGGCTAGGCGGGGTAAATCCTGGTTGGGGGGGGCTAGGTAGCAATGTAGGTGATCAGGGGGTCCATACTTTGTCACTAAATCATCCCTTGACACTACTGGAAATTTTAAGTAGGATGGAGAACTGTCACATCTTCTCTCCAGAGTACAAGGCTGGGTGACTTTAAGCAAGCTGCCCCATCAATTTGTCCTGGGCAGCCAGAGGCCATCACATCCCCACTATGCTTATTTTTAGCCCTGGTGCTTTACAGAAGGAATACCTTTTCAGAAAGAAATAATTGCCTCTGGAAATTTCAGTGTGACACTCATGGCTGCTTATTATGCCAAGTAGGCAGTTCCCTTGGACTCATAAGCCACAGATAAAGACAACCAGCCAACATGAGGAAAAGAGTGATTTACACATGGGTCATGAGATTGGAGGGTCTCATTCACTGGGAAAATAAATTGGTTGTTTTATAGGGATGTGAGGCTGAGGCAAGATGGCTTCAGCTTGGAATTTTCTTTTTCTGTCCCCATTCCTCTCCCCTCAAAGTGCCGCGATCAATCCCATGTTCAGAAGACCTGCAATGGGACTCACATGGAGCAGCAGGACTGGGAATAACCAGAAAGGCATTCTGGCATAAAAAGAAGCCCCTAGGTATAAGCTAGGGACTTCTAAAAATGTCAAAATGACCAAATTCTTGGCCAAGGCTTTTGTGGCAGTCCAGTAACACTAAGCCATCTGACAAACACCAAAGTCACTCTGTACATGTTCCCTGCATATCTCTTCTTCTCTTTACATGCATATATATAAATATATTTGTGTGTGTGTGTGTGTGTATGTATAGGAAAACATGTATATACACATCCCTCCATATATCTTCTTAGACTTTGCATTCCACCTATGTCCATATTATTGGATTTGGCATTACTTCCCAATACAGAGATATTTGGATGTGCAGCAGTCCCCACTACTCCATCTCAAACTGGAAACAGTCCA
Organism: Gymnogyps californianus; assembly: GCF_018139145.2. Classification (NCBI taxonomy): domain Eukaryota; kingdom Metazoa; phylum Chordata; class Aves; order Accipitriformes; family Cathartidae; genus Gymnogyps; species Gymnogyps californianus. The sequence continues at coordinate 166,770,004 of NC_059472.1, forward strand.
CTCCAGGAAGACCCAGTCCCAGACAGCCAAGAGGACATGATAGCAGGGTGCATGGTGGCAAGTCTGGAAGAAGCCTGTTATAGATTTGTTACATTGCTGTAGAATAATTTAAGTTGGAAAGGACCTCTGGACGTCATCTGGTCCAACACCCTGCTCTAAGAAGGGCCAACTTTAACATCAGATCCAACCTCAAAGTGTGTTCAGGGCCACATTCTATTGAGTTTTGAGTATCTCCAGGAATGGAGATTCCACAACGTCTGGGCCTCTGTTTCATTTTCTGACCACTGTCACCGTAATTTTTTTTATTTTTCTGGTATCTAATCAGAAATTTCTTGCAACTTAAATTGATTGTACCTCATCCTTCTGATCCCCTTCAGTTTTCAGTCTTTCTCATTCATTTTGACAAGCATCTGTTAAGAATAGACATTGTCTGTTGAGAGGAGACTACATGAGAGGTTTTCAGTGCATCAGGGCATCAATATCCAGTTTAAATGATTAGAGGGGTATCATACATGAGTGCTTAAAATGCTCTTACCGTAATGCTTATTAAGTCTGATTGGTAGAATGACTTATTATTGTATAATCATCTCCTTCCTCTGTGTCACAGTGAAGACGCAAGAGGAACAGTCTGACACAAAGAGAGGAAAGCAAGCTTAGGGGAGGAATTATTTAGGAATAGCTTTAGATAGGAGACAAGGGGGACAGAGAAGGTACTTCTGCTTTACAATCAAGCTCCTTGCTTGTAGCCATCAGAAAGAGATGCCACCCAAAATGAGTCCCTCAGGGATCCTTGAGTTTGTCACTGCTCCAGGGCTTTAGCTCTGTGAGCTCAGGTGTGTTGAAGGATCTTGCTAGACTTCTACAGATTTTCCTTTCATGGAGGGGGGGGGTCAGATCTCAGGTCAATTGGTGCCTCAATGTACTGAGGGTATCAGGAACGGAAGAGAGTCCTGGACACTCAAGTCATTGCTTACTTTTGCACTTGAAGCACAGTGCGATTACAAAAGCCAGCTTCACTCAGCATAGATCATCCTGTCTCTGGTTCCTCTCATTCAAACACAAACGTGAGAACCAGCCAACCTCACAGATTTAACAATTTTAGGTCAGCCAGCTTTTCTGAGTGTTGTCCCTTGAGTAAGGCCATTTCTCTTCATAGACAAGTTTTTCAGACAGTATGCGTCACTTCTTTTGACTCAGACCACACTAACCCTCTCTTGTGGTTGTTCCTCGCCCGCCAAATCCCCTTGTACACGATGTTACAGTTCATGCTCATATTGGTACTATCTCTGCAGTTACGTGCTCTTATCTATGTTATGGTGTTATTCGTTTCCTCACCACTGCTGAGTCTGGTTTTCAGCTCCCTTTGACTCAACACTACTGTTTTGCTCTTCATACGGTATATGCTTTTGCCCACAATTCTGTTTGGGACGAGTTTCCAAAAATGCCTCTCATGATATTGAAACAAAGAGTGTTGTCACTCCAGATATACAGCGCAGGCCTTGAAAACATAATCCCCCCATCTCCACATTGCCTTTGAGAGGCTGAAGAAAGAGTTTGCTATGCTGACACATGCATTATCACCCCAGATTTACGTTAATGCATTGCTAAGATGAATGGGGTGAGCTGCCCTCTCCACACCTGTTGCAAGCTCTCTGCAAATGCTGGCATGGAGCTGGATGAATAATGGGAGTTTTGGTTCAGTGGCTGAGTTGAAAACTAAGGAAAAAGGGGAAGGAGGAGGGAGGAAAGAATTCAGCAGACAAGATAAAAATGCTTTTTGACAATAACTTAATTCAGAACTTTCCATTTTGAGTCAATCTGAGAAATTTTATTTGACACAAAACAATATTTCATTTAGTCCTGGAGTTATTTTGCCCTGTTGTTGATGCTTCAACTTTGAATTTAAAGTCACTTCACAATGGAGCATTCCACTTCTATAAGGCAAAAACTGAAAAGTTTTATTTTTGAATGTCAAAGCTAGACAGCAGTTTGTCCTCAACCTCATGCGGTGTCTCTGTGTGTCTAAGACATTTTTATTCATGTGTGCATGGGGTTTTTTTCTGTTCAGGGTGCCTGATACAGTGGGAAGGCTGTCCCACCACCTGCCAGAGCAATATGTTTATAGCATGAACCTGTGGGTGGGTGTTTCGTGACTTGCAAATACAGCATGAGCTTGTGTGGGCACACAATTTCTGCTGAGACAGCACTGCAGGACTGTGCCAAAACCCGTGCACTCAGCTGGCACTTTGCAAGACATACGACTCATACAGAGCTGAGACACAGTAACATGTTCCATGTCTCCTACAAATGCAAATTATCTCCCAGAAAGTGGTCCACGGCAGCTTAAGATGTAGGTGGTGCACTTCATTGCACTCTACAGACCGGACTCAGATGTGCACAGGCAGGTGGTAGCCCGTGATGCATCATCAAGGCCATTCCCGCTTGGACCAGTGCTGAAACTGGCCTCTGGTGGATCCATGGAGATCCTGTCCACTGGGAACTCAACCCTATGGGTCTCATGGGGAACTCAGGGACTCAGACTTCCAGTCCGGCTTTGGGTTCAGCTCAAACAGCCATTAATTACCCCATTCTTCTAATAGTCCCAGTCCAGGAGATAGCAGGGATGCAGAAAACCATATCGAAATATAATTCTGCACTTCCCTGTGACTGATCCCAGTGTAGCCTTTGTTCTTCATCCACATGACTCCGGTTATCTAATGTCCCACATCCCTATGTGACACTCGTATTGCACAACCCCAAAGAGGCAATAAAAATAAAAATAAAGTTAAAAAAAAAGAAAGAAAAGCCAAATCTATTCTTTTCCCTGTCCATGAACCTTTTTCTGGTCGGGTGAACACTCCTCTAATAAAAGTTCACTTGCCTGGATGCTGTTCATAGACTTTGGTCAGCAGTGTAGAGTCTGGAGATGGTAGTCATGAATTTCATATGGATTTGCTGGCTTATAGACCAGAGCAAGTGGGAAATGCCAGGAAGCGTCCAAAATGTTGCTGCAGAGGACAGGAAGATTTGGGAGGGGGTTCTTCCACCAGCCACGCACATTGCATGGGCACATACTGCAATGCCATGGGTTCCTGAATACTTTCATACTTTTTAAGTCAATTCCTTCCCCTCCCTGTTTGTCCCTCAAGTCTTCTCCTTTTCTACATTCATATCCCATTTCTTTGGCTTCTAGGTAAACCCCAGGTCCCCAACAAAAAAGCTATCCCAAGATTATTGCCTATTACTTCAGATAAACCAAAATATTCCATGGATTGTTTTTTCTTTTTTCGTCTCTCAACTGCTTTTATTTTATAGTGTCTGTAAAGAGAATTAACATCAAGATGAGAAAATGCATATCTTTCTTGTAGTAGTTCAGGAGAACTACTCAGCTTTGGAGCATATGATGCTGCTGGGTGGGAAGGTGAACCCTGGGGAACACAGATTGCTCAGCCCACAGTCCTGAGCACTTTTATATCACTGGAAGGAAAAGTACTTCTGAAGAAACTTGCCTGAATGATCTGAATGTGCTTTACCAACTGCTTTCTTCCAACACAGACATGCACCCATGTGGGCTGTGACAAACAGTGTGTCATTTGCTGTGCAAGATTGTCAAGAAAAAATAAAGTTGAGAGGCCAGATGCAAGTTTGTAGGATCTGAATTACCTTCCTAGTCCTGCCACGGCCTCTGTGGGTGACCCTCCATCTCCTGCACCTTGGCTCCTCAGCAGTGGATGAGGCTCCTGAGCAGCCAGGCTCAGGTGAAGCAAGAGGCCAATGGTGCAAGAACCATCTCCGAATTGTTTATCGGGTACTTAGCACCCGGTGAATCCCAACTCTGATAGATGCTGGGAAGTGGAAGAGAAACCAGTCTTAATCTCTTACAGAAAGCAACAAAGCAGGCCTCCATTTTTTGAAGTTCCTTCGAAATGACCTTTACAGAGTAATGAATTTAATTTACCTCAGAAGGATGAGCTGTTTCTAGTGTGATTCAAAGCTACAACCACGGGGACTACTGCCAAGGCAACTGCATGCATGGGTAATTCAGTAATTCCCTCCACAGCCTGCCTGTGAGCTAAGTCTGTGTGAAGACTCTGAATGCCACCGAGGTGTGCAGCGTTGCGGACTAATAGCATATTTTAGGATACCACTCACCTACTAAAGATGCCAGGTCCAAGCAACAGAGAGAATTCAACAGGTCTCAGTGTGATGGTAAAAAAAAATAGCAGCTTTATTGAATGCATCCAGCTTGGGTTCAGAGGTTAATGAAAGTCAGATGAAGATGCCAGCCCTTTCATGTGCTGCTGGCTGGGAGGTGGCTTCTCAACCAAAATCCTAGGGAGTGTCACAAAAGAGGGTTTTTTTGCAAGATGCAAAAAGCTGCAAGCAACTACAAGCCCCACTGGTTTGCAAAAACAATTTGATCAGAAAAGAAGGCTTGTGTTTCTTCCAGTCTCCAAACTGACCACAGAGAGTGCACTTGGTTAAAAGCCAGGATGATTCCTAACAGAGGTTCATTTTTAATGATCTCATAGAGCACTATAAAAAACTGAGAAACAATTTTTATTATTATCATTATTATTACCTTAAGTATGGCGTCAAACTCTCCGTGACTCTAAATCAGTGCAATTCTGGGAACTTCAGCTACAGAATTGACTCACAGATTTTAATAAGACTCGATACTCTTCCAGAAGATTTATTGTCATCAAACCCAATATAATAGAGTCAGCGCAGAGATGACTGTGAAACTGGAAGGCATGAAATGGCATACATGAGGTCAGATTTGAAGATCTCATTACCCCATCTTGCTTTAAACCCTACAAATCTGTAAGAGGCTATTTGGAGGTTCTTATTATAGAGACATAACACTATTTCTTTCCTTATTCTCTGCCCAGACAACTCTTTTACAACAGGTGATAAACAACCGGCCTTCATTATCATTTGATTGCATTACCCTTTGGATCAAATCCAATTATATGAGCATCTTCCTTCTCCAAACATCACTGATTAGTTTATACCCTCTGAAATCATTCATTTCCTCAACTAACGTCCTCTTCCCTGGTAAACAGTATATATTTACATACATCTTCAGCCTCATTAGCCTTGCACAGGCCAGAAGACACTTGTCCACCATCCAGATTTAAGCAGATGCCAAGAGATTGCTCTCTGCAGCAAAGTGAAATGATTTTGTCATCATCCTCAATGCTTTGTATACCCAAATATCTTTCTAAACAATCCCCTCTGTATACCTCTCCGTAGTTTTGCTGATGAGTGCATTTCTCTGTCCTTGCCATGTTTATATCAAGCCCATTCCATAGGGGAGATTTCCAAAAACCTGGAAGCAGTTAAAGACCTAAATCCATATGAAAGCCTATAGAAATTATTGCTTACTTTGCGCTGTTGAAATTTCCCCAGGAAAAGTTTTTGCTGATGACATTCCCCCAAGTCCTCTTTCTCCTCTCATACCTCAACCTGCCACGCTGCTTGCATGAGCACCAACTATTCTTGTTTCCATCAGGACACGCCAGGTTAGCTTAAACAGGTGAGTCAAACCCAATCCAAGTTTAGTTTATTATCTCTTCTCAGCCAGGCACTGAACCTTGGAAAATGCCCTGGGTCTAATCTCTATGCGGCAGAGGTTAAATAGTCTTTGTTCCCTTGTCTCATTTCAACTCAACCTCCCTCTAAGTCTGGAAGCTGCCTAGGTGCCATCACCAAGCAAACAACCAAAGCTGAGAGACCAGGAGCCAAGTGTGTGCTGTTGGTGTTGATTTGTCCGGGACCAATAAACCCCAGCAGGACATCCAGGTGTCCTTCAGCTGTGCTTTCAATGGATTTTCTCTGAAGGAGCTTACCAGTCTGGCCAGAGGCATGTTTCTCCCTTGCGGTGGGGAAAAGCACACCAAGGTCAGAGGAGCATTCCTGAGGATTGGATCAAGCCCAGCGTTCTGGTGGCACCTGAGTGAGCAATTGCCCATACATTAGCAATGCCCAGCATAGTTTATACACTGCCTGCAAAGCCTTTACTATCACCCTGGGGCTACCCAGCCCCAAGCTCTACATCTGTCATAGCTCCACATTCATTTACAAATGCCTTCCTCTCTCCTGGCTGCAACCATCACCAGAGGGAAAGGCCTTTTCTTGCAGATGTCCCACTTCTGCCTTGTCTTTCTAGGTGCAAATTGGGGAGGTAGGAAATCCTCCCATAGCCTCCAGCCTTGAGCTCTAAAACAAACACACAACGCTCATTTTCTAAAGAAGCTCAGATTCAAAGCCCTGCAAGGAAAATTTGGTGGACGCCACAGCTGCACATGGAACAACCTGTGCCCTGGGGTGCAGAAGCATTGGAGACTCCAGAGACTTCTGGGGTAGTGTTGGAGGACTGTGGAAGGAGTCAAACCTAATGCAGACCTGGCCATATTGCCCTGGGGGACCTATACCCAGAACTGCATCTTTGCATGGTCCAGGACAGTGCTAGCTGGCCTGGGCCAAAACCATGCCAGGTCATGCCAATATTTGCATACTATAGATGACAGTGGGACAGTGCTCAGGACCCTGTTCTGGCTTTGTTTCACCAACATTAAATGCAGCCATATCAGCCAGGAGTGCAATTTCGTCTGTGCTGACCAAAGCAGCAGGTTAGGACTCACGACATCTTCCTTTGTGTCACTTGCAGCCACTCTTTAAGGCAATAAGTCTGGTGTTCTCAGCAAAGCACTCTGCAAACAGCTAATGGAAAGAAGTGCTACGGAAGAAACAGAATAGCTTAAGGACTCATGCAGGAAGCTAAATAATATCTCAGCTTATCACAGCCAGGAATAACACTCTTCTTTTTCCCCAAAGGGGGAAATTCTAATGCTCTTTCATATAAAATATATCTTGGCCAAAAAAAAGAAGAAGGATTAATTACACGACTGTGTAGTTGGGGAGTTTTCAGATAAAGAATAGAGAAAAATATTCAGAGCAAATGAAGATCCAATTAATGGCTAATTTGTTTGTACCATTTAGCAAGGCCTGCTGAGCACCTGGGGGATGCTATTGCAAGGGAAGCCAGGGACTAGTTCTCATAGATGTAAACAGATTAACTTTCCTTTGTCTAACCCTCATGCATTTTGCATCACTCCGCAGGAGGAGAGATCACAGGTTCGTGTCCCTAACTTCACCTTGCCTGACAGAACTTCTTCATCCGTCAGGAGGCAAAGGCAAAGAGGTCTGTTGTTTGTTAAGTACGGTCAGCCTCCCACTGAGATCCTGGGATTCATCCTGGGGTTGAATTCTCCCCTGCACACACAGCCAGACAGGAGGAACTCATCCTACCTTCCTTATAGCCAGGGGGTAAGTCCCAGGCACATCTGTCATCTCCATCCCTCTCCATCATATCTCCATTAGTATATCGCATATATCAGTGTTCTTATATCTATCAGCTCCAAGATAGCCCTTCTGCCTCAGCCCATCTGTTCTCCACATACTGCTTGTTCTTCAAGGCATGAAAGTGCTATCTTTTAATCGAATAATTGTTCTTTTTTTTCGTCCTGAAGCCCCAGGCATAGTCTGGATCCTTCATGTTCTCCCACACACGCTGTACTAGACGGCTGTACGAACCCAGAGAAAAAAGACACCACCTCTCCCAGAGACGCTGAGCTCCAACAGCCTAACGCACTGGTGACAATACACTGACTGTAAATAGGAACGTGGGTATTACAACCACCAGCCTCTCATTTTTCCACCCTATTGATAAGCCCCTACAATAAGGACTCTTGGCTCTTTGCAAATATATGCATTTCCTCTCCTAGTAAATTACGCTTTCCCAGGCCCCTTCCATGGTGACAAATTGCATGAAGCCCCACAGGCACGTTCTCTCGTTTAATCAGAAGACTAAGTGGACTCAGACGCTTGGCCTGAACTCAAGTATAATGCCCGTCAGCAGTTGATGTGCTTCTTTCCTAACAGTCAGCTCTCCCTTCTTGACACGTTGCCAGAGTCTGGTAAAGCAGCAGCGCTTCCTGCTGCTGTAAACATTTGTTACGTCCCCAGCAAGAAGCACCCCAAAGTGACAAGCGTGAGTCGTTAGATGTAAGACCAGCAGCCAGAAATTAATGCCTCTTTCTCAGTGAAAAAGAGCATCGAAACAAAAGAAAATGAATAAAAATGAAAAGCAGGGATCTAATGTACTCACCGAGTAATTACAGTGACAAAAGCATGCACCAAGCTGAGAGCTTCCATGGACGAAAAAGCTGAATACCACGGAAAGCAGATTTCACGCCTATTTGCTGCAGATCTCGATTCTGCTCCATTTGCATGCAGGATATGTAACTTGCCCAGAACTCCCCACCTAAGAAGAAACCACATACAGGCAAGTCTCTTGCATTTCACCAGAGCCCTGAGAAGCCATTCAGCTCCCCAAAATATGGGCTGGCTGGTTGCATTCTGCAGTCTCCCTCCAGCCCAATGTCCACTGGCAGCAGGGTATGAGGGCACGTAGATGGAGGGAAATGTGCGGGGACCGTCTGTAATTTCACTTCCAGATTCATCACCTCACTCAGATTGCCATTTTCACTTGCAAATCTCACCTTCACGGATGAATTTCCTCTGCTTTGATGATGCTGTGAGCATCCACCTGGATTTATGAGTTCCAATTTGGGAAGCATAGTGTTACTAATCCAGTGAGTATAATCCCTTTCCTTTAAATCTCCCCCGGATTAATAATCATGGAATGGAAAAAAGATGTGAAGGTGAATGGATCTTTCTTTTGGTGTAGTTATAAAACAGAGTTTCTGGCTATTAAATGTTCTACTACTACTGCTTTTTTCTTTTGTTGCAAAATTCACTGTCCTGTCTTTATTCTAACATCTTTAATGACAGCCTAAAATAACCTCAAAGATGAAGAAGTTATATTAGTTGCTCTCAATTCGTGTTTGACACTGTTGTGTTATGTTGCTATGCACTGTGAAACACCATATTTCACCCCAAAATTGCTGCCAGTTTTCAAAAAGCTACCATGTCTCTAAAAGAGCCCTCATTATCTGAGCTTCCTACCAGCTCAAGTCAATCAAGCCTTTTTTTTTTTTTTGACAAGTATCCCATGTCTCAGATTATTCAAGAGAAGTGTCAGCCTTTATTCCAGATCAGTTTAACATTTCAAGAAAACTTCTGCAGCCAAACTGAAATTCACTGAGGATAAGGTGCTCTCCTTGTATGGAAAATAAGCTAGCTGACTTCATCTCAGGAGGAAGCCCCGGTGCTGGAGCATGTCCATGTGTACCAGGGCACACCGTTACCTGATCAATGGCTAGAAAATGACATCATGCAGAACTAGTGCTGGAATCTCTGCTGAGCTCCATGGTGTTCATCCAGTGGGTTTCCCTCTCATCTGGGAACAGTCCATAAGTTGCCCTTGGGGAGAGCCTTTCCACTAGCTTCAACAAGCAGCATGTCCAGCCTTGCCCAGTAGAGCCAGGCTCAGTTGAAAAACTCCAGACTTGTGTTTTGTGCCATGCAGCGAGCATCCAGGACAACTGTGGGTGAATGTCCCTGCTTTCAGGATCTCCAGCTCTTGGGCTTGGAGCGCTAGCTGGGGTGGTGGGAAGAGAAGTGGTGAGAAGCAGGGAGAGAGGAAAGGGCATCCCACAGTGTCCTAGGATATCTGGTTAGCAAAAGTACTGCTGTCCCACCAGTTCCTTAACCGTAACGGGAATAATTTAGTTATCTGGAATGGGACAGACTGAGTTGATTTTTGGAGAGCTGAAGAAAGCAAGTGAGGTTTCATCAAGGGAACAAAGGAAGACAGAGGTGGTCGATGGGGCTGTGGAGACCATTCGCAGCACAGCAAAGCACCATGGCAGACAGCACCATGATCAGATGGAGGGAGGTTCAAGGGACTAAGAGACAAAGACCATTAAATCCTCTTGCTCCTTGGGACTAGGTGACTTTATTCATCGTCCCAGGAAGGGAGCAGGAGAGCATCAGCTTTTGGGATGGAGTGAGACACACCCAGGTGAGGACCATGAGAATCAGCCTAGAAAACATGACTTTGAAGGGAAATTTGAAAAAAAATGAAATGCGTGCTTTCATAAAGTGCAAGGGAGCTTGGAAGAAAGGGAAGCGCAGAAATCAATTTGTTAGAGGGAAACCAATGTTAAAAGGTATCACTTGCTCTGATTTTGAAGCAAAGTCTCTGTCTCCATGTCTTTGCAGGAGATCAGTGGGTCTGTGCCCCACCGCTCCATTTCCAGCCCGACACCTTAATATAAGCTCATCTGATGGCTAAAAGGAAGATACTGATGTGACCTGAGATGCTTTGGCTGCAGGTTCAAGTGACATCCTGGCTAAACTCCTACAGGCATAGTAATCCAGGAGAGGGCTTTATGGGTCAGTAGTCTCCCGAACCTTCAGAGCTTCATCCTCCAGAAACTCTGTGTCTCTGCCACAAATTACATCAGCGATGTCACTTCTGATTTGATGCAGCCTCTGTGTGCAAGAAGCTTTCAGCTATAGCAGTACAGCTACGTGGTGGAAGCATTGCTCCTGTACAAAAAAAAAAAATAAAAATAAAAAAATTACCACCTTATTTTATTAGATTCCAGTTGTATCTTCAGGGTAAAAATGTACCTTGTGAGATTGAAGGGAACTTATTCGATGTAAAAATCTAGTGGAGGCAAGTTATTGTAGATTTTCCCTGAAGGTGCTGTGTCCAGCCTCAGGCAACTTCACCTCAGATACTGTAAAGTGAAAAGCAACCTGTGTCTTCTCTCCCTCAGGGCTTCAGAGTAAGAGAGAAAACTTTGTTCAAAATATGTTGCCATTTCTGCATTAATCTCTAGTTTCCAGCACTGCCCTTACTGTGATTGTCATATTTTGTGTATTCGTAGCATTGTTTTGAAATGAGAGTGCTTCTTTCCAATTCAGTTTGTTTATGTTTGCATGTGAATGTGGACTGAGAAAATTCACAAGCGTAGCATGCCATATCTGTTCTAGAAAGGAATGCACACGCAGAAGTTTTTGTGATGGAGAATGGAGACTCTCAGATTAATTAAAAGCAATCTTCAATATACAGAACAGTCTCATTTAAGAATGAGCTCCTTTCTTGCAATTAACCCCACAAAAAGATTAAAAAAAAAAAAAGAAAAACACACTTGCATTCACCACTCATTTAATTGGGAGCCTTTTTAAAATGCAAGCTGTTTTGCTGCTATTCATTCTAGACCTAAGACTTCTGATTATCTGCAATTACATAGAATTACTTGATTAGATGTGAGGCGGACCTAGCCTTTTACTGGAATCACAGCTTTCATGATTCACATGGTTAAAATGAGTATTGCAAGTTAAACAGCATTAATCACTTCAGACTAGATACTCAGAGCAGGAAAAATTGACCAAGTCACCCTGACTTTAGTAAAGCTGCACTGGTTTATACTGGGCTGAGAATCCAGTACCAGTATGATAGCATGATTAAAAATCATCTGGTACATAACAAATCAGAGTCTGTTTGGACTGCTGTGCTTAGCCTTTGCCTCCTTTGAATTTACCTCATTGTTTATTAGAAGAATTATCTAATTAAGATTATTGGATTACCAGATAAAGTCCTCTCTTGCAATGAGCTGTAATAGCTAAACCATCTGTCTGTTAGTATTAAATGAGTGTGCTGAGTCATATATCTGCATTTGAGCATCCAGACCATTACGGAGACATTACAAGATCTCCTTTAACCTTTCCACTGATTTAAGATTTGTTGTTCTTTAGTCATGGCACTCATAAGACAAAAAAGGCCTTCCCTGAGGCCACAGAGAGAAGCCCAGGTGATGGGTGTATAAGCAGCACATTTCCATGACTAAACCTCCCCCATCCATTGCTGGAAACACCCCAGGTTGTGGTGGCACCCAGTTTGGTGTGGTGGCACCCACACAAAGTGGTGTCTCATTTACCCCATGAATTCCCCTGCAGTTGCTGTCTAAACATCTCCAGAGAGTAATTCAGGGTGGAAACCTACCATTCATGTTCTGGTTTGTCTCCTGGAAAGTCCTACCTGTCTGTCCAGGTGCCCTTCTGCTGAGAAAGGAGTCCAGCCTGGACTGGAGGAATAAATGGGCATTTCTACAGCCATGTCGTTATCATCTCACCTGCTACTGAAAGGCAGCCACCTCTGGAGGGAGAAAAATACAACTGGTTCAATCATCCACAATCAGCTTCACTCAGGGCTTCGGGTGAGGGAGCAAAATGAAGTGACAAGCTGTGAAATACTGACCAAAAATATAAGAGGGAATTGCACTCGGGGGACGTATAACACTTGCTTTCAGATGAACTTGCTGGAATAAATGAGCTGGGAAAATTTAGCCTTTTCTGTACCTTGTTTATACTAATGAGGTATTCAAACTCTTTCTGTTTCTGTTTTAGGGGTGTCTTTTTTGAATCCAGTCAGTTTCTGGAGGCCTTTTGCCTTGGGGTTCCTGAGTTCTTTAGTTCTTTGCTAGTGTTTATAGTGAGGATTATATTTATGCCTGTCTTAGTCAAAGGGACTTTTCAATCTCCTACACATTGTTTTCCCAACAGTAAGGAAAGGAAAGACCAACCAGTTCACAAGGTCCAGTCCCTCCTGTCACAAGCAAAAGCACCCACCACCCTTTCCAAAACTGATTGAGCTCCATGTGACAAGTGGCCACGATCTGTCCTTGGTTGCTTCTCGCTGAACCTGTTCAAAAACATCCATTTTCTACCTTTTAGAGATCTTCTAATTTCCCCTCTGAATTGATTTGTGCTCAGTTTATCTTCATTTGCTTTTGCTTTGACATTGTCCTTGAGCTTAAATAACTCTTCTTTCTCAGTGACCTTTGTATTAAAAACCACAGCAGTTATATCTCCACTCTGCGCTGGTTTTGCTACTCAAAACTGATGTCTTCCTTGGTTTTGCCCTCTCCTCTTTTACCAGATCTTATATTGTCAACTCTGTGCACCATTCCCACTTCAAAGGCATCTTCCTTGACCACAGAAGACAGTGAGGACGAGACACAGGAGTCCCAAACACTTCTTTCTCATACAGGACTTGTCTTTGACAGATGGATGCAGTCCAGCAATTACTAGATTATGTAGATTGCCTCAAAACCTCTGAGGACCAGACGGAACCAGGTTCACCTCAGTCTTTTACGTCCCACCATCATCACACAAAACACAGAGGTAGTCTCACCACACCAAGCCTGAGCTATGGCCCAGCAGAAGGACTCCAACCACACTTACATGGCTGTCGGGCAGCTCAGACCAGGTGATATTTCTTCATGGCTCACCATCTAGACCTGCGTGGAAAATGCCAACAAGTACATCCAAACAGGGCCTCCCAGTAGTGCCTCGGCTGCTCCCTCAGCCCTGCCATTCACGGGCATTTCATCCCATACTTACCTTTACAAAGCCAGGCATGGATCATTGGCGGTGGGTACACCGCTTGGGTTGTGAAGGTCAAGTCAGCCAGTGCCCAGGAATCTTCATTCTCAGGAAAGTACTCTTTCCTGGCTTTCTTTCCCTTTTTCTGCCTAACTAGATTTGCCAGGTCTTTATTCTGCCCGCAGGGTTTCCAGGGGCCCCACACAGAAAACAGTCACACTCAAGATCTATCAAGCTGTATGTTAATTTAAGCAGGCAAGATCTTTCCAGCTCCTTCCAAACTGGATCACACGACACTTCATTCCTCCCTCCTGGGCAGCTCTGGCTCTCTCCCCTTTTCTTACTCTCTCCTTTGCCTCATGTTCTCTGCAGAAGGGAAGAAGCATCTGCTCCTCCCCTGTTTACAGCTTCAACGACACTCTGCTTCATGCTTTTCTCTTGGCCAAACCTACACCACTCCATAAAAAAAAAATTAAATACGGTCAAGCATGTTTTTCTAAACAGGACAAAAAGTACAAATCCTGTCCTTGGAGGCGCACAAGCACATAAAAACACATGGAAGAAGGTCAGTTGTTAATCCCATAATTACCCCTCCTGCTCCTTAAGAGCAGCATTGTCTTCGAATTCACCGGGGATGGGCGCTGTGGCTGGGGAGATGTTAGCACGAGTTGGAAGTCAGCTGTGAGGAATTAATAGGCAGCAGAGGCAGGAAGAACTAATAAGCTTTCCCACAGAGGTCTTGTGGTTTTAGGCACCGGGCCCCAATTCAGCTCAGCACACGCTGTGCTCAGCACGTGCTTTGCTGCAAAGCAGAGGAGTTTGCGACATTTAACTTAACGTATCATGATTTCTGCAAGCACTTTGCAGATATGCCCTCTCTGACACTTTGTGTATGACGCTCCCAGACCTGTCTTTTGCCTCTCTCCCATTTCACAGCCAGACTGTTGCTTCAGATGTAGACAACAAGCTCTATGTCCTCTCTTAGTCTACAGCGCAGCTGGCCAGCTTGGTACGGGATCATCAAGCCCTCACGCCAGCAGCAAAGGGTCCAGGTTGTGGTGAGGAGCTGTCACCAAGTCAGAGCTGTGGTAGAGAGGAGCAGATCTGCACAGCAACACCATGGTCTGAAGCATCAGGGAGAGTCCTTGATCAAGCCCATAGCGGTCAGGGAGTATTTCCACACCTTCTTTCAGGTGCTGCCTAGACCTGCTGGTACCAAAAGACTATCTCCACTGAACTGCAAAACCAAGGATGGGCCCTGAAGCTTTTGCCCCAACATCTACGGGCAGATATTACTCATAGGTCCTGATCAGAGTCCAAATGTACAACCTATCTTCCCTCAGCTACGCTGAAGTGCCCACCCATGGATATCCAAAGGGCCTCAGCAACTTACCTTGAGCTCCCTCTAGATTTGAAGGGGCATGCCTATTTAGGTGAGATCCAACAGAAGAATTTGCAGCAGTAAAACATCCCCATTTGTGAGGGTGCAGAGGTTTGTCCATGCTAGGACTTCCTCCAAGCTGCTCTTTTAAAAACACCCTGTAGGAAGCAAATACTTTTTAGCAGTCCTTTCTTTCTCCTGGCTCATTTTCCTCCACAATTTCTCTTGCGTGAACTAACTGGAACAAATTTAATAGACTTTTTTTTCCTAAGGCAACAAGGGACCACTAGATCATTTGAGATTGATTTCCCATATAACACAGTGTCACAATACGGGGCTTTCCTTCAGCAATCAGTTGGCTCCCTCCTATCCGCTTCTCATCAGAAAGGCAGTGCTTAATGCTTCCTGGGAGAGCTTCTCCCTTTTTCCTAGTATTTGACGTAACTAATCTCTTTGGTAATCCTTGTAGATGTCTGTGAAACAGGCCCCTCCGCTTCCCAAACTTGTTTGGGCTTCTGGAGCCCCAAAGGTTGTTTCTGTAGTGCTGAGGACTTGGCAGCTCTGTGAAAGGGAAGTGCAGTTCAGATTTGCCGAATTTGGTCCGTGCATTTGGCAAGCACAGGGTGGAAACAAGAAGTTTTACATGGGCAAAGTAAAGCGCTGTGGTCCTGGTTAAAAAAGGGAGACATGCAAGAGAAAGAAAGGGGTAAAATCCAAAGAACTCAGCCTAAGACTATCCCTGTCATTAATTTAATGTTTCAGCTGCTACTTTCAGCAGCTTTCAGGCCTTGGAAGATAAGGACAGTGTTCAGCGGTCTTTCACCACCATTCATAACAGGGATCGCATCTCTGACCTTGGCATCGAACTTGGCATCGGCTGCAGCTGAATTAACCTGTGCTGAGTTTAACAGCCATGGTTCCTTAGTTTGGTCCTAGTCACATCTTGTTATTAGATCACTTTTTATACCTTAATAATGCTGTGTTGGGAGTGCAGTGGGATGTGCCTTGTTTCCCACAGGAATTTGAATTTGTGGATGAGCAGCTACAGAGGGGTCACTCAGTAGACTAACATCCATACTCATCCTCACCACTACACACAAGCCAAAGGGGCTCCGACAGTTGTCAAAAGCCTTCTGGTTCAGTTGTGCTGCTTTTACAAGAGCAGCTTTAGTACATTGCAAACTCTCCTGGGGCTGAGTTATGTCTTGGCCATTAAATGTCTTCTAAGTTTCACAAACTTTTAGTTTGTGTCCACATTGTAAACCCACTCCCTGTGCACAGCTGTCCCAGAGAACCCTCCTCAAGAAATCAGTAACCAGGGCCTCAGGAAGACTTCCAGGCAGCCTTCCTCCCTGCTGCCCACCCACTGCTTTTTTATTGAACATAGGCACCACTGTGAGCAAGCACAATAAAGCAGATCCTGCTGGCCTAAAGAGCCTCCACAAATATTTTGTAAGAAGGGCACTACAGTGCAAAACCTCCGTTTGGAAATCAAACCGATGGAAGAAGGCAGTTGGATGGTATAGCTGGAATGGGGTTTATTGGGTCTTTCTCTAAACCCATGCTGAGCATAATCTGAAAGTCCATTTTTCCATGGACTTTCAAACACGAAGTGCTGCTCCAGTGTAAAAGAGAAAGGATGGGTTTGTGGTCAAAGCACTGGCCTGAGATGTAGGACATAGCTGTATAGACTACAGAGCCAGAAGATGTCTGGTCTTACCTCCTGCATAATGCTGTCTGCTTATGTTAAAATCTCCTCCTTCTTCCTGGCCAGGACTGTCTTCCAGCAAAGGGAAGAAACAAAGGTCCCTGTGTTGGTAGTCGCACTGAGGGGCTATTCTCAGTCCTTCCCCAGTCTCGCCAGGTGGTTTAAGTGATCTAGGAGAGGCTACCTGATCCCTGTCCCACCTGCAAAGTCCTCACTCGCTGACCTGCCTCATCTTGCTGTTACTCCCTTTTTGCACTTTCCCACACAGGAATTGCCTCCCCTCAGCCCAGACCCTACTCAGTTTCCACTCCTTTCTGGTCGGGAGCGATGCCTCGTAGCAGTGAAGCGAGTCCTTCTCCGTGCTGGTGGCTCTCGGCGGCAGTCTGGGTGAAATGTCAAGAAAGGGATCTGCAGGGGGAGAAACTGAGTCCCATGCATCAAAGGCAGGGTTCCTGACTCCCACCTCCCATGCCGTAGCGGATCCCAAAGAGGCCCTTCTACTGGGAGAAGCGGGTGTCAGAGCCCAGGGCCACGACTCCCAGACTTGGATCAAGCTGGTCTCCTCTCATCCAGATTGCTCTATGCTTCCTACTCCTGATGTTCCTCCAGCCCTGCACGCCAATGCACCGTGTCAGGATGGACCCTTCTGGGTTATTCCCAGTTTAGAGGACTCAGGGCTGGGTGCACCCATCCTCGGGATGAGGGCCAGGTTTGGGCAGCCCTGTGCAGTCCTTGGCCATACGCCCAGCAGTGACAAGCTCGGCAGGATTAGACACCTCCTACTCCCGGGCTGGCACTCTGGACAAGTGCTTCTGCACACAGCTTGTGCAAGCAAATCAAGTCCGGCCACTTAGCTTTTAAGGGTGGGATTTTTGCAGGAGCAAATCAGACCCTTTTTCAATCATATCCTTTTTAAGACATGCTGCTAGGTCACACATGCACACATATCTGCTTGCAAACACATACCTGTAAATAGTGTGTACATGTACACATATAGGTCCACATATATCTCACGCAGACACCCCCCTGTCAGGTCCCTCTCTGAAAGCTTATCTGGTCATTTCAAAGTCTGGCTGTCCCGTTCTTATAAAAAACCCTACGATAACAAACCAGGAGCGGGGATGTGACTTCATCTCCCTCCGCTTTTGAGCTGTTTGCAGTGAACTGTGTTTGTTTGTTTGCTTGTTTGTTTGTTTTACTATTTTGAGTGCATTTTAGGGCTGCTTTTTCAGGGGGTGGGATTTCAAAAGGCCTCAACAGATCCTTTAAAAGCAGACCATTAGTTCCCTCCCAACTCCCCACCCCCTGCCCTCGCCGGCAGAATATAAATAAATAAATATAAACAAACACGCTTGTTATTCTGGTTTAAACTCTTGAGGGATCTGTTAAATTCCTCATGCACAGCGCAAGCAGCGGCCTGACTAACGCTGCGCACACACTCGTCTCCGGGGTTTTCCTCTTGCGGTCACCGTGATGTCATATGTGGGCTTTGATGCATGTGCATGAAGAATAAGAGGGAAAAGCGGGGTGGGGGGGAGGGCTGTGGGTGAAGGAGAGAACACAAAAATAACCCATGTTCATCTGTGGCACTGGCCAAGCACAATAAAAAGGCTGAGGCAAACAGTGAGAAAATCCCTTTTTAGAGGCTTGGCGTGGGCAGCAGAGAGAAGCCCCCAAAGGCCTGATCCAGTCCTTGCTGCCAGCAAAGCAAAAGTCGCCCTTTGATTTCAGTGAACTCCAAAGTAAGCTCTCAGGACATGGGTCCACCGGCCAGGAAAAGTGGGAAAGGGCTTGCAGGAACTAAAAAAAGAGGGGGTAAAGAAAAAAAAAACAAAACTGCAATCACCAGCTTGAAGCGTTAGCCCTTGCTTACATGTAATACCTTAATGCCAACAGATCATTGCCTCTGGGCTCAGTCCTTCCCTGGTCACACTGAACATGCCTGGATGTCGATACACACAGACCCTGTCCCCTCTGTCTTAACCCCCAACCCCTGTCCTCCCTACCTGCATCCTCATCCGTGCCCGTCCTCGGCAGTCCCTCACTTACAGCTTAGCCAACTGGGGACCAGAACATGGCTGAGTCCTGAGATGAGCACAAGAAAATGTCTTGCAGGTGCAGGACATCTTCTCTTCCCCTGCTAACTCTCTCTCCAAGGGACTTTCTTATAACCTGCACCCCCTCAGTACATTTTCTGTTCCCTCCAAGAGAGAAAACACCCTCCCTCCTTCAGCTTTGAGAATCGTTCCAAAGTCAGTTTAGATCTTCTCTGGGAAGTGAAGTATCGCAGTTCACATTCCTGTTGGAAAAGGGGCTAAGGGGCTGAGCAACACTGGAAAAGTCAGGAATGAAAATAATTCTGCGAGAGTTTGGATGAATCACTGTGAATTTCTTTCTTATCTGCATAACAAATCAATTCCCACAGGCATGACTGTTCTCCCAAAACACCTAGCACCATGGGGTTGTGCCACCTGGAAACAAGCAGTCAATCCCAACATCTAACTTCACATTTCCTCAATCCATAGAAGAGAGGCTGCCAAGGAAAACCAAGGCACGATGGTGCAGTCTGACAGATGCTGTTTGTCCCCTGGGGTGAGGATGGGGTGTCATGGTGGGCTCCAGTCCATCAGAGACCCTTCTGCTGCCAAAAACATGGTCCTGGTAACTCTGCCCTTTCTCCACCCATTGCCACGTTCTCCCAGCTTCTCAGTTACTTCAGCTCTGGCATTTGCAGTAGCCTTAGGTTGCATCGCATCAGTTGCTGGTCTGACAGAAAACTAAGTGGGGGGGAAAAAATCCCTCCCTTTCTCAGCAGAGCTAATTGCTGAAGTGATGCACCCACTGATTCACCCAAATCTTCCAGAAACAGGGGCAAGAACAGTGCCCGGGGAAGATAAGTCTAGGTCTTTTGGTATAAACCTGCAAGTGGGTCAGCTTCAGACTGCATCATTCAAATAACAGCTGAATCTTTGTCCTCGGACAATGGGGCAGCATCTTGTGTGCACAGCCAGTTTGAAGTGATGTGACTTATCATTAGTGACCAGAGGAGTGGAGGGAGAAGAAGGGATGGGACCTAATCATGTGCTGGTTGTTAAGTGGGGAAGTATCTTCGGTCCAGAAGGGCAATGAACATCTCGGGCAGCAGCCCCAGTGTAAGGCAGAAGTCCTGACTGCTCAAAGGCACCTACAGAGGATCCTCAAAGGCTGGTCCTGCCCAGGCTGGGACCAGGACATACTTTCCTCTTCCCTTCTTCAGTTAAGAAGGAGCTGGCTCTTCCCAGGCCATCCCCACACTGGTCCTAGTCCCTAAACTGGAGGTTACTCTGAGGAAAAAGCCCACCTGAGGTCTACATTTCAGCTAGTGAGATATTGAGCCTTTGGAAAGTGTGTTCAAGAACCAAAATAAGGCTCTATCTACTCTGCAAGGGAAAAGGGGTTTCAAACATCCACCAAGCCCCATGACCATGCCACCCCTGCTGCAGCTCAGGTTCAAAGTGTGTCCACCTGAGAAGAAGCCCAAAGCTCAAGGCTTTAGAAGAGCTCCAGCTGCTCTGTGCAGATGGCATGGCAAAGAGCGCAGCTTCTCTCTACCATGCTCCCTCCTACAGGAGGGACACAGGAGAAGGCATGGTCTCCTTCTTCCCCTGGAAGGAAGATGGGAAGACGGCTTCTTCCCATCCTTAGAGATCTTGACTTTCTCAGCCACCATCCCAGAAAGCTCCCTTCCCGGCAGCACTCTCTGCCCACCAAGGAGTGCCAGGAAATAATGATTAATTTGTCATCACACTTCATGACTACGAATGGTGTAAATCCTGTGAGTTCGCAGCTCTTTTCTCACATTTCCTTATGACCCTCGAATTCAAGATCATCCATGAGTCCCTGGGAAAGAAACAAAACACCTAGACCATCTCCCTTTAGACAGGGTAGCCCCCATTCTTGATAGTTTTCTATCCATTCCCTTTTTAACTGCCTTCTGCCCCAGGATCCTGAGTATCCAGTAACTGAGGAAGATGGATGAAGATTTACCTGCGTCTCTACTGCTCTTCCACCACCCAACCCCTCTGAAAAAGCCCCTTGTCCATGTTAACCGCCCTGTACTGAGCTGTGCGAGCTGATGGTGAAAGCCAGAGCAGCCAGTGCTCACGAGGTGACAGGCACTGGTGCGGGGGGAGGTAGATGTGGGCTCCTGACCCAGACAGGCAGCAGTTCAGCCAGGTTAATTTCTCTATAAACACTTCTGTTTATGCAGTGATTTCACCTAAAAGGCCCAATTTTATAGGTATGTTTGTGGATTGGTAACTGTATCTATGTAAAATCTATTGAAAGAAGTGTAGTGTTTTTCTCCTCCCAAAAAATTAAATGAAGTGACCTTCAGTGCTGTCCAGGATCTAATTGCAATGGCCTCGCTGTTTCCCCAGCTCTGTCCAGACAGCCTACCCTGCAGCAGAGCAGAGCTATTCAGGGCTTTCAGCCCGTCTCAGTTGCTGTCTCGGATCTGCTTCTGCCTTAGGGCTGGCAGCACACCTCTCCTTGGCATAGTAACCTGGAGCTCCATCCACCCTTGAGACAAACTGGGGTCAGCCACAGCCAAGGGAGGATGCCCCCACCCCAGACCAAGGATGTCATGGTCACACGCCCTGAATTTCCCAACGCAGAAGAATTTCAGGAATGCAAACAGGTCAGTTGTCTCTTCTTGGACCTTTTGTTTCAGCTTCTCTGCAGACTCAGGTTGGTGTCTCAGGCCCCATTTCAGAGTGAGATCTGAGCTGGATCCTCTGCAAGTCATTTCTAACCTGGGAGTCTCCTGCTGCACCACCTCCCTAGGACTATTCATTGTGTTTATCTGTAGCAGCCCATGATTTAAGCATGCAGGAGGAAAGAGAAGAAAAATGACCAAATGACAACAGCAGCTAGTCTTTAAAGTCTATCTGCAAGGTGGAGCTACGGAAACTAGAGATGGATAATTCATTTTACTGCAATGAATCATGCAAGCTGTGACACACGGAGTAACATAACCAAGGAAGCTGTTGGAGCACGGAGTTGACAGTCTGAAGTAGGACGTGTACCGATGGGAAGCACGGCGGAGTGTGTGCACCTCATATCATTAGCCCTCCTGTCCCCCAGAATGGAAGCTTGAAGATGAATCTTTGCCCCCAGAGTCAGCGAACTGCAACATCAACTGAATTTAGGTCTTCACTCACACCAGTGCCCACTGGCTGTGGTACTTACAGACTGGTCCAGCATGAAGAACTGCTTAGTCCTAAAGGCTGCTGCATTCCCTTTTGAAGGTCCTCAGATGGAAATAACTGTGTGTACAGTAAGTGCATCACTTTGGAGACATGCAGGACTTTCTGTGCATGCTCTGAGCAAGCTTCCAGTGAATGCCCGCTTGGTTAAGCCAATGCTTCTCCAAAGAAGAGAAGTTATCTGAAGAGAAAAAGAGGACACAACAAAGAAAATCAAAATGCAGGGTAATCTTACCTCTTCTGTAGCCTGGGGCACCACTAGAAGAGTGCAAATGGCTTTCTAGGCAGAAAACTGCCCTACCACTTGCTTCTGAGGGCTTTTCTTCCTATCCTTTTGCCAAGAAAAGCACTGTCCCGATGGGGAAGACAAGGTTCACCCAATGAAATGTAGGCATCTCTACGAGACCTGATTGCCTTGGGCTCCCTTTCCACTGAAGGGACGTTTACTCAGCCATGGATGTGATTCGTCTCACCCAAAGAAGACATTGAAAACAGCTCAAATGTATGGTGTCCTAAGAATTCTGTATTTCTTTATTGCCTATAGAAGGAGTCTAGGTTGACAAGCTCAGCTGGAAATGTCTAGACTGAGATGAGATCAACCTGATCCCCACTGATCAAGTTCCACCAACACCTTGGCTTACCTAGGCTGTGTCCCTGAGGCAGCTGGAGGGCACAGCAGATCTGCTGAGGTCTGTCTTTGCAACCTCATGCCTTTGAGGGCCTTCGTGCTGTGCCAGCTTCCACTCCAGGTTTGCAGGTCAGTTCAGGCTGATCAAAACTCACTCCCTTGGGGCAGCTTTTGAAGAAAAGCAAACTGCCAGCATCCAGTCCTTTTCCTATCAAATGCCAGGGTACCCAGCAGATAAAAGGACCCTCTCTTTATTGTTCTGATATACATCAAATAAACCGGGTGGGATGATCACCTCTTGACCTCCGGAGGTTGTTCCTGCAAGCAAAAGCCTTTGTAAGACCTGAGGATTTTTGTTAGTGGTGTTTGAAGGGAGGACTTGAACCCTGACCTAGCAGAAAAAGACCCATTACTATTCCCACAAACCCTACAATGCTAAATAAAGGTTACAGTTTTTAAAGCTGGCACCCAGGGAAACTGAAGGCTACGTGTGCCTCTTCTCAGTAGACACAAACTAAGGAAAGAGAGGAAAACCTAAGGTAGAAAGAAGGAATTGCCACGAGTTTGTGAAATTGAGCTATTTTTTTCTTCCATCTTACGAAATTTGATGTGAAGTGAAATAGAATTACTTGGCTCCACTGCTGCTCCAGCCAGTTTATTTATTTTTTTAAACCTAATATGAAACCTAAGTCCAATTATAACCTCCTTCCCTGTGCTCTCCCCTCCAGCCTCCACCCAGAATAAATCACAGCCCCGGTCTTTAACAAGAATGTGAAACCACAACTCTGTTCCCCTAAACTGAAAAAACAAAAACAAAAAAAAATTAAAAAGCTGACACAAGCCAATCGAGCAGGGGGAAAAATGCTGACAAAATTAGCACAAATGGTACCAATTACCACCTCCAGCCTTTGCCAACCACTAAATCATCCATAGAAACCAACTTCACACCTCATCTTGCTGCTGGGGATGTAAATGCAAGTCCAGCATGCTAGCTGGAGTCCCAGCAACTCCAATTTTCCCCTTTCCAGGTCTAGCAAGTGGTCTGCACATTTGCTCACCGGGAAGCAACAGTCTCTCCCCTTCCAGCACGCTCCAGAAAAATGCTGATCCTCTCTTAATGCATCATTAACACTTCAGCTGG
This sequence comes from Gymnogyps californianus, assembly GCF_018139145.2. Lineage (NCBI taxonomy): Eukaryota > Metazoa > Chordata > Aves > Accipitriformes > Cathartidae > Gymnogyps > Gymnogyps californianus. The sequence continues at coordinate 166,793,473 of NC_059472.1, forward strand.
GATCCCGAAAACTTTTCCATGCAAGGGATGGTGAACCTGTGTACACACGAGGAGCTCCACATCTGTGAAGGGACTAACGGAAATCAAAGGCCCAGTGAATGGACCAAAATATAGCTGTGTGAAAGCGTGAAGGACACAGGCCAAGGAGGTTTTTAAAAGACTTCTAGTGAACTGAACTTCCACTGAGCTTGGCTGGCTGCAAATACAGATCAGAAGGACGGGCTCTGCAAAAGGCAGATGCGTCAAAGAAACTACAAGAAGTTATCAGTCAGCATCAAAGGCAATATTCAGTCTCATATGCCAGCAGCCCAGCTGCTGTCCGTCTACTGGATCAAGGCAAAGGAGAATTTTGAGGATTAATTTGATGAAAAGGGTGAAAACACTTGCAGGACAAGGAATTCAGGCACAGAGCAAACTTGCAGAGAGAATCAAAGAAATCTACAGTTACCAAATATCTTTGGTTACCAAACGTGAGCTGTTTCATAGTTTCACAGTCTCTGCCTGAGCAGTGGTCTCCCCCTTTAGTAGATGCAAAGGTCCTCTCTTGCAGAAAGAGTGAGAAATTACCCCATCTTCTCCATACACGCCAGGAGAAGGGGGCATCCATGATGGAGGTCATTTCAAAGCTGCAGGCGCGTCGTAACTTTTTAAGCCCAAGGCAAAGCATGTGTGGAGCAATGCCCATACATGTAGTTCTCTATCACATTAGGAGCAATGTTCTCAGACACCATCCAGTCTCCTGGGAATTCCCTTCTGATTGTTAATGTTGTGTGGAAGATCCTCACATCAAAAATCAGAGGGTAAGCATAAAGCCAAGGATCATGAAGATATGGTATAAAGCCAAGGATCAACAAGATAGGGTTAATAGAGCATGAGAGAAAAATGGTACTGGAAAAACAGCTGTCTGACCAGGTGGGCATTTTCCAGCTCACAGCTGAATCAAGCCAAGATGTTTTCTTGTGTGGATTTCTACAGAGGGTGCCCTTTTTTTTCTTCTCCCACATCTTTCAAATGACATGTGAAAAATGGAGGGCCTGACTGTAATGGAAATCCCTTGGCATTTTTTTTTTTTAGAAGAGGTGTTAACCCCACTGCTCTGGCAAAGTTCCAGTTTGAGCAACTTCATTCATCCTGTTAAAATCCCACACACGTTTCACGGGGATGCGGTGTGCTCCCAGGGCTGTAGATAACTCACCACTTGGAGAGCTGTCCTCACATACGATCACTCTTTGGCACCCATCGAGGGTGCATTATTTAAATTTTGCAAAGTTGGCCACAGGTCTCTTCTGTAGCTGGGGGCTAGAGACTGAGCATCGGATTTATTTTAACTAATTCAAGCTTTCTAAAAGAGAGTCCCATGGGCTGAGATTCAGTTCACCATTTCAGATCTCTCAGCTTAAAGGCTACATGGAGGTGCCCACAGGTGGTACGTCACCCAAGAGAGTCTCAAATGGCACTGAGGAACTGTGTTTTGGCAGCTGAATTACACCCTGATAATCTAAATTCCTTTTCCAGTCAATGATAAGCAAAGGTACACTCCAGTTTATCTAGGCAGAAATGTCTCGTGCCTTGATCCTCTCTCCTATCTGAGTACCATAAAGTCTCTCAGATGACATTAGCCATCAATGCTCAGGAGCTGAATCATTAATTGTCACTAATATCATTGATATTGCCACTAATTGTCACTTATATCCCATGCACAAGTAGATGTCCTGCTGACATCAAAAATTAGCTCTCTGCAACTGGAGATGAATGCCATCTGGGTCAAAGCCAGACCTTTAGGCTTCCTGCAGAGTCAGCAAGGATGGAGAGGTACTTCCAAGAGGTGTTTTGTGCACCACTTAAGGTTCCAAGTCAGATGTGTTGGCTGAAACCACCTTTGTGGGTATTTAAGCTAAGCTGGCTGACTGCACTGAAGGTGTGAAGAGCGCTCACTTGGACCACGAATGTTGCTCAGCTCTGGGGTGGTAACCATGAGGACGTGCAGCCAGAGAGTGAGCTACTCTAGCTGGACTGACAAGAGGACATCTGACCATGTCCTAAAGTACAAGAGCTGCATGATATTCCTCGCCTTTATCCTGGAGAAAAATCGCAAGATTTTATTTTCTGTTGTTGGCTCAAAGAGGGAAGAAAAAGTCAACAATTCACTGCGAGAAGGGGAATATACTGGAAGTGTTCCACTGCATTAATGTGCAAATGCTTGTTTTAACTGCTGCTTCAAAGCGGATATAGCTTTTACAGGACAAAACACCCAAAATAAGGTGGAAACGGAAGATTTTAAACTTCAGCAGAGTGAAACTTTCCATGTGCTGCCAACACATCCTCCGCGAGCACGAGAAACCCGTTTGTGGTGGCAAAACCCAGCCTTCAGTGATGGGCCACATAACTCACTCCTGCAGGGCCACACACACGTGAAGGTCACCTCCAGCCAGTGCACCTCCCCGACAGATTTCCTATTGTTTGAGGCAGCTCCATCCTTCAGTGAGGTGAGGGCTGAAGAAGAAAACCAGCGGCTGCTCCACAAGCAAAATACCACAACTTTCTTTATGACCCCCTTGGGTTTCATAACCACGGCATTTCCTCTCCCCTTCCCATACCAGCCCTGCGCCGGCCTCGGGGGACGAAGCCAAACTGTTCCTTGGGAGAATATCACAGCAGGTTGTTGAAATGAAGAAAAATAAATGCTGGCACTTTTTGTATTTTATTACTCGTTTTCTTTTCGCTTGTGTCCCGGCAAATGCTTAATTTACAGCCTGGTATGCTGCTTTCTTAGAAATTCAGTTTGGGTCTCTTTGTCAGTGAAAGAAAATGCCTGTCATTCTCCTTCTATTCAAAGATGCTGACTATTCAAAGATGTTGAGTTGCAGGTCTGCAGCCTGGACTGCCGTGGCTTCTTGAGTGAGGAAAGGAGAGAAAAGGCAATAAAACAGATGACAGCATCACTTTTTAAAGCAGTTCAGGATGGCAGTCATGTTGGTGTTAGGCAGTTGGTTGGAGACACAATATGCTGTTCAGAGCCACCTTCCACCTATGCGTGATGGGACCAAGGCTGAAGGTCCCTGTCTCCCTCTCCCAGTCAGCAGGCATGGGCAGGATTGTGCCTGACTCTTTCATAGCAAAAAAAAAATAGAGGGATATGTGAAATATTAGAAGAACACGACCTCCCGCAAGGGTCCCTGGCACATGTTAAAATTTTAATTTTCTCCTTTTCTTTGAAAGCTGACGCCTTCAAAAGCCTGGCAAGGGATGGGGGGGTGGAAAGAAATCCTTTTAAATTCTGCTTAAATGCACTCACTATCATCAATAATACAAAGCCTTGGACCCTGAGCCAAGGAACTTGTTGTGGTTTAATCCCAGCCAGCAACTAAGCACCACACAGCTGCTCGCTCACTCCTCCCCGGTGGGATGGGGAAGAGGATCAGAAGAGTAAAAGTGAGAAAGCTTGTGGGTTGAGATAAAGACAGTTTAACAGGGAAAGCAAAAGCTGCACGCGCAAGCAAAGCAAAACAAGGAATTCATTCACCACTTCCCATGGCAGGCAGGTGTTCAGCCATCTCCAGGAAAGCAGGGCTCCATCACGCCTAACGGTGACTTGGGAAGACAAACGCCATCACTCCAAACGTCCCCCTCTTCCTTCTTCTTCCCACAGCTTTATATGCTGAGCATGACGTCCTATGGTATGGAATATCCCTTTGGTCAGTTGGGGTCAGCCGTCCCGGCTGTGTCCCCTCCCAACATCTTGTGCACCCCCAGCCTCCTCGCTGGTGGGGTGGGGTGAGGAGCAGAAAAGGCCTTGACTCTGTGTAAGCGCTGCTCAGCAATAACGAAAACATCTCTGTATTATCAACCCTGTTTTCAGCACAAATCCAAAACCTAGCCCCATACCAGCTACTATGAAGAAAATTAACTCTACCCCAGCCAAAACCAGCACAGAACTGTAAGCATATTAGAAACAGCAATTACACTTCTCATGCTACTTGGAGGCAGATCTTCTGTTTCAGCTGTTCATCTGGACTTTCTAATCTGGGGATGAACTTGTGATCTTCCACCAACTTCTCTGCCTGTCACCCCCCTGCCCTGCACAAGCGCACAAACACACTCATGAAATGAGGAAATGCCATTATCCCACTTGTATAGACAGGGAATTGAGGCATCAGCGTTGGGATTTATCAGCTATCTAAATGCAACCAGCACAGCAGTCTCCAGCTGAACTCATCACGTAGGTTCCCTTTATAACTGATGGAAAGAAGCAAGTGCTGTTGGGGTTCTTCAACAAATGATGGTCATCAGCTTTACAGTGAGATGAATTGTATCCACAAACTGGATTGACTGTGGTGTCCATGGTCTATCGGGTAACCTAGGGTGACGGATGCAGATAGAGGTGTCTCCATGGTAAGCTCCTACACTCAAGCCAAGGAACCCAGGGAGCTTCTAACCTACTCGTTTTCACTCAGTGGCGGACCATGTGCAATTAAAGGACATGGCATCTGTGCTCCGCTGACAAAGGCCCTGTTGCAGACTGCTTCTGGAGCAGACAGGCCATCCTGCAGGAAAACTTTCTGCTTTTCCTGAGATGCACGCACCCAGCCTGGGGCTGAAGCCGTGCAAGCTCCCTTCCACGAGTGGCATCTGACAGGAGCCTGAGTGCACCTGCATGGACCCAGGAGAAGGTGCTGAGCTTGCTTCAGCTCTCTGCATGCCCAAAGGCGTAGGGAAATGAGGACAATGAAGGGTCAGTTCCTGAAGTGTGATTGAAAGTACAAGTCCCTTCCCCTTTCTTTATGCCCGTGGTCCCACAGTAACCTAGACTCGCTTATGTACGTGGTTACAGGCTCCTGCAGGTGGGATTACTGCTGAGTCGAGCCAGGGTGGTGGAGTATAACATCTTTCAAATCCTGGTTTGTATCCCAACCCCCAGGGCTTATTTCACTTCGGACCATTTACACAAAAGGAAACTGAGGTGTGGAAGAGTTCAGTCAAATACCTATCTCCCACACCAGCCAAGACATCCACCTCTGTAAAACTCATCCTAGCCTTGAGATCCCATTGGTTCCCCCAAAACAGCATATTTCTAGCTGTCTGGTTTGTCAGCAGTCTGGAGGGTCACCTCATGCCAACAGCTCTCTACAAGACCTCTTCAGCAGTCTCCAAAGCAGCTGGTCTACATTTCCTCATGGCCCCATGCACCTGACATTGCCCTGCCAAAGGCCAGCCACTCTGAGCAACATAGAGCAGAGCTCTCCACAGCCCCCTCTTTGCCAAGGAGCTCTGACTACTTGCCAAACGCATGATCAGCAAATGCTTATCCAGCATCCACTGCAGCCTCGTTGATTTCTGTGTAATTGCATTGACCTAAATTTCATTCCCTTTAAAAAAAAATCTCTTTGGGAACATCGTCCCATCCCCAAACATTTCTGGGGGCTGCCGTACACCCAGGTGCATTCTGCAAGAGAAGAGCTGGTAGCCCAGAGCAGACCTGGGTGGCGTAAAAACTGGGACAAGAGGAGAAAGAATGGGACACTGACCAGGAGGGTGAAGGGCAAGATAAATAGTGAAGAGGATTTTACTGCCAGAGTGGGAGAAATAAGGGCACTGGGATAGCAGATGTCCTTACAGCAAGTGCAGCTTCCAGTTTTACCCACGAGGAGAGGCTGAAAGGCCAAAGTTTCAGTGGTCTGGAAAGAACCACGTGCCCTCCTGGGACATTGCCTTTGGTGCTGTGTCCAGCTGGCCAGGGAAAGCAGCTAGCATTTTCAGAAGGAAAACTAACCACACCAGGCTCCTGTATCTCCCAAAATGAGCAAAAAGATCTTTGTTCAAAGGCAACAATGGTCATATTTACAATTCAGCAGCTTTAGACAGTGATGTCTTCAGCACAGCACTGAGTTTCAGGGAGTAGCTTGAGACCCTTCCATTGCATGGGGTTTGATTTTTCACCTAGTTACCTTGTACAATGAAACAAAACACTTTCAGAAACTGGAGGGGCATGGACTTTCTGCTATCCTCCCAAAACACTACTGGTTAATGTGTTTGCTTCTGATGAAGAGAACAAATCTGTAAATTAGTGGCACAGAAGGAGGGCAAATTTGCAAATTAGCATGTCAGAATGCAGTTTCCTTTCCTGGAGTTCAGCCAATGCTAACAATTAAACCTCAGTGTAAGGTGTGTCCTGTGATGTGTTATAATTACAGAAGGCCACTTGCTCCACAGTCTCATCTGTACAGAAAAAAAAGATACAGAAAAGAGGCTGTTTTGTGGCTGTACCCATAGCTGGCTGCAAGGTTGCTGCAGCCATTAGGGGAGCCCATGGCAAGGGGCTTTCTCAGGATGTGGCTGCACCAGGATGGGGCTGGAGGGAAGATTCCTGGGTGAGAGAAGCCTGGGACCGCTGAGTCCATCTTGCTGTTGGTAGGGGCCTATGACAAGCACCGTGGGGCCAGTGATGCTGTTCTCGATCAGCTCATTTGTGCCTTCTCCCACAGATCCTTCCAGTCCCACCATCCTTCCCATCTATCCTGCATGCCTACATTTACAGGCAGGTCACATTTATATGGTCCCTACTGCACTACCTCTAATGTAACCCATGTTTCTCCATACCCAGGCTACATCCTGTACCTAACCTCCCTTCCTACCATTCCCTCCATACCCATCCCCAGCCTACCTCCTTCATTTCCCTCCTTTTACATACTCCCACTGCCTCAAATCCCTGCCTCCATTGCTTTCTCCTTCCTACCCATCTTTCTGAGCAAGGACCTCAACCCCGTGCAGTCAGACTGGGTGGTCAGAATGGCTCCTTCCAGGCTGAAAGCTTGTTAGAGTAGGGTTTGTCTCACCTACCTTTAGAGCTTCCAGAGGAAACATCTACATTCAAGGTGGTCATCCGAGGCTGTCTTGCAGCCATAGGGTGTTTTTAAGATGAGACTCCTCCAATACATTTGAAGATGAAGAAAATTCTTCTTTTCATTGCTCTGTAGAGTGAACAAAACTGGAAAAGACCCCCCCCCACCTCCAGACCTCTCATGTATCCTACATTTCCCTCATGGATTCCCATTGGGTGACAGAGTCATTCTGCAACAGGCAGGAATACATCAAGTAAAAGCCTGGCCTGGGACCTTATCCTGGATTTGATATGAATTTTCTAATCAGTTGCAGGAGAGAAGGGTTTTCACTCTAGGAAAATCTTCCTCCCCAGTGCTAAAACTGTGCTGCAGTGGATTTATACAAGGAGAGCCGAGAGCAATGGGATGGAGGGTCCCTCTAGGAACGTTTAATTGGGAGGAAGGTCTCATTAAAATCTTTCCATACCTGCACTGGTGCCGAGCTGGTGCCCACTCCCACACACTGACAGGCACGACTCTGTTTTGTGTCTTCCCCTTCCCTCCTCCCTTCTGCCAACAAGGACAAGTCTAAGAGGGCTTTGGAGGTACTCCATGATGTCAGGAAGGGACAGAAAAAGCCATTTTCCCCAGCAATGGTGAAATTCCTATTAAAACTACTCCCCACAGAAGTCCTCCAGGGAGCTGGAGTCTGGAGAGAGGGAGGTCCCCTGCAATGATCAAAATTTGCTCCAAAGGTTTGCTGTCAGCCCCCATACATAAATGTGCAAGCTCAGCACCAGGAAGTTTATCCTGTCTATATAACATTTAGATGCATCTTGATGTATAGGATAGGGGCATTACCACTGCGGCCACTGAGAAAGACCACATTTTTTCATTTGGGAGTCATCATCTTCTGTAAAAGGAGGCAGTGTAGAGCAAAACACTCAACCGATTTCCCTGTGTGACCCAAGACAAGTGGATGGACACACAGGAAAGTGGGAAAAAAAAAATCCAGCCATCATTCTGCTTTCCACAAAACAACAATATTGCTGAATTCCAGCACTTCTCTCGGATAAAAATCTCCAAATCTAGAAATTTTCTGCAAAATTAAAACCTGCTTCCAGAGGACTTCATACAGCCAGCAGCGCTACAGACTCTGAGGACAGGTTTGCAAAGACAAAGAGCAAAGACAGCCCATTCATCGGCAAACTTACTTTGCAGGAAAATCAGTCAAAACTGATGCTTCAGCAAAGCTGGAGGAAGAGCTGTGTCGCCCAAATTTTGCTGACCAGCTTTTGTAACAAGTACAGCTCAAATTGAATGGCTGCTACTGAATCCTCTTCATGCTTCAGTGAAAAAGATCTACACGCAAGCAATTACCAGCCAACTTGGCTGAACAAAACAAGGACCTGCAAGAAAATTATTTACAGGCAGGAAGGGCAGCAAAATTTGCCTGTAAATTATTCCTGAGCCCTACTTTATCTCTTCTTAATGTTTTTCCTGATGCTTGTCAGTTCACTAAATTTACCAAAAATCCACACAAAAATAGGCTGCTTCCAGATGGGCCTCAGGAATTCCCACCTAGCTGTTTCGCAGTGACACAACTCGCTCAAGGACATCAGTTGTCCAAACTGGGCAGAGCACTGGTTCAAGGACTGTCCCACAACTATCCTGTTTAAGTCTTATCGCAGACCCTGGCACAGTTTTTGCCCAAGCTATCAAGCACAGAATTGCACAGGCTAAGGACTGTCCCCATTTGAGAGTGGGGATGAGGCTGTCCTGTTTCATGGGAGGGAAGATGTTATCATGGAATCATAGAATCACAGAATGGTTTGGGTTGGAAGGGACCTTTAAAGGTCATTGAGTCCAACTTCCTTGCCTTGAGCAGGGACACCTTCAACTCGATCAGGTTGCTCAGAGCCCCGGCCAGCCTGACCTTGAATGTCTCCAGGGATGGGGCATCTACCACCTCCCTGGGCAACCTGTGCCAGTGCCTCACCACCCTCACAGTAAAGAATTTCTTTCTGATGTCTAATCTAAATCTCCCCTCTTTCAGTTTAAAGCCATTACTCCTTGTCCTATCACCACGCTCCCTGATGCAGAGTCCCTCCCCATCTTTCCTGTAGGCCCCCTTTAAGTACCAGAAGGCCGCTATAAGGTCTCCCCGGAGTCGTGTCTTCTCCAGGCTGAACAGCCCCAACTCTCTCAGCCTTTCCTCATCAGGGAGGTGCTCCAGCCCTCGGATCATCTTCGTGGCCTCCTCTGGACCCGCTCCAACAGGTCCATGTCTTTCCTGTGCTGAGGACCCCAGAGCTGGACGCAGTACTGCAGGGAGGGTCTCACCAGAGCGGAGCAGAGGGGCAGAATCCCCTCCCTCGACCTGCTGGCCACGCTGCTGGTGATGCAGCCCAGGATGCGATTGGCTTTCTGGGCTGCGAGCGCACATTGCTTGCTCATATTCAGTTTTTCATCCACTAATACCCCCAAGTCCTTCTCGGCAGGGCTGCAGGGCGGTTGGCTGTTTGAATATGAATTACACTGTGCTACTAACTGCAGGGCCATGAATAGGACCTGTTTAGTTTCCAGTATAGATACAGCTGTCATGCACATATTTAAGCACACTTAAGAGCCTGGACTAGAGGATTTCTCAAGGCCCGCTTGTAAAAGCCTGGACTAGATGATTTCTCAAGGCCCACTTGAATCGCATTCCTATAATTTTACTGTGGACTTTTCTCGTCAGCAGCCTGCCCCCTGTCATCAGAGTAGATTAGTCAGCTCAGTGTCCCGTCAATCAAGTAGCCACAAACAACTCGTATAATTGCTACACGCTGATGCAGCTTAGGTGAAAATACCCTTTGAGACATTCAGCATCCTCCAGCCAGCCTGTTGTGGCTTTTTTCTCCTATAATGGACCTTATTAAGTCAATTCATTATGTTAGAAATGATGGAGCTCTCCCACAATCAGTATTTCATAGGAATTGAGCCTTCTCCACGTAATCCGCAAGAGTTCTTTTATCTCAGAGATGAAGAACAGAGCTACTTGGAAAAAGAGATTGCAATTAGGACTATGTTATTTGCAAGAAAACTGGCACCCAACTGGGCTAGCTTAATAATAAAATAAACTAAGATAGATGCAAATAGAAACATGAGGAATCAAACTCCCTCTTTTCAGCATGGAAGCCCAGAGCCTTATGGCCAACTGCCTCATTAACTGTCCATAGCCAGAACACATATTCTTGGCTAATCCTAGGTTGCTACATATCTCTATTCTTGAGCTGCTATTTCCACTGAACAAAACCAGGACTGTGTCATTTATAAGCCCTCAGGGTATTTGCAGTCCAGCAGTTGCTGTGAGAAGCTTGAAACAGGTCAGCTGAAATGTCTGCTGCATCTTATTTTGCATCTGTGCTATACTTTGAGATTTATTGTGAAAACACTGCTTTCAGCAGAGTTGACTCAGCTTCTCCAGATGCAGTGACTTAATAGCTTATCGTTGCTCAACAAATCCTAACTCTCCGGTGTTGTTGGGGATCTGAACTTCTTAGATTCGTAGAGTAATACAGGCTGGAAGGGATCTGTGGATACCTCTGGTCCAACCTCTGCCCAAAATAGAGCAGGTTGCTCAGGACTTTGAAGCTGAGTGTTGAATATCTCCAAGGAAGGAGATCCCAGAAAACTCTCCAGGTGCCTGTTTCAGTATTTGACCACTATTGGTGTAAAATATTTTCCCAATATCTAATCTGAATTTTCCTTCTTGAAACTTGAGTCCATGGCTCCTTGTCCATCTACTATATCCTTCCCAGAAGAGTCTGGCTCTCTCTCTACACCATCAAGTAATTGTTAGGACACAAGCATCTCTATTCTATGTCTTCTCTTCTCCAGGCAGAACAAACCCAGGTCCCTCAGCCCCTCCTCATATATCCAGTGCACCAGCCCTCCAACCATCCTGGTAGCCCTTCACTGGGTTTGCTCTAGTACATTCATGTCTTTCTTGTACTGGGGAGCCCCAAACTGGGCAGTGCTCCAAATGTGGTCTCACAAGTGCCAAACAGGGGAAGGATCACTTCCCTGCAGTTGCTGGATGCAGTCTTCCTGGTGCAGCACAGTATGGGGTTAACCTTCTTTGCCCCAAGGGCACTGCTGACCCACATTCACCTTCTTTTCCACCAGGACCCCCTTGTTCTTTTCCATAAATCTCTTTTCCAGCTCACCTAGCATCCAGTTTGTGCTTTTTGGTATTACAAATAGTATAATCACTTATTCCATTTTTTTTCTCAGAAATCTTAGTTAAATTGACTCATGAATAATTCCTTCATTCATCTTTCTCTCCCTTTTTAAAGATAAGTACAGCATTACAGTTTTTCCTATCTTCAAGTACCTCATCCGTCTTCCATGTGCTCACTAGAACAGTCATTACAAGCTCTGCAATTCCACTGTCTGCCTCTTAAAATATTTAAGGATGAAGCGAGGGCAGCCAATTTGAAATTCTCTCATGCGTTTGAGTGTTGAAACTGGCTCCTTCCCTATTCTAGACTGGGATCTCACCCCCTTATCCCTGGCATTAACACTGCTCTCTGGTCACAGCCGATATTTTTAGGGCAGGCTGCACAAAAAGGGCATTTCAGCCTTCTCAGCAACATCCATCAATCTCTCTTCTGTACCACTGGATAAAGAACCAGCTGTCTCTCAGATCTTCGCTTTATTATGGCAGAACATACAGAACCATAAAAGCAACTACAAAAATGAATATGTTTGTGGTATTCCTTTGGGGCAGACACATGTCCCTTGACTTCATGAGGTGTCCTGCTTTCTGAATTCGTCCCTATGTGTTCACACAACACTCGCTGGAGGGTTGTTCTCAGCCAGTGCTGCACCAAACACTTGTGGTTGAAAGAGGTAGCACTCCCAGTCTCCATGACAGATGGAACACAGATTTAAAGTATCCAGATTTAAAGTACCAAGCCTTCACTGAATTCTTTTTTTTGTTTTCTTCCCCCTCCCTCTTCCCCAGAGTGGAGATATAATTTAATAACCCAGTATGTAGTTAGTAACACAGCTAAGGAGATTTGGGGTATACAAGCTGCATCAGGGCCACGTTCCCTTGAGCAGAGCTCCTACCATCCCTTTCAAGTCCAATTGCTTCACCCCCACCTTGGTTATTCACACAGCTTTGGAAATTCCCATGGCTCTGGTCACCAAATTGCATGACTCAGCAGAAAGCTTCTGGAGCAGGTCCCACCATTCTGTTTGTCCGTGCATTGCAAAGGTCCCCATGCTGGCAGTGAGCAGTAAGTCGTCACTCCTGAATTTATTCTCGGTCTGCCTGCTAGTGGGGAAAGAGCCCGGCATGCCCATGTGTACACAGGCACAACTGAAATACATGGGACAACGAGGTGCTCAGAAAAGTCCTTTCTGAAAGCAGAGGAACCTCAGAGGAGCAAGCTAGCAGCACGTCCACCCCAAGGCAGCACAGCGAGGCGCCAACCTGCGACATGACAGAGCTTCTACGGTGAACCTCAGCAGAGATAAACATGTAGGCATAGCCCCCACGCTTTCCACAACAACACCCTTCATAAGAAAGAGACATCCTTGCAGTCAAAATTCATTATCCTGCCAACCTCACCACACACCAACTGCCACGCGGGAACAGGCTTCTTCTTCAGCCAATTACTTCTAATTGCAATGTTCCTGGTTCTGCTTCTCACTCTAAGTTGCCCTAATACAGATGCATGGAGTGAGATAGAGATGTTTTTCATCACATTTCTATGCACGTGCAAAGGTTAGGACATCTCCGTGCACAAAGATGTTCAGCAGCCTCCGAGGGGCTGTTGGGAGGTTTCCAGAACCCAACAAGTAAGCTGGGTCTGTGACTGAAGACTTCTCTTCTGCCAGAGCTTGATTGTTGAAAAAAGGACTCATTTTAAAGTTAAAGGGATCACTAAAACTCAACTGCTCGAGCAAGATGAGAAAATTGAGCTAATGGTTTTGGTGCTTAATAAGCTATTTTTCTCCTCTTACGAACAAGAATTCATCATTTCAGAAAAAGTCAGTATTTCTATCAGAAAGAAAAAACATCCTTCTCCTGCAACAAATCTGGCTCAGGGGTTGGGATTCCCAAATCTTACTGGACGAGCTGCTAATGCTTTGGTGTGAGTGTGGGCCAGCCTCTCCTTTCTTTACATCAGCCTACACAACTCTTGATCTAGGAATGAGATTTTTTTCTCTCTCCTCACCTTCCCAACTGGCTATCATAAACCAGAAGCCTGAGCCAACCTGTTTGTGCTCCTCTAAATGTGCTTGTGCTTGTCCTCTTCTTTTCCTTGAAACCTGTTTCTCAGATGGCCTTGCAAAAGATGTGCTGGGGTGCCCAGCTCTCAGGGTGCTGGGCCTGGTGTACAGGATGCAAAATATGATTGCTTTCCAAAATCAAATGTACAGCAGCCTTACGGTTGCTCTACAGCATGTCACACTGAATGCATTTACCAGACGTACATCTAGTGCCATCTAACATACCTTAGTATGTCCTCTTTGTCCTCCAGCCACCCGTATAAAAGGGCATAGATCTCACACAAGTCCTGTGTCATATTTGCTGAGCCCATATGGATGTGTAAGATACCTCAGGGCATCTTAAATTGCCTCCTGTTGCCCTTGTGTGGACAACAGAAGTGAGCCCTGAAGCTCTGCTAGCAAGAGACCTCTTGCTGTCTACTAGCAATGGGAGGCTAGCTTCTCTGTGGTGTCTGAAGCAGGAGCTGAAACCCACCCTATATGACTGCTAATCTCCGTGGTCTGTTTACCCCTGTTCACTATTGTTAAATATGCTACAGGTCAGATATACAGTCTGGTGACTTCTGACTTGCAATGGTTTGCACCCAGAGTCCTCCCTCACCACTGCATTGACTTTAATTGCTTTAGAATAGGCTACATTCACTCAATTAGAGATTTATCTACTTTCACGCCACTGTGACTAAGCACAGAAATCGGTCTACTGCTTCCACTGTTGCTCAGACGATGCATACTCCTAATAAGACTAGTCACCGAGAGTTTTGACACAGAACCAGGGAGGGCATAGTCAAATTTGATGTTATTTACTGTGAAAGGAAAACAATTTCATGCAGCTCCAATTAAGCTGTCACAGTCGTGGGAAAAGGGAGTCACATGTTCTGCTCCAAGTCAGAGACAAAATCTTCAAGCACTGTCATCAGCAACAGAGTGAACTGGGAATCATTTTTCCCTCCCGCTGGCTCTTCTTTGATGCTTCTGTGAGACGGCAGCGTGGAAGCCTGGTGGAAACCTCGCTGCTTGCTGCAGATGGTAAATCAGATATCTTAAAATTGCAACTGGAGTTGCAAATTTGGGATAGCCAGTCTCCTGACTGCATATTGATTGTGTCAAATTGCATTTGTCACTCTCTAATATCCCAGGATTATTTCTTTCCAGGCTTGAGCTGGCTGCTTTATCAGCCACTGCAGACAACGCATTAGCTAGTTTTAACTGCAGTTGCTTTCAGTTTGGGAATTTCCTTCTGTGAGGGGTAATGAAAACATATTTATAGTAACGGAGTGTCAGATGGTACTACCAGGCTCATGTCTTCAGAAGAGTAAGTCCACTTTACCCTGTGGAGATCTATTCTTCCTTAGGGTATTGTCAGTACTTTTCTCCCCTTCAGTTAAAATATCAAGAATCGTGAATTCCAGCTTGACTACCCTTCCCCGTCAGTGATGTCTTTCCTTTCAGTGGTGTGATTGTGACCATTAGGACAGCGAGGCGTTGGAAAAGGGTGCCCAGAGGGGTTGTGCAGTCTCCATCCCCGGAGGTTTTCAGGACCCAACTGGACAAAGCCCTGAGCAACCTGGTCTGACCTCAGAGCTGACCTGCATTGAGCAGGAGGTTAGACTACAGACCTCCATTCTGAAGTCCTTTCCAGCCTGAATTATTCTGTGATCCCTATGCCCTTGTTTTGTGAATGCTGTCCTGGAGCAACCTCCATCCAATCACCTCTCCCAGCATCCCCTGACCTCCCTTTCCCCTTTCTCTCCCCCATGCAAAAGTAGCACACCTGAAGGGCCAGTGCCACATTCCCTTACAAGGGCTAGTATGTGAGGAGAAAGAGCCTTAGTGCCTGCCCTGGAGAATTCTCCCTTTTGTTCACACATTAAAGGTGACATTTTTTTCCCAAATGGCCAGGATTCAAGACCTTTCTGAAGCAGGCAACGGGCAAGTGGAACCAGACTGGGCTCTCCTGCAGGAGGAGAAAGTAGGCACTCTCCTGAGGTCCCTCCTGTCCCAGTGATTATCTTCCACTCAAGCACAGGCTTAATTTTAAGCACATAGGGAGCTTCAAAGCAAGGACATTTTCCTAATGCCTCGCTTTTACTGCAACATCAGTAAGAGACCAATAACTGAAATTGCTCAGCAGCCACCGGGTCAGCTCATCAGCTGTTTATGGGGCTGGCTGTGAAATCTTTAACAGTCAGATCGATCAGCCAGGGTAGCATCGACCTGCAGAATCAGCATCTCGCACGCCATCGCTCTGCACCCGAGCGGAACAATAGCAGGAGAGTTTCTGGGTGGTCCCTCCTATAGGACACAGTAACCGATAGGAGGAAAAGCTGCCAAGCTTTGGGAAAGCACAGACCCTGCAGGAAGCTGTTGAAGCCTCTGTGGTGAATACACATGCCAGCTGAATTTATGTCCTGGGTGGATGGGATTTATTACAACAGTGGTACTGATTAGGTTCAGAAAAAGACACTGGTGCAACTCACATGCCTCCTTCATGGAGGAAGGGAAGGACCAACACGCCACACTCCACGGCCAGTATCCCAGGGAAATTTCTCATGGGCAGTGGGATAAGGAGCTTGAAGTGAATGAAAAACTGTGAAGCACACCTTGGATTGCAGCTCTTCACCCTCCCCTTCACAGTCTGTCCCTGGAGCTGTCTTAAACCTCAGCAACGTCCCACAAGGTCTACACATGAGGTGGGGTTTCCATAGCTCCATCACCATCTCGTCTCACTGCTGATGGTGATAAACCATCTCTCTCTAGTGATGAAGAGGTTATTGCAGGGACTTGCCAGTGGCAAAGTTAACAGATCATGCAGAGCCAGGGTGCTGGAATACCTTCCCATTCCTGTGCTGTGCCGTGCTACCTGGCTTCTGCACAGGCAATGGGCAAGCTGCAGCCACATCAGAGAGGCTGCAGCCACATCAGAGCTAACCACAAGCCAGACCACTCACAGCGTACTGTCACACCGGGTTTTTGATGTGTGTTCCTCTCCATTCTGGCATTCCTTGTCTGAAATAGTGATGAATTTGGACTTGCCTGATGTTCAGAGTTTCCCAGGACTCAGCTCTTCTGCAGCAGGGTGGCCCTGGGAACCCTCCACACTAGGAACATCACATCCTATTTTGTACCATCTTACCTGTTATGTGCCTGTTCACGCTGCCAGCTACATGCTGGTCCAAGCTGGACATCTCTCTTGATGTACCTGCCCCATACCTAGGGCCCAAAGGCCAGCTAAGCCCGTGCTGCAGAGCTCATGAGGCACTTGCAAGAGGAACAGCAGCAGCAGTCACTAAAGCCTCTTTCAACCCATCCAGCTGCATCCACCCTGTGCCCTGTGATGCTCATCACGGTACTATCTGGAGCTATTTGTTCATCCTGCACTCTGTGCTTCATGTCTTCCCCCCAGTGAGCTGTCACTCTCAGGCTGCCTCCGAAACAAGGCTGTGAAGCAAGAGGAACCCAGCTTTGCCCTCGCAGCTTCCTTCTGCTTTGATGTTTATTTTACTTATTTGCCTTTAGCATCACATCATCTGACAACGAGCAACGTATAGCCTGTCATCGGAGGGAGAGGGGAGATCACTCAATACCCTCTTCTTTCGTTTCACTCCGACTGAAAGCCACCCATGTGGATTTTAAGACTCTGCTAATTTCCCTTCAGCTCTGCAAGCTATCAGTCGCCTATGCCCATATGAATATTGTTCTCTCTCTCAAAGAGGGAAATAATTGAAACTGAGGAAAAAAAAAAAGAAAGAAAGACCGAAGGGAGAACTACACAGTCTCAAAGGGATTCACTCGAAAACAGGCATCCCCCTCCAGGGCTTGGACTCCGTCCCAGACACGAGAGCAGGCACTGGAAGCCTACCACCCAACAGGACAGTGGCCTGGGTTTTGCAGCACCCTAGGAGGGACGTCCTGACTCTTGGACTGGTGAGCTTTGTTCTGAGATCCCAGGCTGCATCCCGAGGCACGGGAAGGGGGAAGACACAGGATGCTGGGGAAGCAACCAGATTTTAAGCCAGGGAAAGGAAGAGAAGTGGGAAGCTCTGTGTTCCCTAATGTAGGAGGCTCAAAGAGTCCCTATCAAAGACTGCACAGCCACAACCTCAGATGTTCATTAACATACTCTGCTAAATCATCAGCATATGCTAACTGCCAGTAAAAGCACACGACATGCTATGCGCCGGGAAAATAGATGGGCTGCTCAACAGCTTCTTTTGCCTCATCTTCCTCCAAGCCCACAGATACAGCAATGATGTTGGGATATCTCATCGCCGTATGATCTTCCCCCAAGGCAGTCTGCTCTGTTTCGTCACTCCATTTGCTGCTTCCTCCATTGACTGGCCAACAGCCTGTGCCTCAGTCTTCATCAGCCAGTGCTCCAGTCACACTGCCCAAGTCGCAGAAGGCAAAGGTGGGGACTGGGAGAATGGAGAACTGCCCACCATAGGAGAAGATGAGGTTCAAGACCGTCTAAGGAACCTGAAGGTGCACAAGTCCATGGGACCTGACGAGATGCATCCATGGGTCCTGAGGGAACTGGCGGATGAAGTTGCTAAGCCACTATCCATCATATTTGAGAAGTCATGGCAGTCCGGGGAAGTTCCCACTGACTGGAAAAGGGGAAATATAACCCCCATTTTTAAAAACGGAAAAAAGGAAGACCCGGGGAACTACAGGTCGGTCAGTCTCATCTCTGTGCCCAGCAAGATCATGGAGTGGATCATCCTGGAAACTATGCTAGGGCACATGGAAAATAAGGAGGTGATTGGTGACAGCCAACATGGCTTCACTAAGGGCAAATGATGCCTGACAAATTTGGTGGCCTTTTACAATGGGATTACAGTGTTGGTGCATAAGGGAAGCGCAACCGACGTCATCTACCTGGACTCGTGCAAAGCATTTGACACTGTCCTGCACGACATCCTTGTCTCTAAATTGGAGAGACATGGATTTGACGGATGGACCACTCGGTGGATAATGAATTGGCTAGATGGTCGCACTCAAAGAGTTGCGGTCAACGGCTCGATGTCCAAGTGGAGAGCAGTGACAAGTGGCATTCCTCAGGGGTCGGTATTGGGACCGGTGCTGTTTAACATCTTTGTCAGCGACATGGACAGTGGGATTGAGTGCACCCTCAGCAAGCTTGCTGACGACACCAAGCTATGTGATGTGGTCGATACGCTGGAGGGAAGGGATGTCATCCAGAGGGACCTTGACAGGCTTGAGAGGTGGGCCCTTGCGAACCTCTTGAAGTTCAACGAGGCCAAGTGCAAGGTCCTGCACATGGGTTGCGGCAATCCCAAACACAAATACAGGCTGGGCGATGAGCAGATTGAGAGCAGCCCTGCGGAGAAGGACTTGGGGGTATTAGTGGATGAAAAACTGAACATGAGCAAGCAATGTGCGCTCACAGCCCAGAAAGCCAATCGCATCCTGGGCTGCATTAAAAGAAGTGTGGCTAGCAGGTTGAGGGAGGTGATTCTCCCCCTCTGCTGTCATGAGACACCACCTGGAGTACTGTGCTCAGCTCTGGGGCCCCCAGCAAAAGAAAGACATGGACCTGCTCGAGCAGGTCCAGAGGAGGGCCATGAAGATGATCAGGGGGCTGGAGCACCTCCACGATGAGGAAAGGCTGGGAGAGTTGGGGCTGTTCAGCCTGGAGAAGAGAACGACTCTGGGGAGACCTTATAACTGCCTTCCAGTACTTAAAGGGGGCCTACAGGAAAGCTGGGGAGGGACTCTGCATCAGGGAGTGTAGTGATAAGACGAGGGGTAACAGTTTTAAACTGAAAGAGGGTAGATTTAGATTAGATATTAGGAAGAAATTCTTTATTGTGAGGGCGGTGAGGCACTGGCACAGGTTGCCCAGAGAAGCTGTGGATGCCCCCTCCCTGGAAGTGTTCAAGGCCAGGTTGGATGGGGCTTGAGCAACCTGCTCTAGTGGAAGGTGTCCCTGCCCATGGCCAGGGGGTCGGAACTAGATGATCTTTAAGGTCCCTTCCAACCCAAACCATTCCATGATTCTATGGCTTGGAAGTACTTCTTCAACCCTAGGTGGACTTCTGTGGAGCTCCAACAATAGACACAACCTGTTTCTACCTGCTTGTGGCAATCCCAGCACCTATTGTCCAGGCAGGAGTTTCTGCTACGACCAAAGGGATGAGCAAATATCTGGTAATGACCACACTTGTTGTTGGTGGAGCATCATGCCTATGTGTCCTGTGTGGCCACACAAGACTCCCCTCACCCAGAACATGCTACCCATCCAGAAGGCAGGGGCTGGTACTCACCCAGAACATCATCCCTTATCCTGAAAGACTTAGAAATTGGGATTTGCCTCTTCTGCCTTTAAGGGAGGGATGTTATTGTCTAAATAGGTGCATAGTGCCAGCTGTGACACATTGGGGTGTTTGCAACATCTACATGGGCCTTGGACCCTGAGCCAAGGAACTCGTTGTGGTTTAATCCCAGCCAGCAACTAAGCACCACACAGCAGCTCGCTCACTCCTCCCCGGTGGGATGGGGAAGAGGATCGGAAGAGTAAAAGTGAGAAAGCTTGTGGGTTGAGATAAAGACAGTTTAACAGGGAAAGCAAAAGCCACGCATGCAAGCAAAGCAAAACAAGGAATTCATTCACCACTCCCATCGGCAGGCAGGTGTTCAGCCAGCTCCAGGAAAGCAGGGCTCCATCACGCCTAACGGTGACTTGGGAAGACAAACGCCATCACTCCAAACGTCCCCCTCTTCCTTCTTCTTCCCACAGCTTTATATGCTGAGCATGACATCATATGGTATGGAATATCCCTTTGGTCAGTTGGGGTCAGCCGTCCCGGCTGTGTCCCCTCCCAGCTTCTTGTGCACCCCCAGCCTCCTCGCTGGTGGGGTGGGGTGAGGAGCAGAAAAGGCCTTCACTCTGTGTAAGCGCTGCTCAGCAATAACGAAAACATCTCTGTATTATCAACACTGTTTTCAGCACAAATCCAAAACATAGCCCCATACCAGCTACTATGAAGAAAATTAACTCTACCCCAGCCAAAATCAGCACAAGGATGAAGAATACATGGGTTTTTTCAGGATTGTGATTGGGAAAGGATAGGAGAAGGGGAGGGTTAAAATGCTGTTTGTTTGGGGTTTTGTTTCTGTCACCAGAAATTCTGAATTTAGGTCAACATGAGCCCCTTTTCCAGCTGAAAACTTGTTTGCAGCCTGAGGAGCTCTTGAGCAGAGCGAGCAGCTCATGTAGCCTGGTCCATCTGGTATTTTATCATGGCTGAAGTCAATGGCTGGCATATCTGGTGCTAAGACAGAAAAGCCTGTTCCCAGGAATGTGCATGAAGAGATTTTTGTTCCTTGTAATAAAAATTAAAAAAAAAAAACAAACCTCCGAAACTTCTCAAATGTCAGCTCCACGGTAGAGGCTGCTGTACCACCATAAAACAGAGCAGGCTTCTCAGGAGACGGAAAACAATTAAAAGCAGGAGAAGTATATTTTACTCTCTCCTGCCAAAGGAAAATAACTTCAGCCTACAACAGATTTATTTTGGCAAACTGTTGCACAGGAAAAAAAAAAAGAAAAAAGAAAGAGAAGAAGTGGGATGATACACAGAGAAGACTTAAGTGTTTCTGAACAGTTTTGCTTTCACCTTAGCCATTGCCTTCATGAGGCTGGAAACTTGGGGTGCATCTCCCTTTATCTTCTACTCCCCAGACTGAGGAGTCCCAAACTAATTTAGTCTCTCTTCATGGAGAAATGCATCCATCCTCTTGATCACTGTAGCTCTCTTCCTTGCTCTTCTTCTTGCTCCACTGCACGTAGGTATGCTTTGGTCCACCTGTAGAGACCAGAACCGTGCACAGTAGCAGTGGCAGGACATCTCATAGCAGTAATTGAGGACATATAATCCACCTTCTACCTTATATTCCTCTCTCATCTGTCTAACATGGTCATGAAAGCCTCCAGTGATGGAGGTTTCTCTGTTTCCCTAGCTAGTCAGTTTAAGGTTTCATCTATTTATTGCTGTGAAGTCTTTCCTAGAGGCTGCGTGACCTCTTCTCCGCTGCAGCTTTGGACCATCGCTTACAAGCAGACATGAGTAACAATTCATTCCTTCCATCTCTGCAGCTGCCTCCTAGGTGTTTGAAGACCATTTCCATGTCTCATTCCCATGTCATCCTTTCTATACAAACTAGCCCTTCAGCTTTTACTCCTGCTTCAAGTTTTCTCTTTGGGATCTTTCCTGGAGCAGGATGCTTCACAACTTTGCAGAACTGTGGATTCCATGTATTGCCATATATTCCATATATTCTGTGTAGTTTTGCATTTTAAGTGTTCACTTGCCCCACGATGAAAATGGACTAAAATTACAGTAATCCAAATAAATAATCTTACCCCACATTTTCCAGAATAGTAGTGATTGATACGGTGCAGTGAAGAAATCAGAGACATAGGGCCAACAGGCAGGAGGAAAAGTAACTCCATTAACCAGCTAGTTCAGCCTCGGGTGCCAGGCTCAGAGCAGGGATTTTCATAGCTGCAGGCTCCATACCGCCACTGGAAAACTATGGTCCCAGTCCCCTCAGTGACCCAGTGTGCAGAAAACACCATGTCACCTCACCCCATCACCTGAAGAACAGAGACAGCCAAACACATCAGCCCAGCTGAGAGAGAATAGCTTTGCTGATTAGACCACAGGACTAGGAAAATGGCAGAGGCTAATGATTTATTGTTATTTCAGCATCTGCTGTCTTCAGAAAGAAAATAACCCACTTCTTCCCTTTCATCATCGGACTTTGGGAGTGTTTTCCCATCGCCTCCCTGCTGAGTCTCCCTCCGCTCCTGAGGAATCCACAACAGTACTAGTTTATTTTGTTTCAAGCTGTTTTAAGGCTAGGAGCTTTCTGACGCATTTAATTTTTTATCTTGTAAATAAGGCACTTGGTAGCAAGAAAAGATCTGCAGCAGCCCATTTAAAAACAAGCAAGAGCAGCACATCTTACACAAGGGTGCAACGTTTTAGACCTTTCTTCTGCATCACCACCAGCTGATGCGGCTCATAAAACCAGGGCTGTCCCTCCACATGGCAGCACCAGCACTCAGCCCGGATCAGCATCACCCCTGGAGAGGAGCGTTAAGGCAGAAGACATTCTGGTCCACACCAAGGCAGCCTCAAAAGCACTTCTGAACGGCACACAGCTGATCAGCGCGATCCACCCTTGTCAGTGTGGGCCATTATAATGTTTGCAGGGTGAAGTCAACCTAAAAAGTCCTTCCAAGAGCAGGTGTCTGCCTGTGGGAGATCGAAGTGCTAATTCTCTCAGCAGGTTGGGAGTATCACAGGCAGCAGCTTTTGCAGCAAATCTGTTCTCCTGAGCCAGTTCCTTGCTGGATTCGGGGGGGGCCGTTTCCCCTCCTGCCTGACAGGTATAGATCCGGGGAAGTTCTGTTGGGTCAGGGAAGTTATATGCGTGCACCAGCAAAGCCACAGACCGAGCTTGCAGGACAGCTGTCTGGAGGAGGCTGCCAGACAAAGGGAGAGTTGAGGACTTGACCTTGCACAGCATTTAAGGGGATGCAAGAGAAAGAGCTGGAAGAGGTCCAGAGATGGAGGTTTCCCTTCCACCATTCCCCTGCTATCTGCAGAAGAAGGTGACATTCTTGGAAAGGCATCCAGAAGGATGTCCCTGGGTGCATCCAGAAGAAGGCTTAGGCAGCCGTGACTGGAGTCACTTCACCAGAAACTGAGCTCAGAGAGGTCTTCACCTTTAGGTAAACCATTCCCAGCCATGCACATGCATATGGATGAACACTCCTGACTGCAATGCAGCTTCTTGGCTTCTCCTCCACGCTGTGCTGCAGAAGGAGTGCTGGTCGCAAAGCCCCATATGGCATCTTTTTGGGGGGAGCAACAGGCAGATTCAAGCAACTGTGTTAGGGAAGCTGTTGCTTTGTGAGCCAGGAGTAGGTTTACTACTAATAAACAAGCACCAGGCACAGAGGCTAACTTCTTCCCTCAGCTAGTTTTTCTAGTGCAAAATAAAAAAAAGTGTATTTGAACCAAAGCAATACAGAGAAATTGCCTCCTAGGGCTCTGGACCTGAAGCCTGCATGGGCTCATCTGGCTCCCATCACCTGGTCCTTCGTCCCCGTCTACAAATAGCCAAACTAAAGGGCACCCTTTGTAAATATTAAAGAAAACTACCCCTGTGCAAGCAGAGCACTTGGGACATGCAATGGGCCTGGAGCCCAAGACAGGAACTATGGGGACATATTCTCTCACTGCCTCTAAAGAGAGCCTAGAAGATTTGGTTAGACCTTTCGATGGCCAGGAAAGTAGGAACGAGAAATACTGTCCTAAGAGAAGAAAATAGGAAAAGTTTCTTCCAAAGGAAGGGACGGTGATAGAAATTTCTTGTTTTATTCTGCCCCAGTTTCTCAGCCTATTATTTTGCATTTTTATAGCAATTCCTCTTTTCCCACGATTACGGATATATTAATTAATAGTGAATGAGCCAACAGAGCAGGGACACCTAAGCAACTAAGAACATATTGGGGAAAGTGAGGGGGTTTGGTGGTGTGCTTAAATTTTGCAATAACTTTCAGGTGGTCTCTTGTGCCACATCCTCTGCTGGAGGGCTGGAGAAGGACTCAGTTTTGCATCAAAGTCTTCGGGCATTGGGGATAGCAGAGAAAATCCCCCCTTTCAAGCCATAGTCAATTATAATTCTCTAAGCATTGTGTTTAGCTCTCCATTCCCTGTCGTGGTTGCTTTGATGCATAAAGATGAGCAGTGCAATGACAGCTGCAAGGTCCAAGGTGACCACAGATTTATTACAATAATCACTGGTTTAATCACAGTTTGTAGGATCCTTGAATTACTTGATGGCTGCTGTCATCAGCTCCCATCATCTTCCCAGAGCTCTTCAAAGATGACACAAGTGCTAGGCTCTGCATGTAAATAAAGGTTCGGTCACATAGCGTCTGTAATAAATATCAACCATTACAAATGATCCTTTATCTGAAATAGATATATATACACAACCAAGCATAGATAGACTATTTATTTGGAAGATTTAATCTCTTTCCCCATTGACAAACTGTCAGAGAGCACATCAAAATCTCTACCAGTTCATCTGTTATTCATAAAATAATTTATGAGAACATGACTTTCATCCACAGAGTGTTTTTTTATTGCCACTTCATGAGAAGTATTCAGCATTTGACCTGTTTTGACTGGTATTATTGTCCCCCTCCCATCAACCCTGCTCTTGCAATAAGCGAACGTTAATATTTAGACTCTGATGAGATTGTAATGGCTGTCCATTAAACCTTAGCAACCAGTTAAGGCTCTGTCCTGCCAGTATTGTAAAGAAACTACAGAAAAATATTTGTATTTTAACTCTTTTTATTGCCCCAAGTTCAGATTGCTGCATTTTGAGAGTGTTTTTTACCATGTCGTGACCTCTTTTTAATCAGAAACTTAGAAGAAAAAATTCAGCCTTTGACACATTTCTTCATAGTGAATAGTATCTTCTTCCCTGTGGTGGCCCACCGAAGTTAATACGACTGGTTCTGGAGGGAGGATGTCACAACCCGGTGCAATATAGTTATACAATCAGTTATATTCACACTGAACCATATTCAACGCAGATGAAAGTCAGTAACATTACTTCAGAGATACACGAGTTCTCAGAGAACAGCCTAGGCTCTGCACATAGATGAAGACCTGGCCAGGCAACATCTGTAATATAGAACAGCTGTTCTAAAAAAATGTTTTGCTTGAAAGAAAGTGACGGAGCAAAGAGTGAATGCATTGAGCAGAGCCTGACTTGAAGTTGCTGCATTCGTCTACGCAGAAGCCAAAAATCTTTCAAAATCCGTCTTGATGGGGAAACCACTGAACATTTTCACTCATTCATAAAACGAACAAATTTCTTTTGGGCTTGGGACCCTCTGAGAAATGGCTTCTCCTGTTCCAAGCGCTGACTTCATTCTCTACAGGCAATTATAGTAACACGGCAGTTAAAAAAAATACAGATCAAGCACGTTTGAATAAAAGTCCATTAGTCTCCCTACGGTACACGTCCAGGCTGTTCTGAACAGACCCAGAAATCTTCACTTCTTCCCCTAATTCTTTGGCCCCAATGTCATTGCAATCATAGGAGACAATAAAGGTTGATAACGGATAGATACATATCTCTAGGGCGGATTCTCCATATCCATTCAGACATAACAAAATTTAACAAAAAGCAAATGAAAAAAAAGCTAATTTTAAAAATACCTACACGAAGCAATACAGTCTTGATATCTTGCTACATAACACCCCTTCTGGCTACACATTTACCACATTCCGTGGACTTTTTCTCCATCCGGCATCCTTGCACCCTTTAACGCCAGTGAAAGAAGGGCCTGATTTCCCATTGTAGTGAACTGGGAGTTGTTATTTACGCTTGCACACGATGAGCAGACAAAAGCCCTACTCGGAGAGCTGGGCCCTCCAGGGATGAGCGTGAAGGGTTAATGTTGTTGCAAAAGGCATGGGTGAGATCTTGCCTGGCATCAAGAGTCCTTGCCTCTCCCCTGTGCACCAGCAGCACCCTCAGGAGCTAACCTTGCCAAAATAACTTCTCCAACCCACAGGTTCCCTGCATCCATGGACAAAGAAACTCCTCGGGAGGGATCATGACATACAGAACTGGCACCAGGAGACCCATGGAACCCTCATTTTTGACATATGTGGAGGAGCCCTCATTCTGTCTCCATGCGGGTTTGTGCTTCAGGTTTGCTCTTTTCTAGGGTCAATAGGATGGAGGAATTCAGGCCATCCAGGCAGTCACAACTTCCTGAGGCTGTGAAGTGATGAAGTTGTCATGGCAGAAACGGGCTGGATTCAGTGCTCAGCTTCTCAACAGGCTGAGACCACAACAGAGCTGTTACCCAGACAGAGGAGAAAGCAGGGGCTAAGTTGCTCCCAGGAGCAACCGTGAAGGAGCAAGGTCAAGGATTGTGCATGACAGGTCCATTCTCCCTCCCAGTATTAGCTTTTTCTGCACATTTTCCAAACCAAAATGAACATAAAACTGGAAGAACACAACTTCTGTGAGACCTCAGTGTCTGAATGTTTCTCCAAGTTGATCCTGGTCACCCCATGCCTCTAACGTGGTTGCTGGATCAGGCTCTTAGTGCCCTGAACTTAGACGGAGGAAGGTCCAGAGCAGAAAACGCAGCTACAGCCCGGTTCCTTGGTGTTACATGCACACTGGCTGTGTCTGTAGTAGCAAACAGAGCAAGGCACAGCCTTGAATGCTATTTCACACACCTCTGCCCTGTTTAACTGGCCACTCTGAGACCCCAAATTATGCCTGGAATTGTCTGCTAAAGTGATAGCTAAATAAAACAAAAAAAACATGCCAATAAAACCGTATCAGGGGCATGCTGGTTTTGGTAAGAAGAATATTAACAATTTAGCAGTATGGATCATCACAGGTGTATTGGGTTTGCGTGGCAAGGTTTTGGTAGCGGGGGGGCTACAGGGGTGGCTTCTGTGAGGAGCTGCCAGAAGCTTCCCCTGTGTCTGATAGAGCCAATGCCAGCCGGCTCCAAGATGGACCCGCCGCTGGCCAAGGCCGAGCCCATCAGCGATGGTGGTAGCGCCTCTGGGATAACAGATTTAAGAAGGGGAAAAAGAAAACTGCGCTACTGCAGCTGGAGAGAGGAGTGAGAATATGTGAGAGGAACAACTCTGCAGACACCGAGGTCAGTAAAGAAGGAGGGGGAGGAGGTGCTCCAGGGGAAGACGATGGTGAGGCAGGCTGTCCCCTGGCAGCCCACGGAGGTCCACGGTAGAGCAGATACCCGCCTGCAGCCCGTGGAGGACCCCACACCAGAGCAGGGGGATGCCCAAAGGAGGCTGTGACCCCTTGGGAAGCCCGTGCTGGAGCAGGCTCCTGGCAGGAGCTGTGGCCCCGTGGAGAGAGGAGCCCAGGCTGGAGCAGGTTTGCTGGCAGGGCTTGTGACCCCGCGGGGGACCCACGCTGGAGCAGTCTGCTCCTGAAGGACTGCACCCCGTGGAAGAGACCCACGCTGGAGCAGTTTGTGAAGAACAGTAGCCCATGGGAAGGACTCACGTTGGAGAAGTTGGTGGAGGACTGTCTCCCATGGTAGGGACCCCACGCTGGAGCAGAGGAAGGGTGTGAGGAGTCCTCCCCCTGCAGAGGAAGAAGCAGCAGAGACAACGTGTGATGAACTGACCAAACCCCCATTCCCCGTCCCCCTGCGCGCTTGGGGGGAGGAGGTAGCGAAAATTGGGAGTGAAGTTAAGCCCGGGAAGAAGGGAGGGGTGGGCGGCAGGTGTTTTAAGATTTAGTTTTTATTTCTCATTATCCTACTCTGATTTGATTGGCAATAAAATTAAATTAATTTTCCCCAAGTTGAGTCTGGTTTGCCTGTGACGGTAATTGCTGAGTGATCTCCCTGTCCTTATCTCAGCCCATGAGCCTTTCGTTATATTTTCTCTCCCCTGTCCAGCTGAGGAGGGCAGTGATAGAGCGGCTTTGGTGGGCACCTGGTGTCCAGCCAGGGTCAACCCACCACAACAGCTCAGGAGTGGAGCCCATGATTTTTTACTACCACAAGCACAGCTTTGGAGAGGCAAACAGCAACTTCGGCTGTGCTGGAGCTTCCCTCTTTGACAAGCTCTTCAAAAACCACAGGGAAGAAGCCCCAGGAGATGGGAAACAAGAAGCCATGTTTGCAATGGAGGCAGCAGAGCAAAGAGCTGCAGAGCCATTTCAATCTAACTTCCACCCCAAACTACCCCGCTCTCTCTCTGCCCACGGTCAGCAATCACAGCAGCGAGGACACGTTTTGCAACTTTCCCACTCGGTGAAGCAGACCAGGGAGACACTTTATGGAAATGTCCTGACCATCCCATTGTACGTCTCCATCACCCACGTTCAACAGGTCGTTGGAGAGAAATAATCCATGGAAACAGCTGCTGTCCACTCTCTAAACGGACCAAGATAAATAATGCACATTTATTTCTGGTGTTATTTAGCTTTTATTGCCTCCTCTATTAAAAATAGCTTGACTTTGTATTGGATTTGTCACTGAAGAGATCCCCCACGATTAGCTGTTTGGACTGTGAACTTATATCCCATGGCAGAATCACTGTCTAGAGAGAAAACAGATAGGTAAAAAATATTTACTCATGAGTACAATGATGTCTTAAAGAATATCGTAAGCTGGCACAAATACTTTCTGCAGGTAGTAGTCAAACTTTAGCTGTGGGGTTTGATGGGTTTTTGCATGATCCACTGTGCAAGCAGAAGAGTAGAATTAAGAGTAATGAATTTTGCACCGTTAGCTCTGAACGCAATTAACTCTTTACCTGCCTTTCTTACATCTTCATTTATAGATGCAGATGCTGAGGTTCAAAAAGCAAAATGATCTTTCCCTCACTGACACAGAACTGAATTCAACCACCGTGACTCCTCATGCCAGAGTCATTTAGCAAAACTGCGAAGCGCTGCTCTGTTAGAGCATGGGGCTGCTGAGTCAGCGCCTCTTAGATTTAGTTTAATTATCAAGCAGGTTCCTGGAGAGGAGGCGATGACATGCTCATCCAGAGGTCAAAGTGAGACGTTTCTGTCATGGAAAAAGAACGTAAGGAAAAATATCCCAGAGCATCCTTTCCAGTGTGTTAAATCCATAGCAAAGAACTAAATGGTAGTACAATTCTGCCCACTGTCTCTAAATCCTGATTTTAGACAACTTGGGGCTCATCGGCAGACCTGTGCTCTCATTTAATGCACCAAAATGGCAAAAAGAAGTGTTTGGCTCTGTCCCAATTCCCATCTGGTGCCACTGCTGAAGGGATGAGGATGAGCATAGAGTCCAGGAAACCCAGACTGCTGTGGCCAAGGAAGACGTTCGAAGGGTTGCCATCAGCCTCTCCGTCTGCTGGTAGCTGATAGCGGAGATCGTGGCACTCCTGCTGCTGGAGGCGCGCTTGGGGAATTCTGATGAGTTCTAAAATTGTTTTCTTCCCCT
The DNA here is from genome assembly GCF_018139145.2 of Gymnogyps californianus. Lineage (NCBI taxonomy): Eukaryota > Metazoa > Chordata > Aves > Accipitriformes > Cathartidae > Gymnogyps > Gymnogyps californianus. Next base: position 166,822,624 of record NC_059472.1, read on the forward strand.
CCAATTAATTAACCAGCTATCTATGGCATCCAGAGCAGCAACATTTTTAATCTAGCATGGCAAGGTAGCCATCTGTCCTTCCTCCCTGAAGCTATAGGAACTTGTCCTGTTACAGACAGGGTAATGCAATCACAGAGAGACGGTATCGCTCAATTGGATAAACACGTTGCTGCGCTGTGTTTTGGCTCTTCCCTCCCTCCTTTCTCCTCTCTCAGTCCCTTCCACTCATTTTAGAAGATTTCTCCTTATTCTAATTGCTTTTCCAGGTTTCTCTGCTTTCTCTCCTCTCCTTTCCTTTTTCTTATTCACTTTTTTCCCATTTTGTTAAGGTATTTCAGCCTACTCTCTTCTAGTTCCTACTGGCACTTCCCAATTCTCCTCCACAGTCAATGCACATCTCTGTGCTCCCAACACCTCTTTTCCCTCCTCAGCTTCTCTGGGTAATTTCTTCCCAAAAAAACCCACAACATAGCCTGAGTTAGGCCAACCAAATTTTTTAATTCCTGGAAAGAGAAGAGAATGAGATGCTTCAATGAAGAAACAATGCCTTTGGGGCAAATTCCTCCACATCCTGACCCTTTCCTTAGACACATTTCAATCAATTTGCGGCTTCTGATGTAAAATTCTGCTTGGAATTTCCCCCCCACAGATCTAACAGTGAGAGACAATCTCCATCCAGCTGGTGGAAAGGCAGTAACATCCCCTCCATTTTATATATTAAGAATACAGAAAAAGGGTGATTAAATCTGTGTTTGCTTTGCCCGTTAAGACTAGTCTTGATTTTGACGTGGGGAGCATATGGACCCACTGCTGTGGGTTCCTGCTCAGGTAGGTGTCTGGGCTGGTAGCACTGGTAAAACCATACGTCTGCTGGGAACCTTCTGCCTGACCTCTCCAACCTCCAGGCAAAGACCCATCTGTACCACAGGTAGACCCAAAATAGTCTTTACCTCTCTAGGCTGGCTCTAATGGAGCTGAAAGGTTTTGGAGTCAGACTGAGCAGGCACTCAAGCCTGAATTTAGGGTTTTAACAATTTCAAATCAGGGGAAGACAATTTCAACATGTGTTTCAGAGGGGGTTAGTATTCCCCCACCCTTACGCTATCAGCTTTCTCAGCTACTGCAACAGTAAAAATCATTTCCAGACTGCAGAGGAAATCATGCTGGTCTTTGTATGCTGGACCTTAATTCACATAAAGTGTGAAGCTAGGCGCAGAAAGATGGTCAAGAACTTAGTTTCTCAGGAAGAAAGGAAAATACTTCTGCAAAAATATTGATAATGGGAAAAGAAAGGAGAGAAAGTTGGAACAGGAAGGAAAGGGGGGCTCAGAGAAGGAAGGTGAAACATGATCAATTAAAATTTCCCCTGAGAGCCCCAACCACTCTTTCCCTGGAGCAGAAATCGGAGCTAGAGGCTGCCTTTTAGCTTGCAAGCCTTGGCTTTCCTTCAGCTCCCTCTATGCAGCCCTTGTCCAATTTATTGCACTTGTGGAACTGATTAGTCCAGAGACGAACAACCGTCTTGAAAAGGGTTATTTGAAACTCCAGCAATAATCACTTTATTCTGAATGCCTCTGTAACTCCAGGAGGGCAATTGCAGGTCTCAGCGTAGGGAAGGAGCATTGCGTATGCTAATAGCGTCAACACAAAGCAGTCTCACCAGGTGATACGGTTCGGTGGTTTGGGCACATGGAAGAAAAAAGGTCAGTCATTTTACTAGAAATAAGACTGGGGGTGTGGGGGTGTGATAAGTACGTATGGAGCTTTAGAAACATAACCCAGTGCTTCTGCTGAGAGCAAGCCTTTGCCTTTAGAGCTTGGGCTGTTAGTGACACACATAGGTGACACTGCACGTGTACCATCACCTTGGAGTTGCAAATCCCAGCTGTCATGGAACGCACCTCCCTTCCTTCGCTGTGAAGAGTCCTGCTACTGAAAACCCTGAGAACGAGGAGGGCAAAGGAAATAAAGATGAGTCAGAAGACTGCAGCAGAGAGACCTTTCATGGTCCATGGGCAGCACTGTACAGAGTATCTCACAGCCAGCAGTAGCTCTGGGGACCACAAAGACAGACCACCTATAGCCACCCAACTTTGTCTGACAATATGGACTATATCTAAGGTGAGGGGGAGCCAGGGACAACTCTGGTCACCTCCTATCCACATCTGCTGGGTCCTGACTCTCCACACCATTTCAGAAAATAGCTAAAACCCATGAATAAGGATGCTACGATAGATGATTCAAATACAGCCTGGCTCTTTAGTTGTTCTGGTGTGAACACCAGTCTCTGCAGGATTCAGTCAGAAGGTTTTCCTTCTCCATGGTATTGCTCCGTGTTCACTGTCTGCATGCCCTCTGTAAAACCATTTATGTTCCAACGTGAGAAACAAGCCTGTAGCCAAAGCTAGAAACTATCATTTTACTTCCTTCACTGAAGGGGAAGCAGAGGTGAGGGAGCTCTTGCCCTCATTGCTATTGGCAGACAGGGTGTTGCTCTGAGTATGGAAATTCAGAATAAAAGTGAAATTAAAGGGGGGAGGGGGAAGGGGAGGAAAGGGAGAGAGAAAAAAATGCCCATGATCGACTGGAGTGATAAAAATCAGCCCAGGTTAATTTGAAACTTGGCCTGCCTTGATGTCATGCCTGCTCCGAAATTCATCCTGGATTCACTCCAGATCCAGCCCAGCTTTGTTTGAAGTGCAACCCAGTCCTGCCCAGGACTTCACCAGATTCATGTGGAACTGCACAAATTGGCCCTGGACCGCTCGGGTTTTGGCCCAGGTTCCACGTGAAAGCAACTCCCATCTCCAGGGACCTGGGGGAGGCTGTTGGGGAGCAGGGAGCTCAGAGAGGAGGCATCAGGTTCACCTGCTGCTAGCCAAAATAATGAGCCCCATCCAGTTTTATTTTCATCCAAGCAGGTAACAGAGAGAGGCTTTTCCTTTTTTTTTTTTTTTTTGATGGAGGACAAAGGGAGGGGAGTCAGTTTCAATCCCCACATGGCAAAACGATGGCATACTCCTTTACAAGAAGTTAATTATTTTCACAAAGCCTCACATGCTTTCCATTGGCACTGCTCTGGGCTCTGCCCTCCTGCTCTTTGAATTGCCATACCTCCTTGATTAATTCTGTCACAAGAGTGAGCGCAGCTCCAAACAGGGGAAGTTAAACCGGCTGGGTTTCATAAACACTTTCGCAGACTCACAAGTCTTTCGCCGGAGCTCAAAGGGAAATTAATTTGTTACATAAATCTTAGGATAAACGCCACGTTTGGGAGGCTTCCTGGTTTCGTTTTATGAAACAGGGCTGGGCAGAGCCACAGGTTGGTCTCGTGGGACAAAGGCTTGTTGTGGAAACCCATAAGCCATTCTAATTGCACTAAAACACCTGCCTTCAAAAAAACATCAGAGCTGCAGGATCAAACACTTAAAATCTCGGAAATGCCAGAACTCAGGCCGCCATGCAATAATGTTGGGCAAATAGGGATTATTATTTTTTTGGTTTGCTTGCCAACGCTAAAAAAAAGATTAGCTTCAAATGAAAACAGATTATTTATTTGACTGGGGGAAGGGATTGGAATCAATCCCTTGAAATGAAATGGATTAATGAGATTAAAAATAAAAGTCTTAATGACTCCATTTGGGATCAGCTTGGAACAAAAATGAACATACTGCAAAGATACGAGATCCTCTCAAAATGATGTCTAGATTCAGCTTTGAAACAGAAGCATTGCTTCCTCCTGATATTTTCTGTTTGCAATGGCTGAAAAATGTTCAGAATTTTTATTTATCCAGCGCGAGTCCCATGCCCCGTCTTCCATTCACTCACACACGCCCACACAGACTGCAGTTTCCAACCAATTTGCTATTTACATCCCAAAGCCATGTGGTTTTAATTGCCAACATCTATCTTCGGTGCATCACAGCTTAAATGAGTAAGAAGATTGTATGCTCCTCTGGCGCAACATTTGGGGCTCATCACCTATTTTTTGCATAGGATGGATGGGACTTGCTAGAGAAGAAACTGCCAAAACTGTGCTTTCTTCTCCTTGTTTGCTGTTGTGACCCATATTTTTGTCACTGTCCCATCCCTACTCTGAAGATTAAATAGTATTGTTTTTCCTGCCATCCCTGCAGCACTTGTTACACTGACGCCTGGGCACTTTCAAAACAGGAATCCATCATCGCAACACTCAGGAGCAGAAAGGATGCCACTGCAGCATCCTACAAAACCAATGTCAATACAGTAAGCCTGAGAGTATCTGCTAGCTTGCAACAGATGAGAAAGGGAAATCTACAGGTGCTTTAGGAGGGATTTCTCTCTCTGAAATTTAGATACCTTAAAATTAGCTGTCAAATCAGTCCTTACAGACTCCCTCTGCAATCAGTCAGCTATTCCAGAGGACAATCATACCATTTCCATGAGAAATATATGCTATGATGAGAAGAAAGACCTCAGGACATGCCTATTTTCTCCAGTAACATGGTCAGAGCGGGCCCAGCTCAGACTCAGACTCAGATGTCCAGCTTAGAGAAGACGTATATCCTCCCCCAGGGTCTTTTATTTTAGAGCACTTAGCTCTGTGTAGTGCTTTCTGATGTTCAAGGCACCGCAGCCACCAGCTGCAGCTGTGAGCCCTCGGCACTTTTGCAAACCAGCCCCTGTTATTTCAGATCAAGCATTTGGATTTCTTAGCTGCCATGGTTAAGTGCTTAAAATCAGGTGGAAGGATCAGGCAGAACTTAGTGTCCATTTAACAACTGTCTATGGTTAGAGGGCACAGATGTGGCAATATTCCGCATGACACAGGAGCATCTCTCCTCTTTCGGCAAGCTTTTGCCTTGTCCATCCGTCTCCTCCCATCTCCTGCAACAAACGAGGCAGAGGTGATGGGGTAACAGCCCCTTCCCTGCCTAAATGCCTGGTGTGACCACTATTTTCCAAGTATCTACAGGGCAATCAGCACTTGAATCCATGGCTTTCCTGTCCTTTGGGTATGCACAGTAAGTCCTTCCATCTCCCACCTCCCTGTCCTGATGCCCTAGAGAGACCTATAAAGACTTCCTTAAAATAAGCCTCGGAGCTTAAATTCATAAGCCTATTGAATATAACAAGTATATACGCATACATATATGTATACATGCACATTAATATCAGTTTAGGGCATGGCTTCATCATATCCTTGTTTCATATTGCCTCAGTAAGACCAGAGCCTTGTTGCATTAAGAGATATCAATACGTAGCCTAGAATCACAGAATAATTTAAATTTGAAAGGAGCTGTGGAGATCATCTAACCCAACCCCTTGCCCAGAGCTGGACATGCTATCAAAGATACCTCAGGCAGCAGTTCTTGCTCCAAAAAGTCTATGTAGTGAAGACAAGAGGGAAAGGGAGTATCCTCCCCTACACACAGAGCAGAAACGTGGATGAACACTGTGACTTGCCTGCAGGTCCACTGCCCATCTAGAGGGGCAATGCCAGTGCACCATCTAAAATTCTCCCTTTACCATGCAGGAGATACAAGGCTGGAACACAGCCAGGCTGCCTGCCTTTACATCACATAGGCAAAGACAGCTTAGTAGGTAAAAATTATGTATTTTATTAGACCTAATAATATAGCTGGGAAAAAAAAGGTGAATTTACAGATACAAGAAGCCTTCTTTAGATCTGGAAAAGTAGCAAATGTCCCAGCTAAATTCAAGTTGACAGCTCGGCTTAATGAGCTATGGATCCCTTAGACCATCTGACAGAAAAGATAGTACCTGCTAAGAAGAAGGGCAGGGAGCATGATGGGGAGAGGTGGCAGCTGGTTATCTTCCTTGGGGAACATTGCGCATGGAGCAAAGAGCATTCGATGGAGGAGGAAGGAGATTATATGTCAGATTGCAAAGCTTTGTGTCCAGATCCTTCATGAGAAGATGTTTTACATCAAGGCTCTGGACAGAGGTCAGAGTCCATGCATTCTTGCGTGAGAAATGTTCCCTCAAAAGTCATGGGTTGTTTCTGTCCCCTTTTGATGGAGTTGGCTCATTTTCCTGCCTGTCACCACACATGCCCCAAAGGCGTTCTGCCTTCAAATGGCTGTTCTGCCTGCCTTCGCACCACGGGCTTGTGCCATGTATATGGTCATTAGGATTTGGGGTTTGGCCCTATGAACTTCACCATATCATTTCTCCAGGTGGCCGAGGCAGGAAAATTGAGGTGGTTCCACTCCTTTTTTGACATCGGCGGGAACTGGTGACCTTTAGGGAGGTGTCTTTCCTACACCCGGACTTGATGAAGGCCATCAGAAAGCTTAGATCACTACTTGAAAGCAATTCAGCCTCTTGGTGGGGGGATTTCCTTCCAGGCAAGGGCAATAAATATTTTTACAGCTACTATACTTTGAATGACTCCAACCGGAAGAGACCATGTGATCTTCTAAGCAGACCCAAATAAGCGCATAATCATCTTTTTAGAGAACAAAAGGTCAAAGGAAAGCAGGGACGTGAGACCTTAGCCTGGAAAAACAGACCCTTCATCGTGAAAGAGTCCGGGCAGCGCACACTAAGACTTCCCACACGTTGGGAGGGAACAAGACTTTCCGACACGAAAAGTGATGTTCTCTATCACATGGTAACAATAGCTCAGTCCCGTGTGAAGGCATCTGTTTCAGTTCATGGGAACTGGATTTTTCTCACTCTCCATGGGTTCAACGCATGAATGCTCTGGGGGTCTTTGGTTTTTTGCTTGTTTCTTTGCTGGTGAGAGCACCTTGCAAACGCGCACACAGCTACCCACATTGCACACCTGAAAGGGACGCTCCAGCAGCAACCAGGATCCAGCCTTTGGTTTAGGAACCCTCCTGCCTCACTCCCTTGACTAGTCTTGGGAACTCTAGGTCCCCACCTGCTAGCGGAAGATTTCTACCTTCCCCAAGAGTCTTGGAAATAAAACCTAAAACCAAGCAAAATGCTACACCTTGCAACGATTCCCCTATTTTTAGCAAGTTTAATAATAACATTTCCTGGCAATGATGTGAGCCATCTGGAACAAGAGACACCTCGTAACCAGAAAGCTGAGGACAGCTTGATTGTCTGTTTGCTATCAATCTTTTATTTTTTGCTTTACAAGGAAGGGTGGGGATAGGAATGCTGTATTTATCAGCCTGCTGATGGCCCTGGCTTGGATTGCTCACCTCCCACACGCTTCACACTTCAGCAGACAGTGAAATGCCTCAATTATGTACTTGTTTCCTCCTGCAATCCCTTCAGCAGGGAAAGCATCAGCTTTCTGACCCCCATTATGACCGGGTGTTACCTTGGACACACACAGCTAGTGGCATGTCCAGTGTCCCCACAAGAGCAGCTGCTGCCAGTGATGGCAGTGACACCCTTGATGTCCCCCGACTCCACCAGCAAGGAGAATATGGCTTGGCTGAACCAGATTTCAGGAGCTACAGCTGTCTCCTTTCTTCCCACCGCTGGGATTCAAGTGCACCAAGCCGCCCTTCATCCAGTACATCCACATGATGTAATGAAGCCCAGGAGCTGAGCTCATGAGAAAAATTGTGTCAAGCACCACAGTCTGGCGTCCTTCTTTATCAGAGGGCAGGAGACAGGTCCTCTCCCCGGAGGTGTGTGATGAGGGAAAGGAGTGTAGGCAAGGAGAGAAATAAAGCCTTTAATGTTGGCTGATCTCCGTTTCCCTCTGTGTGTACACAGAGCAATCTGCTAATTCTGGGGGAGGTTACACAAAGGGGTCTGGTGCTGGGTTTCTGTCCTGCCATGACATCCTCACCTCTCCTGCCTCTGGATTCGTCCCACCCGTTACACGCCCACCAGACGAGCCGAGGTCAGAGCAGCCCTTAGGAGAGCAGAGCAGTCGGTTCACACAGTGGTTGAGAGTACATTCAGAGGGCAACTGACTGCTAAGTTGTGTCAGCTCAAGATATGCTAAAGCATCCTTCATTACAGGGAATAAACCTCCCTAGATATTCAGTCTTGGGGGAATACCTTTTTCTGGATCCGAGCAAGACCTTGACAGCCTCCTTCCAAGCACATTGCACCACCAACCCCCTCCCAAAAAATAAAGAAGAAAATCGTATGTCCAAAGGAGCTCTGGAGATGGGTCCCTAGCTGGATATAGCAATGCAATTCCAGCCTGTGTTTGTAAAGTCAATGGTGTTTGTAAAGCAAACACTAACCACATGGTTCAAGGAGAGCGTAATGAACTCATTCACATAGTAAAGCCACCCATCGGGACAGATAAATGTCAACCTCAGCTGGAGAAACAAAGACACAGGAGTTAACGAAACAACCTACGTCTGGGTCGCAATCCTGGTTGTGGGCACCATCTCTGCATCTCCAGCAAAGCTCGCAGGCTTCTCTGCTGGACGTTTTCCCTCTGGGGAGGGCAGCCCAAGGGTATGGGCTTCCTGCACTCACCGCAACCCTTCTGCTCACCCCAGGTTTAAGCATTTAGACTGCACTCTGCTTTGCTTTCTTCTGCAAGGAGGTGAAGGGGGAGAGGGGGCATACGCATTGTAAAATACCAAGATATTAACTCAGAAGCAATACCAGTGAGGGAGCCAGATGAAAGAAAGAGAGAAGGAACTGTGTTATTACAACTCACAAGATGCTTTGGCCCCGCAGGAAAGCGGAGTAATGACATCACATCCCATGAATTCCTTCTTGCTGATTATTTATTTGCAAACACTTTTTCTGGCCAAGATAAAGCTGGGTGACAAATGGAATCAATACTCTGACCCCAAATGACTCAGAAATATGTGGGTAAAAATACAGCTATGTTTAAAAACAACTGCATTTATTTTGGGAGAGTGGCTGTCATGTTGAACAGCACTGAGGGTTTCACGACACAGATGAGCAGAGCAGCCATATGTTAATAATAACCATTAACTCTGTAGAGCTTTGTTCGGTCCGCGGAGTGGCCCGGAGGAAGACATGTAGCGTGTGAGAGACCATGCAACTGAGGCACAGAGTGGGAAAGCAGTTTGCCCAAGACCACACAGTCTGGAAATAGTCACGTCTCTTCCCTCCAGGGCAAGTGGTTGACTTTGCCGAAGCAGAATTTAACCAGTAGTGATTGCTTATGAAAACCCCATTTTTAATTAAAAGCAGGCATAAATTTGCTGTTGATATTTTTATTAGCTGTGTTGTTCCAGCCATGATGATCCAGAAATACAGCACATGGCAAGCTTTAAGCAGCGAGGTAATTTCTTTTATCAGACAAAAGCCAGGTAAGCTTTCCTGCCTCTGAGAGTTTCTCTCCACCTCAGTGAAAAACCCCATGTAATGTATCCATTTCGATCAAAATTGGCTTGTTTCTTTTTCACCAAGAACTTCACAAGTGAAATCTTCTCATCGATGCAGCTGGAAACCAAAAAAATTCTTAGCCAAAAGCAGAGGAAAAAAGAGACCAGGGGAGGGTGGAAAGGAGAGGGTCTGACAAGTTGAAATTTTCCGCTGAGCGTCTTGCCAAAGAGGAATGTTTCATTTCTGTTTAAAAGCCTTCCAAGCAGGTCTGCTCTTAATATATACAGCTTGTAGTGTGCCCCACAGAACTAATTGTCATGCCAGCGCTCCTCTTCTCACAACATCTGCTCGCAATGGCCCAGCTGCGTCAAGAAGCTGTGAGGCTCGTCTTTTCAGAAACCCATCCTGCAGCGTGCATTTTCCTGGCTGTGACTTATGCCAGCTGGGAGGCAGGGACCGGTGGCAGAGACACAGGACAGGGAGGAGGAAGCTCTGATGATCCATGCCGCCTTTCTCTGAAGGGTTGTGAGAGGTGACTGCAACTTGTGAACGTCCAAGTGGAGCCGGGGAACGAGCTTAGGTGAAGTGTCATTGACTCATTGGAGCCCTTCTGGTGATTAATTTGTCTGGGGATGATGCTCCAGCCTTTCCAGCATGTTCCTTCTCTTGTAACACCATATTCTTGAAAGATACTACAACTAGGATAGGCATTTCAGTTTTCCTTCATTATCAAATTAGTCCTTCAAGGTCATTTAGACCAGCCGACTTGGAAGCCCGTTGAGTAAACTGTATGTCCTTCCAGGAGCTCTCTAAATACCAAACAGATTCCAGATTTGAGCTCATCCATTATCTGTGTTGTTTATACAGGTGGTCATTGTCAGGCACAGGGTTAGCTTGCACCCTCTGGCTGGGAGGGAGCAAGAACTCGCTCATCACCTTGCCAAAAGTTCTCTGAAAAAGCTCAGCACAGCCAGAATGAGTCAGTTACAGGAGGAACTCACCCTGCCACATCCTAGTCCACCACCTGAGCACATCATGGACACCCCAGGATGGATTCAGCTCCAAATGTCTCCAGGGTAGATGTTAACTGTATAGCTCCCATGGAGAGAAGCAGGCAATGTTAGGGGCTAATCCATATGTCCTACTTGAAGCGCCTGTGCTGGGTTGAAAGAAATCACACCCTTGGCTTCATTAAATATATTGATTAAGTTTCAGTAAAGGGATTCCAGGGTGGCTAGCTTAGGCAGAGGCGTCTGTCTTGTCAACATCCAGCTTTATCGAGGATGGATCCCACCCATTGTCTGTGATCTACAGGGCCAGCAGCGCAGACAGAAAGCATACAGACTGAGGGCTCGGCAAGCCTATACCCACGCTCCAGCCTGCTATTTACTTTGTGGTGTAGACATTCCTCCTATCTGGCATTTGAGAGGAAGAGAGGGCGTCGAGACGAGGAAAGCAGAGCAGTCCCAGGCACCACCCATGAGGTCCCGTTCCAGCCGTACGCGGAGTCTGTCACGCAGGAGGCAATCGCCAGCCTCAGTTATCGCTCAGACACACTCATCACTTCTCATCTTTGCAAGTCATAGAGCACCAAGTAGGGAATACATCTTGCCTCCAAGTTTTTTGTGTTAGAATCAGGGTACATCACATCCAATGCAGATGTCTTTTCAGAAATTAAAATCTGCTGCAGTTGGAGGATTCTGCTCCTCTCTTGCAGCCTGCGTCTATTATCAGAGTCAAATTCCCCTCCTTTATTTTCGGTTTTGGATGCAAGCAGGATCCGAGATCAAATGCAAAGGGTCCAGAACTGTGTTTTTCCCTGTTCCACCAATTTCTTTGTGTTTGGCAAAGGCAATTGGCAAGGTCACTCACACAGACAGTATCAGAGTCCAGTTTTGTCACATATGGTCTTGCACCTGCTCATTTGCAATCGTCCAAATCCAACCAGGAAGCATTAACCAAACAAGATACATTAAATTCAGTACAGAGTACAGTTACAGGCACTGATTGGTAACTCTTGAATAAGCCCTAATAGGTGTTTTAGGCAGGTCATCTCTCATAAAGACTAATCATGGTTCCTCTTCTTCCATGTGCTTTTTTATGTTCCCCTGGCTTTAGTTGGCTCAGTCGGAAGATTTGCACCTGAACTATTGGTCTGGTTCCCTTTTCTGCCAGAGCTTGCCCACGTGGCTTCAGACAAGTCTTTGAGCACTCATTTTTCAATTACAGGTACCTAAAGAGGCAGATGCATGTCTACTGGGGTCACCACACACTTAGGTGGTTTCATTCCTTTCTTCTTTGGTCTCTGACCTTGCCATGGCATCTGCTGCTGACCAGACCACAGAGGATCCTGGCCAAGGGAGCATTTGGCCTGACTTGGCACAAATCCTTTCAGCTCCCTGAAACAGAGAGGTGCTTCTCTCTTCTGGCATTGGCTGGAGGATGAACCTGCTCAGACTGCACACCCAGCTTTTAGCTGGGGAAATGGTAAAGAGCTCAGCTATTACAGACAGCTGATGGGTGTCACAGCCATATACTTCTTCAACATTGCCATTTGTGGGAGATGATAGTTGAGATTTCTGCATGGAATATAGAAAAAAGAAAAAAGAAAAAAGAAAAAAAAAAAAAGAAAAAAGAAAAAAAGAAAAAAGAAAAAGAAAAAGAAAAAAGAAAAAAGAAAAAAGAAAAAAGAAAAAGGAAAAAAGAAAAAGGAAAAAAGAAAAGAAAAATCACCACCACCTCCTTAGATCCACAGGCAAAAACAAGACTGCATTTAGTCTACCATTCAAAGAACAGAGGCAGGGAGAGAGAGGGAGGAAACAAGACCTATTTGGAAAGCATGAGGGGCTTTTAAAACCCCAAAACTCCCTCCTAGAGTTGGGCTTTCAGGAGGATGCATGTTTTGCCCTTGTCATTGTTAGCAGCAGCACCACACATTTTCCACAGATGTTCGTACCAAACCACGGAAGAGCTTTGACAAAGACTATTGCTTGTTTGACACTGTCAATCAGAGAAATCTCTCCATGACAGATTAATTGACTCAGTGATTGATAGGAGAAGAAAACACAGTCAAAGAACAAAGAAAAAAAAAGATTGGCTGGCCAGTGTGAATCAGCCTGATGGATTGTTTATTCCAAGTTTAAATGTGGCAAAATCTGCCTCAATCTGCTTGCTCTCAAAACCCAGCGTTGATATAATCTTTGCAACTGCCGGTATCAAACCACCACGCGTCCAAAATAACCTGGAGACCAGTCCAAGCCCACTTCCCGTTGAGACACAGACCAAGCCCTTTCAGGTTTTGCCAGAACATAATACTATATAATTTCCCATAGCACTAATAATAATCCAGCATCTGAGCAGGGTCTCTAAGGATTGCTACTCTTGAAGCTATAGCGTCTTCAAAAAACATGCTAATGGGAGGGGAGATGGACCCTGCTCTACCAACCCGCCAGCCAGACTCTTGATGCACTTGGCATGTCATAGATTCAAGACAATTTGATTCTATGAACTGATTTTAATCTGATAAACTCCCTAATTTTCCCCCTGGAAGGCATCCTTAAGAACATGGACATACCACACATTGACCCCCCTCTCCTCCACCAGCTCAAAGCCCAGAAAAGTAAGGATTTTTATGACATTACCACAAAAGTAATAGGAAGTTACTCAGCTCAGTGCCTAACAGGATTGAGTCCTCTCTACGGGACAAGGAATTAAGTCATGAGTAACCACAGACAGACCTTTACACTGCCTGCCAGGAATGAGTCTTCTGATTTAGTTGTTGTTGTTGTTGTTTTTTTTGTATTTTTTTCCTCCCCAGGAAGAGGTCACATTTGACTCAAACCCATGAATCACCACCAGAGTGTATTTTTTGGGGCGAGAAAGTGATTGCTCTAAGATGACCCAGAAAACCTTGATATGCAAATCCCACTCTCATCCATAATTAGTCCATCTGCCTGTAAAGAGTTCAAGAACTTGAATGATTGTAAAAAGGAAATTATCGTTCTGGCCACTGAACTTGGTCTCCTTTGTCAAGGGAGGAGAAGCACCGATCATTTCCATTTCAGCAACATTTCTGCATCTGATCAAGCTGTCATTTTTAGTGATATTTGGCTACTTTCTCCTAAGCTAACTGCATGCTCCGGAAAAAGAGTGACATTAATAACAATAATGTGGCATCAAAGCAGCATGATGGTGTCACTACATGCCTTCAGCTTCTATAATGCAGTCACTTTTCACTATCCTGGCAAATAGCACTTGAAGACTTCACCACTAGATATTTTTTCCTCTCTGCTTGTCTGAAGAGTGGACATCCCCCAGCTTCAGTGCCCGCTTTGAGTAATCAGGACTGTTGATACCCAAACTGACATGACATTTCATTTATCTGTTTTTTTCCGAGACTTTAAAGTCAATGTGATGCCTGGTGCTACAAAGAAGCTTCTCCCTGATGAATTCACTGATAATTACTCTGAGCAGCTTTGGTGGTGCCTACACTGGTGATATCTGAGACCAGACAGGTTTATGGCAGAAAAAACTTATTAGAAAGGTTCCTGCACTCTTCTGACCTAACCATGGCCTGGGAAAGGGAAGCTGTCCAAGAGGTTTTAGGCCACTCTTCCCTTCCACAAGTCTTTCACAGAGTATGGGAGTCCGTGTCACGCAAGGCACTTCCTCATACCACAGTACATAGGACCATGATGGAAACGCGTGGCCAATACTGGTGGAGGAAAGCAGCCTCTGGAGATCCTGGACATACCTCCATGATGCCATGGCAATAAATGGCAGTCATTTGACAGTAATTTAGGAGAAGCAGCAGAGGAAGGAAGCAAAGCCAAGACAGAGAGCACCATGTCCCTCAGCGGTGCTTGCACAACCAAGCTGTAAACCAGATCAGGGACCGGTCCGTCATTTCACCCTGGGGTGAGGCACCATGTGGCCCCACCACCACATCTGCACAGCCAAAGGGCTGATGGTTGCAAGGCAGAGCGAAGAGCAGGAGGAATGAAAGCTTGGAAGAAGAAAACAGGTTCATGGAGGATCCCTCAAGCCAACATTTCATATCACTTACTTTAAATACAGGCTCTCTCTGGTGCCAGGGTTTTTTTCCTCAAGAGCTGCATAGTTGTTTCTGCTGGTTTTTTTAATGATTACTATTAAAATGAACTTTTTAACAAACATTTTCACTTTTAAAGAAAATTCCAAGTTTTCCAACAAGAGTGTAAAGCAAACGTAGCAATTTTTGGTCTGCTGGACAAACACTTTCTCTGTCTTCTGCCAGCGTAAGAAAATGAAAACATTTCTCTCCAAACACATTTGAAGGAAGGGGGGAGGAAGGGTTAAATTCTCTTCTAAAATTCATAAGCACGCTTTAAGAAAGCCCAAATGATTTCATGAAAAAAATGCTAAATTATATGAAAAAAGGCATTCCTTTCAAACCGCTTCAGGAAATAAGCTTATCTTTCTTAGAGTAGATTTTGCTAGTTAGCAGCTGAGTGGCTAATATTTCTGTCATCATTGCAACGGTTTTAGGGAAAATGTCTGTGTCAAATTCTGAAGTTAATTTTACTTTGTGAACATTGTTCGTGATTGCAGCCTTCCTTCTAGAGGAGAAGCCTCCATTTTGTAGCCAAGGAGAATGATAAAAACCCCATTATTTGTTTCCAGAAATAGATTACATTGAAGCATTTGACACTTTTACTGAATCCAAGCAGAGGAGATTAACTGTGAAACTTAGACAGAAATTCAAGGAATAAAGCATACAAGCACTGCATAGGACAACTTGCATCTTGATTTTAAAAAAGGCTTTGACGTGGACTTAAATGACAAGCTTTAGACAAATAAGAATCCACTAGAAAAGATGGAGGCAAAGATGTGAGAGAAAGCCCTGGAGAGAGATGCCTGAAAAACTGAGAACTAGATGCTGAAGCAATTACAACTTGCAAGCAATGTCTTCACACAGGCTTCCTTGTTCCTGTAAACTGGGCAGCATCACAGTGTGATAAACAATGGACAGATCTCAAAATACTCCAAAAAGGGAGAAAGGGAAAAAAAGGAGATGAAACTAAGTGTGTGCACGTAAGTACAAAACCCACATGCAGTGGCTACCAACACAACCCAAGAGAGTGTTTCATGCTGTCAAGAAGATGACAACGATACTATCAGACATCAGGACACAGGCAAACATAGTATTGGTGCTTATGTCCTCCACAGTTTCATTTATTGAAAGTTTTTTTAAAACGGATTGGTTTAACTTCTGTCAGGAATTATTTAGGTGGAGCTGGTCCTGCCTTGGGACCATGGATGGATGACCCAGTTTCTCAAGGATCCTCCCAGCCCCATTTCAGTGATTACTTCTCCAAGGAAACACCATGTAGAGCAAATGAATGGACTCCAGCATGAAAGCAAATAGGACATTTGAGCCTGTATCCTTCTTCCCTAATTTTGGATTAATTTTTAATTAATTTAATTAATTAACATTAATTAAATGTGAATTAAATGCAGGGAATATAGCCTCAGCCAGTCCTTTAGTGTCTTTCAGTAGTCCTGGATGGAGATCAACAGATAAAAGCACTATTTGCCTGTGTTTCTTAGACAGCTCTTGTGGGACCCAGAGGGTTAGAGAGCAGGCGTCTTGTTCAGAGCTCCAGACTCAGCGAAGCGATGTTTGTACCTCCAGGCAGTGACTCAACCAGTGGAGGACAGATGTTTATGAAGGTCTTTTAAGAGAAATGAATAACGCTTATTAGGAGGTTACGTTTATATGTTCACAATTGCATTTCTTATTGCCACTGATCATGAATTAGTCTTATTAAAGTGTAGCAATCATGGGAGGAGTGTATGACAACTTTGCCTTTGAGTCTCTCCACTTAAAGGTTGCGCTGTTAAGCTGCATTTACAGGGTACAACACTGACAGCTCAAACTGTGGATGAACCACGCATTTTGATTCTGAATTATTTCTGACCTGTGCAGGGTGTGGGCGACAAAGGAGATGAGATACAAGGGCAGAAAAGAAATGTTTTACACAGGAAAAGAAAATGAACGTGCAAACACATGGTGAAGGGTGAGGTAGATTTACACCAGCTGCCCTGCAAACTCTGTCAGAAGTCCTGGAGGCCGCCAGAAGAGAAGTAACTTTGCCTTGACTTGACACCAAGGCTGTGCAGCATGTCCTAAATTGCATCTAATACCCAGAATCATTTTTGTGTGCTCCTCAGTATGAGCCTGTTTCTGATTGTAGTAAGGAGAATTGAATTGTTGCGATGCTAGCAGGAGAAAGAGGGGAATGGACGGGAATGATTCCACCAGCAGGAGTTGTGCTAATGGCAGGGAAACATCAATTGGTGTGTTTAATGCATCTTTCTTATTTAATGGGACTGGAGGTAATAGAGAACAAGAGTGGGTTCAAATAATAATATCATTTTGAAAGGTAATGGGAACAATAATGTTATTATCAATGAAGTCTAAAATGGCACAGTGTTGTTAAGGGAATCTGAAATCAAGTTGCAATCTTTCATCTCTCAATTCACTGTGACAGTTTATTTGAAGGCTAACAATTACAGGCTCCCGTTGCTCATCAGTTATAATAACAGGCAGATCTTGTGCAAATTTGTGGTGGGCAGAGCACACCCCAAACCACTTTACCACGATCAGAAACGAAGCTAAGAGTTTTTGTTTCCTTTTAGCTTTCCAAAAGATGAGAACAAGTGATAGGAGTAAGATAAAGACCCAGAACGGATGTGAATTAAGGACATACATTTACTCTGACTGTGAGCCACCTCTCTAATGCATGTAAATAAGAACTTAATCCCCATTTAAAACTGGGTTCAGTACACTACTAAGTGTACAACTAATAATCCACTGAGGAGGATTGGTGAAGTGTATAGAGACAGCTCCATGTAAATCCAAAGTTACGCAAACAGACACAGAGAATTCCGTGACTAAATACAATCTTTACAGCATTGACAAACATTTTCACAAGTATCAGCAATCCTGCAAATAATTTGCAAGCCACGAAGAGCAAACCACCATATAATACATACGAGTCAGTCCACCAGGGCTATATGTTTGTAATTCTGCTTTTGCACCATTCCAAGAGCTCTGCTGTTTGGCACCAAGTTTTTGTAAAGGTAAAGCCATAAATCAGCAGAATTAATACACGCAGCGATCACGGATCACTAGACATGTGTTCATTTGTCAACCAGCAATAACTTCGTTATGTGTTTCCAAACCCAAAAGGCAGGGTTGAAACTGGCTCTAGAAAATTTCCCAGAGGAACTCAGCAAACTATATATAATCTTTGTAAAGCTTTTCTGGGGCTGCGGAATGGCACCCAAATTTACCTGTCACAAAAAGAGACCTCTGCACATTGTGGAAATGTTTTGAAGAGCATCTCCATAAACCTGGAGCTAGTTCATCATCTGCCAAAACCCAGTACAAGTCCATTGGCTTCCAAGGAGCAGCTGCAGTTTCCCACAAAGGAAGATGCCCATGGGAGTTCCACTTGCACTCCTAAATTGGATCTACCCAGTTCAGAAATGAGAAGTTGATGGACCTCTCTGTAGGGTCCTGAGTGGCGTGGGACCAGCTAGAGATTATTGGTGACTGGTGCTGGCTCTCTACTCCTCTGTGGATGTCCGGACAACTCATCAGTCAGCTTTTACTATGCACAGTTGGGTATGCAACAACTATTAAGGCCAAAAAAGGTGACTGACCAGGCTGAAACAGTGCTCTATATGCTCCAGCCATCAAAAGTTCAGCAGAGATGTTCATCAGCCTACACGTGGAAGACAACCAGAGGCAGCTCCAGAGACAATAGGAACTTCTCAAGAATAAGTCTTTCCAGCCCAAGTTAAGTGGCAAAGGATGACATTTCACAACACAGCCCAGCCGAATCTAACAACACACCAAAGCCAAAGGCACGGTCCCTCACTCCATCTTCCCCTTCTCCCATCAATTCCTTATGCTGGATCTAGCAATCATGCAATCAAAAATGAGTCAGCTCAACTAGCTGACTTGGAAGAAAATTAAAGAAGAAAGAGAAAGAAAATTTGTCCACCAAGTCAGCCAGATGAACCGGTTCAGCCCATGGACATGCTGATGTTAGCTCCTGCACATGGGCTGGGAAGTACATAACTGGCAACAGAGGGAGGCAATCATTCCTCCATCCATCAGCTAACCTCGACAGGCTTGGCTGTCAACTGAAACCACACGTTTTGTTAGGTAAGATGAGCTGCCCAGATACTCCATCAGACATGGAAGTGTATGACTAAGTGAAAGAGATACAAAGACATTGGAATTTGGGAAATCCCAGAAAGGGGAAAAGATGTATTTCCAGAAGAGTTTTGAAATGGGGTGAAGACCATAGGAGACGGACAGCTAAAAGTAAGTGCTGAAGCAGACAAATGCTGTCAAAGGGAACGTGCCATCATCGGCTGGGCAGAACTGCAGTCACTGCCAGATGAGAGGAAAAAAAAATACCACCTACATGTCCTAGCAATATTCCCGTTGCTGCACAGAAATCCTCCAACAGCCAACACAGAGCTGTGGCTTTTCTACATTGTGCAGCATTTCTCACCAAAATGAATAGATCAATAGAGGAGCATCCTACATTACTGCAAATTGACACCTCTATATGGGCAGAGGGGGACTAAAAGAGGTCACAGCAATGTCACAGCTGAAGCTCTTCCTGCAAATATGAGTGGAGATTTAGCACTGTTATATTCCAGTTCCTTCTGCATTTCGAAGTCCTGCTTCTCTAACTGAATTTCAGGGAGGAAATCCTATGGATAGGAATAAAATAATCAAAATAACACAAAGCCTGTTTGTGGGGGAGGAGAGGTTGTTGTCATGTTCAGCTGCTCTTGGAAGGTAATCATGTCCTTACACAGGGACTTTATGAAGCAAACCTTGTTTGCAAATATGAGCCGTTTAACAGAGCTCAATATAATTTATGCCTTGGGTGCCACAGAGAAGCCAACAGCATCTTCTGGAAGCTTTTTTTTTTAGTGACTATTCTACATCTCTCTGAAAGCTGGGTCTGGGGGATTTTTATAGGGTTTTTTATTTATTTTTATTATTTTTATTTGGGGGGGGATATATTTATTTTCATTATTTTTATCACTATAGGATCTTTCCCTAAAGAAGTATTGTGTGCTCATTCTACCCTTTCTCAAGCTAGGAAGGCTAGGAACCCCATGAGGATGGGGTTCACCTTACCCTCTCTATAACAAACCCCAACTTTGTTAGTTGAGGGGGTCCCTCCAGAACCATTGGGGAGGTAAAGAGGCACAATGCACTTCTCTAGGAGCAAACATTATCTACCCAATGGTTTGCTTCAAGACAAGCCATGGGAAAAAGATGCTTAGGAGGAGGATTATACCCTAGAAAACCTGTCCGTTCTGGCATGTCTTGAAAAAACAGAGCAGATGATAGAGGGTGGGAGGGGGAAAGGAGGAACAAATAGGATTCAGCTCTCATCACTGCAGTCATCCACATTGCAGCAACACACCCCAGCACTTCTTTGTAGAGACACTGGCACTGCTGAGGTGCAATCTGTCCAACCCATTTTACACTTCTGCTCTGGGATGAAACAAGCCCAACTCCAGACGGTGGAGGGGACGCAAGCTGACAAGCCCCAGTGCAGACATCTGCTTTATAAATGTTTCAATTTCAGTGAGATGAAGCTCACTGGGGATTTTCCCATGGTCAGGCAAGCTGTGCCAGTGGAGAACTGTATATCCAGAGGTAAGGAGAGAGAGTTGGACTATGGGTGGCCTTTCTTCACTGCAGTCTCTTGCTCTCAGTGCATGGATATGGCATTGGGGATATTATAATCTTACCATGACTGATGGCATGAAGAGGGAGGAGAAGCAACACCAGACTCTTTCCAGGGAATTTCCCATGAGATGCAGGTGCAGTGGCACGGGGCAGGAGGAGATAAACAAGCCGGTGTCACTCTAAGTGCATGTTCCTTGGCAGGTTCAAAAAAACAGCTGAGAGATTTGCAAAGTGAAATCTGATCTAGAAGCACGCACAGAGACAAAATTAACAGGGTATCCCATGATGTCATTTCGAACAACCACTTTCCTGGCTGAGACAGAGGCAGACAATTCCCCAAGTCCAAGTCTGCACATGAAACCTCACTGAGGCATCTGCTGTTATTCCTCTGCTCTCTTATCCTTCCCTCCGTTATGGCAGCTTTGCCCAGGTCCTATAAACATCCAGGCAGCAATCAATGAGGTGTGAATATTTAGCTTACAAAGTTGCTCAAGTGTGAAGGATGTTCATTTAAAGAGGTTGAGAAAGCAGCAGTGGAAAGTTATTTCCAGGCTTACTGTCACTGTGTTGCTGCTCTTTTGGATGCTCCTGAACTGTATCGATGCACCCAATTAGTTAAAGAAATCATGTATGGGCTCCGAACTGAAGGCCCACCAGACACACTGCACTGGGCATGAACCCATGTGCATGGAAAGCAAAAATTACCTTCATCACTGGATTTTCCTCCATGCACTTGGAAGTCCTTCACATACCACCAGCAGTTTGGAAACCTCTGGCTCTACTCAGCCTGAACGAGGAGGTCGAGCTGCCCATGGCCATGTCTGCACTAGTAAATGAGATGTACCAGGGCAATCTTTCGTCCTGTGTGCCTGACCACCTGGTTGTCCTGTACGTGCTGTGTGATGGCACTCAAGATGATGTGCTCCATAACCTTCCCCAGCACCAAGGTCAGGCTGACAGGCCTGTAGTTCCCCAGATCCTCCTTCTGGCCCTTCTTGTAGATGGGCGTCACATTCTTACAGAGTCTAAAGCTAAAGAAGTCAACATATGCCAAAGAAAGACTTGGCTCATGGCACATTGTGCTGTATTTTGAGTTTTCTGTCAAGGCTGTTCGGAGTGGGAAACCTCCAGCTAGAGAAAAAACAAAAAATTAAAAGTTTGAAATATTATCATGTTTTGCAAAGGCAGAGGGGAGAGAAAGGTTATGATATGTTGCCACTGAAGAGGTGAATTTTGGGAGATATCTCCAGTCCTGTACCCAATATCAGATCAGCGCTACTAACAAGGATAAAACTGGTAGTAGGAAGAAGATTAGCATTGGCATCCACAAATGGAGGCTGGATCTAGAAAGAACAGGATTCATCCTAGACAGTTTTAGCCATCAAAAGGTAGCATCTTGTCTAAGCTTATTATCTAGCGCCTCTCCAGGAATGAGAAATCGCCTTCAGAAGGCAATCCAGGCCATCTTTGCTGCACACCAATCTTAGGGCAGAACAAGCCACCCTCTGCAGTCCCTGATCTCTCCCTATTGACTTTAGAGGGAGCCTAAAGAGCTGCTGTTGACTGGATGCCCCATATTTAGGCAGCTGCAGTTAATGGAGATAAATCCCACCCATAGAGACCAAGCAGCTGGTTCCTTCTCCGGGGTCTCTCACCACTTCTGTTGAGTCCTCTCTCTGTTGCATCTCAGTCACGGACATAACCCAACATCTCAGCTGGAGGCTGCTCCTTGCTGGAGAACCACAGAATAGCAGGCCACAGGGGGTTAGCATGTGGATGCCAAAGCCTGCAGTGCCATGAGATCATTCCAGAGGGCAAAGCGAAGTCATGCCATGAATGGTCTGAGCCATCCAAAATCTGAATCTAGCATTTTCCATTGCTCTGTTTGCTGAGCCTGCAGAATCTGAAGACAGGAGGGGAAAGGTGGAATAACCCAGCAGCTGGTCCATCACCCCACACAGCTCAGTCCAAGCCCTGTGGGAGGAACTGGAAGGGATTCCCAGGGCGGGATGGCACCCTTTGGATGAGGGCTACTTCTCAGAAGTCCTGAAAGACAAGGAGAGAGGGGGAAGGACTTAAATGAAAGCATGATCCTGTCTGCACCTAGGACTAAACATATGCTGTTCTTGGCCGTAGCTGTTCTCGAGCTGTCGGCATCCTGACAAGGCGTCTCTGTAACCTCTGGAACGATGTATCCCTGAGGAGTATGTTTATGATATTTGGGCTATATGTACATCTGCTTTTACTCGCATCAAGGAGCCTTTATGCCAGTCTGGGCTGAAGAAGGTGGGAAGGTTAGCCTGTATTGAAGCAACAAGCCCCATTTGAATCAGTGCCTGTCTCATCTTACTCAGCACTGCAGACAATTACACAGGCTCTTTGCAAACAATTCCTGCAACCTTTCGCTCTTGGCAGCAGAGGTCTGACTATGTCAGCAGCGGAAACACATTCTGTTCCCCTATCTTCAGAGATGAACGTTTCCAAGGTAAAGTCAAATCCGAGGGGAAGCGTGGTTCCTCGAGCCGCAGAATGAGCCGGTTGGTTTGGGGCAGACAGAGCCCTTCTATAGGAAAAGGCTTCATTTTTCTGGCAAAAATTCCTGCAACACTTTACCATCCTATGTCTTTGGAAAGCCAGTGAACATGAGTGCGCAATTAGCAGAGGACAGGGGAGAGAAGAGGCCCAGAAAGATGTTCCCAGGAGCTATAGGACTTGTCGAATGCTGGGAGCTCCGGGAGGTTTCAGGTGTGTCCTCTGCTTCAGGAACAGCTGGTTGGCCTTATTGAAATTACAGTTTATATTGTGGAAGTTCCTAGAGTCCCACAGCAAGATGAGAAGGTGGAAGGAAAAGGGGAGCACATTGCATTAGCCCACAGGCATTTGAGGTCTGATGCAAGGAAAGCAAAGGAAGAATTTGAGGATTACAGTCCAGAGAGGGATTAAGCTATTTCCCAGGTGAGTAATGATCACAAATTGAATCCCCATCACCTGAAACTTTGTTCAGTGCCATTATCAGAAATCCTGTTTCCTTCTCATCTATAGCTGTTAAAAGAGGAAAAAGATGAATGCAACAAGAATCTCCCTCCAAAGGCAAAAAAAATCTTTTTAAAGGTGTGAGACTGGGCTTAACTTCGTTTGCCTTTTCTTTAGAGTGGGATATAACTCCACACCAGGGCTGTACTGGATTTGCTTTGGTCCAGTTCAGCAGAACCTGCTGTGACTGAAATCACAGACAGGTCCTGAAGTGATGATTAAAAGCCATTTTCAATAACCTTTGCTGCCCGTCATTGCTGTTCCCTTCCTCAGAAACCGCTCCCTTGATAGGAGCAAGTCCACTCCCCTCCTAATTAGGTTTAAACACAGCACTCTCCATCACGTTGGGGTCTGCAAAGGACTTATATTGCATAGCCATCCAGACCATTTAATTGCTGACAAGCTCCATGGTTGTGCTAATAAGGGCCCTCCTAGGAAACGCACTGTTCAGGAGCAGAAACTGTTCCCAGTAGACAGTATGAACTAGACAACCTTATCCGGGTGTGTGTTTTGGGAGGCGAGTCTATGAGAGCCTACCGGCATGCGCAAGAGCTGTTCCATGGCATAGGCAGCACCCCAGGCATCAACGCAAGCACATGCGTGTACACATATATGCATACACTCACACACGTGCGCACACAATATGCCCGCACGTAAATTTTGGCACAGTACACTTTTCATCTCATTGGCACAAGACAGCCCTGGAGAATATGTCCAGAGAAAACTTTTTGCAGAGATATCTGTTTCCTGCTCTCTGAGCTCAAGGAAGAGCCCTGGGAGATGCAGCCTTACCAGAGAAGCCTGTCCGCAAGGAAGGGTAGCAACAACAGACAACCACACTAACAATTCAGTGAATCACCTGAGAAACATATCAAAAGGGAGATCTTTGGTTCTTTCTTGCAAACTGGACTTTTCACAGTGAAAAGCAGACATGTTTTGGAAAGCCTTATCCACAAAGACCCCAATTTTGCATTGAAAATATTCAATGCTGGCTGTGTGTCTGAGATTGAGTACATGAAGATTACCATCTCCTTCACCAGTCCAATGTCAAAGATGTGGAAACCCTTAATGAATCAGGACATAAGAGGAGATATCAGACCCGATATAAGGAAGGCATTTTTTACAATGAGGGTGGTGAAACACTGGCACAGGTTGCCCAGAGAGCTTGTGGATGCCCCATCCCTGGAAACATTCAAGGTCAGGTTGGATGGAGCTCTGAGCAACCTGATCTAGCTGAAGATGTCCCTGCTTATTGCAGGAGGTCTGGACTAGATGACCTTTAAAGGTCCCTTCCAACCCAAACCATTCTGTGATTGGCTGGGGATGCAGGAACATCCCACTCGGTGCAAGCACTATAGATAGGAGCCACTTGCCTTTGCTTTTGTTATCAACCAGCCAAGGGTGTAGTTGTGCAAAATGGCATAACCCAGAGCAGATTCAGCCTGTAGTTACACTGGGCTGGGGCTGTTGGTTAACACATCAGTCTCACCTCTAATTACTGGGCCTCATTATCCTCTCTTGTTGCTGTAATTCAAGTATAATTCCAGGGAAGTTCAACAGAGACTCAACTATGGGAAGCTGTTGGAGACTGATTAGGATCATTTCTGAAGTCCCTTGCTACAGAAATGCTGTAGCATTTCTTTAGCTCCAAGTCTAGACCTTTTCTATTTCTGCTGTGTTGTTTTGAACATAAAACCGGAGTGCAATAGTCAAGGGAAGGCTATACCGTCCCATTTCACTTTTACGGTCTCCTGGCCACCAGCCAAGCAAGCACAAATGTGTCTGATCTCAAAATAACCCTCTGCCAGCTCCTACTTTATTTTTTACGGCCATTGAGCATTGAGCAGATGACTTCATTGATTTGAACACAATGGTGCCCCAATAGAGATAACAAATAACTGAGCAAAGCCTTGTAGAAAGCAGGCGAATCAATCATGCGTGGCATGATGGAAGTTGAGACAAAAGACGATGCAAAACGCTGTGGAGGATCACACCATGCTGAAAATAAAAGAGCCCTCTCGGGTCACATACTTCTCCTGACATGGGCAAGACTCCTGGAGAAGCACTTCAATCATAGTTTACACAAATCTGCAACAGGAAAAAGACTTACAATAAAAAGGCAGAAGCGAGCTCTAGCCGTGTGTGGAAGTGGAAGATGAATTTAGACACGTTCAAAGTAGCTACTCAGTGCACATTTTTCATAGTGATGGCAAATAATCCTCTGGAAATGGGGCAGGTTATCCCTAGAAATGTGGGCTTTGGGTGTCATTTTTCATTTCCTCTGAGTCCTTTTTTAAATACTGCTACTGGGAAAGAAAGGAGAATCAGGTCCTTGAAACCAAGGGTCCCCGCATTACACAGTCTGGTGTCGGACTCACTGGATGACATCTCGAGCTTATATTCTGCAGCAGTCCAGATCATCCTATGGGTTATTTATGATCTTACTAACCAAAGTCAACAGATGCAAAGTCTTGATTATCTGCTGTTTTCTGTTTGCTTGAAGAGGATGAGAATTGTTTCTACCACTAGCATCGTACATTTTATGCTCTCTTTTCAAAACCGCAAATTATTACAAAGAGCAAAGCCTGTGCTGCCTCTCTGGTCTGTAACTGATCTCCCTCAGGCAGTGCTTTATATACAGTATTATATAAAGGTAGGTTTCCTAAAGGGGTTTATGCCTCCACTGGAAAGTTCCTTCTGGTGATGAGACCCAAACACCCTAATGCATATCTGACACGCATGAATAGCTGAAAGTTGTTGGGACATTGACAGGAGCAGAGAAGTCTGGAAACAACAGATCTGTGGGAAGAGGTAAAGGAGACGGGAAGGAGAGAAAGAAGGGAAAACAGATTTAATATAGAGACTAATCTTGCTTTCACATCCAGTGTGAAAAAAACCTGGGGAACATAAGGTTTTCAATGTGCATTTAAAAAAACAACATGGGCTGCAAGTGAAAACCTGCAGAATGCCAGGGAAAAAGTAAAGGAGGAGAGAAAACAGAGTGTGAGAACTGCTCCGGCTCTTCCTGAACACTGGGGGATTCAGAAAGGGCCGAAACCACAGCAAAGAGCCAAAGATGAGGAAAGCCACAAGCACGTTTTGAGCACGGCCAGCTCCACTCGAAGCAGATTAGCAGCACCGATAATTGCAGAGTGAAATGCCTGCCATGTGCCACAAGACTCAAGCTTCCCACTGGGGCCTTTTCCAAAAAAAATGCAAACAAGATGAGCATGCGCAGCTATAGCATGCTGAGCAGGGAAAGAAAAAGGATTGAGTCAGACCTCGGACCCCTGCTAAACCAAGAGGACGAACAGTCCACCCTGAAGAAGGTCATCAGAGCTGAATGTTGAACAACGCATGAAAAAAAGGGCTGGGAGGAAAGGTGCAGGTATAAAACTTCAGCAAAATTTGTGCCAAGGTAGCAAAGTTTGGGGAGGAGAGAAGAAGGTTTTTCCACCAAGTTTTGCTAGCTGCAGGATTCAGCTTTAAGTCCCTACTCTGTTTGACCTGGTGTAAGCCAAAGGTGATCAGGCATCAACAATAACAAGGTGTTTCTTCAATTTTAGTGTTAATCCTTTGTTTACATTTCCTGAATCTTTCCCTTTCACAGTCTCCAAGAAGTAAATGAAAGTATTGCAGCTTGCTTAGCCTCTGCAGTTGATGAAAATGTCCTTCAAACAGGCCAAGGAGGAATCTTACGTGGAAAAAAAAGGCATTGAACTGGGAAAATACACAAGCATACTTAGATTAGGATTGCTGTGGACTTCCGTGAGATTTCATACATGCTTGGGAGCTCGTTTTGAACACTTTCCTCAAAGAAGAGACCTCCCCTGGCCCACCATTGGCTCATGTCACCTTCCAAAATATAATGAGGACTGAGAGGCAGGCTCTGCGGGAAGGATGGTGTGCTCTGCAGTGACGCCTTGCTCAGCAATCCAGCTCCTACACTCTCACCACCTCCAGGTGCCAAATGGTTTTTGAGGGCTGGAAGGATCTTCTGCAGAGAAACTTGTGCTGCATTGCACGTTTGGGATCTGGATGTGAGCGCTCAGTTCCCAGCTGTGCCGGAGTCTCCGTGTGGGACCTTGGGGGCTGGCTATAAAATTATGTTCTGCACAAGCAGAGGTTCTGCACAAGCACATCTTTGGGTACCTCCAGAGGGGAAGAGTCAAAGCACACACGTTGTTTCAGCCAGTACCCCAACCTCAGTTATTTCTGAGCACACAGGATGTTCCCATCAATGACCAAATAAATCAAAAGTGCCTAGGAGAGGCAGATGGCCCTCTAAAACCTACAGAGGAGCCATCTCCTTGCCTTGCCTGGAGAAGAGGCTCAGAGGCTGGCCCAAAGACTTAATAGAGCAGGACTCATTCATTTTGAGGTCTTTAAACCATGCACAAAGTCTTTCTGTGTATCGCTAACCCACACCCTAATCCCTTCCTCCTTCACTTGTACGTCAGTGGTTTGAGTAATTTTTTATGGCTGATTTCAGCTGAGGCACCGATTGCAAATGTGAAGTTTATCTGAACAGAAAGGTTTTTTCTGATCTGATAGGTGAGACAAATACTAAAAATATTGCAAGTAAACATACAGTTAACATTTCAAAGGATGCAAATAATCATAATGTCAGGTTCTTTCCACAAAGACCTGAACAGCCTTACCAAGTTTCTATATTTAATAACAATAGAGCTGAAATTGTTGATGGCCTATAGAGTTAATGACATCATTGCTGGAGGTCTCAAGAACACACTAAAAAGACATCTTTCAGGAGTGGTTCACAGAGCTCTCACCCTTCCTTGAGGTCAGAAGTTGGCTCACACAATTGCTGAATGTCCCTCCTGGTCCTATTTTCTCTGAGCCTACCAAGTATTTGCAAAACAGCCTCTGTTCCGACGCCCAACATTTTTTCTTTTTTTCCTCAAGAAAAATGGAACTCAGCCTGAAACAACTCCCTTGCTGGTAGGACTCACAGCAAGTGTTATATCTCAATTAAGGAATAGAAAAATGTGACTCTATCGAAGTTTGGAGGGGGTTGACTTTGGTTTTCTCCATTAAAATCCTCCCAGTGCATGAGCTGTCCCTCTGCATATGAAACTCTTTGGCAATAATATATGGTCCATTTAAAACATGTGCCAGTCCACCAAAAGCTGTCTTTGCTCACTGTGCTTTTACTGCTACTTTCCTTTATTTTGCTCTGTTTATATTTCCTGTAGCAATTCAAGACTTTATGAGGTGAAGGAATGACAGAACAGTGATTTTTTAATGGCATCCCTCTTTTTGCTTTCCTCTGTTTCTCTTTTTGTTTTACTTGCCTCTAGACATTGGATATTTTTAATGTCTGATGAAACTGAAAAAAGGGAAAACCAAGACACAGAATTTCTCAGAAAAAAGTATTTTAAAACCCAGTCTATTTTTAAATGAACTCCATAAAATCACCCACGAAAATAAGCTGAGATATGTAATGGAAATAATAACTTCTACACTTGCCACAAAATGAAGTTACACAGAAGCTAGTGAAGGTTGTCAACAATGCATGAGGTGCAACCTGACACCATTAATAATTACTCCTCTGAGTAATTAGGCAGCTGTGCTGTCTCACAGGCAGGCACGCGATGCTGCCTGGAGCTCAGGTACTCCTCCAAATAGGGTGGCCGGTCAGGGGCAACATCAGACTGATCAGGACGGATCCACCAGATGGGCTAGGACTCACCTCAAGGAGACATGGGATGGCTTTGTCCCTCCTCCTGGCAGGGTGCTTGAGCTATTTTTTCTTCCAGAGCTTTGCCATACTACAACCGCCTCTGCTCGTGTCTCTGCTCCTCAGCCCACCCCAGAGACACATGCCCGGTGGTGTCAGATAGACACACCAGCTTCATTTCATGGTCCCTGAGACACCCCAAGATACAGCCCCCACCTCTGCAAGCTGAGGTCCTGTACCTGAGGTGGACTCTTCTGTCTCTCCAGCAAGAAGAGGAGAAGCCATTTTCAGACAGGGCTCCTTTTTCCTAGTTTAGGCCAAATCTGGAAGACTTTGAAGAAGAGGATAAGGCCCTTTTGTTGCATGTGAAGTGTTTTGAGATATCCAACAGCGAGGGTTGTAAGAAAGCATAAAATAGGCTTGTTATGACTTAGTCAACACACAAATATCTTCATCTTAAAACAGGAGGATCTTCAATAAAGCCAAGCCTTCTTCCCAGAAACTAATTTCAACCTTGATCCGGTAAGAACGAGACCAAGAACAGAAGGAATCAATACTTATCTCATAGGCCACAAAGCAGAAAACAGTGCATTTTACTTAGTTTTTAAGTGTGACGGCATGAGTCAGAGCTCTGAGCTGTCCTAATGGCATCAGCACCCAGCTCCCTTTCTCCAGTGGAAAAATCCCACCAACAACAAACGCTCCGCTGCAGCCCTGGCACCTGGGGACCAAAGCAGAAACAAACAGGACCATCAAACAAAGGTCAGGAGGACTGCAGTGGTGGAGATCAATGAGAGAGGGTGGTAGGAGCCTGGGCAGGAGTGACCAGGAGGACATAGCTACTGATCAAAGCCAAACAGGGACCTTCCACCATAGGAAGGATGGAGTTAGCTGGGAAGTCAGGGATGGCTTGGAAACAGGAGGCTTTGTCCTGGCTCCTGATAGCGATGCGCTCAGAAATACAACAAGGGCATTATTCCAACCAGGAAAAAAAAGAGAGAGAGAGAGAGAAATAAAAATAAATGTGTTTGCTTTCCATGACACTCTTAAAATGAGAAACACCACTCATTTCTTATTCTAAGTGCAGGGTGTTGTTGTCTGTGGTGTAATACCTCTGTGCCACAGTGTGCTAATTCTTGTTTTATTAGGAGCCACTACATACCGACAGTCTCCTTAGGATATTATAGATAGAGGTTTTAAAAAAAAGATACCCTGTGTGAAAAGCACGTTTGCTTGGCCAAGCACCGAAAAGTCAGGAAATGCTGCGGCCATGGTTATTACTGCTGTCTCTAAAGCAGCAGGGCCACAAGCCTCAGTCAGTGTGTCCTCTATCCGTCCAGTTTGAGAAGGTCTTGCAGCGCCTGGAGGTGAAGATGGCATTAGCTCAAAGCAATAAGTCCATGCACGTCCTGGCAAAGGGAAATTCATTTCATGCCCGTGCCACTGCAACTGCAGCATACACGTGTGCTGCACAACCCTGTGGTCCGGCTCCCAGTCCCTGCCTCCAAGGGGCTCAGCTCCAAGGGGCTGATGATCCG
The DNA here is from genome assembly GCF_018139145.2 of Gymnogyps californianus. Taxonomy (NCBI): domain Eukaryota; kingdom Metazoa; phylum Chordata; class Aves; order Accipitriformes; family Cathartidae; genus Gymnogyps; species Gymnogyps californianus. Next base: position 166,852,922 of record NC_059472.1, read on the forward strand.
TATCTCCTATCCACCAGCCACTGTGGTCCCATGCAAGGAAGGAGCACCAGTCTAGGAGAGAGGTGATGGCTGCAGCGCTGGGCATTGTGGTGCTCAGCCCAGCCTGCAAGCAAGCACATTTCCAAGGCATGGTCCAGAAGCCCAGCCCCACTCACACCCCCACTGAAAAACCCCATCACAGGAGCCAGGCCAGTGGTGCTTTTTGCTGCGTGGGGTCAAAATTATTCCAAGTCCCTTCAAGCACCTTCCCAAGGCACGAGTCTAAGGCACTAATCATGCTCGCTGCTGGCAAGTCAGGGCAGAGCCACAAGCAAAAGCAGGAGGTGAACCACCTTCTCCATTGCCCATGGAGGGGAACTGCAGTGAGTACAAGCCCTGCCTTGACAACTTAAGTTGGAAGATGTGAAGCCACAAATCCGGGCCTTGACACATTAAAATCAGCCCCTGCTGAACATCATGTACCAGTTTCACTTTTGATTTTCATCACCGTAATGAAACTCAATCAAACCTCCCAACCCTGTCAGACTGAGGAGGGACTGGCAGGCGTGTGATAACCAGAGCCTCCATCGAGGCAGGACTCCTGAGTGGGAGAAACTTGGCGAAGAGTAATGCAAAATCCAGTGTTGTACTCTGAGCCAATTCCAGGATATTAAAATAGAAATAGTAACACGCCTAAATTTAGCCTCCTGTCTCCAAATATTGACGTTACGGGGCCTGATGGAACAATATAGGCTGTAACGGTGCACCTCAGAGGGATATGTTTTTGGCTGGCTTTTAAGGAATAGAACCTTATTTCATCCCCGGCCATGTGTATTTCTGTCTGTGCGACCCACTGGCCAGTTCCAGTCGCTTTCAAGAACAGGGCCGAAGCTCTTAAAGATACTGGGTTCCTGCAACACTTCTGAAAACAAGTGGTCAGGTCAAGGAGAAAGAAAATTGCAGCCCCCCCCGGGAGGCAAGTCTGCAGCAGGGCTCAGCCCTGATGAAACATCAGGGAACAGGGGGTTTAAACATGCACTTCAAGTCCACAACAAACCAGGCGGTATGGGTTTTGCTGTTGGTGGAGCTATTTTCTTTAAAAAGAAAAACAAAATGACAGCAGTAAATGGCCGTGCAGGAGATGTTGTAAAGAAACATCTGCTAAGATAAAATGAGATTTCCAGCTCCAGCAGGGAGCAATTTTTGGCTGGGATAGAATCATAGAATCATAGAATGGTTTGGGTTGGAAGGGACCTTAAAGATCATCTAGTTCCAACCATGCTGCCATGGGCAGGGATACCTTCCGCTAGACCAGGGATGCCAACACTGAGTCGGGCACGCGAAGAGAAAAGGCTGGGATGGCCCGTGCAGGATTGCATGGGGATGCCTTCACCATCCTGCTCTAGCAGATACCTGTATTTCTGGTCCCACACTCTTTTCAGAGCAGCACATAATCCACCCGGGGCAGCTTTTTTGCTGGAGCCACGGCATGTAACAGGAGTGGCAGGGCCGCATCCATGGCCGTGGGAGGGATGGGAAGACAGGGGAATGCCTGCATCCAGCGGGATGCCCAGCCCACCCACAAAATCTGCCTCCAGTGGGTACCCAGGTATAGAGCCAATTGCCACAAGAGGAGATCTAGAGACCAACAGCTTCACCATAGGGATCCCCACGCCACGGGAGGTGTCAGCATTGCCACCCCTTTCCTAGGACAAAAACAACACCATATCCTCCGTGCCCGGGATGCCTAGCCAGTGCAGCCCTCGTCCCCTCCCAGCCTGCCTGTTCCCTGCCTGATACATGGCTCCTCCCTTGCTACACTGGGTTAATCCCTCCTCTTGTTGCCCGGAGCTTGCAAACTCGGCCATTGGACCCAGTATCCTCCAGTCTGGGGTAAAACAGGTTTGTGCATGCAACTTGACATATAAACCACAAACTTTGAAAAAGCCACGCAGAGGCAAAAGCGAACAGCAAAGGGAGGAAATTGCTATGTAGATATCCTAATTAGATAAGAGTGTTGTTGCTGCACAGAAATAATGTGGAGAGGGAAGTTAGGTCTGCGGAAGATAGAAAAGTGCCCCAGAGATTAGAATATTTAGGACAAACCATGTGAGGGGCTGTGAGCAGAGTAGCAGACTTATCAGAGAAAAGTGTATAAGAAAGCAAAAAACACTTTAATTAAAATGTCAGCGTTGGGCAGGTTGGTCACAGCAAAACCAGCTCATGAAGGATGGCTATCCCCAGGGTTGGCCCTGCTCTCCTTAAACCTGATTGCTTCTTGCAGGTGTTCATGGGAGAGGAAAGATGCTGGCGGGGGAGATAGGGGTGACCTTTTGCAGTCGGTCACCCTGGGTAGGGCTGGGGTTTCAAGAAACCAACCAAACCCTCACACGATGCTCTCACTCAGTCCAGCTCCCCTGGGTAAAGTGAGAGCGGTATAAAAACACCGACATTTGCGACCGATGAAAACAAAAGCTGAAATCTCCTTCTAGGGCGAAGCCATCTCAGAGTGCCTGTCGCATCTCAACCATCATCTGTCGTCAAAGCAGTCTGGCCCAAAATATACCCAAATCACTACGAAGCGGGGGGGAAGCTGAAATCTCCTTGTTGGGGTTTTTTTGACGTGGAAGTCAGCATCAATCACAGAGACAAGGCTGCAGTAAATAACCCCTCTCCCACTGCAGTTATTTACAAGCCGTGCACTCTAAATAGCAGTCAGGTATTCAGGCAGGAGGTCAGTCAAAGCCATCTCTGCATTTTTAAGATTTCTGGGGGCACGCAGCATCCTCGGACTGTGGTTTCTTTATACGCAGAGCATCACAAGACCTTGGCTCCTGGAGGGGGTCAGAGAGGTGGCGGGGGTGTTGCTTAAGAAGGAATAACAAGGACACGTGTGCATTCGGTGCTCAGCAGAGGATCATATTCAGTGCTGAGCACAGCCCTGGTCTTGCTGTTGGGGCTATCTTCAATAGCATCCACGAACAGTTTTTCTGGCTCATGTTACAAATGCATTCATGCCATGCCACAGCGCTTTACAGGCAGGAAAATTGATCTCCCCTTCCCAGTACAGTAGCAACCCAGTCCTGCCAGCTTAACCCTTGAATCGCCTTCGGAGTGCTGGAGCAGGAAAAGGTACTCGTGACTTGGCCAGAAGGGCCCATCCTGAACCTGGTGAGGCGGACAGGAAAGTTTTCTTGAGCTTTGGTGGAGCATGGTCAAGTAGCGGGGACCCTCCACCGGCTGGGACACAGACAGACAGTAAGTGGGAAGATCATTTTGGTGGTTTTGACAATGAGGAAGGCGAGGCAAATTGTCCCTGTTGTTACCAGACAGGACAACTGTGGATGGACGACGGTCAGAGCAAGCCCATAGACAGAGGTCTCCAAAAATGGAAGGAGGAGTCCTGGTGTGAAAAGGCTGCAGCTTGCAATGCTCTTGTCATGTGCAGTTGTTTGCATCCCTGCAAACAGGAGCTGGATTTTGCCACCATCACCCACCGAGCAGTTCTGGTCTCATGGTCTCCCAGACCAGGAGCACTCCTAGCTCCTTACTACATTGTCCAAGCACACCCCAGGGCAGGAACTGCAGGGCAGGGCACAGCACAGGACTTTAAAAAAAAAAAAAAAAAGCAGCCAGTGAGCTGTTTAAAGAGGCAGACATTTAGAAACAGTCTTCCCAAAACCCTTCACCACCCCAGGTATCTGTGCAAGCCAAGCAATGGTCTGTCATGTGCACAGCCAAGGCAGGGTGGAATATGTGAGCTTCTCAAAAGCGGTTTTCTGGGGAACGAGCAAGCATCAGGGTCCATCCCCAGGAAGATGTCTTGGCATCATGACACAGAGTCAACCAGTTACTACACAGTGTAAATGGGGAGACAGGATGGGAGTTGGATTCACATAAGTAATTGGTCACCTACCTCAGAGACAATGAAGTCTCAGGGACATCACCTCCCACTGATTTCAAGCAAGTCTGAGGTAGCATTCATCTTCTCCGAGCACTATGTGTCTAGAACTTTGGCATTGGCATCTGAGCAAGACCACATATCCTACTACGGAGTGAACTGCTTTCTGGAAGTACCCATTTCTGCCCAGAGCCTGGAAGGGAGTAATGAGCTCCGGTTCACCTTTAGCTGTCTTAAAGCTATCAATGCCTAAATGGACCTGTGAATTTTGCTGAATCGTGCTCTCAATCCCATGGGATGCAAAGGAACCTATAGACCTAGGGCCTGGCTTTATCCCACCGCATGAAGATCTAAGTCTGGAGTCTTTTTCCTCTCCCTGTGCACTGAGGAGAGAGAGAAAAGCATCTCCAGATGGTAATTCAAGGTGTTCATGTAGTAATTCAAGGTCCCCATCTCTCTTGGTCTCTCCATTGACTGGAGGGACTGACAGTGGTGGAAAGTGTTCAGCAGGTGTTATCATTTCAGCCTGTACTATCCGAGAGAGGAGAGATTATTGCACAGGAAAATATATGTTCTTCGTTAACCTTCTTCCATCCTTTGATTCCTCAACTGGTAACTCATCTCTATGACTCCCACAAATCCCTGAGGTTTTCTCTGAGTTATGTGCCCTCTGACTAAGCGAGAAGCTCACCTTGGTCTTGTATCAGATGCTTTTGCTCTGAAATCCTAACTAGAAGCTGCAATCATGTTGCATTCTCTTTCCTTTTTTTTGAAGGTAAAGCTATAAATCAAGTGAGGAACACTTAGCGCTGGGCACTGGCTTGCTTGAATCATTTGTGAATCATAACAGACCACTTTGACCTATTGGGGCTTTGCAACAAGGGACAGCCTTCCTCCTCCTGTTGGGTTTTGGACACCTGCCAAGACCCAAGCTGAGCGCATTGAGGAGTTCAAACGTTGTAGAGAAGGTTAAAAGACGATCACGTCCTAGCTGAGAAAGAGCTACAATGACAGAAAGTATCTGATATTTCAGAGACTCTTTCATGTGAAAGGCAACGACAGAACAAACCCCTAAATGCAGTGAAAACCAGAAAGGTCCGAAGTAGTAATTATGTACAGAATTACTCTTTTAATGGCAAGCATAACTCAATCAACGGAACAACTCCACTAAGGAAATACAGATTCTCCATCTGAGAAGATTTATCCCGGAGATGAAAAAGGATGTCCCTCACTCCCATTCAGTTACCACCACATGGCATGACATATGGTCCTTGTCATATGATGGGAGATTAGTTATGGGTGGGTTCAGCTGCTATCCAAAACATGGCCTTGCTTACATTCTCTAAATCAGGACCAGATGCAGGGGTTTTTTGGAGATATGCTGTGGCCTAGCTCCAAGTTACGGAGCTGGACATCACAGCATCACAGAACCACTCAGGTTGGAAGGGACTTCAGGAGGTCTCTAGTCCTATCTCCTGCTCAAAGCAGGGTCAGCTCTGAGATCAGACTGGATTACTCACGGCTTTGTACAGTTGGGTCTTGAAAACCTCCGGGCATGGAGACTGCAGAACTTCTCTTGGCAACCTGTTCCACTGCTTGACTGATATACAGAAAATCGTAGGGTGAAATTCAAAGAGTTTTCTTCCTTCCACCTCCCTGAATCCCAGCTTTGCTGAAACAAGTCTTCTAAGTTTGGTAGACACCTAGCAGTAGCAGCTTCCTACACAGGAGGGCAGGCTGTGGCTCTTCATGAATCCTACCGTGTTTGCCAGCGGGTTGTTTACCTGTTGTCTCTATGGTGCCTCCCTGATCTTAAAACTAAATCCACATATGCCTCCAGTGAATACTCGAAGATCCCAATAGATCCCACCATAGTTAACAAGGTCACGTATATTTAGAGATCTACAGCTTATTGGGAGAGGTAATTTCTTTATTAGACTTGATGATATTAAAAGCCTCCAAGCACATAATCCCTTCATCAGGTCTGACAAAGAAGGCACAGAGGCTAAATGAAATACAGGTGACAAACAATAGCTCCTTGTTTGACCTAATTATTTTAATCACTAGGAAAACAAGAGGAAAAGGGATAGTAAGCAGTGTAGAGTGGAAATGCATGTTAACAGGCAGACAATTGGCAGTTCATTCACCTTGGGGGGTCGCTACTCCATCACATTCAGGGTTTATTACAAAACATATCCTTCGCAGCCTTACTCCAAAATCTTATTTGCTTTCACTTCTGCAATAAGAGGCCAGGGAGACTCAATCATTTTAGTCAGAGCTTCTTTTGAAACCATTTGTGGCTCTGGACAACATTATTACTACCTACATATGTCTCTTCTCCCTGAATAGGGGACATAGTTCAGAGATGTCGTGGTTTAACCCCAGCCAGCAGCTAAGCACCACGCAGGCCGCTCCCTCACTCCCCCCGCCTCCCAGTGGGATGGGGAGGAGAATCGGGAGAGAAAATAAAACTCATGGGTTGAGATAAGAACAGTTTAATAACTAAAATAAAATAAAACAATAACAATAATAAAATATAATAATAAATAATAATAATAATGATGAAAATGAATATAACAAAAAAGAGAGAGAAATAACACCCAAGAAGAGACAAGTGATGCACAATGCAATTGCTCACCACCCGCTGACCGATGCCCCAGCAGCGATCCGCCCCTCCCGGCCAACTCCCCCCTGTTTCTGTACTGGGCATGACGTTCTATGGTATGGAATATCCCTCTGGCTAGTTCGGGTCAGCTGTCCCGGCCATGCTCCCTCCCAGCTCCTTGCACACCTGCTTGATGGCAGAGCATGGGAAACTGAAAAGTCCTTGGCTTAAGATAAGCGCTACTTAGCAACAACTAAAACCATCAGCGTGTTATCAACATCATTCTCACACTAAGTCCAAAACACAGCACTGAAACCAGGACAAGAGAAAAACCTTTTAAATGTTATTGCTCCTATAAAAATGCTCTACTGATTGCACTTGGATTTACTACCACTCGTGTTCAATGAAATGTAATGCACTGCCACAGTGCAGTTGGAGGACGTGATTTATACAGCACTCATCAAGGGAGAAGTGAGACACTGGAAAAGATGATGGAAGTCTAGCTGTCAGACATGGACAACAGGCTTCAGAGAGATACAAGTTTTGCAACTGAGAAAATATTGTTGTTTATTTCTTGTTGTCTCTGGCTGCAGAGATGAGGTGTGACTCCTTTCTCGTTACTCCTGACATCTCATCTAGAAAAGTCTTCAAGCTGAGATGGTCATCCCAGACCCCCTTACAGCTGAGAAGCAAGCAGGGGCATGATTCAACTGGCTGGTCTTGGACCTCCATTTCAGGGTGACATGGATTGTAGCCTAACCTCCACTGGTCATGTCAACCGGACTCATTGACAAGGAGAGCCCAGGGTAACTGGTTCAGAGGCTGGTGTGTATCATGCAGACACCTGTTTAGTCAGTTGAATCCAGCCTGAGATCAACCAGAGATCAAAAAAGCCCTTGAGGCAGGAATTCATCACTCTCCATTCCTAAATCTTAAGGATATACTCCAGTGAACACGAGGTTTCGAACACTTTTTTCCTGCATGAAACTTCTCAAAATCGTACCAATGCTCATCTCGCACTTTGCAGACCAGCAGGACATCTGGGAGTTACTACAGCCAGGCTTGTGCCCCAGAGACCTGCCAGCATTGCTTTGTCAAGATGTGGAAAGACTAGTACACATCAAAGAGCTCCACCAGCGAAACTCCTGTTGGGAATGCAAAAACACTGGTAGAAATGAGCTTTTGTTGTCTATTTATGCCTTCTCAGGAAGGGGATGTAGCATTGCTGCCAGCTGCTTTTTTATCATCATTCATGGCCCTTTGTCTCCTTTGGGGCAGGGGCTCTGCAGAAATCCTGTTCATCCTACCAAACTGTGGATGCACTTCTCCAGTGCACCTCATGTGCCTCTCACGTGCCAATGTTTATAGGTGCCTACCTGCTTTCAAGAAGCTCATATCTATTGTACTTTCTTTTAGAAGGTGGCCACTGCAGGAAAAGACCAAATACAGAAAGAGCTAAATATTTTCCTTCTCCAGGAGGACACTACTGATATCAACCAAAACGATTTTTTCCTGCTAACGTCGAAGCCGCAGTAGGAAGATTTACTGGTATGCAAAGCTCAATAATGAAGATATTACCATGCATAGTAATACTAGGATCATAGCAATCTGAAGCACCAGTCATGGACCACAACTCCATCTCTTTAAATATTATCCTTGTCCCTGTTTGAGAGAAGGTGACAGCCAAATGATGGCCTGCACATTGTGAGCCCTTTGTAGGCCTTGCAGGCGGAGGAGATATTTAAAAGCTTCAAAGGTGAACAATAAAGCAGATCTGCAAATCCCGGCAGGGAGGATGAATACAAGAAAAACTAATGCCCTAACATTTCTGCTTGCCTCAAAAGCAAAGAAAAGGAGAGAATGGCACAAAGAGGTCCCAATGCTTGGGCAGTCTCCTCTGAATCCAGTGTCCCAAGGATAATTCTCAGTCAGCTAGACTTGCCTTTCTCTGTTGATTAAACCCAGCAGCACTCTGCTTAAAATGCATGAAGATTTCTTTAACCGGCATCAGACCTTCATTAAGATCCCGGGGCTGAGAATGAAGGATGGCACCTACTCACTTGTTCCCTGCTGCTACCATGACAGATTTTAAATGACAAACTGTTACTCATTTTTAGCAAGAAAAGGGAAAATATGCCACATATACAAATTTTGAAACGATTGGGAGTTTATCGGGATAATGAGGGACAACGCGCTTAGTTTTGCCACTGAGAATCAGTGATGAAATGTGGAGGTAAAAAAACCACAGAAGCCACTTCTATTTTGAATTGACAGATTGCAGCCTGATTCATCTGGGACTGATTTTCTTTAGTGGCAAAGGCACCGCATCCTGCGTGGGAAGGGTAAATTATTGTCATCTCTGCCATAAAGGTGTTTCTCAAGCGTAGTGAAGGTTTAAGTAGCTGTCTAGCTAAATAAAAGAGAGGACTGGTGAGAAACTATGCTTGAAGGTCTGTATGCCCAGCTGTCACCTTTGCAGCACTTTACAACATAAATGCAAAGCTCAATAGTGTCAGGGCTGGGGCTCCTGGCGGACAGAGAAACAAAGAGGAAAAGGGAGAAACACAGAAAGAAAAGGCTTGAAAATCAGCCTAAATACAAGTGATTTTGAGAGCAAAGCTAGCGTTGCCTAGCTTTGCTCTCAACTGGTTAACCAACGCAAAGTCATAGCAAAGATGAAGCCATCCACTTGGCTTCCTGGGTAGTCAGGAGGTCCAGGTAAATGCTCCTTTTCTCCATAGTCTTCACCCAGCCTCACTTGCTCCTCTAAAAGCCACAAGGTGCTACCAGGAGGGAGCTGCAGGAAAGAAGATTCCAAATGAAGAGCAAGAGAAAGGACTGATGACCGAAAGCTCAGAGCGCGGCTTTCTCATCAAGGACGTACGTGGTGTTCGACCCGTCTTGCCTGACCATGCTCATAAATATCCCTTTTCATCTTGGTTTGGAAAGCCGTGGTAGACCCAGCCCATCTCCAAGGGGCCCGGGCGGGCAGCGAGTGCTGGTATGAAGCATAAAGGTTTGCCAAGGAGTGTGGGATTTGTGGGGAGCAGGCAGTGGAAAAGAAGATGAGATAGCCTTGCGCAAGAGGAAGAAGAATATCATTAAGAAATAAAGGGCCACCAATGGAAGTAGAGGGGAATGTTTAAAAAAAAAAAAAAAAGGGAGCGGAAAAATAATCAAAAGGCCTAAACATCCCCGGGTTGGTTGAGAAACTCTGCATAAAGACAGCCTTTTTGGGAAAGAAAGACAAAGCGCTACCTTTTCTGGAATTCAGGGATACAGACGTCTCTTTTTGGGAATTGTTTACACCTGGACACCAGGGAGTGGACTGAACAGCCAAAGACGACTGAGGTAACTTTGAAAAAATCCGTGTTGGGACTGTGGGTTTTGTTTTATATTATTTGTTTATTTAAATACTTTTTTTTTCATATGAAGCAGCTAGTGTTTGAAGAGATTGAGCTTGGTGGGATCAAGGTACATTTTTAGGTTAGTGGTAGTGCTATTTATCATTTTTAAGACAAATTTGATTACCCTGATGGGAATTCATGTCTTCAGGGAAAGCTGCCCAGTTGTCATATTAATCATTGCTTTTAGTGTTTTCATTAGGGTTTTGGTTTTTGGTTTAGTATGGGATATTCATTTTTTTCCCCTTTTAATTTAGCTTTCAGTTGCCCCAGGGCTTTGGCCTGGTAACCTTTGCAGAGTGTTTTTCCTTCAGTCCCTTTCCAACCTATGAATTTTATGAAGGCTGTTAATTCGTAGTACTGCCGTTGGTAAAGATCTGTCACTCCTTCCACTGATGGGGAACCAGTCTTCAAGGGATTCTTTCTTGCAAGAAGAAGAAATAAAGAAAAAATCACAGAGTAAAAATGAACATTTACAGTTTCAACTACAGAGCATATTATGTTGATGTTCTTCCAAAGTCTTTATGGGCCACTGTTGCTATCTTCTTCTATTACGGCAACACCTCAATACCTATGTCACATCTCAAGACTGCCGTGGGCTTGGTGAAGAAACACTGAGTATTTCTTACTCCAACTACTTTGCTCAGGTTCCTCTGATGCTCATGGAAGTAGTTGTCTTGGTGGCGTTCACAGATTACTGGAAGGGGTGAAGACAGTCCAGTCTGAGCTCGTGGAAGTTTTAGGCTTCCACCCAGTGACTCCTTCAACATCAAAGCCTAATGGTGAAAGTACTCAATCTGTAGGACAGTGCGTGGTGGGACATTGTGTATAAACCATCCCAGGGAGACTGTTGGTGGGTTCAGATGCGCGTTTCCCAGCTGTGCTGTAGTTCAGCCGGGAGGTGTTGGTCCTGCTGCAGCCTTGCTGTGTCCTGCTGTTGTTCAAAGGTCAGACAAGAGAATCATTCTGGTCCCATCCCTAAAACATGATCATCTTCAGGTGACCTAATCCACTAACGTCAGTAAGACATGGTCACCCAGGCAAACTGAGGCAGCTGTAGAAAAGAAGGACCCTGTATCCGGTGATTCATCCCAGATATCCAAACACCATCTTAGGATGAGATGAATCAATGGAGGATCCTGTCTCTTTCCCATGATGACTGAAGGTGCCCAGACCATTCCTTTGGAAAAGAAACCTATGTTTTAGACAACGAAAGGAAGATGAAATCCCAACGGAAATGAATCATGGGACATTCCTACAGTGTGCCACCCTCCCAGAGAAAAATGTTAGATCTGAGCAGTAAGGAAGTTGTAGATAACAGTTTTACAGCTAGAACAGCAGTTTTATTGAAATCACAACATATTGCAGGAATGCTGGAAAATATCACTGAGAAAATGCTGAAACAGATTGCTTCTATTTTCCCATTTTGTTTCAATGATGTTTAAATACTTCCTTTTGATAAAGAAAATGCATCTATCCCATTTATCATCGCAATTCACTCAGCTTTGGCTTGTATTTACAAGCTGCTGCTTTTAAAATCATGCTACATTTCTCATATTTCGCTTTATCACAAATTATATTGTTGTGGCATTTTCAAAATAAAACCATTCTGTATTGCCAAAGCGAAGCAATTCAACATTATCACAGCAGACTAGGTCAGCATTACCAAAATTAAATACTTAGATACTCTTGGAGATCAGCATTTTGTAATTTCTTCCCTGTAAGAAATGTTCCTCTTTGGAATACAAACCAGTGGTAAAAGTGTTTAAATACCCTATAAATACAGAAGTCTCTTTCTCACTTAGGGCTAGTAAGTAACTAATGGCAATTTGGGGGAATATAGGGCAATTCGCAATAGTGTAGACGAGGGAAAAAAAGGAGGTAAGAAATCTGCCATAATGGCCTCAATTCTCATTAATATCTGAAATACAAGAAATAGTTAAGAACTGCTGCAGTCAATAAGAGTTGAGCCTCATCCCACTTGCAGGTTTTTAAGGACCCCAGGAAGACCTATAATCATCCACCCCCACTAAAATACCAGTTTGGAGCATTAAGTTTGGGACGTAGCTGGCTTCAGGTCTCTGCAGGGATAGGAAAGGAGCCGCTGTACTGGGGGATTCCCCTCCCCTTCCCCTGCCCTACCCACAGTGGGGTCAGCCCCACAGGAAGGGCAGACCCAGACCCAACACCAGGCGAAGGGCTGGAAGCAGTGACAGTTCTCCAGCTCTGCCCACTGTGGCCTCTTCCCGCCATGTCCCCAACTCTGGAGCAGGAAATTGAAGAGTTGTAGAGAAAAACATGGTCCTGAACTGGGAATGCATAAACCCCAGTGCTGGGCAGGGACTGGGTCATGGGAGAAGGAGAGAGCAGGAGACACCAAAGCCTCAGCCCCCTCCAGTACATCTCTATGGTCTATGCAGAGACACACACCCGGGGGTGAATCAGATCTTAGGATAAGGGGAATCACCCTTTTTGGAGGAGCTGGATCCTCTGTCACGACAGCAGAAGGAGCCTGGTTTAAGGAGGTTTCTGACTTGGGCATCTCCATTAAGTGGCTACCACTGATAAGAAAACCAGGAGGTGAACATCCAGCTGCAGCAGGAGGGACCGACAGTGCCACGGTGTCAGCTGGTCCGTTCCCCCGTGCTTCATCCCCGCTCCCTGAAATGAGAACAGGAAAACAGTCAGTAGAAGTTAACTAGTGGACATATTTAAAAGAAATTAGAGGAAATGGACCCACATCCTGTGGAACTCACCCCTGCCAAAGTCTGCAAAGTCGAGTCCTGTGGCCAGATTTAGAAAGGGAGCAGAGAATTTAATGGCCAATAACATAGCTAAGCAAAAACGCCAGTGCACGCCCCACAGTCCACAAGTGAGGCTTATGTTTCTGCTTGAATAGCTGAAAGCGTCTCTGTGACACAGGGCAGGAATGCACGAGGCATCCCCCTGAATGTCTCAGTTACATTTTCAGACATGCAAATATTATTAGCACTACAAGTATAGCAACAAGGGCACCCAGGAGACCCAGGGCTGGGCAACACATCCAAGGCTTTAGAGAGGTAAAATCTGTCACCCTTCAATTAAAGCTGCCTAAAGTTAGGGTCTAAATAATCTAAATTTTATCCTCAGTCCAGCCCACTTTGCAAGAGGTCAGAGAGAAGCAAATCAGAAGCATTTTCTACCCCTGTGTGCTGAAATGGTGCCTTCATGCAACAAAGAGCCCAAGGGAACAGAGAGTGTGAACATAAACCTCCTGGTTACAGCACTTGTCCGAGAAGAGTTTTGGGTGCTGGTCCCTATTTCCAAAATGTTTCTGAGAGCCACCTAAGTGGTAATAACCACTCTGCAACTCTGCTCCCTTCATGGTCCAAGTGCTGGGGTGTCTGATGGTTTCTGCCATGAGCAAAGGTTCAAATTCAGCTCACGGCAGAGAACTGATCCTGAAAAATGTTGGTGGTTTCAGTCCAGTAGTTACAGGAATCATAGGAGGCAGCAAAACCTTAAGCTGAGAAAGACAGCCTGTCCCAGCAAGCCTGAGCCTGGGACCTCAGAGACCTGGCTCCTCTTCCCAGTGCCTCTCCCAGTTTGTGGACCTGCCACATCACCATCTCATCCCTCCGTTTCCTCACTCAAGCTTAAAAGCCTGTGCAACACATTTGCAGATATGAGTTATCTGTCAGTGACATGCTCAAGCCATTTTTCATGACTTGCATCAAGTCTGAAAGCAGTCTTCCCCTCTCAACATGTTCTTCTCATATAGACAGAATATTTGCACCTTCAAGTTCAGCAGCAGCGTCTGCCACCCGCAGCAAAATCCCTTAACCAGCATAACAAGGTGGTGTCCCTAAGGGACGTTGCTGAAAAAATTCAAGGGAACTTGGATTGCTAAACCCATAGGCATGAAAACATCCTGCACCCAGTCCTTTCTGGGGTAGCTTCAAAGACTCTAGCAATGTTGGAACAAAACCGGTGATGCAAAAAGATGTTTTTTCTATCTCTGACCCCTTGGTTTGAAATCCAGGCATGGATTTAGAGGAGTAACAGCAAAAAGAAAGCAAGAAGGAAGTTTGCAGCAGATACTCCCATATAACACCAGGCAGTAGATTTCACACCCCACGGTCAGCAGTATGGTTTTCCCTTCCATTTCTTCTCACTGAAGCTGCCCACAGGTCTGAGACATGCTTCGTCAGCTGCAAGCATCTATTATCACCGTGCCGCTAGCTAAATCAAACTACATTCTCCAGTTTTTGTTGTGACAACAACAAAATTTATCCTGCTTTCACCTATCCTGCAAGTACCAAATCCTGGTTTCAGAAGAGCCAAGCTCTGAAGTTCAGAGCCGGGCCACGAGGATGGTCAGTGGTGTGAAGCAGATCCCAGATGGGGAACGATTGCACAGGCTGGCACTCTTCAGCCCCTGAAAGGGATGATTTACGGGAGACTGAAGATGTCTACAAAATCACGGTGCTGCAGAAAGAGTGTCTGCTCTTTGTCTCTTCCAGAACAAGCCATCTACCCCAGTGCTTCACTATTTTTAGGACAGGAAAACCCCTTTAGGATGGAGTTCCCAGTGGTAGACTTGAAGTCCCTCATTGCAAGGAAGGCTGTGACTTCCTATTGTCATGAACGGTGCCACGAATTTTTTCAGATTGCTCAAAGTGTGAACAAACTAGAAAGAAACTGGATCTCCATCTACACAGTGGGGTTTGGAAAAAGTCCAGAAATAACCAGAAATAAAACCAAAGGGGGAGCTCAGTAAAAGCACTGGGCCATATTGCCATGTGCTGTAATTTTTAGCTCCAGCAGAGTTACTGGAGTCCCATCAGTCAGCACCAGTTGGGAATCTGACCCAACACAGAGCCCAGACATTATCCCTCTTGCCCAAAGACCAACGCAGGATCAGGAGATAAAAGCTGGATCGCTTGGGCTATTTCAGACAGATTTCCAACCAAACCTTAGTGACTCTGCTTTCAGGATCCAGCCCACATTGGAGCAGGGAGAGAGACTATCTAACCATGGAAAATTTTCCCATTTCCAGAATATAAGATCATATAAAATGATGACTTTCAGAATGAGGTCTGGTTGTTTAAAGTCCGTTCTTTCAATGCTGGACCGGAGGCTTCTCATAAGATTCAGGTACCGCTCACATCTTGCTTAAGGTTTATGTGCAACTTAAATGATCCATGTGTTTCAGACAAGCAGACGCGTTTCCAATATCACTTGAGAACTAATTTGCATGTGCTGGCATGTTCCATGTCAGATATCTGGGCTAACTTTATTAGTTGCATGCTCGTGAAAGTGAGATCAGAAATTGAAATGTCATCTGCTACTTGATACTGATTACCAACTTTCTTTACATATATTTTCCTCTTAATATATTTCAGATGGCTATGAAAAATTGCAAGGAAGTATCCACAGTGTTGTTTAATAAACTGAACAGGCTTTGTTATTTTCATTTTTCCTAAGGGCCGAGAGAGCCCTTTCGGCAATTTCTCCAGTGCTTTTTCCATTATTTCCTTCCAAATTGCTGACAATTTGCTGGTATCAAGATATCCAGATGCCTTTTTTCCTACCATAGATCCGCCTGGTGAGACTCCTTGCTCCGCAGTGTTGATGTGTATATGAACTCCAAAATTCCCCTGAATTTTACGGCTTACATGGTTTTGTAGTGTTGGATCTAATAAATCTCACATCACCTCATCTGGTGTTTCTGCTTTC
Organism: Gymnogyps californianus; assembly: GCF_018139145.2. Classification (NCBI taxonomy): domain Eukaryota; kingdom Metazoa; phylum Chordata; class Aves; order Accipitriformes; family Cathartidae; genus Gymnogyps; species Gymnogyps californianus. The sequence continues at coordinate 166,868,529 of NC_059472.1, forward strand.
TAGCGTGCTTCACAACTCCAGATACCAAGAATGATGGCTCAGCAGGATCTGAAAAGATGCTGACGGGACCGCTCAGAGCCTGAGCCCCACAGAGGTGGTTCCCAAATTGTCCAAACAGGCTCATGGAGAGCAAGGTGTCTGGGGAATCTCCTGTCCTGACAGAGATGAGATACCGCAGGAATGTGCATCTGGACTGTACTTCCCACAGCACAGATGTAGGCTGAGAATACGCAGTTGCTGCATTAACAAGGATCTAAACAGCTCAAAACCAAAAGGTGAGAGACGTAGCTCCCACCTGGTGTTCAGAGGCAAGGTCTGACTGTTGGGCATGGCCCATCAGCATTACCATAGCCATAATCAGAGCTCTCCTGTCCACAGACCACGTTTTGATGCAAACATTTTGTATGCAGTAGCATTCAGCATGTTGCTCCAAAGCTAATTCCTGCCTCGCTGTCCTGCTCGAAGCCAGAGGTGATCACGCAGTGATGCCCTGCCCAGATGTGAGCCATGCATCCCCTCCAGCCTTCATGGTAGTCCCATGGGGCTGTGAGGCAGCCGGGACTCAGAGCACGTCAGCTTCACGGCTGGTCCTCCAGATCTGTAGCACGCAAAGCCACTGATTGAAAGGAGCAAAGCCTGAGCAAGAGAAGCAAAGGAATCCAAGATGATCCTGATCCTCAGAGAATCCCAAAGGAAAAAAAAAGTTGGAAAGAAGATAGCAATAAAAAATAATAGTAACAAAAGGCATTCCTTTAGCCCCTGTGTGGACGTTGTTAAAGTACAGCCAAACCTACTGTCATTGAAGATTTGTAGAGCCCTAAGCAAAAAGAAAGCTAAAAGGCAAATAAATACATAAGCAGAACATTTAAATGGCATATCCAGAGTATTCATTCAAGCCAAAGGACTATCCTAGAGTGTCCATGTTAGCCAAGCAACGTCAACAGAAAGCTGATAAGGTATCAACTGAAAACAGGCTGCAGAGGAAATTTAAAGAACAGCCAAGGCATGAAGGCAACTAGCAAAAAAAAGGTGTGTATCACAAAAGAGAAACCAACAGACTGGGAGAGAAAAAGAAGAGAAACTTCACAAAATCACCAGAACTGTCATATCTCAGTGAGTTTTTTCATTAGCAGACCAGGGTGTGCTCTGCTTCAAAGGCCCATGGAAAGATGTCTGAGTGGATTGGTCCTCCAGTGATGGCACTGGCTGCAGCTCTGTCTATGATGGGGAAGAGGTTCTAAGAGGTGACAAAGGCAATCCCATGGCCCACGGTTGAGCACAAGCCATGTCACGCAAGCCAGGGTGCAAAGGCAGTTCATATCGCTTTACTATCAGTAGGTCTGCTCTCACCAGAGAAGTTCTGTGAAAGGGCTCAGAGCCTGCACCGTGAGTGGCCACCTCCTCAGCTCCACACCAGAATCCTCGTATAGCCAAGAGCCACCTGCAGAGCTGGGCTGGGCTACCAGTGATCCTGCAGACAAGCAGTGATGGCAACCCAAGCCCCCGTACATGGACCGTCCTACTGTCAGTCACGTAAATGCAAAGCATCCAACTCAAGACCATCAGTTAAACACTTCTGCTTTACTGCATTTGAGTCTCCACCAATGAAACACAAGAAAAATGACCCAAAAGCTGGATTAGAATCAGAAAAAACATTTGAAGCTTACGAGAGTGCTTGTCATCCTGAATGTATACAAGAAACAGAGATCATCTTATTTTTATTCATCTGACAGCAAGTAATTTTTTCCAAATGGATGATTTTTAAGTAGCTGTCACAATCCCAAACTCACAACACATGATCTATAAAACTGGGCAGATAAATCATTCAAGAACGCCAGCCATGGTCTCAATGGAAAGAGAAATGATTCCACAATATTTTTTCATCGATGAGTTCTGAGATCCGGTGAGATGAGGGGTAGCCAAAAAAACCACTGTCCTGACAGCTAAATAAATATATTCTTCCTTTTCCAGTCACCAAAATTCAGATGGAGTTTTGTTTTCCTTTGTAACCTTGTTAATTTACCATTAAAAATCACTGCCAATCATGAAAACATCATGCAAAGCTTGAATACTGACGGAATGTGAAAGGATCTCAAAATCAGAGGCATTTACAATGTGCTGGAATGAAGCCCACTTTGCAAAGTGAAAAAAAAAGCACTCACCAATGAGATTTTACTGGTTTTATGAGTGTATAGCTGATGGGAGGTGTGGGAGGTAGAAACACTGTGGATCATCACCTACTCCTTAGTCCCTTAATACCAAGGATGAGGGCGTCGTGGTGATGAGTTGCTGAGAGGTTTCAGTGCGCGCTGTCTGAGCACAGACCCTGAAGGATGCAGATCCAAAGCTGACTTCCCAGGATCCCCTCCAAGTCCTCACCCAGCTGGCAGACTGGAGCTAGGGACGGTTGCATGGTGCCTCCCAGACTGGTCTCCCTGAGCTGTTGAGTGACGGTTGTGGAAATCAGAATGGCCAAATTCAGTTCTTACGGTGTTTGTTCCTGTCTCAGCAGGAGGAAGAGTTGAAATGTCGGAGTTTTCCATTCCTGAAGAGGTCAAAAACCTCTGCTGAGACATCTGAGCACTGTTGTTTTAAGGGGAAAACCATAATTATCTGGATCAGCCTGAACTCCTGGTGTAAAGGACGGGTCTTATACTTCACAAATCCTGGGGGCTGTCTTCCTCCTCAAGGATGAGGGAGTTCAGGTTGAGTTGGCTTGGCTTTGTGTCATTGTCATTCCAGTCATGAATTACGGCATCCCAGCCAGAGAAGAGACCGCAGTACATCACAGATGACGTCGTCTAGTCAGGGCCCATCCAAAAGAACAGGGGATGAGCCATGGAAGTGACAGCTCCAAGAAGTATCAATGCAGATTGACCCAAAAATGTATCACTTTGCTTCCCAGAGGCGATTTGGAAAGGGCAAGGGGATTTGGTGAAAAGAGTGTTTCATCAAAATATGTTTTGATAGAAAATATCCAGTGTTTGTGTATAATCAGCAATATCCATGCAGACACTTGTCCCAGTGTTGGGATGAAATGCTTGTCATTGCCTGCTGAAGGCCAGTTAAAATGGAGGTCCAGAGCTTCAGTTCTGATGTTCCAAAAAAATGGGCCAACAGTCAAAACCAGCCCTGGTCACCCTCATTATGCTGCAGTCACGTCAAAAGTAGCCAGAAATTTAGTACCAAGCAGGAACAACTTTTTCTCATGTGTTTGGTTTTTTGGATGAGAAAATCAATCCAGGAAACCAGACTTGTGCAAACAAACCATGCTATCCCCAGACTTCCCCTTCCTTCTGTCCAACCTTTTGAGTGATCTGAATCTCCAGGTCGATGTCTAGAAGTTTTCCAGAGCTCCACCTAGCCTGGAGCATCAAGTCAGGGAGGTGGTGGTGTCCCAGCTGCAGCCCTGGAGGAAAGCAAAGCCCTGGACAGTGGTGAAGGCAGGTAACATGCAGGAGCAGTGATGCTGCTTGCATCCAGCCCTCACTGCTTTCTGTTCTTTGGACCTCACAGAAGAAGGACACCAGGCACGAGCCTGGATGAGCCTGGAGAGAGGATGGAGTTCCTCAGGTAAAAGGTAGATGTCTCCACCTAAGCCAGTTGTTCACCAATTATTAAGTCCCCAGTGCAATTCATCTTACCTACACTAAGCCCCAAGTTAGGTCAAGTGAATAGCTCTTTAAAGACCCCGTTCTTCTTCTTTGAATAAAAACAAGGGAGCAGGAGGGGAGGCAGAGACTAGCTTCATGGAAACACAAACAGATGACTAAACAGATCTCTACACTTAGGGGAGATGCCCACCCATCTCCCCAAACCACAGCACTTTCCAGGGCCAAATCTGGACCAGCGACTGACAAAAACTTCATTGCGCTATGGTTCAAATCTGGAGATCCTCATCCCAGACTGTTGACCTGTTCAGGAGACAGAGCCCACCTTTTCCTCAATGTAACTGGCCCACTCCAGCACCTTCCTCTGATTTATCTGGCGTAAATCCAGTAGGTCTTTCCTTGTTCACAACCCTGAAAGCTTGTCCCTATGCTTTTATATTCCAGCACAGAAAAGGAAAATTTAGATACCTCTGCAGTAAGGGCACTGCAAAGTAACTTCCTCAATAACTCTGCCAAGACCTAGGTATGAAAAATGTCATCTCCATGGGAGAAGAGACCGGGCAGCGAATCTCACCTGGGAAGGAAACTGGTTTGCACTGGGTTGGATGGAAGGTGCGCATTTCTCCCCACCTTGTCTTTCTCTTTGTACAAGTCTGGAGCACTGGCAATTTGGATTCATTACAAGGGAGGGATAGGCCAGGGTGCTAGCCCAGATCCCAGCTCTGCCAGAGGTTTCCTGGCTGATCGCTGACCAAGTGTATGTCACTGTGTCTTCACTCAAGGAGGGATGAGTCTGATGCAATGAGTCACAGGAGGAGGAACGTCCTTTTTGATGGAGTTTTCTGGGGAAAGAGTCTCACTACAGGAGCCATCTCCTGCACCAACAAACTCCACAGCTTTTGAGCCTGCCTGAAATCCCCTCTGTGGGATCCCAAAGGTCTGTCCTCAGCCATCAACTGTAATGAAAGCCAAAATTATGAGACAGGGCTTTGCTAAGCCCAAACGGAGTCAAACCAGTTATTGGATTAGCCTTTCAGGTCAAAGCACAGAACTGGAAGAAGCAGAGACGATAGCTCAGCAGCAGCTTGAGCGATCAACAGTCATAAATAGCAGGAGCTCAGATGATGGCCATACACATAAACTACTGACTATAGGTAAGCAGCGGCTGCCCAGTGACTTGTCCAGTGCAGATGCGTATCTGTCGCACCTGAGAAGCAAAGGACTGACCTATCTGCACCGTACACCATCTGTGCATCTCTGAGCAGGCGAGAAATATTACTGGTAATACCATAGGACAGACCCAGGGCCACGTTTCTTGTCTAACTGCCATTAGAACTACGGCCTGAGGTAATCAGATGATTTAATGGTTTAATTGGGTAGTGGTTTCTAACCATTGATCTAAAAGTGCTTTCGATAACCTTTGGATCCACCTACAAACTTTTCAGAGTATTAAAACGATGAGCAGTCATACTGCATAGCTCCAAAACCCTGTTGAGCTGAGTGTCCTGTCTTCAGCAGCTACCAATAGCGGACAGAGACCAAATTTAAATTGGACCTAATTATACACACCTTCATACAGGGATCCCATTAGCCAGCCAACCTGGAGCAAGCCCAGGGGTCCTCCACCAAGGGAGAGGTCACAGTGCTGTGACTTCAATGAACGTGATCCAAGCCCAAGAGCTGGGATGCTGCAGACAGTCCCTCCAATCACGACACCACCTGGGAATTTCCCCTGCCTGGTTTGGCCAAAAATGTTCTGGATGCTGAGAAAGGGGCAAGAGCTTTGCTCGTCTTCCATCCACTTATGGCAAGAAGAGAGAGACCACGTGCAACTCCTCTTGTATGTCCTTCCTGCAGTGAATGCAAAGGGAATCACTCCTAGCAAGGAGATTTCTTGCAAAGGGACCAGCTCACCAGGGCTGCCCTTTCCTGCCTGCCTGCACAAGTTGCAGGGGAACAGGAGAGGGGGCAAATTTCAGAGCATTTGCAGTCCAAGCGTTTGGTGCCCTGCTCCACCAGGACCACGCCACTCGTCCGAGGCCATCAGCGACGCGGCTGGAGCCCCCGAGCCTTGCAAACAGAGTTTCTCAATCCCAACTCAGAATGAAGGGGAGGAGGGAAGCTGAACGAAAATAAATAATTTCTGGCTCCTCTGAATCAAAGCCTGTTACAATCAAAACAGCCCTCCGTCTGCAGCCAATGCCCTGGGGCCTCATTCGTCAAAAATTATACGTGTGCTAGAAGCCACAGGGAAAGTATCCTCAACAGAGAAGACCCTCCTGGTGTCAAAGGGAGCTGGGGAATGCTTTTAATCCTCTATCTCTGTCCCAGGCTCTCCTGGAGCTTGTGTCGACTCTTTGTCCAGTGTCCAACCCAGAGTGGGTTAATCCTCCAGCTCTTGCTGCAGAGCTCGTAGCAGACCCTGCCCGTGGGAATGACGGGCTGCCCGAAGGGAAAGGAGCATAAGGAAATGAGGATTCAGGGGATAAATTGAAATGGGAAGTGGACAAGAGAGCATTGAAGGAGGTTGGCTGGAGAAACCCTCCACACAAATGCAGGCAAGGAGCCCTGATTGTGCTTTTTCTTGGAGTGGCGCAGCGCTACCGATTTCAGGGGAATTATTCCTGATTTACAGCAATAGAAATGAGATTTGAGGCAGGTCCTCTGTTTTCAGGAAGCTTATGCACTTAATGTCATCCATCAGCCTCTGTGTGTGTGTGTGTGTGCGCGTGTGTGAGTGTGTGCACGCAAGCGTGTATAAACATGCATGTATGTATGCACAAGAATACAGCAGTTAAAACGAGAAATCAGAAGTCCTGGTATGAGAGGGTGAAGATGTCTGGGATTACACCCCCAAAAGGCATCGATTTATGCTGAATATCTGGACTAGATGTTTTCCTCTTTTCAAGATACCAACTTGCAAGCTCCACGTTTCCTCGAAGCCATCCAGCAGCTGCCTGCTTAGGGTTGTTTTTATCGTACAGGTATTTGTGAGTGACTCTGTAACACCGCCTCTTGTAGCAGGGATGTCATTTTGAGTAAGAGCTGTGTCCTGGTGCTCCAGGGGATCTCAAGAGCAGGTCCCTTCCCACCGTGTGCCAGGCTGTATGGCCAGGGCTGGTGGGGAATCTGCATGGAAAGTCACATCACAAGCAGGATGGAGCAGCAATTTTGCTAATGCCAGAGGCTCCCAGGTGCAGCCTGCGCTCTAGAAATTTCAGGTAAACCTCCTTGACACATTGGCTTTGCTAAGAGGTTGGAGAGGAGACAACACGTAGACCAGACTTGGCTACTTGGTATTTCAATTTCCCTCTTCTTTCATAACCTATGTTGCTAATATAAAGACATAATTTCTTTCAGCCTGAATATAGCCAAGGTCATATCATCTTCTGTATATAGAATTTGGTTTGCTTCAATGGGCAAGTCATATTCTGTCTCTCAAGTCATATAAGTCTCTCTCTTTCTCAGCCCTCACATAACCCTACGAAGATATGCAAATTCAGTCAGACCCCTAATTACGGTGGAGGGGATACTGTAAGCAAAGAAATGTGAGACAATGAGTAGGGAGATGGATCCAATGATGTCCAGAGGTGCCTTCCAACACCAGTTAGTCTGTGATTTTACATCAGTGTAAAACGAAGCCAGGAGTGATACCACAGTGCCCAAGAGACAGGCATCACCTGTGCAGAATCTCTCGGGAAAGAAGTGAACAAAAACCATTTTCTATTGGATTCTCCAGCAACAAGGACATTTAAATAGAGTCAATTGGATGTTAATATTGTGATCTGGGAGCAAAAAAGCAATAAAAAGAGAAGCTGAGAACAAGCAAGGTGGGAACTGGAGACTGAATAACCTTTAAGTCAGTTACAATAGTCCCCCTTGTCTTGCAGCTGGAGTTTGGCCAGCGAGGTCATGAACAAGAAACTGCTCATTCCCTATGTGACATATATTATTTCATTGCTTGTTTTTGTTTAATGTGGCAATAAATTCATGTATCCTACATGACTGGGATGGTCATGTCTTGCTTATTATTACTGCCTGACCACTTTTAAAATTGCTGGTGCAAAGTGAAGAACCAGCTATAGCCAGATGTCTCACCATCCAGTCAATAGACAGACAGATTCAAAAGATGATCCAGCCCAATAAAGGTATGCAGTTCTTACAAGGTGAGCCACGGATTACAGAGAGACGCCAATACTGCTCTTGGTTAAAGTTATGAGTGGGACTCAAAACAGGACAATTAGCCCTCTGGTTTGCTGCATCGCCAGATTTGCCTCAAGCCTGGCCTGGTGAGTGCAGGTTGTCATGCCTTGCCCAATCCGGTGTGCAGATAAAGTCTCATCTGAAGACAAGGAAGGAAACTTGACTTTGCAGTCGGTAAAATTCAAAACATTTTAAGTCACACCAGTAAGATTTGGGGTATGTACTGTGGAGGATTCCTGTTCATTGATACAACTGTTCAACACTCCGATTTTTCTGTGGTATCTCAATAGGTACAGGGCTTTCAAAGCTTGGCATAAGTCATGTTAGGAGAGAGGTGTGAAATATATTCTCTTATAAGCTTCCAAATATTTAGTGTGTCTCTGTTCACCTATTGTTTGCAGTATGCACTTTAGTCCGTGCAACATCTGTAGTGATCTGCGATGAGAGAGTTATTCTTCCACACATACCAAACGGGATATTCCTGTCCAAATTTAGACTTCTATAGGGCAGACCTCTGTGTCTGCATGGTTTTGTGACTCCCTTTATAGTCACTGGAAAAAAAGACAGATTCTGCTACGGTATGTTTCACATGACTTATTTTAAACGCCTGCCTTAGTGTGAAACAATGCTCCCTCCACATTGCCTGTAAAGACGTCTCGATTGGTGTAAAGGAGAATACTTGTACAGGCAACTCTCCAGAGTTCCTAAATCAGTTCAGACCTCAAACAGACTTATCTGGAGGCATCAAAACTGAGTAATCAAACACAATTTTGTAAGAACCAAGCAGAGAAGTTAACTCGCCAATAATTTGATGGATTGACTCCAGCAACTGAAACCCTCCTGATAACACTCACAAGTGGTCCCCTGTGTTACAGACAACAACAAATGTCACAGAACTGAAAAATACACATCCTATTTATGCTTGAAAAGCAGATGACTTGCGAAATAAGCCTAGCTCCAATTGCAAAGCACAGGACTGCTTGACACATCACCTACACACAGACGTTTGAAGCCAGGACAGCAGAGGTGTGAAGCATCGTTGCCTCCTCTCCCAGCTCTCTTGACAGTGGTTAGATCACTTGCACAAGCTGCTGTGTATCCAGAGACTTAGGTAGGGCTGATTTAAAAGTTTAAATTTTTTAATTGTTGGTAATCACTGACTTAAAACGAGCGTTTGATGAAACTCGCTACTTGTACACAAACTTTTCAGAGTCAATAAACTGACCCATGTCAAAGAATGGCCTAAGAAAGAAGAACCCCATCCACTCAGCTGCCACTTGTCCTCTGGATGTCCTCTGCAAGGACCTCCTTCCCCACCAGCCGTGAAGAGCCCACCAGCCGCTTCACTCTAAGCTCCCTCCTCTGCACGGTGATCAGACCTGCCGGTGAGCAGCAGTGGATCCCAGCCCATGCAGCAAGCTGTGGTGATGGACGGAAAGAGGGCTCCCACCTAACAGACCACAGCGGGCCACTGCAGCTCAGTCCAGGAGCACTGCTGTTGCTCTACAAGTAAATTAAGTATCTGAGTGCCGATATCACAGGCCATACATCTAAACAATGGCTGTACAGCTGCTGATAAGGCTGCTAAGAGACATTTTGCCTTCCTTTCCTGCCAAAGCTGAGCATAGTGAGATAAACAGCGGCAGACAATCACTCCCCATGCTGTTATGCTTTCTCAATAGCTGGTATTGACAATGGCTAGTTGGTATTGATGATGATCAGGACAGGATCCTAGCTAAGATACATGCAGTTGTCCCCAGGAAGCCTAAGAAGTGGCCTCCAGAGTTAGTTAGCTCCCTAGGAATTTGCATGTATTACCACCAGCCCTAATAGCTTTGAGCTGCCTTAGCCCCCAGACTGAGCAAGAGCACGAAGACGCAGCACGTGGGAGGACTGATCTGCCATACGTGTCCAGGTGCCTAAGCACGTCTCAGCACGACCAAGCTTTCCTATCTATATCAATGCTGCAGAGCCAGCTTTTCTCTGAAACACGTGGATTTGGGTGAGTTAGTTACTGCTGGGAAGGAGGGAGCAGTTACTGCCAGAGATGGTTAAAAAGTTATGGGTTTGAGCTCATCTAACTTTCAACATCTGTTACATGGACATTGTTGAGGCAGCAGACACGGCAGGCTGAGAGGACCCTGGCTTGGTGTGGTGAGCACTTCTATGCTGAAACCAGCATGTCCTACTGGTCCTTGGTCCTGGGTTTAAGAAGGAATGGCAGGGGGGAATGACCCCAGAGCATAGACAGTTTGGCCACTTGTAGATTTAATAACATAAACCAAGCAAGAAATCTGGTCCAGAAGTCAGGGTAATGCTCTGAGAGACCCAGGGCTTCTAACACTTGCCTGTTGCATCCTCACAAAAGCTCAGGTCACTTCTGTGCGCTTCAGTTTCATTCCCTGCCTTTACTCCCTTTTTCCTGCTCAGTTTGTAAGTCGCTTTAGGCTGTTGCATTATAGTAACACCAGCCCCCCACCTTGTTTGGAGACCCCTCCTGCCAGTTGTAATTCTAATGAGGTATACATATCCTTACAATAATATCGTGTAACGTAATACATCATTATATATTATACCATTATTCTAAAAATAATAATACGCTGCGCAAGGCATGCAGCGCCGTGCCAAAATGCTGGCTTTTGGGTTTCCCACAGTATTTTAATGACACACTGAGTCACACTGGTGTTTCAGCTAAAGCAAATTGCGCTATTAGTGCACATTGTCTTCTTCTCACTTGCTAAGTAGAGCTGTCACAACGCTCTGAGCTCAACATCCTTTTGTCCTGAAGCATAACTGGGTTTTAGCACAGGGAGCCATTCCTGCCAAAGGTTTGTGCTCAAGCTTTGCTTTGCCTTTTCTGCTTTTCCAAGTGAAACCTAATCTACAATCTTCTCTGCTACTTGAAGGATATTATTTGGTGGATGTGGTTTCCAACGTATAGTTCAGTGCATGATTTAGGACCTGATCCAAAAGGCAGTAAAAGCCACAGAAAAACTCCTATGAACAACTTCAGCAAGCTTGGAGCGAGCCCGCGGATTGAAAAGGAAAACCTCTCTGGGTGTTGCTGCAACTTCCCATCCACCAAGAGTAGCCACAGCCTTTCACTCCCACTGACTAGATTAGAGAGAGCAAAATACCTTACAGGAGCTATTTAAAACCTCCACATGACACGAGAGAGTGAGTATTTTCTCGCATTTTCCAACTCCAGACTCGTCTGTCATAAAGACCCACTCCAAATAGAAAGAGGAGCCGCCAGCTTTATCTTGGAGCCACCAGTCCATTACAAGCACAAGGGAAGGTCAGATTATTTTGGTCCCATCCCTGTCTCTGTGGTCATGTACCAGCACGTGCACTCTTCGATTTGCAGATATCTCAGTTATGTATGCAGAGACACGCTGGCAGTAGTGACATCTGGGACCAATTTTCGGTGCCCTTAGAGCACAACGGAGATCCTGCCAACCTGCCAGCTTCAACATGAATGAAAGTGAACTTTGGAGATGAGTGCTTAACCACATCTATTGTGCCCTTGCTTATCCCAACATAAAATACAGAATAGTTTTACTTGGACTTACGCTGACACAGGCAGAAATGGGATTGAGCCATTTAAGTACACAGCAGGTTTGCACGGACTCCTCACTGACAGAGGAGTGGGAAGAAATAAGTAATCGAAGACTCGCGTCCCTTGCAAAGGGGTCATTAAAATTAAATTGGTGTCAAAACATCACTGAGGTGCTTCAGGGGTCCAGTTGCACCTCCTAACACTTTTCTTAATGCTCTAAAAGCCTGAGAGGATTTCCACAAGAACAGGATGCATACAATGAGGGAAAAGATGGAGTAACCTGGTATTTGTCCCACTCTCTGGCTAAATAAAACGTGCAAATACCTTTGGGAGCTGAAAGATTACATTGAGCATGGTCATACTGCAGACTGCAGCATTAGCAAACCTAAACCCTCCCCTTCGCTCATGGCCAAGGAGCCTTTCCTTGGCTCAGGGACTGATGGTCTCCAGAAACTTTGTCGTTGTGTGGTGAAGTTCTCCACAGTGCAGGCGAAGGACGGATCCATCCATGGCTGTTGAACATGGTGGTCTGATGCATCTCACAGCCCCGGGACCGCTATCCCACCTCGCTGCTGGTGGGGTAGTCTGGGAACCCTGTATTCCTCTGGCTGCTTATTTTTGTTCCCACTGCCAGTGGTGGGTTACTGGTTCATGGGGCACCCCAGCCTGATCCACTGAGGCCATTGAAGTGTTGTGCTGCGTCCCTCAGTGATGTTCTGCTCTGTTCTCATCCATCACAGGGTTGCACTCACGTCCTCCAGGGATATTTGGGAACCTGGCTGGACCACAGCATTCACTCCTCTGAACTTCTTCAAGAAGGATTTTTCTGGCATCTAAAGAGCTCTTCAGCTAATTGTCAATAAAGGTGCAAACCCGTTGCTGTACCATAGGTTTCTTGTGCCACTTGAGACCCTCTGGTACCCAAGCATCATGACAAAGATAGCTGATATGACACAGGAGACCTACTACTTTTTGAACAGGGAGCTGGAGGCTGGGGGAGACATCCCAGCACATCTAAAATGCCTCTGGATGCCCATGCTGAGGCAACTGAACCCCATCTCTGAAGTCTGTCTTAAATTGCCCTACTGCAATTCAATCCATGATTTCTTGTCTAACGTCTCCTGTATTCTCACACCAAACAATGCTGGTATAGTAGAACTGAAGTTCAGGGCAGGTAGATCAGAGCCTTTGCAGAAAGGCTGAGTGGCTTTCCCATAAATAAAAAGCTACATTTGGAACCCTATTTAGTAAAAAGGTCATGCCAATGCCTTCATCCCTTGTGTTCTCAGCGACTTTGCCAAGACTCACTTGCTGTCAGGGTCCTGTTATGGCAGGATGATTGCAACACACCAGCAAAAAATAAGATCTTCCTCCCATTTCCTGCAGCCAGCTTCTCACCGTGCCATGACCACACAGGGCTGCAATACCTACGAGAGGGACAGAGAGCTGACAACGACCGTGAGCACTGCAGTGACCAGTTCTGCCCAAGCCTGTCTGGACTCAGCTGCAAGCATTGGACTCCAGTGATGTTCAAGCAACACCAGAATTGGAAACATGTAGGCACAGACAAGCCAGATTCGGTCTGGCACCAGTTTTGCCCTGTGAGTGGAGGGATGCCCTTAAGGCTGTCATGGGTTTCATATCAGTGTCTTCCTTTATAGTCCTCTGCTGCTGAAAGAGACGGAGATCATCCACACAGGTCATCTGCCCTCAGTTTGCTTCACGCTAGCTGCTGTGCTGGCCCAATCTAAGCTCTTTTTGATGAATAAAATGAGATTTAACATTGGTAGACATCTCCAACGCCTGTCAATACTCTGGACCTTCTCTACAGCCAACAGAGACGTAGAGAGTAGAGTCAGCAGGATTCCTGAAATAACGCATCCCTCTTTAAACTGATGTCTAAAATAGGTCAGATGAATCACACCTTCAAATTGCTTGTTTTTCTTTGTGGAGTATAAACAGAGCTCAGGGTGACAGCTCAGCTGGACGTAACTGCCTGTGGACATCTCCAGAGAGGTGATGTGGGTTGCACGCAGACTGTCACACAAGATTTACACAAGCCGTTTCCTTCAGAAGAACCACATTTTATTTTTTTTCCTTACCAGACTGAGAGGCACACCAATTAATGGTGAGCGTGCTGGAAGAGATATAATACTTTGTCCTTCAGAGCTTGCGTCAGCCTTTGACTTTTGGAAACCAGGACGAGATTTAATCCAAGATGCAAATTATTTTGCTGCTTTTTCTTCCAGTGCCTCGTGTCCTGTCAGAGACACAAAAACACAGGTCAGATCCACGATGTTTGTTCCTCTCTCATCCCAGGTAAATCAAAGTTCCTCATCTTGAAAGCCCCGAGCTGATATGGAGAACGGAAAAACCCTGACGACGTCCAGTGCTGTAGCTGGTTTGTGCATGCGATGAGTCTGATTCCTTCTGGTTTTCCCTCTCCGCGGGACCACTTGCCATGGATGACAGTATCTGAAACTTCACAGGTCTCCAGACACAAGACCTCACACTTTTTAAGGGGCAGCACCAGACCTAGACTCTGTGTGAAGGGTTCTCAGGTTTCCGTTTTAATCATGCTCTTCTGCATTCCTGGAAAATATATTTCTACTCCAAGAGGAATATGAGATTTATTTGCCAAATGCCCAAAGGTACAATTCAGCATTGAACTATTGCCCACAGCATTTCAGTTTAACAAGATGCTGCAGTAGTTTGAGCAGCAGAGCAAAGAGAAAGAAGAAATCCAGCCTTGAGTAATACTCCATTTGACTGTGGCAATCTTGTAATGTGGGACGATAAAAAGTGAGGCATTTTGGAGATCAGAGCTCTACTGAGGGGATTATTAGAGTCAGGAATATACATCTTCAAAAACTGTTTTCCAGCTCTGTTTGATGCAGGGTCAGCCTAGGCAGCAACAACGCTTCTCTTCTGTCCTGCACGCAGTGATGTCCTCATGCATGAGCTACTCCTTTCCAGTACATTAAGATAATAAAGACGGACATTCGCTGATGCTGTTTTCCACCCACACCTTGGAGATGGCAGACCCGTACAGCGAGGCAGCGTGTGGCAGGAGGACACGCCGCTGATGTCTGCAATGTCATTATTAGGCTGTCTCTCACCGTGCCGCTCCTAATGTCCGCTTAATGCCCCGACTGCAGAGTCACCTGTGGGAGTGGGACATCCAATTGCCAGTCACTTGTGGAAACCCGATCACGCACAGCCTGGATGAGCTGCCCGGAGAGCTGGCTGCAAAACCAGCAAAGGCTTTAACCCCTTTGTCTTGGGTTTTTCTGCCCCGTCCCTACCTGCCTCGCTCTGCATGGCTCACACCATCAGAGAGCAGCGCTGGGTTCTGGCTGCTGTCACCCCGCACCCCGTCCTGGCCCTGAAACTGGGAGTAACCCAAGAAACCAGCTCCTCCAGCAGCTCCGTTTGCCAGGACCCTTCTCTCCATCAGCTCCTCTCCAATGTGACGAGGGAGATGATAGGGAAAAAAAAAAACCAGCCAGAAACAAAACAACATTATCTCCTGGGTGCCAGCTCCTGGCTGTACAAATGAACTTGATGCACCTCTCAAATAGTCTCCTGCTCTAGGAAACGTCACTCTCTCCGAACGCGAAACCACTCACTGCACACAAATCCCTCTCCCGAGGGAGAATCCCTGATTGCAAGGAGCACAGAGCCAGCCTGATAAGGACCAGGAGACTTCTCTCCTTTGCTGGCTGGGCTCGGGCAGGGAGAGGTTGCTTGCTGCCCTCTCTTGGCTTCAGGTGGCTTTCGTGTCTCCCGCAGAAAATCTCAGCTTCCTACCTGTGCGAGCCTTTCCAGAAAAGGTGTAACAGGGCAATGGGACCATAAGGACTCAGGAAAGCACCTGGCTCTCTCCCACACCTTCTGCAGATCCCAGGACCAGGCTTGATTTCTGACGCAGGACATGAGTAAAGCATGCCTGAGGAGGAGTCGGCCACACTTGCATGGGTAGAGGAGGTTTTTCCTCTAAACTACACACAGGGAACTGATGTTTGACCCCAAAGAGAGTCGGTTTGCTGCACTGGGCTATCTAGATTCTTCTGCTGGGCTACTTAGTTTCTTCTGCTGGGCTATAACAGAAAGCACAGGTGGGAGTCTCCCTTGGCATGGCTGTGGGAACCATTACCCCACGGATAGCAAGACCAGCCTACACTGAAGTAACCGCTTCTGCAGCCTCCCAGGCTCCTTTCAAAGAGACCTGGGTGATATTTTCCAGAGAGTCCTAAATTTGTCCAAAATGGGGAAACTCTGGTGGACTGGCTTGAATTTGTTGAGTGATTTAGCTTAAAATACAGTGTGCAGAACCCTGAAAATGTCAAAATATCTTATTTCAAAATGATGGGGCCGCAGAGGGAATTTTTGCTTAACAAATTTTGAAACAAAGTTTTCCACTTTCCGTTTCTGAAATGGTATTTATTTAGATTTTTTTTTAAGTGAGCTATAGTTTATAAAGAGTGAACTAATCCTAAAACAGAACAAAATGTTTTGGGGTTGGGTTTTTTTCAGGCTGAGTGAAATGTTTCAAGTTGATCTGAAATTAAACATTTTGCGGGCTGGTTGTCCCATGGACTTGGGAAAACAGTGCAATACTGAATCCCAGATGAAAAGCTCCACATGTCTCTCTTGAATGCTCCTGTCTTTGACTCCACTGACTCTAAAGGAGCAGGATTAGCTCACACAAATCTATTCAACTGGATGAATTTCCCTTGAGTTTCCAAAGTTTGGTGTTGGAGACGGTCTCAAAGGCTCCAGCATGGGTAACCAACCCGATGGACACTGACACCCAGGGAAATGTTATCCTGGCTTCAGTGGAGCTGGGCTGGGGCAGCCCAGAGCAGCCTTAGGGCACTGGACCTCTGCACAACCTTGTGCTGCCGGGATGGGGTTGCATCCTGCCTTGGCGCAGAGGCAGGAGGGGTGTCGCAGGTCATGGAGTTGACCGGTTGAACAGGATGGAGCACAGATACTTCGCTTTGCATGTGTGAGTCTTCTGGTTTTAATGTTGGCCAGCTAATGTTTTCCCAGTGCCTTGCGTAGCCACATGGAAAGCAGGCAGAGGTATGGACCATAATTTTTATGGCATCTCCCATCATCGGGTATAAATACCCATTAACTCCTGAGCGTTACCATCTTGGCTGAAAGCTTTATCTTTCCATCTTCGAAAAAACAGTAATTACGATTCTCGTTAATGTGTCTGGTTACAATCAGCCAGCTGCAGCCCTTGGTTAAACAACTCAGGTATCCAGCCCTTAGGAGACAAACCCTGATGATCTGGCCCTCAAGCCCCCATTTGCCTATCTCCCAGCTATGTGGGGTGTGCTGAAAACCCACCCTGAGAGGTACCCGAACAGCACCGAGCTGAGGAATTTAAAATACACAAGTGGTCGTCTGGGGACTCCTTCATCGTCCCTGTTTTATGGACATCACAATTCCATTTTCTGACTTCAGTCATCTTTCCCAGCAGAAATCTGGGATACCACTGATTTTTCTACTCCTGGGATTAAAACAAGTTGTCCCAAATATAAAGGTATCTTAGAGATTCATTGATATCTGCTACTCCTGGCACGGAAAAATCCTCATGGGATGGTGTCCTTTCAAAGTCCTGTATATCCTTTATGAGCTTCCCTCTCATAAAGACTGTGGCAACCAAAAATCCTGTTCAGGGCTTGTTGTGGTGAGCAGGGAGCAGAAATCACTTCGTCTTCACATACATCAGCATCTCCGTCTCATGGGATGGTGTCAGTCATCCTCTGGAAGCTTTCGGGAGTTCAGAAAGCCTCCTAAGTTGAACACAGCCACTAACAGTTTTATTCATTTGGAAAATCCAGGGAAGAAGTGGCTAGGACAGAGACCTTCTTGTTTCTTCTGGGGCCACTGGCCTGTGGCCTCGCAGGTAAACCACAGGAGCACTCTTGGGTCTTCTCCATCGCTGCAGCAACCCCACAGATTCATGGCAGGGACAACTGTGCTGTTTGGTAGGAAAGATGTTGGATGTGGGTCTCATTACCCAGAGACACCCAAAAGAGTTCCTACAGCAGACTGGCTATGGGGCGCTCCGCCTTTGAAAGGGCATTTGCTGAGAATCAAAAGCAACTTGAATCCAGCTAACTTCTAATGTGAAATTAAGCTAAACTAGATTAAAGGGGCTTTGACTCTAAACAGGACCATCCAGGCTGATCTGATGTAGCTTAAATAATTCACTTCTTTACTTTCATGCCTCCCATGAATTTGCACCAGCTTTCCTGAGCATCCCTGCACAGACAGGCTCTGCATCAGACCGCAGGTCACAGAGTGGAGGAGAAGTGAGTGGAGATTCAATGGCAAGGGGAAGTGGTCAAGATCTGGTGGACACCAGGTGGAGGAGGCAGCTATTCAAACAAGAGCAAGAACTAACCCAGGTCTGGAGGAAGAGGAGGGCTAAGGGAACCACAGAGCATCCAAGGAGATGAGAGAGCCAGGTCAGCCAAGGAGGAGGTCATCAAAACCACGTGAGGCTCCTAGGAGAGAGGTTGGAGATGACCCATCCCTGGAAATATTCAAGGTCAAGTTGAACGGGGCTCTGAGCAGCCTGATCGAGTTGAAGATGTCCCTGCTCATGGCAGGGGGGTTGGACTAGATGGCCTTTAAAGGTCCCTTCCCACCCAAACCATTTTACAATTCTGAGATTCTAAGAAGGCACGGTGTCAGAAAAGATGCATCTTCCAAGGCTCCTCGCTTAGGAGCCGTCTATCGCAGTCCTTTGTCAGCTCCTTTCAACACTTCCAAGGAAGTATCAATGGGATATTTCACAGGGGCAGGACAGGAGGCTTCATTTCCATATCCGCTAAACGTATTTCAAACAATTCCTTTCAATTAGAGTCAGCACACAATCAGGAGCCAAAGGCATTTGGATTATTACTGAATGCATTGTATTTATATGTGTATGTATGTATGTATGTATGTTATCAAGACATTAGGAAGAAGAGAAATCCAAGAGGAGCTGGTGTGCTTCAGAGACTGAAAGTCAAAGCACAGCAAGCAAGTGAGCAAATCAGAGGGCAAGAGAAGCCACAAAGCACCAGGCATATTTATTGCTTGCCTGGTCTCTGCTTTTAAGAATCAAGGGAAATGTCTGTTGTACCCCAAGTTTGCCTTACCCCAGGACACCAAGGAGTTTCGTAACCCACCACCGATACCAAATTTCATAAAAATATACCCGAACATTGCCTTTCCCTTGGGACTGAGGCATGAGGTTGGACAAGTTTCCTTAACCCCATGGGCACAGCAGACTCCCTGCAGAAGGATTCAAGTGGCAAAGTGCTCACAGTGGGCTCTGAGCCTGGAAAAAAAGAAGATTCAGCTTTTTCATCCCTCGGTGGTTTATCAGGGTCCCTTATCCCCGCAGATCCAGTCGCGCCCTAATGCAGGGGACGCTCAAGTCATCCCCATGGCAGACGCTGGTGCGACCTCAGTGTGCTGAAAAGTGTCTGGAAGCAGGACCATTTTATTGGGGTTTTTTCGAGGGTGTCTTCATGTGGGATGAAGGCCTGAGCTGATCCTACTGCGTGGTTTTATTCTCCCTTTCCTGCACCTTACCAGCCCTGCCTGGACAGACTGTGTGTCCCCGGCGGGGTGTCTCACCATCGCACGCACAGCGTCTGGCAGTACAGCCCTTCCCTCTCCCGCCAGGTTTCTGAATGTTACAGAAATATAATTATGGGCACTTGGCAGCTCCTCTCCTGACTCCTCAAGGGTCTTTTTATCAGACCAGTGCAGGGCTGATGGGTTGCAATGTATCCACGAGCTCAGCCGGCCCCGGCTCCGCCGGCACAGCCCTGGCACAGCCTGCTGCTTCTCGGGACGTGCAGCATCGCCGCACTCACAGCAGATTGACGGGGATTTATATTTCAGCCATAAAACTTTTGTGGGCATTTCCTCCCTCCCCTCCGAACCTCCACCAACCACAGATTGAAAAGTGCAGCATTTAATATTCTCTCTGATGCTAATTCCACGGTGAAGATGGAAAATTCAATAACTCCTGCGTGCTGTAAATTCAGCTAAACATATTCCACATTCCAGCCGCAGGGAGGAAAGCTCCCTGCCTCCTGCCTCCCCCCTCTCCTCTCCTTTCTTGCTCTCCCTCTTTCCCTCCCTTCAGCTTACCTCCAGTCCATCCCGTTCCCCCTCTGCAACCAAAACAGCTCCGTCTGCAGGGATCAAATAGCCAGAATTGATTTAACAGATAATCTAATCAGAGATTATTTTGATTTATTAAAAAATGAGCTGAGAGGATGAAAGAATCACTGTATCCCAGGGTGCCCCTGCGTTAAATCTAAGGGCGGATTCATCCCTGTTGCCAAAGGTAGCGCCGTTGGTGCACCCGAGGTCTGCCCATTTCATCCTCTTTTTATAGTTGTGATAAATGTTGGGAACTGAGGTTGGTTTGGTTTTCTGAAGTCTTTTGCATCCTTTTTTGCGTGTTTTTGGCAGGTTCTGCCGTGCGCAGGGCAGTCTTTCTGGGGGTGGATGGCTCCGCCATCGAGCAGGATCTGCAAAAATGCAGTTCCCCGAAGGACAGATCCTTTCCCAGGCCAGAAAACATGAAAGAGAATCCCTTTTTTCTCCCCTTCTCCCTGCAAAAAAATAAATTTGGACAAAAAAGAAATATAGACAGCTTCACGAGATCAAAAGAAAAAAATCCCTGGGCTTCTAAACTCTTCCCTTTAGCTGGGCATTTGATGCTTGCTTGGCGTTCTGTTGCTAACCTGTTCAGAGTGAAGTTCAATCATTCACTGAAAGCAGCTGGCTTTCATCTTAGACGGCCGATTGCTACTTCTCCTCGTTGAGACCAAAGCTGTTCAGAGCCGATGGCTCACACAAAGGCTGTTTGAAGCTCTGCAAACTTGGACTGGCTGGAGCATGCCTGCACCTGGGTCGCTGGATAAGAGGCTGCACAGACTTCCTAATAACGTCTTTGCCACAGCAAATGCAAATGACTGTTGTTATAATTTCCACTAATTCCCTCAGCATTGCAAATAGGGGGACCCAATGTTTGTCTCTCTTTTTATTGCATTTATCCGAAGCTTTGCTTCTGTCCTCATTCTCCTCCACCTAAAGGTATTCTGGAGCTTTATCAAACTGACAGTCATGGAAGAAGTTGCTTTCCCATCACTTTTGTTGCTTCGAAAGGCATGGGAATCTGCTCACCCAGCACTTTGGGACTAAAGTCCAAACACACAAAGAGCAAGGATGGGACGGTGCTGTCAGCACCAGGGACTTTACCACTGGTGGTGGAAACCTCACGTGCGGATCTACAGCAAACACTATCGGCTGTCATGGTCTCTAAACGAGTAAGAAGACGTGTCCAAAAGACACTAATGCTAAAATGCAACTTTAAAAAAATCCCTATAGCAATTATTTACTAAATATATTAATATTTGCAGTTCCAGGCTCACGATTTTTATCTCCCGAGCTTGGCAATACCACAGTTGAAATATATACCGAAATACAATCTGCTTTTCTTCACTTATGCCATTTATTTCCTCTTTACACTTCGCACGGGCACAAACCAGCAAGACTCGCCTTGTGTTGGGTTTTGTCACTCAAGGAGAGAACCAGAGGAGGCAAAAAAACTCCTTCCATAGAGAAGCAGAAATCAAACCGGAGTTGTTTCTCTTCATCTTCAATTAGCCCACCACAATTACACGTGGGGCAACGACTGATGGCTGGTTTCACTGGTGGACTTGATGAGTACGGAGTCACCTAACAGGAACACATAGGCTTGTGTTAAGCAGCCTTTATCACTATAAAGAAATTAATCTTCCTCCTAGGCAAATCAATTCTTCTAATAAATTTCACCTTTCTATAGCCATGGATTTTTTTTTTCCCAAGGCCAGCCCCAAGTACTTCAATCTTCTCACCCCCGGACTAGCACGAGCCACGGGAACTGACCTTGCCTTCTTCCAAGCAGCTCATCACTAACGTCTGAGCCTCGGCACATCTTTCTTGGCCGCTTTTAAAGCATACTCCAATATTTAGTGCTAATGTTTCACTTGCATATTAATGCCTCAAATTTTATTACCCCGTGATCATAAAACCCCAGCTGCTGATCGCGGCCCCAGCCTTCGTTATTTTACCCTGCTGAATTCCTGGGACTAAGTCCAGCATTGCTTAGTATAGCCAGTCAGTCAGTTGGCGTGTGGAGACAGCCCTCTACAGATTGTTGGCTAAATTCATTTACTCGCATGAAATATTTCGCTTGGCTGCCAGCAAGCTGTTTTCCTCCTGCAGCCAAAATCTCCGGGGCATCCGAGAAGGCGGCATGGTCAGACACCAGGACGCAGGGATCAGACATGCCCATGGCCAGGTCAGCCTTCAAGTAGAAGTTTGCAAGCCTTGTTTTATTTGGGGCACAGGATTTCTCCTTTCTCTGGCCCTTTTACTGCTCTTGCTGAGCAGGAGAGACCTTACAAGACCATGCCTTAGGAGCAAGAGGGGAAGAGAAGGGACCAAGTCCAGTCCTAGGGTTTCCTGAGGCTTCTCCTAATTTTGGCTTAGGATGCACCAGCATTTGGTGGAGTTTCCCTTACATCCTGCCTTTCTGTTCTCCCTGCCGCTTCAATTAGACATATCGTGCCCCCCAGCTACTCCCCCGCCTTCAGAGTGACCTGTCCCCGCGCTCTGCCGCAGACAGCCCTGCTCCACCCCAAGGACAGCCACGGTTCCGCAGCAGAGGAGGGATCAGGCACCAGGAGAACGGGGAAAAGGCCCTTGTGTGCACTGCATTTGCTGGTTTGATCCCCAACAGCAAGCAGACCAGCGCAAATATCAGCATTTCACGGCAGCTGCAATCACGGAAGCAAAGAAATACAGCTTTCTGCACTCCCTTAAAGTACTAATTCTTAATAAACCCTCTATCCGAATCTACTTGAATTACTGCACCTGCTAATCAGTTAATTATACAATTCAATCGACTGTAAATTGAGTTGTCCCGCAGCTAACGAGAAACAACAAACATGGTGTTTGCTATTGAGTTGGAGCTGGATCACTTAGCACAGGGCGGTGCAGGCTGGCAGCAAGAGGGGCTTGCGGTGGGGACCATCTGGGGACAATCAGTGCAGAGGTGGTAGAGGCCAAGGGGGAAACCCAGGTGAGGGAAAAGGAGAGGTCTTTGGAGCCTGAAGGGAGATGTGGTGGGAACAAGCCGCACCCCATCCCCGTACTGGGATGCTGGATGACCCCACACAATCTGCCCCACCTCACAGTGCTTACAGAGCTATGGACCAAAGCCTCTCAGGACAGCCCAAGGGACACGTGGCCTTGACAGCTCAGCCCTTCCCGTAACATCAGCTAGCATTCGATGGATGGTGAGAGACAAAAGCATGGAATGGTCCCTTTCCTCGCCTGCTTGCTGGGTCACCTCCCCTGCCAGGTTACTGGAGACCTCCTCCTGCACCCCACTCCCAGCCTTTGCCTGGAGGCTGGGCAGCTCCACGCAAATCATAACTCAAACTTTGCCCTGGAGCCCCTGTCTTTGACGGAGAGCATGGAGGACAGGGTCTGGATTTGTCCCTGCTACCATGGAGCAGGATGGTGATCACAAGGTGGTGATGTGAATCCATCCTCCATCACTGTCTTTGATGGGCTGCAGAGATCCTAAACAGGCCAGACACTGAAACCCTCCCTTCATCCTTTCACCCCACTGCTCTTTGCTCTCCCCACCCAAAGAGCACCCTGGTGCTGGTGATCCCCAGGGGAATCCTAGATGCAGAGCCATTCCGCAGCATGCAGCAAGCTCTGATGTTCCCTATGCTGGTCCCTGAGGGATGTAGCACTTACCAGATCGACAGAGAGTGACTGAGCTGCATTGTACTGACTCCTTGAAAGGTCTTGATGCGGTGGGAGATGCTTATGTAGCTGACTGTGGTCCAGCAGTGTGGCTTCTCGTTCATCAGACTGAGGTCAAGCCATTGACTTCAAACAAGCCACAGGAATGAGTGGGGGACGATACAGCTGCTGCCAACCCAGGCTGTGGGAGGAGGTACGACCCAGAGGCAGGATGGGCTGGTGGTCAGGACGTTAAGACAGGACTCCGGAGACCTCCTTTGGATTCCCCACTCTGCCACTAACCCCGTCATGTGACAAGACAGATCCTTGGAGATAAGGAGGTGCCAACCTCCCGCTAAAGCCCACAGAAATTGGGCCCCAGGATGCCTGAGCTGGCCTAGCTCCCTCTGCCAGCTCACCACCTCCAAAAAGGAGGTCAGACAACACCTTGACTTGGAAGAGGCACCTGGAGGTCAAAGCATTAAGCCTTGGGAAGGAATACGGTACACAAGCCGGTGGAGAAACAACCACAGGGGTCAGCAAGCTACCCCGAAAGCAGTTTCTTCTGCAGTTCACGGCTCCCTCCTCTTGGGTATGGATAAATGTTGGCTGCGATTACTGGAACTGTTGTTTCTGATCCATTTCTTTGATAGCTTGGCACATATCTAATTAAAACACAGGGCTGATATAGTCAGCTTTTTCACACTGCCAGTTTTAGTGAAGAAGGGCTATTCAGGCACTTCGAAGCGTGAGCCAGCCAGGAAATACAAGCTGCATCCTGGAAAGAAAGTGGCCAGGGAACTGAAGGAGGTGTTGTCTTCAGGTTGGACCCAAGGGGGACAGACTGAGCCGTGTGAGAGCGAGATATGGACCAGAACTTGCTGGCGGGTGTATCTTGCCACTGGAGGCCCATCTGAGAGAAGGTGCAGCCCTGGGGCTAAATGAGACGTGCTCGCTTTTTGCAGCATGGATTTTCAAGAGCATGCCCCTTTCTCAGCACCTTCTTCATGCAGGAATCTGAGCTTCAAAGGCAGCCTCCGAGCTCCTCCCATGGGTCAAAGGCACAGTAGGTCCCCTTGGGGCAGCAAGAAAATGCATGAAAGATCATGCCTGTGGGGAAGGGAAGGGAAGGGAAGGGAAGGGAAGGGAAGGGAAGGGAAAAGGGAAGGAAGGGAAGGAAAAAAAAAAGGAAAAAGGAAGGAAGGGAAGGGAAGGGAAGGGGAAGGGAAGGGAAGGGAAAGGGAAGGGAAGGGAAGGGAAGGGAAGGGAAGGGAAGGGAAGGGAAAAAAGAAGGAAGGAAAAAGAAAAAGGGAAGGAAAAGAAAAGGAAAAGGAAAAAGAAAAAGGGAAAAGGAAAAAGGAAAAAAGAAAAAGAAAAGAAAAAGAAAAAGAAAAGAAAAAAAAAAAAAGAAAAGAAAAAAGAAAAGAAAAAGAAAAAAAGAAAAGAAAAAAAAAGAAAAGAAAAGAAAAGAAAGAAAAGAAAAGAAAAGAAAAGAAAAGAAAAGAAAAGAAAAGAAAAGAAAAGAAAAGAAAAGAAAGAAAAGAAAAGAAAAGAAAAGAAAAGAAAAGAAAAGAAAAGAAAGAAAAGAAAAGAAAAAGAAAAGAAAAGAAAAGAAAAGAAAAGAAAAGAAAAGAAAGAAAGAGAAAAAGAGAAGAGAAGGAGAAGGAGAAAGAAGGAGGAGAAAGAGGAGGAGGAGGAGAAGGAGAGCATTAAGGTCCCCATCACACTGCCTTCCAGTCTTTCCACTCCTTGGTGCTGGTGGACTGTTGTAGTTGCTCTGAGAGCTTGTGGAGGGAGAGTTATTTCACACCAATGACACGGAGGGCTTTTACATATTGGAGATGAGACCCTGACCAGGAGCCTCCATTCAGTAGGGAGACAATACAGACAGTGGAGCTGCTGGAGGATTTCTGCATGGGGACATGGGTAATTCCGCTCTTTTTTTGTTGTTGCTGGGACACTGTGAATGCGTTTCTAGATGCATTCAGTCTTCAGTAGCTTGTAGACTGGTGTTCATTGCTCATACCTGGGGTGAAGTGTGACGGAGTGGGTCTAATTTCCAATTTAGAAGCAGATCAGTAGGTGAACTCTTTCGTTGTTGTTGCATAATCACTGTTCAGAGGCTTAATCGCACCAGGGGTTCAAATGAAACCCCAAGCCCGGGAATGATTGAACACAGAATCTCTGGAGGAACACATTAAAGGCAGGAAGTTCTTCAAACCCCATTTCTTCTCTGTACCAGCATCATTTCTGACACACCAAAGCCTGTGAGTCTCACCACTGCCTCTGAGCATGGGAAAGGCAAAAGATTGTTATTTATATCAGACTTTTTAAAAGATTGCTTTCCATCTCCTACTGTCTTCTCAGCTGTCCCTACAGCTCCAACCAGATGCTCTACAATAAGAGAGGAGGCTTTGAGTCTGGAAGATTTGCTAAGCAGAAAGTCTGGCTGACTGTCTTTTGTTCCCATGAAAAACTGAAGGGAAAAAAGTGAAAGTGTTTTAATTTTCCTTTCATTTCTTGCTTCTGAATTTTATCAGAGAAATTGGTTGCAAAAACCATGCGTGAGTCGATGGATCAAACTGACTGTTCTCTGGGTTTTTCTTTTTCTTTGGATGGCTGAAAAGAAGACTAAAAATACAAGTTTCAGCTCTTTTATTTTGATTTCAGCCAGCTGAGAAAAAAAAAAAAATTAGCCAGCTTAAAAGAATCTCCCTTGTAAAGAACAAGCATGCCACGGAAATTTCCATTTTGAAATACAAGCTTTTGTATGAATAATAGCGACTTCTGAGGTATTGGAGCCTTAAACATGGTGCACCTTGTCTTGGCTTCTTCACAAGCTTCCTTCCCATAGAGAAGCGAAAAGATCAGGGGTTGCTGCTGTTCCTGGCCCCTTTGGCCACGTCCCAGCCATCTGTGAGAACTTCCCCAAGCTGGGTGCCCACCTGGGTCTCTGGGACTTCATATGGATGCTGAGAGGGAATATGGGAAGGTTGTCCTAAAAGGTTATCCCAAAAGATTGTCCCAAGGAGGGGGAAGAAGTGGACACCAATCAGCCATGGAAACCTTTAGGCTGGAGACGAAGAGAAGGGTTTGAGCTTTCAGAGGAGTGAAGGTCTGCAACATTTTCTCAGTGGGGATGGGTTTGCAGGTAGGATTTGAGATGTTTGCCCAAGGGTTCACAGGACTTGTCACCAATGACCTCTATTCCTACGGAAAAGGAGAACAACAAGTTATCATCTCAGTCTGACACACTGGGAATAGTAACTAACAATTAATATGGAGCTGATTAATAGCAAAGAGTCTGAGGCCAGGTAGAAAAGATTAATAGCTGTGTTCATTAAGATTATTTCCACTGATGTTAATTAAAACGACAGAAGTGGAACGAGAATTTCAGTTACTTCGTTAGGTCTGCCTCTCTTCGGCAGACAAGATCTTGAGTACAGGGCATGGCTCTTAATTGTTTAATATGTCTAGGGGTGCCTCATAGGCTCTGCGGGGATTTACAAGGAATTAATTTCAAAGGGAGGCTCTACGGTTTAACCCTTGTTGGTAGAATTCTGCCATTACGTTGTACTGATAATAAATAGAGATTAAGTTCGTCTCCTCCTGCCAAAGCGTTCAGCAGGGTGAAGAACGGCTGAAAATTCTGAGCTCAGATAAAGCCCAGAAGAAAGAATGGGCAGAACATTCACCCTGAAATACTGCTCTCCCCGCCCAAAATCCATCATTACAGAGGCTTCCGTAGCCGGCTCACTATGCTCTCAATTCATTTAGCAACGTGAAAATATAATTCTCAGCTGACTACAAGAAAAATTCAAGGGCGTTTGAAATTTTCTTTATATAGTTCTTTACACCACCGTAAAAAACGACATTACACTCCTACTGAGCACTTTGCACTTGGCTAATGTGTTCTCACTGAAGGCCATTTTTAATGCACTCATACTGATTTGATAGGAATCTCAGTGTCACCACCTCAGTTAAGAAGGGTTCTCCAAAAGGCTGATGGGGAGACTACAGGGGTTGCTTGGAACCAGAATCATTAAAGTCGGGTAGAAACAATAGGAAACAAATAAAACCAGCTCGGCAGCCCACATGCCTTCCACCAGAGAAGTGTCATGCCACGTGGAGACTTCATATTGCACAGAAGATTCATGGGGCAAATTTTGCAACAGAAGAGGAAAGAAAAAGGGCTCATTGGGACACAGCTCAGAGGTGCTGGCAGGGTCTTGGTTTCATTTCATATGAGAGAACTGGAGATGTTCCAGCTTCGTTCCCTCCTCATGCTGCTCATGGACTTTCTTCCCCTCTGCTGCACCTCAGGACCTCTTCCATGACCTTCTCCTGCCCTGGGACAGCAGAGGGCAAGGGGACAGGAAGAGGATCCCCATCTTGCTCTTCTTTTCAGCCATCTGGCAACAAAATCGGGACATTACCAGGTTAATTTGATCACTGTGGCAAGCGTGGGTCACCTACCAGTGGTGGGGCTAGACACACTCAGAAAGGAGCTGGGGAGCGGAGCCATCCCTTCCATTGGGTAGCAGAAAATTTACCTGTTTTGTAACCAATATGCCATCATCTCTTGTCCTATAACAGTGAAAACCACGCGTGATGGGGGCAAGAAAGGCTGAATGTTGGTCACGTCACAGCCCCACACCCGGTTTTGTGGTGGGGTGCTATCCACCCAGTCACTTGACAGGCCACGTCCCTGCGACAGGGCAGGGACACACAAGCAAACCGTGGCCCCAAATACATTTCGTCAGTGTTGAGAGGCTCCTGCTCACACTCAGCGTCGAGGTGCAACGGGCACACGCTGGTGCAAAATGTACAGCGCAGTGCTTCATGCCCAGCTTGGTGCATCATGCATCGCTCAGCACATTACACACACAGCTCAGCACATTGCACGTAGCACAGCACATTGCACCTAGCTCAGGGCATCACACACAGCCTGGGGCATCAAACTCAGCCCAGCACATTGAGCACAGCCCATGGCATCATGCACAGCCCCAGCGCATCACATACAGCCCGCTGCATCCCGCACAGCTCGGTGCACGGTGCACAGCTCAGCACATTACACGCAGCACAGCACATTGCATGCAGCTCATTGCATCACGCGTGGCCCGCTGCATCACGCACAGCCCACGTGTCGCGCACAGCCTGGCACGTGGTGCACAGCCCACCGCATCACGTACAGCCCGCCGCATCACGCGCAGTTCAGTACGTTCCATACAGCTTGGTGCATCGTGCATAGCTCAGCACATTACACACAGCACGGCAAACTGCGCACAGCTCAGTGCATCACACACAGCCCGCTGTACAGTGCACAGCCTGGTGTGTCGCGCACACAGCCTGGCACGTTGCAATCATAGAATCATGAATCGTTTAGGTTGGAAAAGACCTTTAAGATCATCGAGTCCAACCATTAACCCAACACTGCCAAGTCCACCGCTAAACCATGTCCCTAAGTGCCACATCTACACGTCTTTTAAATACCCCCAGGGATGGTGACTCCACCGCTGCCCTGGGCAGCCTGTTCCAGTGCTTGACAACCCTTTCGATGAAGAAATTTTTCCTAATGTCACATCTAATAACCCAATGCATCGTCCACAGGTCAGTGCCTCACCCACAGCCTGCCGCATCACGCACAGAACAGCGCATCCCACACGGCTCAGTGCATCGTGCATTGCTCAGCGCATTACACGCAGCACAGCACATCGCACACAGCTCGCTGCATCGCGCACAGCCTGACGTGTCGCACACAGCCTGGCACGTGGTGCACAGCCCAATGCATCGCGTACAGCCCGCGCCCCACCCAACAGCCCCGCCCATCGCGCCCCACCCATCGTGCCCCACCCATCACCCCGCCCATCGCCCCACCCAGCGCTGCAGTCCAGGGTGCTGAATTGCTGGGGGCTCTGCAGCTCTGCGGGCAGCTCCGAGCAAATCCCCCCTCCCGGGACGAGCCTCGGCTGGGTGCTGAGGAACTGGGGGGCAGTGAGCTGCCCCGCCTGGCATCCCTGTGCACGCACCCACACACCTGCAGGGCTCCTGTAATTTTAGGCAGATCACACAGATTCTTAAAATGAGACCTAACCCGCACCAGACTTGGGCTGTAAAGTGGCTGAGAGTTTCTGAATGGAGAGAGAAAGATGTCTCAAGGGGAAATACAGTTCTCAGACAAGCCTCTTCCCTCTCCTCTTCCCATTAATTGCAGGTTTGCAAGGGCTTAGTCCCCTATACTGGGATGTCTCTCGTATCTGAAGATGCACAAGGCGATCCAGGCCCGTTTTGCCAAATACTCTTGGCTTCCATCAGTGGAAACTCAATTAAAACAGGAGAAAGGGATTATGTACGCTTCAGTTTAATTAAAACCTCTTTGTGCAGCACACTACCTTCTCCTAAGGAAAGCAGTGCAATGTTTTGGGGGGAAAAAAAAACCAGGACAACCTGTAGGTGTTTAAATTACTACCACTTATCTCAGCGGGTGAGATGAAGTCTCTGGAGAGCTTCACAGACAAATTAGTTCAAGCCTTGCTGCTGAAAAGCCAGCCTTTAAAGACTTCAAAGGGCTGGCTCCCGGCTGGGTAGCTCCGCAGGGACGCTTGCTGCTGGAAAGCGAGGACAGGCAGGGAACAGCCCGTTCAATGGCAGCTCCCCGCTGTTAGCACCAACCAACCCTCCGAGGCTCTGCTGTTGGCTCGGCGGGCGCACGGCAGAGCCAGCGGGAACCACGCTTCCTTGCTGCACGGCCAACCGTAGTCAAAAGGGAGCCGGAGCAAGATAAATTGTCCCATTGAAATGGCTTCAGTGGCATCCCAGCGGCCCGGCTTGAGTCCCAAGTCAAGCTGACAGCTCCGGCTGGAGACCAGGAGCTGCTGTAGACAAACCAGAAAGAGGAGGAGCCACCACTGTGGGCAGCGGGGAAGGTGGGGGGATACTGGGGCTCACACCTGGCAGAGCATGGCCCAACCCTGCCCCGAATAAAAACCAGCAGGCACAAGAGCTGGATCAGGCCCTCTGGGCATCCTCTGCAGGAGGCTGCTGAGCTCTCCACTGACAATGAAGGCGAGCTGCGGGTGAGGAGCTCGCAGTGGTCATGACTCCGAGCAGAACAACAGGCAGACTAACGAGCATTGGGGGACGCCACTCGGGAGGCAGGGAGAGAAGCCTCTAAAAGTGCCTGGCACCATTTGAGATGTCTGAGGATAGCTGGGGTGGGATTAGGTGACCTAAAGAGGTCCCTTTCAATCTACATTATTCTCCAACTCTATCCCACCTGTTTTCCAAGCACCACTCAGAGGTGAGGGGGGTCTCCAGAGGTCCTGGGTCCTGCGTCACCACGCGGTCTGGAAGTTTCAGATACTCTCAAGCATCTCAAATGGCACCGAGTGTCTACGTGTGGGCATCTGAATCGTGCCCCACGTCTATGGCTCAAATTTGTGTCGTACACTTAGGCCATAGAGAGCTGAAGACATTTCTGCAGGGGTGGCTGGCAGGTATGACACAGACCCTACAGGAGACCTATGCCTTTCTGGAGCAGCAGCCACTGTCCCCCACCCCAACTATCTCAAGCCTTGGGGCACTTCTCAAGGGACCCACTCTGTCACTGAACATGTGCCACTGAGAGCAGGAAATCCAGGGCACCCTGGGTTTTGGTAGGCATGGAGCAGAAAGAAAGACCTGACAGAGGTAAGGAGGGGATCATGGAGAAGACTGAAGCAATGAGGAGGATTTGGTGGCTGAAAAGAAAAGATATTCCAGCCACGTGTTTCATGGGGTGACAATGGCAGGAAGGAAGGCACGAGTGGCAAAAATAAGAGACTTCCTTGAGGAGAGAGCTAAATAGATATCCAGAATATTGGAGAGGGTTTTGCTAAAGTCTGGGTACAGCCTGAGTACGCCCCACCCTGTGGGATGCTATTTCAGCTGGAAAAGCGAATCACAGAAAAGTCACCACTTCTAAAAACCTTACAACAGATGGGAGACAGACACCAGATGAGGACCCAGGTGGTCCAGCTTGATTTCTACCAGTGGCACGTAACATCTCCATGAACATCAGCACCTTCTTATTGACCAAGACATCCCACCCACTATACATCAGCCTTTAGGGCTCTCTGGAGTGAAAAGTAGTCCCCTGCTCTCCTGGTGAAGCTGTTCTTAGAAAGCTTTGGGCTTGATCGTGCAGAAAAGCATTTGGGATTGATTGGGCTGGAGTAGCAGAGGACAACTCTGCAGCCGAGCAGCTACAACATTCAGCTGGCAGCAGGAAGACCTGAAAACTCATCTTGTGCTTAAATTAATGCGAGAGAAAAGCTGCAGCAATTTGGGGGCATAGAGACCTTCCAAAGGCAGCAGCTGGCTGACCAAGAGGGATGATGAAACGCTGAGGCTGACCGTGGTCTTCTACAGAGCCAGATGGATGCCCGTGGCCAAGTGTCACCAGGAGCAAGGCAAGGCAGAGTGACAGCATCTCCTGTTGGAGTGGCTTCACCTGAGCGATGCAGAGGAGGTTACACCAGGGACGAGACAGAGCACCAAATGCAAGAATGTCCTGGTTTCGGCTGGGAGAGAGTTAACTTTCTTCTTAGTAGCTGGTACAGTGCTGTGGTTTGGATTTCGTGTGAGAATGATGTTGATAACATGCTAAGGTTTAGTTGTTGCTAAGTAGCGCTTATCTTAAGCCAAGGATTTTTCAGTTTCCCATGCTCTGCCAGCAAGCAGGTGTGCAAGAAGCTGGGAGGGAGCATGGCCAGGGCAGCTGACCCGAACTAGCCAAAGGGGTATTCCATACCATGGAACGTCATGCCCAGTATATAAACAGGGGGGAGTTGGCCGGGAGGTGTGGATTGTGGCTTGGGAACTAACTGGGCATCGGTCAGCAGGTGGTGAGCAATTGCATTGTGCATCACTGGGTTTTTTCCTCCCCCCCCCCTCCTTTTTTTGTTGCATTCCTTTTCATTACTATTATTATTATATTTCATTATTACTATCGTTAGTATTATATTTTACTTTAGTTATTAAACTGTTCTTATCTCAACCCATGAGTTTTACTTTTTTTTTTCCTTTCCTCCTCCTCACCCCACTGGGAGGGGGAGGGGGAAATGGCTGCGTGGTGCTGAGTTGCTGGCTGGGGTTAAACCACGACAAAGAACATTTCCAGCTCCCCCAGTAGCTCACAAACTGGTGATTTAGCTCCACAAGGAAGGGAGAAGCTCCAGTGGAGATGTGAATTGAATCTCCATCCCCAGCACCCCTTGGCAAACAGCCCCTGCTCTAGACTGTCTCTCCCTGCTGTGGTTTCGCAGGAAAATGTTTTTACATGGCAGGTCAGCCGTGCAGAAAGAGGGAGGTGTGTTAGGAGCTCTGGTCATGCCAAGGGAATGGGGCTGCTCAGGGTGAGAAATGCCACCGGGAGGGTCCTGTTCCTCATTAGAAGTCACTAATGAAGGGCCAAGGTCTGGCAGGACCCAGGCAGTGCTGCAAGCTATCAGTGACCTGGAGCTTTTCTTGCAAAGCTGGAGATCAAGCGTATTCCACCCACGTCCTCACTTCAGACATCTCAGCATATCAGTAGATCTGTACCCCAGTGACTGGGGTCACTGGCTGGCACCTGGGCCAAGACTTTATCCACTCAATCATAGAATCATAGAATCATAGAATGGTTTGGGTTGGAAGGGACCTTAAAGATCATCTCGTTCCAACCCCCCCGCCATGGGCAGGGACACCTTCTACCAGACCAGGTTGCCCAGCAGCCTTTCATTCTGCACCACCCCTGAGACTTAACAAGGATGACAATGAAGATGTTGTCTCCTTCCCACCTCACCCTCAGTGATCCTCCAAGCTAAGCCTCCAAGCCCAGCAGGTTCCCTCACCTCTTCTCACCGACACACTTGTCCTGCAAAACAGCCCCTTCCCGCTGCTGCCTCCCGGCCCCGAAGGTAAGTGATGGAGTCAGGAGCACAGCGGGAGATTATTTTGGCATGGAAGAGGACTCTGTGCCTTGTGCTTGCATTGTACCCAGGACCGAGTTGAAACAAGACTCGCCCCAGGACTTCCCCAACTCTCATCTTCTCGTCGTGCAAAGGTTAAGCTACAGCAAAGAGCCAAGCGCGTCTCTCGGGAGCTGCATCCCACACTGCCTTGCAGCTCTTCGGGGAATCCGAGCATAAAGTCTCTGTCCATTGCAATGCAGCTAGCTCTGGAATCTTCTGCTTTTCCAGTATACACAAAGTGACTGTGGGGAGGCGGGAAATTAGGCTGAAATAAATAAATTAAAGCCAGCAGGAGGGGATCGGCATGCTGCTTGTATTAGTGTGGAGGGTAATTGTAAACAACTGGGGAAATGTGCCTTAAATTAATTTTTAGGACCTAATGGGATTTTGCTTGGACTATAGTCAAGAATGAAAAGCCTTCGATGGCAAAACAAGGCACTTTGCATAAATTAGCAGTTATGACATTAGTGGAGCTGGCTCTTTCTGGCTGGCGACTGAGAGTATGTGTGCGTATGTGCACGCCTGCATGGAGGACTTGGGATTTGTTTTATTTATTATCTAGAGCTTGTTTAAAGAAGTTATAACAGGAAGGGGAGAATCTTGACGCAGACACTTAAAAGCCAGGACTCCTGGGCTCTGTCTGGCACGCCGTGGGGGGGAGCGTGGGGGGAGAGAGAAGGACAAGTCACCGACCTCTTTGTATTGCCATGTATTGAACTGGAGTGAAATTCTTCTTCTGTAGAGAGCTATGTTGGGAAATGTGACTCCCCAGGACAGAATGGCTTCTCTGGAAGAAGGGATGAGGTGTTTTGGGAAGCGAAACGATCTGAAATGACAGCCATGGAGCCCGAGAGAACAATGAATACCATCTTTAGAATTAGTCTTTAGCCAAAGACCATAAAAAACTCACTCTGGAAAACACAGAGATTGTCCATAACACCTATTGCAAGCAGCAGCCTGGAGCCAAAATCATAGAAACATAGAATCATGGAATGATTTGGGTGGGAAGGGACCTTTAAAGGCCATCTAGTCCAACCCCCCTGCCATGAGCAGGGACATCTTCAACTCGATCAGGTTGCTCAGAGCCCCGGCCAGCCTGACCTGGAATGTTTCCAGGGATGGGGCATCTGCCACCTCTCTGGGCAACCTCTTCCAGTGTTTCACCACCCTCATGATAAAAAATGTCTTCCTTCTATCTAGTCTGAATCTCCCCTCTTTCAGTTCAAAACCTTTAGCCCCTCATCCTATCGCTACAGGCCCTACTAAAAAGTCTGTCCCCACGGTGGACAGACAAGACCAAAAATGGTTTGTAGCCACTGCATTTTGGCTTCAGGGGCACTGAAGGTTACACACCCTGCAGCTGGGGTCCATCTCCAATGCTGCCGATGGCTATGCTGTATGAGGGTCTTTCTTATTTCAGTCTTCTAATTGCAGCACTGCAAAAGCATCAACGTTTTTCAAATGCTGGTTGCAGAAGAAAACTGGCTTTCGCCTGGGAAACTTAAATTTTTCATTACGTTCTTTTGTTATCTTCAGAAGTAAGACTTCTTTTTTACTCTGTAGTTTTTTTCATTTTCCTCCTCTGCAAACCATAATGAGGTTCAAAACACTGTTACGCTGTCTGCTGGATTAAAGTAAAGGAAATCTGCACCTACTTTACCCAAGGCCAGCATAAATGCCATCAGCCACCAAGAAGGACTTCCCACGATCCATTAGCTGTGATACTGATTTATGTTAAAATGGTATAAAATAAAATCAAAGTTTTCGGTTCCGCTTTCACTTTATACACTCACATAAATTGGAAGTATGTCCACTGACCTCAGTGTCCACCATTTCTGGAGCGTTGGAGGCCTCATCTTTCTGGAAGCAGTTCTGTTCTGTGAAGTTTGGTGGACCTCTTATCCCCTGAGCAATCGTGGCATGAAAGTACTATCAGGCCCCCACAATCTCAGCTTTCATTGATGTTTATCTGGGCTGATTTTGAGGAAAAGACCAGAAACAAAATCCCCATGTAACAAATGTCAAAATAACTCTAAGATAGAGACTAGAACATGAACTTGGAGCTTGACAAGGGATGGGCTTCTGCTTTCTTATCAAGCAGAGGTTAGGGTTAGATGCCTCAAACTTACGGTAGCTCACTTGTTAATACCTTTGAAAGTGCCTTTAAGAGGCCATTTTAATAGAGCCATGGGCTTCATCATGCTCGAAGATCACACGCAGTCATAAACTAAATACCTGCACAGTATAAAAGCATCAGACTTCTGTAACTGGAGTTTATGAAGGCTCCAGCAACTCTATTTCTCCCATTCTTAGCTGCTCAATCATGTAAGAAAGTGGTAATACCCATTTATTAAAAAAGGAGCTTCCCCTTTACTCATTTCACATTGATTAAGCCGTATTTTAAAGTCAGTTTGCTATTAGGTTAATTTACCTTCCACCCCAGTTCTCGCTCTGCTTGGAAATGGGATCCAGATGGACAACATTTCAGAGTTTAATTCAAACTCATTAAAGTCAGTCGAAGTTTTTTTCCATGAATTTCAAAAGGCTCTGGCTCTGGCCTCTTTATCGTTTTGCAGCAAGATGCCTGGCCGCAGTCTTCGTCTCCAAAATGCCAACAGCAATTAAAAAAGCTGCGAGAAGGTTAATATTCCTTCTGCTTTTATTATTCCCACAGAATGAAAACAGATTCCTATCCTCACTGGAGGCAATAAAGCCATCCACATTTGATCATTCGGGCATATGAATGTTCAAACGCCGCCTCCTGCCAAACTTGAAGGTCCTTCATCAGCCAAACTCCTACTGACTTCAGCAAGACTTAGCCAGCATACGAATAAAGGAGAGCAGCATCTTCATGGGGTTTAAGTATGAAACTACCTTCCAGCGTGACCTCCATAGCATTCAGAGGAACCATTCAGATTACTTTAACACGGGCCTGATGCCCGAATATCTGCCCCGCTTCTGCCAGTTGTGAGTAGATGCACCCCCAGACATCCCGGCTTAACGTAGAAAGAAAAGCATTTAGTACTATTTCAGGCCTCCCTGCGACTTCATGCATTTCCATTAATAAACTTTCTGGACTGCCTTTTTATTTGGCATGATTCAATCGCAACTCCAATGGAGACCAACTGAAAAGCTTTTCTCTTTCTTAAACCAAAGTGTTGACAGGCATGGGAAGACCCTTATCCTTATATCTCCAAACGTTTGCCAGAAGTTTTTTGGCGCTCCAGAGAGTTATGCTTCACGCAGCGAGACGGACAGGTCCTTAAGAAATTCTGCACATTAGCTGTTCTTCAGTTTTCTAAAGGACAAAGTCCCAGTAGCACCAATGCCTCAAGCAACCATTTTGCAAAACATCAAGCCGTGCTAACTTCTGCCAAGCGCTCCCAGGACATGAACCACCCTCAGCTTTACAAACATGCCATAATTCTCCATTAAATACAGATGAACAGTAAGTCCTTCTCTCTTCTTTTTCTTTGTCATTATTTTAGTTAACAATAGGTCAAAAGCCTACAGCCAGGCAGTTGCAAATGAAACACTCTCAGGAAAAAACCATGTCAAACTTTTCCTGGTGGTACCTAGGTGGAATGATCTCATCTGACCTTCGGTTTTCCTCAGTCCTTCAGATAGCCCAGAGGAAAAAGTCATTAATAACGGCATGGCTTTGCTATAATTAGTTACATTTACAATATCCAAATGCCTGCAAGATGTTGTTTTATTTAATACAGCTTCATCTACCGCAGATAGAGTCTATGAAGAGCTGTGGTAGGTTAGTCTGTTGTTGAAAACTGCTTTTTACTGGACATTTTCTGCTCTCTAACAATCACGTAATAAATTCAGCAGGAGTTTTATTAGAACTCTTGGGGTATTTTTCTTTCAAATATCGTAATATGAAGGAAAAAAAAATCATACAAAGCTTGAAGCAATTCCTGGCTGTCTTGTTTTAACACAGTTTTTGAAAGGGAGAGCCGTTCAGAAAAGACAAGATGACAAGCGCTGTTTAGGAACGGTCTCGCTGGGCCAAGTGAAACGGGTTTGGTTTTCTGTAGTAAAGCTGCAATCTTCTGCTGGAGAGCGGTATTGAGGGAGGGGATTCTGCCCCTCTGCTCCGGTGAGACCCCCCCTGCAGTACTGCATCCAGCTCTGGGGTCCTCAGCACAGGAAAGACATGGACCTGTTGGAGCGGGTCCAGAGGAGGTCACGAAGATGATCCGAGGGCTGGAGCACCTCCCGATGAGGAAAGGCTGAGAGAGTTGGGGTTGTTCAGCCTGGAGAAGAGAAGGCTCCGGGGAGACCTTATAGCAGCCTTCCAGTACCTAGAGGGGGCTTAAAAGAAAGATGGGGACAGACTTTTTAGTAGGGCCTGTAGCAATAGGACAAGGGGTAATGGTTTTAAACTGAAAGAGGGGAGATTCAGACTAGATAGAAGGAAGAAATTGTTTATGCTGAGGGTGGTGAGACACTGGCACAGGTTGCCCAGAGAGGTGGCAGATGCCCCATCCCTGGAAATATTCAAGGTCAGGCTGGCCGGGGCTCTGAGCAACCTGATCGAGTTGAAGATGTCCCTGCTCATGGCAGGGGGGTTGGACTAGGTGGCCTTTAAAGGTCCCTTCCCACCCAAACCATTCCATGGCTCTATGATTTCCTCCGCCCATGTATTTCCAGGATTTTACTCTGCGCTGCCTGTTTTGTAGGACGCATTTCTAGGTAAGGATCTGAGTAATTGAAAAGGAGCTTGGCAAAATACAGGCAAAAATGAGGTCTTGGAGGTCCAAAAAAGCTGAATGGGGAGGCAGTGTTGACTCTGCACGGCACTCAAGAAATCGTTACAGGAGGCTGATTCCCATACTGTCCACATTCTGAAAATGATGTCCTCATGGACCCAGAGAGCTCACAGAAGAAATGGGGCTTCCTTCTCCCTCCCTCCTGCAGCATGGAGATGCTGCAGCACTTGGTGGGGTGGGGGTTATTGTTATTTTTGTACCAAGACTTTAAAACAAAGCAACACTGTTGTCCACCTGGTCCATAACTAACCAAGCCACAGAAGACTGAAGAAATGCAGTCACAGGAGTATGCTGATGAGATAGATATGTTCACGGAGGAGACATGAACGATGTCTCTAAGCACAGTGGTCCAGATATAACTTCAGACCCAGGTACGTCATCACTTACTGACCACCAAAAGCTATGAGGGTAGAGGATTACCTTATATTTGCCCATGCTGTACTTATCCTTGAATATCAGCAGCTTGCCGCTGGTTAAAATAGGATACGTGGCTGGAAGATCCGGGTTTCTGACTGAACGGGAACATTTTTATGTTCTTAAGTCCTCCAGATGCTCGGGAAGCTCTGAGGAACCGCTCTCAGATGCATCAGCCAGTGCTGGGAAACTCTGAAGTCACAAAAACATCACCATTGAGTAAGCATTGCAATTCATTAATCCTCTTTAAAAGTCCCGACTCATCTGCGTGGTTCACGGTGCAGCAGGAGAGCGTACGAGGGCCCTACCAAAGAGGAGCAGGATGGAGCCGTATTTCGCAATTATACTGGTGTGCAACACCCCAAGGGAGAGTGAAATCATCTTTTGGATCATTCCACCTCTGACTTCCATGGAACCAGACAGAGACAACGTCCAGCTCCCATCTCACCCGTCACCAGCTGACCACCAGCAGCTGACCATGAGTCAGCACAGGTATGAGAGAGCGACCAAGAGCATGGAGTAACGCAGTCTCCTCCAGCCAGCTGGATTTTTTCTTTCTTACCTTAAATTTTATGTCAAAGACTGGAGTGTTTAGAGACAAAGACCCAGCTGGCACAAATCAACGCAGCATCCTGTCAGTAGACCAAGCCTGTCTGGTACCACGTATGGATCTGGGGCAGCGAGCACACTAAATAAAAGTCTTCTGACCTGAAGCTCCTCCAGTTGGACCTCATTTTTCCCCCAGAAAATGAGCTGAGAACTTCTTTAACTGCTCGGTGGCCCTGGATTGCTCTTTTTGCCAAAGTCAGCGACATTTGCTATTGAAGAACTACAAAAAAATTTCTCTCCAGGACACACATTTACCAGAGCAAATCTCTGACCAGGTGATGCCTCCTGGGGCTGTTCCTGAATTTCATCTTATCCCCAAATTAGTGGGAGAAAATGTAAATAGATGCGCAAATAAATTTACACATGTAGCTATAACATAGAAAGAAATATATGTACTTAGCAGCATCCACAGATCACATGCAAAATCTTCCATGCCACAGTACTTTTGACTTCACTGCAAGGTGGGGAAAAATTCAAGATTCAAGGAGTCCTTTGGCCCTTGCAGATTTTGCTGCTGGAAAGGCTCCATATCTGCTCCCAGCCCAAGGGATGGAAATGTGATATGTGGAAAGGCCAAGGAGGGAAGAAAGGGGAAGACCAGATCATCCTCACCTTCCAGCAACCATGTGTCCTTCGGTCCAGAGAATGGGAATGACGGACAACCCATGGATGGATGGATGGATAGATGGGTGGGTGGGTGGATGATAAGCTTTTCACTATTTCTTGATCAAACAGGCAAGTTAAAAACTGATGGGTCAGCCCCCATCCAGGGGAATCTAAGCACCACCCGAAGTGGCAATGCCTTAAGTTCTGCTGTTCCAACTTTCAACATACTTCACTTTTTTCTAAAAGGTCCGTCCTTATAATCACGTGGTTACATGAAAAATCTCTGTTTTTCTTTAAGCATAGTTCCAGCTCTCAGGGTTTGGGGGGGGGAGGCTTAAAAACCAGGAAGAAAATAAGAGCACGTGCGTACTTATTGTTCAAAACATGATGTGCCCATCCCACGTCATTTGTACTGCAAAACAAGCATAACTCAGCCTCTGCCTGCTGTTACCTCCTGGCTCACGCTGTAATCTCCTTCCCAAGCATCGCTCAGGAGGAAGCTGGGGAAATAGGAACCAGAATAAACCAATGGATCAGGTGAACTCCTTTTTAAGTGGTTTTTGCTCCATGTGCTCGCTCTAGCTCTTAAGATTGGGTCAGCAGCTCCAGGAGGAACCTCCTGTCTCCTAGCCCTCAGCACAGCTGCCAGCCACCTCCTTAAGGGACTGAGCCGTGACCCTGCACCAGGTCTGTTGGTAATTTGGGCCACTGAATTACCCTGCAACTTAGATCTGGTCAATCACGGATTGCCAGGGCTGGAAAACAGCCCAAAATCTGGTGGTGCTCTCTGAAGTCCTGCTGGGGTGGAGAGCAGGCTGGCCACCCTTCCCAACCACCACGAGGAGATCCTGAGCCACCCCCAAACACATCACATGGCCCCTTTTCAGACTCGTGACTCCTAATCCAATATGCTCGGGTTTGTTTGGCCTTTTTTTTCCAAGCTTTTCATCCACTTTTGGGGTTTTGGAGGCCTTCTGGATTTGTATTTGTGAGTCTCTGAACTCTCCATGAGGGCAGAGCTTTTCTCCCTCACTTTTTCTGAGTGATAGCCAAGCTTGTTGTGTGACTGCAGAAAGGGCAGCTTGGAGCAAACCCCCCCCCCCCTTATTCCCTAAGACCCCTGACAAAAAGTCATGAGGGTTGGCAAGAGCAAGAACCAGCGCTCGGAAATTTTCTCTGTCCTCCTTTCTCCAGGCTGTATTACCCGTGGAGAGGGAAGGGTTAGAGAAGGGGGGAGAAAAATTAATGCCAGCTGTAAAAGTAAAGCTCAGTCTCAGCTAATGCACCTTGGTCCTGAGCTGAGACCTTCCCCATCCAGCCCCAGCCTTGCACTCGCAGTGACTCCCAGCACATCCCAGCCAGAGCTCTCCTGCAAAGCCCGGGGCTCCGATCACGGTCCCGTTGTGCCTGAAACACCTTCAACACATGGCTGGCACCTCGGCGGGGTGTGAGGGAAATAAATCCAGCAGCTGCAGCCAGCTAACAGACGCTAAGGAACTTCCAGACAGGAAAATTATACTGGGACGTTGCCGTCCTTTTTTTCTCCTGCCCTGTTCTTTCATCGTTCGCCTCTTCCAGCCAACATTGCAGGAATTGCCTTGGGAAGTTTTCGCATGCCTGTGCCAGTAGGAAATGGAAAATTCTGGCGGTGGAGCATCGCATTGCAGTCTTTGCTGTGCACAGCCCATGGGATTTGCCCCGGCACCTGCTCCAAATTCCCAGACATGGCAACAAGCCCCGGGCAGGAGAGGACAAAGTCCTGCTGAGATCAGAGGCTGTAGCATCAAAAGGCAAGTCCTGGATGCAGAGCTGCTTCCCGCTGCCCATCTGCCCCCGCGGCTGCTTTTCTGCCTCTGGTCACCCCATTAAAGTCCCAGAGAAAGCCATTAGTTAGAGCTGGGGCAATCGGGGCAGGTGTCCTCTTCTCTGCTCATGCCATGTCTGTAATTAACGCTCAGTGAGTGTTGGGTTCGTGTCCCTTTAGCCGTTGTAAGATCATAGAATCATAGAATAGAATCATGGAATGGTTTGGGTGGGAAGGGACCTTTAAAGGCCATCTGGTCCAACCCCCCTGCCATGAGCAGGGACATCTTCCACTCGATCAGGTTGCTCAGAGCCCCCTCCAGCCTGACCTGGAATGTTTCCAGGGATGGGGCATCTGCCACCTCTCTGGGCAACCTGTGCCAGTGTCTCACCACCCTC
This sequence comes from Gymnogyps californianus, assembly GCF_018139145.2. NCBI lineage: Eukaryota > Metazoa > Chordata > Aves > Accipitriformes > Cathartidae > Gymnogyps > Gymnogyps californianus. The sequence goes on from NC_059472.1 coordinate 166,910,341, forward strand.
AGCATAAACAATGTCTTCCTTCTATCTAGTCTGAATCTCCCCTCTTTCAGTTTAAAACCATTACCCCTTGTCCTATCGCTACAGGCCCTATCATAAGTCTGTCCCCATCTTTCTTATAAGCCCCCTCTAGGTACTGGAAGGCCACAATAAGGTCTCCCTGGAGCCTTCTCTTCTCCAGGCTGAACAACCCCAGCTCTCTCAGCCTTTCCTCATCAGGGAGGTGCTCCAGCCCTTGGATCATCTTCGTGGCCTCCTCTGGACACACTCCAACAGGTCCATGTCTTCCCTGTGCTGAGGACCCCAGAGCTGGACGCAGTGCTGCAGGGAGGGTCCCACCAGAGCGGAGTAGAGGTGGAGAATCGCTTCCCTCGACCTGCTGGTCACAAGATGGTGGGAACCAGCTCCCAGCATCTCCTAGGACAGAGCCTTCACACCACGGAGAAGTCATGATTTTAGCAGCAGCCAAGGGAGCCGTCTTCTCATTTTTGAACGTGCTTGTGCTAAGTCCTGCCAAAAAAACTATGAAATCAGATCAAAAGGCGCATGACCCTTGATCGCTTTGGCCCTGTTCCTCAAAGGCACCCGGGCACCCGAGCCCATTTCAGCACAACAGCATTAATGTGAGGACTTGCCACATCCATGTCAATGTGGCCCAGCACCCATCCCTCATCCGGGGACAGAGCTGGTGGTTTTGCAAAGGTCTGCAGCTCCCCTGGCTGCTGGTTATACCCACAGAAACGTGGCCAGAGGCCAGAAGTAGGTGCTGAAACTCTCCTAAAAACATGAGCTTTAGGCACTCTTGAAAACATCAGCCCCAGCTTTGCCAGCTCATCCCTTTTGAAGGTACCAAAGAGCCATAAGACTCCCCCATAGGTCATCTCAAATGTAGGTGCCATGTGTAGACACCCAATTCAGTTGCCCACACCAAAGTATCCCGTGCCATATGAAATACCTTGTGGGATCCTTCCACACCTCCACCTGCCATCGCAGAGGGTCACCTGCCATTGCCACAGGTCTCCCAGAGGTCCCAAGCCCCATCCGTAAGCCATGTCCAGAGCATCTCAGACGGCCCTAGGAAACAACCAAGCATTTCCTAAGCATCTCAAATGTTTAAGAACCAAAATTCTGCCCTATAGTTTCTGCTCAGTTGTGTAAGATGATATTGCAGAAGAAAATTTTGCAGAAACCTGCTTTGGAGGCTTGGAGACCTGTTGAGTCATGACGGCAGCCCAGAAGAGGGTTTTGTTTCCTTTCTTTACCAGAAGCAACAATGGTCCTAATTCTCCAGTGAGTTCAGCTCGTGGGACAGGCAGCAAAAGCTCTCAACTTGGGAGAAGTCTGGCCAGGGACGTCACAAAAGGATTTTTCAGCAGCTGTCGAAAAATGGGCATTTCCTTTCATGTTTCTGCAGCAGCCGGACACTTGAAAGCCTGACCTTGTCTGTGGGTGTGGACCACTGCAGAAACGTGGCCTGAAGGGCTGAGGACTTGGGATGAAGCCTCCCCTCCATCATCCCAGCAGGTAGGACCCCGGGATCTGCTGGCTCGAGAATCCCACACCAGCGCAATTGCTCCGGCACACCAGGGTCGCTCCTGCTTCGTGTCACGCAGCCGTCAAAGGCTCCTTCAAAATCTGGCCCACCCTGCTGTCTTTTATTCTGACCGACCGCGTGTTATGCCCAGTTTCTCATAAGACAAACAGAGGGGTGTCAAGACAACTGTCTGTTAAGGCACTCTCCAACGCCGGAGCGCAAAGAGCACAGAAGGGAATCCCATTAAAAGATGCAGGAGGTGGCATTTCTAACGAGAGGAGAAAGAAACATCGTAATTTTTAAAAGGCCATACATTGGCTGAGGATAAACCAGATCAAGTGACCAGGAGAGTCCTGCGGGGACGTATTCAACATCGTTGTCAATTTTGTAGCGTATCAGTGCTTTCTACACTTGCCGGTAGAAGGCAGTGAAGCGATCAGGCTCCAAATCAACCAAAGAAAAACAGACTGTCCTACAGATGCAAGTTATTAACGAGAAAGGTTGGGAGAGCAGCAGCAACAGCAGATGGTATTTGCAAAGAAGCAGCCAGACTTGCCCAACACAAGGCAGAAAAAGGATGGAGAACATGGAGACAGCAGGAATAGGACGAGGCATGGGCTGGTTGGGCTTTGTTTCATTTTCGAACCAGTAAATATGCAGTATCCCACCACGTGTCTGCAAAAAACCCAGCAACAATTCAAAGCACAAAATGGTTCACACCCAATAAATGAGCATTTATCCACTCCTCATCTCCCCTCTGAGCAAGGAAGGAGGTGGACGACCCAGCACCACCTCAGCCCCTGCAAGTTACCTGAATCCCATCCCAGACTGCAGCAACAGAGGAGATTTCAGCCCAAAGGCAGCTTGAATACAACCTCTCCTGAGTCCTCAGTGCACTCACGCTATATATTTATCTACAGACAGATGGGTTGGAAATTGATAGGCAGCTCCGCACGTTGCCCTTCGTTCACAAAAACATATAGAAAAGAAATCCAGCCCAAGTAAGAACGGCACCCTTTATTCCTCATCGTATTAACACCAATAATAAACGCTAAGGGCACCGCTCAGCCAAATCCAAAAGGAGGAGGACTTCTCATCCACACACAAGAACAATTTCCCAGTGTGCGGTCCTCACTGCAGCAGAGACCTCTTCCACATCCATTAGGACTGTCCTAGTGATGTTCCCAGTGGATGCCACCGAACCTGCCACTCCTCTGCTTTGTTCACATACCACTTCCAGCTGCTTGGAGAACTGGAAAGCATGCCGTGCTACTAACCAGCTATTCACTGGGTGGAATAGCAGCCAAGCAAAACATAAACAGAAATAGGAAGGTTTAAAATGTATTTTTTCAAATCCTTCCGCATTTTACTGAATTTCCATGCATATATAAGCAAGCTGTTGGCAAAATCCCACTTTATATCTCAGTAGCTAAAACATACATTCCTGAATCCAGTCTACTTCATGTCATTAAGCATTTGACCAACACTTCTCTCTAATCACATTTCAGCTGATTAGCAGATGATGGCCTGGGCCGTGAGGCTGAGCTTCATGGTCTCCCAGGACCATGAAGTCCGTCTGACTACATGCAGATGTGCCCAACACATCTCCAGCTGAACTAATTACTCTTGAGGTCCTTTGATAGTCAGTGGAGATCCAGTCAATCTAGTTCTTCCTTTTGCTCCAGCTCACACTAAAATAGATATTTTGAGTAAGCCAGAGGTCTCAGGCCCTAAAAGTTCTTGTTTCTGTCCTTCAACATGTAGAGGGAGGCCACGGTGATTTGCTGGGCGGGGGACATCCACCTTGAAGATGTCCAATACAAAGTGAGAGCCACTCCATGCTACCCAACACAACAGTGGTGTGCATCAAAACTCACATAGCTCTTCAGAGGCACTTAATAAGAACAGTGGTTTTCACAGCCTCATCCTACAAAGGGGCGAGCACTTCATCATCCATGGTGAACCAAGGTGCTTGTTCCCTGACCCAAAGCCAGGCTGCACCTCATAGCTGGTGTCCACATGCTTAAACCCATTCCCCCACAAAATAAATGGGCAAATTTGGTCTAGTCCTTGGCCTGTGCCACCCCTGAACTTTGCCAGATCGTTGTTTAGGACTGTTTCTTCTCCAGCCCAAACCCACGCCTAGTGCATGCTAGCCATGAAGCAGTCTGGGTCTGAAGCTCATCTGACTGAGCTTGGGGCCGTCCTTGTTTAATTTAGTATTGGCTGTGCAGGTTCCTAAACTGGGGTCACCTCTGACTAGTGGTGAGAAGGGGAAGGGCCAAGGCTTTATGGCCAGGCTGTGGATGAGACCAGAGGATGGCCCCAGAGGAGCCTCCAGTCTTCTCAGAGGACCATGACCCAAAGGTACAGCATTATTTTTATTATTATTGGTCTTATGAGACATCACATCAGCAAGGGAAGAGCCCCCAGGTGTCATTCTGGGACTTTCTGTCCAGCCTTGGTCTTGCTCAAGACCAGGTCTTTTTAGGCTGCTTCCTTCCCCTGAGTCTGCCCAGCCCATCCTTGTTCCCCCTCTGCTCTTCACCTCCGTAACTGCTCTCCGGGTGGTACCACTCCAGCATAGCCTCTTCCAAGACATTTACAAGCCACCACAGCCATTTTCCTTGACTATCCTGTAATCTCCGCCATTTCCTGATCCCTCCTTTTTCTCTCCTCAAAACACCCCAACACTCCCCCGCGATTCCCATCTCTGCCACTCCTCCCTGCAAACCCAGCACTCGTATTTACACAGGGCACCTCCCGCAAAACCCATGGTTTCCATTTTTCAAGGCAGTGCCTGCAGATTTCCAGAGGTCACAGGTCCATCCGACCACACCAGCAGCCAGGAGAGCTTTCCCCACTTCTCCTGGGCCCCATCCCACCTTGCATGGAGACCCTCAGCTCTTCCCACTGAAACGGAGCAGCTCTTCAGTCCCGGCGCTTGGCTCAACAAAGCAAGGTTGGGTAGAAACTTGACCTCAGGGATACCTACGCTCATGAGAGATTGGTATAAATCAGCTCAAGGTTTGCATCGAGGCAATCCAGTCTAAATCACATTAATCCCTTACTCCTGCCCGTAAGTACAAAGGGCTGCAATTTGATTTACAAAATTCACGTCTAAAATAAATCAACCTAAAACAAATTCAGACGTATTTGATTCTGAGGGCTCATCTACCCAGAGACATCGGAGAAAATTAGTCTGAGTTAAGGTCCGCGGTGGACTAGTTAAACTGCATGAAAACCCTGTGAGGACATTCTTATTCAGAACTAAAGTGGCTTAATTTGATTTAGCTAAATTCACTTCCAAAGCCTGCAACACTTGCACGGGTGGTAAATCAAGATGCACTTAATTATGCATAGAGGGCTGGCGCGGCTCGCTAGTGATGCTGCGAAGGTGTGCGGGGAGGTAAGCGGATGCGGTTCCTTCCAACGAAAGGTCATTTCTCAGGTCCTCCAGGCAGCCAAGGTGCGAGATAAAATTACAGATAACTCGGGTCCCTTGCCAAGCGGCAGTTTTCAGCCCCGGCAAGCTGCCATGCCCTCGGAGGGCTCTGCAATCATCTCTGCACGGCCCAGAGCTCAAGGGCCTTAATCAAAACAAGATGTCCCCAAATAAATCACAGAGAGGAGGCAGAGCGAATGCAGTAAATACCCCGGGAAATCAAAGAGCGGTCGCCCGCCAAGCAGGCAGCTGCGCTCCCCACTGCCGGCCGGGAGCATCCTCCTCCCACCGGGAACAGCAGCCCATCACCGCTGGAGAGAGGCTCAATGGGGCTTCTCTGTCCTCCTGCTCCACTCGGGGAAAGTCCTGCAGCAGCTCCTCTTTCCCCAGAGGAGACCTCACTGCTGGGGTGCCATCCTCAAGGTGGGCAGGGTGCAGTTGTCCCCCAAAAGGCCACGGGTTGAACTCTGGCTCCTTCATGCCATAGGGAAGACAGTGAGAGCAGCTCTCTTGATGGTTCATCCTTGCTCTCCTGAGGCTTAGGGCATCCGTCTCTTTGCACCCTGCATGCAATCCTGGGCCGGTCAAGGTGGCTAATGCCAACCCTGGAAAAACTCCTTTGCTTCTCAAACGCAGCCCTTGGCCAAGATAGTCTGCAAAATGAGGAAGCCCCCAGTACAGGGGAAGGATGTTCTCCAGTGTCCTTCATATCACAAGGTACAAACGTGCAGGATTATCATCAGTTGAGCACGAGCCATGGGATCCCTCTCCTTTCCTTCATGTCTCAGTCTGCGTTTGAAATGCCTGATTTCTCCCAGCCCCTGGGCACCACGAACACCACTTGAGTTCAAACACGGCTTTCAAAGATGGACAAGTCCCCAGACGAAACCACAGAGCAAAGGGGGTTTGCGAAAATGAAATGGGAAAAACTCACACACGCAGACAGATGCACAAAGAAACCCTTTAATGAATAACACAAGCGCCTGCCGCAAACAGAGAAGCAGGGGAAGGGACACTGGTGACCAACCGGATTTCATCCATATGGCAGATCTTCCCTGATTCATAACCCCAGTCCCATTTTACCTCCAACATAGCCCAAGACTGGGACCTGGACATACCTCTGCCTGAGAGACACGGAGAACACGACAGCAGAGTCCATCACCTGCTTCTTAGGATGTAGAGGAGTAAGAACTGAGTTTTCCCAGTCATAGGAAGGGTCTGCAGCTATTTCTGTAATGATTTTCAGGTAGAGGCTGTAACCTGGTGGTGAAAAAAAAATACATGGTACCTAGCAAGCCATGACACAGTAAATCAGTCAAGAACTGCTTAATTATTTAAGAAAAAATGCTCCATTTGGGAGAGTAACACTTGATAGACGGGGTACTCTTAATCAGAGGGGTATATAGCTCCTCAGTGATGGAAGAAACAGAAATATTACTTCCAAGACAAATAAACAGACTTTGAAAAACATTAATATATTCTTAAGCTTTCTGCAAGTGAAACAGAAAGCAAGCGACAAGGGCAAGGAGCCAGCCAGCACCAGGGGAGCATTGGTGCTCTTCTGCTTCTGCTACTGCTAAAATGACCCCCCATAAAACAAGTACCAGGTTGTCAGGCGATCTCCCCATCACCGTGGACTAGGCATTTCACAAGCCACTTAGCACCCAGGACCCCATCACCCTCCCGGGACATCAGGGGGACAACACCGGACATCACCCTGGGGCCTCGGCCAGCTGGCCCCTCTGGCGTGGTCAGCCATCAGGGCTGGAGGACATGCAGCCACTCGCCTATCAGAAGCAGCGCTGGACCCCAGATTTGCAAGTCCCCACATGCACAACCAGAAATAAAGTCTCCCTCAACTCACAGCAGAAGCTGGTGGGCACCCGGGCCAAGCATCTGGCTGATCTCCCATGAACATCCTTCTCTAAACCAAGTTTGCCACCTTGGCTCAGGCCAGACACTGCATACACATAATTCGCACTTAATTCTCCTGTCGTTGCACATTGGCTGTGCGAAGAGCGTTGTTTGGATTGCACCTTAAAAAAATGTCATTATCTCAAGTTTCTAACCCGTAATCCTCTCTCCTCATTGATGTTGGCATTGGCCTCCTCGTTAGAGCGCTGCTAGAGCATGCAGGGTGACGGTCACTGAGGGTTTTCAAAAGAAACGGCAAATCAGGCACTTAAAATATTCATGAACACTGTGCTGGACACAGACTGGTGTAAGAAACAGCCTTCATCTTCTCAGGGCAGGTGGGAGAAGGACGCATTATGTCAACTGCCTTTTAAGTGATGCTCCGCTTTCCTGAACCCACGTCCATCCAACGCTCTCATGTTCAAACACATGCACCAAGACGCCCAGTCCTGGTGGGACTGGGACACTGGGATTCGTGCCACTTCCTCAGGGTTTTGTCTAACCCAAGCCAAGCCAGGTTTGCTTGAACCATCTGCAGAGGATTTGCAGTCCTGGGTTTGACCTCCAATACAAGGGCGTGAAGACTGAAGGGAGCTGAGAGCACAAGGCGGGGATGGGTGGGCTAATTCTCCCCGTTGCATCAGCAATATCACCCAGCGTCCTTCCAGCAGAAGCCAATGGTGGTGACTCCACCACAGACCAGTTGACTCCCAGAACTGGGAAAAGGGTATCTCAGAAGACCCTGAATAGCTTCTGGAAAAAAGCAAAAACTGAAAGAAGTGTTTTAATAGAGATGACTTACGGCATTAGCAAATCACAGAGTGTGCATCTCTGCTTCAAAATGGCATTTTGATTGGCCCAACATGATTTTTTAATTTTATTTCATCCTGCGGAGAGCTTTGAATTTGGTTTGGTTTGGAGAAAAGAATCCGAAATCATGAAATTCCCCACAAAACAGAAAAAAATAGATCTGTTTCCTACCCACTTCTATTATGTAGCCATGAAAGGCTGCTTTTGAAGGATCCCAGGCTCGCTTGAAAATTTGCCCATAAAATATTCACAGCTTATTTGAAAACAGGCTCTTGCTGAAAGAATAGGGCAGAAATGTGACATCCGAAACAGCCCGCAAGCCGCAAGCACTTTGCGGGTAAATATTCACACCGAACCCACAGTTCTGCTCTGTGGGCGCATGGCATGCCAAACACTGTCCCACGGCCAGAGCAAGGTCCTCCAGAAAGGTCACCCTCTGAGGAAAAGGACAGTTTCCACAGCAGGGCACGTTGTGAGGGCTGCTCAAGCCACAGTGCGGCCACCCTATGAAAATATCACGTCGATATTAAAGAGTTCTGCACAGTTTGGCATGTGCGATTAAAGGTGTTTGGTCTCAGAGTATGTGCCGCTCTCCAGACCCAGGCCACCAGTCTGCTTTCCATGGGCAATGCTTCTATTCACAGAATCATACAATAGAACCATAGAATGGTTTGGGTTGGAAGGAACCTTTAAAGACCATCTCGTCTTTAAAGACCATCTCGTCTTCAACCCTCCTGCCATGGACAGGGACATCTGTCACTAGACCAGATTGCTCAAAGACCTGTCCAACCTGGCCTTGAACACTTCCAGGGAAGGGGCATCCACAACTTCTCTGGGCAACCTGTGCCAGTGTCTCACCACCTTCATCATAAAAAATTTCGTCCTTATATCCAATCTAAATCTACCCTCTTTCAGTTTAAAACAGGCCTTGGTAAAAAGTTTCTCTCTGTCTTTCTTACAAGCCCCATTTGTACATGGAAAGGCCGCAATAAGGTCTCCCCGGAGCGTTCTCTTCTCCAGGCTGAACAACTCCAACTCTCTCAGCCTTTCCTCATCAGGGAGGTGCTCCAGCCCTCGGATCATCTTCGTGGCCCTCCTCTCGACCCGCTCCAACAGGTCCATGTCTTTCCTGTGCTGAGGACCCCAGAGCTGGATGCAGTACTGCAGGGAGGGTCTCACCAGAGCGGAGCAGAGGGGCAGAATCCCCTCCCTCGACCTGCTGGCCACACTGCTGGTGCTGCAGCCCAGGATAGGGTTGGCTTTCTGGGCTGCGAGTGCACATTGCCGGCTTGTGTCCAATTTTTCATCCACCAGTACCCCCAAGTCCTTCTCGGCAGGGCTGTACCAGAGGACAGGTCCATGAGCAGCCTAGAAACTCAGTCCCACTGATCAGGAAGAGGCACGCTCCCCTCCTATTTCTCAAAATCAGGCCTTTCACCCTCTTGTGTTAAAATTTAATCACCAAGACCTTGCATTTGCCACACCACAGAGCAAGGCTGGATCTAGAAGCCACCAGGATGGGAAGCCATGAGAGATGAGGCTGCATGCTCATGCTGGCACGGGACGTTGCATCAGGGAATGATTCCCAGATAGCTCCCAAGGTATCTGAGGCGTTTAATGCCATGGAAGCCCAAGAGCCTGGAGGTGGAGCAGCCTTAAAACATTGATCTCTCCCCATGTGCTCTCCCCTTCTGTTCCAGCTCCACTTGTAGCTTGCTCAACCTTTAGCCAGAGTTTGCATCCAAGCGTCTCACCGGTGGGCAAGAGCAACACGGTGGGATTGTGTTCATGGAAACAGGTCACCAAAGAAGCTAACCAAGCGATGGCTTTGCTGAGCTGCACAGAGTGGGACTCCCCCTGCCTCCAAACACTCCATCGGGCACTACCAAAGGTGCCAGGCAGCAAACATTGAGTCCTCAAGGGTCAACCAAGATCATGAGAAGGAGTCAGGAGAAGATACATAGGGAGAGAAATAATCCAAAACCAGAGCAGGCACAAGGAGTGGAACTGGAGAGAGAAGGGCTGGATTTCCAGGGGGAAATTCAACATGTTGTCAAGAAGAGATGAGCACAACCAAGACAAACACAAGCCTCTCCAAACCCAAGAGCTAGGTCTTGCTCTGAGACCTGTGCTGGCTGCTATAGTTAATAAAATCTTTGCAAATAATGGAACAAAACCCAGTTCCCTGCAAGGAGAGGTAAAACCTGGGGAGAATTAGGATGCCACCAAGTTGGACACCCACGAGGGGATCTTTGCTTTGGCCTTGTGCTGGTGGAGTGCACGACCATTTCGTGCTGCCGAGGCTCAGCTCAGTATCAGGATGCGAGGAATGGCCTCTGAACAGCCCCATGCTCGCTCCAGAGCTGCCAGCATGGAGCTCAGGATGCTTCTCTCCAGCTACATCTGTATTCAGGGCTTGTTCATTTGTTTTTCATGAATATATACATAGATAAATGTGGCCTATAAAATATTAAGTCATAATCAAGATAGCCTGCTAGCAGAAAGAGCCTGGGCGGCTGAATTTCATTGCATGAACAGATGTGTTCAGTTCCAGATTTGGGATGCTAGGAATTCTATTTTTCTTTCCCTTTCAGCATCCCTAGCTCAGAAATTCAATTTTCCTCCAGGCTCTTCACAGCTGGATGCTGAGATTGATGTTTGTGTGCCTGATTGACTCCCGTCGACTTCAAGAGATATTCCGGCTGCTATCATGGCTGACACTTTCCAGCCAGCGGTAGGGGGGAAGAGGAGCACGAGATGTTCAGCCCACACCTCTTGGAGGAGGCAGGCAGCAAGGGGTGGATGCCCAGCCCTATAACCAATGGAAAGGAGAGGTGAGAGCATCTTGGAAAGCCGAGGTGGTCTTTGGAGACCATGTCAAGACCTTTCTTCATCAACTAACTCTGTGCTGTCAGTCTCAGGGCTCTGCCCCAGCTCTGTCACTTGAGTTGAAGCTTCCTCAAGCCCCACTTAGACCCTTTGGTCTGCGAAACACCCCCAACCTACGGGTGGGTTTTTTTGATGCCTCCCCACCTCCAAAAAAAGACATTTTTGGCAGAGTTCAGCTTCAAGGAAGCATAGCACGGCCCCTGGCATTGTCCCAACCAGCTCCATTCTCACCCGTGTCTCTTTGATCCCCTCCACAGACCTGAGATCTCAGCGAAGGGCAAAGCCACGTCCCAGGTGCAGATCCAGCCTGGGCTGTCCTTGGTCCCTAATGACATTTTCAGGGTATTTTGTGGCAAACGCACAGTTCCAGCTCGTTCCGCCAAAGCCACGGTGGTCTCACTCTGGGCTAGCTAACAGCTGACCTTCCTGGGTCTGGCCCTGCGAACAGCAGCTCCATTCTCCAGCCCTTTGCTTCCTCATCAGACACATGAATTTATTCAAAACCCAGCTGGACACAGGCCTGGGCAACCTGCTCCAGCTGACCCTGCTTGAGCAGGGGTTGGACTAGAGCATCTCCAGAGGTGCCTTCAACCTCTATGAACAACACATGGGACAACAGGCCATGCCATCAGACCCAGCTAAGGCGCTGCGGACTTCTAGCTTCATTTTTCCTTGCATCTGCCCACATCGCCACCACATCGGCACGAGTTACGAGTTATGAATTATTATCAGCTCTGCTAGGTGCGGGTGTCTGCCAGAAACTGGCCTTGGTTTGGGGGAATCACTGCAGGTTGTAGCACTCTCAACCCAAAGGAGACAACGGCTGCGTCAAGGTCTCTTGCCAGGACAGCAGATCTCAAACCGTTTGGGAGGGACAGATGGAGGACAGACGTCGTGCCGTTGTTCACCACCGGAGCCTGTAAAAGGGACAGGCAGGGCTGTGCGGTTGGACTGGTCTGCAAAGAGCTGGGACCTGCTCTCACTGCTGCTGGGGAGGCAGGAGGAGAAGACGCAACAGAGCAAATCCTCCATGTCCACCTCAAAGCACCCCGAGGTTTCCAGAAGGACCAGCTCACCCCTGCAGACCCGCACGGGCCGCCGCTTTCCCTATTCCAAAAAGCAGGGCATGAAAAGCATCCCTGTCCACAGGAGCTCAACGAGGAGGTGCCGCCTCTGGTATCTGGTGGTGTGGACGGAGCATCAGCTCAGTGATCCGGAGAAATCCCCCCAAGAGGCACAGGGTAACTGTTAAGCCTTTGATTTCCCTGGAGCTGAAGGGATTATCTCGCTGGGTTACTTATTTACCTTTTTCCCCTGGCCTTTCTAATCTGCTTTGCCTGAGAAATTGTTAATTCTGGTCTCACTGTCCATTTTGCAAACGACCTTGAGCCAAATTACCTCCCCATCCCTGGGGCTCTCCTATGTCTCATCCTACTCTTCCAGCCCAGCTCTCAGAGGAGCTCCCCTCGTCCAGGGAAACCGGGGCAAAGCAAACCAGGGCTGTTTCTCCGAGTGTTTCTGTCACGGCAGCATCCCAAGGATACAGGCACAGGATGAGCACAGAGCACTGCACTGTCCGAGGGGGCTTCAGGTGGGTCCCTGGGACACCTGCAATGCAAAAAAAAAAACCCCACGGTTAAGTTAAAACAGCTTCTGGGCCATGAGAAGCACTGTTTGGGATTTGAAAGGGTCTAGAGCATAAACACAGGCTTGGGGCACAACCTTCAAAAGGGAGAAAACCCCTCACCATCTGGCCACACAGCCAGGGAATAAAAGTAATCCACGGGATGCAGAGTTTGGTGTTACATCCCAAATAGCCCTGTTCTCCCAGCCCTTCCCCACACGCTCCTCTGTCCCCCAGACTGGGGCTGGGAATGCCCCAGGGAAGCGGGGATCAGTCCCCTGGCACCTGCACACCAGCCCCAGGGCTGGCCCATGCTGGGACTCCGGTCCTGTGTCAGGACACTGGTCCCACGTAGGGACCCCAGTCCCGTGTTGGGATTCCTGTCCCATGGACGGACCCCAGTCCCATGCTGGGATCCTTGTACCATGCTGGAATCCCTGTCCCATGGATGGACCCCAGTCCCATACCAGGATCCTTGTACAATGCTGGGAACCCTGGCCTACGCAGGGTCCCCAGTCCCATTCCAGGATCCCTGTCCCATGCCGGGATCCCTGTCCCATGCAGGAACCCCAGTCCCACGCTGGGATCCCTGTCCCATGCCGGGATACCTGTCCCATGCAAGAACCCCAGTCCCATGCCAGGATCCCTGTCCCACACCGGGATCCCTGCCTCATGCTGGGACACCAGTCCCACGCAGGGATCCCAATCCCATGCCGGGACTCATAATGGGGTCCCAGTCCTGTGCCAGGATAAGCGATGTTTTGCTGCGAGGCCCCACTGGAGAGGGAGATGAGCCTGATCCTGCTCTTCCTCCCAACCACCCCACTCCAGGTACAAGCCCAGCCCCTCGTGTCCTGCAAGGACGGCTCTGCTCCGGGTGATGCGGCCACTGCCCGTGGGGAAGGGGATGTCCACGCTCAGTTTTGGAGACGGGTCAGTATTTCCAGGCGTGCTCCCCACGGGGACCAAAGCAGCAGGGCGTCCTGCAGGGCTGGGAAATGGTACCTTTAAGGTTTACAGAAAATAATGTATACATTAGAAAGAAGGAGAAGAATCTGTCCACGGCTGCAGGGATGCTCTCGAAAGTCGCGAGGATGGGAGGCTCCAGCAGCGGGTCCCAGCTCCCGCGTGCAGGTTTGGGGTCTGTGGACCCCATCAGCTGGCTGGGAATGGACCTCTCCCCCTTCCCAGCTGGGTCTCCAAGCCCAGGGGTCTGGGGCTGATCCCGGCTTAATTTCAGGCTGGAATAAAAGCGGAAAGCACGTGGGAAAGGGAAAAGTGAGGATGTTTCATTTTGGCTTGTCCTAAAAGAAAATCTTTTGATTTTTCATTTCCAAATGACATTTTCACGGAGAGCCAAAAGAATGAAAACGATTCTTTCGAGGACTCCTCGTTGCATGAGAAAAGCAGTTTTTAATTGTTGAAATTTTTTTTAAGAGAGGGGAAACACTACTGCAAACGAGCTCAAAAAACATCAGCCCATGCAGGGCAAACAGCTCTGCCAGGGAGCCGGTGAGAAGAAGGGTGCTTCTGCTGCCAGATGGAACACAGGTTTGCTCTGGGAAGAGCTGCGCTCGCAACCAGAGGCAGTTTAAAGGGAATTTATGTCCCTTTAAAGTCAACGAGGGAAAACTCTCCTGCTTCCCACCGTTGCAAAGCAGAGGACTGTCCCCTGCACGGTGCATTCGCGTTTGTATTCGACACGTGTTGCAGAGCAGAGACCATCGCTCCAGCTCCAGCCGGGGAGGGAAGGGCAGCGTGGGTACCACGCAGCCCGATGGATGGAGGAGCGCGGCAGCATCCCAGCCAGAGTGGCTGCTGGGGATGCAAAGCTCGGCTCTGTGCAGGGTCCAGCTCCCGGCACTAGCCGGACGCGGCGCGGTTTTGTGCACGGAGATTTGCTGACATCTACAGGGCGTTTCACAGAGACGAGGCCATGGCTCCATGGCGGACATGCGTTCACGCTCCTCGATTTCCTTCCCAATGAAGAAACGCACATTAAGGTGCGAGACAGTCCAGGTCATTAATAACTAACCACAAATACACCCGCGTGGTGGAGCGATCACTGAACACTCATCTTGATCGTTGGCAGCTCTGCTTTGGTGGCCGAGAAGCCATCACTGTCACAGGCCGGAGTGTCCTTTACATTTTTAAGCACCCTTGAAGCATCACCACGTGCTCTGCCCGGTGCCAAGGATGTCCCCGCGCAGCGGATCCACCCCCATTTTCCATAATGGACCCCCAGGGCAGCGTTACCTGATGGCTAAGAGCACCCATGACAAGCAGCACCCACCTGCCCCTGCAGCACAGGGTGCCCGGGTGGCACCTTCACACTGGTGACAGATCTTGGTTTTCTTGCCCGGAAACGGTCTGACCCAGGACATGAGTGAGGGGCACCAGGCTGCCTCCTGCCCAGGGTAGAATAGGGCAAAACAAGAAAAATAGCCCAAAAATGACCCCAGGAAGACGGCTGGGCTTTCATCCCAGCTGCTTTTCCACTAGAAAGCCCGGAGGGAGTCTACAACCACACACCAACATCGGAGCCTGGTGCTGGATACTCGCTGGCCCAGGTGGGTACGGGTCTCCCTTCGCTCCATGGGATGTCCGTCTCCTTGTTGGCCCCAAGTACCTGGGAAAGGGCCCCTCCAAGGGGTGCCAAGCACCAGCCCGAGGGGAGGACGGAGCCGAGATGGCTGCAAACACCAGGAAAAGGCAAGCCAAGGGAGAGGGGAGGCAGCTGGGGATGGAGGACTTCAAGCAACTGTTTGTGCACGGAAGCTGGAGGAAGGAGAGGGCGTTTCACCAGATCTTTGCTCCTAGCCCATCATCTGGCAGCAGGAATGGGGCTCTTGCAGGTGGAAAGCCCCTCTGGTGTCCTCACCACATGCCACCACGGAGCGGTGGGCAGTAGCAGCAGATCCTGGCAGAGGGACAAGCGTCGATCAGTCCATATTTAGCATGGCCGGGACTGATCTTGTCCTGCGTGGGGACCTGGTCTAGCTGGTGACAATCTGAGATGGCAGCTCAAGCCACCAAGGCTCCAGCAGGCACGAGGGCAGAAACGCCACCTCCCTCCAAGGCAGGCTGCTGCCGCCTGAAGGACCTCTCCCCCCCAGCAGCTCTTTTCAACAGGTTTTTAAAAGCAGCAGGATGCGTGCATTAACAGGAACAGCTATTTTTAATCACAGGTGAACTCTTCTGTAAATACCGCTGTCAAAGCCGTACGCACCAGATGTTTTACCTCGGGACAAAAACACTTTTGAATCAAACACAGAGGATTCAGGAGCCCATACGATCAGGCCTGGCCAAGGCACCCATCCTGCAAGATCTCCAAGAGCCACAGCCAAGGTTCCCAGGGAAGATGCAGGGTCAGCCCTGCAGCATCCCACCCGCTCACTTCTTCCAGCGGCACGGGCTTGGCATCACCCCAGGTTGCCCCATCCACGGCACAGCTCCGACCCAGGAGTTGTGCTTGACCTGCTGTAGCTACAGCTCGGCCACCTCAAACTTACATGAACTGAAGCCCACTGCTCCCCGTCCCGGGGAAGCGAAGGGGACAGGGACCAGGGAACAGTGGTCTGAAGTCCCCACAGACATAAGGGAGATGAAGTGAGCTGCCTCCACCCAGTCTTCTGCAGAACAAGCGACAACTTCTTCCGCTGCGGGACTGTTTTATTACGAAAAGATTCGTTAAGAACAAACTTTGTCAATTATAAAACATATAGAGGAGTGGTACACACTGCACAGCCTGGAGGGTTGGGAAACTTCAGGGAACAGAACCAACGCCACGTTAACCTCAGCTGGACGCAGAGCAACCAACAGGTCCCGAGCCACACAGCCCCTTCCAGCAGAGTTATTCTGCACGTGCTGGGTCTGACCACGGATGTTCCCAAATACTCACAGTCAGCTCTCCAGAGCGAGAGACCTCGTCGTTCCCCACATGGCAGTTACACCAGCAATTCTGCAGAAAGGAGCACCTTGAAAAAGGCATCTCTGCGCAGGAACAGGAGCATCAGACCCCTGGGAAATGGTCGTGCCTCTCTAAGGGCTGCTGTTGGCTGTGTGGGCATCTTCTTGCTTACCCAGCAAGCGAGAGGAGAGTTAGCCTGAATTTACCTTCTCTGGCACTAGCCTTTTTGCCCACATCTTCCTTGCTCCGAGTCCTGGCAGCCTAGGTTCAAGCTAACGTGGGTGTCTGTCCTGCTCCCAAAAAGCTATCTATGAAGTGTTCCTCAACAGCCAGCCGTAGTCCGAGAGAGGACAGCAGGGCTCCTTGGATCTGCCCCTCTCCTTCAGGCACGGTAGGATTTGTGGGCTTCTGGCAAAGGGCTGGCGAGCAGCGTGTCCCAGCAAGGTGCCTCTACCTGAGAGCAATGGGATCGGCGTTGCTGGCAGAGGCAGATCCACGGCCGAGGCTGCCGGATGGACCTCCTAGTCGGAGTCGCTTCCCTCCTGCTTTGCTGACCCGACAGCGGACGCCAGCTCCTCCTCCTGCCCTTTCAACCGCTCTCCTGCAAGCGAGAAACAGCAGTGGCTTAGTGACAAACCGGCTGTACTGGGGAACCTACACGGCGGAGGACCTGAACCGCAGCCCCCAAGCCCACAAACCATCCTTCCCTGCCGCGCAAGCCGAGCGTGCATGCGGCCTTGGGGAAGCTACTTGGGACTGACGGCTTCACAGAGCCTTTTGGGAAGGGGATCAAGCTCCACCAGTCCCTCTCTGGCACAGCAGGGCACCGAGCTCCCGGTAAGGATCGTGTAATCCCTCCGGAACAACTGGTGACTCCGTGTGCCATCCCTGCGGCACCATAACGCACGTATCAACTCAGCGATGGCTCTCTGTGTCCTCTTCTCCAGCTTCTCCAGTTTCTTGGCTACATCTCGCTTCAAATCCCTGGGGAGGAGAGTGACAACATCAGAACAAATCCTAACACAGGGGCCACGTTACACCTTTCCCACTGGAAGAGAAACTCCTTCTCTCTGCTATGAGCACCACGGAGCAGAGTGTGTGTCTGCCACCAGGGCAGCTCATGGGCAAATCAACCCAACACCCAGAGCATCCCTTGTCACTGAGGCGACCATGGTGACAAGCACCCCAAAGGGATCAGTGAAGTCACTCGGTGTAAACAGGAAAAGGGAAGACAGCCCCGTGCCTTGCATCTTCCTCAACAGCAGGGCTAGGTTTCCCATTTCTAGCACTTTTAACCCAACCTGGACAACCTCGAGGCGATGGTAACCCACCGCTGACGCCAACACCCCTTTCCCAGGAGCAGGGCTCTGCAGGCACTCACCAGTCTGGCTTCCTAGGGGCCAGGTTTGCCAGATCCTAGGGAGGAAGGGAAGACACCCAGTGAGAGCTGCAGGTAAGGTTCAAGCCTGGACGCAGATAGATGCACCCGGCACAGCGCGGCTCTGAATATACGTACCACCTCGTCGATGATGGGCTCCGGCTTGGCGGCCTCCAGCTGGTCCTTCACCTTGTCTTCCACTAGATGGGGGAACAGGACCAGCATCAGCGCAGGGCACAGCGGCGGGACACCAAGGGGACAAGGCACAGGGGAACCCACCAGAGCTCTGGGCTTGGTTCACAAGAGCTTTTATAAAAGCCCATTTGAACGCCTTTGCCTTAAGAGCGTGGTACATATGGGTGAGTACACATGGGGGGACACATCCCTCCACCACCCAAACCCTTTCGGAGACTCCTAAAAACCATCTGAAAATGATGCAAACCCAACAACCATTAAACGCCACAAACAGCAACGGCAGCAAGAAGTCTGCTGGGTTCAAGCCCTCTTTTCATAAGACCTGCAGGGATCAGCTGCTCCGCAGGTGTTTAAACTGGAATTTGACTCACCGTGACTCATTTACAAGGCCACAGCCTGAGCCATCTTGGAGGAATCAAGCTCCAGCCCAGACCTTACGTAAAGGTCTGCTGATACTGGGCATAATGGCAAAGCACGCATGGAAAAACGGCCCCTCCATCCTTCAACTCGGGCGCCTGTGCAAGGAGGGGTGAATCCTGCTCCAGCAAATGGATATGCCCAAGGCACATTTAATACGAATCCACGCCGAGTCCCAGCTCCTCTGTCCTCCTCCCTCTCCAGCCCCTGCACAAAGTGCCCGAGGACAGACAGGCTGGTTACTCCAGACCCGGGAACTGCAGCCGATGGGCACTGCAGCTCCAAAGAAGGGCTGGCAGAGAGCACGAGTTTTACTGGAAACGGTCAAAATTGCTGATCCCAATTCCAAATCACACGCCGGAGAAGAGTCAGGGGAAGTTTTAAACTTTTACAAAAGGATCAAGAAAGCGCAGCGTCAGCATTCCTACCTACCAGATCTCTGCTGTGCTCCCAAAGGCAGCCTTTTTATTTAGGGCATTTTTAAAGAGATCTATTCCAGGAGGACTCAATATTTCAAGATCAAGGGAACTTCTACCCTTCGCCTCCCTCTCAAGAGCGGCGCGGAGGTTCAGCACTAGGAAATCGCAGACTGAACGCCCTGGACTCATGACTAATATTTGTTTAAAGGTAATTCAAACAAAAAACAGCCTGAATCTCCTTGAGAATCCTCCAGCGAGAGCTCGGCTCCTCTGAGTATCAACCCTTTGGTTTGGGGTTGGACTCGGTGTCCTCAGACACACACCCCGCTTGTGGAATGCAGGGTGTGTGGTCCCCACGGGCGAGAGGGGGTGATGAAGCAACGGGGGCCGCAAGCATCACGCTCGCCCAGCAGCAGCGGGACAGCTCCAGTGCTCCCACCACGGCTGCTCAGACACGCCAGCACCCTCCAGGGCTGCAGACACTCATCTCCTAGGACCTAAACTCCTCACACCAGCAAGCTGCTACCAGAATACGTCCCGGTGGCTCTTCCACCTTGGGTTGGAGCGAGCAGGAACACGGAGGTTTCCAAGCCACCTGATTTTTGGAAAGGAAAGGTATAACCCATCCACTTGGCAGCATGCTGGCTGGATGCAGAGTCCCGTGCTGTTTTATTTGTCCTCACAACGACAAGTGCTGCCTCATTCTCTCCGAGAACACTGCTGGGGAGGGAGGCTCGCCAGCGGGAGGGGATAGGATGTGCTGTTAGAGAGAGAGGCTCATTACAGCAGTCAGTGAGTCCCTGCAAAGGGCTCTGCATGATCTGCCTTGCCTGCAAGCCTCTGGAACAGAGCAAAGCAGCGGGGTCCTCACCGCAGGCACCAGCACCACTGTTGGCAACACTTCTGCTTTCATGCTCCCTCATTTCACCTCCCACACTCCTGCTTGCACCCACCTGAGGCCGGCTTGGCCTGGGGCACCTTCCTCTTCTTCAGCTCCTCATCTTCGGGCTCGTAGTTTCGCAGTTTGAGCTCCCTGGGGAGGAAAGGGAAGAGCACAGAGCAGTGAGACACGTCCATGCTGCCCTGGACCGTAGGCTCTTGCCAGCGAGGGGTACATCTCCATCAGCAGCCGCAGGCAGCGGCCAGGGGCTGGCAGCGACCCACACAAGTCAGAAAAGGCAGGGTCAACCAGGAGCTCGGCAGGATAAAGGCGGTGTCTTGGCAAGCCAAGCAGAGGCAGCTAGTAATAGACCCAAGCAGCCTTGCAAAGCTCTGAACTTCAGCCCAGCTCCTTTTTAGGTCTCAACCCAGTGATAGACTCAGGATGGAAACACCAGCGAAGATCCACAATTAGGGAAAAACATGATCCCAGGAGGGTAAACGGGAAGGACAGGGAAAACAAAAAGAGTATTTAGGGTTCAAGGTGGTTACCCAGTCACCAGAGATGCTTCTGGAAGCGCTACAAACAGGGGTGCAGGTCAGCCACGTGGTGCAAATAAGGGCAGAAAATTCAGGTTTCTGAGCAAACGGGTGGTGGAGCTGGCGGTGACAGGGACGATGATATCCAAACGACACCCAGAAGTTCACCCATCCTTTCACCTCCCTCCAGGAGAGCTCAAGAGTCAGCAGTCAGCCCTCTCCCCCGTGCACACACCTCCCCGGTATTCGGATGCTAATTCTCCCTCTTTTCAAGGCTGTTCTTTTTTACACCTCTCCCAAATAATTCGGGCCTCAAATGGACAACCGTTAGACAACCTCAATCATGTGCACCCCCAGGCTGATTCCTCACCGAGGTCAAAGCCTGCAAGCTTCAAGCAGAGGCATTTCCAAAACCCGAGCCCTGAAAATCAAGCTTGCAGGACCCCGTCCCACCTCCAGTTGCTTACGCATGCCTGCAACGCGCTCTGCAGGCTGCTGGACCGATATAACAGCACACTAGCCCACAGGGCAAATGAAGTAGATTAAACTCATTTAACACTGCCGATGGGTTTAATCAGTTTAAATAGAAACTGAGGTACTTGCTGCCCAGCGATGCTCCTGCCCCAGCTGTCAGCAAAGCCTTCGGCAGCGATGAAGGTGGCTGTGCCGCTGTAGAGGAGGATGCAGAGAGCCCCGATGCAGACACAGGAGAGGGCACTTTTATCAGGCAGGAAAATCAACGGTTGAATATCACCGTTTTTCCTCCCAGCAGATAGCTGATACCTGGGGCCACTTCCCTGCTAGACTTTACTGATGGAGAAGCAAGTGAGAGATACAACCCAACCCACGGGCTCACAGTCAAAGCAAAGAGAGGCAAAATAAAGGGTGAAGAAGCTACACTCCAAGAGAGGTGGGAAGAGGAAAGTCAGCAGTCAGACGGCCACGCTCATCTGGGAAGCACAAAAAAACCCCAACCTTGGAGGTCCCTGGAGCACAGCAGGAAGGTCCTACCCTTCCCCACGCCATCCCGGCCCCTCTCTGGCAGCTGAATCGACTTGCAAAGAGCCTGACCCAGACCATGGTTGGTGCCATGGAGGTGGTGGGAGCACGTGGCTGGAGCTCAGCAAGACCTAACTGAGATAAATGCGACCAGCAGACTGGAAACCAAAGCCCAGGCAGATTAGGAGACTCGCAGACATTTCTCGTGTAATCAAGCCCGGGTCCCCCGAGCCCTTACATCAGTGCAACACCGTGAAACAGGAACAACTTTCCCCAGCGCTGGGAGAAAGGATGCTTAAAAGAAACACAAGAGAGATTAGCATGTAGCTGCAATACCTCCCCCAGGCCAAGAGCACCTTCACCCCACAAAGACAAGCTGCTGCGCACAGTTTTACGTGTATTTTTATGCACACACGTCCTGGGAGGAGGGATTTATTCTATTAACCTGTACTGATCACCATCAATCCTCAGCCAGAAAGGCAGTTCTTTTCAGGAAGGCTGATCTTGGAGGATCAAGTGATTATTTTTTTGCAGAAGCCATCTCCAGGCACACAGAAATCACCGTTATTCTGTGATTTTACGGACAATCTCCGCTTAGCAGGATTTTGTTGCTAACCTGGGAGGCCGGGGGAGGAAGAGGAGCAGCTAATTCATCCAGGAGGTCACAGGACATCAGGCTGCGATGTTAGACATGTGGCCACAGGCTGGCTCACGCTCGCTGGAGAGGATTTTATCTGACAAAGTGGCAGACCCTGCAGAATATACAAACTTTCAGTATCTCCCAGACTTTCTGGTCTCCTCAGCTCACATTTAGAAGGATTTACTTGCAGCTGAAAGGAAACCAAACACAGACTCCCTAGGGTCAGATCGCCTAAAACGAGAGCTACGAGCTAAGCGAGCTGTTTCTTTCGGTCCAGCAAGATGTTACCATTACACCTTGACAAGCAATATTTTAAAGTTGTTTTGCACATGCAATGGGAGCTGCAGCTGCTCAGCCACAGCCAAACCAGCAGAGAGCTGAGAGGTCTCCTGTTTGCAGCAGAAGCTCCCAGATCCCACATTGCAAGGGGCACACACCCCAGAGGTCTGGTTCCGGCTACAAGAAGGGTGTCCAGCCCTTCATTCCATTGCTGCAGGGCTTCGGCACCACTTGGGGAACACACAAGGAAGAGGAATTGGAGTTTAAACCTGCTCCCCGACACTCTGCGCACCCAGAAAGCCCCACCTCAGCTTGCAAACAAAAGCCTTGCAGTCTAGCACTGCTCGTGCTCGCTGGAGGTTTATCCACAAGATTAGAAAAATAAAACCACAAGGCACAACTTGACAAGGTTCTGCCGCAGACGGGACGAGCAGCGGCGCGGGTCTGGCAGAAGGGGAAGCAGCCGACGCACGGGGGCGAAGAGGAGAAGGGCTGCGAGGCTGCGCCCAGAAGATCCCCCCACGCCTGGCGCCAGGGCTTTCAGGTCCTTATTAAACCCATGCACAACTGCAAGCGTCAGGAGAAAACAAACCAAAATCGATCCCTTTAATTAACTGTGCAAGGCGAGAGCAGCTCTCGCACCTGCCTCTGGTAATTCTCGGTGCCCGGCGCTCCCCGCGGCCGCCTCCTCAGAGGGCTTGGGGATCTCACCACGCACCAGCCCCAGCAGTGCCACGCTCACCAGGAGTGCAAGACTTGTCTCCCCCTTCTTCTGTGCGCGAATACGTCTGTAAAGGCAGAGAGATGAGGAGGAGGGCGGTGCTACTGCAAGTAACTTGAAGGCAGGCAAGGGTTAAAAATATATATATTTAGAAGAAGCTGCTGGTCTTCCACCGAGGTGGGTTAAATAAAGTTCAGGTGCCAGCGGTTCCTCTAGCGCTGCGTTCCAGAAAGACAGCCCGGCGCACTTTACAAGTGATGAATTATCCCCATTCCCACGAAAACAACAAAAAAAAAAAAAACCCCACCCCAGAGCTAACAACAGGCTCCGCGGCAAATGGGCACGTAGGAGCCGGGTTAAGGGAGCGCAGCTCCCGGGGACGGAGGGCACATCACGACGAAGCACCGGCACTAACGTGAGTGCTTAAAGCTTCTCGGGAAGGCCTGAGCACCCGGATAAGACCTGGGTTTGAACTATTTGGTTTTAGGGTGGGATTAAGCTCGTGCACAGTCACCAGCAGATTTTATCAGCATCTCCTTATAAGTGATGGATGTGCCCAACCCAGAAGATCTCCTGCTCCTTGAGCACCTGGTGCAGTGTTTCCCAGCTCATTTCAGCCCAAACAAGCCAGGATTGCTAGGGATGGAGGTGGTTACGTCCTTACAGCCGGCAGTGGGTGCACGTCTGTGCTGAAAGCTCCTAGGACCGCACAAGGATTTGGGTAGCTGCAGTGATTACAGAGGGAAGCGATGCACACAGCCTCCCAGCATCTCCTGAAAGCCCATGAGGGGCGGCAGGTTCCCTGTTTTGGGTCAGGAATGCCTCAAATCTGCTTTCCACTCAGGTCTGGAGCTCCTTGCTGGGGAAGAAGAAGAGATGTCGGCCTTTCTTTGAAGCAGGCGGGTTGGAAATGGCACGGCATGCAGGGTATGCGCAGAATGCAAAGAGCTATCTCGATGCAAAACACAGGACACTCAAAGCTGTCTGCGAGGTTGTTTTTTGCCTTACTCCTCCAGCCCCAAGGGCTTTATGGAGCAAACACCGGTTTTCAACTGATGAATGGATCTTTCAAAGCCTTCTGGTAAAGCGCCCGCTGATGTCCTTGCGTCAGGAGCACGGGGAATGGATTTGCCAAGAAACCCCGTAACAGTGATTTCTTAAGATGTCACAGCATCCTCGCTCCCGTAGTTACTATCACAAACAGTCACTTGGTGCTGCACTGACTAGACCGCTTCAAGAGCGCCTTCCTATTTTTACCTCTCTGAGGACAAGGCTAAGGGCCAAAGAAAGCTGGCTAGGACATCTCAGTACAGTTTTCTTAGTGCTTCTGGAGGTGAAAGAGGCAAGCGGACCTCAGCAGGACAGATATTAGCAGAAGGCAGGAGTCCAGCAGCGTTTGCAGACCCTGCTTACTCTGCCCAGGATCAGAGGTGGGCGACCTCCACGGCTCTTCACCTCTCGGTCTCCCTCAAGCCCTTCACATCGCTCTGCTTAAAGGTCTCTTGTGCTCCTCAGCGTCGGCTCTAGGCACCTGGTGAGGCTAGAAAACAAAAAAGACACTTCCTCTGCTGCATCATCAAAACAAAGTGGTTTCAAACACCCAGATCCCAGACGACTATTTTTGGAGTGCCATGGTAAAGCCTTTCCATTCTTTAGAAGCACTTAAGGGAAGTCCTGGGTGTTCTCAACCCTATCTCAGCCATTTCAGGCAATTTCCCTTCCAAAGCCCTGGAGAAATACCATCTGGTTTGAGAACTTGCTGCCCTTTGACCTTCCCAAGCTGCTCCAGAGCCCCCGTTTTCAGAGCCTTCCATTTTTGCGACAGCCGCTCCAACTTGCTTGAAACCAAATGTCCTGGGCAACCGTTTCCACATTGTCCTTTAAAGAGGAACCAGCGCAAGAATTTCATTTTATTTCTCTGCGTCTCCAAAATTCACTTACTCCTGGGTGGTCCTGGGAAGCCACACTCAAACACGTAAAGAAATTACTGCTACAGAAGATACGAGGGAGGTCTCAAATCCTTGAAGGAGCGGTGGTTTGGTGGACCCTCCTCTGCCCCATCACATGCCCCATGACGGCAAGAAGGTTTGAAGGAGCAGGGACAAGGCAGCCAGACAACCAAGAGCAGCAAAGCAGGAGCCTTCTGCAGCAATCCAGGAGGTTTGGGGCCTAAGCTGGAGGGAGTCCATGCTGGGCTCTGGCCAAGCTACTGGAAGAACCTGGAAGGAGCAGGGATGCTGGGGTACCTGTGGAGCCATGCGGTGAAGGTGTCCCCTGGGGCAGCACTCAGACCCTCTTCAGTGGCAGCCAACACTTCTCCTCAAAGTGCCTCTTCCCTCTTCTGTTTCCAATTGCAAACCACATAGCAGAAGTCATTTTCAAGCTTTTTCTACAGCTCCTCTAATTTTTTTGCCAGGGGAAATTCACTGTATGGTGAGTTTGACTGACTGACAAGCTTACTCTCTTTCCTACTATCTGCAGACCCCATGGAAAGAACCAGATTAAGGGCATTTGGGCAGAGATTTCAGGCTTGGACTCTTATGCCCTCTTTGCTCCCCTCGGTCACCCCCGCACTGACCTGCTGCACTTCTCCGCAACATCACCTAGCACATACAGGGTGCTGCGTGACCACCCACGGGTGCTGAGGGAACTCTACAGCACCATCACCCTTCAGGGGCACTGCGAGACTTGCTATACAACACCCATCAATCCTGGCACAGACTTAATTTCACAACCCCCTTGTTTTTTGCATTTCGCTTTCCTACCCAGCCTGTCCCCTTGCAGACAGCTTTGACGTCTGCTCTGTGACATCTGGGTGCACCACCTCCTGCTGCGGCCTTCCTGGAGGCTTCCCTACAGCTGGGCTGGCTCGAAAGCAAGGTCCATACATCTCCAGGCTGCCTCGCTGCACGCAGTGACCTTTCCAGCAACCAAGATACACACCCAGATGATCTGCATCTGCTCTCACTTAGAAGCCAAGAAATGACTTTCACATCCCGAACGCACACCACACTAGTCAAGGCTCTCCTCGCACCCTCTCTTGCAGTAGGATGGAGACATCTCTAATGCAGCAGTCCAGAGCTGTTGTTTGATCAAGAGGACAAAGTTGTTGCCTTTGTTCCTGGATTCCTTGCCCAAGGCAGAAAAGGAGCAAGGAACAAGCAGAGGCAGAGACCCATCAGCACCCACCCTCCGAGGAGCAATCTCTTTTCGCTGGGAGAGGGCTCCTCCTGCTCAAATAGCTGAGCGTGTGGAAGCACATCCTCCTCCCCGGCTGCCGAAAGGCACTCGAGGAATGCCAAAAAAACAAACGCCTCTATTAACACCGCGAGCCCCCAAAACTTGCCAAGGCAGCTGGTTTCTCAGGACGTGCTTCTTGGGGGAGCACGGATGGGGAGGGACGTATCCCCGGGTGTTGCAGGAGGAGAGCTGCGAGAGAAGCTCTTCAAATGCAGGCAGGTGCCACGAGACCGTCTGGCCTCCCACGCTGCTTTACCAGGCAGCTGAGCGCTTTCCAGGCAGACACAAGCAACTTCAGCATCAATTAATACAACCGGGACAAAACCCACACTCGATCTGCAGCACATGACCCAGGCTGGCGACACAGCACCAGGAGCTGGCTGATGGGCAAACCCTGACCCTGCCTGCAGCACCCAGCCACGCTCCTCTGCACGCTGGTGCAAGAGCACGCTTCGCCCATGCTCTTACGGGGTTTCTCCAGCTTGTTTGTCTCGTGGTGGGTCAGAAACGATCTGCCACCCTTGAGGCTCAAGCCAAAAAGAAGCCCTGAAGGTACCTTGGTAGCACCTGGATGACCACAGGACCTCAACATCCCCCTAGCCAGCCTCAAAACAGTGCCAAGCACGACTTTGCTGCAGCTCTGCGCTTCAGTAACCACGTTCAGATCCACTGTCTCAGCACAGAGCCAGCTGTGAGCAAAAAGGTGCTCCAGGTAAGCTCAGGGTTATGTACAGCCTTGCCCCGGCGCCACACCAAGAGCTCTCCCGCAGGCAGGTCAGATGGAGGTCTAAGCACTCAAAATTCACCACCCAAAATGCTGTGGTTTGGTTACAGCAGGGACGCGTTCCCAGCAATGACTACTGAAAGAGAGCGGACTGCTGGGCAGATGCCGAGGGTTGGGTAGGAGGGACCAGGGTTTCACCTTTGGCTGTATCACCCTTGCACCCTGCTGCTGAGGGACAGGCAGAGGGACACTCAGCATGCCCAAAGCAAAGCCGGGATCACCAGGCACCCACTGAACACATCAACAGCCTCTGTTAGGAGGGTGCAGCCAGGCTTCGGACCAGCTGAAGCTCCATGGGGCCTTCCCAGCAAAGGCAGATCACCTCCCAGATATCTCCTCCGGAGTAAGACAGGCACAGCTCTAACTGGAGGGAAGGTCCACAGCATCTTCACAGCTCTGGAGGGGAGAAGGGCTCTGCACTGCATCAAAATGGGGACAAGCATCTTCAGGATGGAGCCAAGATCCTGCCAGCTCCTGAATCTCCGCACCCAGTACCCCACTGGTTATTACCCAGGTGGATTCAGCCATCTAAACTCCTGTTCTCCCTTCTCCAGCGCCAAGCAAAAGGTGTGATGTTACACTGCCTGGCCCCTGCCCACCTCCTCCTGCCGTGGGCCAAGCACTTCCCCAACGGAGGGGACACGGTCTCGGTCCCCGGAGGTGTGGGGTGGTGATGGAGCCTGACTCTTTGCACGCTGTCCATCAGGACAAACCACCACTGGTAACAGGTTCAGCTGTCCACGTAGATGTCGATCAAACATGCCCCGTATACTCAGCTCAGCCTACACAGAAATACTGCTCTCTCCCATAGTTGATTATAATTTTTTTATTCGTTTTATTTTTTTTAAACTCTTCATTAAGGTCTCCATGCTCCAGGACGTAAGGAAGCACGTCCGCACAGCAGTTATCCTTGCTACTGCCTTGGCTGTCCTGCCAAGTTAAAGCCAACACTGAGCAGAGTCGCTGCTGTATTTTTTGTGCAGAGATTAAAAAAAAAAAAGTGGTTTTGACCTGCCCCGTGACATTCTTCCCACGGCGAGGGGAGAGATTGCGTTTCCCAACCCCTGCCTCCCCCGGCTCCTCCCAGAAATTCATCTCTGCAACCGGCACAGCACGGAGCTGTAATTTTAAAGGATGACTAAGTGTCGAAACACCAGCAGCTGATTAACAGCAGCTCACTGAAGCTTCATTTCTAGTTAAGTTGAAGAGTTGAAGATTTTTTTTCCCCCCCCTCCCTCTCCAAGCCCTACCTTGGATTTTTATTTATACTTTTAACATCCCTGATGAGCTCCGCTTGCAGAACTGCAGCCCAACTTCAAAGCTCAACGCCTCTCTGCTCCCTGCGGGGCAGCAATGCCGGTCTCCAGCCAGCCGTGGCTTTACGTAGCGCTCGCCTTGCAAATCCCCGAGCCCCAAACCAACTGCTTTTCCCTGCGGGAATGGGGCGGAAGGGCCAAAGTCCACCCACACCCTGTTCCTTGCAAAGGCGGATCGCAGGCTGCGCCGTGGCAGAAGGTGTTTCCTGGTCAGTAGGCTAAGCATAACTGGTTAAAAAAAAAATAATAATAATAACAACAACCCGAGCTCTTTGCAATTACAGATATAAACTCCCCTGAGAGCTCAGATCAGAGATAGCCTGAGCTGAAATTGCTGCGAGTGTATCAGGGTTTCACAGAGGGCTTCGTCAGCACTTGTTCCTGCAGTGGTAGCTTGCAGCGTGAAAGATAAAAACAAGGAACCAAAAAAAAAAAAAAGAAAAAAAAAGGGGGGGAGGGGGGGAGATATTTGAGTCGATCAGAAAAAAAAAAAAAACAGGAAGCTGCCAAAAAGCATGTCGTCACACAGGCAGCGAGAAAATATTAGTAAAGCCAGCGCCCGGCGGTTCTGTCCTTCC
The DNA here is from genome assembly GCF_018139145.2 of Gymnogyps californianus. Taxonomy (NCBI): domain Eukaryota; kingdom Metazoa; phylum Chordata; class Aves; order Accipitriformes; family Cathartidae; genus Gymnogyps; species Gymnogyps californianus. The sequence goes on from NC_059472.1 coordinate 166,938,849, forward strand.
TATAGAGTATAAAGGATGGTCTCGGGTGCGAGCTGGCGCAGAAGGTGCAACTGCAGGGATGGAGGATGAACCAGCCTGCAGCGAAAGCCCAGGGTGCTGCCTGGTTTTCGGGACGGTCACTGCACCTAAACCCTGCGTACAGGCCACAGGATTATTTATTGAACCACTAGACTTCCCCTCCCCACGTCGTGCTCTTGGTGGTTTTCAGCTTGAGAAAGCAGCACAGCTATTGAGACGCTTGTTTGGGGTGAGGGAGCGGTTTGCAGGGAAGGCAGATTTCAGTTACCAGGACCCCTCGTTTCTCAAATTCAGGGTAAACGCCAGCAGATTATCTCAGCTTACCTTTTGCCACCAGCCAACGGGGCGTTAGTGCACAGCAGTTCCCTTTTTCAAAGGGCTGAGAAAGTTCAGCTACGCTATTGGGAAATAAAAATCTAAGACGAAATCAAGTTATCGGCTCGCCAGCCTTCTAGATCTTGTTAAAAACGCACATCCAATTCCGGCAACAGAAAAAGGACGTTCAACAAGTAAAGCAAAAGCTAAGAATCATCTCAGCCAAATTTGTGATTCAAACGTTTCCTGCAGAGCAGATCTTGCTCTAATTTGCCTTGCAAAGTTACGTTTGGATCCCGACAAAACATGCTGTAGTTGGACAGGCGGATAAAAAGCTACAGACTCCTGCAGGAAAATCGATCTGGAAAGCCAACTTTTCACCCCAAAAGCCGCCTCCCCAAAGGCATAGCTCCCACGTATTTCAGGAGAAGCCCTGTGCCCACATCTGCAGGGAGTTTCATGCATCAGTACAAAGCTGGCTGGAGATGGAAGTTCCTACTCAACACCTTTGCTCTCTACAAATAACGTCGGTGAAGTTTCAAGGGCATCACCCACAGGCAGGGGAAGGCTTTTTGCTGAACCTGCCACAAGATGAGAGCTCACGAACAAGCACTTGTGGAAAAAGTGATTTACCAACTTGACAGCAGTGATGCCAGGGACTTGGTATGAAACCACATCACCTCCGATACGCTCCAGGCTGCTCAGTGGTGGTTAAAAAGCAGCAATCCCCAGCCTGAAAGTCAGTCGGAGTAGGAAAAAAACCTTTTTTTTTCCCCAGAGATTTAGCAGACATTCAAAATTCCAGTTTGGGAACAGCAGTGCATCGCTGCTAGCCCAACGATGCCAGCTCATTGTATGGTAAAGACAGCCCAGGCCTGATGCTCCTCGTCAGCGGGCCACCGCACGCTGCATCACCTCGTCACACAGCGTATCGAGTGGCAGGGCTGGAAAGCAATAGCTGTTTATTCATTATTCATCATCATTTCCAAGATCTCTAGCTACTGTTTCAGCTTCAGCCCAGACCTCGTGCCTCTTCCGGCACAAAAACCAACCACAGCGCCTACAAACAAAGTTCAGCCTCGGTGATGGTTCTCAAGAAGAGCTCCCAGCCCCAAATCCAGGCAGACTGTTCTCAAGAAGTGATGTATTTTCTGCTGGGAGTTATTCCCAAGAAGCAGCGAGGATTTTGCTCTGCTTTCTCAGCAGAGCACATATGCTCATCTGCAGCAGCATCTCTGATGCACACCTCCCACAGAGGAGGTTTCTAGCCGGTAAAGCGATGAGAAAAGGTCACGTCCCGCATCTTCAAATCAAACTTCACCCCCCATCGTCTCCAAAGGAGACCTGACAGCGTTTTTACCGGCAGGAAACCGACTGCACAGTCAGCTGGTCCTGCCAGGAGTGACACCCTGCCTCAGTTAGTTTTGTGCTCACATTTTCCGGCGACAAGAGAGAACAGCGGTGAGCCGCAGTTAAACAGCCACGTGTACCCTGCGGGCCTCCGTTCACGGAAAAAAAAGCAGCCCACACTTAAAACGACACACGTGCAGGGGACAGAGATGCAGCAATGGCTGTCGAATTCAAGGGAGCCTAAAGCAAGGCAGCCTAAATGCTCCCGACACCTCTGATGGCTCCACCTTCCCCCTGCTACCCCAGAAACGCTGCAAGTCAGCCCCAGGCTTTTCCTCTTTATTCCCCCACCTCAGATCATTTATGCCATAAGATCAAATTCACACTAAAAAGAAAAAAAAAAAACAAGAAAAGCTGCATGTTAGGAGCCAAGGAAAGACCCTAATCAGCAAACACGAGAGCAGCGCCTGAACATACAAGACAGACAAGTGGGAATAAATAAATAATTACTTGTGCTTGATGGTCTCCTCTTCGTCATCTTCTCTGAGCTGCTTGTTCTCACGTTCGCCGCTGTCCTTATTCTGAAAGAAGGAGAAGTTGATCTGTCAGGCCTTGGCCTCCCTGGAAATGACAGAGAGCAAACAGCAGCCCAGAAACCCTCCCGGAGGGCACAGGGCAAACAGCAACGCACAGTTTGAAATGACTTTTAAATTACGACACCTTTAAATTAAGCCTGTTTTCCTTTTTCTCCCTTTAGTATTCTGCTTGTACAGATAGCACGATAAACAAATGTAAGAACGGGCAAGGAAAATTTAATTTTCCTCTCGGAGGCAATCGCGCCACTCAGCGCTGATATCCCCCTTATTACTGGTAACTGCATCAATTCAGAGAGCAAAGAGCAAGTTGCAATCAATAACAGAGCTCAGAAACCTCGTCCCGCGTTTGAATTACCACCTCGCGTTAAACGGCAGAGGAAAAGGAGATCAGGGCACTGAGCAAAACAGAGGACAGCCAGCAGCCGCGTACGCCTTCACCGTGTCACTGCGGCAGGGACCTGAAGTTAAATCCCTCCCGGCACTCCCGGATCCAGAAAGGATGGATATTATTGCGTTGGTTGAAGGGAACTATAGGCAGACAGAAGAGATAATAGAAGTTTAGGAAGCGAGCAAGCCCATGCTCGGCTGGCTTGTGACGCAGCAGATCACCTGCAAAAGTCCAGGGAGCACACGCTAGCAGGCTTCGCACAGGTCCCTTTTCTTTCTCCAAAGTAATCATTCTGGACGTTTTAAGAGGTTGCAAAACAAGGCAGCAGGAATCAAACAGCGATCAGCACAACAAAGGGTCTAATTTCAGCTCCAGAAACACCGTGCAGTAACATAAATCAAATTTCTCTTTAACAGGGTGTTACAGTATTGTAAAGAGGCTCATTTTGCATCATCCAGACACTGGCACTAACAGCTTATTAGTCGAGTTACCAATTATATTTATTATCCAGACAGGCACAGATATTGAACGTTAACAATAATGAGCTGGAAAGGGTTTTGTTTGGTTCTTACGCTGATTAACTCATTTCATTCAACCACTGAACAAAGTATGCTCCGTGACAAACACATCTGCCCTTATTTTGCAGAGTATATTGTTATACCAAACGCAATGAATGAACAAACGACTTCCTTGGAAGCAGTTGCTTTTCTGATTGAACTCCCCCGTCATCCTCCATATGAAAAGCAAAATGTGGCAGCTCTAGCAGACAGCAGATCAAGTTTTTATTTCCTTGAGCGTGGCTGGTTCCAGGAGGAGTATTACCCAAGTTACCTGATAATAAATACACAGCATTTGTAATATCTGGCTACGATTCACGTTGCCACAAACACACAGGGGCTGCTGTGCCAACATTCATCTACCTTTCAACAGGAACAGCTCAGAGACCAGAGAAACTATTTTCAAGAAATGTCCTTTCATCGCATCGCAAAGGTTACCGGTCCTTTTCACCCAGTTCAAAGAGATGAAGCCCTCTAGGTCAGTCTGTTTAAAGTCTTCTTTCAACCCTGAAATAGGTTCACCTCCCTCTTGGGAAAATTGCGAGCAAAAACTGGTTATAACCAGAACACGACCAACATCGCTTTCAGATCAGAAATTACTTTGATTAGTTATTTGCGCTGTTAAAAGCTTTGCTGGAGAGTTCAGACATCTAATAGCCAACTTCAGGATACCAAGAGTATTTACCAGCTAAACGTATTCCTAACCCCTGAAAGGACCAGAAAGGTTTCCCTAGTCAACAGCTTACTCATCACGTGCATCTCAACCATACGAACTTTAAAACTGTATTCTGCGACCTGGGTTAAAAAATGAGATTACATGCAAACAGGGAGACGAGCCAGGAAACAGCTCAGTTCTGGTTCAGGCTCATCAGTGACTGGAGTTGTTCAGGTTCAGCTCCATGATGAAAGGGCAAGAAAAATGGTCCTGTCTTTTTAGAAAGAAAAAAAAAATAATTCCTAAAACCAATATTTAGTTCAGTTTTAACTCCCTGTTCGCAATTTTATTTTTATTTTTAAGTCCGTAGTAACCTTGTGATACTTGCACAGGCATTTCTTGCTCAATAAAGACCGTGAGCTTGGCTGGGTAAGAGCACGCGCAGCCTGCTGTAACTTTCTGGTGTGAGCTTAGTGCTAGGCAATATTTAGGCACCCTTCAGTCCACATTATTTAAAGGTGTGGGAAGTACCTTCTCGCACTCTAAGTCCTTTCTCATTCCTTTCATCTCTTCATACTTCTAGTGCACGCGCGTAGAGCCTGCATTCCCCTCATTCTTGCTAGAATTTTATCCAGGAGGGTTTATAAGCAGGTTCAGAAATCCTAAAGAGATATTTGGCAAAAATATTCACGTCAAGCTGTGGCTGTTCTTCTCACCGCAAGCCTGCGCTCTTTGCAGCGCTGCAAATCTTTCTTCTCCCTGTACGCTGAAATAATTTCGTATTGAAATCCCACCACTCTTCTAGAGCTTGCCCAAAATCCCCAATTCCAACTTATTCCCCATTACCACCCAAATATTTTCCTGTGGGTAGGGAGCAAGTGCAGGGGGAAGCCAGCACAGAGTGGCTCTCTACCCACACGATGATATTCCCAAAAAAATCGAGCACAGCACCAGCAAATGCAACTTCATGCAACAAGTCCTGTAGTGCCTTCAACCAGGGATTTTTTTTTTTTTCTCTGCTACAGCTTTCCTCGTGGCACCTTCCTGGACGGCGCAGAGCAGGCACACTGCCCTTCGGCAACATGAGAACGGGTGTGGGAGTCTCCCTGGGGATGTCCTGAGCTCGAAAGGAGATACGGTCCCTCCTGTACTTCAGCAGAAGAGAACACAGGATAATGAGGACCGCAGCACAGTTCAAGGAGACGGCGTAACTGCACGTAACCACTTCCAGCCTGCTCATCACCGCCACGAATGCCCTCTAAATTATACTCCCTGCCATCATCCACCGCTAATCAGGATCCACTAGACAGATCAGCGTGCAAGTGGAACACAAACGAGGTCTGAAATGTATGTCTGAAGTCAGGCTTCCCCCCGCCACACCCCCAGCAAGAGAAATTAATGCTGGTTCCCTGTTTGCAAAACGGTCTGTAAACAAGATTTCGGTTTCATTAGCAGAGTGACAAAAAGCCCCAGCCACAGGGCAGAGGCGACACGTGGCGAAGAGGCCATAAACCTCCAGCAGCGTCGGGAACGGTCGCAGCTCTGCAAAGAGGCAGCTCGTCACCGACTCCACAAAAAAAGGGTGTTTCTAAAGCAATATTTGATGTATGCAGCAGAGGAGGATCGCTGCTCCTCTTCTGATTGCCAAGCTTTTTGCTTGCATTTGCAGCCAGGCTGCGCCGCTTCCCCCTGCACACACTCCCTACCCACAGCTTACCACGAGGGCTTCCTGTGCTGCCTTCAAGCGCTTGAATTCACACGAGCTGAAAAAAGGCAAAGTTATAAGACGACAGTGGCTGACTCTAGATGCTGTGGGGAGGGAGCCATCACGGGTTTCTAAATATACACATAAACTGCAGCTGATTCAAAGCGCTTCTCGATGGTTTTAGGCTGGAGCAGGCAGCAAGCGGGGTGCATGGCTAGCAGCACCCAGCCAGCCAGCTAGAATATCCCTCCTCTGCTTTCCATGCTTCCTCACCCAAAATGCTGGGGTTTCCCGCTGTATAAGCAAGCTGAACTTTCAATTACTTCAGCAGAAAGCAGCAATTAAAGTGTCTGCAGCCTTATAGACTGACGGTGCACAACGGCAGCAGGACACAGAAAGGAAAGGACTGATTCGGTGCTCGCAGCAGCTTGATCTGTTAGATCCGCTAACAGATTTAATTTAATTTATTCCATTCCCCTTTACCACCATATTATTTTCTAAAGTCATGGTGATATTCCTAGAAAAAATTCTGTTAGATTCCCTTAGAGATCATTCCTCCTCCAGTGAAAAACACAGATGCACCCCATCGCTTGGCAATGCCCGTAGCTTTGGCTAGCGATAGAAAAGCTTTACCTCCAGGCAGTTACTCGGAGCAAGTCTTGAAATTATATTCAAAACAAACGGCTTCACTTCAGTCTGAAATAATACAACCAAATTCTTCGGGGAATACCTATCAGCAATCCCTGGGGAACCAACAAAGAGCTGGGGCAGAGCTGAAGTGCCGTAAGACACTACCGTCCTCACGTGCAGGCACAGCATCGTCTGCAGAAGGACTGTGTGCGCACTCATACGCTTCAGTGCAAAGGCAGCCGGAGCAGCTCACGCTGCATCCATCAGCGCTATAAGTTAACCTGGCTAAGATATGAAGCCTCCTCGTTCACATCACCTTGCCTGAGTGTAGCTGAGAGATGGTGGTATTGAGAGAGCCATTACTAAGTAGATAGAAAGGGGGGAAATAACGTTCCCTTGATATTCTGCTTAGTGCAGAAGTGGATGACTAAGTGCCCTTGCAAAGAGAAGCAATGGGGGTTTGCAACCAACATCTCCTTCCTCCTGTGCACAGCCAGCCGTGCAGGCAACGGCCGCACCAATGTGGAGGAGCTTCCCTCTCCAGCCGCTCCTGCGGGTGCAGAACCTGAAACCACACGCAAGATACGGAGCCTGCGGCGAGGATGCTGTGCCTTCTCGGGAGCGAAGGGTTGTAGAAAGGCAGATCCTGTTACCGTGATCATTTATTGATACAGAGACGGCCTCTCAAACATGCAACTTATCTTACAGGTCCGTGTTTCACCGCTGCCCCATCTCTCTCCTCTTTCTTCTCTGCCCATACTGGGTTTATCCGATCCCTCAGGACTTTGACACAGCAGCGATGTCTTGAGGTTCTCCACTTTGCTCCGAATTTTTGTCCTAAGATCTGCCCCTTCACCATCCTCTTCAAGCATTTCTGTTCAACAGTTGTGTCGCAACTTTCATTTCTTAACTCAGGAAAGGAAGTATTCCTCCCCAAAACAGCGTTTGCCCTAATTACCCGTTCATCCTTCACGTGTTTTAATGCGTTTCCCTTTGCTTACTGGTGGTCACTTCCCACAGGTGCGCAACAGCAATTCAACTCTCACTGCTTTTCGGTTCTACTTCATTTTCTCACGTTTCAAACCTTAATGCCAGAAAAGGAGCCGAAAATAACCTCTCTGCCGCTCCACTCTCGCTCTTGCGATTCCTCTTTTCAAGGCACCCCGTGGCGAGGTGTTTATTATTAGCTGTAAGTCGTAAGATTGGAGACACACACACAAGTCCACAAGACTGTTCACCAACTGCCTGCAAACAAAGTCATTCCCATCCTTCAGTCTCTGGAAGAAGCCACTCCAAAGATAAACTCCCAGCATTAAAAAGCTTGCTCGCTTGTAGTCTCCTACCTATTTTAATTCGCAGACATCGCAACTGGCAACCCTTGGCTTGTAGCTACCAACATGTAGACTTTTGCTCCACGGACTCCCACTCTTCACAAAGAGGTCTGAGATGAAAAGACTCTAATCCACTGCCTGTTTAAGGCATAAATCCAAGAAGATTTGCATCAGGTTGTTCAAAGAAGGGTGTCAGCTGTCTGCAACACCCGCAAGGCCCATCGCAAGCTTTACATGGGATCAGTTAATAGCTTGTGCTCCTAGCTGAACAGATACGGGGAACTGGATGATGTCTGCAAGGTTCAGAACCTGGGTCCTGCAAACCTGGGATGTAAACCACGTTATTCGGTCAGTGTTCATTGCATTAGTTTGTTTTCCTCCTAGCCAGCACCAGGCGGAGAGAAGAATATATCTGACAGTTCAATATTCAGAGATGGACAGTGACAACTTGGTAAAAACACTTTGTAAGCACAGTCGAGCATTTACACGTAGCAGGAGGGCAGTGAAGAGGAAGGCTTCTGGGTCATTACGAGGGAGATGAGTCCATCTCCTGTCACCACCCACAACCCACAGTCCCGCCAGGCAGAAGCTTTATTTGCCTGCTGAAGAACAACTGGATTTTATCGAGCTCCCATTGCAAAATATCAGGCTCCTCCAGCATTTTGGGGAAAGCACCAGATTTCATGTTCTACCACTTCCCGGACTCCAGGCAGGTCGTATCACAAAGCAGGAGGTAAGCCGTGATAATCAGCAGAGAGGAATGCGGTCGAGGAAGGCATTTCTATCATCTCCTCTCCCAGCATACATATGAACGTACTCTCCCGAACTTTGCATATGAAATCACAAAACATGAGACTTATTTTACCTGCAGTAAAGCAAACTCTCCTACCCATCATGTGCTTCCCTGCGTGTCGAGCAGGTCTTGGCTACCTGCGAGAAGCATCTGCTCTGAGGAATACAACATTTTGAGGAATATGAGACTTTCCCCTGGGCTTCAGCACATTATCATGATTTTTTTCTTGCTGGTAGGTGTCTGCCCAGCTATTTGGTGCCTTCCACTGTAATAACAAGGGAAGCAGCTCACTTTGCATCGCATTCAAAGATTTAAGGCCAAAAGGGATGTTTAAATCACCTCGCCTGACTTTTAAAATGCCTCTGATCTGGGAAGTCTCAGCCAGTTATCCCTACGCTGCGGCAATCCACATCCAAGTAAAGCATCTTTTCCAAGAAAAGGGAAAGGACACAAACTTGTCCTGAAGACAGCAGGTGGAGGAGCCACTCCTTTCTTTGGCAGCTTCTCTCAAAGCCCATACAACGCCATAGCATCTTTCCAGTCGTTAGTTCCTGCCATCACTCACTTCCAAAGAGCATTTTGTACCCGGTACGTTGAAAGGGTGCAAACATCCGTGCACTACGATCGAGGACACTTCCCAAATCTTTTTGATAAACCACCAGATTAACGTGGCTCTCTCTTCCTACCCCCACCCCATCACTGACTTTTTAAGATTTCTCCAAATGCCCACACTGGACCACGTGAACCAGGGCAACACGGAGGGGACACCATCCCTCACCTGATACATGAACCCAAGAACCAGCATCCTTCTAAACGCCACTGGTTTCCTGGAGATGAACCCATTCGACGGATAAGCCCTGTATATTTTCCCCACGCAGGTGTACAGAGCACACCGCAACTCCTTTTTGCTCGAAAGGGCTCATATTTGATACAAACAGACGATGATCGCTACTCGGACCTCACCAGCCTTCAGACTTTGAGTCAGCTGTCGTTAAGCCAGCAGAAAATTTACACGTATTTCCAAATGACTAACGGAAATACTGGGTGCACAGGCCCCAAAAAGCAACACTTCTGCCCGATGACGACTCCTCGTTGACAGCTATTAAGCTATCGGTTACCCATCTCAGAGCTGTAATTTTTAACCAGCATGTTGTGCAATACTAACCCTTCACTAAATCAAATTTACATGACAAAAATGACACTCCCTTTTTCTCACTCTTAGTTAAAAGAATTGCAAATCAGGCTTTTCATCATTCCACTCAACGCCAACAGCAGTCAAACTGGCTTCACCCAAGTTACCCCTCTTGCCTTTATTTTCAAATAGTGGTGTTTTATTAGCACTTTTCCAGTCCTTTGGAATTTATCCAGTATTCAGAAAAGATTTAAATCAAATCGCAGCAGGCCAACAATCTCTTCAGCTGATTATTTTAGGAGTCCTAGGTGCAAATTACCTACAACTGCTGATTTTAAGTGTTTTTGCTAGGTGTCTAATATCCTCTTATCACCGTTGGTCTGGAAAGCAGTTCATCATTCCCATATGACACAAGTGTGTCACTTAACTCCTTCCCAAATACACTTTATAAACTGAAGCTTATATTCGTTCCCTTCTCTTTTCTCCACCGTCTTTTAAAAATTTCTGTCTGAAGAACCGCTTCCCCCTCTAATCGGGGTTGGCCTTTACCCAAAGTTACAATAACCAAATTGCCATGTTTTGATATCTGCCTAAATCTTCCAACTCGCGTTTCCATTCCTCCCCAGCTTTAGCAGAGCTGCTCTTTTGAATCCCCCAGGCTTTAGCTGGCCCTGCATGCCCATATTAAATGCAACCCAGCCACAGCTAGCCATCCCCTGGCAACCCCGAAAAGTCAACAAAATGACCCAACAGCTTCTCCTCTTCCCAGGAACTAATACCGACTTATTTTCCTTGGGGATTGTCCAGAATACTAAAGATCTCCTTATCTTTCATTTAAGGCTTAGAGGATGGTCACGTTACCAGTCAAGTGATTCTTTGGCACAAATAACTGTCTCTTCTTGAGGAGTTAAAAAAGAGGTCAGTGCTGGAACAAAGCAAGTTTGATCTCTTGAGCTATTCTCTGCCGACTGAGCTGTAGCTGCTCCTATTCCCACTTACTGGCTGCCAAGAGCCAGCCCCGGGGAGCTCGTGCAAGGCAAAGTGCTAGCATTCGAATCAGCAAGAAGAGCAGCCCATACAACAGCCCGTCCTCATATCTCTGACAATTGGGAAGCTCCCAGGTCACATAGTCTGATTTTCCGCACAACAAGCGGAAAACTTCATCCGGGTAACGAGCATTCATCTTGTTTGGTGGTTACATTCACTATTTTCCTTGGTATTTCTTTGTACTGAAGCATACGTGGCGGTCAGGTCAGCTACGAGGTGAGGACCGAGTTACGGTGCCTTGGTCCAAGCACGGCACATACTAGCACTTTTTGCTTCCTGCCTGGCCAAGATTTAAGCTTAGATGTCCTTGAAGTCTGGCAAGGCACCGCTGTGCAGCCCTGCTCCCATCTCGCTGCTCTTTCAAGACGTTTAATGCCAGAATGCAAAAAGCTAAGTCATGAAATGTCACCAAGTAGCTGAAGGTTTCTATTAGCAATAAAGCACGTTTTAAAACCAGGAGAGTTTCAATTCTCTACGTAGCCCAAAAAAGGATCTCATAATAAAATTTTACAGCAAAAAGTTCTGAACATAAAAACGTCATTAAAGTATACTCAGTACCCAGATCCACCGATATTTTTCAAAAGCTGCTTGGAATCCATTTGCTCATAGCAACCCTTGCGGTAATTGTATAAAAACATGATTTTTAAGAGCCTGAGCTTCTGTGTCCCTGCTGCTTATTCCTTATTGAAGTCCTAATCCTGGTTCAGTCATAGCTGGTTACTATGGAAATGGTTAAATCAGAGCCCGAACAGCGTGGCTTCCCGTAAGAAACAAACACAAGGAACAAAACTGCCTCTGAAAATTCAACACCTTGGTTTACGTCCATGCCTCCAAAAAAACCAACCTCACATTTCCAAAAGGAAAGGTATTTTTAATACTACCTTTTTTTTAATAATTGTGTTGTTTATATAGTAAACGAGCACAAATATTTCTTCCCTTCAAATAACCTAAAATGACTCCTAAGTGGCTGTGGTTTGCTGGTTTAACTATACCTATTATCACGATTTCAGAACCTGCATGTTTGCGTCGCAAACACTGCTGTTAAACAGCAAAGACTGGAGAACGTTTCTGGCAGCAAGTTGCTGTCGCCCGGTAAAAAAATCAGTGACACAAATATTCCCCTGAGATCAGAACTACAAACTTTTTGTTGAAGAAACTGCATATGTGAAAACACATGAGTTTCATGTAGATGGAGAAAGTTTGAGGGGAAAGAAGTAGGCACTTCTGAGCAGGAAGACCAAGACATTTCAAAGCCAGAACACTTTTTCAGGCAACAAAGAGCTAGAAAAGCCACGAATAAGCTTCTCCGTCCCAATACAGTAGAAACATTACTAACTCCTTTCCATGTAGGACACCGTCAAAGCAAAATCTAAGCTAGACAGAACAAGAGCATCGGGGGAAGCCCTGCGCACGTGCAGTCTACCCGTTCCCTCTAATAGCTTTGCCCAACAGACTAATGAAGAACACTGTGCCATGCCAAATTTCCTTGCATCACCATTTCAGACAAATTCTTACCATTCTCCTCCGGCCCTGAAGAAGTTTAAGATTACATTTCATTCTCCATCTTCACCCCAGGATTTTTCACAACACTGATCCAATCAGGTCATTGCAGTTCACATCAGCACAAGACTCTGCTCCAACATCGTTACCAATTTTGTTAACGATGGACATGGCATGCATCGGTGTTGCCTGCATTAGGTGATTATTAGACATGCTCTCAGTAGTTATTAGAGGTGCTCTGCCACTACCCTCAAATCTGGTGTGAATGACGAGTCTTCTCCCAATCCCTGTGCCAAGCATCTCCCGTAATCCTCCCTATTAAGGCAAAATGTTAATGCGAGGCTTTCCTTCATGTGAACTCACCCTCCGCAGTGAAGCCACAGCCCTGGCTGGCGAGACGCGGCACGCTGCTAAGAAATACCACTGCAACCCTTCGGTGGGAAGCAGCGGGGAGCCCCACCACGCTGGCAGGGAAAGGCTCGCAGGTCGAGGGAGAACGGATGGAGCTGCCGATTTGCAAAAGCATCAAATAATTAACATTTGAGAGGTAAAGTGGTGCTTTTCTGAGGTTTGAGTCTAAAATCGTTTCCCCAAAGGAAATCTGCACAACCAGAGCCACTGCCTTAAATGGAGCAAATGCCCATTAGGGACTACTTAACTCCTAGTCTGCGAAGATGGAGGAGGACCATCCATCCTTGAAATGGCAGGGCAAATGCGTTTGAAGATGGGCAGGAAAGCATCACACCCTAACACCCACTAATACGAGTACCAGTATCAGCAATGGAAAGTTTTATGGGGTTTTGTAGGCTGCATTCAGAGCGCTGACACGTTTGAGAAGATACAGCCAGTCCTTCTGAAAAAGCGGTGCTGGCAGCAGGCAGAGCAGACCATTACAGCTTGTTCTACCAACAACAAAACTTATTCATTTGAATTTGACAGGTTAATGTGCTTGCAAGAGCCATCCCATCCTCCAATAAAAGCTGTTGATTTACAGGGCACACCACTCAGGAATCAGCTGAATCTCTACCAAAAAAGGGGTTTTAACTCGAGAATTAATTCTGTTTGTGCCAGAGAAACAGTGTGCCTGTTTTAACCCCCATCACATCTTCACTAAGTCACATAATTCTTTTCTACTATCCAGGGGAAAAAAAAAAAATAAATAAATTTTAAAGCAACCACCTGTTAGTCATATTCAAGCTGAGAAGCCACCAGTGCAGAGAGGGACAGTGTTCCAGTTATCTTCTTGTTCTCCTCTGGGGTGGGAGGGAAGAGAGGGCCAGGCTGGCTTGGTTGGATTTGAGAGGCATTTCAGTGAGTTAATATGTCACTTCTGTTGCTCTCGGATAAAAGCAGAAACAAAACCAAATGCTACACATGACCAGTTTCATTTCTCCAAGGAAGGAAAAAAAAAGGGGGGGGGGGAGAGAGAGGAAGACTACAACCAGGTTTGTGTTTACACACCAAGACCTTGTTGAAAGGTTAAAGGTTTGCTGCAGCCAAGAAGCTCCACACATGAATCTTCCAATCCCATATTTATATTAAAAAAAGTTAGATAAACTACCGAGAGTTTCACAAATGTAAATCACAGCTTTGCACGCGCTAATTAAGCAGTGCCGCTTGGGTGCAAGACAAACTTAACTCTGCATTTTTGGAGCTGATGATTAACCTATTTTCTGGAGGTCTCTTTTTCCTCTTCATAAATTAAACAAAAAAGCCCGCTGAAAAGCAACGCCAGCCGGCCATGCAGCAACACGGCCGCCACTCCTCAGCTACCCTGCCATGGATTTTCCTTTGCTTTTTTGCATTCAACTTTGTTCTCCCAGGAAGAAAGATGCTGGAGAAACTTGCGTACTGATGGAGATCACCGGGACCATTCCATCTTCGTTAGTATTATAAATTATTTGCTTGGAGGCTACGAGGGAACTACACTTTAAAAGAAAATTCCTCTACAACTAACAGCAACCTTATGTTTGTGTAGCGAAAGGATGGCCTGGCAACAGACAACCATTCATTCAGGCTTTTTATGACACACATTATTTCAGCAACGAGATTTTAATTTCCCCATCCATGAAACTGGGATGGTTCAAAACCACCCGAGAGGGATGCCGCGAGGCTAAACGAACACACAGGCTTGGCAAATAACTCAACAATTTCATAGATGGTGCAACCCAGGTATTTACAGTCCAGCACCGAAGTAATTGGGCGTCGCAGGGAGACACGGCATCAGTAACTGCAGTTTCTCTTTTCCATGATTCACACAAGGTCATGGCCACAGGGGACTCTCAAGACACGCACCAAACTGGCCGAGAACAAAACGCTTAATTGAAAAACAAAACAGCTCCTCGCAGAAATACGGACCCCCACCTCGTTACAACCTGCTTTCAGGTAGTTGTAGAGAGCGATGAGGTCTCCCCTCAGCCTCCTTCTCTCCAGGCTAAAGAACCCCAGTTCCCTCAGCCGCTCCTCGCAGGACTTGTTCTCCAGACCCTTCCCCAGCTCCGTTGCTCCTCTTTGGACACGCTCCAGCCCCTCAATGTCTTTCTTGTAGCGAGGGGCCCAAAACAGCACACAGTATTCGAGGTGCAGCCTCACCAGCGCCGAGCACAGGGGACAATCACTGCCCAGTCCTGCTGGCCACGTTATTGCTGATACAAAACTATTTCTCTCCTTCTGATGGCAGGAGCGGGGCAGTGCCGAGCCACCTACAGCCACCGCAAAGCATCTGCCGAGCCTCAGCTAACATTTCAGGATTGGGTTGAAAATTCAGTTCAGGGCCTCATGTTTTTTTGGATAAGGAACAAGTATTTTCACTCAAACTTCGTATCTTTAGCTCATCGAACTGGGCAATAACCAAGGTCTCTGCCTGGCGCTGGAACCCCAAGTCCTGACCTGCTTTGGACTGGTTTTACAGCAGAACAGCATAATATTCACTTTTGCAAAGAGCCTGAAACATAAGGAAGACGATGGTATAAAGTGCTCAAAAGCTGAGCTTTGCATTATTTTTTTCGAAAAGCACCAAATATGAGTGGTCCTCTATATTGGTGTGTCTTTTTTTTTTTTTTTTAAGAGTCTGACAACCTTGATGAATGTTTAATTGTTCACTCAGACACCATGTGAGATGCTGAAATACCTGCAGTATAGTAGCAGCACAGCAACAATTCAGACGATGGAGCCAGCAGCGAATATGGCCCCAAGCAAACAGCATGGAAATTTAGCGTAAGTACCCGACGTGGAAAATGGGCAAAACAAAGTAGACTGCTAACGGAAGAGAGCATTAAGGGCTCTCCAACAAGAGGTCAGCAAGAACCTCGGGTACTTGTCTCGTTGGGAAGCTGCCTGGAGAAAGGCTGAATTCCCCAGCGCCACGGGAGGAACTGCTGCGGGTACCTCCAGGGAAAAGCATCGTGGTCTGAACGCTCACACGATGATGTCCCCATCGGGAAGAGAAGCAGCGGTGCCTCACTGTATGGAGCGGGATGAGCTCGGATGTACCCACAAGGATGCACACCGCAGCTCCAACAAGCATGTTTTCCCATAGTTGGGTCTAATTTCCACCTCTCTGCAACAGCTCTAAGGCGGGAAGGAGAATAACATTGTTTTGGAGGGGGGGAAAAACAAGCCCTGCACGTTCACTCAAAAAAAAGGCAAAACGCAGCTTTTGCTGGCCTTGTCTCCAAATTCATCGCACGGCCGCAACCAACCAGAAATTAGATGGGAAGAGAGAAAGGCTCCTCTTCCACCTGCATCGAAGTGTGAGACTGCAGGAGGAAACGAGCACACAGGGATTCCCAAAACCAACCACAGCCTGATTAACACTCAAATCATGCAGAACAAAATGTTTTATCCACCCATCTGCTCTACAACGGTGCCGGGTAATCCCGACCGCACAACATTTGATGCGTTTTGCCGACGAGGTCAATTATGTCATTCTCTCACCGCTGTCTTTTGGAGAGGCGACAGTTAGAGATTGAAAAGCTTTTGTACCACTAATTGCTGCTGGTTTCAGGACGGGAGGGATTCCCTCAGCTTCCCCAGGTCTCAGCAGCTCTGCAGATCCCTGCCTGACTCGTAGCAGGTCGTCAGCCTCCATGCTGCACTTTTTCCATCTGCAATTGATGGCAAGACTGGCCGTCCCTCGAGAGCTGGGGGTCCGGAGCCGTGTCAGAGCAATGCAGGTGCGTGCATTGAAGGAAAGCAAGTTTGAGGGAGTCCAGCATCTCCCAAGGATGAACAGGAACACCGCACCACAGAGAGCGCTTGCTGGAAAACCTGTCTCGAGTGCCTTTCAAATTCATTAAATCAATTATCCCGGATGCCTCTGTGCCAGCTCTGTGTGTTGTTAGTCAAAATAATCCCATCACACTCCATTATTTATACCTGGGCGCTAGCTGTCACGGGCTTAAAAATAAAGGTATCTCGCCTAGCTTCCCAGTCTGTCAGCCCCAGCCCTGGCTCCGTGAGAAGCCTCCTTTCAGGGTGGCCTCACTGGCACTGCCATCCTGCAGCCTGTCCGCTGTCCCATCCAAGGTGGCCGTGCCAGAGCCCCTCTGCATCCCCATCCTCCATCCATCCCCGCCAGCCACACCTTCCCATCACCGGCACTCGCCTCGCCCCGTGGGAAACCACTTCAAGGACTTACCCTCCCACAAAAATTAAACCAAATCAACCAACCAAAAGGGAAAAAAAAAAATAAATAAATAAAAATAAAAGCCAGTTAGCTTCCTGAACCAGTTCACTGCGGGGTCAAACACATGCCAGCACAGGCAGCTACAGGCAGGATGCAGCCGCAGTAGGATCCACTCAGACGGGCGTAAAAGGTTGTTAAACTCCAGCCTACAGCCACAGTTTCACAGATGCCCAAAACCCAGCGCTTAAACAAAGGTCCGGCCGCCCTCCTCCCCACTCCGTCTTGTTCGCAAGGTCTCCCTGTGAACCAGATCCAAGAAGCGAAGCAGAGAGGAACCAAGCGTTTCCTTTTTCCTGCTGGGTTAGTTTTAACCTGACCCGGTTTGTTTTAACCTCAGCTGACCGGCGGGAGGGCAGAGAGAGCAGCACAAGCAGGATCACTTTCTTCCCTGGTAGCGTTGGCTTGCATCTGCATGGCAGCATCTTGGGAACTACAGCCGAAGCAAAATACTTGTATTTATTTGGCTCCCTTGCATAAAACCTGTCAAACAGTGCACGGAGGAGACAGCTGTGACTGTCACTGTTTCCAGTGATTACGGCAAGGAGCTGTGAATAAGCAGACATGAATTTGAGTCTTAACTATAACCACCGGCTTTGCGCATCCTTAAGGGAAACAAAGAGACCCACCTTCCTACAAAAGCAAGCATAGCTCCTTGTTTCACAGGATTGTCATCAGCAATGCACAGACAAAACACTATTCACCTGCAAGCTTTTACTTCCCACCTTTGTGTTGTGTACAGCGCTGTTTTAAGTAATTATATACCTGCACTCCTCTACTCCCAGACCTTATTTCCCAGCCTTTCCTAACCACACGGTCACAAAAGGTTTCCAGAGTTTAAGGGAGGGGAAAAAAAGAAAAAAAAAAAAACCAACACCCACATATTTCACACTGGCTGCAAGACAAACAAAATGAGTGTTGAAGAATATATTGCTTTTTCGGGTTTTACTATCGACAGTTTTCCCTGCGGATACTAATCAAGCAACACAACGCCGGAGCCTGCCCGGCCAAGGACCTCGCTGCAGGCACCAAGAAACACCCGAGATCTCCAGCAAACTCCAGATCCCAATTAACGCCCAAGCCCCCTTGACCCCATCTTCCCCATCGCTCCAGGGATGCCCAAGCCCCGTCACCCCCAACCCTGGGGTACACCAGCACAGCTCTGGAGAACCCTCTCGTCTCATAGTCAACAACGTTCACGGGGCGGCATTGCAGAGAAGCGCCTCGAGGAACATTTCCCAAGGTTAGATGACCGACCGCTCCTGGCCGCCCACCGTGCGTGTATTTGTGTGTCGCTGGTGGAAGCACAATCATTTTGTCTGCAGGCTTCCATCTCCAGCCATTTGAGCACCGCTGCGATAGTTTATTACTTTCCTAATAAAGCCTGAATAGAAATGAAGCCTTTGTAGCCCTAAGTGTGCCTTTTATTCTCGCTGTAATAACTTTACTACGCTCTGTTTCCACAGCAACTGTTTTCTCAGCCGCTTGGTACTTTGCTTTCAGGAACGCAAGGCTGCTTTGCTCCACCAAAATAAAAACTAAGCAGAAAACACACATCTGAGGACGGCAGCGAGCCAAGCTGCAGGGCCACACACTGGTCTTCAGCCGGAGAGATGGTTCAGTTGCTTCGGTCAGAGTCCACCGGCATTTGCAGATTGACCGACTCTTTGGGACAGCCAGGAAAACAGATGGAAAGGTTCCTCATCCACGGCGATGGCAGGAAAACGCAGCGCAGGGCTATGCTGCAAAGGAAACGAGGAGCGCCGTGGCCTTCCTCCCCCTCCTACCTCTCTTGCCAGCACAGGCAGGCGTGGAGGAGCAGGGAAGCGATCTGGCTGCAAAGCAAAAGCAACGTTAAACAAAAGGCTGGGCTGCGGCCAAAGCAATTTTTTCCGACGTGATGCGCAACACAGCCACAAAAGCTTTAGTGCCAGCGCAGGGATGCAGAGCAAAGGAGCAGGTGGGAGACCCTTCCTCCCCGCACAAACACAGCCTAAAGGTTGTACAGCCTCGGAGGTCGTACAGCCTCGTTCGAGGTTTTTGGCCAAGAGAGCAGGAGAAACAGCCACGTGACTGTTACGCTTGTTAGGTTATTGCATTACGAAGGCTCGGTGCAGAGAAAGGCATCTCCCCTGCTCAGGTGAGCCCACGCATCGGCACGGCAGCCGAGCAGGGGCTGAGCCGTGCCGCTCCAGCGTCTCTCCCACCTCCCGCATGATGATCTCCACCTTGGTTTTGCTGACGGACACTTCTGGAAAATGAGCAGCATCCCCTTGAGCCGCCAGATATTCTGTTTTAAAAGGAGAGGAACGCCCAGGTCTTTTACTGGGAAATCACCTAGTATTGGATCCTGTTATTCAGCTACAGCCATCAAACACTGTCCCAGAATTTAATAGCGGCAAAGCCAAGTGCAAAAGGAAAAAGAAAGCCTGTACACCCAGAACATGCCTGCAAAATAAGGTCCGTCTATGATTGTAAATGCTAAATACTACTTTCACAGCAAGGACTTTTTTCCATACAACTGTTCCTCCCTAAGTTACAGAAAAAGCACTACACCACCCACTTTACAAGTGAAGAAAGCGAGGGAAGGCTGCAAGGAAGAAGGTGGAATCCAAATGCAGGAACTCATATATATATATATATATGCGCACTTACTGAAATACATGCCTACAACAAGCATTTCCACAGAAGTCAACAGCACAACCATCTGCTCTCCTCCCTTGCAAATTCAAACACTATAGACAAAGGATGCTTATTAAGCCGCTTTATACTTTGCCATGCCGGTTTGATGGTATTTCAAAGCAGAGATCTCGTTATTTGTTTTATTTATTATTCTCTCGTATTATTTTTTTACGCCTAGATACAGCCAAACATTTTTGGAGAGCTCTCCTTAAGCTGATCTGACAGAGAACCTGTGCAAGCAGAAACAAAGCGTCCACTTTTTTGGTGCCACCACCACTCGCCTTGGCACAAAATCCCCAGCAGTCCCAAGCAACCTGGATTTTTACAGCACAGGCAAGGACGTAACCCAGGGCCAAACACCAGTTTCTCCACGGACCCACGAGCATTCCTGTTGTTTACCCCTGTGCCTCGTTTCACACGCAAGCGGTGGGAATAACCTGAAGCTGCCACGTTTTCGGCACAAAGCTGTCCGCGTCCCAAGAGACGCAGGAACGACAGCAAAATTAAAGGAAGAGTAGTATGCCTTGTCATAAGGGCTGCACAAGCTCAAACAATCTGCGTTAGCTGCAAGAAACGGGTGAAATCTGGATATTTACAGAATAGATTTTCTTATTTCAGCTTGTCCCTAACTTTTGGCAAACAACCTTCGGCCTCAGATGCTTCACATCGTCTTCACCGCCAGCCTGCATTACACCTCCAAGGTGCTTTGCTGCCCTTCACCGCCTCCCATCACGCTACTAAAGGGCACTTGATTTTTGCTTATTAACAATGTCCTTTGTAGCTCTCCTAAACCCACTCAGGAATGCGTTTTGCTGCTTAGATCAGCTTTGGATCCCCATTTCTGTGCCACGTTTGCAGCTTAAGGAGTGCGTCTGAAAGTTCACACATACGCTACTTTTCCCTGTCGGCGTTTGTATTTCAAATTACTTTCTTCCAGATGAAAATACATTACCCTTGAAACGTTCATGCTTTACACTAGACGATCTGAGGAGCAGGATGATTTGCATTCACTGTATTTATGGAACTAAGGGCATCAGGAAAACAAAAGTCGAGCCCTAGTTAAAAAAAAAAAAAGAAGCTGTGAGTTGTCAAAGGAAATAGAACCAAATCTGAATAAATGGAAAGCTTTTAAAAGCTTCAAAAATAGAATGTGAAAGGGAATCAAACACTTATATGGGAGGAAAAGCTTCAAACTGACCTTTAACTACAATGCTTTTGTTCAACAAACACCTTCTTGAATTTTACCACAATTTACAAAGCCGAAGAGCTCAGGACCATGCTGATGTTGCCTTCCCAGTAATAACCATCATGCACTTCCTTCAATAACAGATGCCAAGTGAAACTCCTGCAGGAATTGTTGTAAGTTCAGGCCTGCTTTCCTATGGATTTGACTCCTGGGTATGTTCTCCAAGGTTTCATAAAGCAGGCGCCCCAATCAAAACATTTTCCGCAGTTAAACTTCACAACAAATCTCCCAAATTGGTTCCCTGATAGCTGGTAACAGCTGAGCTCACACTGAATCTTTCAGTAGGGCGAAAAAAAAAAAAAAAATCTACTTCTATATCCAGCCTCTTTTCCTGAATCTTGTAGGGACCAGCAGCTAGGGAGGAGAGACACAATCCCACCAGCCTTGCATCCTTGGAAAAACAGGGTTTCTCTGTTAAAAAATAAAAAGCTACCCACAAGAGGTAATTTAAATCACCTAAAGAACAAGTAGTTACAGAGACAAGTTTATCCATTTGAAGGCTAAACTAGATTTCCCCAACGGAGAGCTTACACACTGTCCTTATCCCCTGTCGCTACCACAACTCATCCCTCTGGCTCTGCGTTACCCTTTGGAGCTCCTACTCATTCGGCACGAGCGCGCTATCAGCGACGGATGAAAAGAGGCTTCGTGGCAGTTGTTATTTCCATGGAGCCCATTCAAAAGCTCCAGCAAAAAGGCAACCCAGACGGCACAATTGGGACTACTGAGCGGTAGATTAAAGGAGCCAAGGTTTTAGCACTGTCTCGTTTGGGTTGAAAAGGAGCGCTTAATCTTTTTTTATGGGTACAGATGAAAAGAGAAAAATTATGTAAAAACCCTCTGTCCATTACCATGGCAATGCAGAAGTCAAGATTAATGAGCATCAGGAAAAATCAGATCTCAAACTTTCTGCTGGTTTCTCCTAGGAAAGTTAATCCTCCATTTACAAGATAGGCATGAGGCTCCCGACAGAGTTTGTTAGATCACAGCGGTTTCATGCTAAAAAAAAAAAAGCAGGAAAACATCGGCATGATCTTTTCAAAG
The DNA here is from genome assembly GCF_018139145.2 of Gymnogyps californianus. NCBI lineage: Eukaryota > Metazoa > Chordata > Aves > Accipitriformes > Cathartidae > Gymnogyps > Gymnogyps californianus. The sequence continues at coordinate 166,960,522 of NC_059472.1, forward strand.
ATTTTGCCTCCGAGTACCAGCTTCTGCTGGGCTGCTCCGCTGGCGGTCTGACAAGGTGGCAACAGTGCCTGCTGGTGATGGCAAAAAGCAATATGAAAGAGAGGGTCTAAGTCAAGCTGGTTCTGCCTAAAGCATCCGCTTATACTAGCCTTGGCCTAAGGAACAGGCATCCCAAACACCCCGGGAGCTGCCCTGACAGGTCAGAAGCACACGTGGTGGGCGAGGGACGGGGCAGTGCTAGCCATGCTGGAGGGGAACCGATGTCAGGGCTCAAATGGGACTCACGTTGAGGACTTCTGGTCCTTATCATGCCCATACTGCACCACAAGCTTCCCTCCCTTCCATTTAGTCAGTCCGATTTGCTTTACATCTCCCCACGGGTCATCCTTTCCCACACTGTCACATCTCCTTGCCACTTTGAGCATGCTGGCCCATCCTTCCTGAACTGCTGAGCCTCAGACAGGACACAGCAGCCCATCCAAGAGCCAAACGAAACAGAAAAGGATTGCTACACATGTCTTCCTAGCACAGAGCCGCTCCATCAGATGAGGCCAACGCTGGCGGCTGCCCTTCCATCTCTAACCTACTGCCATCCAAAATCCTCCCCACACACGGTGGGCTTTGCTGCCTCTTCGTCTTTAGAGGGACCACAAGCTGTAATTTAGAAACAGGGGGAAAACCCTGAAACCCTAGAAACTGGCAGGGAAAGGGCAGAGGTGGACCCAAAGCTCCTCTCAACACTTTAACTGCACCCAGCGTATGACAGACTGACCCAGCACGCCTTAAACCTCTCCGCTTGCAGTCTCACAAAGCTGAATTTGGGAAGTTTCCTCTGAACACCCTCCTCTCCCCTGTCATCCAAATTAACCCAGCAGCAACGTGCCACAGCCCCATCACGCCACCGGCAGCCATAAAGTATTTCCTCTCATTTCAATAGCAGCCACACACAAGATTATTTCAACAGCTGGATCAAAGGAGCAGACCCAGGTTACAAGCAGCGTCCGAGACGACAGTTCCTCTACTCGGATATCTATTGCTAAAAATAAGTAGCTGTGGGAAAAGTACTTAGCTCCTTGCAAAAAAGATAACGTACATACTTATTTCACTACTTCTTTGCTTCTCTGGTGCTATCCAGAGGAAAAGCCTATCAAATCCTTTACTAAATATACATACACATATTTTTAACTAAAATAAAATTCCTCCCTAAGCCAAAAGCATTCATGGATGATACACATGCTGTATTGGGATACCTAAACTAACTAAAGGGCCCGTGACCTTCCCCCCTCCCACCCTTTTTTACCAGCACAGTTTTTCTTATCGTGGATGGATCCCCAACCCAGCTCAGCTTTCGCAGAGACCTCAATATTTTTTAAGATGCAAGCTCCGATTTACAAGGTGCTTAAAGACACATCGCAGGACGTGCCTGCTGGAAGAACCGACATTACGTGGTGATTTTAACGGGGTTCGAACCAAGGTAAACTTCGGTGCACGCCGCACCCAAGCAAAGACTTCGTCTAACTCCAAACCGGGCAGATGTGAATGCATCACAGAATGAGTTTCAAGGGCAACCTGCAGACAAGCATTTCATAAATGCAAGTAACTACAGTTAATTATCAACTTGCTCAGCAGAAAGCTGTTGTTATGGAAATACGGCTTCTTCTGTATTAAGGACTTGCAACAAAATTCAAGTTTTCAGACAGGCAGGGACAACGGCTCCCCTTAGACCGGCCAGCGGTGATCAACAGAGCCGTCTTGTGACATCTTATCTAGGACAAGGACTTGCTTTCTGATCCAAACACTGTTTTGGACTGAACCCTCCGTTAAGCAGACAAAGCTCCCCAAAGTTTCAGTCCGATCTGTAGCACAACGATTTTATAGTCGAGGTCGTGCAAGTGCTTTCAGCTTCTCATGGGAAGCGCCACGCCACTGCACTCCTTTTTTTAATCTGGAAAATTGCAAAGTGCTATTGAAACTCAGCCCGTAAGGTCTCCATCCTGAAAATATCCGTAGTTTTGCATATCTCACTGCTGGTCAAACTGCTCCGGTTTGCTCTGGCAAACGCTTGCAGGACCTCGGTGTGTGCAAACACAGAGTCACCTCCAGCCAGGTAGCTTTAAACAGATTCAGGAGACCTTGCTCTCCCGTTTTGCTTCAAATTGTATAGTTAGGTGATAGTCAGGAACAGTTCAACTAAAGACACTAAATACAATCGTGCTAAGCTACAGCTTAAATTGTGCAAAAGCTTTTCTTCAGCTAAAAAAAAAAGTCTTCCTGAGAAATGCAAACAGAACATTTTAATCTGATTTTCAGCCATTAGGCAAGAAAAAACAAAGACATAGCAGATAAATGTGCTTTACCACACAACACTGCAAGGATAAAGCCTCAGCGCCGTCATAAGTACAACGAGCCTTGGGCAAAGAGAACGCTACAGACCAGTTCAACACTCACACAGCTTTTACCACCCGGTCATTTGAAAAATAAAAGCCATACGAAGAATCCCGTTCTTCAGCCCTTAACCCCACGAACGCCTTCCTTTAGGAGAGGTCTGCAATACCCGGTACAGCGTATTTAGGAAAAGGCTGTCCCCGCTTTCCCCCCCCTGCAGGACCTCAGGAGTTGGAACCGTTTGCTACTTAAAAACAACAACAACAAAAAAAACCTAACCTTAAACTTGAAAAGCCCTACGTCACTGCGTGACCTTTCGCAAGGCTCCCTGCAAAAAACTTGGTGGGGTTTTCCTGTTAATTGAAGGTGGCAGTGAAAACATGAGCTAAGCGCCCGTTACATAAGCGACCAGCTTCAGAAAGACTTTTTTTAAATGTCATAAACTGGCAGAAAACGTGCACAGCCCCGTTAAAGACTACGATACTTCCCTGTGCGCTTCCTCTCCTCCGGCACAGCAGAAAGCTTACCTTCGAGGCTGCTCCCACCACCTTTTCACTTGACTCTCCAATGGCTTCTAGATAACAGGATACTGTGGGTTTTTTTCAGATTCACCTTCCTTGGTTTGAGATTTTTTGGGGGTATAAAACAGGGAGAGATGATCTTTTAATTTGCAGGGCTCACAGAAACAGTAACAACGCTCGTACAAAGCAAAAAAGGCTCTGCTACCCATCCTGGCTGAACCTGCACGGATCAGACATCCTAAGGAAGTAAAAACGGCCTCGAATAATAGCCTGATGCCCTGGTTGCTCAGAAGCACCAAGCGAAGCCTTAGCAGGTCAGACTAAAAGATGGAGTTCAGGCATTTCAGCTACACACTGGCAATTCAAAGGCGAGCAGCCCTTTAGCTCTCTAGCCACGACAGAGCAGGCTGTGCAGCAACCCTCGGGGCTTGTAAGCTTAGTACGCAACTGCCGCAAGTATTTTGATTTGATTTTTTTAGGCGGGGAGAGGAGAGGAAAGCTTGCAAACCAAGATTACACTTAAACAATTCAAAACTGTATTTTTTGCCAGAACAGGAAGCAATATTCAATACGCCAACAAGTCAGAGCCCACAATTTGATTGCTTGCTACAGAAAGACAATTTTATTTAAATTTAGGAGGGAAACGGCCTCTCTGATACCGTACCTGATCCTCGACATTGCAAACTCTGCCGATGCCAAGGCCATACACTGAGGTTGGGAATCCAACATCAGCTTGCATACTATTTTAAGCATATTTGTAAAAGCGAGCAGCAACTGGCATTTCTCAAATGTAAATTATGCCCAGAACTCAAACACCCACACACTTTTTATTGAGTAAAAACCCCATTTGCAGTCGATCAATAAAAGGCGGTGCAACAGGTCGGGTAAGCACAGCAGAAAGCACAAGATCATCCGCTGAGTTTTTGTATGCCTGGGTATTACCTCACTTGTTTCCTCACGGATTGGGAAAAGATGAGCATCACCCTCCCGTGAAAACGGAGCGCGCGGTGCAATTCACGGAGAAGTCCTGAACTGAACGAGGCTCCTTGCGGGATCTTAAGTACCCGCTCCCTAAACGTACAGAAACGCAGCAGAAAGCGCAGCACCTTCTCTCCTGCAAACCCCAGTAGCGGCTTTTCACAGCAGCAGGCGAGGATCGGCAGGTCCCCTCTTCTTCTCTATCCCCGACACCCTCTGCCAGGGTTCGGGCTGTTGCAAGCACCGCAGGAGACTTGGGAAAGACCTGAGTAGTGAGATGACAGCATTTGCAGGTGAGATCACTCACAAGGCGATCCAACAACGGCTGGCAGAAGGGTTGTAAAATCACACCTGAGCAATGAGACAACAGGCGAAATTCAGAGCCTGATGTAAAGCAAGGCACATGGCGGGGGGGGGAATAATTCTGGCTACACATGCACAGGGAACAGGCTCCTGATAAGCTCTGCTGCTGGGGAAAGGTCTCGGTTGAGACTGATAGGACTGGAAAAAGGAAACGAGCTTTGACGGTTGAAGACAGGCTCATGTGGCCAAAGTGAGAATATAGGGGAAAAGAAGAAAAAAAACAAAAAGAAAAAAAACCAACAGGAAATGGTGTGCCAGCACTGTAAGCCCAGGAGTGCCCCACATCCTGAGCCAGGCACGCAGTCCCAGATCCTCTCTCGGCAAAAGGGCATCCCAGCGCTCGGGGAAGTACCAGGGAAAGTCACCGAGAGGATTCAGAGAGATTTGTATACAAAGACAGGCTTCACAGACCACAGCTTGAATCTGGAAGAGAGACCGAGCACGCTATAAAATCATAAACGTGAACACGGAATGATTATTTTGTGTTTCTCACAAGGGCTGTGTGAGAGAGCACCCAAGGCAACTTTCGTTTAATGGGTTTAAAACCAAAGGAGGTAGTTTTGTCATTAAACAGTGGAACTCGGTCTCAGGATGTTGCAAAAGCTGAGAGTAAAAACGGATTTAGAACAGCTCGGACAAACTCACCAGGACAAGTCTACCAGGAGCCATCACGGACTACCGGGCATTACCCTCGAAGGCGCAGTACGCTGGTACTGCACATGAGATACTACTCGTGGAAAAGAAGTAAGAACAGCTTTAGCCTTCGCAGCAACCGAGTCAGAAAATCTCACCCAAAATTTAAAAAAACGCAGCAATAAAGTAAATGAGAACACCACCCCGTGTGCTACACCTTCCATAACCACTCCGTCTCGCTCCCTCTAAACCTGCCAGATAGGACAGAAAAGAAAGGAAAGAGCTTTTCTTTTGGAAGGAGCTTTTCCTTTCAACAGCTTTTCTTCTCGGTAAGGCTGGGCACAGGGCTGTATCCCACCTTCCCCTTTCGGAAAGCTCAGCTCTCCGATAATAATGAACATCTCAAGGCAAGACACGCAGCAGAACGCGCTTGGCCTGCCCACCAAAGTCACGGCTGCCGTTAATAACCCCAAGAGAAGGTCCCTCGGTGGAGGGACAGGACATCTTCCCACGTTACTGGACCGTACTAACCTGGATCAACAAATTCAGGATGACATGCCAGAAGAGGAGCAGAGCTAGCGCCGCCTTACTAGCCCAAAAGAGGAGAATTAAGCAATGCCAGGACATGCAGACACACGCTGGAGCACGGCCACCTTCCTCAGTAGGCACTGCCAAAGTATTAATTACCAAGTTTCTCAAGTTTAATCCATCCTTCTTTCACCCCAATTAAAAAAAAAAATTTAAAAAATCTCTATTTTAATATTCTGAGCTCAGCATTTGTGGAGGCAACAAGGACAGCCAGGTAAAACAACTAGAGTTTTTTGGGTGAGGATTCAACCCATCACAAAACTTTGCAGATAAACTCCTGAAGAACCGATCCCGGATATTTTGCTGCCGGCAGCACCTTCTGCGACACAAGATTTACAATAACCACAGTGAACTCCTCTGAGGCTGAACGAGGAGCCTGCCGCACCGTCTGCGGTGCGCACATCCGAGAAGAAAACCCCAATTTACGGACTCGCTTGGCCCTGGCTTTGCTCAGGCAACGCAACCGGTTCCTCAGTATCCTCAAGCCTGCACTAAAGGCAATCGGGTCTCGACGTCTCTATGGAAGAGAAGTTTAAGGCCCAGGAAGCGCCAGAGAAATGTAACATGTTATTAATTAACCCCGGGGTGAATCTCTGTTTTCATCCTCACTACCAAACCCAGGCTGCGGCCTGGATTTCAGATGTGATGCAAAACACAGTGAACTGGGGAGATAACGTGGAAAAATCAAGAGGCTTAATCACACGAGGGGGGTGTTTAGCAAAGACCAGGGGCAGCACGGCAAAGGCAGAACGGAAAAGCAGGAGGAAGCCCGAGGCCATACAGCCCACAGGGTCTTACAGAGCCAGCACAGACCCCGCAGACGGGACCACAGCGACCCAGGACCGTCACCAGGCCATCATCCAAATCCCAAGCCCCCTCCTCCTGCGCTTGCAGCCCTGCCTTTTCTTGCATCCCTCTTACCCCACGTCCCCTTCCCCACAGCGGGGGACCCTCTCTGCCCCACTCCCCCACCCCACAGCCCCCTCACCATTGCTTCCCCACACGCACCCCTCCCCTGCCCACCCCACCAGACACCAGCCTTCCTTCCCCCTTGCCCCCATTAACCCCCAGTGCCCCCCCCCCCATAACCTGAACCCCTCGCTACGCCCAGCCCCACCAGCCTGGTAGCCCCAGACCCCTCAGCCTTCCCCAAGCACCCCTGAACCCCCACCTCACCCTTACCACCGTCTCCCTACCCTCAGGCCCTCCTGTCCCCCCCAGTCCCCCCAAGCTCCCCCTTTACCCCTACTCGCTGCCCCAGACCCCTCCCCTACCCCCAGGACCCCCCTCCAACCTCTCTCTCCGTCTCCAGGCCTCACTACCTGCTGTCCCTTACCCTCCTACCCCACGGCCCCCACCGCACTACACCCCCAAGCCCACCCCACGCTCCTGTCCCCCAACCTCTCCTACCTCCCTCCCATCCACAGCCCCCCAATATCCCCAGCCCCCTCCCAACCCCCCCGGCTCCCCAGTCTCTCCTACACCTGTAACCCCTCCTCCAGGCTTTCTGCCCCCCAGATCCCCACATCCCCAATAACTGCAGGGCCCACCCCAGACCATCTCCCCCTCCCCAAAACGCCAGGCCCACCTCAGACCCTCTGCCCCCCACATCCCCAGGCCCATTCCAGACCCTCTGCGGCCCCCCAACATCCTCAGGCCCACCTCAGACCCTCTGCCCCCCACCCACCCAGGCCCACTCCAGACCCTCATACTCCTCTACCGCCCACCCCAGACACCTCACACCACCAGGCCCCCACCGACCTGAAGCGTGCGCTGCCGCAGGGCCCGCAGCCTCTCCCGCCGCCGCCGCGCCTCCTCCTCTAGCCTCCCCAAGGCCGGACCCGCCGCCGCCTCCTCCGCCTCCACACCACCGCCGGGCGCCGCCATCTTCCTCCCTCTCCCCACGCTCCGTACAACCCCCAGCGCGCATGCGGGGCAGGTACAACCCATCGAGTAGCCGAGCGCATCGATGGGTAAATCGGGGTGGGGGGAGGTGGGCGTAATCGTGGGAGGGGTGAGGGAACGGGCGGGGGGGGGGGGGGGGCAATAAAAAAATTAAAAATAAATTTTAAAAAAGATTTAAAAGGGTAAAATAACCCCAAATCCTCCTCCTCCGCCCCGCCAGGCTTATTCCTCCGCCCTCCCAGGGCGCGCAAGGTTCAGCTGGTTTAATTGGAGGGGGGATAATTATTGGGGGGGGGCCATTTTACCTTCCCCACCCCCCCTTTTTACCTTCCCCCCCCCGGCAGCCCTTGGGCTGCCGGGGGGGGGGAAGGTAAAAAGGGGGAGTGGGAGGTGTACCCCTCCTCTCCAGCAGCAGGTACCCAGTACGGGGGGGGGGCCCTGTCACCGCCCCCCCCCGTACCTGGGGGAGGGCCCGGCGATGGGGGGGTGGGGGGGGCGGAGCTGCCCGCCGTGCCGTGCCGTACCGTACCGTACCGAGCCGTGCCGGCCCGGCATGGCTTCCCGGGAGCGGCTCTACGAGCTTTGGATGCTCTACTTCGCCAAGGTGAGGTCGGCACCGGAGATCCCCCCCCCCCCCAGCTTCTTCCCGGGGGGGGGGGGCAGCACCCCTTTACCCCCCTGCGTTCACCCCCCCCTGCCTGCACCCCCCCTGCCTGCACCTCCTGCCGGGGCCGGGGGGGGGGGGGGGGGTGGAGGGGGGGTGGCTGCACTACCTTGGACGTATCGGGGCTCCCCACTTGGGGGGCACTGCGTTTCCCCCCCCCCCCTTTGCACCCCATTGCTACATACCGCGACCCCCCCCCTCCCGCCCCGTGCGACCCTCTTGGGGGGCACCGCATCCCCCCCCCCCCCCCCGCACCTCACTGCCGTGTCCTGGGGTCCGCGACCCGCCCCCGTGCGCCCCCCTTGGGGGGCACCGCGTCCCCCCCCCGGACCTCCCTGCCACATCCCGGGGGGTCCACGACCCCCCCCTGTGCTATCCCCCCCCCCCCCCGGGGTCACCGCACCCCGAGGTCCGTGATACCCCCCATGGGGGCACCACAGCCCCCCCTGGACCCCACTGCTCCATCCCGTGACCCCCTTGGGGGCACCGCATCCCCCCGGTCCCCGTCCCCCCCCCCCCGCATCCTCCTGGACTCCCCCCCCCCCCCCGCCGCATCTACGCTCCCCTTCCCACCTCTCCCGGGGGGATGGCGGGGCGGGGGGGTCCCCACACCCCCTTTACCCCCGGAGGGTTTGGGGGGGGGGGGGGGTGTCCGTGCCCCCCCCCCCCACCCCGGGTCCCTGCGCCCCCGCCTGGCTGCAGGTGCGGCCGCAGTGACATTGGAGCAGCGTCGGGAGCAATGGGGGGGGGACACACACCGGGGGGGGGGTCCTGCCTCTGGGGGGGGTGCCTGCTCAGGGGGACCCCCCATGCCCCCCCCCTTGGCACCGCCGCCTCCCCTCTGCGTTGTATTTCCTTCTGCTTGAGCAGCTCCGGCTGGGCCAGGTCCCGTGGCCGGGGGGGGGTCCTCGGGGAGTTGGGGGGTCCCCGGCCAGCAGCATGCAGGGATCCCCCATCCCACCCCCGAGAGTTCCTCGCGCTTCGTTTTCTCCTTAATTATTCCCGCTCCCAGGTTTGGGGGGGGCCAGATCCTGGAGGAAAGGAGACACCCCCCCACCCCACCCCGTGTCGCCCACGGCTTGGGGTGACCAGCCGAGGTTTTGGGGTGAAGGGGGTTCTTTGTACCGCAAAACCCCACTGTGTCCCCAGCACGTAGCCGAGGACGCTGGGAGGGATGGGGACCGTGGTCCCAGCTGGGGATGGGGACAGCCATTGTGTCTGTCACCTCATCCGGCCCCGCGATGTCCCCTGGGACCCGCCAGCTCTTCTGCACCCCCAAAACAAAGCCACCCCGCACCCCCCTTTTGCTCAGTCTTGGGAAAAGAGGTTGAAGCATCTTCAGGGTCCCCTCGGAGACGGATGCTGCCACCCCCAAATGACCCCAGGCCCGTTCTGGGGCACGTGCCACGCCGTGGGGGGTCCGTGGTTGTAGGGGGCACGTGCCACGCCGTGGAGGGGTCCGTGGTTGTAGGGGGCACGTGCCACGCCGTGGGGGGCCCGTGGTTGTAGGGGGGCACGTGCCACGCTCTTGGGTTGTGCATAGTTGTACGGGGACACGTGCCACGCCGTTGGGGCGTACGTGCTCATACAGGGGACACGTGCCATGCCACGGGGTGCGTGGTCGTACAGGGACACGTGCCACGCCATCAGGGTGTGCGTGGTCATACGGTGGACACGTGCCATACCGTCGGCTGTGCATGGTCATACAGGGGACGCGTGTCATGCCATCGGGTGTGCGTGGTTATACGTGGACAGGTGCCACGCCTTTGTGGTGTTCACACTCGCACAGGGACACACGCTGCATCGTTGGGGTGTGCGTGGTCGTACAGGGACACGTGCCATGCGGTCGGGTGTGCGCGGTCATAGAGGGGAAATGGACGTACGTGCTCGTATGGGGGACACGTGCCACGCCATTGGGGTGTTGACACTCGCACAGGGACAGGTGCTGTCCCGTCGGGGTGTGCATGGTGGTACGGGGACACGTGCCACGCTGTCGAGCATGAATGGTCGTATGGGGACACGTGCCATGCCATCAGGGTCTGCATGCTCCTACGGGGGACACGTCGTGCTGTCAGGGTGTGCATGCTCATACAGGGGACGCGTGCCACGTCGTTGGGTGTGCATGGTCATATGGGGACACGTGCCACGCCGTTGGGTGTGCATGGTCGTATATAACATGCTATCGGGTGTGCGTGGTCGTACAGGGACACGTGCCATGCTGTCAGGGTGTGTGTGGTCGTATGGGGGACACGTGCCACGCCGTTGGGGCGTACAAGTTTGTATGGGGGACACGTGCCACGCTGTCGGGCGTGCATGGTCCTATGAGGATGCCTGCCATGCTGTCGGGTGTGCAAGCTTGCACGGGGATGCCTGCATCGCCATCAGGGCATGCACACTCGCGCGGGGACACGTCCCATGCCATCAGCGTGTGCACGCTCCCTTGGGGACACACGCTGCACCGCCGGGCTGTGTGCTCCCCCTTGGGGACACGTGCCACGCTGTCAGGGTGTGCACCCTTGCACGGTGAGCGTGCCACACTGTCGGGGTGTACCCGCTCACCGTGCCGCACCGACAAGGTGGCCGTGCCACCTCTGAGAGGCACCGGGGCTGAGGCAGGACCTCGGTGTCACCTCCCCAGCCGGGTCACGCTGCAAAACCATGCTGGCCTTCACCACGGTGACGTCCCCAAGCACCCGGCAAGGACAAGGCTACCGGGACGCGTCCCTGGCCCGCGTCAACCTTTTCCTGTCCCACTACCGGGCTTGTTTTGAGGCTTGAACCCAGGGCAGCGGGTGATGCCACCGGTCTGAGCGTCACCTCGATGGCAGTGTCCCCCGTCATTGTCCCGCTCCCCGGCTGGTGAGATCAGATGAGGGCTGCACGCCGGGAGCGGATGCGTTATCTCTCGTGGCTTTAAAATAGGGCAGAGCTCACGTCACCGCGCCGCCGGCGCTGGCAGGGGGACAGGGATGTCCCCGGGGGCGTCCCACAGGGTGGCCGTGCCATGGCGTGGATAGTGCCAGCCATGTTGTCCCACGCCAGCCGGGGAGGGTGGCAGGGACCCCGGTGGGATCCCACCGCCGGGACCCCCGGTGTCACCCCATGGGACTCAACAGCAGGGAGGTGACAACCTGGTGGCTTTGCCACCGTCAGTTTTTGGGGGGGTCCGGAGCTCTCGGCAGCGCCAGCGAGGGATGGAGGTGTCGGCACAACGTTCCCAGGCGGCACCGCGCCGGCCGAGCCCAGAAGCCACCCAACAGGCTCTGCCAGCCGGCAACCGGCTGGGATGGGCACTGGCGGGGGCGGCCACCGGCACCGGCCCGGTGAGTGCCGTGCCGGGATGGGACGCCGGCTCCGGGTGGGTGCAAGGGGAGATATTGGGGGGGGGAGGAGGGGGTGGGAAGGGATGCTGAGAACTGGCAAACTCAGTACACTCTGGCTTTGGTTGCACCGACGCGGGGGTGACAGCAGGATTTGGCTCATGTTTTTGGCACAATTCAGTTATCCGTGGTGTTTGAAACCAACCGGGCCGGAGCTTCGTGCCCATGCCGCGTGCCGGCTCCAACGGTGATGCCCATCATCCCTTGTGCCCCGTCGCCCCGCCACCCTGACCTTGCCTGCATCCTTGGCCCGTCCCAGAGCTGCTGGGTGGGCGCACGGGACCCGGGGCAACCATCGGCACCCCAGCACCCCGAAACGGTGCCGGGCAGCCGGGCGCAGCGGGAGGAAGCGCCGTTGGGGCGGCGGGTGACTTGGCATTTCCTGATGCTCTGGGTTGGTTGTTTTTTTTTTTTTTTTTTTTTTGTTGGGTTTTTTGGGGTTTGGTTTTTTTTTTTTTGGTTTTGGTCGCTTTGCACAAGAGCAAAGCGAGGCGGCGGCGAGAAAGGTGGGGGGGGACGACGTAAAATAACAACAACAACCCCCCACCACCACCACCCATCCCGTCCTGGCTGCGCCGGCGCGGCTCGCCGTGCAGCGGGGTCATGGACGGCCGCGGTCACCCCGCCGGCCAGGTAATGGGGGGTCTGGGTGGGGGGGGTACGTGAGGGGGGACCCCCGCCGGTTCGCCTCACCGGATGCTGGTGCTTGCGGTTGAGCCGTAGCCGGCGGTAAATGGGGGGGACGGAGGGGGGAGGCGGGGGGGAAATGGGTGATGCGAGGGAGGCGGCGGCTCCGGGGCGGGGGTTTGGGGGGTCCTGGGGTGGGACTGGGGGGTGGGTTTTGGGGGGATGCTGCTGGGAGGGGTGTGAGGTCCCCTCGGGGTCCCCTCTGTCGCAGCGGTGCTGTGGGGAGCGATCGGGCCCCCCATGTCCCCAGGGAGCTGGGGATGGGGGGCAGGTCCCCGGGGTGAGCGGGATGTCCCCAAGAGGGGACGGTCCCTGCTGGGCTGGCGACACCCTAGGGTGCTGCATTGGGGTGCACGGGGATGTGGGTGACCCCGAGGGGCTGCATTGGGGTGGGCAGGGATGTGGGTGACCCTAAGGGGCTGCGTTGGGGTGGGCAGGGACATGAGTGACCCCAAGGTGCTGCACTGGGGTGCTCAGGGACATGGGTGACCCCGAGGGGCTGCATTGGGGTGCTCAGGGACATGGGTGACCCCAAGGTGCAGCACTGGGGTGCTCAGGGACATGGGTGACCCCGAGGGCTGCATTGGGGTGCTCAGGGACATGGGTGACCCCAAGGTGCAGCACTGGGGTGCTCAGGGACATGGGTGACCCCAAGGGCTGCATTGGGGTGGGCAGGGACATGGGTGACCCCAAGGTGCTGCATTGGGGTGGGCAGGGACGTGGGTGACCGAGGGGCTGCGCTGGGGTGGGCAGGGACATGAGTCACCCCAAGGTGCTGCATTGGGTGCTCAGGGCGGTAGGTGCCCCAAGGTGCGATGGGTGGGGGGGTGCCCGGCCCGGGGCGCGGTGGCAGCCCGGGGTGAATCACGCCGTTGCACAACCGCCGGGCCGGGGGTTGTGTCAGGCGGTGCCGGCTGCCCGTGCCTGGCTCTGCCTGCTGATTGGCTGGCGGCTGCCTGTAGGGGCAGGTGCTCTGGGTGCTGATTGGTTGGCAGCTCCTAGGGGTGAGTTATTCTGTGCAAGTGATTGGGCAGCAGTTGTCTTTACGGGCCGGCGGCTCTTGCTGCTGATTGGCTGGTAGTTGTCTGTAGGGACAGGTGCCCTGGTTGCTGATTGGTTATGTGGCTCTGGATGCTGATTGGTCAGGAGCTCTATGGGTTTTGCTGATTGGTGAGCAAGTCCACAAGTTGTGCTGCTCTAGGTGCTGATTGGTCGGCTGCTCCACAGGTTGGGCTGCTCTGGGTTCTGATTGGACAGCAGCTCCACAGGTTGTGCTGCTCTGTGTGCTGATTGGTCGGCTGCTCCACAGGTTGTGCTGTTCTGTGTGCTGATTGGTCAGCAGCTCCACAGGTTGTGCTGCTCCAGGTGCTGATTGGTCAGCAGCTCCACAGGTTATGCGTCTCTGATTGCCCATTGGCCAGTGGCTCCCAGAGGTGTGCTCACACCCCCGGTGCCAATTGACTGGTGGCTCCTGGGGGGGGGGGGGGGCTTGACCACTCTGGCTGCTGATTGGCTGATACCTCCGGGGCGGTGGTCACTGTGGGATCTGATTGGCCAGTGACTCCAGCCCCCTCCTCGCCCTTGCAGAAGGACCTCTCCTACCTGCAGCAGTGGCTGGAAGCCTTCGTCATGAACTTCGAGAAGATCATCGCCCTGCCCTCGCTGGAGCCCAGGAGGTGAGGAGCACCCCGGCACCCTTGGGTGCTGCAAGGGTGACACCCCGTGGCGGGGGGGGGGGTGGTGGTGACACCCACAGTTAAATGTGGGGGTTGCCGCAGTGCGGCGGCAGCGTCGGCAGCTCATCCGCTCTCGGTGGTTTCAAACCATCCGGTCTGAAGCTGGGGGGGGGGCAGTAAGGTTATGGGGGGGGGGGGGGAGGGGGTGTCACATCCTGCCACCCCTGTTTTCCCCGTCGCAGGCCGGAGGAGTCGGTGTCGGAGATCCCGGTGCTGCCGCGGGAGGTGCTGCAGGTGCTGAGCCAGCGGCTGGGGCAGTGCGTGGCCCAGGTCCCGCGGGAGGAGGAGGGTGGCGGGGCCAGCCTGGGGCAGGCGCTGCTCCTCCTCAAGTTCTTCATCATCATCTGCAGGTGGGTGAAACACCCACCCTCACCCCACCCCACCCTGGGGAGGGGGGGGTCCTGGCTTCCCTCCGTGTCCCCCCCACCACCACCCATAGGGGTTCCTGGTTTCGGTCCTCCCAGCACTGCAGGATCAGCCCCAAATGCAGCCCAGCTCTGCGCTGAAGTGCAGCATCGCTCTCCCAAAGTGCATCCCCCCCCCCCCCCCCCCCCAAAGTGTAGCATCCCCCCCCCCCAAAAATACATCATTACCCCCCTCCGCAAAGCACATCACCCCCCTGAAGTGGGGTCATGCATCACGTCACTCTAAAACACAGTATTTACCCCCACCCCGAAGCACAGCATTCCCCCCCTAAAGCATAGCATCCCCCCCCCCCACAATGTATCATTGCCCCCCCCGCCCCCCCAAAGTGCATCCCACCCCCCGCGGCCCTGCCACCTCCTGCCAGCCAACACAAGGGGATCCCCCCTGGCAGCAGCACCCCCACAAAGCCACCACCTCCATGTCCCCGGGGGGGGGACGACGACACCATCCGCCTGTGTGTCCCCCCCCCTTCCCAGCCACTGACAAGGTTCAGCTGAGGACGTGCCCTGGCTTGCAGCGGCTGCTGCGTTATCACCCCCACACACACACACGGTGCAATAACACACACCCCCCCCCCCCGGTGCAATAACCCCCCCATAATGCATTAACCCCCCCCAAAATGTTATCCTCCCCCCCCCCAGGAACCTGGAAAACATCCAAGCGGACAAAACCCCTGGCTTCATCCCGGAGGTGCTGAAGCTGCTGCGGGTCTGCGCGAGCAAGGTGAGCGTGCGGGGAGAACCCCTGCCCCAATTTGGGGGGGGGGGCCTCAGCCAGGGGAGGATTTTTTTGGCGCGGGGGTTAATCCTGCTCCGGTTTTCCGGCAGCTGAAGAGTATCCAGGAGGATGAGCAGAGCAGAATGCAGCTGGAGAGCGGGATGCTCTACGCCCTGCATCTCTGCGAGTGCCTCTTCGACCCCTACCAGACCTGGCGGCGGCAGCTGAGCGGGTGAGCGGGGACACCCCCCACCCCCCCCCCCCCCGGCACCCCAAAATCCCCCACCCCCCTCGTGTCCCCCCCACTTCACCTCTCTCTTTCCAGGGAAGTCATCAGCGCGAAGGAGAAGAGTAAATACAAGTTCGCCCCGGCCCCTTTGCCCCCCGAGTTCGACGCCTTCTTCCAAGGTAAAAGGGGGGGCCCAGTCCCGTGTCCCCCCCCCATCACCCGCTGCAGCCAGGCTTGGGCTCCGGCAATGGGATCCAGGGGCACGTAGAGGGTCAGTATGGGATCCATGGGTGTGTAGAGCATCCAGGGGCAGGTAGAGGATGCTGGGGTGGGGATGGGATCCAGGAGCACATATAGGATCCATGGGGGCGTATAGTATGCAGGGGAAGGTATATGGTTTGAGGGCAGATATAGGATCCTATACCTACCGCAGGGTATCCTCTACCTGCCCCTGCAAATATAGGATCCTATACCTGCCCGAGGATCAGTATATGATTCGAGGGCAAATATAGGAGCCTATACCTGCCCCTGGTTATCCTATACCTGCCCCTGCAAATATAGGAGTTTATTCCTGCCCCTGGTTATCCTATACCTGCCCCTGCAAATATAGGAGCCTATACCTGCCCCAGGATATCCTATACCTGCCCCAGAATGTCCTCTACCTGCCACCGCAAATATAGGAGCCTATACCTGCCCCTGGATATCCTACACCAACCTCCGCAAATATAGGAGCCTATACCTGTCCCTGCAAATATAGGATCCTATACTTGCCCCAGAGTTGTAACATGGTTCAAGGGCAAATATAGGATCCTATACCTGCCCCTCGTTATCCTATACCTGTCCCTGCAAATATAAGAGCCTATACTTGCCACAGGATCAGTATATGATTCAAGGGCAAATATAGGAGCCTATACCTGCCCCCCGGGACCCCGTACGTGCCCGTATGGGCACGTACGGGGTCCCGGGAGGCAGGTATAGGATCCTAAAGCAGGGCTTAAGTCCTGCATGACCTGGGGAGCCTGCAAAAATCAATGCAAAGGGGTTTGGTTGTGTTTTTTTTTTCCCGGGGAAGCCCCCCAAAAAAACCCCCCCTTCCGAGGCGCAGGCGTCGCCAAAAATCACCTAAAACTCCCAACGCACCCAACCGCCTGTAAATCCCCAAACTGAACCCTAGTTTTGAACAAAAAACCCTTTTTTTTTTTCTTTTTTTTTAAGGACCAAAAAAACCTCCCCCGGCGCAACCAGAGCTGCCAAAAATTTGAGCATCTTCATCCCTTCCATCATCAACAGGGTCCAGCACCCACGTGGGCTGGTTTTTGGGGTGGATTTGGGTAGAAAAGGGGTTCTCCCCCCCCCCCCTTTTTTTTTTTTCTTTGCTGCTTACTCCTCAAAGTTAATCTTTCCTTCCTCATCCTCACAGAGAGTTTCCAAGCCGGAGGGCAGCTCCCCGAAACACTCCAGCTCCGGCTTATCCATCTTTTTGGGGCCATCCTCTCCGGATCCAAGGTAACATTGGGAAGCAGATGGGGAGGACTTGGGATCATCATCCAAGTGATAAACCCCAAAGTTTTATTTATTCCAAGCGAGATAAACGCTGGAATTAAACCACTTAATTTTCAAAAGCCTTTGAAAATCATATTTAAAATTCCAGCCCTAAATTCAGTGGGTTTACCTGAAAAAAAAGAAATTAAATTAAAGATGGGTTTGAGTTGAAGCTGCTGGTTCACCACCGGTTCAGCTCTGGGATGGCAGATGAGGAGTTCTTGGCTGACTAAATTTGAGCAGAAATAGGGTTTAATTAACCTGGTGCTTAAAAATCAGGATTTAATTAATGGCTCCGAAATTTGCTTTAAATTAATTTGCACGCACCCAGGAGCGGGGGGCAGTGAGATGGGGGTAAAACCGGCAGCCCTGGAGACGTCGGGCTCAGCATTAATAGCTTAAATAAAAGATTTTATGTCGCGATAGGCGACATAAAAGCCCATCTCCGCCCCCCCCATCATCCCAACAGCCCAACGCGCTGCGGGCCATCACGCCGGCGGCGGTGGAGGTGCTGCTGGGGGTGCTGCAGCGGGGAGGCGGGGGGACCCCCCCGGTCCCCAAGTTGCTGGAGCTGGCGTTACGCGGCGTGGTGGCCGTGGTCCACGTGCTGCACGGCAGTAGTCCCGGCGCCGGCCCCGTGCCGTTGCGTGTCCTCCTGGATGGTTACTTCAGGGTGCTCAATTCGGACCTGCCCGTCGCTTCCTTGGCGCCGGAGGCGGCCGGTGGCCTCATCGCTCTTCGCGTGCTCATGCTGGGTAGGTGGTTGGGGATGGGGATGGGGATGGGGATGCGGGATGGGTGCTGAGCCATCTCCACCTCGCCGTAGATGCCATCCCGGCCATGCTGAGCTGCGAGGACCGGCCGGTCCTCCAAGCCGTCTTTCTCAGCAACAACTGCTTCGAGCACATCATCCGGCTCCTCCAAAACAGCAAGGTACCGGGGTGGCCATGTTGGTGTGTCCCCTTGGTAACACCCTCATCTCCATCCTCACCCTTCCTGGCTCTAAATGATGCCGGGACGGGGTGGCTGTGCTGCAGCAGCATCCATGGGGTGGGGACCCTCCATAACCCCCTTCCCTCTTCCCCCCACCCCGTACTGGGTGCCGTTCCCCGGAGCTGATGCCCACGCCATGTCCCACAGCTCTACCTCAGCAGCTCACGGGAGGCAGGTGAAGCCCAGGACGAGGTCCCTGCGCGGCCGCCAGACAGGGATGGGCTCCAGCAGGTATCGTGTGGGGCCACTCCACAACCAAGTGGGGCCACCCCATAACCAAATGACCAGGCATGGTGGGCTGTGTCCCCTCAACCCCATGGCTCTGCAGACCCACCACCCCCATGTCCCTCTAGGTCTTCAACGGCAGCTCCGATGCCATCGCGGTCCATGCCATCGGGGTGCTCACCGCCATCATGAGCAATTCGCCCTCAGCCAAGGTGGGCAGCAGACCCGAGGCGGGGAGGACACCCCAAAAGCGGACGGGTTTGGGCATTTTCACCTTGCGAGGTGGGCTGGGGCGAAAGCAGCACGTGGTGGGGCTCGGCACGGGGTCCCACGTGCCCGGGTGCTTGCAGGAGGTGTTCAAGGAGCGAATCGGCTATGCCCACCTCTACGAGGTGTTGAGGAGCCAAGGCCAGCCCACCCAACGCCTGCTCCAGGAGCTCCTCAACATGGTGAGCATGCCTGCTTCTCTTCCACGCTGAGCAAAGCCCTCTGCGCTGGTAGTTCATGGTAGATCTCAGCCCCCGGCAGCCCATTCCTCACCCCCCAGTCCTCTCCACCCTGCTAGTTTTCCATCAGCTTCCTCCCGAGGGGTCCTGGGGTCATCTTTAGCTTGGAGTCATGCTCAGCTTTGAGGAGTTTTGAGCCCTTTCTGATGTGGTACTGCTTGCTCTGGTACTGCTGGATGCAGCAGGGTCTCCAAGGTGCTTGATGCACGAGGGTCTCCAAGGTGCTTGATGCATGGGGCTCTCCAAGATGCTTGATGCATGGGGCTCTCCAAGATGCTTGATGCATGGGGCTCTCCAAGATGCTTGATGCACGGAGTCTCCAAAATTCTTGATGCACGAGGATCTCTGATATACTTGATGCACGGTGGCCTCCAAGACTTTTGATGCACGGGGGCCTCCAAGACTCTTAAGCATGAGGGTCTTTTGATATGCTTGATGCACGGGAGTCTCCAAGGAGCTTGATACACGAGGTCTCTGCTGCCAGCCCAGAGTGGCCGGGGAAGGATCTATCCCTCTCTACGGGGCTGCAGCAACCAGCTCTTGTGTTTTGGCAGGCAGTGGAGGGCGACCACAGCTCCTTCCCGGTGCGCCCCATCCGCAACGAGCAACCCCTGCTCATCCTGCTGGCCTGGCTGCCGGCGCTGGCGTGCCGGGAGCTGCAGGTCTTCCTCTCGGGCTGGCTGCGGCGGCTCTGCGAAGCCTCCCTGCCCAGCCGCCTCACCTGCGTCAAGGCGGGCATGGTGGGCTGCCTGCTGGGTGCCTTGGCCACCGAGCCGGCGCTGCCGGCTGCCTGCTCCGAAAATTTACTGGAGCTGCTGCGGGCGTTGGGCAGCCTCTCCATCCGCCCCGGGGAGCTGCGGCAGCTGCTGCGGCTGCTGCGGCACGAGCGGGGTCGGGGACCGCATCCCTACGCGGCGCCCGTCATCCGGGCGCTCTCAGGGATGGCACGGGTCGAGGGACCCCCCCGGGCACTGCAGTGCTTCGACCTGACACCCGGTATGGCGGGGATCATGGTGCCCACCGTCCAGAAGTGGCCCGGCAGTGCCTTCGCCTTCCACGCCTGGTTGTGCCTGAGCGAGGAGGAGCCTGAGCCACCAGTGAGGCCAAAGAGGAGGCAGCTCTACAGGTGATGCTCAGTGGAGGGAGCGGGGGGGATGAGGTCAGGATGAGGAGGGGCAGCACCACCATCCCCACCATGCTTCACCTCCACCAGCTTCTTCACGGCCGGCGGGACGGGCTTTGAGGCGTTCTTCACCGCCGGCGGCGTGTTAGTGGTGGCCGTCTGCACCAAGAAGGACTACATGACGGTGGCATTGCCGGAGTTTGCCTTCAACGACTCGGCTTGGGTGAGCATCATCCCTGTCCCCATCCCCGTCCCCATCAGGGCGGGCAATGAGGACACCAGGATGCCTGACGTCTCCTCCCTGTCCCCCCAGCACTGCGTCGACATTGTCCACGTCGCCGGCCGCCGGCCCTTCGGCCAGAACATCGTCAGCATCTACGCCGATGGGCACCTGCGGAAGACGGCGCAGCTCCGCTTCCCCTCCCTCCACGAGGTGGGGGACCCCCCCCGGCGCCCAGCCAGACCCCTCCCTATGTCATGGGGCTGGGGGCTGAGCATGACTCCTTCTCCTTTCCAGTCCTTCACCTCCTGCTGCATCGGCTCCGCGGGCCACCGGACCACCACCACCACCGCCACCGCTGCTGGCCACCCACCGGCATCCCATGGGCCGGAGCTGGTCTTCCCTCCGCACCCCACGCTCGGCCGCTCCCAGTCCGTCCCCGCGCCCTGGGTCCCCATGCTTGGACCCCCACTCAGCCCCCCACCGAGGGGTGGTGGCCACTACAGCGGCCGGCAGCCAGGACACCGAGTGGGGCAGCCCCACCTCCCTGGAGGGTCACCTCGGCTCCGTAGCCATCTTCTGCGAGGCTCTGCAGCAAGCCCAGGTCAAGGCGCTCTTCTGTGCGGGTACGTCAGGGTGGGACGCGGGGGATGTCCACAGGGGTGCCGGTGGCAACCGGGGTCTCCTCCACCATGCCCCAGCTCACCCCAATCCTCTTCTGCCAGGACCAAACGTCACATCACCGTTTACGCTGGAAGGTGACTTGGTGGAGCTCAGCAGCAAGCTCTTGCTGTACTACACGCCACAGGTGAGGAGAGCCACCCCGCTGGGGATGGGAACAGCACTGGTAGACCCTCTGCCATAAGTGACATCTCCAGGAGCATGAGGATGCTCCCATGGTGCTCTCTTCTAGGCCTGCAGGAACAACATCTGCCTGGACCTCTCTCCCAGCCATGGCTTGGACGGGAGGCTGACAGGGCACAAGGTGGTCAACTGGGACATCAAGGTATGCTGGGCGCAGGGTGGCCCATCCACCCCATGGCATGGAGGTAGCTGGGCCCCTCCTTGGTTATGAGGCCAGGGCAGGACCCCCACAGGGTGTTGGATGGCCATGGTGGTTCCCCTGGACCCTACAGGGACTCTGCTACATGGTATTGGGTCCACCAAGGACCTGCATGACCCATGGGTCCCTTAAGGACCTGTCTGCCCCATAGGTCCTCGGTGTCCAGGGTGGGTACCATGGGTGGTGCAGGGGAACAGGTGCTTTTTGGGGACCTGTTTTAGGTTTGTGCTGTAGGATGGGTCTGGGCACACCCTGATCTTTGCAAGCCACGGGGCTTGGCTCTCCGTGGCCAGGGCTGAGCCCATGAGCAGGCAGGACGGACCCCGGGTGCACGTGCAACCTCCTCCTCTCCGCTGCCGTCACCACGCGGCACCCAGCAAAGCCTCTTGCCTCCCTCCGGCAGGACGTGGTCAACTGCGTGGGTGGGATGGGCGTGCTGCTGCCCCTGCTCGAGCAAGTGGCGTCCAAGAAGGAGGAGCCCGAGGATGAGCAGGAGACCAACGACCTGGTGGGGCCAGAGCTGACGTCCTCCAGGAATGCCCAGGGCCTGCTCATCCCACTGGGCAAGTCCTCAGGTGAGGACCTCAGGGGACACAGAGCAGGAGCCGTCCTGCTCGGGTGGCTGGAGGTAACCCCACTGCCACGTAGGTGCTGCCTGGACCAGGCTGGTGTCTACCACGGGCAGGAGAGGTCTTGCCTG